>NC_136927.1:83136693-84336693 GCF_949752795.1 Hyperoodon ampullatus | reverse complement strand
ACGACAGGGGCAGCCCCACGTATGCTGATCCGAAGTAGGCTTCCAGATAGATGGCCAGGTGGTGGAAGCAAGGGGCGGAGCAGTATATGTAGAACGTGCTGCCATTTGTCCCAGGAAAAGAGACCTGCACACATGCTTGTACATACAAAGCGTATCTTTGGAAGAATGCAGAAGAAATCTGTCTTGGGGCTTGCCTGGGGGAGGGAGGCAGAGGTGGGAAGGAGAGTTACTTTTCACCGTGTACCCTTTTGTGCCCTTTGAATGATTTTTAACTACGTGCGTGCTTTGTCCAGTGACTACAATAAATGAGTAACCTATTAAAATTTTATTAGAGAGTTTGCTGTTTAAATAACTCCAATGAGAAAGGAATCCTTTTATAAACAGAGAACTCTCTCTCCCTCCCTCCCTCTCTCCCTCTGTCTCTCTCTCTCTGTGTCTCTTTCAGGCTTAAGGTTATATACTTTGGAAACTTCAGAAGAGGTAAGAACTAAAAAGTGAGAGGAAACGCGTTCTTCTCCAGAAATTGATTTCTGGGGTCAACTGTGCCTCGAGAAAAGCGTAAACGTGATTCCCAACAGTACAGGTCAAACACAACTTGTTTCCTAATGGCCAAGTCCTTGATTCTGTCCCCTACCCGTGTCTCCTTGTGGCATGGACCCATTTCACTTACGGGCTTTGATAAAACAGGCTCACGAGTTGGTACTCATTCTCCTCTGTTTGCGTGCCTTGGAGTGCCCTGCCTTTGCTTTTCAGACTACGACCAGGCGGGGAAGAGGAGGCAGCTCAGAACTTTGCCAACAAAGCCAGCAGTTCCGACTGGAAAGCGGAGAAATCTGGAAGGCCGGGGAGGAAGGCGTCAGCAGGTTGGAGATACCGCTTCCCAAGAAGCCCTGCCTGTTGCTGCTCAGGGCTGCTTTCCAGGGTTGCCAAGAATCCTGGGCATCCAGGCAAACAGTTGATTCATTAAAACAATAATCCACCCAGACTGTTGACCTGGTTCCCTGATTCAACACAGCCTCAGCATGCTGTCTTCACTTTTTATTCTGGGGGGCAAGCCAAGTGTCCCAGACTTGGGGGGCCGGGATGTCACCCCCCTGCCATCCGCCTGCTTGTTCCTGCCCGATTTCGTTCCCGTGCCCACTGGGGAGCCGGTGCATATCAGGTGGACCTGCAAATTCTGACAGCAGCTGGGCTGACGGCTGCCATTTTACTTTCACTTAAAACACAGGGTGAGAGTTACAAGTGACCGAGGTCCCCCGAGTCTGTTTCGCTTACTTGGGGAACCAACTGCTTATAAGTGATTGGGGACCGTGCCTGTTGTTTTTTGTTTTTTTTTTTGTTTTTTTTGCGGTATGCAGGCCTCTCACTGTTGTGGCCTCTCCCGTTACGGAGCACAGGCTCCGGACGCGCAGGCTCAGCAGCCATGGCTCACGGGCCCAGCCGCTCCGCGGCATGTGGGATCCTCCCGGACCGGGGCACGAACCCATGTCCCCTGCATCGACAGGCGGACTCCCAACCCCTGCGCCACCAAGGAAGCCCCCGTGCCTGTTTTTGATTCAGCTTGTGGTTTGGATAGAACTAAGAAACGGCGGTCAGGTGGGGGGCACTTAGCACAGCACCTGACATTCCGAGAGCTCAACACATGCTAGTGTCTTTCACTTTACCAAATTACACTCTTTCGCAAATAATCAAGAACGGCAAATGTAGAAAGCCCTCTCTTGGGTCGTGGTTAGAATTAAACTCCCCTTGGGCAGTTAGTTTGATTTTTATTCATTCAAGCCTCACGGTTGAGCATTTTGGGGGGACCTTTCTTGTGCCAGGCAAGGCGCTGAGCATTGAAGGACAGAGGGAAAGAACTGGCACCCCTCCCCTCAAGGAACCCACAGTCTGACTCAGGGTCAGCAAAGCATGGCCTCAGGGCCAAAGCCAACGTCCTGTTTTTGCAGATAAGGCCACACCCATCTACGCACTGCCTGTGGGCGCTTTTGTGCTACAAGGGTAGAGTATGTGGCAGAGACGACATGACCTGCGAATCTGAAATACTTACAGTGAGGCTCTTTATAGAAAAACATTTTGCCAGCCCTGGTGCAGAGTGGGAAACAGGACTATTTACAGGTGTCTGGGATATGGACAGAGGGCCACAGAGACAACTCCGGCAGCAGAGAGGAGGGAAAGCCCAGCGTGGGGAGTGGGACGGGGGACCTGGCCAGAGACCCTCAGTATTACTGGAAAACAGCATTCTTTAGAAAAAAACTGCAGCGTCTTCCTAGTTTTCTCTGCTTTGTTCTGGCTTCCTCTGAGATGCAGACGTCTTCCCATTGTTTTCAGCAACAAAGCCAGACCCCACGGAATCACCAGGGGCATCCGGCCAAAGCCTTTCTCTTCCCCTCAGAGGAGGAAACGAGTGATTGGGACTCGGCAGTTGACAAGCTGACCGCTGGCTTTCCGAAGCTTCTAGAAATGGTTAATGGAACTCAAGGGTTCTTGTGGCGCGTTCTGGAAATAGACATCGTTAAGCTTGTGGCCCCCGTGGTCATCTGGCTCACCCTGCAGGAGGTCAGTGGCTTTCAGGAGGACCAAGGCTGACAGATTCTGAGACCCTTTCTTCGGCACAGTGTTGACTTCTTATGGAAGGTCCAGTGGGTGTATTTTTAACTCCCATTTCCCCCTAATTTGAACTGCTCTGATCACAGGCAGGCCAAGGCGCCCACAGACTTCCACGCTTTCCTTGTAGGTTTCTCTGATGAATTCCGTGTTTTACATCCTCTGGATGGTGTCCTGCCCTATTCCAAATTACGCCCCTTTGCATCCCGCGTTTCCACTGTCTAGGTGTGTGTGTGTGGTGGCGGTCTGCAAGGTGATGTACCAACTGAAGTGGGTCGTGCCCTCCGCCTACTCTTCAAACTGCACGGAGGTGAGCTCTGTTCCCAGCTGGGGCCTCTCCCCAGCCATACAGGAGGGCCCTGGGCAAAGGCAGGGACGGAGTGCCCATCTCCCCAGCATCTGCCTTCCTCTCTCTAAGGAGAGCTGTTGAAAGAACCGTCACAACACTGCGGTCCGGGAAAAGCCATCTAGTGCGATCTTGACCATTTCAAGGATGAGACAGTTGAGGCCCGGGTGGGAGGGGCGTGAAGGGCTCATCTAAGAGCCACACTACGTCCATTTATTCATTCAACAAACACCGATGGCGGGCCTGCTCCGTGCCAGGCACTGTGCTGGGGCGAGCACTTGGGAGACCCTGTGGGTGAGATTCCAAAGGGACAGACAGCCACGTGCAGGGACACAGACACGCCGGGACTGGAGGTGGTGGGAGGAGGGTGGGGAAGCTGTCGCTGAATCTGGGAACGGAAGAGTCGTGGCGGGGCGGGCACGGGGAGGGGACAGGGCAGGTAAGAGAGTCCCGGGCCTCACGCCACAGGCCGGCCCTCCTTCTGCGCCCCCTGTGCCTGGCCTGTTGACAGCGCCGTGCAGGAGGCAAGGTGAGAAGCGCAGCTGCCTGAGGGCCAGGACCTCTGGGCCCAAGAGAGCCTGTGGCCCCTCCGTAGTGGAGGTGGGGGGAAGCCTGGCAGTCAGCCTCGAGGGCTCGCAAAGAAGAATGAAGGTGCCGGAAGGGCTGTCTGGTCCATCCAGGTCTTTTACAGATGGGGAAACTGAAGCTCGGGGGCCTGCCTGGGGTCTTTCAGCTGAAGTCTTTCCTAGGCAACCCTGCAGCCTGAGTCACTTCTGGGGTCCACACCACCCAGTGCCCCAGCATCATTTCTGCCTCCCCCAAGGTGTGGCAAGGAAACAGAATGCGCCCACCAGCCCAGCTCGCTGGGGGATCGATGGTCTTCCTGCGGCCCGTGGACCTGGCAGAGTGGCTCGGAGCACTAAGGAAATGTGATGGCCGAGTGGTGCCTTGTCTGAAGATAGGGTTGAAATAATGGCCCGTGGTTAGTGGGCGAAGACAAATGGGGATGTCAGAGCCGCACAAACCTCCGGGATCCGAGCGCCAGGGAGGGCAGGACAAGATAGAGTGCCTGGCCGGGCCTGGCACGTGGTGGGCACCACCCCCTGTAAGCTCAGCATCCCCTTCTCTTCCCAGGGAACTTTACATTAAGTAATTGCCTTGGTGGCCAAATTATATATTACCGAGATGAACCTGGCTCTGACTTATTCTCTTTTACTGTTTTGCCTAGAGAGGTTTCCGTGGCAGCTCGGAAAGCCAGGAGTGAATAAGGACAGAGGTGACATTAAAGACAGGCTGTTAGCAGAAGTGAAAATTAAACAACTGGGCTTCCCTGGTGGCGCAGTGGTTGAGAGTCCGCCTGCCGATGCAGGGGACACGGGTTCGTGCCCCGGTCTGGGAAGATCCCACATGCCGCAGAGCGGCTAGGCCCGTGAGCCATGGCCACTGAGCCTGCGTGTCCGGAGCCTGTGCTCCGCAAGGGGAGAGGCCACAACAGTGAGAGGCCCACCTACAGCAAAAAAAAAAAAAAAAAATTAAACAACTGAGCCAAAATCGCAGTCTGGTAGCACCTTGACTGTGTGAGTGGGGAGATTAATTGTTCCCCTTCTGGAGCCTCTTCCAAAGGGCTGGGAGTTCGCAACTTGTGGTCCTAACTCTTTCAGCTCGACCTTGTGACTTAAGGGTGGTGGTCTGTTTTCCAGAGGAGGATCCTGAAGCTCAGAGAGGCAGAATCACTTGTCTGAGGTCACCCAGAGCAGGAACGGTGGGACCTGATGGAGATCCCACCTCAGGGTCGCCCTTTGGCTGGAGCAGCCCATCTTGCCAGGTCACGCCTGAGAAGCGTGAAGTAGGGGAGGCCCCACCCCAAGCGGTAGGAGTCCAGGTAGCAACCACAGGTGCATGGAGGGAGGGGGCGTGCAAGACCCTTCCCTCCAGCTCGTCAAGCATTCCAGACCTCAGCCTGGAACAAAGAGGACTTAAACAGCAAATGAAAGCAGGCTCCAGTCACTGTCCAAGCAGGTAGGGAGCCAAAGTGCCTGACAAACGTCTCTACTGCAAGAAGTTGGGGTGATGGGCTTCCGTGGTGGTGCAATGGTTAAGAAGCCGCCTGCCAATGCAGGGGACACAAGTTCGAGCCCTGGTCCGGGAGGATCCCACATGCCGCGGAGCAGCTAAGCCCATGCGCCACAATTACTGAGGCTGCGCTCTTGAGCCCGTGAGCCACAACTACTGAGCCTGCGAGCCACAACTACTGAAGTCCGTGCGCCTAGACCCCGTGCTCCGCAACAAGAGAAGCCACCGCAATGAAGCCTGCGCACCGTGACGAAGAGTAACCCCCTCTCGCTGCAACTAGAGAAAGCCCGCGTGCAGCAATGAAGACCCAACACAGCCAAAAATAAATAAAAATAAAATAAATTAATTTAAAAAATATTAAAAGAAAAAGAGTTGGGGTGCTGATGATACAGAGCTACGCCCGGAGTCCTGCTCCCCGGCGCCCTCCCAAAATGACCCTGCATTTCCTCCTGGCCCTGCACCAAGGGCACTTCTCAGAGGAGGACCGGGATCCAGAGGGCTTGGGTCACCCCTCCAGCCCCACAGAAAGAGGAGGCCACGTCGGCCCGGCTCTAGAGCCTGTTCCCAGAATGAGACCAGGGGCGAGAAGCCCCGTGATCCATGGGCCAGCTGCGCCCCAGAAGGCAGGGGAGGCTGACCTCGCTCTTCAGGGCAGGAGGAATAGCGTTTGGTACGCACGGTTACAGGAAGGCAGGGAAGAGCAGAACCGGTTTATTTCAACAAGCCACCCGAGGAGACCAAGGGCAAGGCTCTGTGGTGCTGCGGCCCCCGCCCCCATCCACTTCCTGGGAGCACAGGGAGCAGAGGTTGTATCGTCAGACACTTTATTTTAAGAAGTGTCAGCCTCCGTCGGTTACCACGCAACTCCAGACCCTGCCCCCAAAAGCTTATGGAAAAGGACGAGCTGGCCATCCAGACCCTCAAACAGAAGTCCCATTGATTCTCATCTCCTAATTTGTGGAGAGGATGCACGGGGGGTCTCCGCACAGCCACGGGAGGCTGCTCGGAACAGAGAATGTCTATGAAGTGCATGAGGGCGGTGAGGAGTCCAGCCACATCTGCATAGGAACGGGGCACGCTCGGACCGTCTGGGGCACCGAACAGACCTCTCTCTTCATCTGGAATAATTGGTTAGTCTCTCGCAAGTGGCCCCGAGTTGTAGCACACAGGGCACACTTATGGCTAAATATGATCTAATAAGGTAATCCTTTTCACTTGAGCGTCACATAATCAATAGGGAAAATACAGCATATTTATAACCAACAATTAGGCTTTCACTGCACCCCCCCCATAGCTCATCAACAAACACCCTCTTATAAACCCCATCCCCGCATCTGAGTGGTCCTCCCTCCATCCATCAAGTCTTCATGGGTGCAGGAAAGATTCCTAGCATGGCTATCATATTAAAAAAGAAAAGAAAAAAAGGCTAAGATGTAGCCCACTAAGCATGATTTTTAAATTCACATATCTCTTTCTGACTTACTTCACTCTGTATGACATGGACATATATACAGTACCAAACGTAAAGTAGATAGATAGTGGGAAGCAGCCACAAGCACAGGGAGATCAGCTCGGTGCTTTGTGACCGCCTGGAGGGGTGGGATAGGAAGGGTGGGAGGGAGGGGATGTGGGAACAGATGTATATGTATGACTGATTCACTTTGTTATAAAGCAGAAACTAATAATAAAAAATAAAATAAAATAAATTCACACATCATGCCACAAGATGAATTTCAGCACAAACCAACAGCATTGTTAAGAGCCGGCAGCTAAGAAGGGAAGCCGTCCTTGGAAGGGGCTGTTGGTGTGCGCATCGTGTTATAAAGTAATAAAATCAGGCAAAGTAAATGAACTCATTATGATCGGCTTTTTATTCCCAGCTTGTCAAGAGTCATAACTGTATGAAGATTGCCCACCTCGATCACTTGGAAAATCAATACCTCGGTATTTGTGGAGAGCATCTCTGATAGGGAGAAATGAGAGGAAATATTTGGGAAACGGGGTTACGTTATGTTATCTAGTCCTTCTGACAGTCTGGGTCTTGAATCAGGCCCCCCTCTTTGTAAGAGCTGGTGCGGACACCACCTCTTTCTCTTGGGAACAGGCGGCCTGGCCGGGATGGTAAATTGTCCTGATCATCCAAACCCCAATTTTATTGGAGAACTGAGGGTGGAGGGTCTGGGTGTCCATCTTGGTGGTCTGCCTAGCGGGCAGCCCTGGGGAGCAGGACTTCTGCCCCAGGCAGCGCTGACTCGTGTTTGCCGTGTTTGGCAGGGCCAGCTGGCTGCCTTGGCCCTCGTGAATTTGGAGGTGACAGTGAGCCTGCACCAGAGATTCCACCGGCTTCGGGACGGGCTGCTGGAGCCCCTCACCAGCAGTGCCTCGGACACCGCCACCCGAGAGCACCTGGACAATGGGCCGCTGTGCGCTTTGCGGGTTTTCGTCAAGTTTGGGCTTGAGGTGACGTCTCTGCATTTGCTCCTGTTTATAGACTTCTTCTTTTTAATTTTTTTTTAAAAAATGAGGGAAACATCAAACATATACAAAAGTAGAGAGAATCATATCATAAACCCCCATGCATTCCTCACCATCTTTGGCAATTATCAGCTCAGGGCCCATCTTCTTTCCTTCTGTTCCCTCAACTTCTCCTGGCTCGGGGATTATTTTGAAGGAAGTTTTTATTTTTATTCATTCACTTATTTATTTATTTATGTATTGGCTGCGTTGGGTCTTCATTGCTGCACGTGGGCTTTCTCTAGTTGCGGCGAGCGGGGGCTACTCTTTGTTACAGGGCACGGGCTTCTCATTGAGGTGTTTTCTCTTGTTGGAAGCATGGGCTCTAGGCGCGCGGGCTTCAGTAGTTGTGACGCACAGGCTTAGGTGCTCCGCGGCATGTGGAATCTTCCCGGACCAGGGCTCGAACCCGTGTCCCCTGCACTGGCAGGCAGATTCTTAACCACTGCGTCACCAGGGAAGTCCCTTATTTTTTTTTTTAAGTCAAGAAAGATGCTTGATATTTCAAAATAGGGAGTTTGTTTTACAGGACCCTTCCAAGCTGCCCAGTGAGTTTTCAACATTTCAGTCCATTGCTACTGTTGTCCCATCAACGCTCAGACTGCCCCATCTCTGGCCGGTGGGAATGCCTCGCTTTCATGGCCAGGAGTCTTTACAATGGGGCAGTTTTTGCCTTTTGCCTTCCCTTCTTGTTAAACCTCCGACCCACTGGGAGCCCTGTGGGGCTACAACGCTCACCTCAGAGTGTCCCCCGGCCTCCTTGTCCCCTTGTGGTTGGCAGCTTCTGCTCTGTTTTCTCTCTGAGTCTTTAACAAACTGGGTCTTGTAGTTTATCCAATTTGTTAACACATCAAATGGTTGTAATGAATTTCTGAGCGATGCGGGTGCTTCGTAAAAGCAATAAAGCAAAAACAAATGAATGAGCCCAACTCCCCACCGTCCCCAAATCCCAACTACCTTCAAGAGTCCCAGGGGCGTGACGGCCATTGCTGCCCCTGAAGTGCACTTGTTCGTGGGCATCGTCTGCATCACTCGCCTGGTATTTCAGCTGAGTTTCGTGGCCGCCCTCCACGCCGTAGGGTAGTGCGTGGATTTCTATGCCCTGGTCCATATCATCTGGCTGATTTATCTGCTGGACCTTCACGGAGAACAGCAGTCGCTGAGGTCTGGCCCAGCTACTGTGGTTTCCTGGTCAGTCTGATGATCTTCCGGTATTTTCTGTGTCTCGGGCTGCCTACTGTTCTCTGCAAAGGTAAGCCTCCTGCCCGCCACGGGACTCTTCAGGGGAAATGCCAAGTTTTGGCAAATGCCGACTTTGCCCTGGACACATCAGGCCCTCAGGTGGAGGAGCTAGGATTTCGTACCTTGGTTCCTTTTTGCAGGGAATTTGCTGCCCTGAGGACTCACAGGGTCTCGGAGATGATTTGGTCCAATACCTGGGCCATCTAATTCTAGGGGATGACCAACCACCACTGACTTGGACCGAGAACAGAGACCGACCCACCAAGCTAACCCAGGCTTGCCTCAAAAGGAAGAGTTGGTCCAACTCTGCCCGAAAAAGCAAATTAAAATGAAATGAGAAGGAAATAGGAGGAAAGACGCCCTTGCCACTTGTGTACACCCTTCGCTTCCCACCTCTTTCCCCACAGCAGCCCTGTTAGCCTAAGCCAATCAGACGCCAGCATCCCCATCACACAGGTGAGGAAGCTGAGGTTGCACGGAAAGGGAGCACATGTTGCTCCCCAGGCTGCGGCCACCTCTGGACTAAGGGGAATGGCCCGTGTGGGCCCAGGCCCAAGGAGGACCCAGTCTGCAGACTTAGGCCTGGGTCATCTTTTCCTTGGATCATCTCGTCCCCATGCAGTAAAGGGTTGAAACCCTTGCCCTGAGTAGAATTGACAGCCTCTGTTCTCTTCCTGGGTACCATCTTCTGGGCTTGCGCGAGTGTTGTCCGCTAGTGACCCTCCCTACGCACATCTCCGCCGTCTCCACCCTGTTCTCTCCGCTGAGTTCCCCTGGCCTCTCTCCGCTCCTCCTGTCCCCTCCTCGACTCTTCCCAGCACTCGACTCTTTTCTTCTTCGCATCCCCCTCTTCTCCTTTCTCTACCCCTTGCCCTCAGTCTCCACCTTCCCCTCTCTTTTTCTCTCTGGTTCCCCCCTCAGCTCCCCGTTCCTTACCTTCCCCTCTTTGCACAGTCTCATCACCCCCCTCCTGCCTTCACCCCCTCACTTTTTCTCCCAGATCAAGGCTGAGGGTTTTAGCCCATCCACACACTCCTCTCACCCCACAGCCTTGCCCAGCCCCTGCCCCTGGCCCCCAAAGTGGGGAGTCCACCCGGGTCTGCCCCCTGCAGATGGAGCCCGGGTGGGCAGTTGTCTCCAGGAAGGACCCCCAGCACCACGCAGCAGACCCGATCAAGTCAACCGTCAGGGGTTAGGGAGTTGAAGCAGTTCCCAGCATCCTCTGAACTTAAAGTCCTCCTCTTGACCCCGAAATCATATCCAACATCTTAGTTATCCCATATAACTTGAAAGAAGCATTAGTAGAACACAGACTCAATGATCTGTAGAAAAATAATGAAGACAAAAAAGACAATTGCTCCTTCCTGTACAGATTACCCATGGAGAACCATAAGTACAGAAATACATTCAAATCTCATTAAGTGGTTGTATCTCCCAGACTTTGCCAAGAAGCCAGATGCCAATTTGTTACTCTGTGAGTACCGAGGGTGTCCGAGTACCTCTTCGCTCGGGAAGCTTCAGAGCGGGCAGGCGACTGAGAACTTGGGACCTGCCAAGTGTCATTTCCGTCTTCCTTCTTTGCCAAACTTCTTTCCAATATTTCTCCATTTCATCTTCTTGTAATCACCCAGACAGTACTCAGCGAAGAAATATAGTTACCAGGTTCCAAGGTCTCAATCTAATTAAAAAATGCTTGCATCGGAGAGAATTTTAATCCGTAAGCATTATTCTGATGGGGCTGGGGGGGTGGAGGAGGATTTTTCAATAGATGATTTAAAATCCAGAGATCCAATTAGATACTAAATCCAAAGTGGATGGCTGATTTGCAGATCAGATTTCCAAGGGTTGCCTCAAAGAAAGCCCTTCCAAAATTTGGGTTTTGTCAGATAGCCCTTACCCATCCCAAAGTGAGCACTCTGTGTGCTTTTCGGGGTTTGCCCTTCTTGGTCTAGAAAATGTCCACCTTCTTGAAAACAGGCTGAGTCTTATACGAGAGGATGTAAGCGTAAGTTGTGGCAATAGTCCATGTTTTCGTTACCTTCATCCACCTCTCGCCTTTTCCTTGAATTCCGTCCCGTGCAAAATCCATTTTTTCATTCATCCATCCATCCATCAAATGCTGATAGACCCAGACTTTGTGCCTCTGCCCAACCTTGGATTCCAGAGTTCCACTGGGAGAGCGGCTCTCTCGCCACCTGTGGCTCGGATTCGCGATTTGAGTGGGTGAGGGGACCCCAGGAGGCACAGCACACTCTGCGACCTTTGAGGGTGCCTAGTGACCCCTGGAAACTCACACAGTGTTCCTGTCCTAAGTGCCTTGCCCAAAAGATGGGGGCAGGGAAGATCCCCTGTGATGCTGGAGGAGGACAAGCCTCCCAAGCGCTCAGCCTCGCTGGCCTCAGGGGGCTCCCCGTGGACACCCACGACCGCTGGTGGGCAGCCCTGCTGAGGACCACGACCCCTTCCTCCCGTCTTTGCAGTTGCCTTCCTGCTCCTCCTTGTGGTCTCCCTGCAGTGACAAGTGTTTGTGGACGAGAACACAGCATCAGTGAGCCTGCAGGCAGGGGACAATGTGGACATCAGGTGAGAGCTCAGGCCTGCCGACCTCACCCAGCTCGGCCCCATTCCCAACTTCATCTTCTGCCAGTGAGACCTGGGCTCCTGGTCCTGGGAGCCTGGTGGGTAGGCAGTCTCCCCTCCCGCCCAGCATCGCGGGCCCAGGAATTCCCTCCTTTGGAGATGAAGTTACTATGATTTTCTTTTTTTTAATAAAAAAATTAAATTGATGTATAATTTACATATAGTGAAACGTCCAGATTGTAATTATAATATTCAATCAGCATTGGTGGGTGTGTATCAGGGCACAAAACACTTCCATCACCCCAGAAATATCCCTTATTCCTCTTCCCAGTAACTTATTTCCCCAGGCAACCACTGACCTGATTTCTGCATCGCAGGGTAGTTTTACCTGTTCTAGAATTTCATCTGAATGGAATCGTATGGTATGTACTTTTTTCGTGTCTGGCTTCCTTTACTCATCGTAGTATTTTTTAGATCCATCCATTTTTTAGCATGTTTCGGTAAATCATTCATTTTTATGGCTGAGTAGCATTCCCTTGTATGAATATTCCACATTTTGATTACCCATTGAGGAGTTGATGAACATCTGGGTTGTTTCCATCTCGGAGCTAATATGAATAAAGCTTCCGTGAACATTTTTGCACAGGGTTTTGTGGACATATGTCTTCATTTCTTGGGATAAATATTTAGGAGTGGGATTGCTGGGTCATGAGGTAAATGCACATCTAGTGATTTAAGAAACTGCCAAGTAGTTTTCCCAAGTGGTTGTATCATCTCCTCTGAATTCCTGAGTGTACCGCCTCCTAGAAATATACCATATGTTGACCGGGTCCCTGCCATGAACTACCCACTCATTCTCGCATTTGAAATTATTTATTGAGCACCTATTATGTACCAGGCACTGTTCAAAGCACTAGGAATTCAACAGGAAGAAAAATCCCTGCTGTTATCCCAGCAGGCTCTTTAAAAAAAAAAAAAAGAAATTAATAAATTTATATGGACAAGCAAAGGACGTAGGATATCTAAAACAATTATGAAAAAAGAAGAACAGAATTGGAGTTGAAGACTTTTTGCTATTGGTAAAAGGCTAGATACCTAGATCAATGGAACAGATGGTTCAGAAAGGATAATCTTTTCATCCAAGGTGCTGGAATGTTTTTGGATATGTCCATATCCAACCCCCTCCCAATACACAAAGAAACCCTTTATCTGTACTTTGTATCATGTACAAAAATCAACCTGAAATGGATTGTAGACCCAAATGTAAAACCCAAAACTTCTATTAAAAAAGGAGGAGAAACTCTTTGTGAGCTTGGGTTGGAGAAAGATTTCTTAAATAGTACACAAAAAGCAGGAGCCACCATAGGAAAAAGTCAATTCAAAATATAAAATGTTCTGCTCTTCAAAAGACACTGTTAAGATCATGAAAAGATAAACCACTGACTGAGAGGAAAGGTTTGCAAAACAAGGGTCTGATAAGGACTTGTATCCAGAATATATAAAGAATGCCTGTAGCTCAATATAAAGGAGGCAATTTTAAAAATGGGCAAAAGAGTTGAACAAACACTTAACCCAAAAAGATAAGAGAATAAGAATATTTTGAAACAATGCTCAACATCATTAGTCATTAGGGAAATTCAAATTAAAAATTAAAGTGAGATGCCACTAATACACTTATTAGAACAGTAAAGATTTTTAAAAGCCCCAAACACCAAAAACCTGACAATACCAAGTCCTGGAAAGGATGCAGATCAATAGGAACCCTCACACGTAGCTGGGGGGAATGCAGCATGGTAGAGCCACTTTGGAAGACAGTTGGGCAGTTTCTTTTTACTTTTTTTCAGCGATAACATT
Organism: Hyperoodon ampullatus; assembly: GCF_949752795.1. NCBI lineage: Eukaryota > Metazoa > Chordata > Mammalia > Artiodactyla > Ziphiidae > Hyperoodon > Hyperoodon ampullatus. Next base: position 84,323,480 of record NC_136927.1, on the reverse strand, counting down.
TAACTTCTATTCTGATCCTACAAATGACACTTACTTGCTGTAATTTGTAAAAATAAGAAAATCATAAACAGAAAAAAGATTGTTGCAATTTCAGACATAATCTGTTAAAATTTTAGCATATTTTCTTCCAGTCTCTTAAAATAATTTTTATATAGTAGAGATCATGTCCTATAAGCAATTTTGTATCCTGGTTTCTTGCTAGTAAGAGCCACCATGGGTTGATCGTTTACCATTGACTTGTTTGTAAGCATTTTCGCATGACTTCAAAATGCTTTGTAATCATAATTTTAAATGGCTACTTTATATTCCATCATTTGAATATGTCCTAATTTGCTTAATCAGCAATGACCTAGACATGTAATTATTTCCATTGTTTTGACTATTATAAAGTGTATATATAAAAAAGTGTATATATATATATTTATTGAAGTATTGATTTACAATGATGTGTTAGTTTCAGGTGTATAACAAACTGATTCAATTATATATATACAAACACACATATATATATATAAATGTCTATATATATTCTTTTATTGAACTATAGTTGATTTACAGTGTTGTGTTAATTACTGCTATACAGCAAAGTAATTCAGTTATACATATATATACATTCCTTTTTTTATTTTTATTATTTTTTAATTAATTTATTTTATTTATTTTTGCTGTGTTGGGTCTTCGTTTCTGTGCGAGGGCTTTCTCTAATTGTGGCAAGCGGGGGCCACTCTTCATTGCGGCGCGCAGGCCTCTCACTATCGCAGCCTCTGTTGTTGCGGAGCACAGGCTCCAGACGCAGGCTCAGTAGTTGTGGCTCACGGGCCTAGTTGCTCTGTGGCACGTGGGATCTTCCCAGACCAGGGCTCGAACCTGTGTCCCCTGCATTAGCAGGCATATTCTCAACCACTGCGCCACCAGGGAAGCCCTACATTCCTTTTTTAAAAAATATTCTTTTCCATTATGGTTTATCATAGGATATTGAATATAGTCCTCTGTGCTATACAGTAGGATCTTGTTTATCCATTCTATACATAAAAGCTTACATCTGCTAATCCCAACCTCCCACTCCATCCCTCCCCCAAACCCCTCCCCCTTGGCAACCTATATATCCTTTTTTAGAAGGTATTGAATATAGTTCCATGTGCTATTCATTAAGACCTTGTTGTTTGGCAGGTTTCTTCTAACGTTAAATGTACGTTTGCCATGTGATCCAGCCATTCCACTCCTAGGTATTTACCAAGGGAAATGGAAACTTAGTTCCACACAAAAACCTGCCCATGAAAGTTTATGGCAGCTTTGCCTATAATCCCTGAAAACTGGAAACAACCCAAATATCCATTAACTGATGAGTGGCTATGTCATGGTGCATCCATACCTTGAGACATCACTCAGCAATAAAAAGGAATGACTGACACATGTGACCACACGGGGGACTCTCAACAGCATCATGCCCCCCACAAAAGATGACACGCTGCCCAGTGCCATTTGCATGGTATTTTGGGAAAGACAGAGCTATAGGGACAGAAAACAGATCGCTGGTTGCCTGGAGGTGCGGTAGGGGATTGCTACAAAGGGCATAGGAAACTTCGAGGATGATGGGAATATTCTGTATCTTGATTGGGGTGGTGGTTACAGGACTGTATGCATTTGTCAAACCTCAAAGAACTACACCCTTAAAAAAGGGGGTGGTCGCCTACTCGGCACTGATGGTTGCTGTGAAGACTTTCCTGTCGGTACGGGATAGTCCTTCTTTCAAGGTGGCTCTTTGTTTTCCTAGCCTGACTGTCTTAATACCCTAAAAAAGGTACTGCCAAAATCAACAGTCATCTTAAAAGCCCCTTTTCAAAGATCTGTTTACCAAAGGTGGAAAGATGTAAAACGATCCCCCATGTGTCACGCACGATGCAGGCTGTGCTTTGCGGTGTAGCTTTTGATGTTGAAGAGCTCTGACCCCAAGGAAATCAAGAGGGAAAGGGAGGATGTGCAATAGAAAACACGCTTTATGATCTAGCTAATCACCCGGAGATGATACCCCAGCGATCCTGGGGTGTGTTCATCGTGCTAGACCGTGGTAGCGTGCATTTTTCAAAGGGCAAAGTAGAATAACACAGAACCGAGTAGATTAATGCAGCAGTTTGAAGGCTAGGAAAGTCATGGGTCTGAAACTGGAAGGGGTCTCGAGAGATTATTTGGTGCCTCCCTCCCTACCCCCGTCTTGTGTTGGTAGGACTTAAGATTTCCACATGAGAGATGCAGACAGAGAAGTACCAGAAGAGGCCAGCCCAGTACCACCTGCTAGTCTAGGAGACATTTGGGATGCCCCCCCACCCCCCATCTCCAGACCCAAGTGCTGGTTCTTTGCCTGATTGGCCATGCCTTGGGCACAACTTGCAACCCAGCTACACATTAAGACTCTACTAAGCATAATCGAGTCATTCTATAGAGGTCTCCAAGCCTCAGGTCATCATTCAGAATATTGGTCCTCACTGGCCCAAAAACTTCTGAGTGATTGCCTGTCCAATAAACTAGCTTTTACTGTAATGGTGACAATCATATCCCCAGTTAATCTTATTGCATCTCCATGGGCGGGGATACCACCATGTCCTTTCGTATCATACATCTTAGGACGTCATCTTCTAATGGCTAATAGGTCTTCCTTTATAAAAATCACAGATCGTGAGAGCAGGAAGGAGTCTTCAGAGATGGCGTGGTGATTTTGCTGATGAGAACATTAGGAACGAGGGGAGGGAAGGGCAATAACCCTCTGGGGGCCACACCTTTGCTCGTGGCCACTCAATTGCTGATGCTCGGTTCCTCTCGACATGGAAGATTCTTCCATGGCCTCTGGGTAAACCCCTCCTTATGTTCTTGGGGAGGGGCATGATGAGACCTCTTAGGCTGAGCAGCCAAAATGCTGCTCTTCTGGGGGACCAGCACACTCGAGGTTACAACTACGGAGACAAATGAAAGATGCCACTGAACAGCAAGGCCACGCTGGGGACGGTGCAGACAGGGGCACGGCGAATCTTCCACACTCTTCCTCTCTTGCAGGTCGGCGCATGTGTGTACCTGGAGGCTTTACTCATCTCCCACTGCTGGCTGGTCCACAGTTTCGGCCTGGACTGCACGGTCCCAGGGTACCAGTCAGGTAAGTCCCCCAGTTCAGCACAGCCAGGGCAGAGCCCGTGTGTGTCGTTAGGAAAATAAGATTAAAGGCACAGAAGAGTGGAGAGAATCGTACAATGGTCACCCCCACTCCCCCCTTGATTTACAGTTAATTTTGCCGTCTTTTGCTCTTCCTGTACTTGGGTGTGTGGACATATTTTTGTGAAATCACCAGAAGGAAAGGTGCAAACACCAAGACGTTCCCCTATATAACCACGTTCTTTTTTTTTTTTTAACATCTTTATTAGAGTATAATTGCTTTACAATGGTGTGTTAGTTTCTGCTGTATAACAAATTGAATCAGTTATACATATACATATGTCCCCATATCTCTGCCCTCTTGTGTCTCCCTCTAACCACTTTCTTATCAGCTCATCCTGAGAAAACCAACTCCAGCTCCCCACTCGCCTAATAGTCTGCGTGCTAGTGCCCCCAGTTGCTCCTAAATGGGTCATGACAGCTATTTCTATCATTATTATTATTATTATTATTATTCTTTGGACTCAGAATCCAGTCCAAGTTCACGGGCTGCATTTGACCGTGTTGCCAGACCACTCTCTCATGTGACATGGAGGGAAGCCCCGGTAGAAATTAAGAGACCTCCATTCTCTCGGAGAAAATCCAGGGACCAAATGTAAAGAAGAAAGAGAGTGAGACTCTGCCTTGTGACCCAATGTCAAGTCAAGGGCGCGGCACCCTCCAGCCAACGGCCTCTGGGCTTTAGGGAGTTTCCCACTCTGTGCCAAGAGCCCTTCACCGGAGCTGGCGAAACTCCAGCCACGCCGCTGACTCCCGGGCTTCGGGCCTGTTTAGAGAGGGAAGAGCCCTGGGTTCTGCCTGACTGGAGCTGTCGGCGGCTTCCTCTCATGAAGGAGGCAGAGGAGAAATGGGTTTGTTTTAACTCTTGCCTCTGAGCGACGTCTTCGGCTCCGCTCTCCCTCTCTCTCTTGGTTTGTCAAGAAAACACGTGAGCTCACATCTCTCATCTTTCACAACCAAGTCTGGAGCTCCGGGGCTTAATGCTGCGGCCACGGAGACAAGGTTTCTGAACATCCCAGCGAGACTGAGGTGGAAGGTTCTCAAGCCCCTTGGATTACCTCTCCCCCCACCCCCAGGCATCAGTTCCCTGTTTACCCCGGGCTCTGCCTGAGTCGCCCCGCAAGAAGCCTGGAAGGGGATGCTGCGGCTCCAGGGAGGTGCTGGTGCAGATGGGGGGGCCTCACCTCCTGGTGAGGAGACCCAGCTCTCCCCATCCGGAGCGGTGGCCACACCCCAGGCACTGGCCACAAGACTCCCTGTTTCTCCTGTCTTCCATGCAGCCGTCCCCGAGGATGAAGCCTGTGAACCCCCAGAAAAGGAAGCGGGGGTCCTGCGGGGTGCCATGTGTTTAACCTTCCTGCTAATACAGCGACGGATATTCCTGAGTTATTACCACCTTTACGTGGTAGCTGATCTGGAGGCTGCCGACGCCTTAGCGTCCAGGTACCAGGAAATACAGGAGAAAGGCATCAGATGTCAGGGGCTCGATTAGACACGAAGGAACTTTTAGTTGAAAGATCACAACCCTTTAGAACTCTCAGAGACCTCAGGCCATCTCATCCCACCCCTCCCCTCGGCAGAGGAAGAGATGACACTCAGAGTGGGTCACCTGCCTGGGGTTGTCCAGCTGGCCAGGACCAGAGCAGGACTGATGCAGCCCCTCCAACATACGCTGCTTCCTCCCAAGTCTGGGATCCGGTCCTGGTCATTTCCTTGGGGCCTCAAATTGTGTAGGGCCGTGAGCTCCTGGGAGGTACTGACTTGTAAACACAGAGGACGGGCAAGGGCAAAGGTCCAGCTTCTCGCTTTGCCGACAGTAACCCCATGGCCGTGAGGGGCCAGGCTCAGCTCAGAGTCGAAGGGGAGGTTGGCCGACTTCTGGGCAGAACCCTCCCAGCCCTGCAGAGGTCCGAGGCTTTGGGAACCTCTCTAGGTAGCCCTGCCCATCCCAGTCTCAGGCTTCTGTCGCTGTTTACATACCTGCTTGACCAGCTTGCCTGATGGCCCCTTCTGATGACAGCTCCTCATCTGACATAAACCGATCATCCACCAGCCCTGGGGGCTGATCGCCTTCATTGATGGGAGTGACATCTGTGCCAAAGGGAAGGCACAGGCTCAGCCCCAGTGGGTCCCACCCTCCGTTTCCGGACTGCAGGCTAGCATTCCAGAACTCAGATCACACGGTCCCCTCAGACTCCACTGCCTCTCACCCTAAGACCCACCCAAGCGCGGCCAGTCTTCAGGCAAGTTGCAAGCATCCAGTCCTATACAAAGTTTCCACGGTTTGTTGGGTGTTCTGTCCTCAATCTGTTGAGCTAAACTTCGTCTTGATATTCTGGAGGTTTATGCTCTTTGGGGAGAAAGGAGAAAAGAATTCATTTTGAGCAGCCGGCTCGAGCTGTCCTGTTATATGAACTGATGTATGATTGACGCATTTCATCTTGACTTTTAGTGCAAAACCAGATAGTGATGTTTTGCCAACAGAATGTACAAAGACTTTCCCTAGATGTTCCTTATAAGATACATATAAGACACATATGTAAGATACTTAAACTACACATAAGATGATTTCTTAAATGTATTTTTTTGCCCACACAGGGGTTCTGGGCACTGTCCTTGAGGGAGACATTGGAATGCCATGAGGAAGACAAGAAAAAATAAGACAAGAAAAAATCCCGATGGGTCATCACGAAGCAGTTATGTTGGCTTTTCTTTCTTCACCCTGGAAGCATGGCCCTTGCAAAGGAGCTGCCACCTTATCACTTATTTCTTTCTTTGTTATAGACTTCCCCCTTTTCTTTCTTTTTCTTATTTTTGAATTTCACCAAGAGTAAAAGCCTCAGACGGGCAATGCGTCATTGCTCAGAGTATGGAGCACTAACAAGCTGTGAATGTGGGTCAATCAGGGGATGGAGGTGACAGAAATTGCAGGCTGATTCTTCCAACCCTGAAAACAAAGGCCGGCCTCTTGAGTGTGATGGGAACATGAGCTTCCCGTAGAATGATCCATCCCCTGATGTAATTCTTAGATGAGGAGGTGATGCTTTCTTTAAGCTCTTGATGGCTCAGACTTTCTTCTTTGGCTAAAGTCACTGTTCCCCAAAAAGGCCATTTGCCTTCTTTGGTCTGAGCCTTGGTTCAGGCTGTCCCTGGCTAAGAGGGGACACCCCCTACTCTACTTAGCCCAGACCATGCTGCATCTTCCAATGTGCTACAATGCATGCATCCCAAGTGGTACCCAGGAAGGTTTTCAGTGGTCATGCATGTATGAATTTTTCGCTTAAAGTTTACATTATTTATCTTAATGCACTTTGGAGGGGGGAATATCTAGACCATCCAGTGAGTGACTTTAAGGATATTATTGCTTAGGATGAGATGAAGTTGTAAAAGTGAATGGACTGTAATCAACTTTAAAAGTTAATTAACATTGGAGAAATCACGATGTGTGCATGATGAAGTTGATGGAGCTCTGTCTTGTTGCCTGCTTAAGTCTAAATTCTCAAACTATCTGAGACCACCGAGACCCCCAACTCCAGCCCCTCAGCTGCCCGGCCGTCACCTGGGGTTAGCGAACTCCGCTTGTGAAGCCACTCTGCCTTCTGAAGCAGAGAGCAGTCACCCTCGTGCTCCTCCCACCATGGACCCCACGCACACCTGGAAGAGGATCCCATCCACGTGGGCGCCCGAGACACTGGTTGTTCGGCAGGGGCTGGGGGGTGTCGCCCTCTTAACTAAGGGAAAGGTAGGAGGGGATATCGAGGCATCTCTTCCTCTGCCTCGGGTTTAGGGGAAAAGGTAAGCACGGAAACCAACAAAATGGCAAAGGTGTTTTGACCGCAGGAGAAGAGAATGGCTTTCTCTGTTTGTCTTCAATAGCCAGGATGGAGAAAATCAAAGCGAAGCAAAAGAAAATTGCTGCTCTGAAGCGAACCCGCAGGAGTCCTGCCCACCTGGCGGTTAGCGCGAGCAGCCTTCCTTGAGAGGAAGGGGCCACTGGGCCCTGCGCCCCAGATGAGCTGCGGGATGTGACCTGCCCCGGGGCTTGACACAGGGACAGTAACCCGAGCCCTCTGCCACCAACACCTTCCCCCTGAAGACAACAAGAAAATGGGTCTCTGCCTTCAGAACTAGGGTATAGAGGTGTCTTTTTGTCTGATGCATCTGAAGAGTTTAGATTTAGAACAGTGCTTTGAGGTGAAATTCTGAACCCCAACTGAAGTCCCAGAAAGGACCCCTCCCGTTTTGCAAAATAGAAACACACCTCGCCCAGAAATTGTTCTGTCTGATCGGGCCCTGGATCTCTGGAAATCCATGGATTACTTAAACGGCATTTTCTTCCTTTCAGTTTTGAGATTTTCTTCAGAAAACATGACTTTCCCAAAGGGCCAGGTGGCTAAAGATGAAAGGCGTTTCATTTTTAACTGGTCACGAATTAGATAAAATATCTTTCAAAAAGTTCTTCCTTTTCAATTGGACAGGATTTGCTCTTTCTTTCGGTTGAACAAGCTGAAGAGAATAATGTCACCCCTTGGCTACCAACCACTAAGACAATTCGGTTTTATCTGGCAATTTATATGCGGAGTGTGATCTATGGTTTAACCTTCCTAACTGGGGGAGACACTGTCTGAATTAGTGACAAGACTGAATTATGGTGCTTTTAAGAAAAGAGATTCCATTTTAGTACTTTCGAGTTCCTGAAACCATTAGAACTGGTCTCCCCAAGTACCACCCAGCACAGACCTCCCTGGGAATCTCGTCAGCTTACGTGCCAGGCAGACTTGAAAACACATATTCTTATACATTTCCTTTTCAAATCTTATTTGCACTAAATGATTCATCCAAATGAATCATTTTGTAGGTTGGGGGTGGGGGGCAGTTAGTAGACATTCAATGAGCTGATTTCTTCAGTAGACGATTCAGCCCTGATCCCTTTTTAGAATAATCACAAAGTGGTCCAGGGTGAGAATGGCTGATGAATTTGAGTTCCATCTTTATTTAGATGATCTCAGTAAGAAAGAAAATGAAGAGGAGAAAAAATAGTGGCAGCCTTGGATGAAGCATCCTTCCGGGAAGTTGGGACCGTTAACAGCTGCCTAGAGCAAGGCCCTTCGGGAGACCGAGAATTAGGGGCCCATTGGAACCCTCCTCAGTTCCAGGGTTCCCTAAAATAGACCCATTCTCTAGGAAATGCCCGTCATTCTAGGCAGCAAGGCTGTGGTAAGGAGGCAGGCAGAGGGCTCATGCCTGCTGCCCCACCAGGACGCAAGAAGCCGTGCATGTGCCTTTGGGGACAGTGGAGGAGCCGGGTCCTCTCCATCTACCAGGGCATCATGGGGCCGATCCGTAGATGATACGGGACCAGGGACGTGGAGCATCTGCAGCCAGGGAAGACGGGGGTTTGGAGATTCTGTGCTAACGAGGTAGATTGATAGTGAGGGGAGATGGAAATCCACAGGCATCTAATGTGAAATGTCAATACTAATCCATAATTTAAATCCAGTTAGGGAACCAGGTAGACCTGTTTTGACAGAGTTCCCTTCCGTTGTAGAAGGTGCTGGAAGGGAGGAAACCCCACACATAAAATAACGTGCCCACGAGGTCGAGGTGCCCAGCATGTCTCCGATGGGGCCAGGCTTGTCCTGAGGTCTGTGGGCAAAGGGGCGGAAGGGCACGCATTCCAGACTCTTTCTGTGGACGTGTTTCCCAGTGATCCAGGTTGGCAGCTATGGCTTCCCTGAGACTGACAGCGAGGAAGAAGAGCCAGAACAAGGAAGCGAGGCAGAAATAACAGATCATCAGCCAAAGCCCAGAACAGCTTTCCAGGTAACTTTTCTTTGAATTGGATTTGAGCTAATGCGGGCACAGTAGACGCCTCCTGTGGGTTGAATGGTCCTCACAGAGGATGCTCTTTCCTTAGAAGCTTCCATGTGTGCCAAAGGCATGGCTGGATCCGCCCGCAGTGGACCAGACTTTGTAGAACAACGGCCTAGAACCTAACTTGATCCCGAGTTTGTTTGGATCCCTCTGGGGGATTTCTAATTATCAAAAGAACAATGAGTGCTTTGGAGGCCCACCTCCGTGGATGCTGGCTGCTTGTTTATGTGTGATCAGGGTGTGATTCTGAGGGTATCTTCCCCACCGAAGGGGCTCCCTGCTGACTAATGGGGAAAAGTGGTGGAATCATGAGGAAGCCAGTTAACTAGTCCTTCTGTATCAAGTTGGTCAACTAGTCTTCTTGGTATAAATTACTCCCATTGTCATGGGCACATGCAAAACCAAGTGGAGAACAGGGGTGCTTATCTGGAGATGTCAACCAATATCTTTGGGGTATCTCAGGCAAAAGGATAAGTTATTTGAAGGTGTGTCTTAATCTCCTTTACCATGCCTATGCATGTGTGTCTCTGTTGCATTCTATTATTTAGGGTTTTTTCTTAAGTGTACATTTTAGTTGAAATTAATTAATTACTCCAAAAAATATTGAAGGAAGAGAAAAAAATCCCATATATTACTTACTCTTTGCTCCTGTCTTAAGGGATCCATTTTTCAATGTTTTTGCTTTGTTTTGTTTTGTTTTGTTTTTTGGCAAAGCCAGAACTACTTAAAGCAGACACGAGAAAGACTGTCACCCGTTTTAGCCTTTATACCAAGCAGCACTGACTTTTCCGGGAATGAGGAGAGAGATCATCCAGTGAAATTCCGTTTGGGTTTGACTTTGATGCTCCAATGTCTAGATGCAACTTTAAACATCTTTTAAATTCACAAACCGCTCCTAAGAGCCTTTTCTCTTCTGAAAGGAAATTACTTGGAACAAATATGACATCGATTTCCCATCTCCCTTGATTAGTCTCTTTCGGTCTGATTTTTATTTTTTCGGGCTTACCAACAACGAGAATATACAGTTAGTGATGGTTCTAATTAGATTTTGTGACCTTTAAGGAAGAAAAGGAGGGTCTGGGCCCGGCGATGCCTGAAATTGCCGGAGAACAGAACCGGGTTTACGACTGTCTCCCTGCAGATCGCACATGACGCCTGGACCTATAGAGCCACGTCTGCTCTCAGGATGGAGGAGGGATGGGGAACCCCGGGGTGGGGGGAGGAAGAGGGGGCCCGGCGGTGCCGCCCTGGAGGTACTGTCGACGGCAAAGCGGGGCTTGTGTGGTAACTTGGATCAACAGATGGTCGACTAGGAAGCACTGGCGTCAATCAGTTCTGGCTGGTGACTGGGTCCATTGACAGCAAGTGGAGTGTGGAGGGAAGATGAGGACATGGGTGCGTGTAGGAAGCATGGGGGGTCTTTTATACACGCTGATGGCTGGGTTGGGGTGCCTCAGGGAGGTGTCCTTGCTGCTCGGACAATGGGACATTTGCTGACGGGCCAACTTGTTATTCTGAGATATTGGGGGGGAAATATGCATTTTTCCAAGCCTGTTTTCCGTAATGGCTTGAACTTTGGAATGCATTGACCAGACCCAGGGAGAGAGAAATATGTGGTCTGTCAGGTGTCCAATCTTTCCTAAGTGAGGCATTCACTGGAGGTAAGCCCTGGACCCTGACAAGTAGTGGTCAGGAGCCAGTGCAAATTTGAAAGGCTTTCCTCTTTAGATGGACCTGCTTTGGGGAGTGTCTGCAACGAAGATCAGGTGATTAGATATTAGTGCCTGTAGCGTACTGGCGACCCCAGTAAAGGGCCCGCAATGTTATGTATGTTTCTGGAGGACCGTAATTTCCATGACCCCATCATCACACCCGCCTTAGACACACAGACACCCCTATGGGGATGTAACGAACATTTACAAAAAAAGGTCAATCGAAAACAGACGGGAATTTCCAACCGCCGTCTATTTTGTTTTTCTTTGGTGATTCAGGAGGTGAGAGACTAGCAACTCGTGAGGCCGAAGTTGAGGCCAGAGCAGAGAATTCAGATGAATCCGGAAGGTGCCCTGCTGTGTCCAAAACAGAAAAAAAAAAACTACAGGAGGCAAACCACGTCACTGATCAGGGCAGATGTCTGACAAGCTCACTCGGAGATGAAAGTGGGTGGAGTTCAGAGACGAGAAAAAGTAAAACTTGACCTTCAAGAGGAAATGCTGGACTTCACAAAGGCTTTTTTACACACGTCCCGCAGTGTCACTGAAGTGAGTAGGAAAAGGGGGTTTCACTGTGGGCTCCTGCAGCCCCGGCCCTTCTCAGCGTCAGGTGGAGCCTTCGTTTCCATGGAGAGGTAGCATTTAGAGGCTAGAGTGGGCGCTGGTCCCCTCAAAGGGCTTCTCCCCCTTGAAAAGTCATAATCGAGAAATGTGAATAGGTCTGAATCTTTGGGCTTGGGGAAGATAGGCGCATATTCACCCCAAGGTGACACCAGTAATCCCATAATCCCAACCTCGGGTCCCCACCCAGGCCCTACCGTGTGCCAGGCACAACCCGCGTACCCCCAACGCCGATGGCCAGTTAAAGAGGGGGACAGAGGCTTTCAGTGCCTTGCTCGAGGCCCCTCACCTGGATCGGGGCTGGGACCTCCCCGGCACAAAGCCAGCCCCCCCGAGGGCTGCGCTGCTCTTCTCGCTCATCCCTGCCTGCGGGCAGAGCACCTTTTCCAGAGTCCTCCCCGTCCCTCATCTCAGATGACCCTTCCTTCAGCGCAAGTCCGGGCGGCCTGCAATAAGGCCCGCTCCCATCCCCACTGGCTGGTGCGATCTGGGGCGAATCCCTTCACTCCTCTGGCCCTCGGTCTCTCCATTTGCAAAAGGAGGACAGTAAGAGGACCTGAGTGAGAGGGTAGCTGTAGGATTAAAGGGCCAAACCATAAGATCACACCAGGGCCTGGTACACAGTAAGTGCCTAATTCGTGTTAGCTATTCAGAAGGCAAACAATAACAAGGCGGTCCTCTCCTCCGAGGGGCGGAGGGGTGGAGGCTGGCTGAGGGTGCTCAGATGCAAAGGCTGTCTCTGGGGCTTGCCCTGGCGCCCGTTGGCACAACCCGGAGGCCCCACTGCGGACAGGACCGGTACGTCTAGGGAAATTCTTCCCACGCGGCGGCCCCTCCAGACTCGGCTGGTGGACTGGATGGAGTTCACTGTCTTGTCGCCATGAGGCAAGTTGACGAAAAGAAAGAGGGACGCTCCCGGTGGGGTTTCACGGGCTGTTTGGTTCTTGCAGTCTCCCTACAGGAGGCCCGGCCCAGAGGCTTATCACCGCGGCCTGGTTGTCCTGAGGGCTGGGACACGTGCTGCTGGACGATGTCACCGTGGCCCTGCGCACACTCAGCGGGGACAGCACCCCCGTGTCTGAGGCCCTGCGGGGGGGAGTGCCACGGCTGGTGGCGAGCTGTCACTCAGGCAAGCTGGCACCTCTTGCCATATCAATTGCTTTTAATTATGCCACGCCGACAGCCCTGAAAGTCACCCGGTCTGCTGACGCGTGATTTATGCCCCGCATTAGCTCCTGGCGAGATGGCTGGAGGCCTCACTGCCCGCCCCGGCCCTGCCACCCAACCTCCCTGCAGGTTCGGACTGTGGTGGCCGGCAGGGGGTTGCAGGGCTTCGCCACCTGCGTCCAGAACTCCCGCAGGAGACTCGGGGCCCCAGTGGGACAGCCCCTCACGATCCTAGCTTGAGTCCTGAGACGCAAGTTGCGAGGCACTGTGTTCCATCTGTTTTCTGTCATGGAAAGTAGACCCACCCGCTCTCTCCCTGCCTTCCCTGCCCTTATCCGCATCTGCTTCTCCCACTCTCTCTTTTTTTTTCTTAATGTAACGATGATCTGAAATTTCTCTGTAGGGGAAAAAGGCTACCACAGAACATTCTGAGAAGCTGCCACGCGCCATTGTGAGAGTCCCCACGAGCTGCCCCGGCCAGGAGGGAAGAGAGGCAAGAGAGGCATCCGGACAGCAAAGGGTTACCTGGGACACCACAGCTGCTCCAGGAAGACACCCCATTGCCTGGTGAAATGGCAAAGGAAACGGCCACAGAGAATCAGCACAGAAACACCCGCAGCTCCAGGCAGGACCCCCTGAGGAGGAGCTGGAGGACCTCCCGAGGCGGGGAACAGGTCGCCCTCAGCTCCCAGGAGCCTCCCTGCCCTGGGACGACCTCAGGTGCCAAGGGCCGCCGGGAAACCGCGGTCTCTCTGAAGGTCAAGACTGCGTTTTGTGGGCCAAGGACGTTTACAGAGCTGTAAAAGGGACCATTTTTGCTAATGCCATGAAATTATACTCTGAGTCCGAATAACCAGTGGCCCGCGGCAGGTAGAGATGTAATTTTTCTCGAATGTGAAATCCGGCTTTTAGAGAAGTTGGAGGCTGCCCCAGTGGGTGTTGACGGGGCCCCTTTTTCTGGGCACGTTAAGTGAGCCGCACGGGAGCTGTGACCTTGTAAATGGGTCCCGTTATAAAAAGTCACCTGGGAGGCCTGAGTGGAGCAGTTGCCGCCTGCAGACGTGACGGGACAGGGGAGAGTGGGAGGGATGCTTGGCGAGGAACCCGAGGACGCTTGTCCCTGGACCATCCAGCTACTCAGAGGTGGCTGCACGTGTCCTAGACACTGTGGGACACAGGAGCACAGAGCCGTGGTGATGGCCGTGTGGGCGGAACGGTGGCCTTTCCCCGTGCTGATCCCTTGCTGGGCTGGTCAGAGCAGTTCTGTGTCGATTAACCCCCTTAGCCAGCAAGAACCCAGGGAGGAAGGTAAGGATATTATCCGCATTTGACACAAGCGGAAACTGAGGCCAGACAGTCGGTGGCTCAAGGTCACACTGCGGCCGCATTCTGCCGTCTCAGTGCCGCTGCGTCGTGGACGTCCAGGTGCCGTGGACGCGGCCCTGGCTGGTCCACCATCCCAGAAGGAACATCCCATCTTCCCTGCCCGAAATCTGCCACCTTGACCCCTCCCTGTGTCCCAGGAGCCATGGCTTCTCTCGCCCACCTTCTCCCCTTTCTCCGTGGCTTCTGTTCCCAGCCCGTCCCCTCCTCTCCCCTTAGTGACCCAGCAGCCTGGGGTCTTCTTGGGTCTGCAGAGATCGTGCCCTCCTCCCCCTCCTCCCCTCCCCACCAGACTTCTTGCCAAGGGCGGAAGGGCAGTGGGAGCCTCCCGCTTCCTCCCCACCAGAGCTGCCCCATTTGCCCCTCGCGTTTGCACGGGACCTCCTGGCTTTGGCAGCCTCTGCTCTGCTGGCCCCTCCCCCGCTGCCCCCTTCTTGTTCCTTCTTGCTCTTCCCCAGCGCATGTCCTGAGCTCCAAGCCAGGGCTTCTATCCACTTAGGAGCCCTCTCTGACCTTGCAAACCCCAAGCGCATTACTTCCCTCTCCCCACGGGCTGGTGCCCCCTGTGCTCCCAGCATGGTCTCTGTTGGCCAAAGCCCTACCCCAAAACCCATGCAAAGCCTTCACAGGCTGTCCAGCTCCCAGTGAAGAGTCCTGGGAGGAGACGCTAGCTTCGTTCTTTTCCTTCTTCATCGCATCCGGTTGGTAGAGGGATGGGGGCGTGGCACCCAGGGCTCTATTTTGAAAATGTCTGTGGATCCCACCCGCATCCCCCCACCCTGTGCCCACGGCCCTGCTCAGACGGTCGCTGCTTCTCGCCTGATCTACCAGCCCCTCCTCCCCGCCACCACCTCCTCCTTATGGCTCCCTCTCCACGCCGACCTCAACTCACCCCAGCCTGCCCTTGTCACCCCCTTTTTTTAACACTTCCAGGTCTTTCCTGGCTCTCCAGAATGAAATCCAAATCCTCAGCCTGGCTTGCGAGGCCCCTCGTGACCTGATGGGCTCTCTAGTCCCTGGGCTCCATGTCCTTTGCGTTGCACAGGATCTAACAGTGTATGCCCAGAATGCCCATTCTCCGGGCCTCTCCGTCTGGGGGCGATACCATTCGTCTTTCCAGAGCCAGCTGAGCCGCCACTCTGGGAAGCCACCTGGCCCCCTGTCCTCCTCTGGACTTCCTTGCCACTTCAGAAGTGGCTCTCACCCAGACCCCAGGCCCCAGACCCGTCCTCAGGACGCCCCTGCCCCCTGCAACATGAGCGCTGTGAGGACAGGGGCCTGCTGTGTCCATCTCTGTGCGCCTGCAGCCCAGCTCAAGGTCTAGAACACAACAGCCTTTCAGTGTCTGCTGCTGGCTTGTTCGACAAAGTAATGAACTCTTCATCAATGATGCAGGAATAAATCTCAGACCGTCCCAAGTGATTGCAAATTCCAGATGAGAGGAGTCTGGAATCAAAATTCATGAGGCTTTTAAAAAATTTTAGAATGTCCTTTGATGCAAATGCCATCGATTGGTCATCAAAGGTTTTTAAAAATGATGTCTTTGGGGTCTAGAGACGTCACAGAGATGGTAATGCACAGTTGCTGGGGGTCAGCCGGGAGGGGGGAAGAGTGAAGGAGGAAGATGAGGAGGACGCCACCCTGGCAGGTTGTCCCTCGCAGCCAGTGGGCTGGCGAGTCCAAGAGATGCCCCCGCCCCCGCCCAACAGCTGCCAACCTTCCTGTTCTATGCCACCCATTCAGAGAATCAAAGAGACCAGCAGCTGCAGCAGAAAAGCTCCTTTTAGGATGTTGCCAGCTAGGGATCTGTAACTTAAAAGGCAAGAATGATCTGTGACCCAAGTCAGGAACCAGCACGTTTTTCCTGTTCAATGCAGCGGCCCAAATTGCTGTCCAGGTTAGCAAGTTGAGCCCGAAGGTGTTACACTACACACGCTAGGAGGCAAAGCAAGTGGTTCTTTGAACTTGATTACTTGTTTGAAAATACTTAACTCAGTAGAGAAATTGTGAGCAATGGAGCTTTCTTTGCAAATCTTTGCAAATCAAAATCATATTTTTTTAAATGCATCTGGGGAGTGCCTGTTCAATAGAAAACTTTGTGGCTGAGTGCTCCAGGAAAGTGGAAAATTGCTCCCTGTGTAGAGTTTGGGGAAACACAGTTATTTTTACCTACTGGGTTTTCTCCAGGCCAGGCCACGCCCGCCCCATCCAGGGCCGTGGGCCTGTCTTTCCTGGACTTAATGGCAAGGTGTCTTCCTCCCTCCAGGCTGCCCTGCAATGAGCTGGAGCAGTCGGACGGGATTTACCGGAGCCTGTGGCGCCTGGTGAAGCCGACCCTCACCTTGCACCAGGCGGCCTTGCACCAGGCGCCACGGCCAGCTCTGACACGCTGTGCTATGATCATCCTCAATCATCCTCGACCACACGCTCTGTGCTTCCATCCTCTCCATGGTTCTCCCCATCTTGTCTTTCTTGTGGGTCATGTTCTCTGTCCCCAGGCCCTCCAGACGATTTTGGATGGCAGCGATCTATGACACAGAGGTAGGTGCCAAGGAGGCCCCCCTCACAGACCCAGCTCCTCCCAACAGGTGGGCACCCGCCCACCCGTCTCCACCCCCCCTACCCCACACACCTTCGATGCAACCTCAGGGCAACCTCAGGGCAACACTGAGTGCTCACGTCCAGGGATGATGGGGCCGGGTGACCCAGAGAACGGAACCCCTAATGTTTCCCCTCCACACTCACGCCCTCCCGAGGGCAAGGTAGCTTTCAAGAGTCAGATACAGCAATGAACGGTGCTCCCATGGCACCTTGCACATAGTAGGTGCATGATAAACATGAGTGGATTTATCCCACATCATCTCTGGCAAGGCATGTCTGTATTATTTTCATTTTATTTTGTTTTTTTGGCATCTTGGACATAATTTACCAGCAGCCCTTGCTCTCTGTGGCTCTTTCTGACTCAGGTGCAACATTTGTAAACTTGAAGACAGCCTGTCCGTGAAATTAGTTAGTGCAAAAGTTAAGTACCAGTCCTTAGGTTGTTTCTCCCATCACATCATTTTTATCAGCCTGGGGGGATGAATTATGGTTCCCCTGCCCCCCAGAGACCTGGACAGGGGGGAGGGGAGCCTCCTGGCTCTGGGTTCCCTCCTTCTGAGTCACTGAAGACACCCCCAGGGGAAGCAGCAGCCAGTCTGGGCTCTCTCTGGTCAGGCTTCCTAAGCTCTGCTATCCTAGCGTTTCTGAGCTAGGAAGAAAAATTTCGTTTAAAAAAACGAATAAACGCCATTATAAAGAATATTTTAATCCACTGGAAGGAATATGCCTTTAAAAATCTGTGTTACATTTTGTATATATTAGTAGATCCTCCTAATTACAAGTGAAACCGATCTCTTTTGATTTACTGCTTGTAACTGAGTCCAATAAAATTTAATTTCCCTAAAAGTCTTCCGACAATTTTGACTTTTAGTTAATACCATCTTGCACTGGAAGGGCTTAGTCTGGATAATCTGTGTGGTTCCACCGGGGCCTCTGGATAGGCTGTTTGGAAGGCAAGCCAGGCCTTGTCTCTGATTGTAGTAAGAGGAGACACTGGGTCTAGAATGACAGGTCTGAGGTCACTGACTGGGGTCCACCCCTCCTCCCTCCGTGTTTATCGGCATTTGCACTATAGCAGAAAGGACCATACTCTTCAATGTGCACGTGGCCTTTTCCTAATCCACCGTGGGTGGGGAGGTCTCCCCCATGATACCCCGTTACTGCCCCGGAATCACCTTCACCTCCTATGAATCCAAGGTGGTTCTCACAGGGCAACCCCTCCCTTCCTTCCCCGGGTCTTTGAAGCTCCAGCTGCCACCTGCAGGGCATAGCTTTCGATGGCCTTCCAACGCAGGGCACTTAATGGAGAGACAATCACAGACGCCGGAGCCTGAACTTGTCCTCACAATGAACCGGGTTTCATCGGCCTAGGATCGGCTGCGGCCGCCTCATGGGCACTCTTATCGACAGGGCTGATTCTGTCTCTCGGTTCAGATGGACTCTAACAAAAATATGTTTTTCTGCTCGGGGAATTACCGAGGGCCAAACTGGAAAGTGCCTTAAAGACGTTCTAAACCAGCCCCTTAATTTTACAGACGAGGAAACCAAGAGGGCATTGGGTCCAAGGCAGAATTTAAGACAAGGGCTGGAGTCCACACCACGTTTTGTCCATTGAATGGCGTGCGGGGGGTCCTCATCCACGGTTCTGCCCCTGGCTGCCCGCGTTCCTGGGACAGACGAGTAGCGGCCACCCCCTGCCCACCCCCAGGAGAGAGGACGCGCCTCTCCACTTCCTCCCCTTCCAAACAGAAGCATCACCACCCAGCCACTCCATCAAGGCGGGGGGCCCTCGAGGCACGAGGCTGTTTACCTGGCTGAAGAGCCTGACTTTTAGAAGTTTGTGAAACAGAAGCATTCAAGAAACTCTGCCTGGCATGATGGATGCTTGATAACATAGCAGCACTGAAAGGATGGGAGCTTCGGGTGACCTTTCCTTCTTGCCAAAGGAAACAAAGCCATTTTCGAGCATTTTCAGCATAAAAAAGTCTCTAAAAATCACTACTCCACTACTGGCTTGTGAGAGGGGGTAGGCTGGGATAGCCGTCTTAATCTGCCTGCCATGCATCAAATTGATTTAGCAGGCAACAAGTGTCAGGAGAAATTAGAAAGGGAGTAATAGCTCAAAGAAATTAAAAAAGGTTGACCAGCCTTCAGCAGTGTCACATGGGGCCAACTTAGGTATTCACGGTGGTTTCTGGTTTTTTATTTCCTTTAATCTCTAGCCTCTGCTGATGACCAGACAATTCCTTACATTTGTGAAGCCTGGCAGCCTATATAAAGAGCTTTCCTGGGCATTCACTTGTTTTAGGTGTGTGTGTGTGTGTGTGTGTGTGTGTGTGTGTGTGTGTGTGTGTGTGTGGTGTGTTTTCAGGCCAGTTGCAATGACCTTGCCTCTTTTTCTTTCCCTTATTCAGGCCACTGTTGTGGTCAAATACTTTTCGCAGTTTGGACTCTTTCCCTGGACCACAAAACACTATGCTGGCATCAACAGGGAAAAGCCGTTTGCTCTGCCCAGCATCATAGGGGCTGAGAAGCAGGCGGGGCGGTGCTGTGCGACTTCCTGCAGCTGCTGGCCCTGCTCTTCCACCGCTCCACCGTGAAGGTGCGTCCACCTCGAGAAGGGAGCTGTGACCTTTGGCTCCACCCTCCACATTTTTTTTTTTTTTTTTTTTTTTGCGGTACGCGGGCCTCTCACTGTTGTGGCCTCTCCCGTTGTGGAGCACAAGCTCCGGACACGCAGGCTCAGCGGCCATGGCTCAAGGACCCAGCCGCTCCGCGGCACGTGGGATCCTCCCGGACCGGGGCACGAACCTGTGTCCCCTGCATCGGCAGGCGGACTCTCAACCACTGCGCCACCAGGGAAGACCCCAGTGAAGTTTTAAATCATTTGGTTTGAGACTTGCCTGTTCCCGGTAACCTCCCGCAGGAGCCTGCGCTGCAGCGTACGCCTGCCTCCTGGCTGCGCCCGCAGACCCTTCTCCCCACGCCTTAGCCTCCCCGCGGCCTCAGAGCCCCTCCCCCCTTCCCCTGCTCTCCCCATCTGGAGCCTTCTCCCTGGCACCTTCCTGGCCTTCCCTGGAAACTTGTTCCCCTCTTCCTGCAGGGACTTACTCCCTCCTCTCCACGGAAGGCCGGACGGGACGGGAGCGCAGTCTGCTCCGCAGAAGGCCGTGCCCTCCTTTTCTGAAGCTGCCCCGGGGAAGCGACCCCTTTGCCGCGTCCTCTTCCCTCCGGCCCCTCATCTTTGCTGCCCCCCCGGGCCCCCGCCCCCCGCCGGCTCCTGCATGCGGGCCCCACCCCTGGCGCAGGGATGCTGCCCTGAGCACAGCCGAACCTCCACTCTTCGGTGGCTGGAATCCAGACGCCGGGCCCCAGGACCGGAGTCAGGAGAGGGGGATCAGGACTCGGGGGGGGATCCTGCCCATCCCATGCCCTGCTCACAGCCCAGGGACCCTCCCGTGGCCCAGGTCCTCTGTCTGCCTTTGGAGACGCCCCAGATCAACTGTCTTCAGGGAACTTCGGGAGCCTCTGCTGACTGCCAGGCTAACTGATCATTGGCTCCATGGGTGGCCAGAATAGAGAAGACGGCCGACCCCTTGGACCCTCTGGGCCCCCGGGCTGAGGCCCCGCTGCCTTGTGAGGTCTGCCTCAGAGAGGGGGTCAGTGCCTGCTCCCTCCTGGCCCTTCCCCCTCCCTCCTACAGACACTCCTCCCCGCCCCCTCCACAGCCCCGCCCCCGCCTCTCCCTGGTCCCTCCAGGGCTTGGGGCTGTGGGACCAGCTGCCGTGGGACCAGGCTCATTGCAAGGGGGAGAAGAGCCGGAGGGAGAGAAGAAAAGCCAGCAGAGAGGCTCCAGGCAGTGGGCACCTCCAGAGACAGGCCGAGCTGGACCCCTCCTCCCAGGAGCTGCCATTGCCACTGCCAGCCCCCTGTTGGGCCTTCTGGAGGCATTGGTGGGGCATGGGATGTAGAGGTAGGCTGCACCCCACTTGCCCTGGGCCCCAAGCCCCCCAAGGTCTGGCCCAAGGAGGAGTCCTCATTGGTCTCAACCCAGCTGTAGAGCCTGGGAAAGTGTAGGCCATTGGGGTCCCTAGATCCCTGGGCTGGGAGAGGGTCTGCAGTCCCCTCATCCTTGCCCAGCGCCCAGCCCTCCCCATAAGCTTCCTCACCCAGCCAGGCCTTCCTCTCTGCAGCCTGGGGTCCAGACCAGGGCCCTTGGTATCGGGGAGGCAACAGCGGGAGCCCCTGGCCCGGGCCCAGATGCTGGCAGCAATCACGTGGCACCAGTTCCCTCCCTCCCAGCCTGAGGGTGGGGGCAGGGTGGTCCCAGCCAAAACAGCTTCTGGAGGAAAAGGTCAAGGGGAAGGCCTGTGTCATTATGTCTTGCCAGGGGGTCCCCAAGACCTAGGGTGCAGGAAGAGATGGAGCCTCCTCAGGAAGCTGCCATTCAGACAAAAGCGGCCCAGCAGAAGCTTGCTGGAGACACCACTGAGGGAAGCCCAGAAGCTGGGCCTTAGAAGGTGATCCAGGAACTCTTTCTGGAGCCTTGGGACCGCGAGTCCGGAGGGCTCCCATCCTTCCCCCTTCCTCACAGACAAGAACCTCACTGCGGGTAGATCTGGCATGAAAAACATGGCCTCATGGTTACTGGGGAGCCATGTGCTTCTGGGTGAAGACCAGGGCCCACATCCTCCTGGGCCACAGGAAAACACCATGTAGGAGCCAGATCCCAGACTTGCGTCTTCTGTGACCTTTCCCTCTCGCGGGTCTGTCTGTAGGACTGTAGCAGAGCGTGTGTCCATCCTTGCTTTGGACCAGGCACTTCTCAGTTCATACTTTGGTCTCTCCTTCTGTCTGTCTGTCCAATAATCCATCCGCTTAACCATCTTTGCATTTACCCATCTTTCCGTCTTTCCATCTTTCCTTCTTCCACCAACCTATTGACTCTGGATCCAAACACTCTTCCTTCCTTCTTCCCATCCATCCATCCATCCATCCATCCATCCATCCATCCATCCACTCATCCATCCATCCATCCACCCATCCACCCACCCACAGCCACCTGCCTGCCCTCCTCTTGCTCATCTGTAGGATTCCCTGTATATCACAAACAATCAAACATGGCCACTGTACTGTCTCATCCTCAGAGCTGTTTCACACTGACTCCAACATTTTACCCTTGCAGCCACCCCATGGCACAGTCAGGCCAGGGCTCATCAGCCCCGTTTGGCTGGTGAGGAGCCTGAAGTTTGGCAACAGAGCTACTTGCCTCGTGTCACACAGAGAGAACTTGGCAGGGAGAGGGGCCACCACACCGAGCTCTTCTCCAGTCTGCATCTGACTGGCCTTTGCTTGAGACCCTCAAGAGCTTGTGGTTGGGTTAGTGATTAGGTTGGACCTCAAGCAACCAGCCCTCATGGGGGTGGAGATGAAGACATCAAGAGACCGCAGCACGGCGGTCACTCGGGGGTCGGTCCCTGCACACCAGGGCAGCCTCCCCGGCACCCTTTGAGAATACAGGTGTTAGGAGAATGAACCTGTGTGTGGTCCTCAGCCTCCGCATCTGTCAGCTGCGACCTCCTCCCAGAACCTTGTGGCCGGCACTGGTTGAGATGGGGTCAACCAGGAGGGCAGCCCTCAGCATCACCCTCTCTCCCGCAGGACCCTCCAGATCTACCACTCCATCCGCTGGTTCTTCTCCAACCTCCACCGGCCGCCAGCCAGCCGGGTGCACAACATGTACACCCTCGCCTTCCTGGTGGAGATGCTCAACTTGGCCGTTGTCCTCTTTGGCTACTGGGCCTTTGCGGTGAGCCCCTGACCCCGGGCCCACACAGCCTTCCAGACTGCCCAGCTCAGCACTTGGCTTTCCTGGGAGCCTCCACCCAGACGTCTGGGTTCCTGGGGCTGCAGTGTCCCTTCAGAGTTGGGGGTGGGTGTGGCCGTCACTTCCTTAATAACCAGGCAGACGACGGGCTTTCTTAATAGCAGAGGGTGGTCTGTCTCACTTCCCACCCCGTTTCTGTCCCTCTGTTTAGAATAGCAATTCCACCAACTCCATTACTGAAATGGCTCTTGCCTTCCACGCCCTGTCCAAGTTGCTATGTCGCTGTTTTATTGCTTCTCTGAAAAGCCCCTACTAATTAAGGTGAAAGCCAGATACACATGCGGCAGGGGCTGCAGTGCGGGCATAGGGTCTCCTCCGAGCTGGCGGCATGCTTCTCTGTCCAGAGCTTCTGCCCCCATCCCACTCCACCACCCACCTCGCGTGCTGAGAATTCATCAAGGCCCAGACCCTCACTCCAAGAACTGGGGCCGCTGGCCAGCCAGAGTGGGGCTGGAGGGAGGACAAGCCTGCCCCGTAGCTCCCTCAGCTGTGGCCTGTGCTCCGTGGTCCAAGGGGAGGGGGTGGTGACAGTGGGAGCAGACAGAGTCCCCTCCAACTTCAGATTTTGGGGGGTGAGTTCTGCTCTGTGTCTTGGGGCCCATGGAACTGTGACGGGTAGCCCCAGCTCTCAAGGAACTGAGCTTTCAACTGAGGAAACAGGACACGTATCTGGGAGCAGCAAACCACAGTCCAAGCTGGAGGGCATCCAGCCTCCATGAGGCCAGATGGGGTCCTGGGGCTCGTAATGAACCCGCCCTGCTTGGGGATGGGAGGGGACGGGGAGGGAAGGTCAGGAGGGTTTCTGGAGTCCAGCGGCATCAGAACAGGCCTTGAAGGGCAAGACAGGAACGAGAGAGAGCAGAGCGGTGGAGCCCAGGGTTTTCAGGGGCCGAGGGAGGGACCCAGGTGCAGGGAGCGACGTAGTAGAGCGAAGCCTCTGTAATCGAGGACTTGGAGGCTGGCACACAGGGTGAGGGCCAGAGGGGCCCCCGAGATGCAGGCTAAGAAGGGAGACGCCTCCTAAAGCGTCTGAAGCGTGAGGATGGCGGGGACAGGGGAGGGGGGCGCTCTCGGCCACGCATCCCTCCGCCAGCCGCTTCCTAAGCCGCCTTTCTGGCTCCAGTAGAAAGACTCAGCCGCTGACCTGGCGGAGTCGCTCTTGGAGGAGACGGTGCCCGAGGCCTTCCTGGCGATGGTGCTCATCCACTTTGGCACGATGCTGGTGGACCGGGCCCTCTACCCACGGAAGGCCTTGCTGGGGAAGTGTGCCTTCCAGGTCCTCCGAGTCCTCGGCACCCACTTCTGGCCCTTCCTCATCCTGCCTGGCGTCACCAAGAGGTACCCTGACTGCCTTGCCGGCCCTCCTTTCTCCTTCCCCCACAACCCCCCCACATCCCCGGCCAAAAGAAAAAAGGCAAAGATCCACCTGCACGGGGAGCATCTTGCAATTCCAATGGAGTGAGCAGCAGAGGGCTGAACCGCTGATGTATCCCCGAGCAGCTTTGTAAATAAGCTCGAGAAATATTTATCAGGCCTTGTAAACCTCCCCCAGGGACTCCCCTGGCTCAGCCCAGCTGTACTTTCGTTCCCTCCCCACAAAAAAGGCCAACGCCGGGCCTGCCGGGGAGACTAGGAGTTGGCCGGGTTCCAGCTGAGAAACGGCAGGGGACGCAAGGTGGCATTGACCTGCCACCCCAGGCCTGGGCTCCAGATTTAGAGCAGCAGAGACATAAAACCTCCCCTGGACCCCAGGGCCTGGCTCGAAACTTGTCTCCAGAAGAGACGTTTGCGGCAAACTTGCTGGGGGCTCATTTCTCCCCGTTCTGCCAAGGAGCGTGTCAACAGCTTCCCGAGGCCCTTCTGATTAGATGATCTCCTTTTGGCCAAACGAAGATTTAAGGATTATCTTAATAATTAATCAGCAGCCGAGCTGCAGACAGCCCGAGGGGGGCAAGGTTCTGACACCTGCAGCTGCAGCCCTGGCTCCTTTGTCAGGAGTAGGTGAAGGGAGAATAAAAACTTGCCTTTTTCAGGAAAGTAAAGGGAGCCCAGGTGTCCCCAGAGGCCACCTGCAAATCAGATCATTTGAGGAAAAATCGTTTAATTTTTTTCTTCCTTTCTTCCCCAACTAACAATTATTCTTGAAATAATACCCCCAGTTTTCCTCCTGGCTTTGATGAGCCCAGTGCACTGGGGTCCTGAGCCTCCTCCTATTCCTGGGTGGGGCTGTGGAGGCCCAGGTGTGACAGAGATGCTCTCCCCTTCTCTGGGCGTTTGCAGGAGGTTTATCTGAACCACCTGGCTCAGACCTGGTACCTGGTGAAATGCATCTACTTTGGCCTGTCCGCCTACCAGGTCAGGTGCGGCTACCCAAACCAGATCCTCGGAAATTTCCTGACCAAACACTTCAACCTCATCAACCTTACCTTGTTCAAAGGGTGAGCAGAGAACAGAGCTTCAGAAGAAAGGCAGAGAACAGAGCTTCAGAAGAAATGTTAAGTTCTCCCACCATCATCTCATGGATGCTCAACCCCCCTGAAGGAGCAGGTACCATTTTTTCCCATTTTACAGAGAGGCAGGCAGCTCAGCATGGCTTTGGGTTCAAGGTCACACGGCTGGGAAGACGAGGGGTCGGCACTTGGGCCCAACTCTCTCTGACCCCAGCACTTCGGACCACTAGACATTCCCTGAATTGACCACCTTCCTGCAACTTTGGGGGGCGCGTCATGCACCAACCTGTCCCCCATTGAGTCTGTAATCTGCCTGGCCCCGACCTGCCGCCCCTCTTCTGCAGAGATACCCCTGGCCGCCTGGGCGGCAGCAGAAGAAAGCCATGAAGTACAGGGTTGGATGCATCGCCATGTTCGCTTTGGTCTTCCTCATGTGGTTCCCCCTGGTTTTCATGGCCCTGTTGAAGGCAGTGGGTGGAGTGACCAACCAGCCCCTGGATGTGTCGGTCAAGATTGCCATCAACGGTTACGAGGTGGCTGGAGAGGAGGGGGGAGGTGCCAGCACCTGCTTCCTATACCGAAACGCTTGTTCTCCAAGCTGTGGTCCTGGGTGTGGGTTCAGAGCTTAGACCGGCCTCTGAGCCTTCGTTCTTGTTGTTGTTTCCCCCACACGTACCTTTTCGCATTTCCTCCTCCTGCCAGTTTCAAAAGAGAAGAGAGCTGAGTCTCCTCCTCAAGTCTGACCCCTTGGCATTTTGGCTCATTGCAGCTTGTGTGTTTAGTTCCAACGCTCATCACCCCAGAGAGGACAGAGGATCTTTGGGCATAACTCGGCCAGTTTTCTGAAGCCCACCTACCCCACTGTCCTCCTTCCTCCTAGACCCTGTTCTCCATGAGTGCCCAGCAGCTCATGGAATCTGGTCGCCTTCTCGGATGCAGACTATGACCGGCTGACCCAGCAATAGGCCCTCCATCCCGTGAGTGTCTCCCGAGCCCAGAGGGGCCACCGGGCACCGTGCATTTCCTTCTCCCATATCCCGACCAGATATCAACACTTCATAACGCTCCAATTGTTGAAATGCAATGGACCTGGCATGGGAAAGAGGCAAATCCATGCAACGAGCACACAGAGATGAACCCAAACGACAACCAAAGAGGCGCATCGTGTCCTGATGCAGGTTCGCTTCTCTCCCTCTGCCCCCAGCCCGCCATACAGTTCCTAGTGGGCTTCAGACCAGAGGACATCATTCTCGCCAAGATCAGAAGTCAAGCTGTGGGACACCAGCCCTGCTGACCAAACAGCAATGGTCCAGGAGCTCGCCAGCGCCGCTGCCATCTACATCACCACCTCCTGGACCATTCAGAGGTAATCTGGCATCACCCAAACCCACAGCCCCGTCTTAACTCCCCAGATCTTACAGGTCAACCATAGGAGTCCACAAATAATAATCATAATGACTGACCTTGAATGAGGACCACGTGGGTGTCAGGCACTGTGTCCATCCTTCCTCCCTTCTTCTCTCTCTCACTTCTCTCTTCCAAAAAAAATTCTACTTTGAATTTATTCAGCGTTTGCCAATCTTTCACTATGGTTAACTGTTTAAGATTAATTTGTTTTTGTTTTTAATTTTATAGACGTATAATTGAGAAACAATGAGAAAAGTGGATGCATATAGACACATATATATACATAGGCATATACGATAAGTGCAATGTTTGATTAACTGTCACACCCTGAACACACATGTGTAACCAGCACCCCGATCAAGAAACAGAACCTCACCACCCCGCAGAAGGCTGCCTCGTGGTTCCTTTGGTCGCTACCCCCCTCTCAAGGGAAGCCACCACCCTGACTTCTAACAATACAGATTAGGTCTGCTTGGTTAAAAAAAAAAAAATCAGTCAGTGTGTTTTGCTTTTATTTTGTGATACAGAATACTAGAATAAAACAAAAACCATTCGTTTAATTTTTAATTATATGCTTAGAAAGAAAATGTTTTTAAAATGGACTTTCTGAGGGACAAACAATATGTTACTTGTCCCCCCAATATTTTGACATTATGTTAATGGACTTTTTATTTATTATATTTTTGCTTTATAGTCTATTTTGTGTTTTGTTGTAGGTTTTTTGAGGAAGGACTTTGGAACTTTATGGGGTATAATGGTGCAACGATGCTAGTTGAAGGCTGAACAACAAGGTGCGTTCATGGTAACTTTTTTGAGGCAAAACTTACATACAGTAAATTCACAGATAAGAGTACAATTTTTGCTGAGTTTTGAGTAAGGCAAATATCCATGTCACCGCCATCCCAGTCAACAGATAACATCTCTGTTGTCCCAGAAAGCTCTCTCAAGGCCCTTCTAGTCCATGCCTTCTGCAACCACTGCTCCAATTTTGATCACCATAGATTAGATTTCCCTATTCATCAACTTCTTATACACATAATCATAGAATATGTGCTCATTTGTACAACACAATGCTTTTGAGATTCCTCTGTATTGCTGCACGTACCAGTTGTTTATTCTTCTTTCATATACTGAGTAATATCTCATTGTAGGCATGTGTACAACAGTCTAATTGTTCACTCTTCTATTAGTAGACATTGGGTTGTACCCATTTTTACAGACACATGTTCTCTTTTCTCTTGAGCAAACACCGAGGAGGGGAATTGTTTTGTGATGGGGTGGCTGTATGTTTAACCTTTTAAGGAACTTAGGAACAGTTTCCAAAGTGGGTGTGCCGTCTTGCACTCCCACCAGTAATGCATGCGAGTTCTGTATTATCAATCTCTCGAATTTTGACCATTCTGATTAATGTGAGTGGTATCTCATTGTGCTTTCAGTTTGTGTTTCCCTGATAACTAATGATGTTGAGTCATTTTTCATGTTCTTCTTGTCCATATGCATATCTTGTTTTGTGAAGTGTCCACTCAAGTCTTGTTCTGTTTTTTGTTTTATTCTTGAGCTGTAGGAATTCTTTAACTATTCTGGATACAAGTCCTTTGTCACATATATGTATTTCAAATATTTTCTCTCAATCTGTGATTTGCCTTTCTGTATTCTCAATGTTGATTTTTGATGAACAGAGCTTTTCAGTTTTGAAGAAGTCCAGTGTGTCAATATTTCCTTTCATAGTTGTGCTTTTGTGGGTCTTCTCTAAGAAATCTTTGCTGATCTCAAGTTCATGAAGATATTCTTATATATATTCTGCTAGAAGCTTTTTAGTTCTAGCTTTTATGTCTAGATCTATGATCTAGCTCAAATTAATTTTAATGTGCAACGTGAAGTAGAGGTCTAGGCTCATTTTTTTTTCTACACATCCTCCTAGCTTTTCCAGTCCATTTGCCAAAAAGATGTTTCCTTGCCTTGACACCTTTGTAAAAAATCAATTGTCTGAATACGGATAAACCTATCCCTGGATTCTTCATTATGATGCATTGATCTATTTCTTTGTGATTCCATCAGTACAACACCATCTTGATTACTGTAGCTTTTGATAAACTTTGAAATCAGGAAGTGTGAGTTCTCCCACTTGGTTGTTTATTTTGAAGATTGTTTGCTATTCTAGGTACTTTGCGTTTCCATTTAAATTTTAGAAACAACTTGTCAATTCTACAAAAAAATCTTGTTGATATTTGGATTGGAATTGTGTTGAGACTGTAAACATCCATAGTTCAATCTGGAGAGAATTTGCATCTTAACAATATTGAGCCTCCAAGCCATGAACATGGCTTATTTATTCATTTAGATCTTTAATTTCTCTTGGCATTATTTTCTGCTTTTTAAAATACAGGTCTTGCACACCTTTATTCTTAAGTATTTTATGTTTTTTGATACTATTATCAATGGAAATGTTTTAAAAATGCATTTCCAATTATTTGCTGCTAGAATAAAAAATATAATTGATTTTATATATTAACTTTGTATTCTCCTTATTAAAAGTACTTATTAGTCCTAGTAGTTATTTTCATATATTATTTAAAAATTTTTCACATAAATAATCATGGCATCTGTAAGTTTAGGGAGTCTTGTTCTTTCTTTCTGATCTATGCAACTTTTCCTTTTCTTGCCCTATTACACTAGCCAGGAATTCCAGTACAATGGTGTAGAGGAATGGTGAGAGCAGAGTTGCCTAGTTCCCAGTCTCAGGAGAAAAGCCTTCAATGTTTCAGCAATAAATATGATTAACTAGGATTTTCATATTTCTCTTATCAGATTGAAAAAGTTCTCTTCTCATTCAAGTTTGCTGGCAGTTTTGGTCACAAATGGGCACTGAGTTTTGTCAGATACTTTTTCTCTGTCTTTTGAAATGATCATATGGTTTTACCCATTTATTTTGTCAATATGGTCAATTATATTGGTTGATTTTTAAATGTTATACATCTTTGTGTTCCTTGGGAAAACTCTACTTAATTATGATGTATTATCATTTTATATATCACTGGATTCAATTTGTTGGTAATACATTATGGATTTTTGCATTTGTTTCGTGAGGAATATTGGTCTGTACTTTTCTTATAATGCCTCTGTCAGGTTTTGGGTATCAGGATTATGCTGACTTCCTAAGACGATATGACAAATATTTTCTTCTCAGTTTTTGGAGTTTGTGTAAGAGTTGTATTATTTCTTCTTCATGTGTTTGATAGTACCGCCCCAGGAAAGCACTCTGGGTCTGGAATTTTTTGTGGAAAGAATTCAATAACAAATTCAATTGTGTTAATAGAAATTAGACCATTCAGAGAATCTATTTCGAGTTGTATCAGTTTTGACAAGTTGTGTTTTTCAAGGACTTTGTCCACCTCATATACACAATTGAGTTTATTGGCAGAATCTCTCATAAATTCCCTTATTTTTTGAGGTCTGTAGGATCTATAACGATATCCTCTCTTTCATTTCTGATACTGATTATCTGTGAGTTTACCCCCTTTTTCCTTGATCATTTCTGCTAGGGATTTTAAAAGAGATTTATTGAGGTTAATTGACATATAATAAACTGCACATATTTAAAGTATACAATTGGATGAGTGCTGGCATACATATACATCTGTGAAATCAAAACCACAATCAAGC
Organism: Hyperoodon ampullatus; assembly: GCF_949752795.1. Taxonomy (NCBI): domain Eukaryota; kingdom Metazoa; phylum Chordata; class Mammalia; order Artiodactyla; family Ziphiidae; genus Hyperoodon; species Hyperoodon ampullatus. Next base: position 84,293,514 of record NC_136927.1, on the reverse strand, counting down.
TAATGAACATTTCATCACTGTAATTCCTCTCTCCCTCCACCCCCATTCCAGGCAAACATTGATTTGCTCTCTGTAACTATAGATTAGTTTGCAATTTCTAGAAGTTTATATATTTTCATACATGAGTTTTAAGAGTTCCTTACACACTTTGGAGAACAATCCTTTATCAAATATGCCTTTTGCATATATTTTTTCTCAGTCTGTGGCTTGACTTTTTATTCTCTTGACAGTGTGTTTCACAGAGCAGAAATTTTTAATTTTAATGAAATACAGGCTGTCAGTCCTTTCTTTCCACAGATCCTGCCTTTGGCAAGCTTCGTACATGCTCCTCATCCCGCCCCCCACCCACCCCCCGACTCCTCAGGTGGACCAGGTTGGCTATCATGGACTGGGGTTGGGTATTTCCCTTCCCCCAGGTCAGTTAGGCTCTGGTTAACTAGTTTCTTCGGCGTGCACATCTTGTTACGAGCAGCATGCTCTTCTGTATTTCAGAAAGGTTACTTCTCCCCTACACCTGCCAGGAGTACAAGGGGATTTTTCTCTGACATTTGCTGTGAGGGCCTGGTCTACCTCCAGAAGGTAATATCCATAAAAGCGTGGGACCCCCGATGGCTGGGTCCCCTTGGGGTCTTTATCTCTAGGACTTGTCCACACTCAGCCTCCCACCGTTTGTCAGTTACAGTCCAGCTTTCCTAACCTTGACCCTGGTTCCCACGAGGTTTGTGCTTGTGGGTTTCAGCTCCAATAAGTTGTGATTCTCTGTATCTGCCTGTTGGCCTCTCCAGTTTGGGGGGACCGTAGTTTGCCCTGTGACTTCACTTCTCTGACAGATCTAAGACGACTTGTCGGTTTTTCAGTTTGTTCATCTTTGTACTCGTTTTTAGGATAAGAGTGGCCAGTTCCAGCTTCTTACATGCCAGACTGGAAACCAGAAGCCCAGCGTTGTGTTTTAAATTTTGGTTCCACACGTTCATTGCTGGCACATACAGATGTGGTCGATTTTTCTTGTTGATCTTACATCTTGCAAGATTGCTAAACTCATTTCTTACTGCTAGGCAGGGTTGTTTTATTTGAAGATGCCTTCGGATTTTATACATAGACAGTCATGTCATGTGCAAACAGAGACAGTTTTATTTCATTCTTTCTAATCTGTATGCCTTTTCTTTTTCTTGCTTTTTTTTTTTTTTTGGTCACACGGCTTGGCTTGCGGGATCTTAGTTCCCCAACCAGGGATTGAACCCAGGCCCTTGGCAGTGAAAATGAGAAATCCTAACCACTGGACAGCTAGGGAATTCCCTTTTTCTTGCCTTATTAAAGTAGCTGGAACTTCCAGTGCTGTGAATAAGAGTGGTGAGTTGGACATCCTTGCCTTGTTCTTAATCTTAAGAAGAAAGCATCCCGTCCTTTCCCATAAATTATAATGTTAGCTAGAGAGTTTTGAAGTGTTTATTAATGGGTTAATATCCCTTCTATTCCTAGTTTTCTGGAGTTTTTATTGTGAATGGATATTGAATTTTGTCAAAGGCCTCTCGTGCACCTGTTGAGATGATCATATGCTTTTCTTCTATGGTCTATAGGTAAGAATCACATTCATTTATTTTCCAACGTTAAACTAACCTGAGTTCCCAGGATAAACCTCACTTCATCATGAGGTATTCCACATATAGATATAATTGGATTCAATTGGAAAGCATTCTATTAAGGAAGTTTGCATCTATGTTTATGAGGGATACTGTGCTATAGCTTTCTGTTCCTGTAATGTGTCTGTCTGGTTTTGGTCTCAGAGTAATGAATTTGGAAGTGCGCTCTCCTATTTTCTGAAAGTTTGCGCAGAATTGGTATTATTTCTTCCTTAAGTGTTCGGTAGAATTCACCAGCAAAGCCATTTGGGCCTGAAGTTGTCTTTGCAAGAAAGTTTTCAAATTCAAATCCAATTTCTTTGATATTTATAGAGCTATTCATGTTATATATTTCATCTTGAGTGAGTTTTTGTAGTTTGTGTCTTTTAAGGAATTTGTCCATTTTACCTCAGTTGAATTTATTGACAAAATGTTCATAATATTCACTTAGGCTCTTTAATGATGGTCTCTAATTCTGCTGTTGGTAATTTATATCTTTTTTCATTTTGCCCCCTGCTAAATCTGACCAGAAGTTTATCAATTTTATTGATATTTTCAATAAGCTTTTGCTTTTACTGATTTTACTATATTGTTTTTCAGTTTTCTCTTGTACTTTGGGCTTATTTTACCTGTTTTGTTTTGTTTTGTTTTTTATGGTAGAACTGTAGGTCATTTGAGTTTTTTCCTGCTTTTCTAATATAAGCATTTAATGCTTGAAATTTCCCTCTAAGCATTAACTGCATCCCACAAATTTTAAGTTATGTTCTAATTTTTACTCAGTTCAAATATTTTCTCATTTCTATTGTGATTTCTTCTTCAACCCATGGATTATTTAAAAGTATGTGCTTTAGTTTCAGACATTGGTAATTTTCCAGATATTCCGGTACTGATTTCTAATTTAATTCCGTTGTGGTGAGAGAATATTATCTGTAGAATTTCAGTCTTTTTAAATTTATTGAGTTGTTTTATGGCCCATAATATGATCCATCTTGATGAATGTTTCACGTGTCCTTGATAAGAATTACGTTCTGCCATTGTTTTTGGTAGTATTATTGTCTTCTCTGTCTTTACTGATTTTCCATCTATCTATTGTATCAATTATTGAGAGAAAGCTATCAAAAACTGTAATTAACTCTGGATTTGTCTATTCCTCCTTTGAAATCTGTCAGTTTTTGCTTCATGTATTTTGAAGCTGTTACTTGGTGTATAAATATTTAGTATGATTGGCTCTTCTTGATGAATTGTCCCCTTTATCATTGTGAAATGGTCCTCTTTATCCTTGTAATAGTCCTTGCTCTTAAATCCACTTTGACTTATTTAACATAGCAGCTCCAGCTTTCTTCTGGTTAGTGTTAGTAATGTATCTTTTTCCATCCTTTTATAAGTTTTGAAGTGGGTTTCTTACACCATAGATGTGGTTATTATTTTTATATCCAATGTTACAATCTCTTTCTTTTAACTGGTGCATCTAGACTATTTGCATTTAACATGACCATCGACATGGTTGAGTCTGAATTATCTTGTTGCATGTTTTAATATGTACCGTTTGTTTTTCATTTCCTTTTTCCTCTTTGTGTGTGTGTGTGTGTGTGTATATGTGGTTGGAAAGAGTTTCAAGGCCACCGCACAGGGAGTGGGACTGCAAACAGAATCTAATGGTCCCCATGAGTTGAGCAGAGTTTGGGGTATAGGAAGGCCACAGTGGTGAGAATTTGCAAGTCAGAGTAGGGAGAGAGAGCTGAACACAGAGAAAACATTGGACATCTGTAGAGGGTTCCTCTGAGTCTGTAGCTGAGTGTTGATCATTATACATGTGCAAGGAAACTATCAAGGTGGAAAGAAAAAACACACTGGAAAGCAACAGGAAGAATAATACCTGGAGCTCATACTGGCCAGGAATAATTTGTAAGCCCATGAATGATAGTGGAAAGACCTCATAAGACATGGGGTATAGAGTATGGTGCTCAGGGACCACTGTCTTAGGTGTTGCTTGTTATTTCATTGGTTTCTGCTTTTATCTTTATTCTCTTACTCGGGCTTAATTTGCTCTTCTTTTTCCAGCTTTTTAAAAGGTAAATTATATCATCGATTCTTAAACTTTTCTGTCTTTTCCAAAACAAATTAAAATCTATAAATATCCCTGTAAGCACTGCTTCAATTGCATCTGACAGATTTTGATTTGTTGAATTTTCCTTGTCATTCAGTTTGAAGTATTTAAATTTTTTCTTTGTGATCTCATCTTTGAGCCATGTGTTATTTAAACATGTGTTGCTTAATTTACAAATATTTGGGAGCTTTACTATATGTCTCTTTTGATTTCTAATTTAATTCCATTGTGTTCATAGGGGAAAAAAAACAACCTCTGTAAGGTTTCAATCTTTTGAAATTTACTGAGACATTTTTTGACCCAGCATATGGTCTATCTTGATACATAATACATGTTTATGTGAAAGAATGTATATTCTGTAGTTGCTGGGCATGGTGTTCTATAAATGTCAATAAGGAAAGATGGTTGATAATATCGTTGGAATCTTTTACATGTTTATTAATTTGGGGGGTCCAGTTTTACTATCTTTTTCAGAGAGTAAGTGTTATAATCCATCTATGATTATGGAATTTTCTATCCCTTTGATTCTATCAAGTTTTTGCGTCATGCATTTTGAAACTTCGGTATTAAGACGCATATACATTTATGGTTGTCATGTTTTCCTGATGGACTGTGAAATGTTTTCATTATCATTATAAAATGTTTTATCATTATGAAATGTTCCTTTTTATCTCTGGCAATATTTTTCTTGTAGTCTGCTTGTGTGACATTAATCATACTAACTTTTTACTGTTTGCATAGCATGTTTGTTCCATCCTTTTACTTTTTTTTTTTTTTTTTTTTTTTTTTGCGGTACGCAGGCCTCTCACTGTTGTGGCCTCTCCTGTCGCGGAGCACAGGCTCTGGACGCATAGGCTCAGCGGCCATGGCTCACGGGCCTAGCCGCTCCACGGCATGTGGGATCTTCCCGGACCGGGGCACAAATCCGTGTCCCCTGCATCGGCAAGCGGACTCTCAACCACTGTGCCACCAGGGAAGCCCCATCCTTTTAGTTTTAATCCTTGTCTTTGTGTTTTAATTATTTCATGTAGATTACATGCAGTTAGATCTTGGATTTTAAAATCTAATTGGACAATATTACCTTTTAATTAGAGTGTTTGGTCCATTTACATTTTAACATAGTGATTGATAAGGTCAAGTTTAAGCCTACCATTTTTCATGGTTTTTTTTTTTGGTCGTGCCACACAGCGTGTGGGATCTTAGTTCCCTGACCAGGGATTGAACCTGTGTCCCCTTCATTGGAAGTGCAGAGTCTTAACCACTGGAGCACCAGGGAAGCCCCTTTTACTGTTTGTTTTTAATCTCTCTCTTTTTTGTTTTGTTTTGTTTTGCTTTTCTGTTTTTTGCCTTCTCTTGGGTTAATAGAAATGTTTCTGTATTTTTAATATTTCATTTTAATTCCTTGTTATCTTTTCAAATATGCATCTTTACACATCATTTTTAATGTCTGTTCCAGGGATTGTAATATGCATTACTTTTCCCCCCAATTTTTCATTGTGGTAAAATAGACATAAAATTTACCATCTAATCATTTTAGCTATTTTCAGTGGTATTAAATTCTTAATGCACTGCTGTCACCACCATCCATCTCCAGAACTCTTTCCATCTTGTAAAACTGAAACTCTGTCCCCCTTAAACATTAACTCCCCATTCTTCCTTTTCCCCAGTACCTAGCAATCATCATTCTACTTTCTGTATCCATGACTTGGAATACTCTAAAAGCCTCATATATAAGTGGAATCATACAGTATTTTTGTGACTAGATTATTTTATTTAGCATAATGTCCTCAAGATTCATCCATGTTGCAACATGTATCAGAATTTCCTTCTTTTTTATTTTTAAAATTTTTATTTATTTATTTAAAATTAATTAATTAATTAATTAATTAATTTATTTTTGGCTGTGTTGGGTTTTCGTTGCTACACGCGGGCTTTCTCTAGTTGCGGCGAGCAGGGGCTACTCTTTGTTCCAGTGCGCGGGCTTCTCATTGCAGTGGCTTCTCTTGTTGAGGAGCACGGGCTCTAGGTGTGGGGGCTTCCGTAGTTGTGGCTCTCAGGCTCAGTAGTTGTGGCTTGCGGGCTCTAGAGCGCAGGCTCAGTAGTTGTGGTGCACGGGCTTAGTTGCTCCGTGGCATGTGGGATCTTCCCGGACCAGGGCTCGAACCCATGTCCCCTGCATTGGTAGGTGGATTCTTAACCACTGCACCACCAGGGACGTCCTCCTTCCTTTTGAAAGCTGAATAACAGTCCATTGTATGTATAGACCATATTTTGCTTATCTGTTCATCCATTGATGGCCACATGGGTTGTCTCCACATTTTGTGAATAATGCTGCTATGAACATGGTTATACCAATATCTCTGAGACAGTGTTTTCAATTCTTTTGTGGGTAAACCTAGAAGTGGAATTGCTGGTTCATATGGTGATTCTATTTTTAATTTTTTTAGGAGCCACCGTACTGTTTTGCACAGAGGTGATAACATTTTACATTTCCTCCAACAATGCACAAAAGTTTCAACAGTGTCACCTTCTGGTTTTCTGAGACTAGCCACACTAATCAGTATTAGGTACCCATTGTAGTTAGTTCATTGTAGTTTTGATTGCACTTCCCAAATAATTCTTGATGTTGAGCATCTTTTCATGTACTTATCAGCCATTCATATATCTTCTTTGGAGAAATGTCTGTTCAAGTGCTTTGCCCATTTTTTAATCAAGTTGTTTGGGGTTTTTTGGTTGTTGTTGCCAAGTTTTAGGAATTCTCTCTGTATTCTGGATATTAATCCCTTATCAGTCATACAATTTGCAAATGTTTTCTCCCATTCTATGAGTTGCTTTTCTATTCTGTGGATAGTGTCTTCTGATGCACAAATTTTAAAATTTTCATGAAATTCATTTAATCTATTTTTACTTTTGTTGCATGTGTCTCTGGTGTCATATCCAAGAAATCACTGCCAAATCTAATATCATGAAGCTTTTACCCAATGTTTTCCTCTAAGAACTTTATAATTTTAGGTCTTACTTTAGGTCTTTGATACATATTGAGTTAGTTTGTATACACGGTGTTAGATAAGGGTCCAACTTCATTCTTTTGCATGTGAGTATCCAGTTTTCCCAGCACAATTTATTGAAAGACTGTCCTTTCCCCATTGAATAGTCTTGACACCCTTGTCAAAAATAATTTGACCATATATGCAAGAGTTTATTTCTAGGCTTTTCCATTCCATTGGTCTATATGTCTGTCTTTATGCCAGTACCACATTGTTTAGATTACTATAGCTTTGTAGTAAGTGTTGAAATCTGGAAGTATGAGTCTTCAGGCTTCCCCCCTTTTTCAAGGTTGTTTTGGCTATTTGGGGTCCCATGAGATTCTATGTGAATTTTAGAATAGGTTTTTCTATTTCTGCAAAAAATGTTATTGAGGTTTTTATACTGATTCCATGGAACCTGTAGATTGCTTAAGGTAGTATTGACATCTTAATAATATTCAGTCTTCCAAATGAATTTATGGCATAGAGAGATCACCTTATCATCCTTTTAATATCTATAGCATCTGTCATGATATTCCATCTTTCATTTCTGATATTTATAATTTGTGCCTTTTCTCTTTTTATTTTGCTCAGTCTGCTTAGAGAGTTATCAAGTGTATTGATTTTTCAAATAACGAATTTTGGGTTTCCTTTATTTTCTCTATTTTCAATTATACTAATTGCTGCTTTATTATTTCATTCCTTCTGCTTGCTTTGGGTTTAATTTGCTCTTTTTCTGTTTCTAAAGTGGAATTCTAGATTATTTACTTGATACTTCCTCTTTGATCCATGGGTTATTTAGAGGTGTGTTGTTTAATTTCCAGACGCCTGTTATCAATTTCTAGTTTAAGTCCATTATGGTCAGAGAATATACACTGTATAATTTTAATTCCTTTAAGTTTAATTTTTAATGACTCAGAATATAATTTGTTTTAGTGAATGTTCCACTTACACTTTTTTACCTTTATTTTTTTTAATTAATTAATTTATTTATATTTTGGCTGCGTTGGGTCTTCATAGCTGTGAGCTGGCTTTCTCTAGGTGCGGAGAGTGGGGGCTACTCTTCATTGCGGTGCGCGGGCTTCTCATTGCGGTGGCTTCTCTTGTTGTGGAGCGTGGGCTCTAGACACGTGGGCTTCAGTAGTTGTGGCATGTGGGCTCAGTAGCTGTGGCTTGCAGGCTCTAGAGTGCAGGCTCAGTAGTTGTGGTACGTGGGCTCAGTAGCTGTGGCTTGCAGGCTCTAGAGCGCAGGCTCAGTAGTTGTGGTGCACGGGCTCAGTTGCTCCGCGGCATGTGGGATCTTCCCAGGCCAGGGCTCAAATCCATGTGCCCTGCATTGGCAGGCGGATTCTTAACCCCTGGGCCATGAGGGAAGTCCGGACTTTTACACTTGAAAAGAATAAGTATTCTGTTACCATTGGCTGGAGAGGTCTGTGTCAACTAGGTCAAGTTGATAGTGTTGTTCAGATCTTCCAAATCCTTGCTGATTTTCTGTCTACTTATTCTGTTGATTACTGAGAAAGCAGTGATGAGGGCTCCAAACATAACTGTGGATTTGTCTATTTCTTCTTTCAGTTCACTCAGTTTTTGTCTTGTGTAGTTTGGTCCTCTGTCATTGGGGCACCCATATTTGGGATTGTTATATCTTCTTGGTAAATTCTTCTCTCCTTATGTAATGGCCCTGTTTATACCTGGTAGTTTTTTTTTGTGCTGAAGTCTTTGTCCGATATTAATATAGCCACTTCTGCTTTATTTTGATTCGTGTTAACTGTGTATTTTTTCCATCCTTGTGTTTGTTTGTTTGTTTGTTTTCTGGTACGCGGGTCTCTCACTGTTGTGGCCTCTCCCATTGCGGAGCACAGGCTCTGGACGCGCAGGCCCAGCGGCCATGGCTCACGGGCCCAGCCGCTACGCAGCATGTGGGATCTTCCTGGACCGGGGCACCAACCTGTGTCCCCTGCATCGGCAGGCGGACTCTCAACCACTGCGCCACCAGGGAAGCCCTATCCTTGTGCTTTTAATCTGTCATTATGAGCAGCCAGCACACTTTTTCTGTAGAGGGCCAGTGTGTAAATCTCTTAGGCTTTATGACCACGTAAGGTCTCCATTTCCTGTTCCTCCTCCTCTTCTTCACAACCCTTAGCCATTGTAAAAACCATTCTCTAGAACAGGTCATGTGCTGGATTTGTCCTGTGAGCCAGTTTGCTACTCCCTACAGTTAAATTTAAGATGCATTTCTTAGAGACATCATCTAATTGGGTCTTTTTCCCCCCCAGTCCAATGTGGTAATATCTGTTTTTAATTGCCATATTTAGACCATTCAGATTTAATGCAACTATTGCTATAGTTGAATTTAGGCCTACCATTTTATTATTTTTCTATCTTCCTCATTTTCCCCTGTTCCCTTTTCTGCCTTCTTTTGAATTATTTGAATTTTTTTTTAGTATTCTATTTATTTTGTCCATTGAATTTTTGACTCTATGTTACTTTTTAGTTGTTGCTTTAGGGATAATATATATCTCTCCAACTTTTCACCATCTATTTAGTGCTAACATTTTACTGTACGTATGTGTGTACTGTATGTACTATAGAAACCTTACAATCATATAGTTATCTTTACCAGCTCTATGCTATACCCTCACCTGCTGCTATAATTGTCAACTATCTTACAGCTACATACATTGAATCTCCCCAACAATGTTACCCTGTTTGCTTTTTAAAGTTATACATATTTTAAAGCACTCGAGACGTAAAGTGGTCCATTATATTTGCCCAGATCTTTATCTTTTCTGTTGTGCTTCCTTCATTCCTGATGTTCCAAGTTTTATTCTGGTATCATTTCCCTTTTGTCTGGAGAACATTCTTTCATATTTCTTTTCAAGCAGGTCTGCCGGTGATGAATACTTTCCATTTTTTTCTTTTCCTGACTAGGCCTCTATTTTGCCTTCATTCTTAAAAAATATTTTTGCTGGATTTAGAATTATGAGTTGCCGGTCCTTTTGTTGTGAATTTCTAAGCACGCCGTCTTGTTTCCCTCTTTTGACCACCATTGTTCCTGATGAACCGTTTCCAGGCATTGCTCACCTCCATGTAAGGCATCATTTTTCTCTGTCTGCTTTCAATCTTTTTCTTTATCTCTGGCTTTCAGTCACTTGATTCTGATGTGTCTGGGTGTGGTTTTGTTTGAGTTTATCCTGTTTGGAGTTCTTGAAGCCTCTTGAACCTGTAAAATTTATGTCTTTTGACATATTTAGGAAGGTTTAGCCATTATTCTTTCAAAAAAAAATTTTTTTTGTTTGGATTCTGGTGGAAACGGTGAATGTTTGGGCCATTCAAAACAAATAAGTTCCGGAGATCTACTGTAAAACACAGGGCCTACGATGAACAATACTGTATTGTGTACTTTAAAAAGTATACTTTAAATTGTATACTTTTAAAAATTGCTTAGAGGGTAGGTCTTATGTTAAGGGCTCTTAACCACAAAAGGAGAAGAAAAACGAAGGGGCGGGAGGAAACTTTCAGAGGTGATGGATAAGGTTATTGCATCGATAGCGATTTGATAGTGATGATGGTGTCCCGGGCTCCAAACACAATTATCTATAACTTGTAATGTAAATCATTTATTATAATTTATAATTATAAATCTATAATTTGCTGCATTAGCTATCTGTAAGTTTTCTATGTCAGTCATATCTCCATAAAGTAGTTAAAAAATGTTTTTTTCTGCCCTCATCTCTTCCTCTTCCTCTTTTAGGAATTTCAATGACTTGTTAGATCTTACAATATTGACTAACAAATCCTGAGGCCCTCATTTTAAAAAATCCTTTCATTTCTTCAGATTAGATCATCTCCATTGATCTGTCTTCAAGTGTACTGACTCTTTCCTCTGTCATCTTCATTCTGCTATTAGCCTATTCAGTGAAATGTTTATATCTTATACTTGGCTTCTCAGTTCTAAAATTTTTATTTCTTTTTAAGTAAACTTTTTCTGTAATAAAATCTTACACTTGCAGGAGGTTGCAAAGATAATAGTCTTTCCAAATACCCCTCACCCTGTTTTCCCTGATGTTAACCTCTTTCATTGCCATGAACTACGGTATGTTTGTCACAACTAAGATAACATCGTGGGTACATTATTATTAGCTAAACTCCAGACTGTATTCGGATTTCACCAGTTTTTACACGTATGTCTTTTCTTTTCTTTTCTTTTTTTTTTTTGGTTCCAAAATTCAATCCAGGATACCACATCACATTTAGTGATTCTTTGTTAGAGTTTGTCTCTCTTTGCCAAAACTTGTTTTTTCCATTCATTTCAAGACTGTACGGCTTTACCTCATGGAGGATAATTAGAACAGCTGCTTCTAAGTCCTCGTCTGATAATTCCAACATCTGGGTCATCTCAGGGTTGTCATCTTTTGATTGCCTTTTCCCTAGAGATTTGGTCAGAGTTTTCCTCGTTCTTGGTGTGCTGAGTAATGCTGGATTTTTATCCTGGACATCTTGTTTGTTTGTGTTATGTGAGAAGACTGGATCCTGTTAAAAACGCCCTGGAGAATGTGGGTTTCCTTCTCCTTTTTCCATTTCCTCCTCCCCCTTCCCTCCCCCATCCTCCTGGTTCTGTTTTAGCAGCTGGCTTCACGCTGCAAGCTCTGTCTACCTTCTGTGGGCACTGGCTCCTGATCATTCAGCTGCCAGGCTCCGGTGGTGCTGGTTTCAAATGCCCACGTGCGTCCCACTCAGAGGTCAGCATGGACTTGAGTGGTGGTGTCTCAGGTCTCAGCTCTGCTGACCTCCCCAAGCCCCTGGCCCTGGGACCGGGGCCTGTGCAGCTCTGCTTCCACAGGCACCCCATCCCCCCAGCCATGGGCTCAGCAGGACTCAGCTGGAGGCTCAGGGAACCCTCTGCCCCGCTCTGGATTTCCCTCCCTCTGGGCAGCTCTCTGCTTTCCAGGTCTCCACCCTGCAACTCCAGCTGCCTGGGTCCTTCCCAAACCCTCAGCTCTGTCCCCACTGTCGCTAAGGAGGCTCCCTGGGCTCTGATTGGGTTCCTCCGGGCTGTGATGCAGCCAAGAGGCCTCTGGGCCATCAGCTGGGGCAACTGGGCAGGCAGCTCATCGCATTTGCTTCTTTTGTCTCTGGGATAACCCTCTCATGCTGCCTGTTTTCTAGTGTCTGAAAAGCATTGCATTCTATGTGTTTGTCTGGTTTTCTCACTTGCTTAAGGCAGGAGGGTAACTCCAGTTCCTCCCCTCCAACCTGGCTGGAAACGGAAGGTCAGACCCAGCCCTTGGGAGGTGTTAAACACTGGCTTTTTGCTTCTTTCCCGACAGAACACCCCCTCCCCCGACCCCGCAACCGCATCACCATGACCGTCACCTGCTGGGCAGCCCAGAGCTCCTCTCTAACACACCCACCTGCAAGACTGTGGCTTTCTGGTGGGATTCCTGCCACCCCAAGGCTCCAGCAACTTTCTACTGTTGTCACTCTCCAGTTTCTTCAAATTGTTGTCTTTCCTATTTGTTAAGAGTTTAGACTTGCCCGCCATGACCACCGACACCGTTGACCCTCTCAAGGTGGATGTTAGACCGTGTCCTTTTTAACTGATGGAGGGGCTTAAGTGCAGCTGATTAGGGCACTGGGGCCAGGTCATGTGACCGGGAAATGGCAGGGGCGGTGCAGGCAGGGCCACAAAACCTGTCCCACTCGTGCCCTGCGGGGGGACAGGAACGTGGTGTCCACGACTGCAGAGGTGGCGATCAGCTTTTAGGGCCAGACACCTGGGAACTGTAGCCCCTAGGATGCTGGCTCTCACCGGCCCTCCTTAAACCTGGCCTCCACAGCAACTTGGTTGATCCCAGCCAACACTGGGTGTTGACGTGGGTTCCCTTCTGCGCACGGGAGGCGGGGGGCAGGCCTCTGGGGACCTGCAGCCAGAGGGCTCTCTTGAAGGTGTCAATTCAACCTGCCTCTCACCTGCACAAAACACCTCTACGGCTCCCCTTGCTCTTCGAATAAAAACTCCGCTCCCGCCCGTGGCCCACGAGGCTGTGCCTGCCCATCACACCCACCCCCCTGCCCTCTTCCCCACACCCCTCTCTCCCTTCCAGCCTCACTGGCCTCCTTCCCGCTCCTCCAGCTTGTCACCACCTTTCCCACCCCAGGGCCTTTGCACACATGGTTCCCTCTGCCTGAAATGATTTCTTCCATCTTCTGCATCATTTAATACTCACTCATCCTTGCAATCTCAGCTCAGATAGCGCTTCCCCAACTAGCCCTCTCCCCAGGGCCCCCTCTTAGAGCCGGGCCGTCCCCTCTGCTGTAACTGTCGTCTGTGGGCTGTTTATTTATAGCCCATTTCCTTGCCAGAGCCGGGGAGGAAATGGGGCTGCCTTGTCTTCCATCCACAGGAGGAAACGGCGCCTTCCTCGGGGGGGCCCAGCAGGCTGGCGGGACTGTGCTTTGCCAGGCCCTTGCAACCCTGGCTGATGACTTGCCTACACACACAAAAGAGCCCTTGACAGGCGAGAGAGGCATGGAGGGCCCTCGCCCTGCACGTGGCACCTTCTCCAGGTTCCCAGGACAGCTGGCAGGAGGGAGTGCAGGGCGTTTGCCCTCCGTGTTGCCTTCTTGGCTCGGGCGCAGAGGATGGCAGCTCCCATGTTTAATGGGGTCCCTCTGCCGTGACGACTCACTCCTCGTGCAAGGTGGCCGGGCACCTCCTGTTGTCATAACACCAGGAAACCCTGATTTCGGAGACCTGCTGTACCTCCACCTGGAGCACCCCTTCCCTCCCCACCTTCAGACGGGGAAACCGAGGCTTGGGGGCAGGTGAGGGGCCGGGACAGGCTGGCCGTGTCCACCGTCCTCCTGTGCTGAGCGCCTGCCTTCGGCATCTTCACAGCAGCCTCTGGGTGCTGGGAGCACAAGGACCACAAGCCTGATGCCCGCTGGCCTCTTAGGCCTTAAATGATGCTCAGGTGCGTGGGGGCAGGTGGGAGACGTGTGCGCCAGCCCAGGTGCAATTCCAGGGCCGAGTGAGGCCCGGGTGGAGGAAGGGCGCACAGAGGGCAGAGGGCAGGGGGTGGGTGCTGCCTGGTGAGGACCTCAGACTCCCCAGGGGCAGGATCCTTTGTCACCCTTTCCTCCGGCTTCGGGGACGGAGAGACCCCAGGTGAACACAAGGGTCATTCAGCCCATCTTAGCAGGGAGCCCTGGCAGCCAGGCGGGAGGGAAGCTGCCCCCACGCCCCTGGCTGGTTTGTTTCTCAGCATCGTGTCTCCTTTCCCTCCACCCTCAGGGATGTGTCTCTGGTCAGGATCGTGGAAGCATCCGGCGGAGACACGGGGCCAGCTGGTCCAAAGGCTCAGCCTCGCCAGGAGTGAGCCCGTGTAGGTGTCCCCTCTGCGCGCCTGGCACGGGCGGGGACGGCAGTGTGCGGGCTTTTCCTTGTTTAGGCAGCACTCTCCCAGGCACATGGTGTCCCTAGGACACAGGTAACCGGCTAACCGGCTCCAGCTCTCAAGCCACAAAACAGGCAGGCCTGGGGTTTGAACCCAGTTCCGCCGGCCCAGAGCCCGTGAGCAGCACGCTCAGCATCCGGCCTCTCAGATCACAGGAGGCCAGAGGGTCCAGGGCCATTTGACAGATGGGGAAACTGAGGCCCAGAGCCCGGGGCCGCACACAGAGCTCCCGGGGGCATTTGGCCAGTGACGGGCCCTGTGAACTGGCCTCTTCTGTCTGGCCAGCCTCGGCCTTGAGCATCTGTGGACTCACCTCCTTCTTCCGTGGACCGGTGCCTACCGCGCCCTGCACTATGGGGACGGCTGCCAAAGGTCAGAGGGCTCTGGACGGAGGCGGAAATCATGCAGCGAGAGCCCGGCCCCCGCTGGGCTTGAATCTCCCGCCTGCCTGACGCACGCGCGCACGCACGCACGCACGCTCACTGGCTTCCGTGCCCCGGGGTGGGAATAAGATAATTTGCCCTGCCCAAGGCAAACTGCTTACGAGATGCTATTCTATTAGTTGCTAATGGCATCTCCATGGTTGGTACAAGAAAGCGACTGTTTGAGGTGGGCTTCAGGGCCGCTTCCGGCCTGCGAGCCGCCTACAGCTCGGGCCCCCTGGGTGCCGGGGGCAGCCCACCTCCAGCTTCCCACAGGCCAGCTCTGGCTCCTCAGCCAGAAGCTGGCCCCCCAGGGCTGCAGGCTGGGAAGGACCCCACGAGAGGAGTGCGTGTCTCACGGGTGCACACAGGTGGCACTTAAAAAAGATTGCTGGCCGAGGAAGCCGCCTTCAGGCCATCCCCACGCTGCACCAAACACGCTCGTGGACGCCACAGAAACTCAGCCGACCCATTAGAAGAAAGGGACCGTCAGGCATTGCAAGGTAGGCCGCGGGCACTGACTCGGGGAGGGGGCGGGGGGTCTGAGCCCCGCGGAGTTTCTCACGCAGCCAATAGGAACTCACGGTTTCAGATCGAGGCCCCTCCTGTTTGAACTACGCTAAATGCAGGTGACTGTAAAGCGGGCCTCTGGATTTTTGTTTCTTTGTTTTCCTGACTGAAGAATGCTCCCTGGACTCATCCGCAAAGCTCTCAGGACCACAGAGAGGACCGCAGCGAAAATGGCCCACCGGCTGGAAGTTGGTAAGGACCCGTCCCGCCCTCACATCCCTGCCCCCCGCCTCAGATGGCGCTGCTGGGGCAGACAGGGGGTCGGTCAGGCAGAAGGGCACAAGGCAGCCCCCCGCCCCCGGGCCCTACCCGTGGGCCTGAGTAAGGCCCCATGAGCCCGCCTGGCTCAGGCGCAGGGCTGAGCAAGCGGCTCGCGGGTTGACACTGTGTCACACGTGCGCGGTGCCTGGTACTTTTCCAAGGGCTTTTAAACGCATTATCTTGCTGGAGGCTCATTGAGGCGAGGCCTCGAAGCCAACTGGAGAACAGCTAATTTACTGAATCCCGAATGGAGAGGAAGCAGAAGGCGGCGTGTGTTTTTGCTGAATCTCAAACTAAAACAACCTTTTGTTAAAGAACAAACAAATAAACAAAACTGCAGAACATCAATTTGCAAGGGAACAGTCTGAACAGAGGTTCTGGGCAGAGCATCACGCAGCAAATGCCAACTCAACCAACGTGGATTGGGGGAGGGGGCTGGTGGGGTCACGGATGTGCTCCTGGGGGCCCCGAGAGCTCTTAGGGGGTGCATCAGTGTGCACCAGGGGACAAGGCTGAGCCTTCCAGGGAGACCACAACTACCGGCCCATCGGGAGATACTGCCAGGGGCCAGCTGGGGAAGGGGCCTCCAGGCGGGGGGGCCCCTGAACAAGGTAGGAAAAAGGGGTGCATTTTGGGTGCAGGGCCAGGCTGCGCCTGAGTGGAGGCTGCATTGCGTATGGGGAGAGCCAGAGAGCGTTAGAGGTTTCGCTTCCCTGAAAGTCCATCCATCTCAGGCCCATCCGAGGCAAGTTCCCTGAGCCAGTCACCTTGGGTGACACTGGGTCTTCCCGAGCCTGCAGACGTCCCCAGGGCCTGATGCTGTCTCTCCTGCACAGCCCACTCCCACGGGTCCTGGGACGTGGACCGCCTGGCCTTCTTCCGCAACGCCACAGTCCGGCTGCAGCAGCTGAGGCCGGCGGAGGCCCTCATGGCCAGCCCGGCGGCCGAGTGGCAGGGTGTCCGGGAGTGGCGGCCAGGCTGTGACCAGAGCCGGGGCTGCGGCCAGGACATGGAGCTGGTCATCTTTAACGACAAAGTCAGCCCCCGGAGCCTGGGCTTCCTGGCGGGATACGGGTAAGGCTCCCCCGGCTCTAAGAAGCTGCCTTGTGCCCTGGGCTCTTCAGAACCTTCCGGTCCCTTCTCACCCCTGCTCCCCAGAACTGCCCCGGGGGGGGGGGGGTCACAAGCCCCTGTTCCCTTGGCCTCAGAAACATACCAAGACGGTGGTTTACTGTCACACAAGCCACTAGCAGAAAGGGACATTCCCACTGTCCTGTCCCTCATTCCTGTCTGCAGGGTAACGTGTGTCTGCTCCACGGGTGCCCGTCACCCTGCCCTCCAACCCCAGGCGGGGGCTGGAACCCCAGTCCCACCCACAGGAGGCCTCGGGGGCCGTGAGCGGCTAGCACTCGCGCCCCTATCCAGCCGGGCTGAGTCGGGGGCCGTGACCCCTCTCCCGGGACAGCGGCGTTGACGGCCGCCCCCCACCCAGCCTCGTCGGGCTCTACGTGTCGGTGGTGATGGTCGCAGCCAAGTTCATCCACGAGTACTTCCTTGGCATCGCCCGGTCCATCATGTACGACCAGCTGCCCGACGTGGACCGCGTGCTCGGGCTCTGCGCTGCCGTCTTCCCGGTCCATGAGCTGGGCAAGCTGCAGCTGGAGCAGAAGCTGCTGGCCAGGCTCAGCTTCCTGTACTGCTCGCCCGAGACCACGATCAAGTGGACGCACTGGCGCCCGCCGGCCCCCAGCCACCCTGTTGCCGGGGCTCCAGAGGGGCCATGGGAAGCGGCCGTCACATCCTCAGGCCCTTTGGCCTCGGAGAAGCAGGGTCTTTGCCTCAGCCCTCGGTCCCCCTGATGCCAAGCCCTTGCAGCTGCTCCCCAGCTGAGTCCCCGGGCCTGAGGCCGCCTTTGTGCCCGCACGAGGGAGACTCAGTCCCTCCCCTGCTCCCCGACCCTGCATCCTGCAGCCTCTGCGGGGGATGCGGCGGTGGGGGGACGGTGCCAGCTGCCCGGAGGAGGAGCTGGGCCACCTCGGTGATCTCTGGCTCCTCCAGGGCTTCTCGGGGGAAGCTGGAGCGAGCTGCCTACTTCAAGGCCATTAAGCACGCTAATGACCCATGAAGGCTCCTGGCCCCTCCGGCCCCTGCGCCTCCCTGAGCTCACAGCCTGGCCCACCGAGCGCCCTGTGACCACTACTACTGCGACTTAACACGTGGGTCACGGTTTTCCCAGACGGGTCTGGGGCCTCGGAGCCGCCACTTGCCTTTCCCGGGCCCACTCAGGGCTGTGCGCACGGCAGGCAGTTATCAAATACATGCTTGGGACCAAACCCAGGAAGAGTCACCTTGATTGTCAGGGCACAGCCTGGGGACGAGTGTCCTGCAGCCACGTTCTCGCCCTCCTGTCCCCAGCAGAGGAGGCGTAGGCAGCCGCCTCCATGCCGGGTGGGGCCCGAGTCCCCGATCTCCTCCGCTGGGCCCAGGTCGGAGGTCTCCCTGAAACCTGGCCAGACCGGGCCCTTCAGCGCCTAGGAACATGCCCGGGGCGGACCTTCACTTGAACCCGTACAACACTTGCCTCGTGATGTGCTCGGGGCGTCGGGACAGCCTTCCCTGCAGACTGCAGGTCGTGGGAAAGCCCTAAGAGCCCGAGGAGTCTGCACTCTGAACCCTCAGATCCAAGATGGCCCAGGCTGTGCAGGCCTGGACCCGAGGGCCCCAGGGTGCTCATCTGTAAAAACGAGGTTGACAAGCTGCATCTCAAAGCCAGATGCTGGTTTGGGAGAAGGTGGTGGCATCCCGGAGCCTCAGGCCCATGGGCAGGCATCAGGGTTGCTTTCTAAAACGGGCTGGAGAGAGAGTGAGACGGAGGCAAAGATGTGATGTGGTTCAGCCATATTTAATTCCACCCCCAGTGAATTCTAAGGGGCCAGAGTAGAGCCTCCTCTTGCTCCATAAAATTGGGTCCCCGAAATAAGTCACCTCCATCCTTTCAAAGGGCAGGGCTGCCTGGAGGCAGCGGCAGCCCTGGCTGGAGCACGGGCCTGGGCTCTCTGTAATGTGGGTGCCACGCGCAGGGCCTGGGCTGGAGACTGGGCCACGGCACCCACCGTGGACACCGAGCAGGTGCAGGCGGCCCAAGGGCCACGCAGCCCAGAGTGTCAGGGCCGCGCATGCATCCTGGGGCCCGGGGTCGTGCGGAGGCCCCAGCAGGGAGCACGGTCTGCAGAAGCTGGCAGCGAATCAAACAGAAACAAGCCCAGTGCTACCCGCACATCCCTCCCGGGGGCCCTGCCAAACCCTGAGCTGTCTCCTAAGACTTACAAGAAGGAGCCCCTTTCCGTCACCACGACAACTAAAAACAAAAAAAACCGAAGCTCATCTTAAGGTATAATCATCCAATTGCTTACAATTAATCAGTGCAAAGTGAGGTAAAAAGCCCAGCGTCGCCGGGCGGGGCAGCCGCGTCACACGAGCCTGCGCTTCTTGGAGTCCCTCTCCACGTCCCCCTCCTGGGCGTCCACCTCACAGCCTAGCGGGGACACCAGGTTCAGCAGAGGGTCCTCAGAGGCCCGGCCGAAGAGTGCCAGCAGGAGGGCCACACCGAAGCCCGTGGCCCGCTCACCCTGTGGGCGAAGGCAGTGGAAACACGTGCGGCCGAGCCAGAGCCTCTCGGCAAACGCGCCGCCGGGGTGGGGGTGGGGACTCCTGGCTCCTGGACCAGGGCGTCTGCCCCGCAACATGCCCCACGGCCCCCTTCCCCGTCCCGCTACACTCCGGGCCGGTGGGCGACGGGCTGATGGACACGGCCCTGGGCTCCCTGCCCCCAGCCCGTCTCCCTGGGGTGGGAAAGGGCGAGACCGAGGGCCCTGGGCCTCCTGCCGAGGACGGGTCGGCCGGGAAGGACTCCACGCAGCAGCCACGCTGTTCCCAGGGATGAGGAGGCCAGAGGTCAGGGGGACCACAGCTGGCCGTGTGACCCTCACACACAATGTTTCCGATGAGCTCAGCCTGCAGCTTTGGAGCCAGAGAGGGGCTCTGGACGCAAGAGAGGGTGGGAGCAGCCAGCCTGGCGGGGAGGGGCCGGGGAGGGGAGCGGGGCGGCCGGCCGGCCAAGCGAGTCCTAAGTGGGGGAGGCAGGGGCACCCCCGGGGCCTGGACTCACGGCGTGCACGGGTGCGGCGATGTCCAGGTGGACCCAGACCCCGGGCCAGTCGAAGCCGATGTGCGAGGCGATGAAAAGGCCGGCGCAGGAGCTGGGGCCGTTGTCCCGGTCCTGGGGGAGGAGGACAGCCACGACCCTTCGGCACCCAGCGGCAGGGACGCTGAGGAGGGGCTCACCCAGAGCGCCCTCGGGGCTGCGTCCAGCTGGGCCCTCGCTGGACGCCCCGCACCCGCTCCACCCCACCGTCCTCAGCGACCACGCGGGGAGCGGCAGGGAGTGACCCCGAGGGCTGCGCCTGTGGGCTACAGGGTCTGCCTTCACGCCGGGCAAGGGCGGCGCCAGCGATAGAGCTGCTGGGGGCGACGGAGGCAGAGCCCGGAGTGGGGAGGACGCGCCGGCAGCGAGACCAGCGAGCGGCGTGTCCCCACTTTGGACGACTTCTCCCCTCCCCCGACCGGAGCCCGGATCTGGGGCCTCGTGGGGGGACGCTGATCCGCCCTGCTGCTGCTTCTTGGGGTCGCTCTGACCCCGCTGCATCCTGCCCCACACCTACCGCCACTGAGTTCTTCATGTCGGCCACGGCCGAGGTGAACTCGCTGAAGTGCAGCTCCGGGCAGTAGACGAGCGGGTGCACCAGGTCCCCGCACTGCCGCCCGGCCTTCATGCAGGCCGCCTCCCACTCGGCGCTGTTGGTGAGCACTGCCGCGTGGTACTTGCCCGTGGCGATGCCCTGGGGACGCGGGGAGAGATGGAGAGAGCCGGCGGGGAGGGTACCCAGGTCGGGGTGGCGGGGAGCACCCAGGACAGAAGAGGGGCCGACAGAAAGCGAGGCAGCAAGACAGCGAGAGAAGCCCGAGTGCGGCCACCTGGGGGACGGTCCCTGTCCTGCCCCGACGTTCCCGCTGTGGTCCTCGGGGCCTGCGCACCTGCACCCCCGTGGAGCCCCCTGGGCCAGCTCCGACCCCTTACGAAGATGTAGAGACAGCAGACCCCACCCCTCTCAGAGTCAGGGTGGCCTCCGGCTCCTCGGGGGCCGCTGCTGAGGGCCCCACCTGAGCTCCGGTCAGCGTGGCGATGTCCAGGATGATGTCGGCGCCCAGGTCCTTGCAGGCGTAGGACACGCCGTCTGCCAGCACCAGCCTGCCCTCGGCATCTGTGTTGTTGATTTCCACAGTCCTAGGGTGCAGCCGAGACCCCACTTAGAGCCCCTCCTTCCTGTCCCCGACAGAAATGCAGCGCCAGGGTCACGAGCAAGGGGGGCCGGAGTGACGCCCCCCCCCCGCTCCTGTGCCTCAGTTTCCTCATCTGTCAGATGGGAGAACAGGGTTGTCTGGGTAAGTGAGGGGAGGCGGCGCCTCTCGGGGTCACCCTGGGGACAGGCGCCCGTGGGAGGGCTGGGCGGGCGAGCGGACTCCGCTCTTCTGAACCCGGGGCCACCTGCTCCTCCAGAGGCTGCCTGCTGTGACTCAAGTGTGTCCTCCTGCAGGTGAGGAGGAGCAGCCCAAGGGCTGATCTCAGGGAGGAGATGCAGGGAGGGGCCCCCAGCTGGGGGTCTGGGGGCGCAGGCTTCAGACACCCGAAGGACAGTAAGCCTAGAGGGCGGAAAGGGCCTGTCCCCCTAAGGCAGGGTGGGTCCCAAGCCCCTGCGGGGCACCCGACACCTCGCACAGTGACACGGCCCTGCTCGCGGCCACCCTGGGACCAAGCGGCTGCTGCCCAGGGGCTCCTGACACAGGGCGTCCTCCCCACAGCGTCTGGCCCTGGCCGGAGTGAGCTGGGCGCGGCCAGGGCTGCCAGCAGGGCCCTGGGAAGGGCCACGAGTTCCAACAACAGAGACAACGTGAGGGGGGCAGGCACCGTGAGGGGGGCGGGCGGGGTCGGCCTTACTTTCCTGAGTACAGCAGGTGGATGTCGTCCGGCCTCGTGGCGCTGGGTCCCACCGAGTTCTCAGCCAGGCAGAACACAGCATGGAGGGTGTCTCTGAAACCCTGCAGGGACAAGGGCGGAGGCTCCAGGTACAGTCTGGGGGTGCCAGCGGGGGGCGGGGGGAGGATGGGCCGGAACTCTCCTCTGACCCACCAGGACAGAGACAGACAGACAGGAGTCCAGGGAGCAGCGAGCACAGCCTCCGGCACTCCCCGTGGCCCTGGCGGCGGGCTCTAGGCCAGGGGTCCGCCACCAAAGTCCATGCAATGCAGCGCTGAGCCCGGAAGCGGGGCTGCGCTGCCGGGTTTGAGGCCCAGCCCGGCCGCTCCCCAGGGGCCTCGCTCAGCCATTGTCTCCCGCCCACACAGGGTGGTCAGCGGTCAAGGTCCCTCACCGCACAAACCCGCTGGCCTGCGGGCTTCCGAGGTTGGCCTCTTGTCTCTGGTGCTTCCTTGTGCCTACCCTCAGGTTGTGTGTGCCGTCCCTGCCTGGTGGAGTCCACGGGGAAACGGTGACCCCCGCCCCGTGTCCCACCACGGGAGGCCCTGCGTGGACTCACCTCCTCGCTCCCATTCTCGCCACACTCACCTCTCATTTTAGCATCTGTTGGTCATTCTCACCTGAAACAATTACTACGCTGCTGTTTGCCAAATGGTGGTTTTCTATTTCTATCATTTCTACAGTAAGCAACTGGGATTCCGCTGTGAATAAATGACTTATGCCTACCAGTATGAAGTGTGGATACTTATTTTGTTCTGGGGGTTATGATCCGTCACCATCGTTATGCGTTTTGAGGCTCATATTGAGGCACGCTCCTTTTCTTAAAAAACCAGTTACAAGCGGAGCCTCCAGGCTTCGGCCCCTGTGGGGTGGGGACCCTCAGCACCCCACGGCAGCACCCCCAGCGGTGGAGGGTCCAGAGGAGTCCCGAGACCACTCACGGCCGCCAGCTGATGAATCGGCGTTAATTGCCAAGCAGCTCCCTGCACACAGGACGGGTCTACCTGCTGGGGCGCCTCCCAGCCGACCTGTCCGGATGCCAGGACAGACCCTCCGCGGGCAGTCACCCGGGCCCCTCAGCAAAGACTCTGGGCAGCGCGGCCACGTGAGCTCTCCAGACACTCCCCCACGAGCTGACAACAAGCAGCGGCCGCCTGCGGCTGGGCCTTTCCCCTCGCATCCCTGTCGAGCTCATCCACCGAGGGGGCGGGCCCGGCTCAGCCCGCAGGGCCCCAGGCGGGCAGGTGAGCTGGGTGCAGCCCCCAGGCCGGGCCTGCCTGTGCCGAGCAGGGTGAGGGGACGAGGGCCAAGACCCCCTCCCCACCCCACCCCTGGCTCCGCAGAGGGGTGCCACACGCTGCTCCTGGGGGGCCGGTGCTGTGGCCGCAGCTCTCCCTTCTAGGGAGGCCCCCTGGCACCGTCGGGACGCAGGCCGAGCCCTCCTTCCTCCCGGACTTCCTGCTTCCCTCTTGGGGGTGCCTGGGCAGAAACTATTTGCCAAAATCTTTTCACTGGACGTCCAGCCCTGGGAGCCACGCTGCTCAGGTGGCCCGTCTGTGGGGAAGGAGGGCTTGTATCTGGTGACACGAAGGGCCGGGCTTCTCAGAAGTGCCCGAAGGAGCCACGCTGAGAGGTGAGTGGCCCTGGACGGCCGGTGTGCGCCCACCCCCCTTTGCTGGATAAACACCCTCTACAACTCCAAACGCCGGGGAGCAGCCACTGCTGCTGGCCCCCTCCACAGGGCTCCCCTGGCTCAGGAATCTGATTCCAATCGTCGGGCTCCACGAGGCCTGGCGTGCCCTGGGTGGGGAGTGCGGGGCCCTCCGGCTGCCCTGGACGTCTGTGCTCAAAGTGGCCACCCAGGCTACTCCAGGGCCGACCCCGGGCCCCTTCCGCCAAACAGCAGCCCGGCCCTCCGCAGACCCCGACCCTGAGCACCGGACCCCAAGTGAGAGCGGGCAGGCCGGGCAGGCAGCCTGCTCCCCGGCACCCTTCCCGTTTCGGTCCGGACGGGCGAGGCTCTCAGAACTCAGCGGGGACCCGCAGAGCCGGACGCACAGGGGAAGGTGACAGGCTCGGGTGGAGGAGCCCGAGGGGCCCAGTGCTGGGGTGCAGAGGAAAAGGGGCCAGGGGGCTGCAGAGGCTCAGGAAGGACGGGGGTGCGCTCTGGGGAGAAGGGCCGCGAGGGGAGGACGGGGCCGCACCCACCTGCTTGACGGCAGCTCTGAAGGCCCCCAGCACGGCCGCGGCGCCTCCGCAGTCCCTCTTCATCCCCGGCATGGTGGTCTGCGGGTGGCACAGGGGGGCGAGAGAGAGGTGAGCGGATGCTGACCCCCCAGCGCCAGGGCCCCCGCCGCAGCCCGTACACCAGGGCCCCGGAGGTGCAGGACCTGGCGCCCACAGAACCCAGGAAACGCCACTGGTCGCCTGGGGTCCCCTAGAAGCAACGGGAAGCAAGGGCCAAAGATGCCAGGGTGCCTCCGGCTCGAGCAGAGCTTTGGGAGTTACTGAAGGGAACTGTGCGAGGAGGGGAGGTGGGGGTAGACGTCCAGAGCTGCCGGATTCGCCGTGGCCTGGCTCCCGGCTAGGCCATGACCAAGTCCCCCTACCTTGACCGCCCCGTCCGGGTTAATGGGCGCTCTTCCCAAATGCCACCGATTACCGTGACATCACCCATCCCACCCCCACCCTGAGGATACCTGCCACCTGCCCCAGTTGGCGTCTCCGGGGTGACGGGTCTAATGGGAGGACCACTGGGGACAGAGGCGCCCTCCGGCCACAGGGGTAACACGATTTTCTGTAAGCGAGCTGAGAGCAGCTGCGCGTTTTTACATTCCATAGGTTCCCAACACTAACTGACAGGTTCGTATTTTAAATTAACAACAGGTCATCGGATGTAAGGATTTGGGATCGAAAGGTGCCGAGTGAATTTTCTGAACCCTTATTGGATTACGTGAGCCTCGAGTTTTAATGGAAAGTATTTTTAGATATAAACGGAGCTGCTTTTACAATTAAGTTGAGTGAAAATGACTCAGCGAGCACTACTGAAAAGAAGCCATCTATTTTGACCTAATCTGCGAGAAACCACAAGATTGTTTAAAAGGAAAAACAGGGCCTCAGACCTAGAATCAAACCCCTTGCAAAATGGCCGCACAGAAAACGGCTCGAGATGGTCACTGAAACCCCCATGATCCCCTGTCACGGGCAGAACAAATGTCCCACCCAAAACGCAGCTCAACGGACTGTGCCAGCATCTCAGACCCCACCTGTCGTTCCTGTTTCTATAAGAGAAACGATTTCCATGGTAACGCCTTGGTCACTGGTAGGCTGACACTTGCAGCAATGGGGCAGGGGCAGTGATGGCTGGAGCCGTGGCCCGGGGCCCCACGGGAACTGGTGGTCACTGGATTCATTTCCAGGCCTTCCGGGAAATAAGGCACTGCCCATTTCACTCGAATCTTCTTGCTGAAGCAGTAAACGATTAACTTTTCAAAATCTCCGCCGTTGGGTACAGCCGTTCCCAACACTGTCTGTGATGGGATGGAAGGTGCCGGGAAGGCCCTGCTCTCTCTCCCCGACGCCCGGCAGTCGGTCACGGTGGGTCGGCCGGAGCCCAAGTGGGAGCGGGCACTGAGTCTTTCCTGAGCTCAGCAAGCCTCTGTTCTTGCAAACACCATTGTACTTGGAGGAACCACTGACAGATGCTGGGGATCCAGACTCAGGTATCTGCAGACATTTTCTCAAAAACTATCAAAGTGAGCCTCTCACCTCCAGAAGGGCACCGGGCATTGCTTGGCGCCAGTGGTAACATTTGAGCTGTCAAGCAAAAATCAGAATTTTGGAAAACTTGTATCCGCCTCCATGATGGCTTCCTAACACTCACCTTTTTACATGAGATAGATGGTGATATTAACGAATATGGTTTTAAAAAATATTATATAATGAAATATGTCAAAATCTGGAGGTTCCACATAACTCTGTGAACAATATTTTCCAAATGACCCATATCATGTGTGATATTATAAAATCATACATTCAGAGCTCAAGACAGACCCGTAGATTTCAACGTAGCAGAACACCAAAGCTCACAGACATGGTTTCAGATTCCGCATCATAACTAACCTTTCAGAAGCTCCCACCTGTCAAGTTTTGGTGTAATAGCAAAGAAGAATGTCCTGAGTTACCTGAAGAGGGTACTAAAAGGCTTCTCCCTTTTCTAACTACAAAAGGACTGAGGCCAGATTTTCTTTTTACATTTCAACTAAAACAGATCACAACAGATTAAATGCAGAAGAAGATAGCACAGCTGATCACAGCTGTCTTCTATTAAGGCACACATTAAAGAGCTGCCAAAATGTAAAACATTGCCACTCCTCTCGGTAATTTTTTTTCGTTTTGGAAAATACAGTTCTTTTCATAAGACTGTATTATTTACAGTGGTATGCAATGGGGTCATATTGTTATTTTTTAATGAATTAATAAATATCTTTAAAATTTCCCAGTTTTAATTTCTAGTAGGGTAAATACCAGCAGACATCACCCTTATAAACAAAATCTCTTTGGAATCAATACTTGTGAAGACTGGAAGGGGTCCTGAGTCTAACACACTTGAGACCTGTTAATTCATGCTGATCCTGATTTGCCTTGAAAATCTTTGAAAACCGGGATCGTTCCTACAAAACGGGGAGAGGGTGCCACCAGCAAAATGACGAATTCCCAGGAAGCCCTGCTTCTCACTCCCGCCCTCTAACCAGCCAACATCCAAATGAGCCTGGAAGTCTGCCCCCCAGAACTCAGGGCAAGAGCCCCTATCGAGGGTGTGGGCGGGGGACCAGCACCAGGTGCAGCTAGAGGGGCTCATCATCTGCAGGGAATTTCAAACGGTAATAAACCGACCAAAAGTCAGTCTGCCCGTTGTCATCAGTGGAAAAATATTCCTCCTGCTGTTGGCCGAAGCGAGTCCTAATCACGTAAATGAAAGCTTCAAATCCACCTATGTCACCTCCTACAACATCAGCTCCAGCAACACCATCCTACACGGACACTCATCACTGCCCGTGGCGTAGACTCCACGCGGTGCCCTGGCTCTGAGTCGGGCGGGCTCCGGAGGCGGACGGTCAGCGTCCACGGCGCCTGTGACGGCGAGTTCCTGCCTTTGGATGGTGCGCTCGGAGGGAACCCCAGGGAGCAGCGAGCCTCTTTGCTGCCCTCCGTCTCGGGCAACCACTGGAGTCGTGGTGTTTAAAACGTTTTTACCCCACAGACGTCTGAAAGCTGCTGGAGTTGATCTCAAAGGACCGGAGACGGGGATGCTATACCAATCTGGGGAGTTTCTTGGGAAATGGGATTCTTAGTGGTCTCTGCCGAGGGACCCTACTGTTGGAGACTTTCCCTGAGTATCTGTGTATCAGTTGCTTCATGGGATAGAAACTCTTCAAAATTAAAATTAATTGTGTGGTCTTGGATCAACTATGAGTGAACATAGACTGACCAATCTGGTACCTCTGTCTAGTGAACGTAAAGATGTGAAGATGACCAATTTTGATAAAGTCATTGACAAATCCGCAGAAACTAAGGCCTGACAGCAGAGTCTGATGCTGGCATACAGCACCACGAGAGAACAACATGGAGGCATCAGTTTTTTTTCTATCAAAAATGATATTAATGCTATTTTCTTTTTTTTTGGCCGCACCTCACAACATGCGGAACTTCCCTGAATAGGGATCAAACCCACGTCCCCTGAAGTGGAAGGTGGAGTCTTAACCACTGGACCACCAGGGAAGCCCACATTAATGCTGTTTAAAAGTGTTAATGGATGCCTGTTTTCTTTATTTGTACTATAACATTCATTGTTAATTTTTTATTGGCATGATAATATATATGGAATTCAATAAAAGGGAATTCACTATCGGGGAATTCACTACTGGTGTTTGGTTTTTTTAAACATTTATTATTTGTTTCATTTCCCGATTAGTCCTGAAAATAATTTTGTTGTTTAGAAGAGGAGGGATGTTAAAAAAAAAAGATCATCCACTCTAGGTACCAAATACAGAAGTGCAAAAAGTAGCAGCACAAGCCCTACACTAAATAGCAGCTGACCCTGGGGTGTGATGTCAGAGGAGCGACAGGGAGCGGTGGGACCCGCGGCCAGCCGGAGGAAGGCGGCGCACCCACAGGGGCAGCTGCCGCTTGGCTCCAGCAGGGTGCCTCCAGGTGCGAACGCAGGACCGGCGCTGCCAGGTCCTCTTGAGATTACAAAAGGTAAGAGACCCAGTCCCGTGAGAATTCTTCCTGTTTTTAAATGCTGGTAACTAATTCGGATTTTAAAACACCATCTGGGCCAAGAGGACGCGCCTGAGAGCCACGGGGGCTGCCAGTCGTCAGTGTCTTCCCCGCGCGAGCTTAGCTTGCGCTCAGCCGTCTAAAGCTCCCTCTCTGGGATGGCTGACTCTCCTCTTCCAGGTCTCTTTCCCAGCTTCCCCCTAGAGCCCAGCCCAGGCCTGGAGCACCTGCATGTGGGATGAGCAGATGAAGACACCTCTCCTCCTGCTCCTGGTGCAGGGCAGGCCCCTAGGCGTGAGGAGGGGCCACCCTTAAGAGAGACTCTGGGACTTGCAGCCTCCCAGCAACGCTCCCAGGTGCCTGGCTTCTGGGCCCAAACTCCCCTCCCTTTAACCAGGGCGTCTGCTTTCCAAGGGTCTCGTGAGGACCACCACTAAGCACCCTCTTGGGGGACCTCAGACGGTCGTGGAGACAGTGCGCGTCTCCCCAGGCCCCTTCCTTCTTCTCCAGATTTTCTGTTTCCTGCCTCCTGCCTGAAGTGCAGGCGTGAAATCGTCTGCCTCTCGGGGGACTGGGCCCCACGGCCTCTCCCCTGGACGCCCCGACTCCGAGGCCCAGGAACCTTGCTCCTTCCTCCGACGCCTGAGAAGGGGCCCTCCCGCCTGGCCCCGCCCGAGCCCCAGCCCCGCACCTCACCTTCCCCTTCATGCTGAGACCCCCGGTGTCGTAGACGATGCCCTTGCCCACCCACGCGATGGTCTGGGTGGCTCCGTCAGGGGTGTGGCTGAGGACGGCTAGGGCTGGGGGGTGGAGGGCAGCCTTGCCCACACCGTAGATCCCTAGGGAAAGCACAGGACACGTCAGTGAGGCGCGGGCTGGACCCAGCGGAGGACTCCCGGAAGCCCCCCAGCAACACTGCTCTCCCCCCGAAGTAGCCACTGGCTTGTGGACGTTCCTCCCGGACAGCTCCCTGCCCCCTCCCAACCCCTCCCACCCCCTGGCTGGTGTGGGATCGGGGAAGGCAAATGAGTTCACTGCCCTGGGACTGCAAATGAACTCTACACGAAGTACTGTGAGGCAAGAAAACCCGCTGAGAAAAAAAATATTGTATCATTCCCAGAAAGACGTGAACAGGATTGCAGAATGAAGTGATTTTTGGATAATTCTTGAAGGCCGCTCCAGCCCCTGCTCGCCCTCCCTTCCTTGACCTCTCCGTGCACTCAGGATGTACCTCCCTTTCCGACCTCCCTCCCACCACTGCCTCACTGTTGGTTTCTATGCCCCATCTTCTCAAGAAAACTGTGGCTTGCCGTGGGCACAGCCCATGCCTCAAGGTCCCCCAGTAATCAAACTGAACAATCGTGGTAATAGCTGCCTGACAAACTCCTACTCATCCTGCAAGACCCGCTGCAAACGTCACCTCCTCCGTGAAGCTTTCTGACTGAACTGCCTCTCCCTCCACTAACACGTGCCCACAGATTCTGCCTCTGGGCATTCACGATCGTGTGGATCCCCTCCCTGAAGCGTGGGCAGGACTGCCTGTCTCAGTTCCTCTGGGTGTGGCAGAGATGACAAGACCACTTCCAAGATTAGGTGACAACAGAAGACCTTGCCTCTATCTTGCTTGCTCTTTCTCGTCTCTTGCTCGGAGACCTTGCTCTGAGAGAAGTAGTTGCCACGTTGTGAGCTGCTCAAGGACAGGCCCACAAGACAAGGAACAGCCAGTGGGGCCCGGAGGCCTGCTGGCAGGGCCGTGAGTGAGCCCTGCTGGGAGCACGTGGCCAGCCCCAGTGGGGCCTTCAGATGACCGCAGCCTCGAGAGAGCCACGCCCGATTCCCCACCCACAGGACTGCAAGACGACGGACACGTGTTGCTTTCAGTTGCTACCCTCTGGGGTAACTGGCTTTGCAGCCTCAGGTAACGAGGACAGTGACCTTCCCAGCCAGACAGAAAGCTCCTGTCCTAGTCGTCACCGCATCTCAGTGCCTGGGAGTCGGGGGAGGATGGGCCTGGCAATCAGGAAAGGCTCTCTGAGGAGGTGGCCGAGACGTGCAGGGTAAGACGGCCCCATCGTGAGACTACCTCGGGGGAAAGCATCCCAGACAGAAAGGGCCGCAAGTGCAGGCCTTGATGTGGACGTGAACTTGTGTATTCGAGGAACAGAAAGGCCCTGCTGGGTTAGCCGGGGAGCCAGGACGGCAGCATGTGGGAGGCTGCAGAGGGAGTGGGCGGGGGAGGCCTTGGATCCTGAGGCTTCCAGGGTCTGAATCAGAATCTGAATCGCTGCCTCCTCCCTCCCCCACAGATGGTCTGCTTCCCAGGGTCTGGCCTCGGGGCTGGACACGGGCTGGGTTCCTTCAGGGCGAAGCCTGGGACGACACACCATGCAGCCTGGTGCCCCCCTGCCACGCAGGTGCCCCGGTCGCTCCTGAGGCCAGGATCTGCACGGACCAGACCCCACCCACCTCCAAATCCTCTCGCCTTCAGCTCCTCATCCCGGATGACGGTTGGGACGATCCCCAGTTCTTTTCCAACTTTCTTAATCTCCTGGATGTGTTCATGGAAAAAACAACAACACACAAACACGTGAAGACGGCTTAAATCAGGGTGAGGCCAGGGCCTGGGCCAGGGGTGAGCAGATGCCTTACGGTGGGAGAGGGATGGGCTGCGATGCCGTGGCTTTGACTCTTGGCTCTGAGCATGATTAAACCCAGGAGAGGCGGCTCACCCTCCAAATTCTGCGATTTCCTGCAGCTTATGGCTGGAGTCCTGCTGAGGGGCCTTTGGGGAGGAAGCTCTGTGCTCCCTCTAACCTCAGCTGAGGCCTGGGGGCCCCTCGGCTCCGGCTGGACGGCAGGACTCTGTCCGCAGCAGCCCGCGGCTTCCCCAGACGAGGTGCAGAGACTGTGGACCATCCCCCTGCAGCCCTGGGTTTCCTGACTCTCCTTGGGGTCTACCGACACCATCCCAGTCCCGGCAGGACCCCAGGGCTACGAACCTCGAGGAAGGTGTCTGTGTTCATCTCATTGCAGGGCGTGTCCACGATGCGGGCTGCCAGCCGCACGCCTTCTGTGGCGCTTGTTAAACACTAGGAGAAACAAAAGGCCGTCACTGGGGCCCTGGGACCAGGTGGAAGGCATCCCTCCTCATCCAATGGCCAGGGGCCCAGAGGTGTCAGAGGCACACGGCACCCGGGAGAGGTTGCAGGGCTGCTGCCAGGGGAGCAAGGGCAGGTGGAAGGGAAGCAAAAGTTTGCCCGTGACCCCCCAGCCGTCTACATAAAGTCCAACACAGCTCCAGAATCACAGAGGAACCCTTCAAGTCTGGCATCCTGCCCGGCCTACACGGGGCCCACCTTGCTTTCTAAACCTCATCTCCTGCTACGTACGCCCCTCATCCAGGTGGCAGGTGGCCCTCCTGCCTGGCTCTGAACACACATTATGTATGGCCTCTGCCAACCCCCTACCCCCTTCTCAGGAGGAGGTGTTGCCCTCTGTTATGGACTGAATGTCCTGAAGCCCTGACCCTCAGTGGGATGGTATTAGAAGGGCTTTAGGAGGTGATCAGGTTTCAATGAGGTCAGGAGGGTGGGGCCCCATGACGGGATGACTGCCCCTAAGAAGAGGACACAGCGGGCTTCCCTGGTGGCGCAGTGGTTAAGAGTCCGCCTGCCAATGCAGTGGACATGGGTTCAAGCTCTGGTCTGGGAAGATCCCACATGCCGCGGAGCAACTAAGCCCATGAGCCACACAAACTGAGCCTGCACTCTAGAGCCTGTGAGCCACAACTGCTGAAGCCCGTGGGCCTAGAGCCCGTGCTCCGCAATAAGAGAAGCCACCGCAATGAGAAGCCCTCGCACCGCAATGAAGAGTAGCCCCCGCTCACTGCAACTCGAGAAAGCCCGCGTGCAGCAACGAAGACCCAACGTGGCCAAAAATAAATAAATAAAATAAATAAATTTATATATAAAAAAAAGAAGAGGCCGCAGCAAGAAGGTGGTGGTCTGAAAGCCGGGAAGAGAGCCCTCACAGGGCCCACCGTGGTCCTGGACGTCCTAAACATGTGCTGTTCAAGCCCCCCGTCTGTGGGCTGTTGTCATGGT
The DNA here is from genome assembly GCF_949752795.1 of Hyperoodon ampullatus. Classification (NCBI taxonomy): domain Eukaryota; kingdom Metazoa; phylum Chordata; class Mammalia; order Artiodactyla; family Ziphiidae; genus Hyperoodon; species Hyperoodon ampullatus. The sequence goes on along the minus strand of NC_136927.1, from coordinate 84,261,570 downwards.
GGCCTGAGCAGACCAAACCACTCCCCTTCTGTTGCCAAGCTCCCAGCTACGCTTTGAGGTACTTCTCAAAGGCCATATCCTCCAGGAGCGTCTCTGGATCCTCCCAATGGAGAAAAGGTCCCTGGGCCCGCTGGGGAGGCGTTTTTCTCACGTGGGCCCCATGTGAGTGTCACAGACCCCCACCCTTTTTCCCGGTCATCTGATGTGACACTGCTCTGGCCACAGGGCCAGGAGGGAAGGACACAGACAGACCGGCCTTGCGCACCGAGCCAGCGCCCAAAGGGCAGCAGGAGCCTGCCACCGGCCGCCACGGGAGGCACTGCAGACGGGGCACGTGCACACGCAGAGGTCATGCTCATCCCCAAACCGGCTGTCCCCTCCCCTCGTAGCTTCCGCCAAGAACTTCTGTCCCCCCGTGTCAGCCCTGACGCTCGGCTTTGCCTCCTGCTCCACCTGGCCCTCCAGCACCCACCTCCAGGGCCTGGCTGCCTTTCCCAGTGCAGGGAAGAGGCAACATCAAGAGAGAGGCGCAGCGTGGGTCTGGGGGAGGTGAGGACGGCACCCTGTTCCTAACCGCCTCTTCCAGCGCCGTGGGGACGGGGGAGAGCAGGCTCCAGGCCCAGAGCGGCGGCCCAGCCACCTCTCAGGCTGTCCCGAGGCAGTTAAACCCTGGAGCCTCAGAGGCAGAGACTTGACAGCTCAGATGTGCCGTGCAGCCCCCGCTGCCTGCCAGCGGGCTCTCCCCCAGGAGGGTGAGGGTCTCTGTCTGTGGGGGGCTGCACAGACCTGCAGCCGCTGTCTGGGAAGCGCGTCAGTGCCAGCCCCACGGAGGCTCAGGTGAGAGGGTGCACCTTTGGGGGAGGAGCCTGCACCTCACTGTGCCTCAGTTTCCTCATCACAAAAGCAGGATCATCCAGGGCTTCCCTGGCGGTGCAGTGGTTGAGAGTCCGCCTGCCGATGCAGGGGACGCGGGTTCGTGCCCCGGTCCGGGAAAGATCCCACATGCCGCGGAGCGGCTGGGCCCGTGAGCCATGGCCGCTGAGCCTGAGCGTCCGGAGCCTGTGCTCCGCAGCGGGAGGGGCCACAACAGTGAGAGGCCCGCGTACCGCAAAAAAAAAAAAAAAAAAAGAAAAAGCAGGATCATCCATTCAGTCATTCATTCATTCCATCCACGTTTACGTGAGCACCTACTGTGCGCCAGGCTCCACACTAGACTCTGAATTCAAAGATGCCCAAGGGACGCAAGTCCAGCAGAGAATCACAGCACATTGTTCCTTTAGATGCCACAGAGGAGGAGGGTAGGAGAGGCCACAGACATGGGGTCTAGGCGGTCCCCGTGGTGAGGAAAAGGCCAGCCGGGGTGTCAGAGACTCATGTGCTCACGATCCAAGACAGAAGAGAAAGAGGGCTGACGGATGGTGGCCGCGGTTTAAGCCTGGATCTACCCCATGCTGGCGTGGCCCCGGTAAGTCACTTAATATCTCTGAGGCTCAGTTTGCTCAACTCTAAAGTGGGGAGAGTTAACAGAACCCATTTCACTGGGCAGTTGGGAGAATTAAGTGTGTGCACACATGTGTGCTCGGAGCAGCGCCTGACACCTGACAAGCACTCGCAAAGTGCTGGCCCCTGCCTGGTTGTGAGGCAGTGGGAAGCGGAACCGGACGGGGGAGTCTGGAGGCAGCCAGGCGAGTTAGGAGGCTGCCACCACGGTCCCAGGGAACAGTGGGGTGCAGGTGGGCAAAGTAGAATGGGTGGGATGTAGGGGCCAGGGAGACCCTTCATCACATACAAAGCCGGTGCGGGGATTATTATGCACAGGACCAGGACCCTGCCCTCCGGGGGCTGGGGGACTCCGACTCCAGCGCAGGGCACAGAGGCTAAACTCAGATGCGTAATGTCCGGTGCGGATGGCTCTCGGCTGGCAGAGGGCCTGGCAGTGTGGGAGAGGCCGGGCTAGCCAGGATGGCCAGGTCTCCCCGAGGAAGGGATGCGGGCAGAAGCCGGACTGAGACCAGGCAGAGCCAGAGCCGGAGGGGCCCTGGAGAGGGACCCTGAGCAGGACTGGGCTTGGCGAGGCCAAGGGACAGCAGGAAGCCAGTCCCTGTGGCTGAGGGCAGGAGGAGAGGGGCTTGGAGCGGGTAGAGGACGCTCAGGCCTCCAGCCCCAGCCCAGAACTCGGAAGGAACTCCCTGGAGCTGGAGGGAAGGAGTGATCATTGGTGTCCAACTGCAGGCTGGAGCCCAGGGGCACTGAAACCACCCAGAGAGGAGGGTGTGAGGCCAGAATGCCCCCATGGTGGCGGGGGGGCACAAAGGGAATGCGGAGAGGGCGGGGCAGGCGGGAGGGGTATGGGGAGGAGAGAAGGCTCAGGCTCCTGGCTGGGCGGGTGCCCTGCAAGGAGGGATGACCAGTGCTCAAGTCAGGCAGATGTGGCCCTTGGAAAACAATGTCAGGAAGGGGGTGGGTGGGCGAACTCCATGCTGGTGGGCTGAGCGGGGAAAAGGAGTTAAGACAGGCAAAGCCATCGGACCACGGGAGGCGAAGGGAAGAAAAAGAGGAGCTGTCTCAGGAGGGCAGAGATGAGGCACACTGTCTCCTCCTCGGGGAAAGAATCCCGGTGCGGGGGGAGCCGTTACAGACCTGGGGGCACAGAGCGGATGAGGGGCTGCTCAAGGGGCCTGAGACAGAGCGACGGGTGAAGGAGGGGAGGGGAAAGGAGCACCTGAGTCTGGCGGTTGGAGCGGGGGCTGCAGGTGGGGAGGATGAGACCACAGCATGACTGGGCTGGGGGGGTCACCACGGGAGGGAAACCTGGCCTTCGGCCCACACGAGGACTTCTAGGTTGGGAATCACTTCCAGCCTTGCCGTGCCTCAAAAGGATCAAACGAAGGAGGATCAAATGAAATAACATATGTAAAAGCACACCATAAAGGGTAATGTGATATATACACGGGCAGGATTATTAGTATCAAAACGTGAAAGCACCTGGCGCGGGGTAGGTGCTTGATAAACACTGGCTGAATAGAAGCGAACCCTGAGAACAAGACCACCCTGGGGGGAGGGAGCCCGCTGCCCGGCTTTGGACAGGCCCCTGGGGCCTTCTCTGGAATTCCAGCAGCCCTGTCCTCTCCTCCCAGGGAGTGGGAAAGAGAGCTCTGCCCAAGCTGGGGGGCGGTGGGGAGTGCGGCACGGGGACCCGGTCTGAACTTCCAGACACCCACTTGCAAGGTGGACACTTCCACTGGCCCGTTGTCTTGTCCCACGAGGAAAAACTCCACTGTGACGGTCTTCTTCTCCGGCCGCCGTGAGGCCCCCGAGCGTTGGGTGAAGAGTGGGAAAGCGCGGGCCAGGGCACAGGCCGAGGCGAAGGCGTCCGACCGCTCACAGACCATCTGCAGCACAGAGAGTGGAGCTGTGGTGAGGGGGAGTGAAGCGGGGTTGGGGGTGGGGGATGGGACCCAGGGCCCAACCCATGGGAGCCGCCATCAGGAAGCGCTAGGGCCCCAGAGCTGGGTCAGAGGCCACTGTGGAAACAATCTGGACGGAGATGCCCCAGCGAAGCCATCATCCCAGGGGCCTTCCCCAGAATCACTGTCCCACGATGTGAGAAAGAAAATGTCAGCCACCAGATGGGGTCAACTGCCTCTCGAGACAGGAAGGCGGGACGTGCAGCGATGCACAGCGGACACAGGCTCAGGAAGCCTGGGTCTGATGAGTCTCAGATCTGCCACCCAAACTGATCTGGGGTAGAGCGTTCCGTCTCGGGGCCCTCGGTATCCCCGGCGGCGGTAAGGCCGGGGTTGCACGGTGCGGTCGCGGCAGCATCGTCCGCATCGGGGATACCGTGGGCCGTTGTGCTCTGCGGTCTGGAGGGCTGAGCCATAGGCCCCGGCCAGCAGGCCAGCACACAGCGACCCGAAGCTCAGGGGCCCGTGCGGGGCCAGCCCCTCAGAAGCACTCACCAGAATGCACCGATGGGTTCCCGGCGGCAGGCAGGTCCGCACGAGCCGGGTGACGAAATGCGCGGCCGAGGGGCTATTGTGCCTGCTCACCCTGGAGGGCAGGGCGGCCACGGTGGCATAGTTCAGGTAGAGGGGACAGCTGTCCGTGGGGCTGGGGTTGAGTGTGCTTAGGGCAGCCTGCCAGAGCTGCATCAGAAGAGGAGACACAAGACAGACACCAGCCTTTACAGGGCCGCCGGCCAGAGCCCTGCGCGCAGACGCCTGACTCACTTGCTAAAAGGGCACTTTTGCAGCCTCCCCGCGGCACCCAGGATCCCTAATTAAGAAGTGTCACATCTCACTAGATAAGCGCTGTGTGCGTCCGCTGGCACACGTCCACCCTCGTGGGATTAAACAGTGGGGACTTAAACGGCCAGGCTGGAGGCTGCTCTGCTACAAACGCTGGAAACTAGCACTGGGGTGGGACGCAGCCAGGTGCCCCTGGAGGGGGGCGGGCGGCACCGCCACAAGGGTTCTGGAAGGCGGTGTCAGGGCCCGGCCCCTCGAGGGCAGTTCCTTCGCGCCTGGTCGAAGGACAGGCCAGCTCTGCCCACGAGCCTGCGGCCCGGGTGGGTGCGGGGCGCGCGCGGCCTCCGGGCGGGGCTGCTGGACGGGAGCCCGCTCCTCTGCTTCCTGGGAGGCGGGCGGCCCCGGGCCTTGCCGGCCGGCCTGGCCTGCTGGGGCGCGCCCGGGCCGGCGGGCGGGCTGGGGGGCGCCGGGCGGTCGAGGCGGGGCCTCCAAGGCCTCCCCGCCGGCCCGGCCCCGCCCGGCCTCCGCTCGCCGGCAGGGCGGCGCATGGCGGCCGGCGCGGCCCGCTCACCTCCTCGGTGACCCGGGGCAGCAGCTTCCCGCGGACGTGGCTCCAGGGCACGCGGTGCAGGTGGTGCAGCTGCCCGAGCAGCAGCAGCGGCCGGCTCTGCGGGTCCGCGTCCCCGGCGCTCGCCTGGAACTGCAGCCCCACGTTCGCCATCTTCGCCGGCCCAAGCCCCCCGCCCCGGCCACCGCGCCCGCCGCGCTTGGGCTCCCGCTCCGGCCGGGCCTCGGCGCCGCCCCGGCCCTGCCCGGCCGCCGGCCCCGCCTCCCCCGCCGCTCCGGGCCGCTCGCGAGACGTGCAGGGCCCGCCCGGGGCGCGAGGGGGCGCCGGGCCGGCGGGGCGGGAGGCAGGCCCGGGTCGGGCGGCCCGAGGCGGCCCGGACCTGCAGGCCCCGGCCCGGGGCGGGCCCCGAACCCCGAACTCCGCCAGGCCCCGCACCGCAGGCAGTAGGCCCAGGCCCGGCCCCACCAGGCCCCATTCCCGGCAGGCCCCAAGCCCCGGCAGGCCCTGACCCTGGGGCAGGTCCCGAGGTGGGTCCTTCCGTGCTAGTGAGGAAACACATCTCTCCAGACGGCCCTTCCGGGAAGGGCCCCCCCAGCCCCGGCAGGCTGCCAGCGGACCCTAGTGGGCCTGAGCTCCAGCAGGTCCTGAGCAGACGCAGGCCCGACCTCAAGGCCACCCCAGCCCGTCCACCAGACCACAGTCTAGGTGGGCCCTGAGCCAGCCCAGCCCCGAGGAGAGGCTTCCCAGGGGTCTCTGAGCAGCAGTGGTGGTCCAGCTGGAGCCCTCCCGGACCCCTCGCCACACCCTGTCGCGTTTGGACTCGCTGGGTGATTCTTGGATTCGGGCCAGCTCCCAGTCACGCGAGGCCCCTCTGGCATGCTGGGCAGTGTGCATAATCCCCTCCTCTCTTAGTGGGTTCCTGAACCTTTGTCGGACCCCCAGTAGTTGCCAGGCCTGTCCTGGATGTGACGAGGGCACCGGGGACTGGGTGTCCATTCAGGTTGCTGCTTCTGGGACGGCCAGTTACGAAGCCAGGCATCACCTCGCCAGACCACCCCTTTGCGAGAAGCTGTCCCTGCAGCCTCCCACCCCGCTTAGGGCGAGAGGACGGGCAGCCTGTGGTTTACAAGACCCCTGAGCCCATCCCCCTCTGAGGAGGGAAGGCTAGTGGAGGGGCCCCTAGAGGCTGGGGGCGCCTGGTGGACGGTGAGTGTGCCCGGCTCCCAGTGCGGCTCAGGTACGAGGGTCCGGGGGTGGGGACCCAGCTGAGGAAGCTCTACCGGGAGTCATTTAAAAATAAACACCTGACACTCCATCCCATCCACATCCTGATTGCTCAAGGGCCTTTGGTGGGCACGCCTCTCTGCTACCTCAGCTAGTTCCACGCACCAGTCCTCTTAGAGTTTTCTCTTCATAACCAACCTTAAAAAGCAGCAGAGCCAACTCTCTAGTGTGGTAGCCAAGCGCCACGGCCGCTGACCTCCCAGCGTGTCCCTGACTCCCTGACTTGTGACTTGCGCCACCCACGCACGAGCCACACTCCCATCTTCCCTGTTTGCTCCCTCCACGTCTGTCCCTGGCACAGGGCAGACGGCCCCAAGCATTCCACGGACTAGAGCCTCTTTCTTCAGGGCCTGGCACAGAGCAGCCCTCAGTTTCTGACTGAGTGAAAGGAATTCCTTCGAAACCCTCAGCTTTCCCGACACAAAAGTCGGCGCTAATTGGACCTTATTTTCCTCAAAAGATTTTACAGCAGCTGAATGTTTTCACACATTTATAAAGGGTACGAAGAGCATGTATGAAGATCTATCACTCTTTCTTCTGTTTGCAAACAACGCTGCAGACAGGCGTGTGGGGCACTTGGGGGCGGTGGGGAGGGCTTCCTGGAAGGTGAGGGACGTTAAGCCCTGCCCTGATGATGAAATAGGACTTGCGCAGGCTAACGGGATGGGACGGGGATGGGGGAGGCACGGACCCCCGTGTCCACGGGGCTCTGAAACCAGAGTGTAAGAGCAGCGGGTTGCCAGAGACTAGGGAAGGAGCGGGGTCAGGGGGACCAGGGAGTCTTTGATTCAATCCATAGACTTTTGCAAACCGCGGGAGGATCCAAGCCGCATTTCAGAAAGCCAGATCTGGCAGAGGTTGTGTACAGGGAGTTGGGGGGCGGGAGAGGGGCAGAGAAACTGCCGGTAGACCATCTTTCCCTTTAGAATTCTTCCGTATTTAAGAATAGACTGAAGAACCCCGATGGCCCCAAGAAAGGGTGAGCAGGATGATTCAATGCAACCAACATGTATTGAACACTTATGTACACAAAGCAAGAGAAAACGTTAGATGCTTGTTAGAAGCAGATATTCCTGATTCTGGTTTTAAGCCACCCCTGAATCGAAGAAATCCAAACTAAACAGAACACTAAGGAATTATTCCACTTCAAACGCCTGCCAATTTCCTCAAGATGCCGCTTGTGACAGATATAACTATATTCCAGGAAAGTACTTTCCCCTTTTCACTGCAGACTTTGCAGACTTCAACATAAATAAGACAGGCCCCACTCTGTTTAGATAAATTTTTATGAAGGTATTAATCCTGAGCTTAGTATATATTTCACTGTCAATGAAGAATTCACCTCAGTTTAATTTTCTTAAAAAATGAAAATTTAAAACAACTTACTAGGCTCTTTAATGCAACCCGAGAAGTAACTCATGTTTTTGATGACTTGAAACTCATTCCAAACTCAACTGGGTCTTCAGACTTTTAATTTAGGAGTTGAGGAAAAGACTAAAAACTTCTGGAAGAAATCAGAATAAAGTTCCCAGGACATATTAGGAAGTTTTTTGGTACAGGTCACATACTAGAACATAATTCTTAAGTCATATCATGTAAGATGGCTCTCGGTGTATGAAATGTGCATTTATGTGTTAATTTCATGCCAGAGTTTACCTACATAAAATCAAAATATAGGAGTACCAGTTCTGAAGAGCTTCAGGCCAGGTCAGGCTCTGGGGATGTGCAGCAGTGTGTGTGTGTGTGTGTGTGTGTGCGCGCATGCGTGTGTGTGCGCACGCGTGCACAGGGGTGAAGGAACAAACACAGCAGTAAAACCAAGAAATCCAGTCACTGGGAGAAGGCTGAGTTTGGATGAGATATTGGAGCTGGGTCTTGAGGGCAGGTGTGCCAGGCAGTCTGCTCCCTGACAAGGGAATCGTTCACACGAAGACCCAAAGTACTACTCACTAACGGGCACGGGCCATTCTGGAACCACCGTGGCTCCCATGGCTGCACATAAAGTGTGCGTGAGATGTATGCTGAGCCCTGGCCTTTGGACTTGACCTTGCGGGCCACTGAAAGCCAGTGGACGTGCCTCAGTCAGGACCAACGTGAAATCAAGGGAGGGCTTGTTCCTGGTTGAGAATGACCTGCTGCTTCTTGTGCCCAGAGGATGCAGAGGAAGGCTCGGCTCCAGCCACCTCCCTCCATGGAGCAGCTGGCCTGGAAGTGAGCCCCCATCCAAGAAAGGTGGTGGGTGACCCGTGCATGACCTCCCTGGAGGCTGCCTGTGTCCAGCGTGTGCCCTCCATCACCACGCCTGGACCTCCGGGAGCCTCCCAGTTACATTTTGTAAATACTGCGTCAGACGTGCCAACTAGAAGATTTGTTATGTTCCCTCAAGGATTGAAAATTAACTAATTGCCATAAAAATCACATTTCCCTAAACACTTTTTTGAAAAATGCATGAACTTATGGAAAAGTTGAAAAACCAGTACAATGAATGCTTGTGTGCCCTTCACCTAGGTTCATGTATATGTGTACGGATGTGTATGCGTGTATATATAGGTATTTCTCTCTGCATCATGTAAAGTTAGCTGCACACGCTTAGCCCTAAATGCCTCTGTGCATCTCTCTTAGGAACAGGGACACCGGCCCCCATGATGACAACAGCCATGGAAATTTAACATAGAAGCCATTCTATCATCTAATATGCAGTTCCCATTGAAACTTCTTTAATTGTCCCCAAAATGTCCTTCATGGCCTTTTCTTCTTAAATCCAGAATCCAAGTAAGGATCAGGTGTTCTGCTTGGCTGTCAAGGCTCTTTGGTCTCCTTTAATCCAGAACAATCCCTGCCTTTGTCTTTTCTGACATTGACGCGTCTCACAGAAGGTCCCCACAGTCTGGATTCCTCTGATGGTTAACCTCCTTATGATTAGATTCGGGTTAGATGTTTTTGGCAACAATGCACATTGTGTTTGCCACTGTGCCCCATCAGGAACCACATAACCTAGGTTGTCTCGCCTCACTGGCCAAGGTTGGTAACTTGGTTCAAGCGGGGTCGGCCAGATCTCTTCATGGTAAAGGTACACTTCCCCCTTCATACAGAATAGAATGGAAATCAGCTTCCTCTTTATAATGCATGGAGTGACACTCTGAGACTATGAGAATGTTCTGTTTCCTGACAACCTTTCCCCCATGGCTTTCAAATCCAATAATGATCTCTGCCTGCATCAAGCACTGGTTGCAGCATGGTTATTTTCCAGGTATCTCATCCCTTCTACACTTGCTGCCTGGTATTCTTGAGTAAAGAAGACCATCACCTGTGGAGGTCTAGGGCAAAAATGAAAATGCAGAGCCTCTTTTTCAAGATGGAGACAGAAGAGCATTGAACCCAAGACAGGGCCTGGGCGACTGCAGTGGCTGCAAGCCCAGGATGCCGGCCTTTCCCCCACTGAGGACGTACGTAAGTGGGTATCTTTCAGCATCTCTGCTCCAAGCGTCTCCACTTAGGCCGATGAGAGCCCAGCAGGCAGGCTCCTGTGTCTTTTTCCCATGTCCCTATCGGTTTTTGTGTACCTCTATCCTTTCTGGAACAATAAGATGACCCCCGGGGCTCACAGTGTCCCTTCCTTGCCCCACATCTACAGCCAGCCACTTCTCCAAGGAACCCTCTTTCCTTTTGGTTGGGGGAATGGCTGGTAAGAAAGTAAGAGCTTCCTATTGAGAAACCCAGAACTGCATTCCAGGCGTGCTCACAGCTCCTTCCTTGAGTGTCACTGCTCCCAATCCTTTTAGAGGACAGCAGTAGAATTCGTTTTATAGGGACACTCATTGGTCTTTCCTACAACGCTCACCAAATAGCGTCCACTCCTGACGACAAACCTCCGCATCAAGATTCCTTCCTCCCCTCCTTCCTTCCTTCCTTCCATCCTCCCTCCCTCCCTCCTTTCTTCCTTCATGTTCTTAGAATGTATCCCACTGATATCTTCAAATTTTACTTGGTGTTTGTGTGGTCTGTCTAATCTGATGTCCATCTAGATTCCTACGTTTCTGTTTGTATTCAACGTAAGGATTTGCTGGGTCAACTGAAGTAAAAATGCACAATGTGAGAGCCGTGAGTTCAGTTCTATTTGGGGACTCACTGAGGACTCTAGCCCAGGAGCTCTGAGGAACTGCTCCAAAGAGGTGGGGCGGGGGGAGGTGTCAGTATATATGTGATATTGGAGATGGAGTAGGTGCAATCAAGCACACGTCTTGGCAGAAGGTTACCATGGGTCACGAGGAACAGATCTCAGTTCAAGATTTCAGCACTTTTCTAAGTCTGGGAAGATACAAGAATCTAGGTTCATGAAATTTTCTCCTGAAAATATCCAACTATCTGAGGGCCTGTTCTCCTTGTTTTCCCAGAGCACAGAGGGCCTCATTTCTGATCTCCACCCTGAATTCCTTTCAGGGTGTACGGTAGGTAGAAGTGGATGATGGGCAACATTCTGTAGGGGTTTTTGTTTTTTTTTTTTTTTTTTTTTACATTTTCAGTTTTTGAACACATGAAACATTCGTATGGTTCCGGAGATGAAGCTGTAAAAAGGAATGCTCAAAGAAATCTCCTGTCCCTTCCACGCCTTTCCACATTCTCCCACAGTAGCCATTTTTATTACTTTTTAGTTTATCTTTCTTGTTTCCTTTTGGAAAAAAAAAAGATTATATATATATTCATGGATCTTATACAAAAGACAGCATATTGCACGTCATCTTTTGCGCTTTGCTTTAAAAGCACATTTTGTAGTCTCATCTCAAGTCCTGTGTTTGGTTTTACCTTCCAGGATCAGTGGGATGACAGAATGTGTTAATAAAAACGTTACTAGTGGAATCATTTATTAACAACAAAAAGCATGCCTTCTTAACATCAGTTTTCAGGGCGTCTCAATAAAATGAGGGCTGAATGAGTTGCTCTCAGAGCTCCCTGGCCGTGCTAGCAGCCTAAATTATTCTCCCAGGAAGGGGAGAGTGTCAGATAGTAATGACCCTCATGTCCCGGGAACTAAATTTCTATTTACTTCTCAACACCAGCACGATTATTTTTGTGGTTGTAAAAGTTTTCAAGGGCATATTGAAGATCCGGAGCCCGGGGATGGGGTGGCTGAAGGAAGTAAGAAAGAAATCATTAACAGACCAAACGTGGTTCTACATTCCTTGAAGCAAACTCAGCATATAAAATGGAGATGTATAGGAAAGCGAAATGAGGGGTCCGTGTTTGTTTTGATCAAGAAATCGTTTCTTTAGGAAAAGCTTCCCTTACAGGATCCTCTGAAGTCGTAGGCTTCTCGAGTGCCTTGAAAATGACTCAGTCTTCAAAAACCTGAGTCACATATTTTTTCCAGAAACACTCTTGTGTAAAGCAACACGTCTATCTTAGTATCTAAATGTGGATCTCTTAAAAAGTGAAAACGAACCCTGAATCTGTTGCTGATGTTTTTGGTAGAGCTGAGCAGTGTGGAGGTAAGGCTGGGGGAGGGAAAAATTAACCAGAAATTGTTGGGTTTTTTTTTTTTTTTTTAAGGCCCATGAGAAGGAAATTCAGTATTTTTTTCTCACTGATTCTGGAAGGCTCCATATTTTGGGCCGGTTCCTAGTCATGGATGGGAAGCACAAAGATGAAGCAACCTTGCGTGTATCACCATGCAGGTTAAAATGCTAGGTCTGAAATCAGATCACTTATCCCTTCTCGGTGATTTACGAAACTTGAGTGACATTATAACCCAAACAGAGTAAAACGCATTCCAATCAGGTCTGTGGTTCTCCTAACATCTTCATAAATTCAGTAACACTTAAACATCACCTATGAGAACCAGAAAAAGACATTCTGAAGGCTTTTTCTTAAAACGTTGGGAACATGTAGTAAATACGCACTATAAAGTACTGTTTTTAAAACATGATTGATTTGTTACATTATATATAAATTCAGCAGCACATGAAACCAAGTAGTGTATACACCAAGAGTTCCCCTCTTTTTTCTTCCTTTCCTTTAAAATGAGAGGCTACTCTCCATCCTCCAGTACTCCTGGGGCCATAGAACAGGGAGAGGAGAGGTGGGCGGGGTACCGTGTCAGGTGCGGGGGGCTGCGGCAGTCCGAGGGGAAGGAGTGACAGGGCTGCATGGCAGCCAGCTCTGGGACTGAGCAAGTCAGGGTGCATGACCTGCTGTGTGTCTGCACCTTTGCCAGGGACTTTCACCTGCCGCTGTTGTGCAAAAACACACGACGGGTGCCTCCACAAGACACGACGTAAGTGTTGAAGTCCTGTGTAAATTTAATTATGAGCACGAACTGAAGGTACTGTCATCGTTTAACTCAGCCGACCTTTTAAATGGATAACCAACCTTGAGGCTTAATTGGATTTAAAAAAATCAATTTCTAGCCACTGCCTAGCGTGGAAATGAAGCGCTACATTCACAGGCAATTGTAAAATCAGTTCTGCTCCAGACTATTTTTTATTATTTACCACGTCAACATGACACCATCCATCTTGGTCAGCGTTTTATGCAGACGTACACCTTTTAGACGGACAACCGCAGATGGACACGTATGCACACCGAGGCGTGTCACAAAAGGAGCATTATTGTCTGCTGGGCGGCAGCCTTAGTCATCGGCAGCCAGCTCTTCACACCAATTACACGAAAAACTGAGCTCAGGGTAATGACATACCGCTGTTTGCAAATCTCTCTTAGCCTCAGTCTGCTCTAATCTTTGTAATAAGAAAAAAAATCCTTGAGGAAGCTTTTACCAAATCACATCTTGACCATTAAGTCTTTCTGGAAGAAGGTCATTTAATTTTATGGACAGAAATGAACAATGAAAAAGGCATAAGCAGAAAGAGTCCTGGTCTGGAAACTGGGACGTCGCAGATTCTAGTTCCCGCCGTGGGTTCCACTAGTCTGTGACCTTGGCAAGCCCTCTGTCGGCTCTCAGTTTCCCCATCTGGAAAAGGGGGAGGTTTGGCGGGGAGAAGGGGGGCTGCTCTATTTCCCCAACAGCTGATGAAAATGGAGTCTATTATGGTGCCGAAGCAGAAGACCAAGTTAAAAAAAAACCCAAAACAACCATTTGATTCCCTCAGCACTTCCTGAGAAAAAGAGACCAAATGATGCAAACCAGAGCCCTTCTGCTTCCATTACAGCAACTACAAAATGAGAGAAAGAGTAATTCCTAACGGCGGAATTTGGACAATTAGCTAAAAAGCAATTTTGGCACAACAGTTGACAAACACAAATCACTAAACCCAGTGGTCTAGCTTAACTAAGCCCGATTTAAATGTGCATTGCGTTGAGTGGAGTCTCACTTAAATGATCCATTTTAGCCAGATTACAGAGCTGAAACGGGGGCCCACACAATTATCCTGAACATTCAGGACAGGCCAGAGAGCTCATTTGGACAATTGGACAAATGGTTATTTTCTTTTGCCTCAACTGACCAGATAATTGTACACAAATCCCTGCCATTTGATGCTGTGGAATGTCCCTTTGTGATGGAAGAAGACCCAGCCACGGACCGGTAAACCGCCGTGGGGGTGGTGTGGAGTCGGGGACGGGATGCGCACGGCACATGGCTGACGCCCACCGTCCAACTCCAAGTCCTGAATCGGAGCCACCTTCAGACGGGCAGAGGCTCTACGCGCCCGCACCAGCACCCTCATTAGTCCTAACACCCATCATGTCGAAGGGAGTGGTTGTCTCCCAATTTAAAAACAAAACTAAACAAAAACATCAGGCAGCAAGGTTAGAGGTGGCATCTGGGTGGTCGAGGGAACTTGGAGAGAGGAAACCAGGAGTTTTTAAAGGGCTCACACACACAGGGATCTACACCTCGGGCCCACATGTCCACGGGTGCACAGCGCTGAGTTTCAAAGTGTAGCTAACATCAAACAAACCGAGCGTGCCCCTCTAAGTCTTAGGAGGAGAGGACACTCAGGATAACCAGCCAGTGAATTAGCACCATCCCATCCTCCCTACACCCAACTAATGAGTGTCCGATCTGTGGAGACAGCGAGCCAGTTTCTCCGCATGGGTCCCACATTCGACTAGAACAGGGGGTCCTGATGACCAGAGTTATGCCAGAAGGCAGAGAAACACGCTATCCAATAAATGTAGAAGCAGATGATGGCAGGCTAGGTGAGTCGTTCTGCTGTGGCTGCACAGGTATGACAGACAAACCAGGAGGGATTCTAGGCTGCTCCAACTCCTGGTTACGATCACAGCTTGGAGAAGATGCTCAGGACATTGACGGGGCAACTACTTGCAGCCTGTCCTCCTACCGTCAACGTGTGTCCCCGAGAGGAACCGCCCAACGGTCCACACGCGACACAGTCACGCCTGAGGGCCAGCACCCAAGGAGCTCTCTGCCCAGCAAGCAGTGTTTCCAATCACTGCACCTGCACATACCTGGAGCACCACCTCAAGAGAAGGCCACCAAAACCTCACTGGGAACACGACCCACGAGGCTACCGCTCAAGGAACACACGCATCCGGCAGAGCCCACGCGTGTGGTCGCTTCTCCCGCGGCCCCATCGGGATGGAGCGTTTCTTTGGTGTGTATCCTCGGAGAGTGGACTTGATTGTGGACAGAGCCAATGGCTGATAAGCAAGCTGGGGGGCTGTGCTTGTAGTCCAAAGACAAGGTGAGCGCACAGGAAGAGGAGGCTGCTTCTTCCGTGTGGATCAGCGGGCTCTGAAGACACCGTGTTGCCTGGGGCACCAGCGACCTCCAAGGACTGAACGCCTGGCGCCCAAGGAGACCGCCTGCAGAGTCAGCTCCCGCTTCCACGTGTGCGGACCCTGGGGTGTAGCTAAGAAGACACACGCCCAGCACGCCCCGATGGCATCTCTCGCCAGGCATACATGGGTGAGAGTCAGCGATGAGTTAACAGAGAACCATCCCGGCCTTGGATGCCCAGGACGTTCGAGGGGAAATACAGTCCTGGCTTTGAGTTCGACCGGCAAACACCACCCCTGAAATTTTCGGATTAATAGGATGGGAAATGTTCAAAGTCACTTAGAAGTTCAAGTCTCCCGGGGCCCGTGTGTACAAATTACTTCTCAACAAGGCACACATAACTACGGTTTTATCTGAAGATCTCCAGTGTTTCTTGATATGTATATAAAGCATACATTTTCATAAGGAAAGTAATTATCTGCCTTTTTGTATAGTGGAGAGCAAATCGATTGGTCCCCTTGAAAGCATCCATTAGACAGACAGATGGACTCTCAGACACTGAGGCAAAGGCCTCGGCACAAAACAAACAGTCATCAGCCCAAACGATCACAGAACAGGCCAGGCTCTCCCGAAAACACAGATGCACATGAAGAAAACATGCACCCATCGTTAAAATTAATACTAGGATAGCAGGATGTTCTTTAATCTGCACGACTGCTTTATTGTACAAAAACTTTCCAGTGACAGTAAATTAGTTTTAAAAAAAGGACAAAAAAAGTCATTTTAGATAGAAGCGCTTCACTAATTGCTTTATTTAAGCACACGAGAAAAGAAGTCTTATCTGACCAATTAGGTTGGAAGGGTTTTATTACGTTTAAGGAGCCATTAGCCAGGATAAAACACTGAAAGCGCTTGTGTCAAAACAAATAAATAATGCTCTCTCAGTTAGCAGAGAACGCAGTAAATTCGTTAAATTAGAGACATACGTGGCTTCACACCCATGGTGGGTGAGCCAGCGCCTCCCCCCAACCCCAAATTAATAAAACAAGAGACAGTAGCTTTCAGTTACGATCTCCCGGGAAAGACCAGGAGCTCTGGGGACCTGACAGTCAATGTCTACGTCTCCCCTCTCCAGCCCTGGTCAACAGAGCCACCCAGGGCACGTTACAGGGGGCAGGGGTCCGGGCTGCGCCCAGAGAAGCCCTCCCTGTGGGTCCTCTTCTCGGGGCGCACTCCAGGCGAGGGGAGAAACTGGGCAGGACACCGCGGCCACCAGAGCTGCCGGCGGGAAAAGGAGGGCAAGAAGGACCCACAGGTGCCAGGACGCTGAGTACTACCCTGCTCCTGGCAACGCTGCTGCGCTTTCTGCAAGTGAAGGCTCAAAAGAGCAGGACAGTGTTTTGCAGTGCATGGGCTCAGGGCCACCTCCCCACCTTGGGACACGGTGGTGGCAGCGGACGGCTGGGCTTTTAGCTGGCACTGGATCCGGTCAGCGGGGGGCAGCTGCCCGGATCCCATGCAGGATCCTTCAGACCATTCCTAGTCAGATTCATAGTTTTACCCAAATGAGTTGCGTAGAAAACCCAACTCTAGTCACCCTATTCACTGAAAATAAATACAAATGAACAGTGATCCTTTCTTAATGGGTCACCTTCCTTCAAAGGTCAGTAAGACTCAGCACTTGAAACGCTTCAGCAGTAACCCATATCACCATCGCAGACTGTCTGGGAGGGAAGCCCCTCATCTCGACAGCCCCACTCCTGGGAGCAGCTTGACTCCATGAGGTCAAAACCGTTGAGACGAAAGACGCCTACAGCTGCTCTCGAGGACCGCAGAAGCCCCCCATTTCAGGGGCGATCGAGGAGGAGCTGGCCTCTTATCCCCTGACCTTCTTTCCCAATAAATAACTGTCAGGGAATGCCGTGCTAGTTCCTGAGATGCCAGGGGCACCTTCCGATCCTCCTATGGCCACATCAGTAATAAGAAAACCAGTGACTGCCCGGCGTCGTAAACCACTTGGGAAGGGAAGGCTGGGGCAGGGTTCTGGGTTTTAAGCCCATGATCTGTTTGGACAACTTGAATCTCGGGGCTTGAGTTTAAATTTCTGGAAATAACTTCAAAGTCAATCCTAGAGAGACATTTTATGTGACTGGCCCAAATAAACGGCAGCACATTTAATGAGATCATGCTCCTTTAAAACATTCTAAGAAAGGTAAAAATAATGGAAAGCCATTGAAAATGATGCAAAGACCATTAAAACAATACTGGTGTCTCAAGACCAATTAAAACATGAACAACTTTCAAAGTTATCAAAGTTATCATCACTTTCCACATTATTCCACAGGTCCAGGAATATATTCAAGCACCATATTGATAACAGGTAAGTAAACAACAAAGTCCTACTTTGGCGATCTGATTCACTCTCACACAAACGAGGGGCTTTTCTAGGCAAGATTTTCACAAATTGCAAGAAACATGCCTACTTTCTGGGCATGGTGAGTGGCAAGGGAAGGGCCAATAAATCAAACCACTAGTGGAATATTTTACTTTGAAATGGAGTGATGTTTGGTTAATAATTTGAGACCCACTAATCCTATATGGGGTGACCCATTTAGAATGGCCTCTGTGTAAATTCACAGTTCATTAAATGGTGTCTGGTTTGAACAGGTCATTAAGTAGTGAGTACATAAGCAATGCATTGAGCAGGGCTGGCTGGGGACGACCACAGGGACACACCGGCTGCTTCTGGTGACTTTCACAACACCACTGAGCTTCCTCTCAATGTGAGGCTACTTCAAATCACCAACTTTTAAATTTAGGTGGTTTTGCTTAGTAACCCCTTTTGGTTACAGGAGAACGTGCAGTGCACAAACTTTAGATGAGGAATACTCCATTTACAGTTAATTTAAACTTATAAAGCTGTTTTAACTGGCCCATCTAAATGTGTTAATTAACATCAATGATGGTTTCTTATTTTTCACACTTTGTTACTCTGATCATTAACAGTGATGGAAAAGCTAAATTAAGTTAATGGGGAATATGGATTATAAATTCTTAAAGGACTTCTCAGTTTGTTTTCAACTGGAAAATACATAGAGAAAAATGAAGAGGCATTTTTGCCTTTACTCATAAATTTTTGGTACCAAATTTCTTAAAAACCAGATGGTTTAAAAAAAATTTTTCCAAAAATTATTTTAACATGCTGCTCAGACATGACTGCTAAAAAAAATAGCATATACAGATATAATATATTGAACAGCTTGAGGAGGCCTGTAAACCTTCAACTCGTTTTCTCTGTCTAAAAAAAAATATATTATAACTGAAGAGAGAACTCATCTCTAATCTGCAGCAGTATCCAAGGTCCTTCAAGTGTTGACAGTGAAGGAAAACCAGAAGCCCCTTCCCCTCGCGTGAGCACGACTGTGCGGCGGAGTCCGTGGAAATGCTCGCGGCCCCGACGGGCCTGGGGCCGCACCTCCGCAGGAACCCACGGGCGCCGGGCCCGCGCACCCGGGTCCACGCGGGCCTCACACACCGACCCCACGCTGCTCAGTGCGACTTCACGCCGACGAGGACAACAATGAGGACAACGATGATGACAAATAATATTAAAATCACAAGCATCTTCCGATTCTTCTTTTGATACTGTTCTGCCTACAGAAAGAGGAGGGAAAAAAGGCCGT
The DNA here is from genome assembly GCF_949752795.1 of Hyperoodon ampullatus. Taxonomy (NCBI): domain Eukaryota; kingdom Metazoa; phylum Chordata; class Mammalia; order Artiodactyla; family Ziphiidae; genus Hyperoodon; species Hyperoodon ampullatus. The sequence continues at coordinate 84,243,090 of NC_136927.1, read as the reverse complement.
CATTTTCCCCAAAATCCCAAATCGCGTCTCGCTCATTTCCAGTCCTAGGCCTCTGGCTGCACCCACACACCCGACACCTCTGCCACCGGCTCCATCATCACGATCCCTGCCATCAGCTCCCGCGGGTTCAATCCACACGAGTCCCATGACCCCGGAGCTCCCTATTTACCCAGCTTCGCTAACGCCCGCGCTGGGGACCCGCCATCACGCGGAGGCTGCCGGAGAGGCCGAAGGCTCTGCTTTCAGATCCCTGTGGGCCGCTTCTCCTTACTTCTCCTTCCACTGACCGCAAGGACCCACTCTTTCAACAGAAGCCTCTCGCTTCCGGACACAGTTCTCTGGATGAACGCACAGCTCCTTCACTAAGAAATCGAACACCTGGCTAAAGTTACCACAGTCAGCACGGATGGAACCGAGGGTCCCAAAGAAGCTTGTTTTCTACCTCCTCTGAATTTGGGAATAAGAAGAAATTCAACCTTTGAAGTAGAAACAGGAAAGTTGGCCCTGTGGTGTCAAGCGCAGAAAGAACCCACCGAGCCCAGTTCTGTGCGTCTGATGACACACACGCCCGTGGTGCTGAATGTGACCCACAGAAAGGAGAGGGGAGAAGAGGGTCGTGAGGGTGTCCCTGTCCACGTCGGGGAGAGCACGTCCTGCCCTTCCGTGGACAGCGCTGCTTCACAGTGAAGGTGAAAGCAAGGAGACAGCCTGAGGGCTGTACCTGCTCCGAACGTGCAACCTCCTCGGCCCTGCTTCCCCGTCCCCACCGACCTTCTGACCGGGACGTCTGTTTCCTAAGCGAGCCTGCCCGCCCACCAGGAGCCACTCAGCCACAGGAGGAAACCTCAGCGCAGACAGGTTCACCCGTCTGGAGAGCCCGGCCCGTGTGAAGCAGCTCCCAAGGCTCCATCAGCCTCAGATGAGCTGACCGCCAAGGCAACGGCCAGCCGTGCCTGGAGAAAGAGGACGGCGCGTGCTTAGTTTTCTAATAAGTAACCTGCAACACCACGGAAGCTGACACCAAGTGATATACTTTGAAAGCTCTCAAAATGGTTTATAAAGTAGAACCTTAAAATTTTTAGTTCCCACTAGATTTGTACCCTCCCGCGGAGAAAGCTTTTTCCCTTTATCTGTGTTATATCAAAAAACAAGTTTCACTAGTTTTTATTTAAGAAGCTTCAAAACCGATGCATAATTCAACAGGATATGAAAGGCCGGGCATTACAGAGTGACAAACTAAAGTTAATTTTCACTCTTTTAATACACAAAGCTTGGCAACCGAATGAACCCGATGCTTAAAAAGCCCTCTGCATGCACAAGGCAAGCCTCTTCTTTCTCAGTATATGCTGGAGCGCCATCCCCACCCGCCATGTGGTGACAAAAGCACGTGGAAGAGGCAGCGAAGGGCTCCTGGTCAGACCTATGCAAGGTCTTTCTGTAAACCTGACACTACTGTCAGATACGGCCAGCTCTGCCACAGGAAGTGGCTGGTTTCAGAAAGGTGATAGAGAAGTACATTAGTGAATCGGAAAAGTGACCATTATATACGGCTAGGGTCTCAAAGACATGAGGAAACGGACACAATTTATTTTATTTGTGAAGTATTACATTCCTTTTAAAGAAAACATGCACCCAATTATGTATGAGAGTCACTCAGCAGCGTATGTGTATGTTTCTCATAACTCATTACAAGATTTTTAAGATGTTTTCCATCTATTTTTAACAAATATCGTGAAAACCATTCCTGAAACAGCCACTTTATTATTAGCAAAGGATAAGAGAGCTAATACTCTCACTTCAACAAACTACGCTTTCCTCCAGGTAGGACACAGATATACTGTGGTAATTAAAAGGGAAAATTAGATTTTTATCTCCTCCAGAATGAATCCCCACCAGCAATTTATCAGAAAAGTATCACAACAAAGAGAGGCCTGAGTCAGCAGCAACAAGCAGACAGAATGCTCAACACGTATTTTAACAAATACCCACTCAAATCGATTTCCTAAAACAAGAAGACCTAAACAAGGAATAAAATATTTTCTAAAAGGGAGAAAACCCCAATTCCTTCAGAATTGCCTGTCACAGAAGGGGATTCTCGGCAATTTCAGACCCGCGTGTGAGGTGCACCTGGAATCATTAACCGCAGTAAAACGGCAACAGGGCACATGGTCGGCTCTGAATAAAACGACATGGTGCATTTTTACAGTCCTATCTCGAGCCGACGGCAGACGAGAATGCCGAAGACTGTTATGATGGAAGAGAAGCCTCTCATGAATTCTTGATATCTGATAACAGTTCTTCAAATTCTCAACCACTGAAAGATATGGCATTACCTTGTGAAGCTGTTTCAAGCCATCTTCAGTTTTGATACAGGACTGTTCAACATTATAGTCGATTCTATCAAGGACGGTACCCTGAGTAATAAATGACAGTTACAGACGATCAACAACCACAACTGGGAAAACTGAACTTCAAAAATAAGAGATGCAAATTGCAGACATCATTATCCACAGAATTATCTGTTTTACTTAACTGTGATGTAAAGGTACACACTGCCAGGTCTGGAGTCCATCACCGTGCCATATTAGGCTCTCAGTGGCAGACTGCTGCACTAGTTGCAGTAAAAGTCTAGCTCAGGAGAAAGAGATACTGACAAATTGAGGTTTCTTTTTTGGATTTAGCCACTGCAGGATATGCCATATTCAGACTTACTGGGGCTTTAAAAAATATACGGTTCAGTGGAAATAGGCTCTGAGTGGTGAAGGGCTTGCGTCTGTGCCCGTTTGTTGCTTAAATACTTGGATTCAAGTAAGCAGAGAGGGCCAGTTAAGCCAGGCCTGGTTACGATGAGGTCTGGAGATTGACTATCATGTCTATAAACGTCAGTCACCACGTGGCTCCATGGGTTAGAGCAAACACGGTAAGCTCCAATCCAGATGTAAAATTACACATTCGCCTCAGGGAGAATTTTGTTTTTAATTGTTTAATCTCTTGGTTCAAACAGGAAGAAGGGACACTGGGCTACACAGAAGGACAGGGCTGTGAACGGAGACGTGCTGTGTTAGGAGAGACTACAGCAAGAGCGGCTCCGCGGGAGCCTCGGGAGTAATTAATGTAACTGGATCTTCCACAGCCTCGCCACTCCATTCTGAGGCTGGTTTCAGGGGGATCAGGACCCAGATCCCTGCTGGCAAGATAATAAAATACCCTAATCAGATTGCAACAGCGAACAAACAATTTAATTCTACTCGAGAGCTAGTGGTTCCAGTTGCCATTACACAATAACCTGCCAAAATTAGAAGGGAAACCTTATCTATTGGCAGAATCACTGCTGAGCGTGGGCAGACCCACCAGGCCCTCACCCTGGGGTGCTCCCATGAGCACCCTTGGGGTACAGGCAGAGAATAGGAGAACTGTCACTGACATTTGTTTTTTTATCTAAAAAAAAAGTGTATTAGTATTTTCATGGGGAATGATAGCAGTATATGTATATAATCTGTACACACACGTACATACATTAGGGGAGTAGGTTCAAATCGTTTTCCCGACGAAAAGTGCAGAACCAAGAACGTCCGGAGAAGGACTAGACACTATGGCAGGAAAGCCCGCTGAGGAGGCAGGTAAGCTCACGTACCTGTTCTGCAATCATGGCCCCTAGGTCCCTAAATATCTCGTTTAGGTCGGAAATAGACTGCACGATGCGGCCAACCTCCCGCTCCCGCGCGTCCACCATCAGCGTGTTCTGCCCCGCCAGCGCCAACTGGTCACCCGTGAAACCCTAGCAAGACACAAAGGACGACATGTGTGCGTTAGCCTTCATTGCCCTCAAGAAAGCTACAGTGCACCATTTTACATATAACTGAAAGGAAATAAATTCTGAAACTATTTCTATAAAGCACATAAACCACAGATAAGCACTTATTCTTCCCTAACAGGAAAGATCCAAATTCCCCAAACAAGCGGGCTCTAAAGCACTATCGGCCAAAGCAGGGGACACAGAGAACCCCGCGTTTGCAGCCACCCAAGGGCTAAGGAGCAAAACCACCGGGGAGAAGCCTGCGCACCTCTGGGTTCTTCCCAGGAGTGGGGTGGGCAGACTGCTTTCCGGAAGGTTCTGGAAGGCAGATGACAAGGTCTCCCTGCAGCCTTTGGAAAGGAAGAAACAGTATGGCCCCCATGACCGTTCTTCCGCCGGCTGCAAAAGCCACTTGATGGATGTGCACGTCACGCAGGGCTGATCCATTTGCATCGCATGGAAGTTAAAGGTCCACGAGGAGAAGGAAACAGACCGGAGCGCAAACGCACGGCAGTCAATTCTGCAGCCCCTCACGTACCCGATCATAAAGAGTATTATCGTCTCCATCGTCCATCAGTGGTACTGATGTATCAAAAAAATGCTGGGATCTTTCCTCTCGATTCTTCAGGCCTATCATGGATAGGAATTCACTTTACTTGAATACGTAAACCATCCTGGTTACTGTCCCACCATTAAAGAGGGGAAATCTAAGAGGAAAACTCAACAGTCAAAATGGAGACATTCTTAGCAGCTTTAGAAGAACCCTATCTCACCTCCAACAGAGGTGGGGGGACCGTGAAGGACTACAAACATGCAACAGTAGGTGAGCACTTGGGGTTATCTAAGACAAAAATCACCCCGTAAATGTGTATAATTCACTGGATGCCAAGCGAATGACAAGATGACACAACCATGTGAGAATCTCTAAGAGAAGCAGAAATATTTAATCTAACTGCTGTTAGAAAACATTAAAAAAAAAAAATCAGTGTCTCTCCCTCAAACCATCTCTAGTAGAATTCCAAACGGCCCTAGTCAAACTTTAGAAATAGTAAAATTAAAACACAAATATGCCAGTTGTCAGGAGGAGGGAGAACTAGTTTTGGGGGACCATGAGGGGATACTATTGATTACAATGGCAATGAAGGAAAACCCAGTTTAGAGGGTGATGAGAACGAGGGTGTAGCTGAAGCCTGACTTGGCACTATTGAGGAGGGAAGGGAGCCAGTAAATCACTGTGCCTGGGGAGGAAGCGCTTGTTTAAACTACTCCCAGGAAAGGTGCTGAGACACCCTCTCAAATACTTGTTGTTGTGCAAATATGAAGCTTTAACATGATTACAACTGTTCTCTACCTACTTAGCAGCAGCTCCTCCACCCCTAACCTCTAGAAAGCTACAAGCTTTTAAAATGTGCGAGACTGATTTTCAAATACTTTAAACTTGACATGGCCTATGTTTCTGTTTTGTTCTTTTTTAGATTTGACACCCTGTCGCCGTGGCTTCAACCTGGGCATGGTTTCCCACTGGGGGCGTAAGGGAGCTCCTTTCTGTTCCGTAAGGTGGGAATGTGCTCACAAGCTAACAACGAAAGGCACAGGACAAAATGGAGACTAGTAGCAAAAGAGAAGGGTAAAAACACCAAGCTGTTGCAGGCTCTAACGCCGGAAACCCCATTACTCACGAGGCCCTGCACGGGCGGACACTCACGCTTGAGGTAGCCCGACTGCGCGCGCCGGAAGCTGGCGGACAGCTCCTGCAGAGCCTGTGCCAGGGAGCCCACCACGTTGCGAAGGAGCCGCTCTTCCTGCTCCGAGCAGGCCCTGCGGGCCTGGCTGGGCAGTGCTTGCACTGCACGCTGGCACCTGTGGAAGAGCTGGGAGAACAGGGGGCGCTCACAGCAGGCCGGCAGGTGGGGGGGGGGTGGCCCAAGGTGCCCCTCGGCCTCTTCGCTCACCGGCCAGAGCGAGACACACAGCGCTCTGTCCAGACCGGCCGGCACCGAGAACGGCCAAGAGATCAAAGCTGAACCGGACCTGAACAAATGGTGTGTGTGTGTGCACGCACGTGCGTGTGTGTGTGTGTATGTGTGCGTGGGTGCGTGTGGGTGCGCGCGCGCGTGTGCGTGTATGTGTGCGTGGTGTGTGTGTGCGCGTGTGTGCGTGGTGTGTATGTGTGCGTGTGTGGGGGTGTGTGCACGTGTGTGGGGGTGCGTGTATGTGTGCGCGCGCGTGTGTGTACGTGGGTGCGTGGGTGTGCGCGCGCGTGTATGTGTGCGTGGGTGTGTGCGTGCGCGTGTGTGCGTGTGTGTGTATGTGTACGTGGGTGCGTGGGTATGCGTGTGTATGTGTGTGTGCGTGTGCGCACGCTGTTTGCATCACTTCTTACGGCCTTCTTCTCATTTAGTCCCGACAACCACCCTCAGAGGCAGGTATTATTATCACTCCCATTTTACAGATGAGAACACTGGAGTCCAAGGGATTAAATGAGAATCATGCTATTGTTACATCGCTAAAAGCCAGGATCCAAACACTCCAACACCCGAGGGCTTTTCCCACCCACCACACCGCTTCTCTGTGCATCAGCAACCCAGGAGATTTAAACAAATGAAAAATGTAAGTGCTAGTTTACACACTAGTCACATTATCTTAAAATTATTCAAATTTAACATTTTACAAGAAACATTTCTAGGATGCTGAGTTTCTCTAGGATACTAATATACTCAGTCTGGAGCAATAGCTCTGCATCCTTTCAGTTACAACCACCATTTTTTTTTAACATGAAAAAATTTTGCACACTAGTATACAACAGAACTTACACATCTTAAAACCAAATGATTGAACTCAATAACGTTCTGAATTTAATTTTCGAATCAATCCACAGTAGTATCTACGAACAAATGAAAAACAGTCCCCACTCCTCCAAGGCATGGAGCAGATGCTGCCACCTGGAGCAGCTCAGGGCCTCCTGGAGTCCCTCTGTGAACCTCCGGTCGGGAAGTGGAACTCTGGGACTAATCTGCAATCTGATTTACAGCCCGACCGCATTCCGGCCTTTGAGAGGGGGACAAGGCTGGGAAGCGCAGGCTCCCCCTGCGGGCCCCTCCCGTCCTCACCTGCGTGATCTCTTGGGTGGTTATTTCGATGGCGTGCTCCTGCTCGCTGCTGTCATCCAGGGTGGGTCTGTTTAAGTGCTGGTCATGAAGGCTGGCTAACTCCTTCATCTTCTGTTTAATCCGGCCAACATCGTACTGTATCTAAACAAATGAAATCAAAGAACATCACTGTTGCCTGCCAGGTATCTGTCTGCCTCTGAGACAACTGGCTACACTCACAGTATGGAGCTCAGTCTTCAGCCAACTTGTAGCTGCCTGAGCAACTTTTCATTCAAACAACCAAACATTCAAATAGCACTCCTTCTGGTTACACAGTCCTTCAGTTTATTTCTATAATTCAGGTAGTTAGTACCAAAACCAAAATCACAAGCGTGTGCGCATACATACACACACACACACACAGACACACACACACACACACACCTTTCTTGTGGTATGTGAACAGAATAATCCTAAATCTAACGTACTTCCAGGGACACTCATTTGAGTTGTTATGGCAGGTATCTTAAAATACGTTAATGTCATAATTACCTCAATAAATAAGAGAGTATGAAACTAACATTCAACTTACTTCATCCACTCCATCCACCCATTTAGGAGGCAACCGCTTTGTCACGCCAATTGCTGCTTCTGGGTCTAAGCTAATGCCTGACACCAGAGCCATGCGATCATCAGCAAGCTACAGGGAAACAAAGGGACATTAAAAAAATTATTCAAATTCAATTTAGATAAGCACAGTCTTACTCCCTTTTACTGCTGCCCCCTAAGAAGATTCAGAAATGGAGGAATAAATGCACTTCCCTGTGTCACAAACTTGCTTCTGATACTGCTAGGGTATGGAATGGTTTTCCTGTCTCTTCATGCACCACTTCTTAATTTCCTTGGACATACTTGTGAACATGCATTTGACTTGCTCTGGCTATGGAAACGTAATGAAAAAGTCAACAAGAAAAACCTTAGTACTATACTAGGATGGGATGGCATGAACCTCAGCAATTAATCTGATCAGACAGATGCAAGTTAAAAAAAAATTCTAGGCTGTAAATGGAACTAACACAAAAATGTCACGGTTTACTTACATACACTTAGCTTATTTTGTAAATAGGGCTGATCTAGTTATCTTAGTCACAAGATCATTAACCATGTGTTAAACTGTGCGAAAGAATTGCCTAAAACAGTCAGCAAATTATCCACCATTTGGCAAAAGCAATCCTTAAAATTTCAAGGCACTTTTACACTGTCCTTTCCTTTCTTTGGTTAAATGTCCACGGGCAACATTTTCACTTATTTTGAAACGATCTCAATAGTTCTTGTTTACTTCACCTATATAATACACTGCCTGCCGTAGGAAGCTTTTAAGAATGGGAGGGAAATCATGGGTTCGGCACGCTGAAGCTGCCCTCTGGCCTGGAGGCAGTGAATGCTGAAAGGGTCCCGAGGTACCCTCCGGAGCCCAGCACTTACAAATGCCAGTTTCAAAAGATGCAAATGATGACCAAAAAAGAATGGAAAACAGCACATGAAAGTCCTTTACAGGTAATACTTTGTAAGTTTTCTAAATCACACTGCAGAATTGGGTGAAGAATTTATATTGCTTTTCTCCCCACCCCTGCATTTATCTAAATTTATTGTTTTTCATTCATTCGGCAAATACTTGTTTGCTTTTCTAACAATAAAGGAACAAGGCAAAATGTTTAACATCCTCAGACGAAGGGGGAAGATAAATCACATAAGGAAAAGCTTAAATTAAAAGAATTCTTCAAGTAATAAGCTCTAAATCCCGAGCAGAGAGACTGTAGCAAAATCCCTAAAAGCAAATGAGAGTCTTGCGTCTGCCACCCGTCATGCCTGGGGTGGCGCTGCCCCCACTGGCTCAGGGGACCAGCAGCCCCAGAAGTGCTCTCAGAGCGTCTGAGTCGTGATCAGGGCCAGCACATTCCGCCGCCGCGTGGACCCTGCAGGGCCGGTGTCATTTCAGGTCTTAAATAAATGGTGCGTCATCCCACCTGCACTGTCCGGGGCTCTGCGTCTGTGACATGGTAATTCTCAACCAGAGCCACCTTGTTTGTTCTTAAGAGTTCACTAACAGGAATTTTACATTCTCTTTACTATTTTAATCCTCACAAAAGCTAGGTGAGCTAGGAACTATTATTCCAATCTATAAATGAGGAAATTGAAACTCAGGAAAGTTAACTAGCTTGCCCAAGGTCACAGCGTATTATGTGACAGATTAAAACCTGGATCGGCTACTCCAGAAGCACCGTCCACCCGGATTGGCAGGCACGTGAAACATAACTGTAACTTGCTAAATGCACCAGGACAACAAGCCCTCAGACTTAAACAATAACACCAGACACGGTCCTCGGATCCATTCCCTACCAACTACACCAGGGACTACAGGACAGGCTCTGGCTGAGCACAGAGGCATCCACAAAGCAGCCTCTCTCGAGGACCATCTGCAGATGCAGCCCCGAGGTGCAGACCTCACTCCACACAGAGCTGTGTATTCCTCAAAAGTCCTGCCCCAAAGTCACCAAGAGCTATGCAACTTTGTGGAGGGCACGATGACCAAAACAGAAGGGACAAATCACACAATCAGCACCCAGCGTCTGCCAGCTATACAGCAGGCACTATAGAGTTGCCTGAGAGCAGAACTTGAACTTAAATCTCCAGCTGTTCATACAAAGCAACACCTACGGGTCACAGTTTCTACTACGCCACTTTACCATCTAACCCACTACATTTTACTATTACACCGTATCTCAATAAAGTAATAATAGTAATTTGTTTTATTTAGAGTTTTTAAACTCACGATTTAACATACATTAAACTAAAAAGGATACAGAGATGGTATTTACCTAAGTTTATCTGCACAATAATTAGCATCAACTTCTCTGAAACAAATAAGAAGTTATAAATCACATACGAAAAGTCAGGTGAAGTGGATTCAACTCTTTTTTAAGCAGTACTTGATTTTACACCATAGATGTGTTCCCCCAAAAAATGTATGTAAAAGAGGAGTGTGCGAACACACCCTCTTCAAGTGTCCTAAGGAAGCTTGCTCATCGAGAGATCCCCACGTGAGGGGGACAGATGCTAGCCCATCTAGCTGGCCCTAGCTTTCCCACGTGCTGTATCAGGATGTTGCCAATAAGACAGAAGAGCTGGTTCTTTGAGACTGAAAGCTTTAAACAGGGAAGAATTTGTCCCCTTTATGGTATAATCTGTAGCAATAGTTCATCATGATAAAGAAATGCAGCCTTACTCAGAAGAAACGTGGCATTTATTTTATCAGTAAGGATTTGTAATATATTTCACCGTATGTACTATTATTTTTAAGACTGTTTTGGGAAGGGAAAACCTAATTGAAGATAAATGTCACTTAAAAATGGGAACAAATATGAACTTAAAAAAAATACATCTTAAATGCAAAACAATCACCCTTTCAACTTCAGAAACCTCACTGCCCATCTCAACACGTTTTCTCATTTTTAAGATCCAGAATATGTCAGGTTTCAAGCTGCCATCCAAGTCAGTTCAGACCTTAAAAAGCTGCCAGATTTTTCATTCTCTTTACTTGTCCTTACTCCATTTGGTGTCCCCCTACCAAATAGATGGTGTTGGTCGTTAAAGCTTTTCTTAATGAACTTGTGCTTCTGAAGTAAAAAAAACAACAACAACAAACCTTTCTTACTTTTTAAATAAGAAAATTTTTTTAAATAAAATTGTATTTATGAGGATTAAGAATTCTTGTCTCTTTGATTTGTAACTCTTGTCCTCCAAGAACTATAGGGTGCACGACCACAACCCAGAGTCATCCAGCTCAACTGCATCAATGCAGGAAAATTCCAACGGATGCTCACAATGGCGCACCCAAAGGCTTCTTGTTCAGCTCATCAAAATTATCTTCTGCTCTTGGTCCACTTTAGACATTGACAACTGTCCCTTTAAAGAGTACCAGACAGTATGGAAGAGTGCTTGATCTATGGACAGAACACACACACACACACACACACACACACACACACACACACACACGAGCACAGTCTTGTAAATCTTGCTGTCCCAAATATACAGCCTTCCTCCTCTTAGCGAACCCTGCTTTTACGAGAAGGCTGATTTGGCGTACTGTAAGATTAAGGAAATGGCAGGGCCCCTGCAGGGACTAGAAAAGTCAAACACAGCCCCTCCCACCCCCCCGCCACACACCCATGTAAAAAAACACACCAAGTTCAGCCATAATGCCCTGGTAATAAGAACCAGTACTGACAATTCTGGACTTTTTAAATGTTCTGTGGCAACGAACATTTAAAAAGTCCAGAAGGGACCTTGACAATTACAGCTTGGCAGCTCTGGTTTCCACCTGAGACAGTGTGGGAGTGTGTATGATGCAGTCAGACCACAAGCATAACTCACTGGGCTCGGAAGGCTAATAGACAATTAGGCTGAAGAAATCTCAGTTCTTTGAGGGAGTGAATAAGCATGTTGTAGAAAAGAGAATCAGGGGCTGTCAGCCCTACAGTTTTGTTTTTTTAAAATCTGTGATAGTTTTAAAAGTGTTTACTTTCTCTGATTATGAAACAATAAATGTTCAAAATTGACACTTCTTTAAATGTGCAAAAAATATAGAAATTTAAAAAATCTGACAATCACACTACCCAGATACAATGTTACTAGTTTCACTGATTTTCCTTTTTTTCTCAACTCTTATATACATCCTAAAAAAAAAAAAAAAAGTAGGAAGCAACAATTACCTGCACTCTGTTGGTACTGGACCCCCATTGACTTGGTCATTTTAGTCCCAACAACACAAGTGCAGAGGGGACTGCTCCCTGTTCTACAAATACAGACACCGAGGGGCTCACAGACTTTCCTTCTCAATGCTGCCCTCAGCAGGGGGACCAGTGAGCCAGCCTGTGGCCCCCACGTCCCCGCTACTTCACCCTGCCCTTCCCAGGCTATACGGTTTGGGAGCCTGATTTTACATCTTGTAATTTTTTAATAGTTCCTCCTATGAATTTTAAAGCCCAACAACTTGGGAGATGACTTTGTCCCAGGCAGCGAGCAGATGAGAGCAGAGAGCAGAGGACAGGGCCGTGCACCGGGAAAGAGCGTGAACGGTGGGCGGGCTTTCTCCCTGGGCACACCTCACTCAGTATTCCTGGAGGAGAACACAGCCCGCTATCCCCAGGGTGCAGCAGATTTTCGAGTTGGTCTGAGTAGGAGAAACGACAAACCAATGTGGACACACTGCAGGAGGCCACCCGTGACGCAGTCAGGACAGTGTGCTCAGGCCTCACCTACCCAGGGCTGGGCTTCCATCTGACCCACGCCAGGATCGAGTCGAAGCCCTACCGCAGCCTTGGCAAGGTGAGGCTCTGGACACCGTTCCTAACACGGCCCCAGCTCCTCGGTCAGCGCCGGGCACTTCGTGGTAATAAATATGCAATTATAATTAGCTGCATGAGTCAACAATAAATGGAATGAATGAATGAAGTAAATGAAAGACAGGTCATATACAATTCTCTTCACTGATACAATGGTTCTGGACCAAGGACAAGAAGGGGAAGTGAGTGGCTCGGGTGGCCGAAGGGCCACGTGGCCCCGGAATGGAAAGGCTTGGAGCCCGGAGGGCCTCTTGGCATGTGAGGTGCGTGTGGCTGGGAAGGGGCTCTCCACTCGGGGTCTCTGCTAGAGATCGTGGCAGAGAGCACTTCTGCGGGGGGAGCCAGTGTCTGGAACTTGCTGCCTGAAGAGGAAGTAGGAGAGACTGGAAATAGGTTCAGACGGCGGAGCCCTCAGGAAAGACAACCCTTGACAGGCCCGGCGGGAGAAGTGTTCAAACTTAAGCTGTTCTGCTGTTTGTTTTTTCCCCACGGCCCACTTCCTTTTTGGGGCCACAAGTCCCGCATTTCCAAACCGTTCAGTAAGCGGTAGCATCCATTCTTAGATGGATGGGTTTGGTTTTAAATACTAATTGTTTTTTAATGACTCAAGTAATAAATAGATCCAACCTACGGAAAGGGTTTGCAACAGAAAGGCAGTTTCCCTTCCATCCCAGACTTTTCCTGGAAGGTATCCACTGTTAATAGTTTCTTCTGTCTCTTTTCAGAAATCTAAGTACACACAAGCCCGAATGTTAGTTATTTTTCTTAAAAAAATAAAATAATTTTTTTTTTTTTTAAAGAGTAGGAATCGCGGTGTCCAGTGTCTTGCATCAGGCTTCTCCCCACTTGGCCATGTGTCTGGGAGCTCATTCCCTGCAGCCCTCAGAGACAGACTGCACTCTTTTTAACAGGTACAGTACAGGGAATGAGAGTTGCTATATAATTTATTTAATCAGTTCTCCACGAAGGATCTTTAGGTGGTTTCCCATCTGTTGTTATGATCAACTAGTAAGGGACCCATTGGTCTTGAAGACAGTGGCCCTAACCCCACCTCACTGTTCATACTTCTAAATTAAAACAAAAACCAATGACACCCTCCCACCCCCAATTTTAAAAGGACTCTTTTAAACAGGTCTACCTTTAGGAAAAATATTTTCATCCCCTTCATGGCTGAAAAGATAATAGAAACACTAAACCAACAATCACAGTTCAATCCCCTTTTTCCTCAACGCTTTTATTCACATGACTAGAATAAAGTGCTGTGAACACATACCCACTCCATCTTCTGGGAGAATTGCTAATAAGTGATGAAAAGGCCAAAATCGTGCTGCTAGGAAGGGGGCCACGTAATGATTAGTCAGTCAGCACCACCGGAGGGTCACTCGCTCGGGGCCAGTGACACCTCAGCAGACATCTCAACAGGTCTGGTGGCTCCAGGTCCTGCTTCCTTAGGGCTTTTGCCAGACATCACGTCCTTCTACACCTCTGAGCAACCTCACTGCACAGTCTCAGGAATCAAGGGAGCTGCACGCATAATCCTAAAAACAATCTGGCTTATTTTAAGTGCAAGAAATTTTACTGCTTCCAAAGTTGAGACACTTTCCCTACAGTAGTAAATAATGTTCCTAAGCCCTTCTCTAAATCATCAATTCACCTGGTGTGAAAATACATTAAATAAATCCTAAGTATTAAATTGTAAAACACGACAATGAGAAGTAATCAAAACAAATGCTAAAATATGTGTACACTCTTAGCATTTTACATATGACCAAAGATTTCAGAAAAACAGGCATAATTTTATAAACTAACATACAAAAATAGTCAAAACACAATACCTCATCCAGCTCCTGAGAGATATGTTGTTCCCATCAGCCCATCCAGTTAGGGATAGCAAAAAAAAAAGAAGGATGGGGACAGACAGACAGATAAGGGATGGTCAGTTGAGAAGACACTGAGATTTTACACAACTGTAAAGTTGACTAAAAATAAAGATTCACTAACCAAAGCATTTAAAAAAATCTCCCCCTTCTGATTCTTTTTTTTTTTTTTTAGAGCTACATCAATATTTATCTTATTGTTTCTTATTTTTATTTACCATGATTGTTGTTTTGGTAAATGAGATAGGATACAAACAATAAATAGTTGTAAAAATTAAAATACAATAGAAACAAATAAAACACACTTGCTTTAGTTTCAATAAAATATAATGGTATTGTTTCATAAATATCAAATATCATACACAAGATTCTAAATTTCCCTGAGGAAGAGAAAATCAAGAGAGCAAAGCTAAAATGTAATTTTACCATGTCAAATAAATGTAAATTTTAACATGTAAATCAGCCCTGCAAATGCAGCAAAATTAGAAAGTGAAAAACCCCAAAAATTGTCTATGGCCGAATTCAGATAATATTTGAGTGACCACATATGTAAGGGCTCTACAAATTAAATCCCGAAGACACGGCTTTCTCCGTGGTAATAAGCAAGCCGAGAAACCACTCTTCCCCGGAGAGAGACACAGGTGGTAAAAGAAAAGAAAAACTCTTCCCATTTGCTTGGCATGCATTATTATTAGTCTAGAAGGCACACAGTTATTTATTAGGCTATTATAAAGGAAAGTAAAACAAAACAAAAGGTAAGGAGAGGGTTTTTTTTGTTGTTGTTGTTGTTTTGTTTTTTAAAGGGAGAGTAGAAAGGAAGCAGCACCGGCAGGCAGAAGATTAAGTTTCAATTTAAAACCAAAGGTTCTTTTTCGATCAAAGTGGAACTCTATCTTCTGAACAGACATTTACTAATGACAGATAATCTGAACAACTAGTTTTCATTTTTTTTTTTTTACAGTATTGATCACTGAAATAATTAGTGGTGAATTTCAATAATCAACTGTTGATTTTTTTTTATGCTGAGCAGTCAATTTAGAAAATAAAAAAACATAACTTCCTTCTTTAAAAATTAATAGTGCAAATGAAACTGGTCTATCAGGGCCAAAATATTATTAAACAATGACAGCAATAACAGTGTAAGCATACAACATTCCTCCATGTAAAAATTCAATCAGCTGACATTATAGAAAGCTGAAAGTCCTCTTCATTCCTTCTACACTTTGCCATGAGAGTAAGAGAACTATATCTCTATGCACACCCTGCCATAACAGTAGTACTACAAGATATTAATAGAGGAGATAGTGTCAAATGGAAATCTGATTTAATTACCTTTTACTTTAAAAAGAAAACCTCTTTATTTTTTAAAAGCTTAACATTTTCAGCAAGAAAGCACTGAAGTGGTTTTAATAATAAAACAAGACACAAGGCAAAACCCCTAATTCAGTATCTCAGTCTGCACATCTGCCTGTTCTGCAGTGGCTCCTTGGCATCCAATCTTTGGATAAAGCATTACTGCAAACCCTGGTTAAGATCTCTGCTGCACAGGAGCCTGGCCTCTTGGATTATCAACCAAGCACACACCCTGATCTTTTGGTTTCTACAATTATTAGTTGACAAGAGGTGAAATCAGAAACATGGGCTAGATGCGACTCTTTTTTTTTTTTTTTTAACAAATAGGAAAATCAAGCTTCAGAATATATAAATCCATTTCCCCAAAGTCACAGGGCTGAGATGGGGACAGACCCAGGTGTTCAGGCCTCTTTCCACCCCACCTTCCAGTCTCTCTAATTTTATGAACAATTCAGGGAGTTACTAGTGGTGGGCAGCTACTACCATACCACACTGGGAATTAAATTCAGGAGGTCATCTTTCTGAAGAGCATCATCCCCTCCCATTTTGCTACTTAAAAACAGAAGGCCTTTCAAAACTCCCCCTGCCACCAATTTACCAGAAAATTTTGTCAAGACCTGAATTAAAACATTTAGAATTACCATCAGGAAAACCCAAAATATAGCCAAATGAAAACATGGTACTACACATCATCACCTTCTAAATCTTTATAACATCTACATCTAGGTTTGTGACCTGCCAATGGCATACAATCAAGCAAATATCGAAAACTCCAAGTAGCATGTGGAATTTATTGTCTAAAGAACTTTCTACATAAAACTGAAAAATAAGTGGAAACCCATCTGTGTTTACTCAGGAAGTCTGGAAAAGTTGAGCAAAATGAGTTGGAAATACAGGTCTATGCTATAGTGATATTTACTTTATTTCCGTTACTACCAAAGTAAAAGTTTGCTTCACTTTTATCCAACAAAGTACCCTTATTCTCAAGTAAGCCTCTCTGCTCAAATGGAATCTTTAGAAGCAGAAAAGCAAATAGATCTAAAGAGAAATATACAATGATTTCATACTTGGATTCTAAAGACAGAGAACTAACTTTCCAACAGACTCAGCATGGACTAAAACATAGAACTTTCAATATGCAAGTCAAGATGGACTTGCGTGGTTGTAAAATGAGATAAAGATGCAATCCCATCGTAAGAAAAAAAAGATTTTTTTTAAATGGGTTCTTCCATTCTCCGGGACCTGCAGCACAAGTCCGGGAAAAGCAGGCAGCACTTCTGTGGCCCAGCAGGTAATACAGGGCTCCGGGCCAGGTCTGCCTGAGTTCCCATTCCAGTTCCCTGGCTCACTAGGTGGGCAATACTGAGCAAGTTTCCTAACTCCTCTAAGCCTCAGTTTCCAGATCTGTATCATGAGAAAACAACACCACCTATTTGATGGAGCTCTGTGAGGATGAAGTAGGGTTACACATGGAGAGGGCTAAGCCCAGTGCCAGGCACGTAGTAAGCTCTCAATAAATCTTGGCTAATATTACAGTCAAGACTGAAGAAGGACCTCAGTTTTCTTAAAACCACAGTTAATCCTCAGTTGTTTTTTTTCCCCCCAAAGCACACCATGTTTTATTAAAAATAATGTGCTACTTTCAAACTAATCTAAGACCAATTAACTCTAGCTTCCATTTATAGATAGTGCATTATTCTGAAACAGAGAATAGATTAAGCAGTAAACACTAACAAAGTAGCTCAAATCCCTCTATAAGATCTGTTTCAGGAGACCAAAGGAAATCACACAAGTCACACATCACCTCATCAGATCAGAACAGCAACTCAACATCTACTTATCATTCATTCAAGACTTTACATGTTTTTTTGAATGATTATTTAATGCTGTAAATTCATTCTAGCTCCTTAAAGCTAAGCTGCCTGTAACTGCCTGAATGAGGTGCTGCCTTAAAACCTGCACTTGGCAGACAGAATGTTAAAGCTTCTTCTCCACAGTATTGGAGCTACTTTTGAGAATTTTTGAGGTAACATCGGGCTGATGGGCAGGGCAATGCTGTTGACTGTGATTTCCTCCTTTTCAAGTTAAAGCTAAGGCAGCAAGCCTTGGTCAGGAGAAACAATGTATTAAAACAGAATCTGAGAAAGCACTGCTGAATCCACAGGGCCACTAGAAATCACCTAACTCAAACCCTCCATTTACAATTAAGGCAAAAGATGTCTGAAGAGATTAAAAGCTTGCAGGAAGACCTACATTCTGCATCAGCCACAGAGTGAGACTTAGCCCTAAATTCCCAGGTTTAAACGCCAGGGCTCTTCCCTTTATTTCACACTGCCCTGAGGCATAACCGTGATGGGGCATCCAAAACTGAGGCCAAAACAGAATGAATGGGAAATGCCAACAGCTGCATCTTGCTGACAGTCTAAAAATTAAACCCCTGGTCTATTTTTAACAATTAGTTTTACTAATATCAACACAACCGAGAACACAATTAAGTAGAATTTTGTTCAGTTCTGGGTGCTGAACTTTAAAAAGCACACAGAAAAACTAGACTTCATTCATAGGCAAGAAAACTTAACCTCCCTGCCTGAGCCGGGACTGCTGAGCTAGAGAAAGCTCCGGGGCACCAGCAAGCTGCAGGGTTATCTCTCCTGCAGGAGAAGGAAGAGGCTTCCTGTGTCAGAGACCCGGGGGCCAGAAGCAGAGCTAGGATCACAGGATGCAAGACACAGACAGAGATGGGGTTAATAGAGGCAAGGACTTTTTTCGCAGTGAAAGAGGTAGGGGTGACGGCTGCTGGAATTTCCTATCCCCATCACATAATGCGGTCAAGGAAGGCAGGCAGAGGGGTTATCACAGAGGGGATGTTGGGTCAAACGACCTTTAGGTCCCTTCTGGCCCTTGGGACGTTTTGTTTGTTTTGTCACCGCACATCCTCCTTAAATTCCTGCTTAGCTGTGACATATCTGCCTGAATGCGGCACAAACCTGTCATATGCGTGTATAGGTACACACACTAACCCCACCACCACCAACCACCAACTTCTACTTTTTTCCTCCAACTAGGATGCAAAAAAATGCCTGTTTAAATTTTTTGAATGATATGGCTTTATGTGCCCTTTGTTTTGAGGTGTGTAATACACACACGCACGCACAAACACCACTTTACAATCAATTTCCACAGCTTTCACCTAAAATAAGGATGTGCAAATTCAGATTTAAAACTAAAAAAAAAAAAATATTTCAGATGTGATTTATTTCTAATTGTGAGATAATTTGCACACCCCAAAATCAAGGTCTACAGCTTTTTCTTCTAACTAGGAAGTAGAAATTTCAGTTTATGATTTTTTAATTAAGTTACACTCTAGAATTTAGTTACTTCCTTTTTTAATTACCTGAGTTTTAGATAAATATATACAAATTGGCTTTTAATTGTTTTACTTGTGTTTTTAACATGCCAGGTATTTGTTAAGTTTTTATTTATGATTTTTCATAGAGAAAACTATGTAAAATGGCATAGCCTCCCCCCACATATTCATCAGTAGACTTAACAATTAGTAACACTCTGCCTTATTTGTTTCCTTTATGGGGGGGGGTTAAGTATATAAACTAGGTGATGTCTTGACATTTCAATACTAAACATTTCAGTAGACCCCTCTAATAAAGCTAACAAACTTATTTAATTAGTTTAATTAATAATTTCTTAATACCACCTAAAACCCAGTCCATATTCAAATTTTATAGCATTAATTTTGTTTGATTTGCTACATGATTTTGAAATTTACAACTCAGAAATGAGGTTTAAAAATTTTTATGAGCTAGATATGCAGTGAAAAGTATTACATCAGTTATTTAATAAAGTTTTAAAAATTGTGTTAGACATAGTTTTCCCCAAAATGTTTATAACATTTTTCCAACTTCCAGAAAAATTGAAAATATTGTACCCTCTATGTAGTCATGCTAACATCTTGACATATTTAATTTTGTGTGTCTGTGTGTGTGTGTAGAAACGGTTTCTGTAGAATCAACTGTAAGCAAGCTGAAAATATAATAATTCACCCCTAAACACTTCGGAAATTTATGACATGCCATGTTTTTTAATGCACACAATTAAAATATATAAATGTGTGACTTCTATTTAATTCTAACTTAGGCAAACCATCTTTGTTTAATTGCAAAAATCTATTTTTTACATAGTCTTAATTGACTACAAGGATCTTTTAAATGATCTAATTGCTCATAATGATCTGAAAAAGATTTAAAATAGTCAAACCAATATATGTAACATTTTAAATGGTATAATATGTAAAAAATACTTTTTAGTGCTCTGACTTAGGCATGTATTTTTAGTCTGACTTAGAAATCTGTTTTCAAGAAAATGTCTGAATTAGCTAAATATACCTGTACATTTTCTGACATATCTATTTTTCCAAATTGTACAGTTTAGCTATATATTTTTAAATATCTGACTTAGTTTATATATATATTTAATATTGCCTAACATCGAAAACCATTTTAAAAATAGATTTGACTTAGAGATGCACTTTTAAAAAGCTGCCTATCCCAGACACCAGGTTTTTAAACCGTCTGACCAAATGATTAAAAAAAAAAAAAGTCTCATGTTATCCTACGGTTCAGTGTATTCTGAACCTTAAATGATTAAAAATTTTAAAGCAAACATTATGTTTTAAAATCAGTTAAAGACTGATACCTTAGAAAATATTAACGGGAGTTTTAGTTCTGTTTTTTTCTCCCCACGAGGTAGCATAAAATCAAGTCATTTAAGGAACATGCAATTTTTACATCTTATTTAGCAAAACTAAAGTTCCATGGAGGATTTTTTTTTTTTTTTCACTCACTTCTACTCTCTATTTCTTGGCTTATTTCAGAACATTCTTTTCAAAATTAGCGCTGGAATTAGCCCGTTCCCATTTTGCACTTACTTCAGTATAATACGACTTCTTTCAGTTTACAAACGTAAAAAACCTTCAAATTCTTAAGTAAATGAAAAGCTAAACACACTCTGTCCCTCTGTTTTCTATGCTTTTTGACCTAAGTTTACCGTGATTTTATTCCTAAAACTGCTCACACAGTTTACAATATCTTTTCTATATAAGCAAGCTGGCCAAATACATTTTCCTCTTGTGATTTACAAAAAGGAAAAACTGTCTTTGTAGACTGTCTGTCAATAATCAAGACAGATGGCCTGATTTTTGTGACGCATTTAGATCAAGTCATAAAGAAAAAATGTAAAGGGAATACAGTCCCTAACAGGTGAAATAAATGTGAGATTCCCCAAACTGTGTATGTCAAGTATAACCCCCAAGAACTTGGTCTTGGGGTGACTTTACTCTCTCCTCATCCAATGCTGCTTCTATTCAAACCCAGCCCGTCTACAGCAAGGACCCCCACCCCCACCACCACTACAAACTAGTTTCATAACTTCACTTTTCCATTTAGGCTACCACAGAGCTCATCTTCATCCTCCTGTTTAGATCATGCACACACACCCCCTTATTCAACAGAGCAGGAAACTGAGGCTCAGGAAGAGAAAGGAGCCCCTTAAACAAAACAGAAAAGCAATAGCAAGCAATCTTTCCAGGGCCTCCCAGTAAAAGATTCTACTGCTGGGCTAAAGAAAGTTTCAGGTTAATTAAATCAAAAACCGTGGGCTATTCGGGGGGTTGATTTTCACATACACACCATGTTTTTTTTTTTTTTTAAAGTTCGAATGGAGGGAAAAGCTTAATTTCCTGTCTGGGAAATGGAAAACGAAGCAGCTAGCACCTTACAGCCTCACAAACGAGAGCCCCCAGGAAAAACAGCGAAGCAATTATTCACAGGGAACACGAAACACAGAGGGCTGCGAGGCCATTAAAAGCAAACGGACGAAAAAAACCCCAAACAACTCCTTCCTCTTTGGGGGAAGGGCATCGTGCATTTGCAAGGATTTGGGTCTGCGAGCCTGCAACCCGACCAGCAGAACCGAAGTGAGGCTCAGTCTGCGGGGGCGGAGTGGGGGAGGGGAGCTTAAAACAAAACGGAACGAAAAGGCTTCAGAAAGGCCCAAAGCTTCCAAACCTTAGTGCTAAAACATATGTAAATTAGAGGCTGCGGGTCGCGCAGGGACGGCCGGGGGGAGGCGGGAGTGGGGTGGGGGGGACTGGGAGGGATGCGGAAGTGAGGAGAGTGCAAGGCAGAGGTGGAGCAGGGGCCTAGCACTGGTTCTTCCCAGCCAGGGTGATCGATGCTCTCGGACCCCAGCCAAGAGACCCTGCACTTCCGTACTAGTCTTATCTTCTTTTTTAAACAGACAGACAGACAGAGACAGACAAACAGGCAGAGCCGCAGTGCACACGGTGCGTGTGTCGGAGAGGCCGCCGGGAGACTCACCGCAGCAATACTACGTGAATGCAGAGGGCTGCAGGTGGTGTGACTACTCACTTGCTCGGCTAACAGCTGCCGGTTTTGGATGGAATTATTCCGCAACAACAAGAAAGCGTCCGTTAAACGCCTGGTGGCCATGTCTCACCCTTTGTGACACCCCGCTCAGGGGCCCCCCGCCCACTTCGAGTCCAGATTTATTCACTTTCTTTCTCTTGGCGTGGCCTAGTCTAGCCCACCCTTCACAGGAGCTTCTCTTGACAAGGCCTCAGGCCTTCAGCCGAGCAGCCGCTGCTCTGCGCTTCGTCTAAGCCCAAAGACCCCTCCCCAAATAACCACCTAGGCTTTCCGATTGTCTGACTCCCCCTACCCAAGACCTGCCTTCGATCTCTAAGCACTTAAATCCCCCCAATCCTTGCGTTGCTAGCCAACTTCCCAGAGACCCCCTCCCCAATCCAACCTTGGATCTACAAGCGTCTAACTCGCCAATCCGGCTCTGGACTGGGAGGCCCTGAAGCCCCCTACCACATTAGTCTCTGACACCCCCTAGGGCCTTAGCCGGCTCTAACTTGGCTCACAGGCGTGTTGGCCGGGCACTCAGGCCTGTCTCCGGCTCAGTTTCCCCACCAGAGGCTTGGGAGGCCTGCTTGAGGTCCCCTTTGGACAACCCGAGCCAGGCCTGGGCCCTGAACTCCTGCTGCTGCCTTCTGGGGCCTGGTCTGAGCCTGCTAAGGCCGAGGCCCGACCTCCTGACCCCTTCCCTTTGTGGGTGGCCTGGTCCTCCACTGCCACAGCAGGCTGCCGGCCTCCAGGAGGGCAGCAGGGCCTGCCTCCCCGGCCTCCTCACTCCTTTTCTCCGGCTCCCTCCATCCCGGGATCTGACTGCTGCTCAGCCCCGGGCCGTTTCCGTGCTACGGTCCCGGGTTCTGGCGTCCCCCCTGGCCCTCTTCCTGTCCGTCTCTCGCGAGTGCCCCCCTGCGACGTTCATAAGCCTTGCTCGCAACGTTCCGGGCGCGGGAGATCCCTACCCCCCTGCCCCGGGGCACGGGAGCGCTCCGCCCTCTCCCGGGGTGCTCCTGCGACGCTCGGTTACCCCTTCCCAACTGGGCCCAGGCACCGGGAGCGGGCCGCCGGGCGGGCCCGAGCCTCGAGAGCGTGGCCCCCACGTTGCAAACAACTGCCAGGGGCCTTGGCGCGCTTATTAGAGTGGAGTCGAGCGGCAGGCAAATTTGGGCTCCTGCAGAGCCGTAGTTTGAGGCGCGCGGAGTTGGAGCGGGAGAGGAAAAGTTGGAGACGACTGCCTCTGGAGGCCGAGCACGCTTCACTGCAGGCGGAGGCTCACGCTCGCTTTTTTTTTTTTTTTCCGATTCTGAAAAAAAAGATGTATCAGAAAAACAACCAGGAGGGAGGGAAAAAAAAAAAAAAAAAAAAAAGCAAAAGCTGCAGCTAGAGCTCCAGGCCGCCTGGGCCGCGCCGCCGCTTGCGGTCGGGGGTCGTGGGGGGTGCCCGCCCTCCCCGGCTGCCGCTTTCTGTAGGGGGCACTGCAGGGTTGTAGAATCTCAAGTGGAAAAGTTCCCCGAAACTTTGACAGTCCCCCCCGCCCCCAGCAACTTTTCCCTGCCTAGTGGGCCCGCGCGCCGGCGTGCCAAGCCTGGCCCTGCGCCCCCCGCGACCCCGGCCCGCTTTCCAGCGCTGGAGTCGGGTCGGGGAGCCCCTCGCGACCGCGGGGGGAGGTTGGGGACCCGGGTGGCCGGGATTCGGGCAGGGGCTCCGCCAGGGCGCGTTGGGATCGAGCCACCCGAGCCCGAGCGCGCGAGCAGAGACTAGGCGGTCTCCCCGAGAGGTGTCCAGCCCGGGGCCACACCACGGGCCGCACGAGGCCACCCCACCGGCGGCACGAGGTCACCCCCCCGGGCGCCCCGAGGCCGTTTCCCGGCCGGGCGCGCGGGCCCGAGCGGGTCGGGGTCACGGAGCCAGGCGGCCGCGCCTCCCCCGGGCCCGGGCACGGGGCTGTGCGGGCTCCCCCTCCCCGGGCGAGCCGGGGCTGCCGTGCCGCGCCCGCGACTGAGGTCTTAACAAAGGAAAATCGCCCCGGCACTCGGGAACGGCCCCCATCCCCGCAATTGGTCCTGCATTAAACAAACTTTACACACACGTGTGTATTTTCCGAGCGTTTCCCGCGTGCTAAGCTCCGGGTTTGCAAAAAAGAAGGAAAGCAAAACGGGAAACACAAAGACGGTGTCGGCGCTCACAAAGGGCGGCCCGCAGACCCGCGCGCGGCTCTCAGCTGCACCCGCGGGGCGCCCGGCGGAGTCCCGCCGGGGATCCGCCGGGCAGCTGGCGACCCGCTAGATAGAAATATGTCATTTTTCTTTCCTAAAGGAGAATGTTTCTGTGCATCGGTTGTGTAACTAAAAATTGTTGTGAAACATATCTTTGGTAGGGATATATCAAAATGCATAAAAGAAGAAGAACCGGGAGAGCCAGCGAGCAGGGCTGGCGCTTTCGTTTCGAGGAAGGGGCTGTGGTTTCCGGAGCCGGGCTGCGGGAGAGGGAGATGCGCGGGGAAGCGGCGCTCGTTCGCGGGCTTTCGCGGGCGGTGGACGATGCTCGGGCGAAACAAAACCTCGCAGCCGTCTCGCCGCCGCGCGTCTCCGCGGACAGCGAGCTGCCTGCCTCTCCGAGCGGGAGGCTGCGGCGGGAGAAAGCCGCTGTTCCAAAGGCAGGGACCCGGGTTATCTCGTGGAGGGAAATTCGGGGAGCCTGTGTGCGGACCCCCGGCAAGCTCGGCACCCCAGGAGATATGTGCCTGTTTGCCGAAAGAGGGAGAGAACTGTCCCCACACCGCGTGCGATCCCCGCAGTGAGACCTGACCCGGGGCGCACGGCTAAGCCCCCTGCTCCCCACTTCGGGGGACAGATATTGTAAATAACAACCGAGCCGGTGTTCGGCAAGACATCAGATTAGAAACGTGGTCCGCACCCTGTTCCTTTCTTTTGAGCACTCATCACCTTGCAAAGCAGGGACATGTTTATCTCTGGCTTTCTCCCCCAGGCTAGAACGTGATCTTCCTGTGCAAGCACCGTGTTTTATTCATCTTTGTACCCTCAGCCATTTCATCTATTTGGGACTAGGCTCCAGATAAATGTTTTGTTTTGTTTTGTTTTTATGTGCATGAATGAATTAGAGACCCGCGATACCCTCCACAAACTCTCTGACCTCCGTCAAGTGACTTTAAGCCTTTAGAGCCCTTATCGGTTAGGAGGGGGAAAATGTGGGGTTTTAATAATCCATATAATCCGTGCCCTGTCTACCTCTCGGGGCTATTGTGAAGATCCAATGAGATAAGTGAAAACCTTTGTCAACTATCAGGTGCTGAGCAAATATTATATAGGATGGTTATTCATTCATTCCCTTCACTGGGAAAGCTTAACAAAGTAATTCCTGGGCTTGTGTTTCAGCAGATGGTGGTCGCCCTTCCTGGTCGGTCTTAAATATTTATTGCGGGACAATCTCGTTCTTACATTTAGGAAATCAATCAAGCTTCCATTTCTTTGAGAGAGATGAACGGGCGCTTGCCCACATAAATAATGGAAGAAAAATCCCTGTATTCCCCAAACAGCCACCTCAAGCAACCCAAGAGCCCGAGAGCAAGGAAATCATGAAGAATCCGTGAGACTGGCATAGCAACCCAAAGGCGGCAGCGTGCAGTTATAACCTGGCTGTGTCCAGGCACAAGATCATGTGCGTGAAATAGTGTTAAGTGAAATGGAAGCCCTGGCCAGGACGTGCACACTGGTGGAGACCTTGTCCAGTCCGTGTACGCCCTGACCCATACTGGAAGGGAGGTGGGTTGGGGGGAGAGGGAGGTTGTAAATCATTACATTTGAATGTTCCTTGGCTGCTTTATTTTCCTGTCAAGTGGCTCAAGACTGATTTTTTTTTTTCAAGCATTCCCTCATGGCCAAGTATGTGTTTCCTTGGAATTGAAATCTAGGTTGATGGTTTTATATTTTAAAAGCTTTCATTGTGACTCATTCTTGGCCTGGGATAGGATTCTGTAATACTCCCCAAGCTCAAAGAGCCTGGGTGTCCTGTTTCTTGGGCTTTGTACCCACTTTCTAACATTTTGCCAGTGGATCCAAGTCACTTTGGGAGACAAGTGTTTCATTGTCTTCTTGTCATCTTAATCAGTGCGGAAGGGAACCATAAACATGGACTTTCCTGGCTGAAGCCAGACAATGGCAGGGGCAGGAGAAGGTTTTCAAGTGCAGATAGGTCAGTGGTTAGACAAAATGGGTCAGCGGCTCCAGACCCACACCCTTCAGGGAAGAAGTTTAGATGAGCTAGGGCTCACGGAGCCCTCATTTGGGGCCAGCGCGTACTAAGTGTTCCGAACGTGGCCACGTGTTTTATTTCAGGAGCCGTCTTGCTGACACAAAGCTCACGTAGGCTGGACTCTCCCTGGAAGGCTTCACAACAAACTCCAAATAGTAGGTCATGGTGGTGGGAACTGGGTACTCCCTGAATACATTTCATAATTCTTATTCTGTGGCTTAGGAATCCAGATGTGTCTAAACAGGTGGAAAAGGGGTTTAAACAGTCTCAAATGGACACCTTTTACCTTGGGCCTTCCTAGCGCCTTCTGGAAGACAGATGGTCATTCTTTTATCAGGATGAGCAGCAGAAGCCCCTGAGCCGAATGAATGTCTCATTTGCACAGACTTGACATAACAGGCAGATTCTGACCAGATTTAGGAAACAGGAGCTTTGTGCTCTGTCTCCCCAAATAGCTCCTCAAAACCTTGAGCATTTCCAACCTCTGGAAACTCCCTAGCTCTGTCTGCCTTCAGCCACGATGCCTCTCGTGAGCAGAGAGATGCCAGAGAGAGGCAAGTTCTGTTTTGTCCAGACTCCATTAGGTTTTTATAGCAGACAATTCAATTCAGGAAGCATTTCTAAAAAATCTAGCAGTGGCTCTGCCTAGCTCTTGCCAGGCACTGCTAAAACGGCTGAACCAGAGCAAAACACTGGCCTTCAAGGAATGCAGCCTCCACTATTCCACACAAATGCTGGTTCTCATCATGTGTGTTTCTCCAACAGCCTAACGCACACTCTCTCTTTCCCTCCATCCATCCTCTACCCTGCAGCCGTGGTGACCTTTCCAAAGCGCGACTCTCATCATGTTACTGCCTGATTGAGGCTCTGAAACAGCTCCCTCTGGCCCACACCAGCGACGCTCGGCAGACAACAGGTGTTCTCCAAGCCAGGCCATCACTAATAGTAACTAATGGTGGTCTTTTCTTGGTTGGCAGAAAAAAAATGAAGCTAATTGATGGAATAGTCTCCCTTTTAAGTGTTTCTCCCCTCACTGTTTCTTAAGCCTTTGTTCACTGCTACCCCTTGGCTGAATATAGTGTAAGATTATATCTGATTTATCCCAGAATCATGAATTTCACTGACAGATTTTTTTCACCTATCAACATTTCTTGGCGTTCTGCACATGGGTGTTCTGTATGGTGGGGGGTCTGCTGGGAGGGAGGCCGGGCATTCAAGACCCTTCCCAACAGCCCTCCACCCCAAACAGTGAGCTCTTCCCTTTCCAGGCCTTGGCTCATGTGGTTTTCTCTGCCTCGATTGTGGGTCTTTCCCCTTTTGCTTTGTGAACTCTTCCTTCAATTCTTAGTGCCACCCATTGTCTACATGTCATAAATGTTTATGGAATAGATGAATGGTTGGACAGACAGATGGAAAGATGAGAGGAAATATATTAAAGACCAGCATATGCCAGAAGGTCAAGACCTCTGGTCCTTTTCCCCACTTCCTCCTCACTGCACTCCAGCTACACTGGCCCTCTTGCTAGTTCCCAGACCGCCTTAGAACTTGCTGCTCCTGCCTACTTAGTCTATTCACACGACTGGCTCCTTCTCAAGACTCAGGTCTCAGATCACCCCATGTAAAATAGTCCCCCGACCTTGTCTGTGCCATTGGGAAAGGAACGTCCTCTCCTGGGGCCCTGGGCCATCGCACCATGTGGCTGTGTTTGATCAACTTCAAGACTGAAACAACATCTAACCTCATGGCTTTTGATCTTTGAGGTCCCCAAAGAAACCTCTTAAGTAACAGGTCATGCCAGCAAAGCATACATTCTGTTTTCTTCTGTGCTCTGTTTTCTTCTGTGGGATGATGTTGACACATGTGTCCTCAAATAAATCAACCTTCACATCTTAACCATCTTCCTTGGCAAGATCAATTAGTCGAAGTGCCAAGCCGGGGCTGACCTGGATGACTCAACCCTTGAAAAATATAAAGGAAATCATTGTGTTTTCACGTTAGCAGGCATTGAGACACAGCCAGCTCATCTATTTCTATATATTGTTTTTCCCATGGTGGTAACCACTGGCCTGTCCGTGGTATTCTGAGTGTTGTCAAGTACAGACCTGGACCCAGTCTTCTCCAGATGCCACTCTGGTGACCAGCAGCCTCTCATTAGCCACGTGGCCTAGTAAGAGTCAAGACTCCTTGGGCTGCAAGGGACAGAACCCAAATCAAATTGGTTTCAGCTTAAAAGCAAATGTATTGGCCCAAATAACTAAAAAAAAAAAAAAGAAAGGAAAGAAAAATCTAGGCAGAGCTGGATCCAGAGGGGAAATGCTATCCACAAGAGTCTATCAGCTCTTCCTTCCTCTGCATGTGTTTCATGCTCGGGCTAGCTCTCCCCAGGAGGTGGCAAATTGATATCTGGAAACCCAGCCCTGGTGTCTCATGGCATAGCAACCCCAGTAGAAAGGACGCTTCTCTTTCTCAATAACTTCAACAAAAGGCTAGAACCGACTCTCACTGGCCTGTCTTAGTCCCATCCTCATCCCTGGACCCTAAATACCAAACTGTGGCCAGAAAGTAGTGGTCATCTGATTGGTCGGGCTGAGGTCATGTGACCACTTCTGGACTCAGGAAGGTGAGGGTGGCTGGGTCTGAGCCACCCAAACAAAATGCACTGCAAGTTCGCCCTTTTTGAAATCAGGGTGTTGGGCCCAAGAAAAGGGACATTGGGTACTCCAATGCAGCAGGTTTCTGCCTCAAGCCAGTTTCCAATCCTTACTCTGTGCCCTTCACACATGGCCATCTGCCTCTCCTTGAAACTCACTCCTTCGTAGTCGGTCTGTGGCCCAGTCCCCAGATGTTTGGTTCTTGCTTTTCTTATCTTACCCTTTACCTACCCGTGGTTTCAGGGACCACCTAGCGAGAGGTTCTCTCCACAGACTCCACCGTGTCCAACAGCACAGAGCCTCCTGGATGTCCTCCCCGTCCCATAGTGAACCCCTGGCTTCCCACCTAGGTATACTCCTCCTCCTGGATTCCTGATCTTCATCAGTGGTACCACCAGTCAGCCGAGCCCCTAAGCAGAGCCTTTGGCATCATCCGCCATCCTAGATCCTCCTTGTCTGAGTCAACGTACCATCCACAACCAGAATGCAAAAGATTCCTCCTCCTACGTGTGGGCGGTCCTTCCGCCCCTCCGTGCCCACGGCCACTCCACTGGTCTCGGCCCTTTTGCCTGGAAAATCACAACAGCGGCCTCTCAGCCTTGTCTCCACGCCTCTGATGCTGGTCCCTGATGCAGGATGTTCTCTAAACCATCACCTTCCCCAAAAGATCAACCTGGTCGTGCTGCTCTCCTGATTAGATGCCTGCTCTGTCATCCTACTGCATATGGAGAAAAAATGAACTCCTTAACTTTGCCTCTAAATGCCTTTAGTGCCCATGCTTCTCGAGCCACACCCACAGGGAATCCTATGCCTTGTGGAACATTCTCCGCACCCTCCGTGTTTACCATTTCTGTGCCTTTTGACATCTGATAGCTTCTGCCTTGAATTTTTTCCTTCACTCCCAGCCCCTCCTCCTGGAAGACTCACTCACCTTTCAAGATCAGGTTCCAATGTCACCAGTGAGCCTGTCCCCAGCCCCGCAGGCAACATCGGTCACTTCCCCTTCTTGGAGCACAAAGCACCACGTCCATTCATGGCCTGGAGGACACGCCACGCTGTCTTGTGTTGGTCTGTTTCCACATCTGCCTTCTCCACTCGTCGGGGGCCGTGGGGAGGGCAGGCACTGCCCGGGGAAGCACTTGCTCATTGAGCGTGGCTGGATGAATGACATTTGAGCACTGCTGATGGGGGATGTGGAATGAGGCAGGTTACAGCACATCACGTGGGAAGATGGATCCTTGTTTTACAACCAAAGCCCAGGGTTTGGGATGTGAAGTTTGGGTTTTGTTTTTGTATTTTTGCGGTACGCGGGCCTCTCACAGTTGCGGCCTCTCCCATTGCGGAGCACAGGCTCCGGACGTGCAGGCTCAGCAGCCATGGCTCACGGGCCTAGCCGCTCCGCAGTATGTAGGATCTTCTCAGACCGGCGCACGAACCCGTGTCCCCTGCATCGGCAGGCGGACTCTCAACCACTGCGCCACCAGGGAAGCCCTTGGGATGTGAGGTTTGTGAGACCAGGCCGGACCAAGCGAAGTCCAGCTAGATGTCTTTAGGGCCAGCTACCTGTGATCAGGAGGCATCCATAAGCTCAAATGGCTCGAGATGTATTGGGGCTAATGAGAAGTTTGTATAAACTGAGGACAGAGGGGGAAAAATCCAGCTGAATTCTGCATCTCCAATTGGCAGATCTCCTCTGAGAGGCCAGCTCATCCTTAGCCACAGTCTAAACCAATTTGAGCCTCAAGGTTGGATCGTCGGGGGTAAACACATGTCTCTGGTACCCACACTCTTTCTCTTTTTTTGCTTCCAAAGTTCAGTTACAAACCTAGTTAAGTGTTTCCTTTGGCTCTATTAGATGTGAGTCAACTATTCTCCCCTGATGGGATCAATGGTGTGCTTCATGTCTTTTTGGTGGAAATAGAGGCTGAGTGAGTCAGACTGGAGTCAAATTATCTATGGAAGTATGACTGGGCATGAGTCTGAGTGAAACTCATTCAATTCTCTCTAGGTGCCCTGTTTCCCCCAAGGAGCCGGGGAAGCAGGGCGTGTGCCACTTGCAACATTCAGTGGAGAGTTGTGTGCAGGCCCCTGGGGACCACAGAGTGACATGACTTGATGCAACTGGGACTCACTCTTGCCGAAGACCCAGTCTAAGCAGGGTGGGGTAGAGGTCTAGGGAGGGGCCAAGCTCTCACAGACTTTTCTGCATGGGTCACATCTCCTACTTCAAAGGCTACCAGGACTGAGATGTCTAGCACCTCCTCAGTGCCCTGAGCACCATTTCCAGCCATCGGCATTGAGATCCCATTCAACCAATGAAGGCACCGATTGCTTTACCAATACAGAAGTATTGAACAGCTACCATGGACACAGCATCATGGAGCCTCTGGAGTCACGCAGGACGCTCTGCTCTCAAAGAACTCACAGTCTAGCTGGAGACACAAAACCAACAGACGGGAAACAATTAGTGAGCATTGGAGCTTGAAAAAATATGCCAAAGTGACTATAAAGGCAGCAGCGGTTCAGAAAAGGGAGAGATTGATATTTCAGCAAAAGCTTCCTCATGAAGGAAACAGAGGAGGACCCGTTCCTTGCAGGACGGGAAAGGGCTTCAGAAAGGGGAGGGCATTCCAGAGAGGGGGAAGCAGCATGGGCGAAGCTGAAGAAGCAGGGCTCAGAAGAAGGTGGGCAAGGGACCAGGAGAGAGCCCCACTGAGCCCCGTAAACACTGGGGAGGTGATGATGCAGAGGGAGCGAGATCTGGAGTGCCCTGAAGGTCAGGGGTTTAAATGTGACATTCATTCCATTCATAAGCACTTATCTCGTGCCTCCTCTGTGTCGGGCACTGTGGATTGTGCTGGAGGTTCAGAGATGAACCAGACACAAGGAAAGTCAGACACTTCAATAAATATCTTCCAGTAAGTGTTACAGGGGACATACCCACCAGCTGCCTGGAAGCCAGAGAGGGGCAGCTGGCCTCACTTAATGAAGGTTAATGGGGGCTTCTCAGAGGGAAGCTCACTGAGCATCAGAAGTTGTCCAGGTGGGGAGGGGCAGACGCCTGATGTGGTCCTGTCCCCTGCAGTGTTGTTTATCAGAGCGAAAATGCGCAGACAATCTGAATTCCCAGCAAAAAGCCACGGATGCAATAGGTTATGGTCCATCCAATGGAATCCTGTAGAGCAGTTAAAAAGGATAAAGCAGCTCAGTATATATTGATTTGGAAAGGTCTCCAAGATACAGTGTTAAGAGAAAAAAAAAAGGCAAGATCCAGAAAAAAAATACTGTATGCTCTATTTCACATGAGGAAAAATTATATATGTGTTTTGCTGGCAAATGACTAGACATCTCTAGAAAGAGATGCAAGAAACATGGAATAATGGTGGCTTCGGGGAGGAGAGCCAGCAGGGGAGCACAGAGGAAGGCTGTGACTCAGGCTTGGTGTAAAATGACTCCAAAAAGAGCCGTCACTTGAAGCTTGAATCTTAAAAGGTGCTGAGGGCCAGCCAATGGATGGGTGAAGAGCAGTATTCTGGGAGACGGGATGCTCAAACGAGCCTCGGTGTTCCTAGACCCTTAAAGATGTCTGGGAGGAAGATGGGCAGGTAGAAGATGCAGCATAATGCACCCTAATGAGAATGATGTTACAGCCTAAGGAGTTCACACCTTAATCCAAAACCACTCACTCACTGCGTCACTCAATACTGATTCAGGATGGCTCTCCAATATGCTAACTTGGTATCTTGGTGGCCCGGTTCCGTCCAGACAGGCTGCTAGAACAAAATGCCACAGACTGGGTGGCTTATAAACAACAGAAATGTACTTCTCACAGACCTGGAGGCTGGGAAGATCCAAGATCAAGGTGCCAGCAGGGTCGACCACCGGTGAGGGCCCTCTTCCTGGTGAAGAACTGGTGTCCTCTCACCCAGTGGAAGGGGGTGAGGGAGCTCAGCGGGTCTTCCTTTATAAGAGCACTAATCCCATTCATGAGGGCTCCACCCCCGTGACCCAGTCACCTCCCAGAGGCCCCACCTCCTAATACCAGCACCTTGGGGGTTAGGATTTCAGCACAGGAGTTTCGGGGGGCAGTGCGGGGAAAACAAGCATTCAGACCATAGCACTTGGCCAGGCTGAACGACATTTCCTAGAATCCCCTTTCTTCCATGTTTGTAGTCGGGATGGGCCACAAGGAGATTCTTGCAAGTTTCTGGAGGCATCGTTCCTGACTTGGGACACAGGATGGACAAACCAGTGTGCCGCCTGTCCTCCGACAGTTCCCTTGCCAGGGGGAAGAATCAGAAAATAAACAACAAATAAATAATGCGATCTCGGAAAGTAAGGATTTGCCAGCAGAAAACTAAAAAAAAGTGGCCTGCTTTAGACCAGGGATGTTTCAGGGAAGGCCTCTCAGAACAAGCGACCTTGATCTGAAGGACAGCGGGGAAGGCCAGTCGTAGAGGCTCAGACTGAAGGTCGAGGTCAAGGGCTCCGAGGTGGGCCAAGCCAGAGCCTTTGAGGAAGAGGAAGGAGCCGACAGGCTGGCGGGTCGTGAAGGAGGGGAGAGCGTGAGGGGT
Source organism: Hyperoodon ampullatus (assembly GCF_949752795.1). NCBI lineage: Eukaryota > Metazoa > Chordata > Mammalia > Artiodactyla > Ziphiidae > Hyperoodon > Hyperoodon ampullatus. The sequence continues at coordinate 84,209,621 of NC_136927.1, read as the reverse complement.
GAGGTCGGAGCCGAGGGCCTCGTTGGCCTTGGAAGTTGGGCGTTTGGATTTTATTCTAGAAGCATCCTGGAAGGGATGTGGGAACAGATGTCTATGTATGACTGATTCACTTTGTTATAAAGCAGAAACTAATAAAAAAAAGAAAGAAAAAAAAGAAAAGAAAATAGAAGCATCCTGGAGTCAAGGTATCTTTCAAAGTTGGCCACGTGAGAGGCCACACAAAGCTTTTCCTTTGAAAAGTGGGGATAAACCATGGTCTTGCTGTGTGTGTGCACGCGTGTGTGTCAGAGAGGGAGGGAGAGAAATCTCATGTCTTGGTCTTTGCCTCGGGCTGACTTGCAGATCTTTGCACCCTGCGTCTGTGCTGGGAGGGCCCGGCTCCCCGCTGGTCTCACCAGAATTCCATCTTTCCAAGGAAATCAGACTTCCTCCTGCTAAGGAGTTCTTTCCAGGCCCCTGATAAAAGCATTATGTGAAGCTGAATAACTCACACGGTTTTACGTTTCATTTCCCCGGGATGCCATTAGCAACGCAGAGCCCTTCTGTCTTCTTTCAACAGAATTTCCTACCCTGTTCTTCCTGGAGCAGAAGAAAAACGAAAGGGGAGAAATGGTCTCGGGGAGTTGGGCCCCCTTTCAGCAGAGGGAGGACCTCTCAGAACACAACAGATGGCAGCCACCTTCCCAAGGGTCATTGCTCCACGCCTCTGGCTCCTGTTCCAAGTCTCCTGACCTCAGCATTTCTATTTAATTGATTTAGAAATAACGAATTTGTTAGATAGATACTTAGAGACCACGGAGGCCGGTGGAGGGAAGCCATTTGGCCAAGGTCACATGCTGCCCGGTGGCAGGATTTGGCCTTGAACCCAGCTCGACTCCCACCGTGGCCTTCAGCACACTAGTGTCCCTCTGAGAAGAATTAGTACCTTCCCTGGGTCCCCGACGAAGACCAGCACCTCCTGTGTGTGGGTCTCTGGGAGAGTGGATCTCACTTCTCACTAAATCACTTAGATCATGGCCTGTTCCCGAGCAGGAAGTGGGCTGGGTGTGCAGGTCAGAGGGGATGGAAGCAGGGAACCACTTACACGCTGGGGAAAGGACTCGGACCCTTCAGCCAAGCCATACACAGGCTTAGAACACAGCCAGCTTCTCCTGGGTTGGAAGATGACTGGTCACCTCGTGGGAGGGCTGGCTGCACTCACTTCTCTCCCATCATTTAAGACCCGAAGCTCTACCTTCAAAAAGCCTTCCTGGATTGATGGAAGATGAATGGATTCTTTGGCCTCGACCAGCGTTTCTGGATTCACTGGTCATTCCAGTAAAGGTCCCAGAACTGAGCCTCATTGGCCAGATTTAGGTCACCTGCCTCTTCATCCCAGAACCAATCAATCTTTATCCCTGGGGGAGGGAGGGTCTGTCTGGCCTGGCCTGGTTCACCCACAAGGGCTGAGGCAGGTGTGGGGAGGCCTTCCCAAGGAAAATCAGGGTGTTGTGAGTGGAAGCAGGGAGAGTCGATGCTGGGCCGGCAGAAAGAACAGTGAGCCCCTAAAGCCCGAAAACAAGGATTTCCTTATGTCCATTTCAGAACCACAAAGAGCTGCGGGGCCACATATTCATTTCTGTGTTATGCTCAGGCAGAGTGAGGGCTTTGTAAACATCTGTGGAGCGAACGAAAGAATAAATGAATAGTAAGTGAAGGGCGGACCTCCTGGGAGTGGGAGGCAGTCCCCACCGTGGGAATAGAGCAGGGGACGGCCCCGGACCCCATGCTTGGCTCGTGGAGAGTGCACGAGGCCCCAGCAGGCTGACTGCACCCCTGCCAAAGGCGCTTGGGCTTGAAGCTAAGCCGGAGGCTGCGTGAGCTGGCATGCTGGTGGCGGGGTGCTACGGGCTCAGAGTGCAGCTCCGTGTGAAATGAGGGCTGTTCTTCCCCCTGTGTCAGCCTTGGCCAATGGCCCTGGTCCTGGAGGAACTTTCCAGGCAACAGATGGATCCAGAGTGATAGGACGGAGCCCCCAGGCGTGATGAGTTCCTCGCTCCTGGGAAGCCGAGCTGTCACCAGCCCCGAATGAAGAATCGTTGATAGGCTTGTCTCCTGAGTTGGGGGGTGGATGGCTGGGGGGGACCTGGACAACATCCAGGAGAGATGGCGGGGCAGCATCCCTTCCCCAGAGGCTGGCCTGGCCGGAGCAGGGCTCCCTGGGCCCCTGACAGTAATGCTGGGCATGGGCAACGGTGACTGAACAGACAACTTCTTTGTTTCCAGTGCAGGAGGCTCTGATGGGCCATCTTGAACACCTGGAAAGGGTAGTGGGAACGGGCCATGCATGTCTGAATGCTAAACAAGGCTGCTTTGGGATGCTTTTCATGCAAATCCCATGACTGAGTTTCCCATGTGTGGGAGCAGTTTTTTCACAGCTCCTTGTTCTTAAAATGAGAGGCACACGGAAGCTGGAAAGATCTGGTAGCCCCCAAAGGACCTACTGGGAAAGAAACATCCCCAGGCTCTCAGCTCACGAACAAAAAGCATCCCATTTTTCAAGAAACTCTGCCTAACCATGCTTCTCCTTGCGGGGAGGAGGTGCTGTGCTACATCTGTGCTCAGCACCCGATACGAGTCATCTCAAATAACCCTCCAAACAGTCCCAGGGGCCAGCGTTCCTGAGGTCATGGAGAGGCAGCGCCAAGGTGGAACTCAGGTCCGGCTGGCTCCAGGGCCCACACCCAACCCCTCAATCATGTTGTACATTTTGAGGGAATCTACCACTGCCACCCACGATGACCTTGGTTAAGTCCACTCAGCCAAGAGCACCTTGTAAGCAAGTCCTCCGAGAACAACCTAGCAGAGCCCCCAGGAACAGGGATGGGACAGATACTGCGAGTGTGCCAGGCACAGAGCCGGCTGCTGTGGATGCCGTGGCCAGCAAGACGCAAGGTCCCTGCCTCATGGCAGACAGCAGAATCACATGAAGGATGATCCGGGAAGGCCTCTAGGAGGAGGTGACACTGGCGCAGAGAAACTGTCTGGGGAAGAGTGTCTCAGGGAGAGGGAACAGCAGCATCTGTGATGTTGCCCGAAGGACTTGGGGTTTGGCTGAATCAAATCAGGCTGTTGCCCATTCCTCGAGTCTTGACTTGCGGGCCACCTCCGCGTCTCCCTCTCCAGTTCTGAAACGCCTTGTGCCCCTAAGGGCTGTGGTCTGAGAGCAGCAGTTCCTCTGGCCTGGAAGCCTCCGTCCAGTCGCTGCAAGCTACAGCCACAGAGGAGGTTCTGAGTCGGCCTTCCCTTTCAACGTTGGGTCTGGCGGGCTTCCAGCGGCTGGGTGGTCTCATTCCCCCATCCCTGTGGTCGCCTGCCCTGGCCGTCACCTGAAATAGAAGGATTCCGAGGCCCTTCTCCCAAAACTTCTCCAGAACGTCTCCATGTGACCCAAGGGCTGGCCAGCACTTTCTTCTCTGCTCCAGGGAGATTCACCATTAAGAACATTTTCTTTCTTTCTGATTTGTTTTTGTCTTTTAACAACCGCGGATCTCCAGCTGGCTTCACGTTCTTTTCTCTGGTGGAAAAGGTTGCAGGAATGTCTCTGGCGCTCTCTCTCTCTCACTTGATTTTAAAGGTGCAACAGGCCACCATCGAAGAACCTAGTAGGACAGAGGGAGGGAGGTGGGGAGGGGCGGGAACAGCTGTCCGATGACTGTGCCTGGCCTTCAAGGAGGTCACGTCCCCACCGGACTCCTCAGTGTGTCCGCTCCTCAAGTGGGCACATATATTCTTGACCCACAGGAGCATCCTGAGAGACAGAAGGAGGAATTTCCACGAGGCCGCAAGCGTTTGGAAGAAAGGAAGCTGGAGAGAAATCGCTCTAGATCAGGTCCCCAACCTGGGGGCTGGATGGTTCTCTGCTGGGAGGCTGTCCTGTGCGTTTTAGGGTGTGTAACAGCTTTCCTGGTCCACATCCGTGAGAGGCCAGTGTAAAACCTGAACAGTAACAACCAAAAATGTCTCCAGGCACTGTCAGACACCCCCAGTTGAGATCCACTGCACTTTAGGTCCCAAGGCCCTGGATGGTGTCCCCGAGGCCGGTAGCTGTCAGGACTGGGCGGCCTTCAAGGGGAAGGCTCTTGGTGCCTCCAGGGCTGGGGCACATTGACACTGTGGGGAACCAGGAAAGACTTGGGCCCCAAGCTGGTGCGAGGCAACCCCTCACCTGGACCGGGACACATCATCGCCTAGGAGGCCCCTGTCTTGGGAGAAGATGTCCCCTCCTCTGAGCGCTCAGAAAGGCCCGCAGGATGCAGAGAATCCTCCCAAAGCCCCCGTGGTCCTGCTGCTCTGTGTCCTACAGGAACATCAGCCCCTTTCGGTGGGAGATGTGTTCCCGAGTTGCAGGGGGAGAGGGGTCTGCAGACCTCCAGCACATCAGATCCCAACAAGGAAGGCCAGTTGGGGCCTGGCGTTTCTTTGAGAACCTCCCTTACACGGCTCCCCAAACTGGGGTGGCTATGGCCTAAGCTTTACTTTTCTTACACTTCCATTTTTAATTTTTTTCCCTTGGTTCTTGGCTCTGGAAAAAGTGGAGAAATGTATACAGTGACCATACTGTTGATGTCTTGTTCAGAGAGGAGAGGAGGAAAGATTTCAGTTACTCAGAGAAAACACTGGCTGACGTGTGGGTTAATAAATCACGCCCACATTTATGCCTTTGCGGGTGTGGGTCTCGATGGCATTTTTCCTTTCTCAAGAATAAAATTTAAGCTCCAGACTCTGACACGGCCCCATTAAATAGGGCCTTTCTCCCGCCTGCCTGCGGAGGGCTGCTTTCATAAGAGCGTTTGTCAAACAGCACAGATCTCCACTCCCCCTCCGTAGGGAGTGCGGAGACTCCCACCCCGGCCCAGCATCTCAGCCCTGAGGACCTGGCCTTGGGAGAGGCAAGCAGGGTTTCCCCGGTATCGAGTTCATGAAACTAGAGACAGGAAGGTGCCTTCCTGAGCGGGGTACCACAGCACGTCCAGCATCCAGGACAGCGCCAGGCACGTCGTCTGTACTTAGTAGGCGTAGAAAAAGGACTCCTTTACACCCAGATTGGCGAGATCTTGGTCTTTGGCACGTCCCCCTCCCCCCAGCCTCCCCTCCAGCACACAGATCCCCCCACCCGCTCACGCTCTTCTCCCCCTCGCTTAATCGAGCGTGTAGTCACTTGGCTATATAATGACTGTTGAATAAACTATCGATCAGATAACAAAGATTTTTAACATCTATCATGTATACGCCACTGGGTTAAGACCTAGAAAATATACGGGGCTTTGGGGAGGCGGAGTGAGCCTCTCAGTGATGAAGGACGGCAAATCCATGGAATGCCTGCCCCACTCGTCCGCCACCCCGTGATCTCAGCAGACATTGCTGATCATTCACTGCACACGTAGTTCCAGATTTCTGTTTGACGTAGAGCTCTGGGCTGCTTCTCCTTGGGAAGGTCTCTCAGTTTGTAGCTCTGGGAGATAAGGGGTCACCCACTTGGCCAGCCAGATGTGTCACATCTATCCTGGTGATCAGTGGAGTAACAGACGTCTTGTCACCCTATTCTGTGTATCTTGGGAGGATTAGACACCCACCCGTCATAAAACAAAGAGCCTTAGGAGGCAGAGCCACGAGTGCCGATGGCCAGATGAGGCCATGGCAGGAGGCCTAGGCTTTCTGAGGGGCTACTGCTCGCCTCCACCATGGCCAGCCTGAAAGACTTCCTAGGGGAGGTGGCATGCCAGTGTGCTGGCTGTCTCACTAGGGCATTTGTCTCTGATCACATGGCAATCCTGCATCCCTGCTCCTCAGTGGGACCCACTGCTATCTGGCCCTGGGAGCCTTGGATACATTCTTAGGACTGGCCAAACCTTCCCCTCCCCAGGGCCTTTGCACCTGCTGTTGTCTCTGCCTAAAGTGCTCTTGTCCTAGCTCCTCCCATGGCTGGCTCCTTCCTCACCTCCAAGTCCCAGCTCAGATGACTCTCCCTCAGAGAAGTCCTCTGGCTGCACCCTCCTGCTGGGTCTTCCCATAAGTCTCTATCTCAGCACCTTGTGTTGTCCACTAGATGTGAGCTGGCCTGCAGGATATAGAAGCAACCCAAGTGTCCATCAACAGATGAATGGATAAAGAAGATGTGGTGTGTATATATATATATATATATATATATATATATATATATATATATATATATATATATGTGTGTATATATATATATACACACACACACAATGGAATACTACTCAGCCATCATAAAGAAGGAAATTTTGCCATTTGCAATAACATGGATAGACTCAGAGGGTATATGCTAAGTGAAATAAGTCAGACAGAGAAAGCCAAATACTGTATGATGTCACTTATATGTGGAATCAAAGAAATACAACAAACTACTGAACATAACAAAACAGAAGCAGACTCACAGGTACAGAGAACAAACTGGTGGCTACCAGTGGGGAGGGGGAAGGGGGAGGGTCAGTATAGGGGGAGGGGATTGAGAGGTACAAATTATTATGTATAAAATAAGCTACAAGAATATACTGTACAACACAGGGACCATAGCCAATATTCTATAGTAGCTATAAATGGAGTATAACCTTTAAAAATTGTGAGTCACTCTTGTACACTTGTAACTTATATAACATTGTACATCAACTGTACTTCAATAAAACAAAAATAAATGAATGACTACATTGAATGCCTGCATGAATGAGTAAAAAAATTTTAATGGTAAAAAAAAAAAAATGGATCTGAGTTGGCCTGGGCAGGCTCATGACTCTGGCCCAAACACAGATGGTCAGGCATACCATAGGTGCTCAATAAATATTTGTCCAAAGAAGGAAGAAGGAATGAAGCTCGAAAGGTTTCGTGGAAGGTGCAGGGGACAAGGAGGCCTTTGCAAAGCCTGTCCAGAAAGCCACAAACCACGTTTCATGTTTCATGGAACCCTGGTCACTACCCTGAAGTTGCCGTTAACTCTTCTGCTGCGGAAACCTGTACAGCAGCCCTGTCCCCTGAGGTGAGCTCACTGGTCCTCCGTGAAGCTGGCTTCTGCACATCTTTCCCACATGAATTGCGCGTGGGGTGAGCACTGGGGGCAAGCAATGGTGTGGCCAACCCATTGGCTGATGGAAAACAATGGAGAAATTGTCCCCTTAGCACGGGATACGATGAACAATAGCCCTAATGCCCATGCACCTGGCCCGGGCCCTGTGCTAAGAGTCCCCCAGCCAAGTTCCTTTTAGTCCTTCTAACAACCTAGTACCTCCATTTTACAGATGAAGAAACTGAGGCTCAGAGAGGCTTGGCCAACATTGTAAAGAGGGGGAGAGAGGACCTCAGAGAAGTGAAGTTGCTTGTTCAAGGCTGCACAGCTAGTAAGCCAGAGAGCCAGGGCTCAAACCTGTACGGCTATATCCCTCTCAGGCCCTGGTACTCTTTATTCAGAGACCCTGCAGCAAAGGGTCTCAGAAGGGGAGGCAGGTGGGGCCTGGCCAGAGTCAAGGTGTTGGCCCCCCACATGGGCTCAGGGCTGAGGGGCTCTCTCTTGGTTGGGAGGACCCCCGAGAAGGTCTGCTGCTGCTCCTGGCCACAGCCATTCCAGGGCCTCTGGTCTGAAGTGGGAAGCCATGTCAGACACAGACCTGGAGCCCAGCCCACATCTGGAGAAGGCCCGAGGGCCATGGCCCACCATCTTGGATGGTCTCTAGGCTACCCATTTCTTCGCCACCTTTCTGGCTATCAGAGCCCCATGCAGCCTGGAACAGCCCTCCACAGCCCAGTCCCCCGTCTTTTGTGCAGCTTCCCATCCAGGTGTCTTTGATTTCTGCAACTGTCTTCCCACCCAGGCTCCAGTTCAACCTCCTTTGGGTTGTATCAGTGTCTTGGGGCTGCTGAAACAAAGTGTCACAAACTGGGGGACTTAAAACAACAGGAATCTAATCTCTCCCAGTTCTGGAGGCCAGACATCTAGAATCAAGGTGTGGGCAAGGCCGCACTCCCTCTGCAGGCTCTAGGGGAGGATCCTTTCCTGGCCTCTTCCAGCTTCTGGTGGTTGACTTGTGGCTGCATCCCTCCAATCTCTGCCTCTGTCTTCACGTCATCATCTCCCCTCTGTTTCTGTCTTCTCCTCTTCTCTTCTTTTTTTTTTTTTGGCTGCATTGGGTCTCTGTTGCTGCACGCAGGCTTTCTCTAGTTGTGGCGAGCGGGGGCTACTCTTCGTTGCGGTGCGCGGGCTTCTCATTGCGGTGGCTTCTCTTGTTGCAGAGCACGGGCTCTAGGCGAGTGGGCTTCAGTAGTTGTGGCAGGCGGGCTCAGGAGTTGAGGCACGCGGGCTCTGGAGCACAGGCTCGTAGTTGTGGCGAATGGGCTCAGTTGCTCCATGGCACGTGGCATCTTCCCAGACCAGGGATTGAACCTGTCTCCCCTGCATTGGTAGGCGGATTCTTAACCACTGTGCCACCAGGGAAGTCCCCTCTCCTCTTCTTATAAGGACACCAGTCATTGGATTTAGGGCCCACTTGAATAATAATTTAGGGCCCACCACTAACTTCATCTCAAGATCCATAACTAGGAACATCTGCGAACATCTTACTTCCAAATAAGGCCACTGAGGTTCTGGATAGATGTGAAATTTGGGGGAGACACAATTCAGTCCACGCCAGGGGTGATCAGGACAGCGGCTGGATGTGGACAGCAGCCCCTGGGCATCCAGAGCTGTCCTCAGATCCAGACGCCCCAGAGCTGAAGGCAACATTAACAGCCAGAGCTGCCGGGCTGGCTTGTTGCCCTGGTGGGTACCACCTCCCACCTCCCACCCGTCCTCAGCACCAAGCTCCCTCAGTGGGGTCTACGCAGCCCCGTTTGCCAGGATGACTTCGGAAAGGGCCTGCGTTGCCTTCTTTCTTTAGGGGCAGGATGGAGCTCAGGTCATCCTGCCCCTTGGATTCCATCATCATTGATTTTTACTTTGTTTTCTGGAGTGGTATGTTTTTAACTTGTTTTGTTTCTTAAAAAGCAAGCCAGGTGGGGCTTCCCTGGTGGTGCAGTGGTTGGGAGTCCTCCTGCCGATGCAGGGGACATGGGTTCGTGCCCCGGTCCGGGAGGATCCCACATGCCGTGGAGCGGCTGGACCCGTGAGCCATGGCTGCTGAGCCTGTGCATCCGGAGCCTGTGCTCTGCAGCGGGAGAGGCCGCGACAGTGAGAGGCCCGCGTACCAAATAAATAAATAAATAAATAAAGCAAGCCAGGGCCATGGAAGAGTCTTTAAGTCCTTGTAACATCACCACAGGCTAACAGAGGGCCCATTGTCCCCAGGGCCAGGTGCCCTCTGGGGAGATGTAGGTCTCTCTCCTCCTGGGCCTGAGGCTGGTCCCAGCTGTCCCTGAATCCCGCTTTTCCTGGAAAGTGGGTGGTAGAATGGACCCCGTGAGAGTCATAAACCTCAGGCAGGAATGAAGCATGGCTGAAAAGGCTAGGCTTTGAATGGAATAATATACAGCCCGGGAGCTAAGCCTCCTCTTATTCCAGGGCCCGGGTGCTGTAACAAAGCCCACAGATGGATTCCTGGGAAGATCTGAACCAGGAAAAGAGACCTAAGGACTGGCCTGCCTGCCCTCCAGTGTTCAGAGGCAGTCAAACCAGAGTGACTGCCCTCAGGGAGCCCCCTGTTCGCGGGGGAGACCAACACACGGGCAGGGTGCTGGGGGAAGGGGGAGGAAACCCAGGTGTGGGGTTCAGGAAGGCGGGCTTTGGAACACCCCGGCTTCTCTCCATCTGGTCCCGCCTGGTCCCCCCACTGCCTCCCTGCTCCATGACATCATGACAGGCCCCCTCGCTGGGCTCCCAGGTTTGCACACAGGAACCAGAGGGACTTTTAAACATCAGATGAGGGAGCTGGCGTAGGTAGAGGTAGGTAGAGTGCTACTGGATGGTCCAACGATCACCATTTTATTGAAAATGACAAGGAAGTGGTTTCTATATATACCAGGGGTCCCCAGCCCCCGGGTCACGGCCTGTTAGGAGCCGGGCCGCACAGCAGGAGGTGAGTGAGAGAGGCTTCATCTGCCCCTACCCATCGCCCCCCCTCGCTTGCATCACCGCCTGAGCCATTCCCTGCCACCCAGCCCCCCCGTCCGTGGAAAAATTGTCTTCCACGAAACCGGTCCCTGGTGCCAAAAAGGTTGGGGACCGCTGCTCTATACACACACATGCCCCCAGCCTCCTGTGCTTTTTTACCCTCTCCCTTGTTCAGGAAGGGTTGTTGCTGGGACACGGATGAGTATCTCCGGCCACAGTGAGCACGGGCCTCTCTGAGCCCCTGCCGCACCAGCGATGCCCCCTATGCAGCACTTCCCCCCTTCTGGCTGTTTCCTGACTTCTCTGGGGAAGAAGTTGATGAGGATCTGCCTACAAACCGTCTAATCTTTGAAAATCACACACAGCTCTTGAGACCAAAACAACCAACTTTGCCCAGACTTGAAGGGTCCTTGACACCAACCGAGGGCCTTGGAGGAAAGACAAGTTCTCACCCAGGGGATAAATGCATCCACTCAGTAGGGAATAGTGCCCAGAGTTTCCAACTGGATTCCAAAAGGCCTCAGGGAAATCCATGGGCACCGTTTTCAGGTGGTTTCAGAAGCACCTGGCCTATGGTAGGTGCTGGATGCATGTCTGAGTAAACCAAATAGCAATAATACCACAAATAATGTTGACCCAAAAGCTCTTGGGCACTTACGAGTAACCATTCTCTGTGCTAAGTGCTTGACTCTTAATGGGAGACACAGCCCCTCCCCTGATGGTGACAAACTAGGCACATTCTGGCTATGGGCAGGGGAGAGAGAGGTGGACGCCTGCCCAGCCCTCTGGAAGCCCACGTCTGGTTAGAAAGACCAGATATCGAAAACTTCACCCCTGATAAGGGTTAAACAGCTGTTCGATACAACAACAGAAGACATATTCAAGGCAGCACATGATTAATTGCCCCATGAATCGTAGGGACGATAAATGTTTTAGGAGCTCAGGGGAGGGAGCCATTTGTCCAGGGCTGGCAGAAGAGATAGACACCGTGGGGCTGGGGGGAGGACAGTGCCCTTTCAAAGGGGGCCCGTAGGGCTACTGTCTGAGGGGGTCATTGTCTCAGGGATCCACAATGGTGGGGTTTGGGGGGATAGTCTGTCTTTTTTTTAAGGAGTAGGTCTGATATTTAGCTGTCCACTTGCTCTAGTTTCCCCACGCCGGAGTCTTTAGAAAACCAGCTAGTTCAAGGAAACTGAGAGCTAATGAAAGCTTGATATTTATCTCCCTTCTATCTGTTGAAACTTCTCGAGGACAAGCCACCCATCTAAATTTTTTTCTCTAGAAACTGGTGTTGGAATTTTGTGTGTGCATTATGTGAAACAAGGGTGAAGATGCTGGCTTTAAGCCCCCGAAGCAGCTGGGGCATCTCTCCCTTGGCAAATGGGTTCCACATAACATTAGAAAAACACATCACTTTCACGGTAGTGATAAGACTGACAAACGTTTGGATTTTGCCTGAAATTTCAATAGGCTAGAGCTGAGGAGTTTCTCTGAAGCTCTCAGAGCTCTGGATGACGTTCAGTTTGGGTATCTCTTAAGAAAACAGCCATTTCATCATGGCTAGTACCATACATTGGTTCATGGATGCCCAAGGCTTTATCTCATTAAATCGTGCCACTCTCTGTAAATGGCATTCAGGCTGTTTCTCTGGGAGCGAGGTTATCTGACTGTTTAGAAACTCCAACCCAGGATGGTGAGATGCTGCTATCTGCAGACTTGGGTGAGACCAAGCCTCTCCCAGCATCTCCCAAAATGCAAACCATCCAGGAGCTGCGTCGGGTCAACCTGCAGCTGCCCCCCCAGCCCCATGGGTCCCGCTCTGGGCCCCTGCAGTGAGAAAGCAGATGGCTGATGAGGAATCACAGGCTGTCATCTGCAGGGGTGGCTGGTGACGTGACAGCTGGGGAGGGGGCTTCTGGAGCCAGGAGAGGCCCGGAGGGAGGTGTGCTAGGCACTGAATTAGCCACAATGACCCCACCCTTCTCTGTCTCTCTCCTTCTCTCTTCCCCCACCCCAAACCTAACTGACTTAAATCCCTCATGACAAAAGGAATCTCAGCAAAAACCCATCTTTGTCACTGATGTTAAGTTATCGGAGGGGCCCTCCCCCAGCTGGGTCTTAAAAGGCGGCCATGATGGACTCAACACGGGGGCCGGTCCACAGAGGAGGTAGGAGGCCCCGGCTTTGGGGTCAGAGTCCGGGTCAAGTCCCCACTGGACCACTCTCTTTTGGGCAGGCCACTCAGCTTCCCTGAGACTGGGCTTTCTCACCTACAAAATGGGCTTTCAATGAGAACAATATCAAGTAATGCATCTCGGCGGTTAGAAAGTAGCCGGCGTGGAGCAAAGAGTCCAGGCAGGCGTGCCTGGCGCAGGCAGCACCAGGACTTTCTGTGGAGGGCCCAGCTCCGCGAGGCTAAGTCCCCTCGGACTTTTCATCCAGACCTTCCCAAGGCTCTGTTATCCTTCTGACACTCTCTCAAGGGTAGGGAGAGGAGATGCTCAGGGAGAGAGCAACGCAGTTTGCTAGCCCAGAAGTCAGGGGGTGATGGGGAGGTGGGAAGGGTCAAGGGTGTCTGTGGGGCTTTCCTGGTCCTTCCAGGGCCTTGGCGTGGCCCCCAAAGCCTGGGAAAGTTTGGCCAAGCCAAGTGGGGAGTGGAGAAGATTTTCCAGGCTGGACACAGTAGCAAACCCCCAGAGGTAGCAACAACCCTGTGTTTTCGGGACAGCCAGGGGCAGTGGCAGGAGGTGGGGGAGGGAGGGAAGGGAGGAGTCTGTTGTTCTCTTAAATTAAAAATAAGTTCCATATATTGATGGTCCCCAGAAAGGTGACCCTGGCATGGAGAGCCCTGGCAGTCACTGAAAGACAGGGTCTCTGGGGACAGGTCTTACAGAGGGCATGTCACCAAATATCTCAGCAGTTGTGTGAGCTACTCGAGGGAAACAATATTCTGAGAGCCACCTCCGACCCCCACCCCAGCACACAATGCTGTCAGGACATCATTCTGGAAGGAAATACAAGGAGGCGAGTCTTCCAGAGACCCTAGACGGGATGCTCCCCAGCAACGAGGTTGCTGAGAGGGACATTCTCAGAAACCGGAACAATACCAGCTACTCCAGAGCCCCCGAGGTCCTTTGCCCCCACAGGCCACGAGGGATGAGACTGCGCCTTGCCCAGCACAGACTTCCGGGGCTGGTCCCTCCCCGCCATCCCACCAGGGGAGTCCAAACCCGTAGCTTGGCCTCCGAAGCCCTCAAGAGAGAGGCGGGAAACATGTGGAAAGAACGTGTTTGTTTCTTCTTCTGCCCAGTGGGAATCACGGTGGAGGACACCTCCATCTAGCCCTCGCATGAGGACAGAACCCTCTCGTGTGCCGGGCACTCAATAAATGTCTCATGTCATCCCCGTGCAAGGGAATGGGTCTCCCTTTAATTGGTCAGGAAACAGGATCCAAGAGGGGAAGGGGCTTGACCAAGACCACATGGAGACGCACCCAAGGCCACCCCGTTGCCACTTGCACCCAGCGCCATATCGGTTCCCTGCCTGGACCTGCGCTCCTCTCCTCGGCTCTTCTGCTGGCTTTGCCACCCTCTGCCTCGCACTCAGGCCAGCTGGGACCGTGCCTGGCTTCCTTCCAAGAAAGTGAGCCCCTGGCACATAGTTAGCACCCAACTACAGGGGAACTGGGAATCGAATTAGTCCTGTGACTTTGGAGGGCACCACTATGCCGTCAGGTGTGTGTATCCCACAGACTCTTCTAGAAAAGAACTTCAGCAGATACAACAAGGAACCCAATTCTCAGTATGAGGTGGGTCATCAAGGCAAGGAACCCTGATGAGCCCACTCTTGTCCTGTCCTAAAGTTCCTTGGATTCTACTCAGAGAGGAACAGGGAAGCTGTAAGAAGGAGGAGAGAGAGTGAAATAGAGGAAGAAGAGGACGAGAAAGAAGGTGGGAAGAGGAGAAAGCAAAGGCAAAGACACGGACGGAGAGGAGAGAACCAGAGAGGAGAGAACCAGAGTGTCGGAAGGAAAAGTTTGAGACACAAACAGACATGGAACCAACTTCAACAGATTTGACCTCCACCATCTTGCCAGTTCACCCAAGAAACCTGTCTCTAACCCCAAACTTGAGCCATCCCCGAGCTGGGCACTTGGGAGGCCTAGGACTGGCTGCAGAGGAGAAAATTGCTAAGGATCCCAGTCAAGGGTGGTGCAAGGCAAAGGGAAGTATGCGTGGCAGGAAGGCCCAAGGCTGTGTGTGGCCTCAGCCTATAGCCCCGCCAGGACCACAGTGCAATAAGAAATAGCCAAAACCCAAATCTTGAAATCTCCCGCCACTATAGCATGCTTTCTGTCATCAGTGGTAACAAACTGATCTATAAATGGTTTGAAAAGTGCTACACGTGACTTCTCCAGTCCCCAAAGTCGAGCTCATTGGGGAAAGTCAAGCTGATTGCATTGCTCTCTGCAAATCTGGGTGTTTGGATGTGGTTCGTAGACTGAGCTCACCCAGGCAGTGCCCAGTGCTGGGTGGGCACCGCCAGGAACGGGGTGAGTGGAGAGCCCAGTGGGGGGCATCCCTCGGGGGCTGCCTGGCCATCCTCCACCCCCACCTCCTCCCCTTCTGGGTGGGCAAGGCTGGGGCAGGCACAGGGTCCAGCCCTGACTGAGGGGTGTGTGCTCAGGACACAAATAAACGTGGACGACGTCTCAGGTGGTCCTAACACCTATGAAGGAGCACCGAGCAGCCCTCTCGCCGTGCGGTCTGCTCCTTCTTATTTATCTGTCTGTCTGTGTGCTGTCCATCTCTCCTGATGGCCAGGGGCTGCTATGACCTCGGCGGTGCCCCCTGCCTGCACGTGAGAGGCACCCGAGGGGCTGCTGAGCGGGCAGTTTGGACAGCGCATCTGCCTGCCCTCTGCCCTCTGTGTCTGGCTGGGAAGAGCGTCCTCAGTCTCTGGGGGCGTCACCCTCCCATCCCAGCTCACGAAGTGGCATTTTCAAGACAATGAGGGCCAGAGGCGCCGTGTGGGCGGACTGACGCGGCTCAGGCTGAGAACAGGAGGTGGGTGGAGATTGGGGTGCCGAACGGCCCGCACCCCTGCAGCTCTGCTGGGGAGTGAGTGACTCACCCGGCAGGCGTGGCGAGCTGCTGGCGTGAGTCAGCTCGGCCAGAGACGCGCTGCGCACACTGATGAGGCCCAGCATCAAAACGCACATGGTAATGGGCAGCCGGCGGATAGCAGCGGGGATGCCACACACACACACACACACACACACACACACGGATGACACACACACACACACACTCGGATGCACACACTCACACCCACCTGTACACACTAGCACAAACATCCCCACCTCACTCCGACTCACAGCCACATTCACACACACCCTTGCACACAGACCCACACACTCATGCACCTTCACTTATACAACTCACACCACACACACCCGCGTGCACACACCCACAGCCCCTTCCCTCCCACCTTCCCTCCCTCCCTCCCCCCATCCTTCTCCTCCCCACCTTCCTTCCTGGTAAGACTGGGCTTTGGAACCAGGGACCTCCATCCCCCACCCATCACATACCAGGTGCATGCGGCCACGGACGAGTCACTCCACAGCCCCATCCCCCGTGTCCTCATCTACAAGACATGGAGACGATTAACACCACTTCCCAGCATCAAAGTCCATGGAATGTGCTTAGAATGAGGCCTGGCACATCACAGTTGCTCTGGGTGGGTTTGGGCCCCCGAAGCTGGGACCAGTCGTTGACTCGTGCATCTAACAAGCACCCAGCGAGCAGACGGGGCACCCCGGCTGTCGCACCATCCCCGTCTCCACAGCCCAAGGTCTGGAGCAGAGACGGCAGGCGAACAACTCAGACATAAGCTTGCGCGTCCTCACAATTACCCACAGAGCAGCAAGTGAGTTACAGAGCTGGGAACTAAGTGGGGTGGAGGTGAGGGAGACAGGAGGCCTGGGTTTGTAGGAAGAAAAGCGTAGCAGTGATTCGGAGGGGGGACTGAAAACAGGGAGACGCTCCCCGATCAGTGCGGCTCGTTTTAGTTACAGTGGGGGGAGAGGGTCAGTGGGGACACAAGAGCCACGGAAATGGCCTCTGGCCAGAGGGACCCGAAGATGATCAGGGCTGTGTGAGAAGAAAACACTCTCCCTGTGCACCTCGTTTTTGTTCATCTCTGGGAGGAGGTACAGTTTGTCTTCTTGGGTCAACAGTGCTCTTTTGGTTGACAAGAGCAGAAACTCAGTTCAATGTGGCTCAAGGAAAAACGTGGGGCTTCATTGTCTCATGAAAGTGCCTATCTGGAGGGATAGGGTGGATTGCAGACATGGTGAGACCCAGGCACATTAAAGGTGCTATAAGTATCCTGCTCTACTCTGAGCTCTGGTTTCCTCTCTGTTGGCTTCTTTCTTAGGCAGTTTCTCCCCACACAGTGGCTCATGGTGGATCCCAGTTTACAGCTTCCCCCCTCAGCCATCCCATAGGAGAGGCTTGCTTCCCTACAGTCCCACCCAAAGCCCATGAGGGCATCTCCTTGCCCCACCAGTCATGTGTCCATCTCTAAGCGAGCCATGGTGGACAGAGAGTGGACTGCTCTGATTAAGTCGCCCTGGGTCATGGACCCCACGAAGACCTCATGGGTTGAAAATAGGGGAAGGATAGCCTCCCACCCCTAAAGGAAAGCCAATGCGCCATTACCAGAAGAGGGGGGAATAGATGCCAGGCCATCAGAGGCAACAATGTCCATCTTCTCCAGCAGCAGAGCAAGGAAGTCTGCTCTCTAGAGAACCACAGGGGGCAGAGAGATGGTGGCTGGGGGCCCAGGAGATGGGCTGGATTCACAAGTGGGGGGCACTGGGGAGACAGGAACAGGCCACATCCCCAGCTAGAGACCGGGTTTCAAGGTAGATGAGAGGTTGGGATCTATGGTGGGCTGATGGAGCTCCTTGGGGTGGGTTATTAGATCCAGTAAGGAGGGTGCATTGGTCTCCTAGGGCTGCCATAGACTACCCCAAGCTGGGAGGATTCAAACAAGAGAAAGGTATGCTCTCCTGGTTCTGGAGGCCAGGAGTCCAAAGTCAAGGTGTGTTGGCAGACCTGTTCCCTCTGAAGATTGGGGAGAAGGATCTGCCCCAGGACTCTCCCAGCTGCTGAGGGCTTCCAGCAATCCCTGGCTTGTAGACGCCTCTGTCTGCACACGACCTTCCCCTCCATGTCTGTGTCTCCTCCTCTTTTGTGTCTTATAAGGACACCTGTCATTAGATTTAGGGTCCTCCCTAATTTAGGATGATCTCATCTCCAGGTTTTACCTTAATTACACCTGCCAAAACCCTTATGCCAAAAGAGGTCATATTCTGAAGCTCCGGGTAGGCATCTCTTTGTAGGGGACACAATTCAACCATGTGCAGTGGCAAGGAGACTTATTTTTGAGAGGGAATTTACGAAATTCTGCAAGAGACTGGAGTGCTGTGATCAAGTCAGAGGAACGCATTTGTTTCCTTGCTGATCTATCCTGATGTCATCAGGCACCGACCCAGTGCTCAGCCCAGGGACAGATGCAGCCGTGAACTCGACAAGGTCCACATCCCGGTGCTGCCCACTGGCTGGGGGCTGACGGAGGGACCGCAACAGAGCCAATTCCACGCACGCGCACACCTTCCCTGGCGCGGCCAGCAGAGTCCTCGGAGGAGGTTGCGTGGCCAGGGTCAGCTGTGGAGCAAGGGAGAGAGGATAGGCTGGTGCGTGGATTTGAAGTTGGGTGACCGGGAGAGAGGATGGTGGTGATGCTCCCTGAGAACAGGGGGGCGTGAGCAGGTCTGCAGGAGACAATGAGTCCCTCGACGTGTGGGGTGGAGTTCAGACGGTGATGGGTGGGCTTTTGGAGGAGGTGGAGGGAGAGCCTAGATGGGGAGGCTGGAGGCTGGCGTCCGGGGCTGTGATTTCCGTGGCAGCTGGAAGCATTGTGCTTAGCTCCAGGCTATGGCAGGGGCCCCCAGAGTTTCAGAAAGTGTTCACCATGGTGCATCTGAGCCAACAGAATGAAACTCTACACCGGGTCAGACCCTTGCGGGGCCCCATTCTTCATTTTCTTGGGCTCCAATCTGGTGGGTCTAGTCAGCCGTCCAAGACCACCTCATGAAACCAGGAGGCGTGACAGAGGCTTCCTGCAGGGTTCTCAGAAGCCCGGGGCCTCTGCCCCAAGCACCACCCAGCTGGCCTCCCCAGGACGAGGGAGGGAGGCGGGAAGGGGACCCCAACCAGGAGGAGAGGCACCCAGCAAGGAGGTTCAGAGCCCCAAATCTGCCCCTGGGAGATGGCTCCTCAAAGCGTTTTTGTGTTGTCAGATTGTTCTCGCTCGTGTATACTCTGGGGCTTGGAGGGGATGGCTGCTGGGACCACCCAGGAGCAGGCCAGGTTTAGATACTAGATTTATTAAATAAAACAACACACACACACACACACACACACACACACACTCACTAAGCATAATTGCTACTCGTGGAAGAAAGACAGTGAGAGAGAAGCAGAAGGAGAAGGGAAGAGAGAGGAAGGAAAGGAGAAAAAGAGAAAAGAAGGAAGGAGAGGAGAGGGGAGAGAGAAGTTACCAAACCTTCAAGGTCGCAAAGAGCCCGCCCCTCCACGTGGGCTTCCTGCTCTTCTCGGGATCCCACTGTTCACCTCTGCCACTGACCCAGCTCAGCCCTCCCCATCCCCTGATGACAAGGAGGCTGCCTTCAAGAGTCCTGGAGCACGTGGGTCCATCCACGCCCAACAAATGGAGCATCCACGTGCCCACGTGCATCCATCTGTGTCCCTCGTCCGGGCTCAGAGACCACAGAACACCCTCTGCTCAGTCCCCAACTCCACAGCAAGACCAAAGGAGCAGATTCCTGCCAGGGCCCGCCGTGGGCCGGGACCAGGATCCGGGTGGTGCCGTGGGCTGAGCTCGTCCTCTATGTCAGACAGGGGACACAGAAGTGCCTGCACGTAGTTGATGCTCAAGAAATAGGACTTGAGTGGATGAACCACCTGATGGGGTAGATACATGTTTTACAAATGAGGAAATCAAGGTGAGAGCGAGCTCCTCGGCTAGGGGCATGCAGATACTCCGCGCTGCAGCCAAGATATGGACCCAGTTCTGTTAACTCCAAAGCCAGTGGTGTGAGTTTCCTGTTGCTGCTGTAAAAAAACTACCACGAACTTGGTCGCTTAAACAACACGAATCTGCTGTCTCATGGTCCTGGAGGTCGGAAGACCAAGGTGGGCCTCACGGGGCGAAAGTCAAGGTGTGGGCAGAGCTGGTTCCTTCCGGAGGCTTCAGCGGACAATCCATTTCCTTGTCTTTCCAGATTCTAGCCGCCTCCCATATTCCTCAGTTCATGGCCCCCTTTCCCCAGCTTCAAAGCCACCCATGTGCATCCCTGACCCTGCTTCTGTTGTCACATTTCTGTCTGCCTCCAGCCCGGAAATGTCCCCTGTGTTTAAGACCCATTGTGATTAGGTTGGACGTAAGCTGATCGTCCCGGAAACTCTCCCCATCTCAAGGTCCATAACTTAATCACGTCTGCAACATCCCTTTCCACAGTTTCCAGGAATTAGGACGTGGATTCTGCCCATCACACAAGTGCTCTGAGCTGCTCCCCCACCAGCCAGGGCCTCTGGGAAGCTCCCTGCAGAGCCCAGCTCTGTTGGCAGGCGCCTTTGCCTAAAGATCCAGGTGGAATCGCCATGAATGGCCCCAACGGTGCCACTGACACCCTCCCAGCAAGGCTCTGGGGGCAGGTGGGCCAGGTTGAGCAGGAGCAGGGATGAAGCTGGTAAAGAGGCTTCAAGCGTGTTCTGGGGAGCGGGGAGATCAAGATGGCTGAGGAGTAGGATGTAGAGTTGAGAGGTAGGTGAGAGGGGTGGCGAGGTCAGTAGAGGCTGGGCCACGCCTGCCTGCAGAGAGCTCAGCAGGGAGAGGTGGGTTCCCAGCCATGTCCCAGAAGCCTCGCAAGGCTGAGATGGGAGAGTGCAAACCTGGGAGCTAGGACTCCTCTGGGGTAGTTGAGAGGGGACGGTGGCCACATGTACGCGGTAACGGTAGGCGTGGAGACGGATGAATGCATTCAAGAGCTACAGGGAGGGAGAATGGACGGGGCTCGGCGATGAATCACGGGACAGCGTGGTCTGGGAGAGAGAGGTCAAGGACTCAGGTGGGAGCTGCCCAAACAAACACTGATTTGGGGATAGAATGAATGCTTCTCCCTTTTGTAAGTCAGTGAGGTGCAACTCTGCTGGCCCCGGTCCTCCAGACAAGCCAAACCAGCACCTTGGCTCCCAGAACTGGGTCTGGGGAAGCGGTTCCTCGTTTGTTGGGTCATCCCTTCCTCGCTCTCTGGGCTGCGTCCGTGGGAGGCGTGTTAAGAGGACACACCCTATAACTACGTTCTGAAACCTCACTTGCGTTAGCGCTCTGCTAGGTGACAACGTCCTCTGGCCTTGGCTCGAATGTCACGCAGTGTCCCAGTCATGCCCAGTCATTCCTAGGAAGGAGTCAGAGAAGAAGGGGGAAAGGCCAGAAGGATAGATATTTTGTTCCCCGAACGGACCCTAACGCAGCCTGAGCCCCGAACGAACGCTGACTGTGATCTCGAGCCCAGTGGAAACCTCACTGTGAGTCCAACCAGCCAACTCAGCCTCAGCCCCAACCCTACCCCAGCCCTAAACCCAACGTAACCCAACCCGACGCAACTCAGCTTTACTCCTAACTCTAAACCCAGGCTTGAACCCAACCCAGCAGAACGTGAACCGCAACTCAACCCAGCCGAACTCTAATGCAAACCTTACTCCTAACCCTAACCCTAACTGCACTCCAAGCCCTGCCAAACTCAAACTCAACCTGACTCTGAGTCCAAGAGGAGGTTCTTAGAGGGCCCTCGTGGGCCTGGAAAGCAGGCCCTCGCACTACGGGGTGAAGTGGAGAGGCACTGCTTACTGCTCGGCCCATTGTCCCAATGGAGAAACAGAAACAAAGTGGCGGTGAGAACCAGGAACACCAGCAGAACCGAGAGTTAAGTTCTGGTCCCCAAGACCAGCATGGGGGCCACAACCAGGCCTCCCTGGGCAGAGCTGGGACGGGGGTGACCCGGGGCCTGTGTGTCCCTGGGTAGCCTGTGGACTCATGTCTCCGTTCACTGTCTTGTAGAGCCTTCGCTGGCCACGGCAGTTTGCCAGGCTGCCTGGGGGAAAATGGGATGACCTTCGACCAGCCTTTGCCTGGAAAGGGAGGCCCAGAGACAAGGAGCTCTGGGAAAGAGGGAGCTCGGACGGAGGAGGAGTGAGATCCCCTCCGAAAGGAAGCAAACTGGGCTGTCACCACGACGCTATTACCCCACTTCCTCCAATCTGTTTAATCCTCTGAGTGGGGGGCTGGCGGGGAGGAATTCGCCCCCAAATCAGACACCCGAACCCAGCGGACTTCCCGCTGAGGGAAGCGGACGGCAGGCTCCCACCCATCCTCGCTCCTCCCAGGCTCTTATCTAATCTCGGCTGCCAAGCGCACACTGGTCCCCGCCCGTCCAGCCACCCCCTCCCAGCTCGCCCGCCCAGGAGCACGATTTCTCTCTGGGGATGCAGGCCTGGGCTCTGGGATTTGAGGCGTCCACACTTGCTCCCGGGCAGCAGCCCTGATCTATCTCATCGTTCCCAACCCCAGGGACCCACGCACTGCCATCCCAGTTGTTTTGGGAGCACAGCTGTCCTAGGGTCCCCTGCAAATGTCTCAGCTTCAGTACGGAGCCTGCCCACTGCACCAGGTCCTGTGCCACCGGCTGTTCTGGCATAGGGGAGCCAGGCAGAGAACCCCACCTCTGCCACCAAGTCAGGAATGCATGGGCCTCACCAGGGACTGGCCTGGAAAGCGAGGCTTCTCCTGCCCCAACCTCACCCTGGGCAGTAATATGGGCGTGAACAGGATTGGAGCTGAGGCTCCTTTGGAGGGTCCTGTAGGTCAGGCTCTGAGGGGCCTGAGGCTTGGTCTCTGCCCTCAGGGAAGAGTTGGCATCTCTGTGCCTTCATTTCCCAGCTGAAAAGCACCGACTCAGGCATGGCCTCTGCTTGAGAAAATGCTAATCCTACTTCCTTCCACTCTGATCCCAGCCATTTGTACCAAGCCTGAGACCAGGGGCAAGTCTCTGGTCCTTTCCGTGCCTCATTTTGCTCATCTGCAAAATGGAGATCACAACAGTACTTATTCATACAATTACTGCCATGGTTAAATGAGTCAATACATACAAAGACAATACAATAGAATGCTTACCACACTACCCATTAATCACTCAAAAAATGACTGATTACCATTAGCATTATTATTATTGTTGTCGTTGTTACTTATCCCTTAGAGCTCGGAAAACATGTGGCCGTCTCCCACCACCTTGTCTAAAACGTGTAGCCTTTGTTATTATCTCTCATCACGTTCTTTTCTTCTCCTTCGTGGCACATTGCACATTTGTAATTATATGTTTATGTGCGTGGTTCTTTTGCTTCCTTTGTTTCTTCCACCAGACTGGGAGCCTTGATGGGGCGGGGCTGAGCTTTGCTCCCCGCTGCACATCGGGGGTCCAGCACAGCCCAAGTGAGTGACAGGAGTCAATAAACATTGACTGAAAATCATCCTTGGATGACTGAACAGCAGATTCAGTTTAGTAAGTGAGGGGCAGGGTGCCAAGCCGGCTCTGGCTCACCGCACAGGACGGCCCCCGGCCACCTGCTACCTGTCTGACCCTCAGAGGGAGGCCCAGGCAGGGAGCTGTGAGCATCATTACCCAGCCAGCCCCTCAGCTGAGGTGTAGCAGAGCCAGAGCTCCGGGGGCTGCAGGAAGGGCCCTGGCCGAGAGGCTGAGAGGGCTCAGGGCCGACCACGTGTGCTTCGGATGCTCAGGACGGAGCCAGGCTCTGGGCGCCAAGGAGGCTGCACAGCCTCGTGTTCCCTCCTGTCTGCCCTCCGAGCGGAGACCAGGGAGTGTGAGCTCATCTGGGAGCTGGGGGTCGGGCCCGGTGATTTCCAAAGCTGCTTCTGCCCTGGGAGGCTGCTGACCTCTGGGAGGCATCCCAGTCCTTGCCCTGGAAACTTATACCTTTCAGGGCATCTCTCCCTCATTTCCTCTGCTTCTGCTTCTCTCCCAGTGCTACCCTGGAGCCTGAGCAGGTAGATGGGCCCCTCGGCTACTATGGCCGTGAACCCCAGCCCTTGTAGAAGCCTGAACTTGGGGAAGCTTGTCTGAAGTCCAGAGTGGACACTGCAAGTAGGGCTCGAGGAGAAAGAACTGCTCAGTCAACACCCCAGCAACCAGGGGCAGAGGGAAAGCATCCCTCAGCTTGGGGACCCCCAGGCATTGTCTCAACGTACACAGCCAGCTTGTCGAAGGTAGGGTAGATCTTGAAATATAATTAGCAAGCTGAGCCCACGCTTCTCTCCTCCCGAGGCCTTTGGACCAGCTGCGTGGCTGCAGAGCCCCCCAAGATGGCCTTTATTTTCACATTTCCTGACGGTCACGGTCAGGGCCCTTTCCCTTGCTGACTTATTCAAGGCACCATTTTCTAAAACACAGCCGTTGTAATTTAAGTGAAAAGGAAAAAAAGAAAGGGCTTCTCACATCCCTAACACAAAGTAAACAAACCCACTTTTCATTGAAAAGTCCTGACAGCAATAGGGTATGTTGAATATCCGGAAAACATATAAATCATGAGCTAAGGCCTGAAAGACAGTAAGCAGATGACTGGAGATATTTGTGCAGTTATTACAGTCAGACTTTATGTGAAGCTCGGGCCCTCGCCAGGAAACCAAAGGGCGACCTCGGATGGGGGACGTGCTTTGTCCAGAGCCCTGAGCTCCCCGCCGAAGGGCAGGAATTGCACCCCAGAGTTCTATGCCCCGGCCCTAAACTGGAGTGAAGAATTGAGACCTTGAACAAAATAACTGCTGCATCCAAGACAGTTTGTCGTAAGGAACCTGGAAACACCATCAAATAAAAATCTAAAACTGGGGGAGGGACTTCTGTACATGGAACTCTTCTCTCAACGGCTGAGGAGCTTATATTACCAAGATGGAAATCATCAGGGTCTTAACATACTACAGAGCTTGGTGACGCTTGGGCAGGCCTAGCTGGGTCCAAAGGGAACTTTCCATATTAGTGCAGGAGCAATTAGAAGCCCACTGCACGGGCCATTGTGTTTAATGGTTACAAAGGTGCTGGTGGCTGCTTAAGTGTGTCCTGTTGGTCACAAATGTCAGCTGTTCTCATCACTGTGATTTGCATGCAATTGTTGCAGACACAAGCTAGCCTGCAACTTAGGGACTGCTCACATAGCTGGAAGGGTTGCATCAAGATGGAAAATAAGCTTGCCTTCCCCAGGTCCCAACTTCCTAAGGGGAAGGGCAGAGAGCATGCATGGTCCCACCTCTGTGCCTTTGGCTTCTGTGTACGATGCCCAGCACACAATTGGTGATCAATAAATCGTTATTAAAAGATGAAAGGAAAAAGTGCTGAGTCTCGTATTCCTCACCCCCTTCCTATAAAAGTCTTCTTGTTCTTCAGGGCCCACCTCAAAGGACACGACCCCATGGAGTGTTTGCGTCTCTCCCCACACACCCTGCGTCATCAGAGAACACAGCACCTGCTCTCACCTTCCACCCCCGCTACCCGAGGCAGGACCAGGCACACGCGGTCCAGACCTGTCAACTGACTATTACCAACGAAGAAGGAGACTCAGTCTGATCTGCTTGGAGATTCCACTGAAACCTCGCGAGTTCTGCTTAGCAGGGTGTCTTGTGAAGCTGATGCAGGGAGAGGAGATTTGGAGGAGGAGGGAAAGGAAGACCACTTCTTTCGTTTGGTAGAGGAGGAAGCAGTATGCTAAAAGTGCTAAATAAATGCAAACCTAAACCACAGTGAGATACCACATCACACCCTCTAGGATGGCTAGAATCAAAAAGACAGACAATAACAAGTGTTGGCAAGGCTGCAGAGAAATCGGAACCCCCATATGTTGCTGGTGGGAGTGTAAGATGGTGCATCTGCTTTGGAAAACAGTTTGGCAGTTCCTCAAAGAGTTAAACATAGAATTGCCATACGATCCAGTGAGTCCACACCTAGGCATAGTCCCAAGAGAAATGAAAACACGTGTCCACACCAAAACTCGCACACAAATGTTCATAGCAGCATTATTCACAAGAGCCAAAATGTGGAAACAACCCAAACACCCTTCAGTTGATGAAGTGATAAATAAAATGTGGTGTATCTATAATATTATTCAGCCACAACTGGAAATGAAGTTTTGGTACATGTTATGACGTAGGTGAACCTTGAAAACGATGCTAAATGAAAGAAGCCAGGCACAAAAGACCACATATTCTATGATTCCATTTATATAAAATGGGCAGAACAGTCAGTCTATAGAGACAGAAAAGTGATTTGTGTTTGCTTAGGGCTGGAGGGGGCGTGGGAAGGGGGGTGAATGCCAATGGATACGGGCTTTGGGGGCCATGTTCTAAAATTTAGGTTGTGGTGACGGTCGCATGACTCTGTAGACACACCATAAGCCATGGAATTGTACACTGCACGTGGGCGAACTGTGTGGTTTGTGAATTACATCCCGGTAAAGCTGGTAAAAAAACAATGGACATGGGTTCATACGTTGCCTCGGCCACTTTCGCGTTGCCCGTGTCTGAGCCTGGAGTCCTTCATGGTACAGCCATGGCGCCTCTTCTGTGGGGCTGTCTGCCTCTCCAGCCTCCTGGTTCCGTGGGTCATGGAGATGGTCTCAGGCCAGTCTCTCTGAGAATGGTGTCATGGCTGCGCCCTGGCGCCCACCTTGCCTTGCTGATCTTTGTCAGAGGAAACGCGTAAAGCAGAGGAAAAGCGTGTGGACAGCTCTTGATTACTGTTTCCTGTACTTCCAGCAAACACGTCCCTCGAACCCAGCCCAGCCCTGGTGATGTCTGTGGCCTGTGGGGCATAGGAACTGCCTGCATCCTGCAGACAGGGGCACCGCCAGGCGGGGAGACGTGTGCGGGGTCCATGACCTCCAGGCAAACACCCTCGCACTGGCATGGGGCAAGGGGCAGTGGTGGTGGGAAGGAGACACTCTGGGAACACTAGCCGGCTGTGAGATGTTGGGTGACTGCTGGGACCACTCTGAACCTCCGTTTCCTCATCTGTGAAATGAGGACAACTGTTGTGAGCTCACAGGGAAAAAAGCTGTGCAAAGCAGCTTCACCCAGCGCCCAGCACCCAGAGGACACTCAGTGTGACAGGTGGCACACGGCCGAGGTGGGCACACAACCACCAGGTGGGGGTGGGAGGTCTGTGTCTCCCATTTCACAACAAACACGAGCACACACTGAGCACTGGGCACACAGCCCCGCACCTGGGCGTCAAGGGACAGGGAGCCGGGACCAGAGGGGAGAGGCAAAGACCAACGAGCCAGGCACTGCTCTAAATGCTTTACATGTATTAACCCCCCACGTCCGCCTTGGCTCCGCACGGCAGAGGCTGCCATCAGCCCCATGTAACAGATGAGAAAACTGAGGCTCAGAAAGATTAAGTCATTGCCCAAAGCTGCACAGCTAGGAAGTGGCAGAGAGTAATAGACACCGTCCTCAAAAAGCAGCCGCAGCAACGCAGCTCCAGGCCCGGTGGGATCACAAGCCTGACGGCTTCGAGGGTGTCGTGTGCCCTCATGTACCTCGGGCTCCTCTCCCCTCCCCGCCCACCTCACTTCTGAGCCGGCCTCCAGGTGGAGGTGACACGGGGCCGCAGCGTCCTTGCTGCTCCCGGGGGCGTCCGCACACCCAGGGATACGCAGGCGGGAGGGGTGGGCAGCCCCTGCGACCTCACCTGGGGCGGGAGGGAGGGCGTGTGCCCACCTGTGAGGCGAGGTTGGCAGGGGGCAGAGTGTGACCTCCAGGGCCGGGCACGTGGGCCCGGTGACTCGGGCCGGCCCTGTTGCCGCATGGAGAGGCGAGGAGGGTCGGCTCTGAAGACAGGGCAGCCTTGCGGGGTGACCTCAGGGCCCTGGGGATCCTCCGTGCTCGGGCTGCCAGGATGCAGCTGGCGGGGCTGAGCACCTTTCCCCGGCGGGCCGGTGAGCTCTCAGAAATGCCGGTGTGGGTGCGCGCGTGTGCGCGCGTGTTTATGGACGTGGGAGTTCAGAGGACTCAGGACAGATCTCCCCAAGCCCCTCACAAGTGGGCTGGACCACAGAGCAGCTTGTTCTGCTCCCAGGCCCTCTTTCCTCTCTATCTCCCCACTGTCCCCTCTGTGCCTGCCTCACCCCTGCCTGTCCCTCTCAAGCTCACAGAGGCCTCCCCATCCCCCCAGACGATCTTAGGTGCCCCATTCTTTGTCTCCCAAGGCACACGACACTTTCTTCTGGAGCTCGCAGCCTCCTGGCGGGCCTGGGTCCCGTCTCTCTCCCCACCGGACTGTGAACTCCAGGAGGACGAAGGGCGGGGTGTCCCCATCTCCGCTGCATCCCCAGTGTCCAACACCCTGGCAGTAATCACCGACGAACAGGAGGCAGGGAGGAAGGTTTCCTCTCCCGCCAGCCAAGGCAAGTGCCGAGGGGCCCAGCAAGTGTCAATCCAGGAGTCCTCCCTGGAGGAGTGGCCAACAAGGCCTGGCCATTCTCTGCTGCCATTGCCCAAAAAACCCAAACAAGCCCAGAGGCTGTGGCACAGCCTCCGGCTACCGTAACCCAGGAGAACCGGGCCAGCCTTGGAGTCCCACCTCACCTGACTCATAGGGGCATTGGTGGAAGAACAAATTCCCGATGTCTTGGGCAGCAGGCTGCTGGCAGCCGTGCATCTCCATCTGCCCAGGGACACAGCATTCAATTCGGGGACCCTGATGTCGGTGGCGGGGCAGCATAATTGGCATGAGGTCATGGCGGTGGCCACTGCACCAGGGGACAGGTCCGTCAGGCTCCCACGTACCTGAAGCCCGGGACTTATTTAATTTTGTCCCCTTCAATTAGAATCAGCCCTCCCACCCTTCTGCAGGGCAGAGGCTCAGACAAACACGGAGCGGGTTTCATTCCAAGACCTTTTCTTCCCTTCTCTTTTCCTGACTGCATATTTCAAAATTTCCTCCTGAGAATTTTAGGGTCTCTGCTCCAGGAAGCTCCCACCTACCCTTCCCTTTGTTTCTCTCTTCCTTTTTCCTTTTTATTTTATTTTTTTCTAGGAAGTGACCGGTGACTGCATGAACCTCAGAGAGTAGGAAGGGGGAAGACGGTCCTGAACATAATCAATACAAGTTCATACATTTGGAGCTGCAGGAAACCAGCACCATCCCAATGGTGTCTTGTGTTAAAGTAATAGAGGAAAAGTGAAAAAACAAAAAAACCTTTCCACTTCTGCCTCCCTCCCAGCCCTCCTTGAAAGGAGAAAAAAAAAAAATGGTTTCTGTCCACTCAGATTCCCACGGTGATATAACATAAGTTTTTAAAACAACACGAACATTTACTTTGGCAGATGGCCCGTGGAAAGAATAGGCATTAGCCACATAACGCAGTGGCTTTAAAAAGGCAAGATGCCCGAGGAAGCTCAGCGCGGGGAGTCTTTGCAAATCTATCCACAAGGCGCCAGAGCAAACCAGCCCCAGGCCGGTGGGGCCCCTGCAGGCCCCAGCCCCCGAGGGGAGTCCCCGTCTGCCCCCCGTCCAGGTCGCAGGTGGAAGGCTGTGGGGGCCAGGCCTCGGCCAGGCATGGGCGCCGGCTGCACTGGGGACCCCCAGGAACTCACAGCCTAGGGGGCGTGGGGCAGCCACCGGAAAATGTGAGCTGACCGGTTGAGTAGGAAGGAGGGATGGAGGACTCTTGGGAACGGGATGAAGGGACCACACGAGTGGGGCGGGATGAGTGACGAGAGGAGGGAACAGGGACCGAGGGAGGGAGGTTTCCTCTCCAGCTGCCTGGGGGTCTCAAGCCAAGAAGAATGAAGTCTGGGTGCAAAGAGCAAAGACTCTGGAGTCCAGGGCGGGTCCGTATCCCGGCCCCCCCCGGCGGGGCCTCTGTTTCTACATCTGTAAAGTGAGAGCCAAGGACAGGGCCTGCTTTCTGGGGCCGCTGGGAGGCTGAAGGGGCTACTGCGTGTGAACATGTCTGCAGCTCGGTGCCAGACCCCAGGGGAGTGGGGGGAGGATGCCGGGAGGGGGTCCAGAGCAGCGGGCTGGGGGAGGCCCATCAGAGCGCTCCCAGGTGGGCAGGGCAGGCAGGTGGCTCCAGGTGAGATCAGAGGGGGACCCAGGCTCCAGCTTGCAGGGCGGATGTATATTCTCTTTCAGACCCTGGGAGAGCCCCCGCCCCTGGGGTGAGACCAGGCCGGGCCAGAGCGTGGCCCCTGGGCCTGTGGCCTTCAGAGACGGAGAAACTGAGGCCCAGAGAAGTTTAAATCACCAGGCCAGTTCAAGCTCGTCATCCCCACTGGCCAGAGACAGGGCCAAGAAACTCCAGCCTGGCACCACTTTCCTTCGTGGCACCTGCACCAACGGCCCAGGAGCACCCAGGGGTGGCCTCTGTGGCCCATGAGTGTCCCTCCCCCGACAGCTCCCCAGCAGGGGAGAGTGCCGGCTCGTAGCCATCCTTCCAAGCCAGGAAGAAGGCAGTTTCCATGCAGGTGCCCTGAGCTCACAAAGCCCGGGGCCCTCACAGGCCCCATCTGAGCATCAGCTTTGATTTCTGCCACCCATCCTCTTTGTCTGAACCTTTCTGCCTAATCGAATTCCAGGTCCCTCCACAGCCCTGCTCATGCATCCAGAGGCAACAGGAAAATTTTAGGAAAATGCTCCTTTAAGGGAAATGGAAAAGCTGGGGTCCGGATCCCATTCTTGTAGCCTCTGAAACCTCCCTTTCAGCTCACCCTTTCCCTAGGTCCTGGGCAGGCATTCTGGAAGTTTCCCTGAGATACCACACACACACACACACACACACACACACAAGGAATCCCTACCTTAAGTGTTCATATCCGTAAAATGGGATGGCAACTGGAGTTAATGACCATGGCAGTGAAAGGCGCTGGTTAGCCTTTCACTGCCCACACCAAGCAGATCCTAAGGGCCTCCCGGGCCCAGCCCTGGACCAGGTGCTGGGGGGAGGATAAAGCCCCTGCCCTGTGGTGCTTGTCATCTCACACAGGGAGAAGCACAAGAAAAAAGTACACAAATAAAGACACAGAAGTGTTGTTCATGATTAAAAGCAATAAAAAAATGAATTCAAGAAAGACTGGGGGCGGGCAGTGTGGGGAGTCCACTTCAGACTGGGTGGTCTGGGAAGGTCTGTCTCTCTGGGAAAGGGACTGTGGGGCAGTGACTTGGAGGCTGAGAAGGACACAGACATGGGAAGAGAGTTCCAGGCAGTAGAGCAACCTATGCAAAGGCCCTGAGGCAGGATGGGCTTGACATGTGCAGGAGCAGCAGGTGGCCAGTGGGCTGGGGCCCACTCAGGGAGGAGGGTGGGCGAGGAGGTGGGAGAGCAAGGCAGGGCTGGACCGCAGGGGGCCTTGTGAGACCTTCCTGGTATCCTAAGTCAGTGAGTCTTCACCCAGCTCAGGGGTCCAGATCAGGAAAGTGAGGGTTTACCATCTGCCTGGGAAGTCCTGTGAAGGCACAAACCCCTCCCTCCCTCCTCAGTCGGGCCAAAGAATGGAGAGGGTTGCAGTGGCTAGAAGGCTGGAGACAGTGATCCCTGGCTTCTGCATGTGACAGCTGGTTTACGCACCCAGGACCCCTTGCTCCAAGGCAAACACAGCTGTTCCCTGGATACCTGTGATGCACATCCAGGAATTGCATCAGGGTGCAAAAGGCTTCACCTTATTGACATCAGATTGGGTGCTGGGTTACTGCTCCCCCTTCCCCTGTTGCCAACCAGCCCCTCCTCAGTGCCAAGGGCGGACCCTGGTGCTTGAGACTGGAACCAGATGCCCAGGAGAAGGAACAAGCTCTTTGGGGTCCAACCTTGAACCTCACCATCTCTTATGGATTTCCCCCACTTAAAACCATTGGTTCCCAAGTCCCTGTGCATGTAGTAATAATATTAATAATTTCAATAATAAATAATAGTAGTAGCTCACATTTATTGGGTGATTACCGTTCACCAGGCACTGAACTACGTATGTTACACAAATCAGCTCAACCTACGCAATAACTACTTGAAAGAGGTCTGAAAACCGAGGCGCAGAGAAGTCAAGCAACCTGCCCAAGGTCACAGAGCTGGAAGGTGGCAGAGCTCCCAGATTCCTCTCTGACACCTGCTGTCAGTAATAGTCATTGTAAAGCAGCTCAAGTTTATTGAGCACATACTGTGTTCCAGGCACCACCCCCGCTTCATTCTCCACATCAGCACTTGCAAGCATCGTTTGTCGGCGTCCTCTTAAGGAGCACCTTTAGACAATTTTTCCTAATCGCCCCTTCCCACGAAATTTTCATACCCCAGATAAACTGTGCATCTCTTCACGGACCTGTGCTTTATATGTAAAGTTTTGCCCACCTCCCCAGAAGTATGGGGTGGGGAGGGACGCCACCCCTTGGAGAACGTGAGCTCTGCCTTGAACTCATGGATTCAAGGTGTGACTGTTATATCTGTTTTGTTAGGAGCCTGAGGCTCTAAGATGTTCAAGACCCTGTCCATGGTCACACGGGGGAGCCAGGGTCAAAGTCGGCCTGTGCTGATGATGACAATGGAACCATTTGAGAGACTGCAGACACCCCAGAATTGTCCCATCTGGCCTGGGACCTCCCTGAAATCCAACACGTGAGCATTTGCATGTGCCTCTTCCTGAGGGAGCCGACCTCGGTGGTCCCTGACCCAGAGCCCAAGCTTTGGAAAGAGCACTTGACTGGGAGTCAGGGAGTGAACGTGGGGGGCCATGAGCCCCATTACCAGGCTCCGTCCTGGGGCAACCCTCTCGATCTGGGGTCTCCAGATACTCAGGGGTCCACGGTGGGGGGTCCTGAAATTGCAGAGATGCCCCAGAGGGGACAGGCGTGTCTGGGAACAGCAGAGGCCCCGTGGTGGCCCCAGAGGGCGGAAAGCGCAGTCACCCGAGGCCCCCCGGCCTGGCCTTGCACTGCCGCCCAGCCCTCCCTTCTTTGGAGAGGAAGCGGGAACACTGTGGGAAATTAGGCCCATGGGACTGATTTACCCCCCAGGCTGGGCCCACTGACCTTTCTCCTGAGAAAAATGCTCACAGCAAGCAAATCCAGGCCTTCACCCGGCACCCGAAATAGCTGGCACCTCCGGCCTGGGCCTCCACGTCCTGAGGAAGCTCCTCGGAGCGGCGGGGACAATGAGGCATTGTGCGCCCGGGGCCTCCCAGACAGGAAGCCGGGTCCCACAGAGCCCTCGGCAGTGACCCCCACCGCCCCGGGCCCACACGTGCACCCAGATGCCAGGTGTGGCCTGGCTTCCTTCGCCTGGGGCAGGGGAAGGAGAGGAAGGGCAGGAAGCGCCAGATGGCCTCCTCACCCCTGCAGCGCGGGCCCGGGTAGAAACTCGGAGCGCCACTGAACAAGCAGAGCAATGAACGGACAGACAGACAGACAGGGAATTATGCCAAACCCCTCCGGGACCCTGGCCGGGACGCCCCCCCCAGGAAGCCCATCCTAAGGCCAACAGTTGGCAAGTGTTTCCTCTGTGCCAAAGACCGCGTGCCTCGTGGGTCAGACATCGAGTCACCCACCTCTCGTCCCTGCTCCCCACTCCAGCTGCTCTCATCCCTTATCATTACTTGAACACACTGTGCGTGCTTGTGCCCCAGGGCCTTTGCACTCGCTGTTCCACCCCCAGATGCTCTTCTTCCAGCTCTGTTTATGTTCGTCTCCAATGTCACCTCCCCAGAGAGGCTTCCCTGACCAGTGTGCCTCGCGGATGCATCCTGGCGGTACTTGTTTGCGGGCTGATTTCGGCTTTCCGCACATGTCAGCTCCTGCAGGGCAGGCAAGGGTGTTGCAGGCCGCTGTTGTCTTCCTGTGTCTGCACCCTGGAGGGGCTCAGGGGGCATTGTCAAATGAACAGATTAGCATATCAGTTCAGTTTATACGGTGGTCACCTTCGTCCCCTCTTAAAGATGAGCAAGCTCCTGCCACCACACAGAGAAATCGTTGCAGCTCGAGTGTAGGGATCTTGTAAGCATGCAGAGCGAAGATGTAGCCAGAGGGGCCAAGACCATCTGGGAAGCGATCCAGATACAACACATAGGAGATGAAGGTGGCCTGGCGAGGAGAGCAAGCAGGGCCATGGACAGAAGTGGACAGATGGCAACGGCACCCAGCACTACCCAGGACTTCCTTAGAGCCTCCTGGGGCTCAAGTGCTAATTCTTGGAGCTACTGCTGTGTGACTTCCAGCAAGACACTTAACCTCTCTGAAATTCACAGGAACGACAGTAACAATTACATTGGGTGATGCCATCGGGAGGTGTTGCCTCTGTGATCAGAGCTCCGCAAATGTTAGCTATTATTGCTTGAACCACAGGAAACTGCCATTTTATACGGATGAAAAAAGTCAAATATTGGTAATTTCCTGATTCAACCTAATAGTATTAACTGTCTGAGATAGTAGCTATAGTTTAAAGTGAGATGCACTTTATATACAAAAATGCCTCTAGGGTACCCAGCAGGACACTGCAGAATCACATATGAAAGTGGCTGGGCAAACTATTAGCATGATGCAACGTTATTTACTAAGATAAATGTGGAATTCTCTTTGAAATAAAGCTCAGAGCTTTGTCCTTAAAGTTACGAGGGTGAGGATTTGGCCACCAAAAGAAAGCCCTCAAAGGAAGACCACACCTCTTCAGGCACAGATGCCCCAAATTTTATCAGTCTTTTGGGATGGAATCACAGCAACCAAATTTGTAAGAGACTGATGTATAACCCCCTCCCATGCCTGCTTATTCATTTCAAGGGACAATTGCGACTGCGGCCAGATTGGGATCCTTGGGTCTGCTCCCCATGGCTTGTGCTAGTGGTTGCAAAGGGCTCTGGGGAGTCAGATGGGCCCTCAAAAGGCTAAAGGGGGGCTTCCCTGGTGGCGCAGTGGTTAAGAGTCCGCCTGCCGTTGCAGGGGACACGGGTTCGTGCCCCAGTCCGGGAAGATCCCACATGCCACGGAGTGGCTGGGCCCGAGAGCCGTGGCCGCTGAGCCTGCGCGTCCGGAGCCTGTGCTCCGCAACGGGAGAGGCCACAACAGTGAGAGGCCCGCGTACCGCAAAAAAAAAAAAAAAAAAAAAAAGGCTAAAGGGGCACAGAAGTCAGAGAAGCACCACCCAGAAGATGGAAATGCCTGGGGGACAATCCACCAGCTCCAGAGGAGTCTGATGAACAATTTGACTCACAATAGAACCCACCAGAAATCACGGCCCGAGACTTAGCAACTCTCAGGTGGCATTGGCCAAATGCTACCAAGTCCTTGTCCTCTGACCCCTGCCTCCTTCCTAGGTGCCCCATGAGCCCCTCCTCCACCCTCCTGTTGAGGCATCAGAGCTCCCAAACCCACTGATGGGAAAGATGATTGTAGTTGGTATGTGGCCAGGTATTTTTATTTTGATACTTGGGCTCTCAGAAGGGACCAGAATGAGGGAGGCAGAAGCAAAACACAGGGTTAGGCATGGAGCTTGGGCCTGGTACTCACCACACTCCACGCCCAGCCTCCTTCCCTCCAGCCCTCCATCCACTCCCTTAAGTATTTATTTGAATGTGAAATGAGCATCCCAACCCATGGTCAGCGGCTCTGGGTTTTCCTTTAAATTTCTTTTGTTCTTGGGAGCTCTTGTTTGAACCAAATATGAGGGTGGAGGTGGGGAAATGTAGGTGATGGATGGGGGGGCGAACTTGAGCTCGCCGCAGACGTGGGAGCGCCTTTGCCCTGTGTCTTTCCTTCCTGTCTCCCGGTGATGGGCTCGTGTCCTCCGGCCCTGGGACGGGAGTCCGGAGCAGGATGTGGCAGGGAGGTCGGCAGCAGGGAGAGGGACTCCCCTTTTTCCTGCCGCTGAGCAGACTCCGGCCCCAGGCCCCTGTGGGTCTGGCTTGCATGGGCACCCCGACCTGGCAAGCTGGCAGCTCTCGGTCAGTGGGAATATGCTGATAGCTGTGTAGCCTGAACATGGAACACCAGGGGCCCAGGGAAACCAGAGCGGGGCCCCAGCTTGTCCGCAGGGCAGAGGGCTCCACTGCGGCCAGGGAGGGGTGAGGCGGAGGATGAGGAGTGTGTCTATTTTGGCACCAGCTAGCCTCCGAGAAAAAGCCACAGAGAACATTTCACCACAAACGAGCAAGCCTCATGCAGCAAATCACCTCCTTGGCTTCCTCGCTCTGACTTGGAATCTCTTGGGCGCCTGCGGAAGGGACCAGGACAATGATCAGAGGCAACATGTACAGCTCAGCCCGAGATTCTTGGGCTTCCATTCTTCCGCCCCCATCCGTCTCACCCCCCTTCTGCCCAGGGACTGGTGGGAGCCACGTGGTGAGGAGAAAAAGCCAGCGTAGCCCCTGCCCTCTCGGAGCTCAGAGGGGGCTTAAGTATTATACTTGCTCAGGGTGAGCATCCAGCCACAGCGCCGACAAGTTCAACGAAGGCCAGGTGCAGGGTGACACGAGCAATTAAAGCAGAGGGGCCAGGCGGAATCAGTGAGCTCGGGGGAGAGAAGGGCATCCTAAGCAGAGGAAACAGCACATGCAAAGGTCCTGAGGCAGGAGGGAGTGTGGTAAGAGAAGAAAAGAGACCGTGACTGTATTTTAATCTTCCCCAGGTTATCGGAGAGAAGGACTGAAGGTGGCCAGAGGGGAAACGTGTGGCTCTCAGATGAAGGAGGATGTCAGCCACCCCCTCCTCAGCCAGCCCTTTGCAGCAAACCAAGTTCTCCACCAGATTCGGCTTCCATTCCAATACCCACAACCGCCCTGTGAGGTGGGTTTCAAAAGTCCCACTCATCACAGGAGTAAAGTGAGAATCAGAGGGCACATGCTGTGCTGAGGGTCTCAGAGCTGGTTCGTGCAGAAGCCAGGACTCCAGCCCAGGAGAGACGGATGTCGGCATCCCCACCTCCACTTTCCGTGGGTCCGTGGAACGGTCAAGGGCTTCCCAGGCCCCCAAGGACTATTTCCATGTTGGGTTTGGGGTACCCACATCTCCTCAATCCTTTACAAGCACACAAGTGGGGGCTGGCTGGCCCACTCTCCTAACAAGGCCCACACCGGGTCTATCTCACACCCCCCAGTGCTGTCACACATGCCTCCCTTCTCTTTCGAGAGAGAGGCCCACTGCTGTCCCTCCTGAGCTGCGTGTCTCTGTGCCCCACAGACCAGAGTAGTTTGGATCCTGGGGCCCATCTCAGACTCTTACTGTCATTTTCCTAGATTTATTTTGTACTTTGGAGTCCCCTGTGTCCTTCACGTGACTGAGGCTGCATTGTCTCCCTTACGCCTGAACTCTAGGGAGCAGCACGATTCCTGATTCTAACACCCACTAAGTCCTGAGCATTTCAGGCCATGGTGAGCTGTGTGGCCTCAGGGCTGTTCTCATGGCCTTGAGTGAGCTGATTGCATGTGGAATTGACACAGAACCGACCCTAGGGATGCTGTGTACGGCTGTTCAGGCCGTGCACTGCACAACCCCATGCAATGTGCCTTGTAGTGAACCCGGTGGGGATGAAGATTCTCTGAGCACCTGTAACCACGCCAGGCATGGGGCGGTGCTCAAGATATATTTGCGAGGATTATTACTCTCTTCCCTTTGTTAATCACTGTTATGTCTGAGTGCTGTGCACAGCACTTGCCTCGCGTGATCTGAATTCATCCTTCTGACAGTGTAGTTTTGGAATCAGTAATTCCAATTCTAAAATTTTATTCTACAGAAGTACTTCCCCATACATAAATGGGTATTTGTATAGTTATTCGCTGAAGTATTTTTTGTAATAGCAGATAACTGGAAACAATCCAATAAAATATTGTGCAGCTTTAAAAAGAGAGAGAGGGGGCTTCCCTGGTGGCGCAGAGGTTGGGAGTCCGCCTGCCGATGCAGGGGACGCGGGTTCGTGCCCCGGTCTGGGAGGATCCCACGTGCCGCGGAGCGGCTGGGCCCGTGAGCTATGGC
The DNA here is from genome assembly GCF_949752795.1 of Hyperoodon ampullatus. NCBI lineage: Eukaryota > Metazoa > Chordata > Mammalia > Artiodactyla > Ziphiidae > Hyperoodon > Hyperoodon ampullatus. The sequence continues at coordinate 84,172,371 of NC_136927.1, read as the reverse complement.
CGCTGAGCCTGCGCGTCCGGAGCCTGTGCTCCGCAACGGGAAAGGCCACAACAGTGAGAGGCCCACATACCACAAAAAAAAAAAATAAATAAAAATAAAAAGAGAGAGAGGGACTTCCCTGGTGGTGCAGTGGTTAAGAATCCACCTGCCAACGCAGGGGACACGGGTTCCATCCCTGGTTGGGAAAGATCCCACATGCCACGGAGCAACTAAGCCCGCACGCTGCAACTACTGAAGCCCTGGTGCCTAGAGCCCGTGCTCCGCAACAAGAGAAGCCACCGCAATGAGAAGCCCGCGCACCTCAATGAAGAGTAGCTCCTGCTCGCCGCAACTAGAGAAAGCCCACGCGCAGCAGCAAAGACCCAACACAGCCAAAAATAAACAAAAAATTTAAAAAAAAGAGAGAGAGAGAGAGAGAGAGAGAAGGGTAGGAACTTACCCCTGTTTGCTCAGTGATTTTTCAGTAGCTCTTTACCCACCTCCCTTTGAATGTCTCAAAAGTTGCTCTTTGGCATTTGGGGGAACTCTCAAGAATCATATCCAAGGGGCTTCCCTGGTGGCGCAGTGGTTGAGAGTCCGCCTGCCAATGCAGGGGACACGGGTTCGTGCCTCGGTCTGGGAAGATCCCACATGCCGCGGAGCGGCTGGGCCCGTGAGCCATGGCCACTGAGCCTGTGCCTCCGGAGCCTGTGGTCCACAACGGGAGAGGCCACAGCAGTGAGAGGCCCGCGTATCGCAAAAAAAAAAAAAAAAAAAAAGAATCATATCCAAGTATTAAAGCCAGAAGCACAGGGTTTTTTTTTTTAACTTGATTTACAGATAAATTCTCTTGGGGGTGGGGGGAAACTGGTTTTGCTTACTACAATATGTTACATATGTAAATTTGTAAAATAATTACAGTTCGATTAAAAAGTCACTGACTACTTGCCTCTCTGTTTTAAAGTTAGGAAAGAAAAAAAGCTCTCCATCACTTGACAAGAGTGCCAAAATTATCCAATGGGAAAAGAACAGTCTTTTCAACAAATGGTGCTGGGACAACTGGATATCCACATGCCAAAAAATGACGTTGGATCCCTTACACACAATATATACAAAAAGTAATTCAAAATGAATCAAAGATCTAAAAGTAAGAGCTAAAGCTATAGAACTCTTAGAAGAACACATAGGAGCAAGTCTCCATGACCTTGGCTTGGCAAAAAAATTCTGAGATATGACAGTATGCACATAAAAGAAAAAATAGATAAATTGGGCTTTAAAACTAAAAACTTTTTTGCCTCAAAGGACACCATCAAGAAAGGGAAAAGACAACACACAGAATGGGAGAAAATATTTGCAAATCTAATAAGGGACTTGTACCTGAAATATGTAAAGAACACTTACAACTCAATAATACAAATAACCCAATTTAAAAATTGGGCAAAGGTCATTTCTCCAAGGAAGATATACAAATGGCCGATAAGCTCATGGAAAGATGCTCAGCATCATTAGTCGTCAGAGAAAGGTGAATCAAAAGTACAGTGAGGGCTTCCCTGGTGGCGCAGTGGTTGAGAGTCCGCCTGCCGATGCAGGGGACACGGGTTCGTGCCCCCGTCTGGGAAGATCCCACATGCCGCGGAGCGGCTGGGCCCGTGAGCCATGGCCACTGAGCCTGTGCCTCCGGAGCCTGTGCTCCGCAACGGGAGAGGCCACAACAGTGAGAGGTCCGTGTACCGCCAAAAAAAAAAAAAAAAAAGTACAGTGAGACACCATGCTATAACCACTAGGATGGCTAGAATCAAAAAGTTCAATAATAAGTTTGGGCCAGGATGTGGATAAATCAGAACACTCATACACTGCTGGTGGGAATTTAAAAAGGTTCAGCTGCTTTGGAAAACAGTGTAGCACTTTCTCAAATGATTAAACAGAGGGTTACCATATGACTCAGCAATTACAGTCCTCGATATATACTCAAGAGAAATGAAAACATATGTCCACACAGAAACTTGCACACAAATGTCTATAGCAGCATTATCCATAACAGCTAAAAGCAATCCAAATTTTTATCAACTGAATAATGAATAAACAAAATGTGGTTCATCCAAACAATGGAATATTAATTATTCTCCCATGAAAAGGAATAGAGTACTGATACATGTTACAACTTGGATGAACCTCGAAAACATTATGCTAGGTGAAACAAGCCAGTCACAGAAGACAAATAGTATATGATTCCATATACATGAAAGTCCAGAAGAGGGAAATCTATAGAGATGAAAAGTAGATTAGTGGTTGTTTAGACCTGGGTGTAGGGCTTGGGATAGGGGTATGGTAGCTAAGGTGATGGGTTTCTTTCTGAGGTGATAAAAATGTTTTAAAATTGGTTGGGCATTAACTGTAAAATACTAAAAACCACTGGATTATATACTTAAAATGGGTGAATTTTTTGGCCAATGAATTATATATCTCAATAAAGTGGAAGGAAGGAAGGAAGGGAGGGTACCCCAAGGCTGTGCTGGGTGGAAGGTGGGGACCCCCAGCAAAAGCCCCGGCTAAGGCTCTTGTGCTCAGTGGAGATCCCCCATGTACCACCTGTCTTCCTGGCTGAAAATCCATCTTAATGGTGACATTTTCAAGATATTCCCTTCCCACACTTTTTTTTTTTTTCCTCTGTGGATCATGTGCCCCAGAAACCAGAAATTCTGTTTTGGGGGTGAGTCTTGGACCACACTTGGCCTCTGTAACAACCCCTAAGTGTGGTCCCCAAGGTGTGATTTGAGAGAATCCAGGAAGACCCCAAACTTCCACACCCAGCAATGCCCCATCTGCTGGGCGATGCTCCCACCTTGGTTCTGTTCAGCCTTCCCCAGAGAGCCAATTTAACTTCAGTCATCCCTAGGGAGGACATAGGGTACCAGGCTCTTTGGAGAAGAATTAGGTAATCAGATAGTGTGTTCTCTTTGACAAGGAAAAACCATGGACAGCTGAAAGATGCTGGAGGCCTATAAGCTCTGTGAGGGGAAAATGAAACCTTAATCATAATTCAGGTCCTGCTAATAATGGTTGAATGGAAGAACAGATGACCTAAAGCAGGGATGCTCAAAGCGTGCTCCCCCCAGCAGCAGCATCACCTGGAAATGAATTAGCAACACACATTCTCAGGCCTCACCCCAGACCTGCTGGATCAGAATCTCCCAGTGTGAGGCCCAGCAATCTGTGTTTGAAGCCCTTCAGGTAATTCTGATGTGAACTCAGGTTTGAGAACAACTCAGCTAATGGATGGGTTTGTTCATTCATTCACTCAACAAATTCTTCCTGAGTGTTCCCAGATATACTTGGAATTGCTGGAGGCCCAAGGGTTAAACACATTGGTGAACACATTGCAGTGGGTTGGATGGTAGCCTCGCCAAAGATATCCCCCAAAACATGTGATTGTGAACTTATTTGGAAAAAGGGTCTTTACAGACATAAGTAAACTAAGGATTCTGAGATGAGATCCTTCTGGATTACCCAGGTAGGCCCTAAACCCAATGATAAGGTCCTTAAAAGAGACAGAAGAGGAGAAGACACAGAGAAGGCCACGTGATGACAGAGGCAGAGGTTGGGGTGATGTGGCCACAAGCCAAGGAATTCGTGGAACCATGAGAGCTGGAAGAGGGAAGGCAGGGTTCTTCCCTAGAGCCTTGGAGGGAACGTGAGCCTGCTGACACCTTGATTTTGGCACATCTGTCCTCCAGGACTGTGAGAGGATACATTTCTGTTATCTTAAGCCAACCAGTTTGTTATGGTGGCCACATGAAACTAATATACAAGACAAATAAGGGTCATGAACTTATAGAGCTTATATTCTAGTGGGGGAGATAGAAGAGATGATAGATGATAGATAGATAGATAGATAATAGATGATATAGACAGACAGATGATAGATGATGGATAGATAAAGAGAGAGAGATAGAAGGGAGAGATAGATATAGAAGGTAGAGAGATATAATAAATAGATGATAGATGATAAATATGATAAATAGATGGATGAATGGATAGGTAGATAGATGACTGATCGATAGATAAGCAATGTAAAGAAGCAACCAAGATAATCTCACACAGTGAAAGGGCTATCACAGCAATAAAACAGTGACGTGCTAGAGAAAAACTGGACAGGGGACAGAGTTAAGACCTGGGGAGTGAGAAGGAGGCGGCCACTCACACCTCTGGGGGCAGCTGTTCCAGGCCAAGGGGCTTACAAACATGAGCAGCTTAAGGCAAGGACAAGCTTCACACATCTGGGGACAGAAGGAAGGCCTGGGCGCCTGGAGTGGGTGAGTTGGGGGCAGCGGGGAAGGGGATGAGGCTGGGGAGAAACAAGGGCCACGGGAGGAGGCACATTCCCCCAGGGCAGTGGGGAACCCTTGGAGGGATGGGAGCAGGAAGTTGGTGGGGAATGGATGTGAGGAGACCAAGAGGCCTACACAGGGGTGCCAGTGAGAGGAGGCAGCTGGTGGCGGGGCGGGGTGGAGAGGAGGAGAATGGACCAGGGGTTTTGGAGTAAGAGCCAGTCATTCCTGCTGATGGACCAGCTGTGGAAAGGTCTGGGGTAGACAATGCACCCTTTACTGACATAGGAAAACTGGGTGTATCAGTTCTCTACTGCTGTGTAACAAATCATCCCAAAACTCAGTGATGAAAACAACACATGTGTAGCATCTCCCAGCATCCGTGGCTCAGTTGGGTGCTCCTAGCTCAGGGTTTCCCATGAGGCTGCAAGCAAGGTGTCAGCAGGAGCTGCGGTCATCCCAAGTCTCACCTGCAGGAGGCTCCTCTTCCAAGACCAAGGGCCTCCAGGCCTCCCTGACTGAAGGCCAGAGACATTAGCTCCCTGCCTGTGGGCCTCTCCATAGTGTGGCTCACAAAGTGGCAGCTGGGTCCATCAGAGCATGCGCACGTGAGCAGCCAGAGAAGGAGCGAGACGGAAGTCAAAGTTTTTGGTACCCTAATCTCAGAGGGCACCTCCCATCACTTTTGCCATGTTCTCTAACTTAGCAGTGAGTCACTAGGTCCTGCCCACACTCAGGGGGAGGGGAGTACACAGGAGTGTGAACACCAGCTACACTGTGTGTCTTTTCAGACACTGGGAAGAAAGCAAAAGTTTTATTGAGGATATGATAAGTTTTAGATGCTTCAATTATGACTGTAGCATGGCTGGGAATTCCCTGGTGGTCTGATGGTTAGGACTCCACGCTTTCACTGCCAAGGGGCTGGGTTCAATCCCTGGTCGGGGAACTATCGGTAAGCTGTGAGACGCAGCCAAAAACAAGAAAAAGAAAAAGAAAAGAAAATTTTAAAAAGATCGTAGCATGGCTGATGGTAGACAGGCAGTTGGAAGATGAATGAATGAATGAAAGAAAAATGAGTAGGTGGGCTGACGGGCGGAGGGATAGATGGTCCATTGCTCAAGGCTGGTCCTGCCAAAATCACTTAAAATACCCCTGCCCCTCATCCCCAAAAAAGACAAGCTCTTTCAGAAGCAGTGGCCTTCCTAATGCTTGCTCGATCACGGCCCATCCCCATGCCCCCTCCCCATGCCTGCATGGGACAAGCTCCTGGGAAGATGAACTCAGAGGTGATTTTCCGCCCAGCCAGATGGAAACGTGGGCTTCCATCCTGCCAGAGAAACATATCAGCGTGCCGGGTCCTCAGAGGGAACCACTGGCTGCCTTGGAAGAACGGCTAATAGATCATGGAATTCCACCAGCCAAGCCGCCATCTCCAGGCCAACAAGCTTGAATTATGACAGAAGGATTAGGAGCCGGTGGAAACTTGGAGGTCACCCACGAAGACGTTTGAACATTTGTTTTCTATCTGCAGCCTCGTTTTCCAGCTGCGTAGGACACTTAATCCAACGTGAAGTCTTGCATATTAAACTTTCTCCCTGATTACAGTCCTTTTCACTCTCGAATTATCTTTGGCACCCAGTAGGCACTTCCTTTGATTTCTCTTGGTGTGCGTGGAGGTGGGAGTTGAGGCCAAGCCTTCTATATGTTGTACTGTTTTCTCTTGGGGGTCTGTGCTGGGTTGCTGGTCGGAATGACAGCTGGGGAGCCTGAAGCACGCACCATGCCTATCAGCAAAACAGCGGGGCCGGCTCCTGGAGATGGGTCCAAGAGATCAGAAATGCCGGAGATAATTGGTATGGTCAGGGCAAGACAGAGGCTCTTCCAGATGAACTGGGCTACTGGGGGTGAAGATTCTGAGCTTCAAACGAAGGCTCCCAAACTTAAGCCTATTAAGCTATTATGGCTGATTACATTCAGAGGGGCCTCGGCTGGCAGGCTTCTAATTGGCAGTCCTCCTGTGATTTTATGGGAACGGGGCTGAGATGCGGAAGGCTGAGATCACCGAGAAAGCAGCCCCGCCTGGCAGAGGTCAGATGAGCCAGAGACTTGAATCTTTATTCCGATGTTGTGGCAGCTCCCCTGCATCCCTTTATAGTCTTGTTCCTAGCAGCCCCTCAGCACAGCTGACCCTGGGTTCTTTGAGAGCTGCCCCCATTCACAGGGCGGGGTGGGAGATGGGGAGGCCAAGGTGAAGATCAGGGGGCTGCTGAGGACTAGAAGTCTCCATTGGCCTTAGCTGGCCAAGCACCTCCACCCTTTAACCTTCAATGGTTCCTCCATCCAGAAATGTATGTTGAGACCTGGCCATGGAAGAGAGCTGGCAGCTGACTCGTAGCCAGAGGAGGGGAGATGTGTGGATACACAGAGGAGACAGCAGAGCAGTAGCAATGGGGCCCCAGACTTTCCAAGTGGGCAAAGCTTCTGAGCTTCATTTGCACAGCCTATGGTGTTTATTTAATTGTATGTTTATTTGGAGGGCCTTGGGGGTGTCTTATAGGTTTGGCTGCTATAACAAAGAGACCCAAAGTGACAGTGACTTAGACAACACAGGAATGTCATTTCTCTCTCCCGTAAAGGCTTCAGGTCATAGTCCTGAGTTGGTGGAGCAGCTCCACAGTCATCAGAGACCCAGGTCCCGTCCACCTCATTTCTCTGTATCTTGCACACGTACCTTCCATTTCAAGATACAAAATGGCTGCTGCAATTCCTGCTATTACTTCTGCATTCCAGCAGGTGGGAAGGAATGAAGGGACAAGGAGTGGGCCCGCTCCTTCCCTTTTTTTTTTTTTTTTTTTTGCGGTACGCGGGCCTCTCACTGTTGTGGCCTCTCCCGTTGCGGAGCACAGGCTCCGGATGCGCAGGCCCAGCGGCCATGGCTCATGGGCCCAGCCGCTCCGCGGCATATGGGATCCTCCCAGACCGGGGCACGAACCCGTATCCCCCGCATCGGCAGGCGGACTCTCAACCACTGCGCCACCAGGGAGGCCCCATAACCTTTATTTTATTTTATTATTTATTTATTATTATTATTTTTTTTTTTTTTTGCGGTACGCGGGCCTCTCGCTGTTGTGGCCTCTCCCGTTGCGGGGCACAGGCTCCGGACGCGCAGGCTCAGCAGCCATGGCTCATGGGCCCAGCCGCTCCGCGGCATGTGGGATCTTCCCAGACCGGGGCACGAACCCGTGTTCCCTGCATCAGCAGGCGGACCGCTCCTTCCCTTTAAGAGCACAATTTGGAAATGGTTTATAGCACTTCCACTCAAGGCACAATGGCCAAATCTACCACATGGCCACATCTAGCTGCTAGGGAGGTTGGGAAATGAGGCATTTATTTGGGGTGATCACCTGCCCAGCTATATAGTCTGTTAATGTAGAAGAAGGAAAATCAGCAGGAATTTCCAGAGGAGTGTGATGAAGATAGGGTAAGAGCAAAAGCCTCCAGCCCCAGCCTCTCCTGAGTTTGCCTTTGGGCCATAGGGATGACTCCCCTCCCTCCTCCCTGAATTCAAGGCTGTACGCAAAATCCACCTCCTCCAGGCAGACTTCTGGGTTAAATTACTCCAGCGGCTGGCTAACCCCTCAACCTCATCTCTGGCCCACGCTTCCGCCTGCCACGTGCCCTTGGCTATTCTGGAACCTGGGCATTTCTGTTGAGTCTGTCCCAGCCTCCCTAGTAGACCCTTGTTTCCTGAACCAGGGACCCCATGTCTTCTTTAGTATGTACCCAATCCACCACCTTCAGCCCCAGATCTGTACTCCCAGACAGTAAACACCCAGGGCTGAGTGCTCTGGTTATCTTTTAGAAGAAAACATACTTTATCATCTTAAGGAAGAAAGCTCTGTGAGGGTAGGGACCTTGCCTTGTTCACTGTTTTATCCCCAGAGCTCAGCACATGCCTGCTGGCAGTAAGGACTTGCTAAATGAAGGAAGACCTTCCTGGATAATCAGAGTCATCATCATCCTCACCCCAGATGTTTACTGAGGACTCCTGTTCACTTAGCAAGGGTTACATAACCGTCATCTAAAACAAGAGTTGGCAGACTTGTTCTGCAAAGATCCAGCTAGTAAATACTTTTGGCTCTGAAGGCCACAGGGTCTCGGTTACAACCAATTAACTCTATCATGGTGTCTGGAAAGCAGCCACAGACAATATGTAAATGAGTGGGCATGGCTGTGTGCCAATAAAACTTTATTCACAAAAGCAAAGGCAGGCCAGATTTGGCCGGTGGGCCATAGTTTGCTAACCCCTTATTCAAAACAAAAAAAGAATGTCCTGGGTTGGGGGTGGAGATCCACAGCCATCTTGTAGAGCTAATATGGGGGTATGTGGTAGAAGGGACAGGGGAGAAGGTGCTGGAACCTAATGTCCAGGCCTGAAGGAGACCCATTTTTGGGTGCTAACCTGACGCAGTCCTCCGATCTCTGAGCTGTAGTTCGTTTCCCACCTACGGGAGAGGGGCCTAGCACAGCCATGGGTGTACTATGCATCACCACGCCTGACCATGGCTGATTGGACCAGCCATGGTCCAATTGGATGCCCCGGGGTGGATGTCCACCCTGAGGGGGCATTTGGAATTGGGGCACAGCCCCTCTGGTCCATCTCAAACTGAGGACCCGCAGACTTGGGGATTTGGGGAAGCAGAGAGGGCTGGCTGCAGAGAGAACCAAGTAGCATTCGAGAGACTCCCAGACTCCCCAGGTCCTGCTGGTATTCCTATCTGCAGGTGTCCCTGACCCTGGACCCCCTGACACCCGCTGTACACTTTACTGAATGGCCCCCTCTCCTGGGCTGTGTCCTATGGGTTTTCATTATCTCCCACTATGGGGCTTAGGCCAGACAGCTGCCTTCACCTCCTCTGCAGGTGGTGACACCTCCCGGGGGCCGGCCGCCCCCCACTGCACTCCTTTCTCTTGTTGGGGCTCCTCTTTTGCTGTTCAAGGGCTCATTTTTCTGGAGCAGCTCAGGACATTACCCAGCGAAATGAAGAATGTGGAATACTTGAAATTTCCACTCACACACTCCTGGAAAAAACACATTAACCTTTAAGAAGGGAATAATGGCTTCGTTTTCAAGTGACCTTATGGATTAACCCTCGACGAGCACTTTCTAGCGGGGGAGCCATGGCCCATGGCAGGGACCCAGTAGGTGTGAAAGATGAAGAAAACAGAAAACCTGGCAGAATCCCTTGGTGAGCCCTGAAGAGAGGCAGATCATTGTCGCATGATGGCGACAATGACAACAGCCCTCCCTGGCTCCCGTGAGACACCAAGTCTGCTGGACAGGAGGTGGCCTGCTTCAGGACAAGACCAAGGCTGTCTTCCCTGGATCTGCTCTTGACCCGGGGCTGACCGAGCAGCTGGTGTTTGGCCAGCACAGCCTTCTGTTCTTTCGGGTGGCTCTCCCTCTGCCAGACCAAAGAGGGTTCTCTCCTCCCCCCGTCAGCCTTCCCCGAAAAGCTTTTCTGCCAGCCTGTTGCGAACCCCATCCTTGAAACACAGACTCCAGGGTCCACATGTTGGAGGAAACGGCATCGTCTACATGCCTGGGGGATATTTGCAAAGCATATGAGCGTAGTAAAGGCTCTGAGAAGTCCTGCCAGAAAGAAACCTTTTTAAGTTTGTTGAACACCAGTATTTTCCAAACTATTCGGGCCACAGGAAGTCCTCTCCCCTTTTCGTATTTTTTGGATAACACCGACGAGTGTTTGGCAGAGCTGCTTACCCGTGGAGCGTGCTTTAGAAAAGGCAGACCGTACAGCATACCTTCTGCAAGATCATCTGAGCCACAGAGAAGACCAGGGCTCACCCTCCTCCAATTCACCCGTTCATTTATCACGCAGGCATGCGTTCCTCCATCCATCCACCATTCATTCATCAGCACAGGTTTCCGTGGCCAGGAGTCTCCATTCCTTGAAGGCAAACCTAAGTGCTTCTCTGCTTTTGCCAAGCTGCCCAGATGGCAGGAGAGATAGCAATGCCCAGGGGTACAGAAGAGAAAAGACAGGCACCTACATCGTGTCCCCCAGACATCAAGGGCCCAGCTTCCAAAGATGCTCTTTTGAAAATAAAGGGGCAGATTTTAAAACTGTCTCTACTGCCGAAAAGTGTCAAAATGCAGGCAGCCAAGAAGCAGCTTGAAGGAGAGGGCTGGAGGGAGGGCAGGAGGAAGACGGAGCTTCAGGACCAAAGATGGGATGGGAGGTTGGCATCGGCTGTGCTGTCACAGCCAAGCTTTGGCCAAGGACCTGCTCTGTGCCTGGCGCTGTGCTGACAGCCGAACATCCCCATGTGCCTCATTCACTCAACAAATATGTAGAAGGTGTTTCTCACAAGCCAGGTGCTGAGAACACCATGGTGGATATGTCCTAGCTCACATCCAGATGAGCCGGGAGACGATCTCCCCAATAACCCACAAGGAGAGGGTACGGCTGCCGTGGGCAAGGCTCGGAGGCTCGCTCAAAGCCACAGAGCTGGAAAAAGACAGAGAGAGTCCAAGGCAGGACCCCCTGACTCCCATGCCCAGTCTCTGCCGAACCAGTGGGCAAAGGAACAAGTTTAAAGCATGATCTATCCCATTAGGAAATCAGTGACATGCCCGAGAGAGAGCGATGTTTGGACGGCAAGCTGAACGCTCATCGTGGATGGAAAGTGGAAAGAGGCACAGCCGGGAGGACAGAGCAGACCCGGCCACGTGGGCTCTGCCCGTGACAGCAGCGTCTCCCCGCCACGTCCCACCCTCGGGCCAGCGAACCCCATCACGGTCCGCCCCTTCCCAGCACACTGACCGCTGATGAGCACGGTCCCACCCACCAGCCCCTCCACCCTCACCTCATGTCGAAGGGTGGCTTTGAGCAGCTCTGGGCAAGACCCTGTCTCTGTTGGTTTCTCTGCTCCTTTCCGGAAAGCCACTGTGCCTCTGTCCCTGGAAGATCACAGGGGAGCTGAAAGGCTGCCGAGGGGGCCATGACACCAGCGGATGGTGTGGCCAAGAGCAGTGCAGATGGCCACTCGGCTGTGGCCCCAGGGGGGCAGATCAGCCCCGTTGGCCGCCGCCTGCATCTCCACCCGTCCTGGTTCCTCCAAGCACCCCTGGAACCCAGTGGCAAAGCCACCCAGTGGTGCCGTGGCTTGGACATCATCTTTCCAGATACAGTCTGTATGAGTTTCCTATGGCTGCTGTAACAAACTACACAAACTTAGTGACTTCAAGCAACACAAATCATCTATCCTTCAGTTCTAGAAGTCAGAAGTCCTAAATTCAAGGTGTCAGCAGGGCTGTTTTCCTTGTGGAGGCTCTGAAGGAGAATCTCTTTCTTTGCCTTCTCCAGCTTCAAAGCCAGCACGTGACCCTCTGACCTCCCTCTTGCAGGGTCTTGTGATACGTTGGGTCCACCCGCATAACCCGGGATAATCTCCCATCTCAAGGTCCTTAATCACATCTGAGAACCTCTTTGACATGTAAGGCAACATGGTCATGGGTTCTGGGTTTTAGGATGTGGACATCTTTGAGGGGCTGACCTCAGAGTCTCCCCCTCAGGCCTCTGGACTTGTGTTGTGGCCTGTCCTATTGCTGTGGGTATGAGCTGGGGCCTGGGCATCTGGAGGGCTGCAGGCGAAGTCTGGATGCCTCAGAGAGCAAGAGAGGAATTTGCTCTTTGCCCTCCAGTCTCCCCCAGAATGCCACATAGTGCCGTATCCGGCCCTCTGGTTCCTCTGGCATTGGACTCAGTTCCTCATCTGTAAATGGGGTTCACAATAGCACCAGCCCATAATAGCTCTTGGGAGGACGAAATGATACGAGCACCCCTCCTGGGCTACTCTAGAAGCACAATATACGTTGGCCAAGTGAATGAATTGCTCTGTGCTAAGCAACTGTTGGACCCTTGAGCAAAGGCCTTCCCCTCTGAAATGGAGGTGTTCACCCCAGCTCCGCCTCCAGAGGGCTGCTACGGGCCCCTGCCCTCAACCCCACAGAGGCGAGGAAGACCTCAGAACAGCACCTTGGAGAGCAAGAGGTGTCAAGGCTGGTGACGCAGGCACAGCCTTTCTTCATGTCAGGGACCCTCCCGGTAATCCTGGGGCACTTAGGGGTCATCCCTGAAGTTCAGAGAGGTAAGTAACTTGTCCCAGGTCCCACAGCTAACAAGTGATAAAGTCAGAACTCCAACCCAGGATGCCGGATTCCAGAAGCTCACGGTCTGAACCACTAGGCTCTACGGACTCCAAACTCCAGCAGAGCCAAGAAGAGTCATGTGCTGCCCAAGGAACAAGCAAGCAGAGCAGGACAGAGGGACCACATGCCAAAGAAACTCCTAAAGTTCCACAATGAAGGGTTGTGAAGACCTTCCAGGTGAGTCAGAGGAGAGCTCTCTCAGGTGGCAACAGGAGCAGCAGGGCACCCACGAGATGCCCACAAGGTGGGCGGCGTCTGCAGGGGAAAAGCTCGGGCCAGGGCCGGCGCTGCAGGACGATCGTGTCAGCTGACCTGACCCTCACCACCATCCCCATGGCCACTCCTACACCCACATCCATTTTCTCAAACAAAATTTGCGGTAAAAATAAACCACTTTTATTGATCAAGGTCGCCATCCATCATTAAGATCCAATCAAAACTGCTTTTAGGGAATTCCCTGGCAGTCCAGTGGTTAGGACTCCGTACTTCCACTCTAGGGGGTGCAGGTTCGATCCCTGGTTGGGGAACTAAAATCCCACATGCCGCGCAGCACGGCCAAAAAAAAAAAAAGCTTTTTAAAAATACTAAAACCACCTTTTTAAGGTGCACACTCTTTGAGTCACCCCTCCCCGTCCAAGAATTGGTTCTAAAGAAATCACTGTGGATGTTCCCAAAGGCCCCTAAACAGGGATATTCACTGCAGCATGGTTTACAATAATGAAAAATTGGAAACAACCTAAATGTCCCAAAGAAAATCAGTTAAACAAATGACGATGCATTCACAACACAGTACTGTACAGGCAGTAAAAACGGTGGTGTAGGACACCCATGTTTATTGACACGGAGCAGTGGTTATAATAAATTGTTAAGGGAAAACACAAAGTCACAAAACAGTGTGCTTAGAAGGACCTCATTTCCATTTAAAATTTGTGTATAGATAGAGGATAGGTAGATATAAGTGAGAGAGAGATGACAGACAGACAGATGGATAGATGGATGGAGAGATAGATAGATAGGCAGGTAGAAAGGAAGAATGAGGGAGAGAGATGCAACAAATATTTATTGAGTGTCTGCTATGCGCCAGGCACTGTGCTATGTGCTGGGGAGACAGTCATGAACAAAATAAAGTACCCACTCTTGTGGAGCTTACATTCTAGAGGTGCAATTTTATAGAGAGATTTTCTTTATCTAGAGCAGAATAGTGGAGTCTTAGGAGCACAGATTCTGATACGCACTGAACAACTTCACAGAGAAGTGACATGCAGTCTGGGAAGGGCTCCCGATAACGTGGGCGGAGAAGAAGCAAGGATGGCAGGCACAGATGGGTAATAGGTGATGGGCTCAATAGACCATTCCCTCTCCTTTCGTGAACGTCTGAAATTTTCTGAAATCATCGTGAGGGGTAAGTGGGGGAGTCAGCTCCGGAGTGAGACGCTCCAGGGTCAGAGCCCAGCCCCCCACCTGTGAGCTTGGTGAGCCCTCAGCCCTCCTTGGTCCTCACCTGTCAAATGCCATCACATCACTGGCTGAGCAGGGAATCAGGGTGACTGGGATATATCTGTACCTTCGACGTTTTTGTCAGGACCATGGATAACTGGGATGATGGAGACGTAAGCGGGAGGGGAAAGATGCTAGCCCCAGACCCTCCATGCCTCTCCCGCCCGGTCCCTGCACACTCAGGGGAGGGGCCAGGGAGGTCCAGGCTGGGCTGACAGAGGGGTGGGCAGGAGGCCTTGGGCACAGGGCCTCACCCACCCCCAGAGCCCACCTTTGGAGGAAACGCTGGGTCCCTTGACTCTCCTCACTCAGCAAGCCCTTCCTGGACTGGAGGCTGGGGATGGAAACACTCGAGACCAACGCTGACATGCTCCTGGTTTACAAGTGCATGATAAGTGCAGAATCCTCGGAGAATTGCCGTGCTGGGGCGGGGTCCAGGGGAGCGGTGGGTACTGTGAGCCCTAGGGGCGTCTGACACAGCCTTGGGTCAGGGAGGGTGTGGACCGGCAGGCCTGGGGAGGAGGACTGTTGAAGGTATGGATTTGGAGTCCAAAGACCCATGTTCTAATTCCAGAGGCCAGTTTTCTTCTTACTCTCGGTGTGACGTGGGGCCACAGAGGTTCTTCCGAGAGTCCAACCCCGCTCTCTGCAACACAGGATTCAAAGCGAGCTCTTCCCTCTGGTACTCCTGGATGACGGAAGCCTCTGGGCAAATAAGTGTGAGGGCCATGCTTCCTCCTCCCATCCCTCCTGGTGCACCACCATGCACACATAGTCAAGGCTCTCACAAGTCCTGCAGTGTAGACAGCTGTCTAACTTTACCTAACGCCATGTTTAATCCCCAGCCTGAGACACCACTCTGTTGGCTCGGGGCCCCAGGAGGGCCCTAAGGAAGCAAGCCGGGAACAGGGGGGAGAGCAAGGGGGCTGTCCCACAGAGGGGAACAGACCCACTCCTGCCACAGCTCCGGGAACACTCGGGGTCCGTCTCATGGTTGTTTCCATCAGAGTGAGGGAGCAGAGGTATTAATACCCTCACACCCACATTCTCCAGTCACTGGTTAATGACTCCCTCGAGGTGGGGGCTGAATTCCCAGGCTCTTCCTGTCACCATGATGGCAGAAAAGATAGGTTCTGGAAGCCTGAGGGTGGCCTTCAACAGAGATACAGGTGCTGGAGCCTGGGAGAGAAAGCTCCCGGGAACCAACCTTGGGGATGTGAGTAGATAAGTGACAATATGGAGGCTCTGACAGGTCCTGCAGAAGAGGCAGCTTCCTAGCTTTGCCTGATCCCAACGTATCTGGTCAGGAGCGCTCCTTCCTACTCAGACTCTATCAGCAGCTTCTAGAAGGAATATTCTGAGATCCACAGGATATCCACAGTTCTGACAGCAAGTCAAACTTTGCTCTGTAGTTTTTAACTTTTCGGCCTATGCTAATAAAACGGCTCCACTGCCACTTCCTCTAGGGCAGCAATGATGACCTCTTCCTTCTTCTGTGTCCTCCAGGCTTGACATCCCCACGGAGGAGACACAAAACGAATATCCCCGAGAAGCGAATGAATCAATTCACCACTTCTTTAAGCTGTGGAGTTCTATAGCTGGCATGGGGCGGGTGGGAAAAGAACTTCTCCTCTTGCAAAATGTGAGGCGTATGTCTACTTAATAAAGTACAAACTTTCTGTACAGGTGGAACATAAACCAGTGACATCAGTAGAGCCACCAGCCTTTCGTTAGAGCTGCACACAGAGTTCAGCAGCAACAGCACCAAAAACCTAAATGCTTTGGGACGCACGGGGCCAGAAGCCCCAGCACAGCTGAAATCAGGGACAGGTCGCAGAGGTGAGGCCACCAAGGGCTTCTGACCACTGCCATCCCTCCCATAAGTCCATTAGGATGGTCAACTGGCCTGAGAGCCTTCATATAGGGGCAGGGGGGTGGCCAGAGAAGAATTCTCTTTCTCTGCTCTAACCACTGGAATAAACTCCAAACTCCTTACCAGGGCCCCCAGGCCCTGTGGGATTGAGCCCCTGCCTGCATCTCCCACCTCCCCACCCTCCATGCAGTCCGATTCAATCCCCTCCAGACCCACCAAGCTCATTCCTGCCTCAGGGCCTTTGCACCTGCTGCTCCCACTACCTGAGAAGCTCTGCCCCCTGAGCTTCACTTGCCAGCTCCTTCTCATCATTCAGGGCTCAGCTCTAATATGCCCTCCTCGGGGGTCCCAGCCAGCAAGCCCCACCCCTCACAGTGTAGCCTCCAGGCTCTTTTATTTTCTTCACAGTACTTTCATTTTCTGAACTTCTTTTTGTTTGTGTTCTGTCCCAAGTACTGTGTATAAAGTGGCCTCCAGGAGGACAGGGACCGCGTCTGTCTTTGCTCCTCACTGTGGCCCTGTGTACCAAGAAAAAAGTAAGTGCTCCACAAACAACTGAGATGATGAAAGAAAAGCGGGGGGGAGGGATGGAGGGAAGGAAGGAAGAGTAGATGAATGAATGGCTCATGTGACTGTGAATCCATTAAATGATGGGGGTTCTTGGGTGAGGCCAGGGACAGGAGAGTAAAAATCATAGAGTGATGTACATCAGGGTGTGAGTGTGTGTATGTGTGTGTGTGTATGTGTTTTCCCGAAAAGTGAAAGTACAGAATCATAGCAAAGATCGGGTTAAGTTCTTACAAGGTGCTAGGCAGCCTTCTGAGTACTTTAGATGTATTTTAATAACTTAAATCATCATCCCAACAACTATCTGAAATAGTTCCTGTTTTTATACCCACTTTACAGATGAGGAAGCTGAGGCTCAGAGAGGTTGGGTATCTCAACCAAGGTCACACAGCCCGGGGCACGCTAAGCCCTTAGGCTGCCCCCAACCAGGGCCCCTCTTCCTGGTGTGACCGCTGGCTGTCTGGAGCAAGACCTACATTTATAACTTAGTGAGCTATTGTACACGGCTCTGGGGACCCACGAAAGGCAAGCAGCCCCAAGGGGCAGGGCCTCAGCTCCCACATTCTTTCCCCCGTGGACTGCATGTGTTGTGCTGTGGAGGTGCGAGGCCCGAGGCAAAGGAGAAACAAGGGAAGGCCGGAAACACGACATGGGGGCAACTGCAGGACAGAATGCGTTCCCAGGAGGAGAGAGGGCTGACAGACACACGAGCCACCGCACTTCTGCAGCAGCTCGACCCCTCTGGACGGTGATCATCAGCCTGTGCCAGGGCCGAGCCCCCGAGACGCAGCACCCCAAGGGTTAAGCCCCTTCCCGCTGCTCTGTCTGGCCCCTCCCCTCCACTGGGGTAATGAGGGAAATGTCAGCAGAAGCCATTGCTAGGAGCCCTACAGAGAAACTGCCCTATTGAGTTCGTTAAATTAAATCTATTTATAATTTATACCCTCCCTGCTTCCAAAAAGGATTTGCAGTGGTTTACGATAAACGACACATAAAATGGAAAGGCTGTTAACTAGAAAGAGAAAAATCAAGAACACCACACAGGAGGAGGGGTCAGAAACACTCCCAAATACTCAGGTTTAGGGAAATGGCGATCCATTTAGATAGTCTAGCTTGGCTCCTGCATCCTGGCAGCTGAGGCAAAAAGGGAATCATTGCAATGGGCCACGCAACTCTCTCTGAGTGACTCGGGGAAGCTCAGTGATGCGTTAGCAGCTCTGGCTGGTGCAGCGAGAAGCAGAAGGCTGTCTGGCCCTGGAGTCGGCTGCCACCCCTTCTCTCAAGCCTTTCTACCCTGCTCCTTAGTTGTCTCCAGAGAACTGACACCACCCTCCAGGACCCCTGGCACCAGCCTCTCCTCCTCCACCTACTGACCCCTGGGTCACCCTGCATAGAGGATGCACCCCAATTTTACCACCCTCACCTGCCCCCAGTGCACACAGCTGAGGTCAGACTCCCCTCCTGATCCCTAACTCCAGGGGTGGGCATGTGACCCAAGATGGTCCAACCTGAGTTGACACTGGGACTTTCACTACAAATATGAGGAAAGAGATCCTCTCTTCCACTGGGATTGCTGAGCTGGGGGAATGTAAAGCAAGGAGCTGCTGCTTTGCCACCACTCAGGGACAGCCTGCCCAAGAGTCAGGCCAACATAAAAGAAAGCACAACAGGATGCTGGTGAGGGGATCCAAGTCCTGATGCATTTGAGCACCTGGATCCAGCCATTCCTGAAGCCAATCCACTCCTTGTCTTTGCTGGTACAGAAGCTAATAACATCCTTTTTTTCTAGCTTATACCTATTTGAGTTGGGTTCTGTTTCCTTATAATGAAAAGCCACCTGGCCAGCTCACACCTTCCACATCCACAGCTTTGAAGCCTCTCTATTCCAGGTCCCACCATCAGCTTGGTTTTACAAACCTACGAGTAAGAATTCTCCTTGTCCTTGTTTTACAGGTGAGGAAACTGAAGCTCAGAGAGGTTAAAGCAAGCTGCCCGAGGCCCCAAAGCCGAGCAAGTCGCAGAGCTGGGATTTGAAGGCAGGCAGCCCGGCTCCCGAGCTAACTCGTGTACCTTGCCGCTGGGTCCTCCCCACCTCTCCCATAAGCCTTTCCTTCTTCAGCTTCCACGGGGTGGCCTGCCCCATCTGGGAGACGGAACAACGGCACGGACTGGTCCTGGTTCTAACTTGCAGGTCAACACCTGAGCTCCCCACTCGCCTGGCCTCTTCAGACCCATGGCTTGTGCGATACTGAACCCCGTGCTAGTCCCTCCTACCTCCTTCTGCCCACAGCTGCCCCTTCCTGGAAGGTTCTTTGCTTCCTTCTTACCTCCACTAACTCCTATTCCTTTAGATATATGGAAATACAAATTACAATGACAAGGTACCACTTTGCACCCATGAGATCGGCAGAAACTGTCAATGTCGATAATATCTGGTGAGGCCAAGGCTGAGGGGAAAAGACACATCATGGCACATTGCTGGGACCACATGTCCCATTAGCCTGGATGGGGACAGGGTGGTGATACCCAGTAAAACTTTAGATGTGCACTTGGGTCAGCCCAGCAGTGCTGTGTCTGCAGAGCTGTCCCAGAGCACGTGTGTGGGCATGCAAAGAGCACGACGAAGCTGCTCATGGCAGCACGATTTAAAATGGCGAGAACAGCAAGCAACTGCAATTCCGTCGACAGCGGAGTGTGAAATAAGCTCTCATGAGCCACAACCGGGAATACTAAACAGCAGGTTAAAAGAATCCAGAGTCCTCAGTAAGTTAAATGTGGAGTTTCCATATGACCATGTCCACGCCCAGGTGTACACCCAAAAGAAGGGAAAACAGGGGTCCCCACAAAAACTTGTACACAAATGTTCATACCAGTACTATTCACAACAGCCAGAAGCTGGAAACCACCCAAATGTCCATTATCAGAGGAATGGATAAAGAAGATGTGGTCTATCCATACAATGGAATATTCCCCAGCCGGAAAAAAAGAATGAAGTACTGATACATGGAGGAACCTCGAAAACTTTATGTGAAGTGAAATACCAGACACAAAAGGCCACACCTTGTATGATTCCATTCATAGGAAATGCCCAGAAGAGGCAAATCCATAGAGACAGAAAGTGGATTTTTGGTTGCCAGGGGCTGGTGGGCGTGGAGGTGGGAAGTGAGTGCTAATGGGGCTGAGGGCTTCCCTTTGTGGTGATGACTGGGAACTAAGTAGTGATGTGGACTTAATTAATGTCATTGAATCGTATACTTTAGACAGAGACAATGGTATATTTTGTGTTATATGTGTTTTATCACAATTTAGAAATGATAATGAACAGAGTGAAAACTAATCAGCGTGATTTGTTTTTAAAAAGTGGCGGGGGGGACTTCCCTGGTGGCGCAGTGGTTAAGAATCCGCCTGCCAATGCCGGGGACATGGGTTTGAGCCCTGGTCTGGGAAGATCCCACATGCCGTGGAGAAGCTAAGCCAGCGTGCCACAACTGCTGAGCCTGCTCTCTAGAGCCCGTGAGCCACAACTACTGAGCCCGCGCGCCTAGAGCCCGTGCTCCGCAACAAGAGAAGCCACCGCAATGAGAAGCCCGCACACTGCCACAACTAAAGAAAGCCCGCACGCAGCAATGAAGACCCAACACAGCCAAAAATTTTTTTTTAATGTAAAAAAAAAAAAAGAAAAGTGGGGGGACTTCTTGGTATGATTGGGGGAGGTCTCTAGACACTCTAAGCAGAAAAGACAAGTTGCAGGACGACACCTACAATGTGGTCTGTTAAGGGAAGAAAATGGTTCAAATGTATTTTCAATGTGAAGTGTTCACACTTGGTAATGACGCTGCCTTTGGGGGAGGGTGGAGGGACATCTCCACTTTGAATCGTCCGGCAGAGGCTGCACTCTTGCAGCCCTCGCACACGCACGGTTTCCCTCTCTGCCTGTGCATCCTCCCCCTCCTCCCCTCCATGGCAAATCCCCCCTCTGGACTTCCTGGCCTTTCCTGGGATCATTTAGGGTCCTTCCTAGAGACCCTTTTCACCCTTCCCATTTTCTCTCCCTTCCTTCTTGCACTCAAGCTATCTTCTGAGGCTTATTCTGGGCAGCCCAAGGCAAGATGCTCAGCTCCAGCCCGCACAAGAACTCCCATCCAGCAGGGGGGACAGCCCCCCAGCAGCCCACTCCCTGCAGAGGACGGCAAGCAGCAGTGGAAGCATCCATTGCCTGCTCTCTGGAGCATCAGATTCAGTGGTGCTTTCTGGCTAGAAGATTCTGGAAGAGCCTCCTGAAGACCTGAAGCTGAGGACACCCACAGTTACCCGAGAGGCTTGTGAAAGCCCCCAAAGCCCAAGCCCGACCCCGGGTCCACCGAGCCAGAATCTGCAGCCCAGGGGTTCCTCCACACGGGCAAGTTTGAGGAGTGCAGCCATCTGCCACCACAGCAGCTGCTTCCTGTCCTGCGGCCACCAGGGCCTCATCTCTCTCTGCTCCGGGCAAGAGCTGCTCACCATAGCTCTCCTGCCATCCCAGTGGGGACCCAGGGCTACAGTAGCACACCTTTCCCGCTGGCTTTCCTGGCCTCTGGTCCCACAGAGGCACCTGAAAAACAGGAATGCCCCGAGTTGGGAAACTTTGGAGCCAGACAAGGGGCCTGTGCATCAGAGGCAGACCGCGTTCCTCAGAGGGATCAATAACCTGCAACTAGAAATGATCTGGGTTTGGGAAATGAGCATGACATTGGATCCAAGCTGTCAATTAGCCCTAGGCCTGGCCCCTGACGGTGGGCCTGTTGGTTCAAGGTGATGGTGGGCTTACAGAGGTTACGAGCTTTTTATGTGCCAGGCTGCACCCTCCCGGCCTCTTGGCAGGGCCATTCGGCTGTCTAAATCAAGACATCTCCGTCCGCAGCAACCGTTAGGCATTCACGCACCGGGCCGCCTTCCATCCCTAGTAATCTCAATCTAATTTATTGGCCCAGGGATGCGGGGAGCAGCCTGCTCACATGGCTGGTGTGCACTGAAGAATGTAATATACAGCGTTCCTGTGTAATAAGGCTCTTTATAGTGGGCATTAAGGAGGGTCTGGCTCAGAGCACTGACGAAAACGTGATTAATTCCTGCCTAGAAAATATCTACGGTACAGACCTCGGAAGGCTCCATTGGGACAGGACGGGGCCCGGTGCCTCCGAATTCTCACACCGCTTTTCCGTCTGGGTGGTTTATAAGATTAGATGTGCTTAAGCTCCCTGAGGGCAGGAGTGGTGTTTTATAGCCCCCGCTCCCCGATCTAGCCATGATGAAAGCTGTACGATAAACTCTCGTTGAATTAATCTGGATGGAATTGAAGTGCAAAGTTATTCTTCGTGCACTTGCTGTGACTTTGGGGCTGCTTCCCTGGCTGATGAGGAACTGCACCTCCAGAGGCCCATTAACCCAGATGGCACTCGAGCCTCGAGTCCCGGCTCCTGCCAGGACCCTCGTGGCCGGTTGGTGTGACCAAATCCTGGATTTCCTGGATTCCTGGTTCCCACTTAGGCACTGTGGGACAACCGCAGTTCCCAGGAAGAGCAATGGCTTCTTGGAGGACATTCATGGGACGTTCGTGGAACGCCCTGCTAGGTACTCATCTTCCCTGCCCGACACTCAGGGGCGCACACCTGAATGCATCATTCACTCACTCCCTCATCACTCAGCAAATATCAAATCTCCTTTATTCTAAGATGTGGAGTCTTTCACATTATAATTTCTCTGAAACCAGGATGCCTTGTAATATTGACATCTTTGATTCAACAACATATGGTAGGAGTCCATAGACTGAGGCCCACAGCCCCAGTCTGGCCCACCACTTGTGTTTGTAAATAAAGTTTTATTGGAACACAGCCACACCCATTTGCATAGATGTTGTCAAGGGCTGCTTCTGCACTTTGCCGCCGGAGTTGAGTGGCTGGGACAGTGATGGTGGTGCTGCCCGCAAAGCCAACAGTGTTTGCTTCTCGCCCTTTACGGAACAAGGCTGCCGACCCCTTTTATCTGGAATTTAGGAGGTACCCACAGTGAGATCTGTCAGCACAATGGTTAGAGACCAATATGGTGGCCTCGGGGACAGCCAGCACTGGATTTGAATCCTACGTCCCCCTCCAGCCAGCTGTGCAGCCTCCAGCAAGCTACTCTGCATCCCAGGGTCCTGGTCTGTAAAACAGGGACCTGATGAAGATTAAATATAACCTCGGTGCCTGGCACACGGTAGTCACTCCTTAAGGATAGTCCTCTCCTTTTCTGAGGATTATTAAGATTGCTAATATTGATACATGCCAGGCACTGGGCTGTCAGAATTTGGGAATGGAATCATGGACAAATAAGCTCTTTGACTTTAAGGTGGACTTGACAACCCAGAGGAAACAGGAAGATGCATTACAGAGAAATAAATCCTGCGTAGAAGACGCCAGGGGGAGCCCAGTGGCAACTCCTAATCCAGCTGGTGGGTAAATCAGGGAGGGCTTCCTGGAGGCAGTGAGGTCTATGCTCAAATCTAAGGGATGTCTAGGAATGAGCCAGTGTTCAAGCTAAGAGCAGGGGTCTTGAGAATCTGTCAGTCCTGGGTTTGAGTCCCCACCCTCATACTTCCTCGTTGTGCAACCTTAACTAAGTCTCTTAAGCACTCTGCTTCTGTTTCCTCATTTATAAAATATGGGTGATGACCATGATGATGACAACTGCCACTACCAGTAGTAATAATAACAATGCCACCCCTCAAGGGGGTGAGACAGCAGTTACTTAACAAACATCCCTCCATCGTTTTCTATTTGCCTGGCTCTGGGGCAAAGGTAGGAAACAGACACCTGCCCAGTCTCGGGAAGGGAGGGAAATAGCAAATAAATAGGTAAAGCAGTACACAGCCATAAGTTGGGATAAGTGCTCTAAAAAACAGTGCAGAGGTAGAGAATGGGGAGTGCAAGGTGAGGTGGGGTCAGGGACACCAGACAGGAGTGTGAACACTCAGAACGGTGCCGGGTTCATAGTTCACAGCAGCAGGTTCAGCTCAGCTCCCAACACGGGCAGCGCCCCTCCCCATCCCACCTCCAGCCTTTTCTGGCCGGGAGAGTGAGTCCAGCTTGGTGCACCACGCGTGTTCACCTCATGGTCCCCACTGCCCACGCGTCCCCGACCAGCCGCACAGGAGTGACAGCCCGCTTATAGACAAATCACATTTGTCCTGCCCGCAAAATGTTTTCTTCTCAAAAATTTGACTCCACTACTAAAATTTCAAATCAAGAGCTCACCCGTTAAAAAAATCCCAATTTCCAGTTTCTATCAAAACAACTGGAAGATCTGGCCACGTTGGGCCACTTTCCTTCCCACGGTGAACAAGTTAGTTTCCCACACTCCCCGCCCAGCCCTTATGTCACACACCCGTCTGACTCCCCTCACTTATATTACCTGCCTGGCCCATTAGGTTGTTTGCAACCCCTAAACCAGGTGTGAAAATTCTACGGGAGTGGGTCTGTGCTGCTGCGTTCCGATGGCCCCTTGGAGCCACGTCTGTCCTCTCCTCCTTGCCCTGGGCCCCAGGAGGCTGCCCCATATGGACCAGTCAACAGGCCCCGCGCCCTCTGGCTTCTGGGTCGTTCAGCCAGTGGAATCGCCCACTGGAGCCCTGGGGGCCTTTGCTCTCCTGGCTCTCTCCCAGCCAGGTGGCACAGGTGCTGGGTGGCACAGGTGCTGGGTCCCTTTTCTAAAGGCCCCGGCCCTGCCAAGCAGCCCACGTAGGGCCACCCTCCCTGGGCTCCGGGCATTGCTCTATCCCCTTGACCCCTCCCCCAGGGGTGGGAACATCTCCCCACTGTTGCTGGTCCTCCGGGACCACGCCATGCTACCTTGCTTTTCCTAAACCCTGCCCATGCCGCACTCCTCTTGAGAGTTGGTTTGTCACGTCTTCAACGACCCCACTCCCACCCGACTCTTCTCCATGGGTTTGGCACAAGGTGGCTGCTCGGTGCATAGACGCTGAATGAACGCATTGAGTGTTGCCCCCATGTTCTCTGGGCTTCTCCTGTGACAAAGGAGCTGGTCACCTGCAGTCCCCACCCCAGCCCCCAGCGATCACCCGTCCATCTCATCAGACTCAGGGCTGCACCCCAGAAACATCTGCAGCCCCGAAAAAGCACCATCTCCCCTTCCCAGGATTCACTGGGCCGCTTGGCATGCAGGTCTCGTCCGCCCGCAAGAGCGTAAACAAAGCGCGTTTTAAATCATGTCAGCGCGGGGCCGGTGCTCGTTCCCAGGTCTCTGGGAGGGAGTCCCAGCTGCCAGCAGGTATTTCCATGTGGTCACAGAAAGCCACGGGCAGGCACAGGCGATGCCTGGCCTTTGTCGGGGGCACAGGGAGAGGCTGTCACAGGGGCAGCGAGGCCCGGCCACCTGGCCTGGCTGAGCGGTTTCCTGCACCTCTGAGGACAGAATCAGAGAAAAAAGCACCCCTTCCCTGCCCCCACCGTGGGCACCCAGAGAGGACCTTGCTCCAAAGCACTGCAAGGCCTCCCTGGAGCCCGAGCTTCACTGTCAATCAACACGCAGTGGTCATAAATCTTGCTCTGGTGCGTTGAGTGCCTACTCCACGAGGCCCTGTGCTGTCCCCAGTTTACAGAAAGTTAACTGAGGCTTGGGAATGACGGGCCCTCTCCCAGCATCGCAGAGCTAGCTGGATGAGGAGGAAAAGGTGAGACTCCTCGGCCAGCAGTCGAGATAACTGCTCGCCACGATGGCCCTGACATGGGACGGTGACAGCCCAGGAACAGCCAGGCAGGGCCTCTGGGAGCTGGGGTGGGTTGGGGTGTGTCTGCTTGGAGACCCCACCTGGGCCACTGGTGCTGATGGAAGACGCCAGACTGCAAGGCAGCGAGGTGTGAAGCTCGACACCCCTCCACGGTTCACACAAGCCATCTTCAGACATCTGCTTTCGTGAGGCTCCTTGGATGGCCTTGGGGAATTAATGGAGGCGGAGCTGAGGCCGGCCCGGCGTGGGCGAAGATGGAGCTCCGACGTTAAACAACCCGAGTGGAGCAGCTGGTCCGTTTCTGCAGGAGCGGGACAGGAAATGAAGCATGAGCTCGGAGAACGGTTCCTCCAGGGTATCTCAGGGAGGGCGTTCACGCTCCTGGTATCCGAGTACTCCTCCCCACTAAATATTTACTGAGCAC
Organism: Hyperoodon ampullatus; assembly: GCF_949752795.1. Taxonomy (NCBI): domain Eukaryota; kingdom Metazoa; phylum Chordata; class Mammalia; order Artiodactyla; family Ziphiidae; genus Hyperoodon; species Hyperoodon ampullatus. The sequence goes on along the minus strand of NC_136927.1, from coordinate 84,146,706 downwards.
ATACTAAGTGCCAGCCCTGTGCTAGGCACCAGGGCTAGAGATAAGCAGAGCCCCTGCCAGCAAAAAGTTCACGGTCAAGTGACCCATTCAAAGATGTGCATTTCAAAGAGCCAAACTTATTAAAGAAATTTTAAAAGAATCCCACTCTTTTTAAAAAAAAAATCCTCAAGGTATTTACTTATTCTTTATTTTATTATTTATTTATTTATTTATGGCTGCGTTGGGTCTTTGTTGCTGCTCCCGGGCTTTTCTCTAGTTGCAGTGAGCAGAGACTACTCTTCGTTGCAACGCACGGGCTTCTCATTTCAGGGGCTTCTCTTGTTGCGGAGCACAGGCTCTAGGCACACGGGCTTCAGTAGTTGTGGCTCACAGGCTCTAGAGCGCAGGCTCAGTAGTTGTGGTGCATGGGTTTAGTTGCTCCGTCGCATGCGGGATCTTCCCAGACCAGGGCTCAAACCCGTGTCTCCTGCATTGGCAGGCAGATTCTTAACCGCTGTGCCACCGGGGAAGTCCCAAGAATCCCCCTCTTTAACTTGCATCTTTTCATAGAACAACAATAAAAATGGCACTAAAGGAAGCATCCATTCACAGTGCAAAGAAACCTTTTTCTGGGGGGCGGGGGTGTGGCAGGGAGTCTAAGACCTGTGTTTAGACAGTTTGGACCAAGTGGAAATTACCATGGCGATGGAGGAGGAATTTGGGTTTGAAATTCCTGAAAAGTTAATGTGTCCACGAGAAATTGCAGATTGCACTGCAGATAAGACAGACGCATGTGAATAAAAGATCAGACCCCTTTTCTTTGCTGAGAGAGGACTGGATGATCCTGGTGACCCTCTGGAAATGAAAACGCATTTTGGCACCACTGCTAACTTGCACAGAGAAATCCTGTTGGACTTGGATTGAAATTGTTTAAGTGTTTTGCGGCATCAGTGAGCTCTTGCTGGCCCTTGAAAATCTGAGAAACACTGCTCACGTGCTATTTCTTCTCCCAAAGAATTTCCCTCAGAGACTCATTCACTTCACCTCCACTCACTCCTGTCCCAACGCCATATAGCTTTTTCTCTTCCCTCTTTCCTTCCTCTAGTTCTTTTTTTTTTTTTTTTTAATTTATTTTTGGGTGTGTTGGGTCTTCGTTTCTGTGCAAGGGCTTTCTCTAATTGCGGCGAGCGGGGGCTACTCTTCATCGTGGAGCGCGGGCCCCTCACTATCGCGGCCTCTCTTGTTGCGGAGCACAGGCTCCAGATGCGCAGGCTCAGTAGTTGTGGCTCACGGGCCTAGTTGCTCCGTGGCATGTGGGATCTTCCCAGACCAGGGCTCGAACCCGTGCCCCCTGCATTGGCAGTCAGATTCTCAACCACTGCGCCACCAGGGAAGCCCTCTTCTAGTTCTCTAATGGAGGTTTGCAGCCTCTCTAACCAAAGAAAAGGAGGAATCCCTTCCTCTTTGCCCGAACTTCCTCAGCCCTTCTCTGAGTCTTGGCATTCAGGTGACCGCACCTGGTTTACCGGGGCCAGTCCTGGTTTGTGCCTGTTGCCCTAGAATAACTTTTAATAGTTCCCCCTCTCAGCCTCAAAAGTGTCCCAGTTTGAACAACAAATTATATGGTCTTTATATCACCCCCCCCAAATCCTTTCTAAGAAGGCCCCCTGATATTCTCTTTCCAGATAGCTGGCTCTTTTCCCTCCTGGGGCATCTTACTTTGAAATTTACTATTTTGTTTGAGAGCAGGCAATCTGCTTTGTTTTCCACCTACACAAGGACCTACACAGTGCTTGGGGCATAGTCACTATAAAGGCACAAGTGGTGTATGGATGGATGGATGGTTGGATGATGGATGGAGGGAGGGATGGAGGGATGGATGAATGGGTGGGTTTGAGGGAAACCAGTTAGGAACTTACTGCAATCATCCAAATGAGAGAGTGTGGTGACCTGGAAGGAGATAATGATAGAAAGAAGTGGTTGATTTGGAGCCTTAGTTTGCTGACCCCTGTTCCAGGCTAGAGAACGGAAAGTATTTATTTATTAATTTATTTATTATTTTTTGGCTGTGTTGGGTCTTCGTTGCTGCGCACAGGCTTTCGGTATTTGCAGCGAGCGGGGGCTACTCTTCGTTGCGGTGTGTGGGCTTCTCATTGCGGTGGCTTCTCTTGTTTTGGAGCATGGGCTCTAGAGCGCAGGCTCAGTAGTTGTGGCACACGGGCTCAGTAGTTGTGGCTCGCGGGCTCTAGAGCGCAGGCTCAGTAGTTGTGGTGCATGGGCTTAGTTGCTCTGCGGCACGTGGGAGCTCCCTGGACCAGGGATCAAACCTGTGTCCCCTGCATTGGCAGGCGGATTCTTAACCACTGCACCACCAGGGAAGTCCCGAGAATGGGAAATTCTTTACGTGCACATTTTACCTCAAATATGAGTTGTCAGATTTGTACCCGTCAGTTAGAAAATGGGCATTTATAGCAGTCTGGATGGTGGTTCTGGTGTTTTCTGTGGAAAGATGTGTAAGGAATCTCGCCCTGAGATTTCTCTGTGGGAGATACTGAGGTGAGTTTTCTGACTGAACGTTAAGCCCCTGGATTGCTGCGTTGGTGGAAAGGTTTTCTCCTGTCACTCTTCCAACATCTCTTAGGAAAGTAAACCGCTCTTTCCGTGTGGGCGAAGTGGAGAAGCGCCAGTGGACTGAGAGAGGCAGGTCATCTCCTCAGTTACTCCACCGGCTGCCATCTTGGAACCACACTTCTCCTGGGAGTACACTGCTTATGGAAATAAATGTGACTTACAGTGGGAAGAAAGTTCAAATGTGTCCCTCACATGAGCATATTGCTTCTGGACACTCGCACTGAGGCTTCTTGGAAATATTTTCCAGAGGGCAGGGCTGGGGGTGGTGAGGCCACTTTCTGACTAAAGCTTAGATCTTCTGCCATCTTTCCACTGAGCCAGTAGCTTCCAAAGTCATCACTGTGTAGGTAGCAGAAAGGGGTGGGGTTGGGGAGGGGGCCCGGAAAATGGATTTTTTTTGGAAGCGTGGGCACATTTATAACAGAATGGTAACTGTATAATGTTATTGTATCATTTAACTGACACGTCTACTTTGGAATGTTTATAGCTACCGTAAATCAAGAGGCCGTCAAGCCAAGACAGAGGCCACACGTAGACATTCCAAGGAAAACGTATAAAATAAATAAAACAATCACACAGTATCAACATTCCATTCCTAGCTAGAAAACGGAAAATGTAACGGCTCTGGCACAAATGCAAGTGCCCAGAAATGAGTTTGCTGGGAGCTGAGACGGCTGCAGCCTCCGTGCTCGCACTCGCTCTCAATAAAGCTGTCAAGGGAGAAAAAAGTTATTAAAGCAGCAAGAACAAAACGCCTGACCCCTGCCACCTGGCTTCATGGGCGGCCTCGTCCACGCTCCCCTCTGGGGGACACACGAATGTGGAGCTCTGAGATCTGTGATCTTCTGCCCTGGGGACGCGGGTGGGAAATCACCACCGTTTCGTTATTTCCCTATTTAGGACTTCTGTCCGTTCACGTTACCTAAAGAAAAATAGATTTGCTCTCCCCCAGGCATCAAACTTTGTGCACTGACAAACTGCTTGATTTCTGATCTTTGTGATTGTTTTAGGGCTTAGACTACTTTCATGTTTTGACCATCAGCTTGTAAAACAAAAAACACACATCTAAATGAATTCTGGCTAGATAAACATCTGGTTATGAAAACTACGTGGGCCCTGGGTTTGAAGGGAGGAGCTGTATAATCCTTCTGGATCCGTCAGCACTTTTAAGACACCTGGAACTTTCCTTTACCCCATTAACCGGGACCTGGAACAGCAGAGTCAGAGCAATGAATCCTAAAAGTGTAGGGTTTTTTTTTTTTTTTAAGTGTTTGCAAAACTCTTTGGGTCCATCTTTCCTGTCTTAGGGCCTTTGAGGTAGAATGTATAAGCTTGGGTAATAAAAGCCACCACAAGTTAAAAATTAATAACCATGAGGGATTGGTCACCTCTTGGAGAACTTTGAAGCCGTTTTTTCTTTCTCCCAGGAAAGGGTCTCTGTTTTCAGACTGTGCTGGAAAAAAACGCCTGAGTCGTTCCCCTGAAATGTCTGAGGAGACCATTGCAAGGTATTTTTTGACGTCCCCTTTTGTCTTTTTGAGTTCAGTTTTCCTTTGGTCATCCAATCAGGGAAATGGACAGACTCTGGATTTTCTAGAGCTTGGGATCTGAAAGTGAGGAAGGGGGCATGCATTTTTTCCCCCCAACCTCACTGATGGCTTGGAAAAGGTTTAGGAAGTTTAGAATAAAAGAGGCCCCAAACACATAGAAAACAGAATTTCCAGAGGGACTCAGCGCTAATAGCAGAGACCCTGGGCACATCACAGCCAATTCAGCCTCTTGGCGGGCAAAGCATCTAATTCCTCCCCAGACCTTAGTTCCAGAAGAAAAAAATCTTCAAATTCCTTGTCTAGAATTCCTATTTTTAGCGCAGGACAGAAGTGCACAGGACGAGTGCAAATATTTGATCAGGTCTGGCTTCTTTCTTGGTGCTTTTCACACCAAGTTGGTTCTGAGAGTGCTTTTCCCAGGCCTCTGTTGGTTTGGGTTTCTTTGGACGGTCAGTCGGTGAGGGCAGGGGCCTGGTGGATGGCCCTGGACCCTTAGAGCTTCTCTAACGACAAGTCAGCTAAGAGATCTGCTCTCTCCCTGAAGCAGTCCTTCCCCAAACGCCATGCTCTCTGCCCGTGAACAGGAAAGAAATTGTGCCTGATTAGCATTCCATTTCTAAACAGAACAGACAGGGACCAAGACTGCAGAATTCCAGATGTCGATATTTGTCTTATTGGATCGTAATTGCATTTCAAAACGAGTGCTCTCTGGAAGTTAGAGCTATTGTCCCTTCTTTGTCCTTTGTCTGCCCCCTTGAGCAGCCCTCTGGTGATTTATTATTTCAGGGACCCCAGAGGGGCCACGCCACTGCCTCTCTGTAAAGGTCACACGGTGAGCGCAGACTTTATCCGGGTCAGAAGTTGCCCTCGGACACCGGGGGGGAAACTCCCGGTGAAGTTAATCAACATCCAGCCCAGAGCGGGTCAGTGATCAGGTGCTGGATCCGGGCTGGGAACTCGCCTTCATGGTGATTTCTCCAGAGCAGATTTTCTGCACCACCTGCCCCCCTCCGGATGAAGAAACTCGTGGTTTCATAACATTTACAGTTCTGAAACTATTCCCACTTGCAGGTGAAATCCTGGAAATTCATGCTCCATGGAATAATGCCTTTCAAACAATCATTTAGCTTTGGGGCCTTTGCTTTTTTCCCATAGATGGTGGCAGTGGAGGAGAATTCAACCACCCCCTGGCCGGTCAAGCAAGTTGAGGTCCCAAGGCTGCCCAAGGTGGGGTTCAGGGCCTGCTTAGTTATAACCAGCCAAGTGGATGGAAGAGGTAAAAGGAAAAGCCAACAGGGAAACTCCAAGCTGACCCCCAAGGTTCCAGGTAGAAGCAGTGTCCTAACACTCCCGAGAAACCCACAGGTCCTCCTGGGCTGACGCTTCTAAGCTTCAGCAGGGTTTGAACCTGTCACCATACCTGTCCCATCTAAGAGGCTACTCCATGGCCTTGGAGGAGGGAGTCTGGTCTGCCCTGACCCAGGCCAAGACCACAATTTAGACAATTCGTTTTAACCGGCAGACAGCACAGCAAAGAGCATCTGTGGGGTACTTTGTGTCTCAGAAGGTCAGGGGCCCCCTCGGGCCCCCAAATTTCCTTTCCATGGAACTTTTCTCTGGTTAAAGGGACGCAACCACGGAGGTGGGAAAGCCTGCTTGGGGCGACAGCTCTTAAGTAGATGGCAGGAGGGAAGCAGTGTGAAAGATAGACAGTTTGGGGAAACCATCCCTAATTCCATTAAAAAATGCCCAGAAACACCGAACACAGCGCCTGGTCCTTCTTTGCCATTCCGGAAAAAGAGGTAAGAAAGGACGGCAGCTCAGACCTGCCAGCCTCCGGGGGCTGCGAGGAGTGCTCCCTGAAGTTTGGGCTGGCAGCCTTTCATGGAACTAAGCTGGTATACCAGCCCCGGGCATACACCGGATGGAACTTTCATGTGGCCGAGACAATGCAGGCCGAGGAACAAGCCAGGATCAGTGCAATCACAGGGATGGGCTGTCTCCAGCTCTGTATTAATCTCTCAAAAAGGCTTCACTCCGGGGGCAAGGCAGTAGGTGGCTCGGCCAACTTCTTAAAATGTTCCTCTTTCTTTACAGAGTGTCAAGTGAGATTTCAAAGGGGCATACTTCATAAGCGAAGTATGTTTTCCTTAGGGCAATAAACCACGACTAAATTTACTCTCCCCCTGGCCTACCTCAACCCTCCAGGATTTCTAGCCAAAACCTGCATCTGTTTTTCAGAGAAACAGCAGCAACAAAAAAACCCGTAGGTGTTTTCTTCAAGGGCAGAGAAGGTCCCTCCTGGGTGGCAAAAGGAAAGCTAGGCAAACTTTATAAATCTGGAACGAGAGCTTGTTTGGGGCACTGGCACGGAGCCGAGTGGGGCTCTTCTGCTGGCTTTTTAAAAAATGGTACCCACGGGAGCCCCATCGCCTTCGGCCCCCCACTACTGTATGCAGCGGGGCGACCAGAGTGAAAAGTCAGGCTCCCCTGATTCCTGGGCGACCCCCAAGAAGAGCGAAGATCGGGAGGGTGTAGGGGTGGGGTGGGGAAACGGGATTGTCCTCAGTCATGGGTCCCAAAGAGCGCAGACCCAGATGTAATTGTCACCAAGTGAGTGAGGGCGGTGCCACGGGGGACAACTTTGTTGAGATGTATGTGTGTCCCCTCAGCACGCCCCTCCTGGAGAAGTCACAAGCGTGACAACCAAAGGCATGTCCCACACTCCGTGGAAAGAAGACCCCTTCTCTCGTAGCCGTGTGAGGCCAAGGGGACACCTCGTGGCAGGCGAGGGGCACAGGGCTTGGGAGACCGTGGCCGCGTGGCCGGGAGCAGCAGACAGGGGCTCCGTGCCCTGCTTCCCACAGAGCGGCCAGGACTCGCCCAAGGTCACAAAGTGAGTTGGGAAGAAACCACCAGCTCCGGGCTCTGTCCCTAACAAGCAGAACCCTCTGAAAAAAAGAAGAAAATGACTCTGGGGACTTGAACAAAGCAGCCAGGCTATAAATCCATTCTCTGCACAGCTGCCGGTGATCTTCCTCAAATGCAAATCGGATGCCGGCAGGCAGCCGTGCGATGCCCTTCAGGGGCGTCCCTGCACCCTTGGGAGAGAGACCCGGATCCTTAGCCCCGACCGCAGGGCCAGATAGATGGTCAGCGGCCCAAAGACACCTGGACCCCACTGCCGGCCCCCTAACCCCACCCCTGCTGTCCTCACCCGAGACGCGCAGGCCCTCTTGGAGCTCTCTGTCGCTCTGTGTCTCTCTGTGTGTCTCTGTCTCTATCTCTCTGATCTAGAAACTCATCTACTTATGCAGCCACGACTTCTCAAGCATCTCCAGCTGGCCCCGTGCCGTGCACCAAGGACAAAAGGGTGAACGGTGGGCACATCTGTGTCCTCTCGGAGAGCCCCGTGAGCTGGGGGAGACAGAAGTTAACCAAACAAACACACAATTAAAATGTAAAACTATGTACACATATACTTTTAAATACCAGTGCAGAAAAGCACAGGGGGCTGGAGGGCATTCAAGAGGCCCTGCTTTAGAGAGGGCTGGGGGACACTTCCCTGAGAAAGGCACCTTTGGGGACTGAAGCATGACCAGAACCAGAGGCAGGAGGGACGGGCGTGTTCCCATGTGATCCTGGAGCCCGAGGGGGAGGCGCCCTGATCTGAGGGGGCCGAGAAGAATGAGGCTAGACGGCGGCTCGGGGGCGTCAGGGGTCCTGGTTCTGGAGGCCGAGCGCCGTGCCTGCCGCGGATGTCTGGCTCGGACCCCGACGTCGGGGCTGCAGGCCCGGGTCCTTAACCTTGACTCACAGTTACCAAGGCCTTGTTGGCAGGTGCTCACTCCACTGCTGCCCCACCTCCTCTCACCCTCACAGCCCCGTGGGGCAGGTGCTGGGGAAACTGAGGACAGGGGAAGCTCCGAAACCTGCCCAGGTACGAACCTAATGGGTGGCAGAGCTGGGATTCGAACCCGAGACTCTGGGGTACCAGCGACCGCTTTCCCATCCCTCCTCCTGCCTTCTCCAGGCCTCCCGCGCCTGGCTCATCACAGTGATTGGTGAGTGAACGAGCGAGCAACCTCCACCTGCTGGGGGCTGGGAGCTCACGCTTCTCGGGGTAACGCTGGGCCTTCGCTTGTGGGCTGAGGTGTCCCCGGGGTTAAAAGCCGGAGACGGACTCCAGGAGGGGAAGGGGGTTGGCACGGAGAAGAAACGGGCTGGCTCGTCTAATTGCCCGCCCTGCTGTGGAGCCCACGCTTGGAAGAAGGAGTGTGGACCAGCTCGTGGGGATATGAAAGGATGCACTGAAACCCATCGACGCGGCGGGCGGACTAGTACTGATCCTGAGGAAATCTATTGTTCTGGAGGAGGGCTTGGTCAGAGGGAAGACAATATGTTAAGACTCTAAATTCAGGGGCAGTGGTAGGGCCCAGACAAACAGCAAGAGAAGTCGGAGGAAAATCAGGAACACACATCCCCGTCCTCCCAGGACCCGCCGCCGAGCAAGGGGAGCTGGAACCCAGCTGGGTGTGGCCAGATGAGCAGGGGACACAGGCGCTGTGTCCCAGCGCCCCCTCGTGCCACCCCACTCCCAAGCGGGGGGCGCGTAACTGGAGGCCTCGCTGCGTGAGGATGCCCAGCTTCCCTCGCAGGCAGGAGCAAGAGGCAGGGCCGGGGGACCGGCTGTGCGACCCGGGCAGCCTCGCGGAGCCCCACGCTCAGAGGGTCCCGCACTCGGTTCTGCTGTCACTGCCTTGAAATTCTAAATAGCTTTTGGACGAGCATCTCACATCTTCATTTCGCACCAGGTCCTGAAAATTCTGCAGCTGGTCATGCTGGGGAAGGATGGGCAGTGGACAAAGAAAGGCACCTCCGTGGTGGACGCCGACTGCGTGTCCAGACAGCCGGGGCCCCGCCACCTGCGCGGAGCCTGCCCCGGGGCAGCTGCGGCAGGCGTGGGCTCACCCGGCAGAGGTGACTTCACGCTGCCGCGGGGACGTGCTCGGGAAGCGGCGAAGCACGTTTACCCAAGACTTCTGTCACCTCTCTCAAGTTCATAATCACTGTGGCCGCTTGCTCCTACCGAGGAAGGGGGCGCCTTCTCAGAGGGGAGCAGACAGGGAGGAAAAGAGAAGCCGTCATCCTCCGAGAAAGGCAAAAAGCCCTGCAAACAGCAGCAGGAAACCCAGAGGGGGTCCCCCTCTCTGCAGTGCTTGATCCTGACCCGCCCTCCTCCCTCCTGCAAGGGAAGGGGCTCCGGCCTCCTAGAGAGCCGCCTCCAGACAGCACGCCCTCCACTTGCATGGGCTGTTAGCGATCGGGGAGCGATGACCGATAGGGCCCCCCCCGCCGGTGGGGCTCCTGGGCATGATGACTTGTGGTCAAATCCAACACCGTGGCCTGGCATTCAGCGCCCAGCACAATCTTGCACTGAATTCACTGTACACGGGGCTCTCCCACCATCCCGCCGGGTAGCCCCTGGGCTGCCCCCCTGGAGAACCTCTAACTGGGCTTGAGGCTTTCCTCTGCTTCCCAGAACCTCCAGGGTTAAGATCCCATTCCGTCTAACTCTGGGAAGCCCACCTGTCCCTGCAGCTCCTCCCCGGCTCCCCCCATCCATGTCCATCCGTGCAAGGTGCTGACTGCTGGGTTCAAGGTTCACGCGGTCAGCTTGGCGCTTGTGAACACACCGGAGCCAGGTCCACTTGGATCTGAATCTCAACACTGTGCCAGCGCTGGGGACCCAGTGGTAACGAGAGAGATGGTCCCTGTCCTTGCAGAGGAGCTGAGATAATGTGTGAATAGGGCATGAAGAACGGAAGCCGGGAAGCAGTCATAACAATTCTATCCTTGCCCTTATTAAGAGCTCAGCAGACTGAAGGCACAATTAGAGAAAGGCTGCTACAGATAAGAACATGGACAAAAATGTACTCTGACAGACAGACAGCAGCAGCCAGCTAGAAAAACTATCACAATTACACAAGCACATAAAAAGACATAGCGATTGGAGACCAGGCAAGGCAAACACAAAGTGCAGTCATGGCAGACCCGCATGGTTAATGAAGGTGAGGACCAGCAATTCTCCAACTATCATCAACCAGGGGCACATACACAAAGCGGGATTCCTGGGTCAAATGATAAGACTATATTTCTTAAGAACCCGCCCAACTTCTTTTCCAACCAACCATGTAGGAAAACTCGTCCTTTCACATCCTCGCCGACACTTGTTGTTGTCTGTCTTTTTAATTTTAGCCATCTGGGGAGTGTAGCGGTATCTCACTGTGGTTTTAATTTCCATTTCCCTGATGATGAATAATGCTGAATAGCTTTCCACGTGCTCATTGGCCATTCATGTATCTTCTTCTATGAAGTGTCTTTTCAAATCCTTCTCCTATTTTAAAAACAGTTTGTCTTTTTATTATTGAAGAGTAAGAGCTGTTTATAGATTGTAGATACGAGTCCCTTGTCAGATATGTGCATTCAATATTTTCTCCTCGTCTCCGTGTCTTGTCTTTTCATGTTCTTAATCGTGTCAGAAGTTCGCTTTTTTACGCTCCAAAAAGTTCCTTCATGCCCCTTTTTAATCTCCACCCTAGGGATTTGCTTTTTCCAGAATGTGAATGTCCTATAAATGGAACCATATATTACGTAGTCTCTCCAGCCCAGCTTCATTCGCTCATCACAATACCTTTCACACTCACCCAGTTGTTGTGTGTTTCAGTCCTTTGTTGCTAAACCGGCCCACTGCATGAATTCCTTTTGTATGGATGTACCATGGTGTGTTTATCCACCCATTTAGTTGATAGATATTTGGGTTGTTTCCAGTTTGGGGCAATTATGAATATGTACACTATAAACATTCATGTACATGTTTTATGTGTATATTTTCTTTGGGTAAATACCTAGAAGTGGGATTGCTGGGTGCTATAGCAAATGTATATTTAGCTTTGTAAGAAACTGCCAAACTATTTACCAAAGTGGCTGTCCTGTTTGGTACCCCCATCAGCAAAGGATGAGTAATTTTTGATTGGATGCTGGACATTACGATTATTACAGGGTTGAGGGTCTAGATTTTGTTGTCTTCCTTTGAAGAGTATTGGGCTTTGTTTTGGCAGGGAGATGGTGAAATAAAAACTTTTGTAGGCAAAACTTTTCAGACAAACTGAACTTGTGGTTCAGTTTGAACTTTTGAGACTCGTTTTTAACCTTTGTTATGGTGGGTCTAATGTACACTTGACTTGAGGATTAGTTGAGGCCCACTACCAAGGTGTAGCCCTCTGGTTTCCTGAGTGAATGCCCTGGGTAGTCAATGAGGACTCTTCATGCTGGCTAATATATCCTTGAATGCCCCCAACACACACATCCCTGTGTTAGCCCTGAGAACCATTCAGCACAAAGCTCCTGGCTCCCCATTTGCACAGCTTCATGAAATTTCCCCCTGTACACATGCATCTTTTTTTTGGTTTTTTTGGTTGTTGTTGTTTTGTTTTTTGCGGTACATGGACCTCTCACTGTTGTGGCCTCTCCCGTTGCAGAGCACAGGCTCTGGACGTGCAGGCTCAGCGGCCATGGCTCACGGGCCCAGCCGCTCCACGGCATGTGGGATCCTCCCGGACCGGGGCACGAACCCGTGTCCCCTGCATCGGCAGGCGGACTCTCAACCACTGCGCCACCAGGGAAGCCCCGCATGCATCTTAATGTTCAGCTGAGACTCAAGACCATGCAAATTTCTGGAGTTCTTTTACTGCACAGCTCCTTCCTCTCTATAATTCCGCCCCACACGCTCTGGCCTCTTTGGCCTCCCCAACTTCCCATCTGTACTTCCTCCACTTAGCAAGACTGTCCTGTTTGCTTAGAATCCCATCTCTGCTCCACAGATAAGAAAGAGGCTCCAGGCAGAAATCCAGGGTGATTGTAGAGCTCAGCTGGCTTGTCTCCTTCTCTGTGAGCACAGTCCTGGACTGCCCGTTGTCCAATGCTGGACAAGTGGTTTCATGTATTTTGTCCAGTTTTCTAGTTACCCCATTCAGTCCCAGTTATCCACCAAGGCCAGAAGTGAATGAACATCAGTCTTCCACAGATTTAAATCACATCATAGTTAAACTTCTCTCTGCTCTTAGGATGAAGGCTATACTCTCCGCCACTTCCCCTAAAGTCCTGCCCGAACTGGCCCCTGCCCAGCCCTTCAATCCCCTCCCTCCCTCCCTCCACTTCACCTGTATAGACTTTGCAGATGCTGTTCCTTCAGCTCAGAACACTGTTCCTCCCCTTGTTGCCTAGGCAGCTCCTAGTCACTCCTCACCTCTCTGATCCACTGCCATTTCCTTCGGGAGGACTTGTTGGACTGTGTCTCCCTATTACATCCATTCATAACACCTTACACCTCTCCTCTGAAGAGCGCACATTTTACGTTCTGTGTGATTGCTTTTTGCTTATCCCACAAGAATGCAAGCCCCGCGAGGGGATGGACTTCTCTTTCTCCAGCACCTACCCGAGTGCCAGTCCCCTGGCTGGTGCTCCGGGAGGATTATTGAAGAAAGGGGCGTCTACTCACAGGCCTCTCACCCATCCCCTCCCCTCCAGTCCCTTACCTTAGCTTAGACTCTCCCCATGTTTTGCTTGGACCACAAACAGTCTCCCAACTGACCACCGCCCTGGCTACAGGTCCACCTTCCCACACTGCAGCTGGCGTGAGCCTTCAAACACTGACCGTGTCCCTCCCCTGATTAAAACCTTTACGGAGCTCCCTGTCACCTCTAGAGGAAAAAAAGGAGATAAGACATCTGACCTTCACAGACTCTCTGATCCACCCTTTCACATCCGATCCCATACTTGACCCTCCGGCAACATGGACCGATTCGCAGCCCCCAGACACCAGAGTGACCACAGGCCCCCGTGCCTGTGCCTGGGACGTCCTCGCCGCCTGACAAAACACAAAGGCGTCTCCGAGGAGGTGGCACACGTGCTGGCCTTTCCAGAACCATGGCCGGCTTGAGCCAGAAGGGATCGGGTAAATTATGGCGGTTAGGCGTTATGACCTGGGAGCCCATGGCTTGCCCACCGCCCTGGAGCCGCGCCCCAGCTCTTCAGGGCCCCTGAGCTGTCTGCTCATCACTGGAGCTCACCTGCCGTCAGCAGCACACCTATGGCTCCTCATCTGGTCCCTGGCAGTACATGTCTATGACTCGGTTATCTAGAGAATTCTGACCCCCTGGATCTGGCGTAAGGGCCTGGGACACAGCACTTTTGACAAGCACCTGTGATTCTGATGGGAACTGAAAGGAGAGGATGGCCACTCTGTCTCTTACGAACAAAGACTCTGGAGCCAGCTGGTCCCGGTTCCCAGGTCACGTGACCCTGTGGGCTCGCACTTCATCTGTAAAAGCCTCCCTGGGAAGCCGGTGAGATTGGAACCCAGACCCAGCAGGCTTTCCCTTCATGCCCATCTTTCCATCTTCCCTTTGCTTGAACTCTTCCAGCATCCACTGCCATCTCTTTCCTTGTGGGGGGCTGGCAGGGGCTGCATCACTGCACACACACCTGATCTATTCTGTGGTGGGGATGGAGGTGTCTTGCTTTGTAGTGACATGTAGCTCGGGCTCTCGCAGTGACTTAAGGAAAGGGGGTTGCCTCAGCCCCTCTGTGATAATAGGTGGGGGTGGCTGATTGAGGGAGAATTCAACACTCAAGGCGGGAAGAGAGCCATTTAAAACACAGCAGCAAGACAAGGTTCTCCCAGGCCAAACTGGAAACCTCCTCCCCACTGGCCCTGCTGCTGTTCGACTGCTTTGGAAAAAACCATCCAATAAAATCAATATGACCCATGGCAGGAGTTGACCTTCCTGGCCCTGGGGAAGGTTCCGGATGACTGGACAGGTTTCTGACAAATCGGAATTTCTCCTGCACTCGGCGAGGGCAGGTTTGGAGGTGAGAAAGGCTGTAAACCGCTGTGGTGCCTTCAAAAAATGAGATGATGCACTCAAGCGATACAAGCATTAGGCTGACTGGGGAACGGCTGAAATGCTATTTCCTCAGGAGGGACCACGTGCTCCGTGGCCCAGGGGGCTCCAGAGAGCAAGGAAGTTACCGGGTGAGGACGGGGGCGGGCGGGGGTGCGGGCAGAAATCACAGCTGCTTGGACTCCGGGAACTTTTCCTTGAAGCAAATGATAACTTAATGGGGCGAAAAACTTGGGCTGTTTTGAAATTCAAGCACAACAACTTCCCCTGCCTGCTCCCCATGATTGAGCCAAGGGCACGGTTACGGCCGCCGTTACTGATGCTTTAATGCAGCCCGCCGTCCAGATCCGACAGCTGGGGGGGGGGGGCTGGCCACGGGGGACCACGGGGAATAGCGACAGAGGTGGATTTAGCCGGAATGACGGCAGTGAGCAGCCACGTGGCTGTGACTCAGGTCCAATTTCTCCCTCTCCGCCTCTCGCCTTGGATAAACCCCATGTAGGTGACACCAGAGTGATTGCCTGGCTGCCATTTGAAGGCACCGTGACATATAATAAGCCAGTCAAACCATAAGTCAACATTTATCTGTAGGAAGCCACATTCTGCACGTCCCGAAAAGGCGAATTTTCCAGATGAGAAGGACCTTGAAGATTTTCTACTTCAGTGGTTCCCATCCTCCTCGCTGCGGGCATCCCTTTTGTTCTCTTCCCTGCCAGCCCTCATGTTTGCAAAGATTGTGTCGCCTCAACTGCCTTCGTTAAGTAATAATTAATTTGTTTCCCAATTGTTTAATTAATCAAAGACATAAATAACTGCCAACCTGAGCTTTTAATCAGTGTGTTTGTGGTGGGGAGGGGTCAAAATGCTGACACTTATGAAGCACCTGCCATGCACCGGTCCCCGGCCAGACACCCTCCCGGTTTTCTTTCCTCTCGTCCTCACACAACCCCTCCGTGCGAGGACGCAGACACAGAGGGGCAGAGAAGCCAGTCTCCTTGTCCAAGGTCACACAGGCAGCCAGAGGCAAAGCTGGGACCGGTTCCTGGGTCTGCCTGATGTCAAAGGGTCCACTCTTTCTAACAGCCTGTTACTGCCTCTCTGCTCCCCACCCTGGGGTGATGTAAATCCAGCCCAAGGTGGCAGGGAGGCAGTGGAGTCAGCCTGGAACATTGAAATTGCCCCCTGTGTTGGGTCAGGACTCTTTCCACTGCAGGTGACAGAAGCCTGACTCAAACTGATGCAGGGGAAAAAAAAGGGGAGGATGGGGACAGGTTAGCTCCTATGACTAGAGACCAAGGTGGTCCAGCTTCAGGTATGGCTAGATCCAGGAGATCAAACAAAAGTTGTGCACTCTCCCTTCCACCCTGCCATCTCCTGACTCGAGTGGATTCCACACCTCCTGGTTCCCATTTCCTCCTGCCCCAGACTTCCCCATTAAATCCAGACTTACACCTGCAAATGTCTCCTTGATGTCTCAAATGCATTTCTCATTCAACAGGGTCACATGGAGCTCTCTGACTCTCCTGTCCCCAAACCTGTTCCTTCCCACCTTCCTGCAGCCCAGGAAACGGGGCCACATCTACCCAGCTTCTCAGGCCCTGTTTGGAGTGGACCTTCAGTCACCTCTCTCTCCCACCCATAACAATCCATCAGACTTCACCTTCACAACAATCCCAAACCCTCCTCTTCCCTCCAGGCCCCTGACAATGCTCTACCCCGCTCCAGTCCAAGGCACCTGGTCCCTCCAGCCCCTCACTGGTCCCCAGGCTTCCACTCCCACCCCCATCAGCCACGCTCAACTCCACAGCCAGAGCAAGGATTTCAAAACGAGACACAGAGTTACTCACCTAAGCCCTCCTATAGCTTTACTACACTTAAAATCAAAACTCTTTCCCATGGCCTGCAGGTCCTACGGGATTTGGTCCCTGCCCACCTTACCAGTGACTTTCCTTCCCACCCCTCACCTTGCCCAAGGGCCTCTGCCACACTAAGACTTCTGTTTCTCTAAACATCTCAGCTCCCATCTACCCCAGGGACTTTGCACTGGCTGTTCCCTCCTCTAGCTCTTCCCTTGGCTGGCTCCTTCTTGGCATTCATGTCTTGGCTTAAATGTCACCTGCTTGGGAAGCCTCCTCTAACCACCCCACCTAAAACTGTCCTCCCCTGAAGTTGCCCTCTAGTACATCCTTCGAGTGTTAATCGCAACGTGTAAGTATCTTACTGAGTTATTGGCTGGCTCGCTGTGTGTCTTCTCTCATTAGAATGTTGAGTAGATGGTTCTATTGGGCAAATGTGTGATTTCTCTGCAGAGTACCAAGGCTCTCCTCTCCTTCTGGATGTGTATAGGGATCTCGCCAACTCTCTGTTGCCCCATGGCAGAAAGTTCTGGAAAGTCAGCATCTGAGGGCCCAGGTGAAGGTGCATAATGTTGGGCGCCAGGTGGAAGCACATGTAACACACCCCCAGTGCAGCTGCAGGTCATGCTGGGGCCTTGTCTGTGGGGACTATTATGACAAACACATCTCCGCCTCTGATTCTAATGGAACTACATGTTTCTGAAGCCAGAGCCCGAGGAAAAGCACACCAACTGAAGAATTAGGCCTCGTTAGAGACATTCTTGTCAGTAACGGGGCATCTGGGCAGCAGCTTTTCATCAGTGTTACCGTCACGACTCAGCCAAGCAGAGACTTGAGGAAGGAGGGGTAGGTAAGGTGCCGCCCCCCCCCCCCAGCCCGCCCTTGGGGCCTTCTGGGCCTCTGTTCACACTGTTCTCAACTGCAGGCATCCCTTGCCCAGCTTCTATCTCTCCACGTCCAAATCTCTCCTCCAATAAAAATGCCACGTCCTCCACCAAGCCCTCAAGGATTCACCTGAGGAGGGGAGCTTCCTCCCTTCCTGAGCTTCTAGCACTTCATTTCCCCAAGGACAAAAATCACTTCCAACCCACAAGTCTGGTTATTTGTACATGAGAGGTAGTCTTATATCAGACTAGAAGCTCCCCCAAAGGCACCGTAGATCTACCAAAGTCCTATATTGTGCCCAGAGTATGGAGAAAAGACCCATGCAGTAAATGTTTGTTAGCTGGATGCTGTTCGCTTGGATGTACAAATGATGAGGAGATGGATGGGTGGATGGA
This sequence comes from Hyperoodon ampullatus, assembly GCF_949752795.1. NCBI lineage: Eukaryota > Metazoa > Chordata > Mammalia > Artiodactyla > Ziphiidae > Hyperoodon > Hyperoodon ampullatus. The sequence continues at coordinate 84,129,445 of NC_136927.1, read as the reverse complement.
TGGATGTCTGGATGGATGGAAAGATGGATGACTGACTGGATGACCGGACAGATGGTTCATTGAATAAGTGGTTGAGTGGATGGATGGGTGGTTGCTCACTGCCATTTTAAAATGTATTCTTGATGACAACAGTGGTAACAGGGTAATAAGATCAGATTAAAGCAGTGGATCTCAAACTGACTTCCAGGAAGTCCCCAGCCCAGAAGATGTATCTCAAAACAAATATTCATACTTAAATTAAGTTTGAGAGACACTACATGCCATAACCCCTAGAGTGTGGTCATGGTGTCCATTAGCATGTAACAGCCCTGAGAATTTGTGATGAGGGAACACGCTCAACACCCTTTGTTAAATGTTGGCTTAAAGCCTCCATGATGAACTCACTCACAGAGCATCCCTCATCCAAGGTTTTTAAAACTGGCTAACATTCCAAGAAGGTAGATGAGATGGTGAAGACCCCAGGCTCAAGGACCGGGGCCGGGCAGCTGACTGTCTGCTAAGTGAGGAACATGTCGGAGACTCAGAAGACATTTGCTCCTGCCAAGCTTTCCTCCTCCTGCACCCAGGCTGCAGGGGGGTGGTGATGCTGTCTCACTTTCCTGAGCTCTCACGACCCAAAACTGAGTCATCCCACTTTATCTTTCCTTTGTTACATTGGCAAGCATTCAGATGGTTTTAGCTGTAGCAATGATACAATGCCGCAATGATAAAATACTGTCTATTCTCCTCGGAACAAGAGGTCGTGAGGAATCTGATCATTTTTCCTGAAGAAATCATCTTACGTTTCAAACTAAAGACTCTCCAACCTCTTCAGTGGCTACAGAATACAAAAACTTAAGATGCAAAGGCTTAGAGATTTCAGGAGAAATCTACCTGTGGCCCCTTCCCCACATCCCATAAGGGGAGGGCGGCGGTCTATATAGACTGTGCCTGCAGGGGCTAGGAGGGAGGGTCCTATTTGGGCCCGTGGTGAAAAAGTGAGGCTGGACTTCCAGCCCTTCTCACCTCTCCCTTCCCTGCTTCAACCCTTCCAGCCGCACAGACCATATGCCGATTTCTGAAATGCCCCATCCATCTTGGCGTATGCCACTGTTTCTGTCTGGATCACCCTCCTCCCACTCAGCAGAGTGGCCTCTGAGCATCCTTTGGTTAGCTCAGCTGTCCCCTCCAAAGCATGGTCACTCTGACCAGCGTCCTTTGCTTCCTCCTTTTTTCACAGAGTTTTTTTTTTCCAATTTGGAGTTATATTTGTTTGTCTATATCTTTGCCCTTGCAGACCACAGTCTCCTGATGGCCAGACCTGTATCTATTGCACTTCACCTCACATATTACCCGTCCCTGGCACAGTGCTTGGCACATCATAGTTGCTTAATAAGGATTTGCCAAATTAGTAAATACCTAAAAGTGGCATATCCAGGCAGAAAAGGAGATGGGTACCACCTTTCGAGATGGTGGTACCCATCATCTCTCAAAAAATCTACCTGCTCACGGTACCACCTCTGCCATCAAACTCACTCATGCGGCCGAAGGAAGCTGTTGGAATGATAACACACCTTTCCTCTTTCCTTCCTTCTGGCCAACCATGGAGCTGGTGGGTCTGAACATTTATTTCAGAAAGAAGTTCACTTTCATCCTGAAAAAGGAAATGCCCCTGTCAAGACCCAAGATGAGAAGCTGAAGCAGAGTGCCCAACACTGAGGTTCCCTCTGCAACGCCCTTGCACACACACACGGGTTTTCGGAGAAAATGTCCAGAGTCCACTGTAATCGCCCCAGAAAGAGCAAGTGCATGGCAAGTCGTGGCCTTCGGGTCTGTGGTTGCAGATATTTCAGACCTGGTTATTTCGATGCTGAAGCCACTCCACGTGCCCCGTTCCACCCACTGCCCACTGAGTAACCTCATCCTTGGAGAATGCTGCTCTGTAATTAGACCCCTCCAGCAGGATGGAGCTGGAGACATTTCAGAATTCTCTCTTGCTACTTCAAAGCCTTAGGGTTCCCCCCTACCCCCTCCTTGATTAGCTAATGACAGAGGGAAGCAGTTACGTAATTTCCCCGGCAGAGTCTTTTTCTGCCTGTGGCTTTGCTCTCAGTCCTTGGAGAATCCAACTGTAGCTTCCAAGAGGGGCTGTGGGCACTAAGCACAAACATCTTCAAAGCCATTCACAGTTCCCTGCCCCTAATGAAATCCCGCCCCAGGAAAAGGTGACCTGTGTCCACCCTGACAAGGCAGGGCTGAATGAGCAGCTGGGCATCACGACGCTCCTTCCAGCTCTCTCTTTTCTTCTTCCACTGGCCTCACATCCTACACAACAGCTACTCTGCAAGTCCTATTGTTCCCTGGATACGCCATCGTCAATCTCAGCTTCAAGCCTTTGCATATACAGCTTCCATTCCCAGAGTGAGCCTCCCCTTTACTGAACTCACGGGCTCCTAGGCATCCATCAAAACCCAGACTCAACATCCCCCCCTTCCAAAGAGCCATCCCTAACTGCCCCAGTGGATTTGGGTGACTCTCCCTGTGCTTCTATAGCCCAGCACGCACATCCCAAATTACCCTCCAGCCCAGCAGTGTGGCAAGACTGTGTACAATCCCTGCACCGGCCCACACCCTAGGGTTTCCGGGGGAACCGGGTACATAATGGACAGCCCTAGTTCCTGCTTTGCTCCCGGCCGAGCACTGCACCTGGAATTCCTAATCCTCAGTTTAAATCCTGGATTTGGCACTGGTTACTGATGCGATGTCAGGCAAGTCACTCCACTTCTTGGGCCCCCAAATTCCCTGCCTCGCAGGATTGTGGTGAGGGGTTGGGAGAAAGGAGGACCATGGATGTCAGGTGAAGGCACACCTTCACCTTCTAGTAACCGATGGAATAAAGGCATTGTTATGTCCGCTCACGTGCCCTTTTCTCCTTTTCTCCTCTCCTCTTCTCTGGGCCTTCCTGCTTCCCGCATCACACAAATGGGGTCTTTGAGAAAATCTCCCCCGGTCCACAAAGAAAAACACTAGCTGGAACCACCAAAGCCGAGTGGCTCTGGGGGTGAGGTTCCCCTCTGGGTGAAGCTCTGCTGGGTTCAGCCACGGACACCATTTCACCACTCTGTTAAGTCTGGATCAATCTCTCCAGCAAAAGCTCCTGCCACAGCAAAACTGCAGCCAACAGATTACAGGGGGATTGATCACCCCCGCCCCTGTGCTACCATGACATTTTGTACCTACTGCCTCTAATTACAGTTAATCAAAGGATGGACAGAGGCCCTCCCCGCTCCTGCCTCGGGGACTCCACTTTTGTGCTTTAAGACACGGCTCAGATGCTACCTCCTGGGGGACGTTTTCCAAGCCCCCTTCCCCGTCAAGCACCTGCTCGGGGCCTGCCGAGTTTCACCACCACCCCAGGCCACACCCCACTGTCATACCACCTTACTGGCCTGGCCCGTTGACTTCTCTGCGTCCATGGGGGTCCAGGTGCCTGGGTGGCCAGTACAGGGCTTGGAGACCAGCCTCCTGGCATCCCCGGGTCCCCTTAGACCCACTCAAGAGGGGTGTATTAAAAAATTCAAGTCCAGGCAAACCCCATTTCTTGAACCCCAAAGCATTTATGTAAGAATTAAGGTTTCTGCAGAAGACTCAGAAGGCTTCATTTACGCACCCTGAGCCTCAATTTCCTCATCTGTTAATTGGGGGGGTGGTCATGATTCTCTTGCCTCTCCAGGTTGACATGAGCTGTTGTAAGTAAGGCTCAAGCATGAGGCCCGACCCCTCTAAGTAAATATGAGCAAATTGTGTTACTGCTATTATCAAGACAAACGCAAATTGACGCATCTCGTGGGGAAAACAGAAGCCACAGAGGGGAAAAAAGGGATCACACTGCTGTGATAGATGAAATGTACTCGGCTTCAACTATTCTCGTGATTTTCAGTGTGGGGTCGTTAGGGATAAAGAAGCAGTTGCCCCTTGGGGGAGTGTTCCTCAGCTCAACCTCGCACTGACACATCCCTCGAATTTCAGTCCAGTAAGCTAGTAGCAGGAAGCACGAACAGCACCTCCAGAAACGTCCTACAGTGGCAGCATTCGACCTGTTTGACCGATGAGGAATCTGAAGACCACAAAGTGCCGGCCCTAAAAGGGAACAAAGTGCTGGTACAACTTGAGACGTGACGCTGAGTGAGAGAAGCCAGACACTAAAGGACCAACATGGGAGGGTTCCATTTATATAAAATTGTCCAGAATAAGCAAATCTGTAGAGACAGAAAGCAGATTAGAGGTTGCTTAGACCTGGGGGAGCTGGGGCGGGGGGCGGGTAGCTAAAAGGTATAGGGTTTCTTTCTGAGACGACAAAAATATTCCAAATCAGACTGGGGAGATGGTTGCACACATCTGTGAATATATTAAAACCCACTGAATTCTGATTCTTTAAACGGGTGAATTGTATGGCGTGTGAATTATATCTCAATAAAGCTGCTCAAAAAGAAATAAAGGAAAGGAAAGGCGTTAGCTCGAGGCCACACAGCCGGAAAACTGTGGGCCCCGACGCCATACAAGTCTGCCCCTAAAAGACCGTCGTTCAAGCCCCCCGTGCTTTTTCTGCAGCCCCATCTTCACAAACAGCTCTTGGGTCTCAGCACTTGGAGAGCATCTATCCAAGGGCAGAGCCCACCTACCCCCGATCTCCCACCCCGCCAGAGCCGATGATCTGTTTCCTGGTCACATAAACAGTCTGAGGATGGTACTTTCTGGAAGCCCCCCACTTCCACGAGCCCCAGCTTATCTGATCTGGCGCAGACGACTATAAATAAACAGTTACAGACTGCCCTGTCTGGATGAGCCATTTTCCAACATCATATGAACTTGCTTTTAAGTACCAGCTTTTCACAGATCGGTTGCTATGAGGCACTTTATTAAAAACCACCCATTTGAAGCTAAAATCCAGCTCCGACCAAATCCAATTTTCGTATCTACTGCTTTTTTAGACATAATGATCAGAACATTGTTTCTGTTTCTATGGGGAGGAATGGATTCGAAGGGCTGTTTTTCTGTGTTTTCTCTTTCTTAACAGGCAGGTGGACTGTGCATGTTGAAGGCTGCTATTTGCCATGGCCCTGGAGGCCTTCAACAGAGAACAAATATTTATGCTTTGTTAGCACACACAGACATCCTCGGCAATGTTGATTAGCGCTTGGGGCTGATCCAGCCAAGGTCAGGGGCTCATACCCCACCCCCCCACCCTGGGCCCGTTAGCTTCTCTTAGAGGTAGAGTCTCTGCTTCAGCCCCTACGCCGGCCTCCCTGTGACGAAAGTATATTACTGACCATATCGGAGACTGAACAGAATACACTGGTGGGTAGAAAACGCTCTGCACCGGGCCCAAAACAAAGAACATGCCCTTTTCATAATGGTCCTCCCTGGGACCTGTGCATCACACAACCTTTGTAGAAGCCCTGAGACCACAGGCACGGCAGTGGGGGGGGCCTCGAGTCCACCCCCGAGGACACGCTTGCTCAGCTTAGGGGTCTCCTGGCTGGATGATGGTGGCTTAGGCTTTCTGACCATCCACTGCTTGACCTGCAACCAGGGTCAGGGCAGGACCTGCTTTAGACAATCGTGCAAGGTCAAAACAAGCTACTATGTGCAAAGCCCTCGGCATGGAGCTCAGCAGAAACTAGATGCTCAGTCCATGGGAGCCGTGAGGACGATAACGATTAAAACCTTCCCAAGGGGGCCAATGTATATTGAGTGTCTTTTCCTTTTTTTTGTTTTTAATCGTCATTCGGTTTCATCATTTGCAATGAAATTGATCAGCACTGACTTGAGTCAGAAGCCGTTTCTTAGCCTTCTGTTTATCAAATCCTCCTTCCGATCTTTCTTCCCTATCGATTGGATTTGAATACATGTGCATTCATTTAAGAAGTACTTGCAGAGACCTACTGGGTGTCAAGCCCTCGCAGGGAAATTCAAATGTGCGGGAGCAGGCCATGCTGCATGGGGCACCCGTGCTTCCTTGATGAACCAGAAGCAAATCTGGGTAATAAATACAGTGGTCAGACAGGTACCAGGTCCGCAGGAAGATGCGGCTGTCTCTGCACTCAGGGGAGGGATGTGACCCCCAGAGCAAGGTTTTAAAACACAGAGAAGAGATGTCTTGGGGACAAGGGCGGGGCAAGATGCACTGCCGAGGAAAGGTCCACAGGACGTCCTATGCGTGGGTTCGGAGCTCAGAAGATAGATGAGCCCAGTGTTGTCCCTCTAGGAGCCCTGTGGTCCTCCATACACCCACGGCACCAAACCAGCAGCAAGCACCTGGACGCACTCACAATGGCTTTCTCCTACGTTGGGCTTCATTCAGAGAGCGGCCTCTGGACTTCAGCATGTGTGGGGAAATGGCTCACTCCTTAAAAAAATTAAAACAACCCGTCATCGGGCTGAAATAAAACTCTCGCTTCCGCCAGTAACTTCACAGTATAGATTAGAAGCTGATCTTGAGACTTAAAGGCACCCGTCTGATGGCTTTGGGTGGGAGCCTGTTTCTGCAGAATTAATAGTAACAGCAGTTCTACAAACAGGTTCTAGTAACAGCACTCACCAGAGACATCCTGTGTCCTGAGGTCTCCGGATGATAAAGTGGATGGAAATAGCTTATTTCCATCCCCAAATTCACTAACACAGAGCAGTTAGCCAAGGCAGATCATGGGTAATTATGCTCGGTTGTCTGTGAATTAATTTCTAGACAGTACTGCCAGGAGCTAATGCATTTTTCAGTGAAGAGGAACGTCAAGAAATCTTGATGCTTGTGCGGATTGGTTAATCGTTGTGTTTACATCGCCTCAGTGGGGTGAGGGGCCAGCTGGAATGTCCTCTGGGGTTAATGGACATTTTGGAAAATGTGAGGATGCAGGCTTGGCAGGGCAAAATACGTAAGCCGTCTCTTCCAAGCCCGGGGGCTGAGATGCTCTGCCTGTCGTCAGGACTTGCTGAATTGCTGTTCAGTCATCTCGGAACTAAAAATGCATCTACTTGCTGATTAGCAAAGTTCAGCTTCTTCTGTGAAACTTCTCAGACAGTTTTACTCCCTGGTTCCTTCCACATTTATTTTCGAATCTCTCCTCCGAGGAGAGGCTGGTGTCAGGGCAGCATTGATTCGGCAACTCAGTGTTCACCTGATTTATCGATAATGGTGTGAGGTGGTATCCAAATTTGGCTTATCATTTTGATGTATCGGCCATACCTGATGATAAGGTATGCATTCCTATAAAAATAAACTCACTGGGGCTCCCGCACGCCTGGTTTCTTTTTTTATTCTTTTTGGCTGCACAGCATTCCCAGGAAATGATGAATAAGATGCTTCATTTAAGCATTTCTGAGCGATCTAGAAACTGAGCAGGAGCAGAGGTACCCGGATGCAGGAAAGCCTGAAATTAACAGGCAGCCATCGAAAGGATAAGATTAATTTCATTTTTTTTTTTTTTTGCGGTACGCGGGCCTCTCACTGCTGTGGCCTCTCCCGTTGCGGAGCACAGGCTCTGGACGCACAGGCTCAGCGGCCACGGCTCACGGGCCCAGCCACTCTGCGGCATGTGGGATCTTCCTGGACCGGGGCACGAACCTGCATCCCCTGCATCAGCAGGCGGACTCTCAACCACTGCGCCACCAGGGAAGCCCCATTTTCTTTTCTTATCTTATGCTCTCTTTTATGTCTTTCCCTATGTAAAGGGGAGATTAATTAATCCAGGAATTATCTTTTTGTTGGCAATTTTATATTATGTTTGACTACTTAATAGAAATCTGAACTATAGTGGGCCCGGTGCGGAAAGCGTACCCTGAAAGACGGAGGCAGAAGTCATTTTGAGCGGAGGCGGCAGATTTCACAGCTACTGTCAAAAGCCAGGAGCTGGGAGAATAAAGCAAATGCCACCAGGCCTTCATTCATTCACAGAGTCATTCCTTCCAAGACGCTTCTCGACACCTGAAGTGGAACCTCCCAGACTCTGCCCTCTCCTTGAGAAAACCTTTGAGCCGCACCTGACCAAGTTTTTAGGGTAATTTGGAACCGATCTGAAATTCAATTCCATTCGGTAAATATTTATCGAGCGGCAGCCATATGCTCAACACCATCCTGGCTGTGTGGGGAATATCAAAAGGGGTGAGACATGGTGGCTGTCACAGAGGATCTCACATCTAATTGGGGAGATGAGATATACACACACACTACAAGGCAATTATGGTAATAGCACGCATTTAAATACCACTCTCCTGTTTACCCACATTTTCATATCACTCTCTCATACATTGTTGGAACCTCTCAACAACTCAGGGAGGGGAGGCACAGCAGATATGATGAGTCTCATTTTGCAAATGAGGGATCGGAGGAGGCTCAGTGGGGTTGGGAGGCTGGCCTCAAATCACCCAGACATAAATGACAGCAGCGGGCCGCCAGCCAGGGTCCTCGACCATTCTGTGGTGTGTTGCAACTAATCAACTACGCTGATTAAATGCCCGAAGAGGGGCGCAGAAGGCGGGCTGGAGGAGTGCCAGCCCCCCTCGGCTGCCCTGGCTGGGGGAAGCCGGCCTCATCTGGGAGGTGATCTCTCAGCCTGCTTCTGGAAGGGGGTAGGTGACGTCAATCTAGCTTTTGAATCCTACCCCGATTTTCCAGCAAGGATATTGAAAGACAGCCCCCTTCTCTGTCGTGCCCCAGTTCTGGGATGTCCTGGGCATGACACCCCAGGACACCCACTCCCCTGCTGCTGGTGTCCTGCCCAGCCCAGCAGCACGGGAGCAGGTAGCAAGAAAATGTCAGCCTTCGTGAGGGTGGCCCGATGGCTGGTCCAATGGCACTGGATGGGGAAAACCGGTGCAAAGTCTTGCAGACCCCCTCTTTACATCAGGAGCAAGCATCAGTTTTAGGGTACCATGTCAACAAGGACACAGATGATACCAGGACCCAGGTCTCTCTGGGATCCCGACATGGGGCACACTCTGAGGACGTTTAGACGAGCGCCCGGATGAAGGAGTCCGGCCACCTTTGCTCTCAGAGGGTGGCTCTCAGATGCCTGGTCGTCCTTGCTCAGTCTCTCATTTCGTCTCTTGTTCCTAGTTAGAAGGATGGATGAAATCATTCCTACCCGGCCCCATTAACCACACAGATCAATGGCAAAGAATAAAGTTTGGATTTTTCAAAAATCTTTGCAGCAGACGGCTGCAGGAGACCAACTGCAGGCTAAAATATGACAAGATTCCTAATTAAATATAATTAAATAAGCACTAAGAGAGAGACTGACACTCCCCTCCCCACACTACACAGCAATGTGCTAAAGAGTACAAAACTGAGAACGTCATTCTCTGGGAAACCCCACAACAATCATATAGCCCAACCGGTCTGGTGACCCAGCTGGGGAAACTGAGGACAGATTTATGGTTATGACTTCAAGCAGGGTCTGCAGGGATGGAGGGCTGATGACAGAAAGCTGACTGAGAAGAGCAGGCCCATGTACGAGCTCCTGTTTGGGGGTGATGCTGTTAGCCTCTAAAAGGTGTTGCCACTGGGATGCTGTGTGGCCTAGGGCAAGTTACTTAACCTCTCTGTGCCTCTTTTTCTCCCTCTAGACCAGCACCATGCAATAGAAATATAATGCAAGCCACATCTGTAATTTTTCATTTTCTGGCAGTCAAAATTTTATACAGTAACAACAAAAGTATAAAGAAGGTAACTTTATCATACATTTTATGTAACACAGTATGTTCAAAAGAGTAGCATTCCAGAACATGTAATCTAGATAGAAAATTAATTAAATAGTTCACATTCTTTTTTTTGCCCTAAGTCTGAAATCTGCCGTGTGTTTTACAGCTTCTCTCAATGAGCACCAGCCATACTTCAAGTGCTCGAGAGCCACTTGCCATGAGTGGCTACGGTATCAGCCGGCGCAGGTCCAGAGGATGGGCCCAAGAATCGAGTCTAACTTAGGTTTCAAGTTTGAAAACAAACAAGACACGAAAGCATTTAACAGTGCCCTGCGTGTCACCAGCACCCAGTAAACATTAGCTGCGATTATTATCAGAAAACCAGTGTCAAACCATTCATCCAGAAAGGACTCTGATCCATGGCTCCTATTTATGAAATTTTCTCTCTCAAATCCCTTCCACAAGAGCAACCCCAGACAGTAGGCAATGGGGGCGGGGTGGGGGGATTTCTTTAGGCTCTGGGTAAAGCTAGTGAAAGCGAATGGTGGCCTCTGGAGCTTGCCCTTAAAGCAATTGGTGGATCCCAAGATTAAAATTCAACTGCGGCCGAATTCTGTTATAAACGGCTTCACTCCACCTGGGGTCTGGAAGCCAGGCAGAGGTAATCCCCTCTCCTGGGCATACACTGATGAAAAGCCCGCCTCACTCCATCACCCACAGCTTTACATCAGCCATTACTCCCAGGCCTGACACTAGAGTTACTGCAAGGTTTTACACCCCTCTGTAAGGCTCTCAATTTTGTGGCCAGAGCTTCCTAAGGCTCCTTCTTACCCAGCAATCCAAATAAAAATAGTGCTATTGATCACAAAGGCATCAATAACGTCAGCCCTAAAGCTACTCATGCACATTTTTAATTGTCCTGTCCCTTTTTATATCTTTAAATATTACCATAAGCTTCTAGGAGACACATCATCCCTCGTTGGGAAGGAGGAAACGGCCCCCACAGCTCAATCCCACGCATCCCAGAGCAGTAGGGAGGGTTACTCTCCCACTATTAATAATCGCGAGGTCCCTCTCTGTAAAAAAGAAAATAGAACACCAGCTAATCCCATCTGGGGGCTCGGTGTTATAACTCGTCAGGAAATGCTGCCCAATTACGCCTAATTTCTCCTTGTTTTTCCGACTGGTCCGCATCCCGGCAATTATGCTTCATTTGCTGTAACAGAGAAAAGTAAAATACCCAGCTGGTAGGCAATTTCCCCGTGATTAAAGCATCAGGCTGATCAGAAAGCTGCCGTCCAATAAATTAATCAAGAAATAGGGAATGAACGCCCGTGTTTGATGTTTGCGAATCGCACATGTGGATCTCCAGATGTTTCAACTTAATTTTTACCGCCATAAAAACGAAGAAGGAGAAAACTGGGAGTGGATCCAACAGCCGGGCGAACCTCCCCACCCCCCACCACCACCACCAACCCCACGCAGCACAGCGGCTGCTTAGCAGCCTCTGGAATCTTCTTCTCACCTTTTGGTGAGAGCAAGGCTGGTCCTCAGAGCCTCAAGCACGGCCCTCTCCAGGGCCTGTGCCAGTGTGTGCCATGTGGAGAAAAATGATCGGCTCCAAAATTCGACAAGAAAGTAAGAAAATCAAAATTAATAAGTGCTTCATTAAACGCCTGCCAAACGCAGCAATGAGGCCTCCTCGCCGCTTGTTGGCTGCAGTATTCATGATGTCGTAGTCATAAAAACTTCATTAAAGGGGCTTCCCTGGTGGTTCAGTGGTTGAGAGTCCGCCTGCCGATGCAGGGGACGCGGGTTCGTGCCCCGGTCCCGGAAGATCCCACATGCCGCGGAGCGGCTGGGCCCGTCAGCCACGGCCGCTGAGCCTGCGCGTCCGGAGCCTGTGCTCCGCAACGGGAGAGGCCACAACAGTGAGAGGCCCGCGGACCGCAAAAAAAAAACCCCAAACAAACAAAAAAACCACTTCATTACATTTGAGAAAACAGTTGCAAGAATTCCTAAGGATGCTATTGGTTGTGAGGGAATCACAGGTAATTATGACGTTGGTGAATTATCTGCCACCAGATAATTTAAGAAGCAAAATCATTAAATTCCTTTCAATTACTTTACTGCAAATAAATTATACTTAAAGTGCGGGTGTGTTTGAATTTGCTGGCGGTGATGGGGCACGAGGCATCCAAATGAAAGGCTTCCCAAGGGCTCACATCCTTCCAACGTTACCCACCGGTGGGGGTCCTGCTCCCTCACACCTGGGATGCTCAGGTGGCGCTCTACACCTGTGAGGACCCAGGGGCTCTGCTAAATACCCTGCAATGTACAGGACGACCTCATCACACTGAATAGCCCAGCATCAAGTACCAGTAGCACTGCCTCTGAGAATCCCTGCCCTAGTGCACCATCCAGGCCAAAGCAGCCTGCCTCCTGAAGGGGCTTTCTCGTGGACTATTTACAACTCACAAGGGCAGGAAAACTCAAGTTGAGGGACCTCAGAAAGTCACTGCACACAGTACACCCGGGTCTCCTGGCCAGAGGAAAAACTGTGTGGGGTCTCACGGGCTGCGGAAACCCACTTTTTTTGGCAGCTCTTGCAACTAGACATATTTTTGATGGAGTCAGACCCAAAATGAGGCCGTGAATCACCAACTTTCCAGAAGAAAGAGCTCTCCGTTTCTAAGCCGTAAATCAAGGGACCCGGCCTCTCAGTCTCCTCCATAGCCTCCAAACTCGCCGTGTGTTCCTGCCTTTTCTCCTCCACGAGTATTATCTCCTTTCACTGAGATCTCCCTTTTCAGGAGACTTGATTTTGTCTGGGGCTGGTTTTAGATTATTCTTTCAAGCAAAGTAACATCAGAAGAGATTAATCATAGCCTGAAATGGAAAGGGATGAAGCCACATCCCATTGTGACCTTATAATTTCCACTGTGATTGCCTGCCCAGCCTCAGGATGGAGACCAGCTCTGGGTGGGTGGTGATTTTTTTTCCAAGTGGCCCTCAGCCCTGATCCCCACTCATTGCGGTGACTATGACAGCTTCTTGGATTTATGAATTAAGTGGCGACCTCATAAGTATGCGTTTGGAGCCTCACAATGGAAATAGTGATAATAAATACTGCTCATCGGCAACGAAGCTATCAGATATAATCTGGGGGCTGTGGGTGGAATTGCCTTCCTCCGGCAAAGGTATGAGATTAGCCCTCTGAAAAACAGTGACTAATTCCTGTGCTACTGTGAGCAGGGTTGATATTAACTCTATTTTCTAGGAGATGAAACGAACACAGAAAGGTTAGACAAAGCCTGCCGTGCTCCACAGGGAACCGGTCCTGGGGTGGAAATTAGAACCCCAATGGTGTGGGCACCAGACAAGAGATAAAACCTTCATACACATGATAAATTACAGTTTGAAAACTCCGTGCCTCCGTGTTCAGGCTTGAGAGCACAACACAGCCAATGATTCGAATAAAAATCAGGCTGGAGAAGAGAAAACAGAGGCGGGGGGCTGGGGTGGGGAGGGCTGCTCCAGAGAGAGGGTGGACGTGGGAAGGGTCCTTCTTCCCGGCAGAATGTGGAAACCATCACCCTTTAGAGCAAGCATTTCCCCCACCCAGCTACACCCCAGCTTCTTCCCTAATTCCAAGCCCCTTCCTTGGAAATAGGAGAATCCAAGAAGCATCTTGGAAGCAGAGCCCAGTCAGCTAATTCCAGGGCTCCCAGCTCAGCTGCAAGACGCATGAAAGACCCAAGACTGATGATTATTAATTGTGGAGAGCGGAGTTCTGAAAAATGACCCCTCGCTTTTGCTTTCATAACTTTTCGGGAAAGGCGGCACAATTATCCTTTCTCCTCCGTCGCTTAAAAGTTGAAACTGAAATTAATTTTTTTTAAACAAGCCAGTTATAAAAGAAAACCATAATGCCTTGCCACTGGGTAATTCCTTCTTGATTAAAGACAGGGGCTGTTGATAAAAATTGATGCCCCAAAAGACTCATAACAGACGAAGACCTCCGTCTGATGCTCATGTGTGACTGGATGGGTTTTCTAGGCAGAGAATGAACATTTTGGGGAGTGAGTTTTCTTGTAAGAAAGTGGAATAAAGCAACCTGAAGTGGGGTAACGGGGAGTGGGTGGATTCCATGAATGGGGGCAAGGGAAGGAATGGGAAAGCTGGTGGTTTTTTCCTGCCCAGAATTAACTCACTCTTTTTCTAGTAATAACCCTCCATTTTACTTTGAAGGCTCTCAGTCCAAGAGGTTCATATGAGGTGGCCCTGCAGCAGCCCCTCCCACCCTCCCTGCCCCCAGGGAAGGATACACGTGCCAGCCCGGACATTCGCTCTCCAATAATTTCCTGCTCTAATGATTGGGAGCGAGGTGCTCTCTCTTGGAGGGGGCTGCAAAACTGGCAGGATGTAAGTCTGGTCCTGCTGAAAATCACTGGTGACACCAAAAGGGAGAGCCTCCTGAGAACAGAGCCACTCTGGAGGAACTCAAGACCTGGGAACAAGCCAGGGCCACCACATACAGCTGGGCAGGGTGTGCACTGCACAAGTCTTCCCGCTGAAGGGGCAAGCAGGGTCTGAAAACTAGCCCACACTCTGCCAATCGATGATAAGTATCACATCCCCTTTACCACGTGCAAAGCATCCTTCTAAGCACTCCAGCACCTCGGTTATGCACAACTCTATGAGTTATTATTATTGTCACCACTTTAAACATAAGGAAGGAAACCCAGGCGGTCTGGCTCCAGAGTCTGTGCCCTTAGCCTCTGTCTTTTGTCAGATTCCGGGGTAGAGAGAGCAGAGTATTCAGGAGACTCCAGCGTGGCTGAAGGAGAGAAGGCAGAGAGCAGGTGGTCCATGGGGAGGCTAGAGAAGTAAGGAGGCCAGAACATGAGACATAAAAAAGGAGGATCCATGAGAGGGACATGATCAGATTTCCCTTTGGATCAGATTCACTTTGACCATTGAATCTCATACAAATGGCAAAGGGTCATACCCAGATTATACCAAGAACTACTACAAGTCAAAGAGAAATACGAGTAACCTGATGCAAAAAAAAAAAAAAAAAAAAAGGGCAAAAATCTTGGACGGGCACCTCACGAAAAATATATGCAAACGGCCATTAAGCAAAGGAAAAGAGCCTTAACTTAATCGACCATCCGGAAAATGCAAATTGAAAGTACCGTGAGGTGAAAGCAACCTCAATATCCATGGATGGATGAATGGATACAGATGTGGTCCATCCGTACAATGGGATACTATTCAGCCTTAGAAAGGAAGAAAATTCTGACACCTGCCACAACATGGATGAACCTAGAGGACAGAATGCTCAGTGAAGTAAGCCAGTCACAAAAGGACAAATACTGTACAGTTCCACTTACACAAGGTATCTAAAGTAGTCAGACTCATAGAGACAGAGAATAGAAAGGTGGTCGCCAGGGGCTGGGGGCTGGGGCACGGGAGGAATGGGAGTGGTTGTTCAGTCGGTGAAGAGTTTCCATTTGGCAAAAGATATGAAAGTTCTAGAGATTTATTGCAGGTCATAGTTAACACTCCCGTAGTGTATACTTAAAAATGGTTAAGATGGTAAAAAATCTAATACATAAAATAAAAGCACAGAAAGATACCCTATCTACCCAGAGAATGGTAAACTAAAGACACAAAAATAAACACAAAACTGCTGGACAATAGCAAGTATTTCAAGGGTACAGGACAGCAAGAACTCTCATACGCCGCTGGCAGGCATGTGGGCTAGGACCACGGCTTTGGAAAACTATCTGGTGATATCTATGAAAACCGAACATACCCTATAAGCCAGAAAGTCAACTTCTGGCTTAGATATGTGATAGAAATAAATTTGTACAAGAATGTTTATATAAGTTTATATAAGTGTTGTTTGTAGGAGCCCCCAAATAGAAACAACCCAAATAGCCATCAAGAGTTAAATGGGTACAAAAATTATAGCAAACTCATCAACAGAATACTATACAGCAAAGCAATGAAACAGCGTGCTTGAGTTTCATTTTGTAAATGTTGGGCAAAAGGAACCAGATGTAAAAGAACACGATCTCAATTACTTGGTTTAAGGAAAATTCAAAAGCAGGCAATGTGAAACGGCAGGGTGGGATGTCAAGACCGTGGGGCTATTTCTTTCTTTCTTTCTTTTTTATAAATTTATTTATTTATTTATTTTTGGCTGTGTCGGGTCTTCGTTGCTTTGCGCAGGCTTTCTCTAGTTGCAGCGAGCACGGTCTACTCTTGGTTGCGGTACGCGGGCTTCTCATTGCAGTGGCTTCTCTTGTTGCGGAGCACGGGCTCTAGAGCGCAGGCTCAGCGGCCATGGCTCACGGGCTTAGCTGCTCCGCAGCATGTGGGATCGTCCCAGACCAGGGCTCGAACCCATGTCCCCTGCACTGGCAGACGGGTTCTTAATCACTGTGCCACCAGGGAAGTCCCCAGGAGGGGCCATTTCTGAGACAGGGTGAAGAGGTGACTTCACGATCTGGGTTGAGGTTCCACAGAGGTGCACTGGTAATTATTCTTTTCATCCTTTTTTCTGGATGATGTCACATTTCAGTTGGGGAGAAAAATCACGTTATCTGCCAAGGATGATAGGATGTGGGTAAGGCATGGGGCAGGAAGACCGTTTCAGAAGCTGTGACGCTTGTCAGGCGAGAGGGGAGGATGGGCGGGGTCACAGTGGTGGCCGGGAAGCTATAAGGTGTATTAGTGAGCGTGGGCTGGACAACACTGACCTGCGGTGAGGTTGCTGGACAAGGGGCCAAGCACGACGCCCGGGCCAAACGACTTCTCCCTCCTCATATTCTTTTGGGGGGGGGCATTTTGGGATAAAGACCATCTGGTATATATATATATGCAGTGGAATATCACTCAGCCATAAAAAAAATGAAATAATGCCATTTGCAGCAACATGGATGGACCTAGAGATGATCATGCTAAGTGAAGTAAGTCAGACAGAGAAAGACAAATACCATACGATATCACTTATAGGTGGAATCTAAAATATGATACAAATGAACTTATTTACAAAACAGAAACAGACTCACAGACATGAAAACAAACTTGTGGTTACCAGAGGGGAAAGGTGGAGAGGGATAAAGTAGGAGTTTGGGATTAACAGATACACACTACTATGTATAATCTAGATAAACAAGGACCTACTGTAGAGCACAAGGAGCTATATTCAATGTCTTGTAATAACCTATAACAGAAAAGAATCTGAAAAAGAATATACACATATAACTGAAGCACTGTGCTGTACACCTGAAACTAACACAACATTGTAAATCAACTATACTTCAATTTTTTAAAAAGAGCCTATTTTGTACCTGGGCTACTTGGCCTTTAAGAAGAGGTTTGCCAACTCCTGGTTTAACCAGTCAGAGAAGAATCATATCGGGTGATTTTAAAATACACTGATATGGATGTGCATCCTGGTTGGACAAAAAGAAGTGCAAAGAGATCTTAAACTCTTTTTAGGAATAATGATGGTGTTAGTAATAATATTGGTATTATTATTTTGAAATAGCTAGAAAGAGCCAATAAACAATGATTTTAATTATTTGCAGCCTAAGAGAGAAAAGAACTATAAACATAAAATCTAAGCAATCAGATATCCATAGTTAAGACTCCCATGTTGGCTGGGAACAAGCCCGTGACTCCCGGCCTCTGCATAGGGGGCCTGTGTTTGTGCCATCTTTCTCCCCAAGATGTGCTTCCATAGCCCCGCCTCCTCCACCCCAACACCCACGTCCTAGCCCCGCACACTCGCCCTTCAAACCTCAGCTCCAAACTCACACTCTCAAGGAAGCATCCCCAAGCCCCCAGACTCTCCATGATAAGCTCTCATGTCAGCCTCTGGAGCCATCAATTGTCATCAGCTCCGTGTGTGTGTGTGCGGTGTGAGTGTGAGTGTGAGTGCACACATGCAATGACTTGTTACCATAGGCCTGAGTCAGAGCACACACCATCATATCCCCAACCCAACAATGCCTGGCACGTGGCAGAAGCTCCATACAGATCTACTGAGTGAAACTGCAAAGGCATCGTAATAGCTAATGTTTACTGAGCACTTACTATGTGCCGGCCTACTGTGAGTATTCTCTCACCTAATCCTCTTCCCAATAATAATCTAACATTTATGGAGAGCACCCTCTTTGCCAGGCCCCACTTTACATGTAACCCCTCATCTTCTTTTCCCGTCAATTCTATGCTATCTGTGATGGTCAATGTCACGTGTCAGCTTGGCTGGGCTATCAAACCTTGTTATTCCACCAAACACTAACCTAGGTGCTGTGGTGAAGGTATTTTGTAGACGGGTGAGCATTGACACGTGACTTTACTTTTTTTTCATTATTAATAATGAACATTTATAAGTGCATGCAAAGCTTGAGGGTAAGCAATCTGTGTTCTCTCATTGAATTTTCACAATGTCCCTGTAGGTCATGTACTATTATTATCTCACTTTGTAGTCTTGTTAAATGAGATAGAGAACCGTTAGACAACCCAAAAAATCATAAAGTAGAAAGAGATGAATTTGATATTGAATTCATCTCTGTCTCCCCAAATGCCCTGCTCTTCATCACCCCACGCACATGGGACCAAGAGATTGGAACGGAGCACAGCAGCACAATTGTTTGCATACACCGGAACTCCACATGTCCTTTTCTTTCTTTTCTTTTTTAATTTTTTTTTTGAGCTGTAAATTGACTTCATTCAGAAAATAAATTTTTAAACTGACATTTTAACTGCCTCCCCCCAATTTTAGGGTTTTTAGGAGTAAATTTTTCTGCTCTAAATAAAGCAAAAATCAAACACCTTTTGGGAAAAACATTAAATAAAGGAGATGACCCATAATAATGTGTGTGTGGCGGGGGCCGGGGCGGGTAGGCTTCACCCAGTCAGTTAAAAGGCAAAACTGAAGATTCCTTGAGGAAGAAATTCTGCCTGTGGACAGGGGCCTCAGGCATCTGCCTACAGATTTCAACTTACCTAGCCTGACCACCCCCCAATCCCATAAGCCAATTCCTTAAAATGCATCCCCTAACATAAATATCCTACTAGTTCTGTTTCTCTAGTGTAACCCTGACTAATACACCATCCAAATTTCTAAACAGGGAAACTGAAACAGGGGCAGGCTTCTACAGCTGGTCCAAGGTCACCCAGCTAGAATAGGCTGGAGCTGAGATTCAAACTCAGGCAGTCGGGCTCCAGAGCTGCAATGAACCGCCAGTGCTCAGTCTCCAGCAATGAGAACTTCCTTCCCCACCCATCCTCCTCCTTGATTAAAGAGAGGTATGGCCGCGGGGGGATGGTGGAGAGAGTGAAGTTCTAGAACAAAAGTTGACTTAGAAATTCCTGCCGCAGTTGGATATGGGTTGAGTTGGGTCAAGGATGGCAATCAATAAGATTAATACAGCATAACTTGAGTTTTTATTCCCCCTGTTGTGATGGATGAGGCCTTTGAAGCAACTGGCGGAGGCCTCACCCTGAGCGTCCAGGAAAGATTTGTGGACACATTTATATGAAGGATCTCCTTCCAGCTCCCATGAGTGTTTAAGTTGACTTGCTTCAAACCAAGATCAAAGAACAGGCTGCAGATATTGTTTCACCAATTTGTATAAATCAGGCAGACAAACCGTGGCCTCGACAACTACTGATGTTTCTCCAGTTGGAGATAACTTGTTAAGAAACACGTCAGGCAACTGAAAAAATCCCAATGCCTCCTTGGGAGAGAAACTTCAAAAAGAATTGATCACTTGCTGACTGACTTTACCTTAACTATTCCTGAAGCCACAATTGAGAAGGCCCCAGGGTCCACTATTCACGTATCCTTCAACCTTTCAGAATGGATTTGAGTGATCGTTTTTAACACTAATGCCTTGTATGTTCGTAGAGTTTTCAGATGGTCACAGAC
This sequence comes from Hyperoodon ampullatus, assembly GCF_949752795.1. NCBI lineage: Eukaryota > Metazoa > Chordata > Mammalia > Artiodactyla > Ziphiidae > Hyperoodon > Hyperoodon ampullatus. The sequence goes on along the minus strand of NC_136927.1, from coordinate 84,109,818 downwards.
ATCGCTCTGTTTCAACCTCACAACAATCATAGGAGCTAAGTGATGGCAACAAAGGTGTCTGCCATCTTGCTGGTGGGAAATTGAGGCTTAGAGAGGTCAAGGGTCTCCCAAGGTCAAGCAGACACGTGACTGACAAAAGTGAGATGAAGCTGGAAGTTTAGCCCCAGCCCCAGGTGGAGATTTCCTTCTTCTTCTCATTTTGCCAGTGTTTACTGAGGGCTTTCTGGACGCCCTGTGCCGGGCTGGTTACTTCCCCTCTCTCTCACTCGTTAAAATATTTCCTGATCAATACATTTTCTTAACATACAATTCCACAGTGGGAGTAATGCAGAAGCTACTTTAGAAAATCCCATCAGAGTCTCATACACACACACACACCAGCCAGAGTCTAGGAGACTTGGGAATCATATAGAAAATAACCAACTCTACAAATAGCTCATACAACTCAATAACAAAAAAAACAAACAACCCAGTCGAAAAATGGGCAGAAGACCTAAATAGACATTTCTCCAAAGAAGGCATACAGGCGGCCAACAGGCCCATGAAAAGATGCTCAACATCGCTAATTATTTGAGAAATACAAATCAAAACTACAATGAGGTATCACTTCACATCCGACAGAATGGCTGTCATCAAAAAGTCTGCAAGAAACAAATGATGGAGAGGGTGTGGAGAAAAGGAAACCCTCTTGCACTGTTGGTGGGAATGTAAATTGGTACAGCCCCTACAGAGAACGGTATGGACGTTCCTTAAAAAACTAAAAATAGGGCTACCATATGACCTAGCAACCCCACTCCTGAGCATATATCCAGACAAAACTGTAATTCAGAAAGATACCTGTACCCCTATGTTCATAGCAGCACTATTCACAATAGCCAAGGCATGGAAACAACCTAAATGTCCATCGACAGAATAATGGCTAAAGAAGATGTGGTACATATATACAATGGAATATTACTCAGCCATACAAAGAATGAAATAATGCCATTTGCAGCAACATGGATGGACCCAGGGATTGTCATACTAAGTGAAGTTAAGTCAGACAGAGAAAGACATATACCCTATGATAGCACTTATATGTGGAATCTAAAATATGACACAAATGAACCTGTCTATGAAACAGAAACAGACTCACAGAGAGAACAGACTTGTGGTTGCCAAGGGGGAGGGGGGTGGGGGAGGGATGGACTGGGAGTTTGGGATTAGCAGATGCAAACTCTTATATAGAGAATGAATAGACAGCAAGGTCCTACTGTGTAGCACAGGGAACTATAATCAATATCCTGAGATAAACCAGAATGGAAAAGAATATGGAAAAGAATATATATATACATATATATGTATATGTATAACTGAATCACTTTGCTGTACAGCAGAAACTAACACAACATTGTAAATCGACTGTACTTCAATAAAATAAATTAATAATATTAATAAATTTATTAATAAATTAATAAAATAATTAATAAAATAAATTTTTAAAAAAGAAAATAAGCCACTCCCTTCTCATCTGTGTACATCTAGAAGTGCCTCCCACAGTGTGAAAATGGCCTTTGGATCCATGAAAATGAATAACCACTCTTTATTGAGCACTTAACACGAGCCGAGCACTATTTATATATTAGCACTTTTTTTTTTTTTTTTTTTTTTTTTGCGGTATGCGGGCCTCTCACCGTTGTGGTCTCTCCCGTTGCGGAGCACAGACTCTGGACGCGCAGGCTCAGCGGCCATGGCTCACGGGCCCAGCCGCTCCGCGGCATGTGGGATCCTCCCAGACCGGGGCACGAACCCGTGTCCCCTGCATCGGCAGGCGGACTCTCAACCACTGCGCCGCCAGGGAAGCCCTATATATTAGCACTTTTAATCCTCTGGAGTAGATCACATTTGATTTCCATTGTACAAAAGAGGAAGTGGAAACTGAGACTCACTGAGGTCGAGTCCCAAGTTCATGCAGATATCAAGAAGTGGAACGTGGGTTCCAAAGCTCCTGTCCCTAACGCAGTGTTTCCCCACATCACACCTTCACCTAGCACCTCCCCATTTTTTTTGCCACTTCCTGTACAACCTGTATGACCGTTAGCTTCCCGTTATGAACTTATTATTTAAAGGAAACGTTAATTTTACTGAAAAAAATTTATCTTTAAAAGAAGTCAGACACCTTCAGATGTAGAAAGCTCGAAAGGGCATCACTCCCAGCCTTACTACTACAACAAAAAAACAAGCCAGACAAGTTGAAACTTGGCAGCTTTTCTTTAATCCAGCAGAGATCTGAGGTTGCCGGGGAATCACCTAATCTGAAATCTAAGGAAAGACAGGTGCCTCTAGGGAGAGACGGAAGTGGGGCACTTGCTTACTGGAAGTCCAGACCATTGGACACTGGTATGACAAAAAGCTAAAATATTTAACAAATTGCTAAAGGTTGATGTGGGCTCCTTAGACAGTGTAGGACTTCTGGGAGCCACAGACATAAGAGGAATTCATTCTATATGCAGTTTTGCTTCCACCGCTGAACTGGTGCTCAGATAAAGATAGGAAAGGGCAGGGTGAGAACTCTGAGAGAGCTCCCTCGTAGGGCAGGCCTGAAGGAAGGGAACAGCGGCCACAACAGGAAAAGCACAAAGCCCCACCCAGGTCCTTCTCCCCATCTCCTAAAAGTTCTAGGGGAAGGGCAATAAAACCTGGTACCCTTAGGACACTGGTGAAAACCAATGGAGCTGATTGAAGGAAAAAACAACAAAACCCCTCTATTCCTGGGGTAGGGTGGGATGCAAAGGAAGAAACCCTGAGCCCAGACCCACAGCTGTGGTTGGACAGGCTCACACAGGGCCTGGCTGAGATCAAGGCATACTCATAACAGAGAACACTCCCCACCCTCAGCCCACCACCAGGTAAATCAATGTGGAGTCACAAGGAACAGCATCAGCTTCCAGGAGGGGGGCAACAGGAAGCAGAGAGATCCCCTCTGGCAAAGTGCAAAGGAAGACTTAAAGCTGAGGGTGGAGCAGACATTAAGGAAAACACTCTTGCAAAGCAACTCCCCACATAAACACAAGCTAACCAAAGAGGTTAGCTTGAAGCTAGTGGTACATTGAGGGTAACTATAGCAACAACAAAACCTAAACCCAGCTGAACTCCTAAGTGGATTGACTCATCTCCCCATACTAAAGGCCTGGCAGAAATAAAGGCATGCTCTGTTTCCAGACATAAAAACTATTTACCTCAGTCCCTATTGTCCAACACTAGATGTCTGGCTTTCAATAAAAACATTTTGAGGCACTCAAAGAAAAAGCAACAAGCCATCAAGAGACAAAAGAATCAACTGAATCAGACTCAGATATGGTATAGATGTTGGAATTATCAGACAGGAACTTAAAATAACTGATTAATATGTTAATGGCTCAAGTCAAAATGAAGACACCATGAATGATCACGGGGTAATTTCAACAAAAGAGTAGAAACTATAAGAAAGAATCAAATGGCAATACTGGAAATAAAAAACACAGTAACAAAGACAAAGAACGATTTTGACAGACCCATTAGTAAACTTAACACAGGTAATAACAAACTTGAAGACAGGTCAATAGAAATTATTCAAATTGAAACTCAAAGAGAAAAAAGAGTTTTTAAAAAATCAGAGCATCCAGGACTTCCCTGGTGACACAGTGGTTAAGAATCCTCCTGCCAATGAAGGGGACACGGGTTTGAGCCCTGATCTGGGAAGATCCCACATGCCACAGAGCAACTAAGCCCGTGTGCCACAACTACTGAACCCGCATGCCACAACTACTGAAGCCCACATGCCTAGAACCTGTGCTCCGCAACAAGAGAAGTCACCACAATGAGAAGCCCACACACCACAATGAAGAGTAGCCCCCGCTCGCCACCACTAGAGAAAGCCCGCGTGCAGCAATGAAGACCCAACACAGCCATAAATAAATAAATAAATAAGTAAATAAATAAATTTAATTTAAAAAAAAATCAGAGCATCCAAGAGTTTTGGGACAATAACAAATGGTCCAACAGAAGTATATTTGGAATCCCAGAAGGAGAAGAGTGAATGAGGAAGAAAAAATATTTGAAGAAATAACTGACATTATCTAACTGACATTTATAGAAAACTCCACCCAAGTACACAAGGAACATTCACCAAGACAAACCATATTCTGGGCCATGAAACCAATGTTAATACTTTAAAATAAATTATTGAAATTATAAAAAACGGTATTGTCCAAAACTAACGACAGACATCAAACCACAGCTCAGTGAACACCAACCAGGATAAAATAAACAAAACCAAACACCGAAATAGGCATATCATAGCCAAACTGCTGAAAACTAAGGACAAGGAGCAAATCAAAGGTAGGCAGAAGAAAAACAAACACATTACATGCAGAGGAACAAAGATAATAATTACATCAGACATCTCATCAGAAACTAGGCAAGATAAAAGACAATGGAACAAACTTATGGTTACCAAAGAGCAAAGGTGGGGGGAAGGGATAAATTAGGAGGTTGGGATTAACATATACACACTACTATATATAAAATAGATAATCAACAAGGTCCTACCGTATAGCACAGGGAACTCGGCTCAATATTCCGTAGTAATCTAAATGGGAAAAGAATCTGAAAAAGAATAGATACATGTATATATATAACTGAATCACTTTGTTGTACACCTGAAATTAATGCAACATTTTAAATCAACTATACTCCAAAAAAAAAAAATAAAATAAAATAAGATTTAAAAAAAAAGACAATGGAAATGACATCTTTGGAGTGCTAGAAGAAAAAAACTATCAACCCCAAATTTATTCCCAGGCTGTGGGTCATATACTGCCTGCTGCTTATTTTTGTAAATAAAATTGTATTGAATTTATAAAATTCATTCCTATATTGTCTATGGCTGCTTTCATACTACAGTGGTAGGGTCAAGATGCTGTGACAAAAACCACATGGCCTGCAAAACCTAAACTATTTACATCTGACTCTTTAAAGAAAAAGCTTGCCAACTCCTGCTCTAAAAGATAACTGATTTTCAAAAAAGTAGTAGCAAGCTTCTGTGTGGTCATATCATACGCAAAACTAAAATACATAACACCAATGACACAAAGCATTTGAATGAAGAATTATTAGCATATTGTTGTAAGTTTCCTAGACTAGACATAAAGCAGTATCATTTTATTTGAAGTCAGAATTTTTCATTAAAGATTTATATCGTAAAACCTAGGGCAGGGCTTCCCTGGTGGCGCAGTGCTTAAGAATCCGCCTGCCAATGCAGGGGACACGGGTTTGAGCCCTGGTCCGGGAAGATCTCACATGCTGCGGAGCAACTAAGCCTGTGCACCACAACTACTGAGCTTGCACAGGGTGCCACAACTACTGAAGCCTGTGTGTCACAACTACTGAAGCCCGTGAACCTAGAGCCCATGCTCCGCAACAAGAGAAGTTGCCGCAGTGAGAAGCCCATGCACCACAACGAAGAGTAGCCTCCGCTAGGCACAACTAGAGAAAGCCCGTGTGCAGCAAAGAAGACCCAACACAGCCAAAGATAAAATAAATAAGTTTAAAAAAAAATCTAAAAAAAACCTAGGACAACCACTAAAAAAAAATTTTAAGATATAAATACTAAGCCAACAGGGTAGGTAAAATAGAATCATAAATAGAAGAATGGAAATAATAAAGATAAGAGCAGAAACTACTGAAACTGAGAACAGAAAAATAACAGAGGAAAATTAACAAAACCCAAAGCTTCTTTGAAAAAATAAAGCAGATAAAACTCTAACCAGATTAACCAATAGAAAAAGAGAATAACACAAATTATCAATATCAGGAATGAAAGATGACATCACATTGAAAAGATTAAAAGATAATAAAGGAATATTACAATCAACTCTATGCCCACAAATATGACAACTTAGATGAAATAGAGAAATTCCTTGAAAGACACAAACTGCCAAAGCTCATTCAGGAAAAAATAAATAACTTGAATAATCCTTTATCTATTAAATAAATTAAATGTACAGTTAAAACCTTTTTAAAAAGAAAACCCCAGGTCCAGATGGCTTCAATGTTGAATTCTACCAAATATTCAAGAAAGAGATAATACCAATTTTTCACATATTCTCCCAGAATACAAAAGAGGAAGGAACACTTCCCAACTCATTTTATGAGACCAGTAATACCCTGGTGCCAAAATCAAAGACATTACAGTAAAAGAAAACTACAGATGAATAACCTCCATGAATATAGATAAAAATCTTTAATGAAATACAAGTAAATCAAATCCAACAATATATAAAAAGGATAATTCATCACAGTCAAGTGGACTTTATCCCAGGAATGTACGGCTGGCTCAACATTAAAAAAATCAATCAATGAAACTTACCATATCAGCAGGTTAAAGAAGAAAAATCATATGATCATCACAAAAGATGCAGAGAAAGTATTTTATAAAGACACATCCATGATTAACAACAACAACAAAAAAAACTCAGAAAACAAGGACTAGAAGAGCATCTAAACTGATAAAGGGCATCTACAAACAACCTACTGCTAACATCACATAATAAAGACTAAATGCCTTACTCCTAAGATCCAGGACAAGGCAAGGATATTGGCTCTCATCATTCCTACTCAATACGGTACTGCTGCAATAAATCCAGGGGGAAAAGGGCGTCTCCTTCGGAAAGGAAGAAATGAAACTGTCTATATTCATAGATTACATAATTATCTGCACAAAAAATTCCAAAGAATCTATGAAAAAGTTACTAGAACTAAAAAGTGAATTTAGTGAGGTTCTAGGATACAAGGTCTATATACAAAAATTAATTGTATTTCTAGACACTTGCAATGAACAATTGGAAATTGAAATATTTTAAGGTACCATTTACAATAGCACCAAATCTATGAATAATTAGGTATGAATCTTACAAAATACATACAAACCCTATATGCTGAAAACAAAACAATAGTAATGAAGGAAATCAAAGACCTCAATAAATGGAGAGAGATGCCATGTCAGTGGATTGGGAGTCAATATTAAGGTGTCAGTCCTTCTAAAACCAATTTATAGAGTCAACACAATTCCAGTCACACAACTCTTTGCGTTTTAGAATCGACGGGTTGATTTCTATGCAAAAGCCCAAGTCTTGGTTCCATTCCCACCCCACCGCCAACAAGTGTCTGCTGGATGAATGGCTGAAGGATGAGTAGACTCTGGTCTTCCTCGGGGTGTGTTTCTGCTTATTACAATTTTCTGTAATAGGCATGTATTTCACGTTGGAATTAGAAAAAAAAAAAAAAAAGAGAGGAAAGAAACCTGCACCCCTGGAAGCCAGAAGCTGTGGGGTGTCAGTTTCTCAAGATCACTTCTCACCTCCCTCCAATGCATTTTGGATGTTTTATGGACAAACAACGTGAGTCCAGAGGTAAACAGGGATGCGCCGAGGTCACTGTGGCGGTGAGTGGTTTGGCTGGGCTGGAGCCGGAATCCTGACCCCTAACATCCTGATTCCTCCTGATTATTGCCATCGTCATTGCCATCGCCATTGCCATCATCATCGTCATTGCCATCACCATCGTCGTCATCGTCATCGTCATTGCCATCACAACCTGACGCTCACTTTGGGCCAAGCACCAGGACTGCAGCTTTACATGCGTCTTCTCATTTACTCAGAACAGCTATTGGAGACCCATCAGTGTGGTCCAACAAAACGTGCATCTTAAACACCAGAATCACCCTTGTGATGGTGCAGCCCGTACGATCTGCGTTCCACTGTGTCCGCGCTGGGGAAGAGCTCACCCCATTAACATGTTTGGTAGAGCGCAGACGGTTGAAACCCGCCACACACTCTACTTCCCAATAAACCACACAGCCTGGAGACACTGCAGGAACCTATGGATTTAGGTGGGGCAGGAGAAGGCCACCCAGTGCCATGTCGGGGACCAGCTTCCAAGGAAAGGCCCACTGACCCTGGAGGTCCGCAGGGAGGTCAGTCGCAGCCCGCAGATGCCCCCCTGTTCCCCCTCCTTCCCCACTGGCTCCTCCTCCACTTCTGGCAGCATCCAGGAGGAAGACCAGGACCACTAACGGGGTCTTATCCAGATCCTCGGCCTTTGGTGAGACCTCTGGTTTGAGTTTGCTTAAATTGTTTGCTAAAACTAATGGCATGTTTCTTAATTTCCTGGAGCTTTGGGGAAACAAGCCAGGAAAAAAAAAAAAAAAAAAAACCCACCTCTGATTCATTTTCTCTCCACCTTCTGCAAATGAAAGAGAACACGGAATGAATGGTGTGGTTGATGAATGAGAGTGGCTGCTTAAAGCCCGGCTTCCCCACTTCCCCCGAGGCGAGATAGGACTACACAGCTCCCGAGAGACTTGGAAGCCGGCTCCTCTCCGGGTTTCAATCTGAGACCCCGCCAGCCACAAGGCACAGGCAATCTCAGCCCCATCAAACCCACCTTGAAACCCGGTGGGAAGATGTTTGGAGCGTGGGAAGAGGAGGAAGACACACTATCTTGTTAACCCTTTTCCTTAGGGGCATTTTGCACCATTACCCCAAGTCACTTTTACCTTGGTGTTGCAGAATTGGGACATTCTGCAGTACACTCTATAAATTATTTTTTAAGCTAGCTTGAGCCAAATATAACAGGTAAGCCGTCCAGACCTGCTTAAAAAGGATAAACCCCAGCTAAGCGCGTAAATTACACCCCACTGCTTTTATCATATAAACACGGCCAGAGAGCCAAGTGCATTAAAGAGGCGAGACACAGGCCCTCATTGCTATCTCATTAAGCCCATTAAATTTTAGGAAAGAAAATACCTTCACATCTTGGGTCTGGTTTAAACTATCAGGGAACAGATTAGAGTTAATTAATGCCGTGAACTCTGAAGCCGCCAGCCAGGAGGCTCCCAGCGGAATCCACACCTGTCACAGACTCGATTTCAGAAAATCGAAGTGGACACTGACGTACCCTCCTCTCCTCCCCACATCCCCGATGCTGGAACCCTAGGTACCCAATCTGTAACTCCCGAATCTGGATCAAGAGATAAATCCCACCCCTGAGGCAGAAAGTCGGTGGACTCCAAGCAGAAACTGTGCAAAGGTCTGTCGCTGGCACTCCAGAAATTGCCAGGGGTTCCAGGCTGCAAGGCGAGACTGCTGAGTTGCTTCTGGCAAGTTGGAAAGAGCTTATCAATTATTCATGCAATTGGATAAACAGGGATTTTATCTTGTAGCGTGAATCAAGAGATAAAAATTCCATTTCAAGGGCCTCCCTGGTGGCGCAGTGGTTGAGAGTCCGCCTGCCGACGCAGGGGATACGGGTTCGTGCCCCGGTCCGGGAGGATCCCACATGCCGCGGAGCGGCCGGGCCCGTGAGCCATGGCCGCCGGGCCTGCGCGTCCGGAGCCTGTGCTCCGCAACGGGAGAGGCCACAGCAGTGAGAGGCCCGCGTACCGCAAAAAAAAAAAAAAAAAAAAAAAAATTCCATTTCAAGAGGGAGGGTGGAGCCTGAACTCTGAATGTTTATTGTAAACTGAAACCACAAGAAAAGAAGGACAGAAAACCTAGGTCAGTTCTTCTGCTTGGGCTGTGCCCTGAGCACTTGTACACTCCCCCCGACTCCCAAACCTCTGTCTGCTCCCCAGACGACGCACTGCCTCTTCTATTGATGTGGTGAACCAGCCATAAAACTCTCACTTGGCAGTTGATGGTGGGACCCCTCTGGATGGATTTTTCAGCCCCCAAACAACACCACCTTCAAGGTATTTCTATTTAAAATCAATGTGCTGCTTCCAGACTGAAATTGGAAGCAGAGGAAAGTTTACAAACAGACGCCTAACACGTCGAAAGGGTCTGCAAACACCTGCAGGAAGGAGAAGTTAGCACCCGCGTGGCGCCCCGGGGTCTAGGCAGAGAGAAGCGGAGGGAAGGACCACCTGGGTGATGCCTCCCTGCCCTCGCTGGGCCTCAGTTGCAGGAAGGGAGAGTCCACGTTTTCCTCTCTCTTTTGCTCATCTTACCTTCTGAACTCTGAGCAGGAAGTTGCAATCGTGTTACTGAGTTCATGGTGGGCTAATAACCCAGGTCTGTGTGAGGCCCCTCCTTTGTTGTATTTTGTCATATTTCCCTCCCCCGCCCCATCTCCATGCCCACCTCCCTCTTCTCCCACCTAAAGGCAGCATCTTGAATCTGTTGGACGTATTGCCTTAGATACACACACATGAAAACCTGTGGATGCGGGTCTGCGTTCAGAGCTTCCATGAATAAGCCCTTCTGCTTCCTACCTCTTTCCCGGGACACTACATTTTCTAGATCTCTCTGTATGGTTGTGTGTATCTCGTTGGTTTCTCCAACAGCATCAAGGACCCCCAGTGCAGTCCCCATGTTGGACAGACATCCAGGGGGCCGCCACTTCCCTCCTCGACAAAGACACTAGGATGAAGCTAAGACAGCCTGGGCCGGGGAGGAACGGGAGCTCAGAGCCCTGCACCTGCTCCCTTCCCATCTCCTCTGCCCAAGGAGGCCCCCAAGGGACCATTTGGAAACCAGTGAACTGTCCATCTCCTGAGGCCCTCCCAGCTTCAGCGCCCTGAGTACTGTGCCCTGGATGGGGTCTCAGGCATGCAGGAGTCACCCACAAATGGAAATGGCCACCATCTTACCAAGGACCAAAACCCACCAGGCCCCACGCTGACAGCTTACTTGCATCACCTCCGGAATCACCTCTCTGAGGATTCTCACTTTTTAGATGAGCAGAAAGGCTCAGAGAGGTTGCCCAAGGTCACACACCTCATGCATGGCAGCGCCAAGACATGAACTCTGTCTAACATCAAAGGAAAATATAAATATAAATGGAGAAGAAAATCATACATCCCAATGTCAGCCAGGCTTGTCCTCTGTGGTCAGATTCCGAGTGACTGTCATTTTTATTCTTTCTACTTTGTATTTTCCAAAAAGTATATCAGGAACAGTGTTCATGTTATAATGGGAGAGAAATAATCAACTTTGTGCCAACCATGAGCAGCCCTGGCATCAGTTAGAGATGCTGGTTGGGCTGGGGACCCAGAGATTTCAAAAGAAAACCAACCACAAACTTCCCAGGCAAGCGAGCCTGGTGACATAAGAACAAGTGTTTGCTCTGCGCTCAGGAAAGAGTTGAAGCATCTTCCCACCATGCTGGGCTCTGTGGCTACTCATGGGGGAACATATGGCCCCACTTTGGTGAATGAGCACACGTTGAATGCAGGAATTATGATGTATCTCCACAGCGTGGGGACCAGCAACCCAAGGGTGAGTTAGTGTATTAGTGAGCTATTACTAACAAATTAATAAATGAGAGGATAAAATCAACAAACCATTCAGCTTGGGTACCACCCAGAACAACAATCTGTAAGGGTAGGTCATTCTACCCATCAATCCATCCACCCATCCAACTATCCACCCATCCATCCACCCATCCACCCATCCATCCATCCACCCACCCATCCATCCATCCATCCACCCATCCACCCACCCACCCATCCACCCACCCATCCATCCATCCACCCACCCATCCATCCATCCACCCACCCACCCATCCATCCATCCACCCACCCATCCATCCACCCACCCACCCATCCATCCACCCACCCACCCATCCATCCATCCACCCACCCATCCATCCATCCACCCATCCACCCATCCATCCATCCATCCATCCACCCATCCATCCAAAATGTGTTCACTGAACGCCTACGTGTCAGGTGCTGGGTTGAGCCCTCCAGTGCCCCCTTCCTCCCCACAACACCCTGAGGGGGCAAGAAGACTGGGACAGGTGTGAGGGCTGGTGGAAGGAGCTTCTGGGCATCCCAGGGCATTCTCACAATCTGCCTCTCCCAGAGGCAGGTGAACCAGGAGTCATTTCGGACCCAGGCAGTTAGGCTCAGGCTAAGGAGCAGGACCTTAAGCCCCAGAGCAGGTCTCATCCAGGCTCCATCTCACACCAGCTGTGTGAACTCTGACTTCCCTCCAGGGAGTCTCAGGGCCTGAGAAGACTGGATCCTGCACCCAGTGCCCACTCGGGCACTGTCTTCTTAATCCTACAGGGTAGTGTGGGCACTATCCCCATTTTAAAGAGGAGGAAACTGAGACAGGGTGAGTTGCAGGGCTGGGACCAGATGAGGCCAGGGAGGCACCCAGGGCTCAGAATGTAAGGAGGTGCTCGGCTTCAGGCACTCACCCTGCACCTGCAGAGCCTGACGGTGAGCACCCCTTCAGCTTTCGAGCCCTGGTGCCCTCACCCTGGCCGTAACCCTCGTGAGTTGCCAAGTGGTAGCATTAAGATTTGCAATCAAGTCTTCTGACATGACCCAGTGCTCATCCTGTGATAGTTTATTTGATCATTCATTCATTCAACAAAACGTAGTGAGCCCCCATCACACACAAGGCCTGTGCGAGGCATGGGGGCGGGTACAGGCAGGGAGATGCACCAGTGCAATGCACCGACACCACGGCAACTACCAGAGGCGACAGATGAGTGTCCGTTACCCCGGGACCATGGGTTTTCCCAGAGGACAAGAACAGTTTCCCCATCTGAGACACAGGGGTGGTAGTGAGGGTCTGGTTGACTCCAGGGCCAGCAAATGTGATGCTCTGTAGGCAGGAATGGTCACCAAGGTGGGGGGTCCAGCCTGCTCTGATCTGCCCCTCACTTCATCCAGAGCAGCCCCCGCCTGCCTTTCCCAGCCAGGGAAGCTGGCCTGGATGTTTATTTGGTTATTAGATAACCAGGCTCAGGCACCACTTCTTTGATCAGACACCCTTGATAACAAGCAGAGGAAACAGACCATTTTATAGCAAGATTTCTTGGGGTGATCTTATCTTCCCCTGGTGTTTTTAACAGGGACAAGGATGAGGAGGTAGGTGTTTGGTGTAGAGGGAAGAAAGCGGCCCATTCTGCAAAGCTCTCCTATCGGCCCAGGCCCGGACCAGCCCCGGACTTTGATCTGGGGGGAGGGTGGGGTGGGAGATAAACACAGAGCACAGAGGGCCGGCCTCCCACCCACCCTGGACATCTGGCTCATGGCCCTCCTTCACACGGGTTGTGCTTGGCTCCAGCAAAGCCCACCCTGTGTCCCCCCCATACCCCCTGCCGCTCTGACCACTTGGGGAGGGCCCCTGCGGTTGACAACTCAGAAAAGCGCACCTCTGGAGGCCAAAACGCGATAATGCCCACGGACATGACTCACGGCCAGGAGAGTCCGGGCTCAGGGAATAATTGGCTTCTCCCCCAGACAACCTTATAATTACTACCATTTCCAGTGTTCTCGGGTGATGGTCCTGTAGGTAAGAAAGGGGTCAGGAATCGAGCAAAAACCACCCTTTCTTCAGCAAGATGCGAGGTCTGGACAATATAACTTTTTTGGTTAAAAATAAATATCTATGTTTGAAGCCAAATAAGTTTAGCTTCAGTTCCTTCTCTCTCTTTTGTTTGATCTCCTTGTGACCAGAGGGGAGTCTCGTTCATGATGGATACGTAAGGATATTCACAACAACATTGGAATAGCAGAGGAATTGAAAATGCTACACATTGACCAATGGGAAACTAGCTAAATTAATTATATTGCATATACACAATAAAATACCATGAAGAAAGCAAACACATATACAGTCTTTGGTTGAACCATATACCATTCTAGGTACTCTACATTGCATATACTATCTCACATGATTTCCCAACAATACTACTACTATATCCCATATTACACATGAGACAAGAAGTTAAGTAACATGCCCAAGATGACACACACATATACATAGATATATTTTTTATGTCGTAATATTGACATTCAGTCCAGTAATCCTCCACTGTAACAGCTCCTTTACTTTGCTATTTGTTCATTTTCTTTTCTTTTCTTTTCTTTTTTTTTTGAATAAAATCTGCACTGAACAGGGAGCTTATCTGCCCTTGTGCTTCTGTCTTCTCACCTGTAAAACCAGGAGAGCAGCACCAGTCGGCCTCGAAGGCCCTTTCCAGCTTCTCCCATCCTCCCAAGCATCACCCACCGGTAGTGTGTGGCTGGGCAGGCACGGGTACCACCTGTAACTCTCAATCTCAACAGATGAGTTTAGCTAAGACGTAGGCATCACTTTGCAATAGTGCTTCCCTGTCATTCCTAAGCCTCTTCGAAGGATGGCTGTTCATATAGAATGGGCTTTCTCATTTAGGATGTCCAGATTCAGAATGAAGCCAAGAGCACGGTCAGACAGGGCATCCTGTGCAGACACAAGAGCATCCCAGACACAAGCAGGGACTCAGGAGTTCTGCCACCTTCCAGCTGTCTGGCCTTGGGACAGTGGCCCAACCTCTCTGAACTCAGTTTCCTCGTTCTGTGAAATGGGGTCAACAAGACTTTCTACTTCTCATCAGGTTGTCCGGATATAAAGTATATGCATCTAAAGCACCTGGCCCACACCAAGGTCGAAATAATTATCAGAAATTCCTCTTATTTATAAATAAGCCAATACAACAATTAATACATGAGCACCCGGCTTTGCAGGGAAGTTCCCGTTTCTAATAGGAGTACAATAGGTTCTGAAAGTACTGAATCATAACCCCACCTGAGACATCAATGTCACGCCTCCTCCCCGTGTCAAACCGTTAATACTCAAAGCCCCATCAGCGACCTGGGACAGCAAAATGCCCGCATTCAGGAAGTCCAGAGAGTACAGCCTCAAACCCTCACGGACAGAATAGCATGCAGTGTTTAAAACTATCCACAATTGTATATTTTGAAAATTTAAAGGCACATAGTTGCCACAAATAATCACAATTATGCAATTATAAATAATCACCCCTCACAACTCTCCTCCCGCCCATAAGTTACCCCTTTCACGGAAACTTAATATGTGGCGCGCGTGCGGCCACTGTCTGCCGGGGAGCTGGTGCCATCGCGGTTTCAGGAAGGCCACCTCGAGTCTCGTGCTGTTCTCAGCAATCCATAGAGACCCGAAAAAAATGTCATTTTCAGGAAGGGAATTGATCCTTTCTCTCACGTTTCCATTTGTGTAAGATCACGCTGTGGCCTCATTCCTCACTGTGCTATTCTGTTGCCTCCGGACAGCCCGGGGGTCCCCAGTCGGGGGTCCTCGGGTTGAAGTTGAAGTTGAAAGGCTCCGGAGGCCCCTGGGAGCCTCACCCAAGCTTCTGCTAATGAATCAAAAGATGGGGTGCTGTCTACCAACCCCCAGGGCCAAGCAGCCCACAAATGTGGACCGGTGGGTCTATAAGCCCTTTAGAGGGCAGGTCAACCGCCTGGACGTGCACCCTGGACACGGACCTGTCCCTACGTGCCCAAGTCCTCCCCAAGGAGACAATCTCCATCTCTCTTCTCTTATTCTCTCCCTCTCTTCCTCCCTCTTTCTCATTCTCATATTATTTCTCCCGTTTCCATTCTCCTTTCTGTCCATCTCTCTCTCCTCTCAGCCTTATTCCTTTGTCCCCGCCTTTCTCTATCTCTCTCTGTCTCTCTGTCTCTGTCTGTCTCTCTGTCTCTCCCTCTCCCAGTTAAGGGCAACACAATGAAAACAGACACCTTGATCTACGCATCTCAGGCCTCCACCCCCGCCCCCACACAGCTTTACTTCCCTTCTCCCGGTGGTCTGTGCACGTAGCAACAATCCAGTTACATTTCTCTAATCCAAGTGATTCTCCGTCTCTTCTTCATTCATAAATCCAAGAACTTGGGAGGTCCTCCTTCCCAGATGCTACTCCTGTTCTTCAAGGCTTGCCTGCCACTGGGGAGCTGCCTGGGGAGGCCCAGGGCCTGGGGTCGGGGGTAGGAGGTGACTGGTTTGGGGGCATCCCGTCCATCCCCCCGCTTCCTCCTCGCAGCTGCCTTGCCTCTGAGCTGCCACCCTCAGCTGACTCACTCAGATGGGAAATGCGGGGGCGGAGGAGGAGTTGGGGTGGGGGGAACCGCCCTGGTCTACTCCACACTGTTTGCCCAGATGCTCTTTGGAGCAGAGACGAGCTAATCCCAGAGAGCGGCTGTGGGCTGCGGGGCGCCCCAGGTTGGCCACATTCACTGCGCTCCTGCACTCGCTGGCCTCCAAGTTGACGCAACTTTTCCAAGAGTATCTGTAAGGCCTGAAAAGAAGCCTTGGGGGTCTGAGGGCCCCGAGGGCGTACAGGAGCTTCCCCTGACCCCCTCGTCCTTCTAGGAAACGGCCTGGATAGGGGTGCGCTTTGGCTGGAGGAGCGCACCGCACCGTCTGACTTGTCCCGGACAAGAGTTTGAGAGAGGCCTCCCTGCTCACTGCAAAGACCTGGCGGGGAGGCAAGAACCCGGGCACGGAGGGGGGTCGACTGGGGGTTCTGAATGGCAGGAGGAGCTGCGCCAGAGGGCTGGGCGCGAGGCGCTGCAGTGCGCGCACCGCCCGAGGCTGTCTCCACCTCTTCTGGCAGCTTGGACCTATGAGTGCGCAGCTCGACTTACAACCGTCAACAGCCCGGGAGGTGAGCGCGTGAGAGCGCCGAGGGGGGCGCCGGACCCTCGCAACTTCCTCGCAGGACCCCAGCGGGCTCCCGGAGTCCGCTGCCACCGGACAGCCCCGCGCCCACGCCTCCTCTCCCTGGGGGCCGTCCTGCCACCCCGACGGGATGCCCGCAGCCATGCTCCCCTACGCTTGCGTCCTGGTGCTTTTGGGAGGTAGGTGCCACCCTCCCCCCACCGGCTCGCCGCCTAAGGTCGGAAGGGAGGGAGCTGCCGTCTGAAGTTCCTTGGGGCTTCTTGGGGACTGCTGTATGCGCCTGTGAACCAGGCCTGTGATTCTGCGCTGCTTTGCGCTCTCTTCTCCAGCCTCACCGGCCAGCACCTGCCTCACCTCCAGGCTCTTCCTGGGCTCTGTGTGGGGTAAGCCAGTTCCGGCACCACATGCGCGCCCGCAGCAGGCTGACCTCCAGGCACCCGGAGCAGCTCCTGGTGCCGGGCCCTGGGGTGGCGGGGACCTCCAAAAAAATTCAGGAGGATCCCAGGCCCACTGAGACTCCCTCAGCAAGGTACAAGCTCCACGTCACTCAGACCAAGGCTACAGAATCTGGTCTTGCCCACTGAATCCTAGACCTGCTGGGACTCAGAGCTGTGTCCTGCAGCAGAGCTGGGGAAGAAGTTAGGGGAGGGTACAGTGACCCTGGGCCCTCCCCTAACTTCTGGTACCCAGCAGGCCTGGGCCGGGGAGGCAAAGGACCACAGGACCCCTGGTAGAGGAGACAAGTGCCATTTCCAGGACTAACTGCTGTCCCGCTGCCTCTTCTTAGGGCGTAGGAACGAACACAAGTCTGCAAATGCCAGCTGCCCATGGTGCACCACCATTGGCAAAAATGACAGTAATAGCCACAGTGTGCCAGGCTCACCCCCAAGCACCCTCACCTTGTGAAGGGTTAAGAATTCTGGTCCTGGAGTCAGACCACCTGGTTCCAAAGCCGAGATCAGCTTCATATCAACCTGTGTGGCCTTGGGCAGGCATGTCCATCAGCTCTCTTAGACTCAACTTTCTCATCTGTCAAATGGGCTCACCAGATCCTCACCTCTGTCTGGGATTCCTGTGAGGATTTCAAGAAGGAGAGCAGGAGAAGCACCTAGCACCTGCTTCCTGGCCCTGAGGCGTCAGGTCCTGCAGGAAGACACTCTGCGCAGGTACAGCCAAGCACACTTTACTCCACTACGGGCAAGGAGCAAAGTCAGGTCTCCCTGCAGGAGCTCTGCAATCAGCCCCGAATTTCTAAGCAAGATATTTGAAGAAGAGATGAACGGGATCTGAAGGGAAGTGGAGGGAAAGTGTGTTCGCAGTTTGAAGAGCTGGAGATACATCCACCCAAAGGGGACATTTATCTCAGGGCTGGGGTGAGAGGTCACACAGCCGTCCACCGTCATGGAGTCCTCCCTCGGAGCAAAAGTAGGCCACGGCAGCCCTGTGCCAGGACAGTAAGAGTGGAAGGAAGGCGCCAGGAGGGGGTGGCTGAGAAGAGAGTCTGTGTACTTTCCTTTCGGGCACGGAGCTGGGAAGGGGAGAAGGCAGATGCTGTGCCTCCATCTCTCCTCCGCCTCCTCCCCGGCTGTTCCATCCCATGGGAATGGGACAGTCCAGCGCAGCAGGACAGATTAGCCCAGAAACCTGCAGTCTTGGTCACCGCGCAGTGCTGTTGTCCTTGGCAAGCTCCAAGCTTCTGTCATGCCAATAAAATCACTGCAAGTGTAGCCTCGCGGCTCGTTCTCCGGAGTCCTGCTGCTTTGCTCCTTGGCGGCCTGTCACCACCGCAAGTCAGACAGATTCCACAGGAGAGAAGCCAAGAGTGCCCGGCGGGCCCAGGCGAGCGCAGGAGTCCACTGTGGAGCCCGTGATTCAGACCCAGACGCTAGGAAGGGCGCCGGTCCCGTGCGGGCTGCCTTCAAAGTTCCCTCCTCTAAGCCAGGAACCATTTTCCACTGAACACTTTTTCAAAAGTCCTTTTCACCACTGGCTGTATCACCAGGCAAGAGGATCTTTGTACTTTAGTGAAAGGAAACAGAACCCCGTTAATCCTTCAGATACTTAGATAATTTAGGTATCTGAGCTGAGGGAAGCCTGAACTTCACGTCTCCAGGTTCAAAAACTTTAGTGTAGGCACACCAACGGCCCCAGCACGGGAACTCACCTTGACACAACACACACACACACACCCCCCCCCCCAGGGTTTCTCACCCTTGGCTTTCTCACTGCTGATGCTGTGGTCCAGATCCTTCTCTGCTGGGGGCCGTCCCGTGCACCGGAGGAGGTGTAGCAGCATCCCTGGCCTCCACCTACCACATGCCAGTAGCATCACCTCCCGGTTATGACAACCAAAAATGTCTCCAAGCACTGCCAGATGTCCCCTGGGGGCCACAGTTGTCCCCGGTTGAGACTCACGGGTATGGGCAGATCAAATTCAACTGGTAGCTTTTGAGATGAATCTGTCAAAATCACCGGGTCAGATGGATTTTGTTATTCTTGCTCTGAGCAATCAGGAAACCAAAGGCACAGTTGGCCCAAGAAAAACAACACAATCTAGGTAGTTTCTAATTTGGATGTTGATTTTTCCCATTTGTTCTCTCTCCCTCTTGTCTCTGAAAATGTCCTCCCTGGGGATAACAGGAGCTAGGCTGTGGGTAAGCGTGGTTAGTTACCCGCTGGAGCAAACCCTCCTCAAAACCCTGCAACGCCAGATGTGTCTTGTGCCAGTGCAGTGGCTTCCAGCTTTGGTTCACTCCTCAGCAATTTCTGGCTTTTAAAAATCTCCTTACTCAACAATTTATGCTTGAGGGGGAAAATGAAAAACCACAGCTTCTTTTTTTCCTCTCATTTGTATTTTTTTTTTTCTAATTTCAGTCCTGCTTTTATCTCTAGCCATATACTTTGCAATGGCAAGTTATCATTTAGAGACAGATTAACTAGAACAAAATCATGGGCCATTCCACAATAAATTAGTTGTTGATATGGGGGCTCTGTTTCAAATCCAAGAGTAAAAACTGGGGAGAAAATTAACTTAAGTACACTCATCTGAAAAATCAAAGGTGAAAAGAGATCGGTAATTCTATTTGTTATTTAAAACAAAGAAGAATTTTGAACAGAATCTGCCCCCTGCCGCTTTGCGAGGCTCGTGTTGTAGACAGATCATCATGGCCAGCTGTTTCACTTATGTTCTGACCGAGACTGGAATCTCCAAATTCAAAACAACCAACTCAAGGCTAATAGAGCAGCTTCCTTGATTTCCAAACCTTCTGGATAGCAAACTAGTAAGAAGCTCCATGTGAAGAAGTATTTGGGAAATGTATTGCAAGTTCACTATGTTCATGAAAACTGTAAGCCAGAATGAACCCCTGGTAAGACTTCCAAGATACAGTGCTTCACTGCCAAAGTCAGTCTCTGGACTTGAGGGCATCTGAGCTGAGCTGGGGGACTCTAGGGAAGGAACTGAATTCTGAAGTTGGCGCCGTAGGTGGCCATGAGTTGTGGCCAGGGGTGGTGGTGTGACTGTTCCTCAAACCAGAATGGCTTTCAGAAGCCCTTTGTGCAAAGCCCGCCGCCGACCCTGGAGCCGGGAGTGCAGGTGTCATGGTGAACAGGATGTCCCAGAGAATGTCAGGCCTCCCAGCGGGAAGGGCAACCAGTCCATCGGGCATTGGGACACCGGGGAGGCAGGGCTGGTGCCCGCCCAGGCCCTCTACCTGTGCGACGGGAGGTTGCCTGGTCTCAGCTGAATCTAAAACATGTCTTAGAATCTAACACATGTCTCTCTCTGTGCTACGGAGAGCTTGAGAGCAGCATCTTGGGAACTGAACAGACCTGGGTCCCATTTTAGCTTTGTCACCTATGTCCCCATCAGTGAGTCGAGAATGGTGATAGCTCCACCCTCAAGGGATGATCGAAGGGTTAAATGAGATGTCGTGTGGTCAGCACTGGACACCAAGAGCCTTGTGAACCCTCCCTGCTGTTAGTGCTGAGAGCTGGACCCCGCACTCGACTCTCCAGACCCGGAGAAGAGAGAGGCAGGTCAGGGCTCTCAGCCAGGCGCCAGTTCAACTTGAGCTTGGGTGCATCCCTTCCTGGCCATCTCCTTTTGGTGGGTGCCGTATTTTCTTCCCACTCTGATGTTCCGTGTGTCCTCAAGAACACCATGGCTAGTCTAATGATACCGACAACAGCAACAAAATTAGCGACTGTTCCTATTCAGCGAACCAGGGTCAGCCCTCCTTGTACACCATCTCCTATAACCCTCCTCCAGCCCCAGCTGTCAGCCTCGGTTTCCTGACCTGTGAAATGGGAAGGGTGGCCGCCCTCACTGCTGGGGTCGGCCCTGTCTAGCAGAGTGGGGCCCAGGTGAGTTTCCGATCAGAGAATGCGTCTGGGGGGTCTTGATGTGTATGCGCCACTCACTGGGGGAAGACGATGAGGACCGAGAAACAAATGGGGCAGAAGTCAGAGTATGTCGAAGTCGGAGTCAAACAGACAATGCAATCTCCAGCTAGCAAGTAATAACGATACGAGAGTGGCGAGCGCTACACAGAGCAGGTCCGGGGCATCGAGCCTGGATTGGGAGGTTAAGGAAGGCCTCCCTGAAAAGGTGAAATAGCTGAAACTTGAAAAAAAAGAGGGCGGTTTAACTAGAGGAGACGGAGGAAGATTAGGGGCACCCCGGGAGAGGAACTAGCATGTGCAAAGGCCCGCGTGCAGAAGAAAACAGCAATGTGTTCAGGGACCAGAGAGAAGGCCGGTGAGGCTGCTGAGGAGGGAGTGAAAGTGCAGAGGCTGGACGAGGTCAGAGGTTAGCAGGGGCTGAATGGTCGAGGGCCATGGGGCCTCGGAAGGAGTCGGACATTATGTCAAGGGCAATGGAGGGTCCCCTGAAGGGCTTTCAGCAGGGTGCAGAGGGGCAGGGGACGCCTCTAGAAGTCGTGAGTTCCTCACCACTGGAGGCATCCTAGAGCGAACGGGATGATGGTTGGTAGCACTGGCTAGGGAGTTGCCTGGATTTGCTTCTAGCCCCGAAAGTCTCTGATTCTAAGGAGTCCCATCAACCTCCTAGTACAGGACATGGGCTTTCAACTGTCATTTTGGCCCCCCATAGCCCCCCCCTCAAAATTTAGTGCCCAGTAAGGATACTGGTAATGGTGATAGGCTACACTCACCAGCATTCAAGGTGTCCAACCATCCCGGGCTCAGTGCCGCCCCTACTTCAGCACTTGAGGCAGGCTCTGCCCTGGTCCCCATCTTACAGCATCCCTGGGAGGAGAAGCAGGGTGGGACGCACAGCCTCTCCCCAGACACCTCCTCTAGGTCATTACTCCGGCTCATTTTCCCTGATCTCTTCTCCTCACCACCACCACTAGCATCTAATCGAGGCGGTCAGCCACCCTCAGGGGCCTTTTGCGATTTAAAACACTTACATTCTATCAAGATGTAGGAGGTAAGAAAGTCCACCAACTAGAGTCACTTATGTTTTATGGGACTCAGTCCCAGCCAGAGCCTCCGTCCAGCTCAGCCGTGCTCACACCCCAGCCTCCTCCTTTGAGCCCCTGCCAGTGCTCCTTGGTCCCCGTGTGACTCTCGTCCCCACACACTTCACAGACAAGCTTTCTTCCTCCTCAGAGAAGATGTCACCAGCCACCTTCTGTGACCAGGACACAGTCACACTGTGTCAGCCTGTCCATCAAGCCACAGCCCTTTCCACCACAGTCTCCACACACACACACACACACATGCTGTTCCTTCTGCTTGGGACACTGTTCCCTGCCCCTAGCCTTCCCTAGCCTCCCCTTCCCCTGCAGATTTGGGTATACATTCCTAGCCGTGGAATTGCTGCAGCAAAATGTGTGGGTTAAGTCCTCCTACCAGCCTTCCTTCCGAACGGGTTGCACAGTCAACACCCCCCACGGATGGCCTATGAGAGCCCCCATTTCCCACATCCTTGCCAACCCTGGTCATTATCGTTCTTTAAAAATCTCACCAGAGGCAGTGCTTGCTTGTTTAGACCTGCATTCCTGTAATTATGAGCAAAGAGGAACATACTATGTGTCTTACACCTTTCATTGATTTTCCTGTGAGATGTCTGGTCGTATCCTTTGCCCATTTTTTATATCAGACTTAAAGAAAATCTCTTCTTCTCTTTGATTTGTTAGTGCTCTTTATGTAGAGAGAAGTAGCTGTCTCCTGTATATGTTGCAGTTTTTCCCAGCTTGCTGTTTGTCCACCAAAGCTTCCTAAAAGAGAATTTACTCATTGTTTCTCGTTTCTTTCATGTTTGCGCCATTGAAACGTGCAGAGGCACATGGGTTTTAAGCTAAATGTGCATTGTTTTACCCAGGAGGAGAATAGATGGCCAGATATTCTTACCACAAATGACCATATATGGGGTCTGTGTGTGAGAGAGAAACTGACTTTCCTCAGAGGGAGAGACACAGCCCAAGCGCTGTGCTAAGCACATCATCAGTGATACCCCGTTTCATTCCTGCAACCTCCTATGCCATGGGCACCATTTTACAGAAGACGAAAGGAAGACCACACACCCAAGGTCATCCAGCCAGCAGGCCCAGGGGCTGAGATTTGTGGGCCCCTCCTGGGGCAGTTCAGCTCGAAGTTCAGGCGAGGACCTCCCTGCCCTGCTGCCGGTTTGAAAGAACCAGGGTTTAGAGCCAAGTCTGGGCACCAGGAGATACACGCGCTCTGAGGCATCTGGGCTGGTGGTTTACATGACACGACTTAATGGGGAAGATTGCAGCACAGAGACCACAGGCATGCTAACAAGAGCAGCGTTTTAAATCCCCAATTAAATGTTAATCTGAGAGTTGTTGGAGACGGAAGTATCCTAATGGTCCATCTGCAGAGACCGCAGAGCTGGCTGGGCTCTGGAATTCAACCTCCCACATTCAAATTCCAGCTGCTCCACCGACTGCAGATTACTTAATCCTTCCGTGCCTCAGTTTCCTCCCTTGTGAAACAACGTCTACCCCAAGGGGTTGCTGTGAGAAGTAGGTGTTACTGTCCACGTGAAAAGTTTAACACAGTGCTAGGCACACAACAAGGGCTTGGTGATGTCACTCACGTCATTATTTTCTTCTGTTTTTTAAATTAATCAATTTATTTATTTTTGGCTGCATTGGGACTTCGTTGCTGCGCACAGGTTTTCTCTAGTTGCGGCGAGCAGGGGCTATTCTTCGTTGCAGTGCACGGGCTTCTCATTGCGGCGGCTTCTCTTGTCGCAGAGCACGGGCTCTAGGCACACGGGCTTCAGTAGTTGCGGCACGTGGGCTCAGTAGTTGTGGCTCGTGAGCTCTAGAGAGCAGGCTCAGTAGTTGTGGCTCACGGGCTTAGCTGCTCTGCGGCACGTGGGATCTTCCCGGACTAGGGCTCGAACCCATGTCCCCTGCATTGGCAGGCAGATTCTTAACCATTGCGCCACCAGGGAAGTCCCACTCACATCATTATTAAGGTGACAGAACACTGCCCTACAGGGCCCAATCTTGGGATTATCCTATACTACCCTTCTTAGGGGTGGCTGCAAGGCATTCTGGGACATCAGGAGTGTGGCTGGAGAGGAAGGGTCAGAAAGGGTGGTGACACAGAGGAGGATGGGGGTGCAGAGTAAGAAAAGGGCGTCAGAAGCCCAAGTCCCTGCTTCCAAAGGCGTGTGGGAGCTTGGGTTGCCTTTGTCTGGTAATGTATCCAAAGTGCCCATCTGGTGGGTGGGTCAGTGTCATGCATTTCAGGAAGTCTGTATTTGTGTCCTAAGGCTACTGTACAAGGTACCACAAACTAGGTGCCTTAAAACAACAGAAACTTATTGTCTCACAGTTCCAGGAGTCTGAAATCCAGGTGTCAACAGGGCCATGCTTTCTCTGAAACCTGTAGAGGAGAATCCTTCCTTGCCTCTCGTAGCTTCCAGGGTTTGCTGACAGTCCTTGGCTTTCCTTGACTTTAAATGCATCACTCCAGTCTCTGCCCCTGTTATCCCATGGCTATTTTCTCCTCTTCTTATAAGGAGACCCGGCATCTTGGGTTAGGGCCCATTCTACCCCAATATGATCTCATCTTAACTCTTTATATCTGTAACATTGCTATTTCTAAAAAAAAAAAGAAAAAAAAAAAAAGGTCACATTCTAAGGTACTGGGGTTAGGACTTGAACATATCTTTTTGGAGGATGCAATTGAACCCATAACACCTACTGTTGTATCTGAAGGGCCCACTCTGCTGGGTGGGATGGCACCAGGTGTTTCTGGAAAGAGGGGATTCGAGAAGTCATGGGATCAGCCTGTAATTGAGAGGGACCTGGGAGGGAAGGGAGGCCAGGAGACCAGAACCTAAATACTCACCATTAGGCAATGACTTAAATAAAATTTGAGGGAATTATGGACCCACAAAAAAACTATATATCTAAAAAACATTGAATGATGGGAAGATATTTTGGGCATAACGTTAGAACAGAAACCCAGTGTATGTGCATTTGATCTCAGTTATGTTTTCATGGTGATGGGGGGCATCCTCATCTTTTAAAATACAGACAAAATCCTATGAAATGGGTGGTTATTTCTGAGAGGTGGGATTATGGGTGATTTCTCCCTTTGTCTTTTTATGGTTTTTTCTGTACTTCCTATAGGATTCATTCCATCTGGGGCTGGGGAGTCCAAGGAAAGGGGCTGAGTTTGCCCCCAAATCTCCCAGATTTGCACTCCCGCACGTTTGCTAGGATCTCAGGAGGAGAGGTTGGCTAGAGGAATGATGGAGGCTGAGGCCTGTGAAACCTGACCTGGCTGCTGGGCGGGGTCCTGGTATCAGAAGCGGGATCCGCCCCAATGGCACCATCTCTTCTGGGCAGTAGATATGCTCTTAGGCAGGCTGGTGTTCCTGGGCGCTGAGGTGAGGGACAGCAGTGTCCCAACCATTCAGATATTTAGACAGGAACTTGTACCCTCCTTGCTGCCAGGAGAGGGGGATGCCAAGGTGCCCTGTGTCCAGTCAAATAGACAGGACTTCAGAAGAGGGAACTGGAGTCCTACTAGGGTGGCTGAGGCCAGACCATAGCTATGGATGGATCAGTATCATCAATAGCCAGCATCCACTGGGCACCTGCTTTTGTGCAGCACTGTGGGAGCATTCTATTATTTCTGCACAACTGCCTTGTGATTTGGGCACTGCAGTTGTCACCATTTCTCACCTGAGGAGATGGAGGCCACTGGACTAGGGTGCTTCTCAAGGGGCAGAGGCTGGAAAGACTGCAGCCTGGTGTGCTCTTAGTTGCTCAGGAGCCATCCACAGCATGGAGATCCCAGCCCCAGTTAGCCCAGAACCCGCGGCTCCCTGGGGGCCCTAAGGCACTGGCAGTCTCTCCACACAGTGAGCCCAGGGCCAGGAGACCCACCACCCATCACATAGAGGAAGGAGGGAAGGTGGAGTCCAATGCCAGGGAGATTCATTGTGCTACTTGTTGGTCCCATGAAGTGGGACCAAAGTGGAGCCTTTGCCCCCCAACTGCTTCTCAAGTCCTCTTCTGCTTGAAGCCAAACTGCAGTGGACAATCGCTGGGTTTGCCTGCCTAGGTTCCATGCTCCCTTTTTCTGCCAACAGCAAAGTTTCCCTTACTGGCTCTAATCCTGGAGGACCCGTTAATCAAAGTGCCTCCCCTCCACCTGGGGCTTGAGTCTCAGGCCGGGCAAATAGCTGCTATCCCCAGAGCTGAATGTGCATTACAATAGTTGAGCTGCCCTCCTCAAGGCTCAATATTAAATGATACACAAAAAAGGGAAGCAAAGCAATAGCTCACACCCAACCAATCTTTCCCGAAAATATGCATAAAAACAAAGCACAAGACATAGATGTGTTTAGTTTGGAATTACCAGTGACCACAGCAAAACGAAATTATTTGTTCTTTGAAATGTACAATTAGAGTTGTTTTAACATGTGTTTTTGGTGGCTGGGTGTGGTTTCTAGATAGTTTGAAACTGAAGTCTACTGTTTGGCCCATCAGCTTTAACCCAGTTCTGATGGGCTCCACTTTCCTTAACAGCAAACCACAGGTACTGAGATGAAAACCAACTCGCCAGGGGGTGAGAGTGCCTGGGCTTTTACAACTGATGTTTGGACTTATTTTTTCTTCCACAGTCTTACAGTACGTTTGCATTTCATCTGCCTTTTGCAGGGGAGGTCAGCTTAAAGTAACCATTGAAATCTCAGAAAAGGTAATAACCTTGTGATCCAGCGACTGGCTGCATTTTCCTGTAAACCCCACCCCAAGCTTTCAGGGACTGTAAAATGCCTGTTTGGGGCAATTCCAAGATGTATCCATTTCTGCCATTGATGGTGATTAGGGGCAGCCTGACTTCCTGAGAAGTCAGAGTTCCAGATTACATGTAAAGAACTAAGCCCAGTCCCATTCTGGGCATCCATTACTGCTGTGGACAGGGGCCCGGGGAACAGATTAGGATCCTGAGCTTCCAGAATCCTGTAAGGGCTTCAGCAGAACATGGAATCACTTGGAATTTGCGTATTCGTCGCCAGAGAGCATCTCAGAGTGTTTGAGGCCAGAGCTGCTGGAGTTCATTATTAAGAGGGTGAAACATATTCCCTGTCTTCACAGATAGTTTGCTCAGAAAGTTCTTCTTTTTTTTTTATCCCACTTAAGTATTAATACAAAGACAAACTTCTCTCTCCTCCAAATTCTGATTTAGAAGAACTAAATGAATGAGCACGCATTTACTATGTTTTTACACAACTTCCTGTCATTTCAACTCAACGATGGAAATACTCCTTCATTCCAGTGTGCTTCAAGGGGCGTTCAGTGGGTGCCAACAATGTGCCAGGCACTGTTCCCCATCCTGGGGACACGGTAAGGAACAAAAGGGGCCTGGCGTGGCCCTCGTGGGGCTGGCATCTAATCGGGCAGTGGGGTTGGGGGAGCACAGACAATAAATAAGAAAACAAACAAATAAACGAGAAAACGACTCAGGGCGATAGCGCTATGAAAAGAAGAAACGATAGTGACTGGGAAGGTGGGATTGCCAGATGAGGTGTCCCTGGAAGGCCCCTCCAAGGAGGTGACACTGAAGCTCGCTCCTAAAAGAGGAAAAGGAGCAGCTGCGTGGCGATCGGGACGACAGGAACCTGAGTAGGGGCTCAGCAGGCACAGAGACCCTAAGGCAGAAGGCACTTTGGCCCGTGTAAGAAACTGAAGGAAAATCAGAATGTCTGGGGCAGGGGAGAGCGATGGAGAGCCAGAGAGGTGGGCAGGCCGGCTCACGGGGCGCCTGAAGACCTCGGGGGAGGCTGTGGTCAAGTTGAAGGGCTTTGGGAAGCCAGGGGCAGGTCGAGGGGGGTTCAGAAGGCTCTCTGGCTGCCGAGTGGAGGATGGGAGGCAGTGGTGAAGGCTGGGGTGCACTGGTGGAGATGGGGAGAGGTGGGACTATTTCCAGGTATGCGTGGAGGCAGGAGGGTCAGGACCTGTCCGTGGACTGGACGTGGGCGCTGCAGGAGTTTCCTGGGGCTGCCACACAAAATACCACAAACTAGGGGCTCAAAACAACAGAAATCTATTCTTTCATGGTTCTGGAGGCCAGAAGTCCGAAGTCAGTATATCGGCAGAGCCATGCTCCCTCTGAAGGCTTAGGGGAGCCTCCTCCCTGCCCCTTCCAGCTTCCGGCGGCTCCCGCTGTCCTTGGCTTGTGGCCGCATCCCTCCAGTCTCTGCCCCATCTGTACAGCATTCTTCCCTGTGTCTTCTGCGTCTGTGTCCAAATTTCTCTCTTCTTCTAAGGACACCAGTCACTGGATCTGGGCCCACCCTCAGCCAGGATGACCTCATTAATCGTCTCTGGGAAAACCCGATTTCCTATACCACATTCACAGGTACAGGGAGTTAGGACTTGATGGTATCTTTCGAGGGGGACACAGTTCAACCCAAAACAGGGGATAAAGAAATGACTCCTGGATGTGTGGTCTGATATGAGGGGGATGAAGGGACCTGGGGAGGGGGGTGGAGACTGTGGTGGTCGGGGCACCATGTACTGTTGCAGGGTCGTTCACTCTACAAGAAGGAAGTGCTGTCTGTGCTCCACAAGGCTGGGTGAGAGGTGGACAGCTGGACAAGGGCACATAGCGGTGGCCTCCAGCCTGGCCCAGAGCTCGGGCTCCATCCTGAGGCCAGTGGGGAGCTTGGAGTCCAGCCCAGGAAGGACACACTTGGATCCACGTCATACCAATCTCCCTTTGACAGCCATCTTTATTTAAAAGCTAAAATATTAGATTAAAAAAAAAAATCTTTGTGTGAGATGGAAATGCCTGGTCCAAAGTAGGCGCACACACAGAATAACTGTTGAAAGAATGAATGGGAGAACAGAGCCTTCTGGTGATGTGAAGCCAGGGGGGTGAGAGAGGGAGTCGAGAAGGCTTAACTCTGTCTGAGGCCAGAGAAAGGAGGTCGAAGATCCCAGAGGAGAGAAGGGATGGAGCTTGGAAGAGGAGTTAGAGACGGGGGTCTGGGCCAGGGGAAGGGGGGCTCTGGAGCACAGGAGGACCCCACAGTCCCAGGTCACATGCTCTGAGGACGTGGGTGCTCGCTGTCTCGGGGATGCGGGTGGGAGCAGGGCTGTCACCCCCGGAGCAGGAGAGGTAGGGGCCAGGCCAGCGAAGGCTCGGCAGGGCCACCAGGGGGAGGGGACGGAGCTGATTAAGAAGTGTGTCCAGGGGCAGCGCTAGTCCCCGCGCATGTCTGGGTCTTTTCTCCAGCAGCTCTTGGGGTCAGTGAAGGTGGGTCCAGCAACTGAGCCTTAAGAAACCAAATGGCCGAGGTCACGGCTGCCAGAAGGCAGGCAGCACAGGAGCTGGGGAAAGCAGAGGGCGCTGGCTGATGTGGGAGAAAATCTCTCTTAGCGACGGCAGGCATGGCCAGGGCTGTGGTCTGTCGGAGGGGGGGTCTCTCCCGATACCCATCCTCCCTCCTCTCTGTTCTAGAACCCTTATTTCCACTGGGCGCTTGGTCGCAAGCTCCCTGGCAGCTGGTGTGGCCACGGCTTGGGAGCAGAAGCGATGTGTGACTAACAGGAAGGGCATGCCTGCCGCTTCTCTCCTTACCCTGGTAGACATGCAGGCCTCCCAGGTGGACACGGGATGGATGTGCGACTCCAAAAAGGGGACAGAGATGTGAGAGTGGCACCCATGGCGTCAGTGAGGAAAGGGCAGTGGCCGGTGGCTGGAGATGACATCCACCAGGAGGTGATGAGGGTCAGGGGAGCCCCCAGGGACAAGGGGCTTTGGCCGGAGGAAGGAGGAACCATGATCCAGAAGCAGCATGGGCTTAGGACCTGCCACCAGGAAGGCTGACATTCAGATGGAGACCAAGGTTATCAGGGACGGGAGGGATGGGTTTGGCACAGGACTTGGGTGGCCAGTTTAAACGGACACCCTTAAACTTCCTCCTTCACCCCTGCCAGCCCCTTAAAGCCCTCTTCCTGGTCAAGTGTGTCCCATCAGCTTCCACCTGACCAGTTACCTTTCTTTTTGCCCAGAGGCCAATTCAGGATAACCAAGGATGTGAACGGAATCCTTTTTCCCTTCAAGAAATTACATCCCTGTTAGTCAGGAACACAATATCTGAAGCTGCACTTAAGCATCCTTTAATAGGTCCCCAATTACCGAAGGGGTGCGTTTTGGAGGCTGAAATTTCAGCCGCATCACAGCCAGCCTACACCAGGCCTGATTATCATGCTGCCCCCTGAACAAATTTCATTACCGAGCAACAAACACACTTTCGAAGCTAGTTTACATTGTCTTTGCTTGGCTGACCTTGTACGCTATTGAGTTGGAAAATGTGATTTGTATTGTAAGGCCTCTTAATAATTCTTTTTTTTTGAAACGAGGGACTTTTCCATTGCAAATGAGACAAAGAACACCACAGTTAGCACAAAGAACACCTCCATCTATTTTGAAACATAATTTTCATTAGCTAAGTTTTCACTGTAAAGGGGATTTAAATTTTATTCTAAACAGTCTGCCACCCACCCACCTACAACACATATTTATGTATATTCCTCCATAAAAAAGGTCTGGAAAGATACTAATAATCGTTGCTGTTGGGAAGAGGGAAGGATGTTGAGGGGGACTAAAGGGAATTCTGCTTCTCTGCCATATTTCTTTTTTTTTTCTTTTTTCTTTTTTTGTTTTGCGGTACGCGGGCCTCTCACTGTTGTG
Organism: Hyperoodon ampullatus; assembly: GCF_949752795.1. Classification (NCBI taxonomy): domain Eukaryota; kingdom Metazoa; phylum Chordata; class Mammalia; order Artiodactyla; family Ziphiidae; genus Hyperoodon; species Hyperoodon ampullatus. The sequence continues at coordinate 84,079,081 of NC_136927.1, read as the reverse complement.
GCCTCTCCCGTTGCGGAGCACAGGCTCCGGACGCGCAGGCTCAGCGGCCATGGCTCACGGGCCCAGCCGCTCCGCGGCATGTGGGATCTTCCCGGACCGGGGCACGAACCCGTGTCCCTGCATCGGCAGGCGGACTCTCAACCACTGCGCCACCAGGGAAGCCCTCTGCCATATTTCTTAAGAATGCGGGGTGAGCTGGGGCAAGTGTTATGGGTTGAACTGTATCCCCACCCCAGGATTCGTATAATGAAGTCCCCACCCCCAGCACCTCGAATGTGACCTTCTTTGCGGAAAGGGCCTTTACAGAGTGATGGAGTTAAAATGAGGTCATTAGGGGCGACCCTGGTCCAGTATGACCCGTGTCCTCATAAAAAGGGGAAACGTGGATGAAGGCTCACAGGGAAACGACGTGAGGACACAGGGGAAGACCGCCGTCCGCAAGCCAAGGAGAGGGGCCTCAGAAGGAACCGACCCTGCCACATCTGCTGTCCTTCCATCCGGGACGTCCAGCCTCCAGAGCGTGGAAGAATCCATCTCTGTCGCTTAAGCCCCCAGAGTGGGGGGCCGTGTGACACCTCCGGGACCTAACACAGTGAGGCACGGCGGGTCCAGCGTCCTCCTCCGTGAAGTGGGGCGTCCAGGTTGCCCTGAGCTGGACGGACCCTCGGCGCCCCAGCTGCCTCCACCAGCCTCCATCCAAGCCGCTCCCACGCCGGCCCCACCCCCCAGCCCGGAATCAGTCCCGCCGTCTGCACGCCATGCCAGGCGGTTTTGGAGGGACTGTGACCATCGGATCTCACGCTGGCCCGGCACCGTACCTCAGTCCCCCTGTTCTGTCCTCAAAAGGCCCCCTAGCCCTCGGCACTGCTGGCCAGCTCTCCGGTGTCCCCACCGAGATCCTACAACCCCACACTGGCCGCCGCGGGGCTCCTCCTGGGCGTGCCCTGTCCCAGGGCCCACCGCCCTCCCCTCCGACCCCTCCCCCTCCCCCTCCCCCCTGCCAGCTTCCTGGAGGCCCAGTGAGCCCAGCCCCCAGGCCCAGCCCGCCCAGCCTTCCCGCTCTGACACCCCTCCTTCCTCTCCAAATACCCCTCCTCTGTCTTTTCACGGGCTTTTGCCCCTTAAATCAGCACCAGCTGATTTTCAATTTTCGAGTAGCCACACTTTTAAAAGGTAAAAAGAATGAAGTGAAATTATGTAATTATACATTTCCATTCATATTTAATGGTAAACTTATTTAACCCAAGAGATCCAAAATATGGCCACACACGATCAATATTTTAAAATTACTGAGAGAGTTCACATTATTTTTGAATAAATGTGCAATAATACTCGAAATCTGGTGTGACAGCACATCCCATTTTGGACACAAAATTTCCACCAGAAATACTCGATACGGCCTACCCTGGTGGCACAGTGGTTAAGAATCCACCTGCCAATGCAGGGGACACGGGTTCGATCCCCGGTCCGGGAAGATCCCACATGCCACGGAGTAACTAAGCCCCTGTGAGCCACAACTACTGAGTCCACGCGCCGCAACTAGTGAAGCCCGCGCACCTAGAGCCCGTGCTCCACAACAAGAGAAGCCACCGCAGTGAGAAGTCCGCGCACCGCAACACAGACCCAATGCAGCCAAAAAAAATTTTTAAGTATAAAAAAGAAATACTCGCTATGTATTTAGGTTTTATAAAATTTACAGTTGAAAAAGACAGGCACACACTTACCCATGTTGTTCCAAAACCTAAAAGTGTTCTAATAACTGAACTGAATTTTAGTTTTTAAATTTAATTTAAAATCATGTTTCTCGGAAAAGGGACATTAGGTAAAAATGAAGAAAATCCGAATCAAGTATGGACTTTAGTTAATAATGATGTACCAAGATTGGTTGCTTAATGTTATAAGTGTTCTGCACTCGTGTAAAATGCTAATAATGGGAATGCAGCTGGTGTAGATGGAGACTCTCTGTACTATCTTCCCAACTTTTCTGTAAATCTGAAACTCTCCTCAACTCTCCTCAAACTCTCTCCTGCAGTCTCACTCCTCAGAGGGCCCCTGTGACCAGATCTGTGAGTTCAGACCTAGTCATACACACACGCAAGTTCACATAGTGACTTTTGTTTTTCACACGGTTTGGAGAGCCTACTTTTTGCTTCACGCAACATTAGATCCGAGTCTTGTTAACGCCGCCGCCTCAGTGTCGCTCGTAAGAAACCCCTTGCCCCCTGCCTGGCCGCCCACCCCGTGCGAGCACGGCCTCGCCCAGCCTCGCCCAGCCTCGCCCAGCCTCGCCCAGCCTCGCCCGGAGGGCTGTCCTGCTCCTCCACCCCTCTCTCCCCTGCAAGCCCTGGGCTTCCTCAGTTGCACCTGCTCGGAGCAACTCCAGGGCTTCTGTGCCTCGGGATACGGCCCCCCTGCCCGAGCCCCAGGTCCCCTACCTGTGGACCCCACCCCCTCTGCAGGCAGAGCTGCAGCCACAGCAGCTCTCTGTCTTCTCCTTGCCCGTCCTCAGGGCCTTTGCACGTGCCGCTCCCTTAGCCTCAACTTATTACCCACGTGTCACTTCCCAAAACTTCCCTGGACCCGCAGGCTGGGGGACCCCTCCTCGCTGGTTTTCCTCTTCATCTCCCACACCGTCGTGTCGGGGTTTTTTGTGACATTTCATCCCTGAAATGATGTGAACACCGTCTGTACCCACCCACCCACCCAGCACAGCACCCGGCCCCGTCCTGGGCACCCACCTCCCCTCCCAGGCCGGGCAGTGAACCCCTCCGGGGCACAATCGGTTTTATTCTCTCCCACACCTGACCCGGGGTTTGGTGTAGATTCTTGCTAATTGCATACACTAAAATTCCTTTTCAGGATTCAGAAAATCCTCCTGAACTCATTAACCTCAGGGACAGCAGGACTGAATAGAAATGCCCCTTGCCCATCTCTGCTCATAAAAATATTCATAATGTGTGAGCGTGGCTACAGCCCACCGCGGCAGGCCCGGTGCTCAGCTCTCCGCCATCCTGTCGTCTGTGCGCACTCCCCGCGCCGGGAATGACTGATGCGGCTGCATTAGCCCCAGGCTGGGGAAGAGGAAACAGAGGTGCCCATGAACACGCAAGCAGGGACCCCAGGGCTAGGGTCCTGGCTCCTGCGGGGGCTGGTGGAAAACAAGGAGGCAGCGCCCTGCTCTGCAGGTGGCCCCGTCCGTGCCGAGGAGACTGGGGGACCCTTAGCCAGGGTGTCGCATCACAGCCCGGCGTTTCGCGTTCTGCGTTGCAAGAAGAATCACTCACATGGACTGAGACTTCCCTACGTGTCAGACACCTGAAGTAAATACTTCACCTGTGTTACCTCTTTCTGCATGGCAAGCCTCTGAACAGATGAGGAAACCGAGCGTCTGGAGGTGAAGCACCAGCCTCTCACCCAAAGCCACCTAACCGGGATTCCAGTCTGGATCTGTCTGGTCCAGCCTGGGCTCCAGCCACGGGGCACGCCGGCTATGGTCCCTGCCTTTAAGGAGCCTTGGCACAGGGGGCTGAAGAACAGGTGTGTGCTGGGGGTGGAGAAGCTCCCCCGGCAGAGGCCTTTAGCAGGAAAGTGACACACGTGCGTGGTTAGGTCACGCAATGTGACTCCAAGGCCCTGTGTTGCCTTCCTAAGGCCACGGCCTTTTAACACACTGATCTGCAAGAGGGCGCAGCTGTGGGCATTTACACAGCGACCCATGTGGGCTGTAATGCTCTGCTCTTGCTGTCTTGAAATTCTTAATGCTTTCGGAACAAGGGCCCTGCTTTTTCAATATGCACTGGGCCCCGCAGTTTATGGAGCTGGTCCTGGTGGTCAGTGTTTGTGCATGAGTCTGGCAGGTGTGGCACCAGGCCCAGCAGAGGTGTCCCAGCCCTCCCTGAGCTCACAGACAGCTGAGGAGGCCTGTGATCCCCAAGTGCCCTGATCTGCACTAACAGCAGTCAGTGCTGGGAAGGTAGTGACCAGACCCCCACTGTTCCCTGTGGAGGCAGTGAAGGGGGGCAGCAGGCCCTGGGGGGCACTGGAGGGCCCAACGTGCAACAAGGTCACAGGGAAGTTCTCACTAAAGAGGTGACACATGGGTTTCCCTGGTGGCGCAGTGGTTAAGAATCCGCCCGCCAATGTAAGAGACCTGGGTTTGAGCCCTGGTCTGGGAAGATCCCACATGCTGCGGAGCAACTAAGCCCGTGTGCCACAACTAGTGAACCTGCATGCCACAACTACTGAAGCCTGCACACCTAGAGCCTATGCTCCGCAACAAGAGGAGCCACGGCAATGAGAAGCCTACGCAAGGGAGAGTAGCCCCGGCTCTCCACAACTAGAGAAAGCCTGCGCACAGCAACAAAGACCCAACGCAGCCAAAAATAAATAAATAAATAAAATGAATAAAAAAAATAAAAGGTGACACTTGAGCTGAAGGATGACAATGAGCTGGAAGTTCCCAAAAGAGCATTCCTGGGCCAGGGAATTGCCAGTGCAAAGGCCCTGGGGTGAGTACAAGCTGGGCTTCTCCGTCATTTCAGGCTGCTGTAACGAACACCACAGACTGGGCGGCTTAAACCATAGACATGTCTTTCTCACAGTTCTGGAGCCTGGGAGGCCCAAGATCAAGGTGCCAGCAAATTCCGTGTCCGCTGAGGGCCCTCTTCCTGGTGTGCCTTCTTGCTGTGTCCTCCCAGCACCAAGAGAGAGGGGGCTCAAGACTTCCTCTTCTTGTAAGGTCACTAATGCCGTCCTGGGGGCTCCACCCTCATGACTTCATCTAAAACTAATGTCTCCGAAGGCCCCACCTCCAAAAGCCATTGCACTGGGAAGCAGGGCTTCAGTGTTTGAATTGGGGGCAGGGACAAGCATTCAGTCGTAGCCCTGGGTGTGACAAAAAGCTGACAGTAAGTCAGTGTGTGTGGTGTGCCAAATGCTGGCAGAAAAGAAGAGAGAGCAATCGTAGGCAAAGACTGGATTTGTAGGACCTGGAAATGGGAAGGGTTTTAAACAGGAGGGTGACTTGCTCACATGTACCTTTTTATTACATAATATTTGATAACTACGAAAATATATGTACTCTGAAGTATAACATAAAATGGATGCCTGTGAACCCATCTCTTCCACCAAGAACCAGAACACTGCCAGTGTCTTTATCCACCTATATCTCTTCCTTTCCTAAATTCTATGGATATCTGTTCCTTGTGTTTTTCAGGGTGCGTGCACCCTGAATGTATTTTTCGGTGCTTGCTCTTGAGCTATATAAGTTATTATGTGCTGTACATGTTTTTCTGCACTTTTGTCACTCCATATTAGGTTTCTAAGTTGTGTGTGTGTGTGTTGTTCTGTGTGGCTGCATGTCAGGCATTTTTCACTGCTGTGTAATATTCCAATATGTAGAATGCTGCAGGTTATCTTTCTGTTCTTTGGTCTATTCCATCTGTTTTCAATTTGGGGCTATTATAAGCAAGGCTGTTACAAACATTCTCGTACTTGTTGCGGGTACACATGTGCAAGAGTTATAAAATCTGTGTAATGATCTATTAATGGGTTAGGAGATCACCCTAGAGGACCCCAATCTGTGTGTTTTCCTAAATGCTTTCTTTTGTTATTGTTAGAGAAATATTGATTTTAATTCAACATAATAAGGCAAACTCTAGGCATCCATCCATCATCTTTCAGCCTAAAAATTAGCAAAGCTATTGAAACAAGGCACGATTTTTCCCCGTACTTGTTACATGGCTCTAGTTACCAAAAGAAAAATTAAGAAAATGTTAAAACATGAAAAGAGAAACCTGAGATTTTTTTTTAAGTGTATAAAACAACTGCCACAAAACCTGTCAATCTTGTTACTTATTCTACAAAATAGCACCAGTAAGAAGGGCGTGGATATCTCACAGTGAGAACCAATACTGTTTCCCGAATCCTCCATTTCCATAATTTGCATGTGCAAGTGCACATGTGTGCATGCTCGTGCATGCATACATACTGGGTGTTGATGTAAAACAGATTTCTGACTGTGAGTCGCAGAACATGTAAGCCACTGATCTCATGTTGTAAACTTTTTTTTTTTAAGTATCATTTTAACTTTATTTTTTGGCTGCGTTGGGTCTTCGTTGCTGTGCGTGGGCTTTCTCTAGTTGCAGCGAGCGGGGGCTGCTCTTCATTGCGGTGTGCGGGCTTCTCACTGCAGTGGCTTCTCTTGTTGCGGAGCACGGGCTCTAGGCACGTGGGCTTCAGTAGTTGTGGCATGAGGGCTCAGTAGTTGTGGCTTGCGGGCTCTAGAGCGCAGGCTCAGTAGTTGTGGCACACGGGCTTAGTTGCTCTGCAGCATGTGGGATCTTCCCGGACCAGGGCTCAAAGTCCCCTGCATTGGCAGGTGGATTCTTAACCACTGCATGACCAGGGAAGTCCCTGTAAACTTTTATAATGTTCTTTTACAAGAGTGGTTTTACAAAGCAGCAGCGTTCCCACTAATCTTCACCTACACTTGCTACTTTTGGAATTCATAATTTTTGCTAATCTCATGAGTGTAAAATGTTACTTCACTGGGCCTTAATTTCCATGGCCCTGACAATTAATGGGCTTGAATGTCTCTACCTAGCTTTATTTACCATTGTTTCCTCTTCTGTAAGACACTGGCTTGTGTCTTGTGCCTATTTTTCTAGTGTGTTGTCTTTAAGATGTTTGGGCCTTCTTTACATAGTCTGTACATTAATCATTTGTTTGTTCTGTGTGTTGTAGGTATCTCCTCCTGGTCTGTGGTTTTCCTTTCATTCCCTTTGTGGTGTCTTTCGACTAACAGAAGGTCCTAATTTTGATGTATTTATTAGCCTGTCTCCCAGTGGTAACACTTTCTGCATCTTGTTTGAGAAATCCTTCCCTATCCTGAGGTCAAAAAGATATTCTTCCACATTCTCTTCTAAAGGGTTTTAGCACTTTGAAATTTACATTTAAGTCTTTTATCCATTGGAAATTGATTTGGGGGGTTGGTGTGAGAAAGGGGTAGAATTTCTTTTTGTTTTCCCTGTGGATAACCAAGCAGTCCTGCCATATATCAAGCTTGTACATTTCGCAGTCAGTATCTGAGTTCTCTACTCTATTCTTCTGGTCAATTTGTTCATCTCTTCACAGACTATACAATGTTACAATTACTCTCGTTTTCCATAAATCATGATCTCTGATACAACACTCCCCCATCCCTTATTTTTCTTCACTTTCTGACACCTTTGCTCTTTCATATAAATTTTACAACCATCTTGTTAAGATCCTAAAAAAATAAAATAAAATAAAAAGTAAAATAAAATAACCTGTTGGGATTCTGACCGGAATCCACCGTATCGATGGATCAGTTTGTAGAGAAAAGACATCTCTTGATATTTCCTACCCATGAATATATCACTTCATTTATCTCTATCTTCTGGAATGTCTTTCAATACATTTTTATAATGTTCTCCAAATATGTCTTGCTTATTTTTACGAGATGTATTCCTAGGTACCTTATACATTTTACTACTATCGTAAATGGTATCTTTTCCCCTCCATCTATTTGTTGCTGTTATAGAATGTAATCTATTTTTTTACATTGATTTATTTTATCCAGCCATCTTGCTAAACACTCTTATTGTTTCCAGTTTTTGTGTAGATTTTGACTTCTGTTTGAAGGTAATCATATCATCTACAAATAGTGACCATGTTATTTCTTTTCTAATCCTTAAGACTTTTATTTCTTTTTCTTATCTTACTGCTAGGACCTTCAGTAAATGTTGAGAGTAATTGACATCCACTGTGATAAGCATCTCTTATTTCTGATCCCAACACTTCAGTATTTCACTGTTAAGAAATATCATTTAATGGAGGGATTTTGGTAATGCCCTTAATCAGCATAAGGATATTTAAAACTCTATTTCTCTTTTGATAAGATTTTTTAAAAATTGTGAACGGGTGTGGATTTTATCAAAAGCTTTATCTGCATCTATGAGTCATACATCACATGGTGTTTCTCACCATATGTGAACGTGGTGAATGACATTTATAGATTGTTCTAATATTAAACACTTTCGCATTGTTGTGATAGACCCAATGTGGACATAATGCATGACCTTTTTATATACTATGTATTCCATTTGCGATATTAAAAAATTTTTTTTATTGGAGTATAGTTGATTTACAATGTTGTGTAAGTTTCAGGTGTACAGCAAAGTGAATCAGTTATATATATACATATACGTATATATGTATACTTATATCCACTCTTTTCTTTTTTGAAATTCTTTTCCCATGTACTCATACAGAGTATTGAGCAGAGTTCCCTGTGCTATACGGCAGGTTCTTACTAGTTATCTATTTTATATATTTGCTAATATTTTATTTAGGATTTTTGCAACCATGTCCATAAAATGAGGTTGTCCTGTAATTTCCCTTCCTCACACTGTCCTCAAAAGGCTTCAGGGTCTCTCTCTTGTGAGGGTCCTTTCCAAAACCAGGAGGAGGGTCAGGACCCTAGCAAGGTCTTCACGTGGACATCCATTTTTGTAAACATTGGAAATGTAAGCTATGTTAACATTAGTCATTTAGGAGACAGTCTCTTCCCGTCCTTTCGCTGGTCCTTTTCCCTCTGACTACCTTCTGTCACTGCCTCTTGCTGTGAAGTGTTGGAATGACCATAGGCATTCAGGGATCCAGCTTAAGGAGAAGGTGAGCTGGCAATTCTTTTATTTAATGAGACGTGTTCTTGTGTCTCGAAGCCACTTCCCTGTGTTGTTAAGTTATCACTGGCTGAGCAGGTGGGTGGCTGGCTTCCAGGAAGACTCTAGCCTCTCACTGGACTCCCTTACCACTGTCAGGACGTGAAGGCACATGTCCTGAAGGTACATGAATTGGTCCTTTGGCACCAGTCACCAGAACCACAAGGGTAGAGAAGAGACAAGCCATGAGCTGCCCAGAGCTGGAGCTAATGTAGGAAATGTTGTTTCACATCTCACAGCTTATAGGTGAAAGAAACTTAACAGAGGTTTTCCAAAGCTTGATTACAGCCCGAAAAATGTATGACATTATAAGGAGCTGTGGAGCTAAAAAGAAACATTTCTAAATTATCAAAAGCCAAGAATACATTCAATCAACAAAGGTGAAGGAAAGACTGAATGGCCTTTCCGTTCTTGCCATAGAAAAAGAAAATACAAAGTCTTTGTCTTCTAAAGAGGGCATTGAAGCCTATACAGCCCAAAAGATGCAGGAAGAAACTGCTGTAGAAGATTCAAGCTGTTGATTAATAAAAATAGTATGTTCTGGATTTTGTAATGTGTGTAATATTTGTCGACTGTAGAAAATTTGTAATTTCATATGACTTTTTCTCATTCTCAATCAATATGTACTTTTATGCTAATTTTGAATTTTCGTATAAATTTGCACCCTTTTTCTTCGGAGGGTCTCACAAGTTGAATAACCTTCAGGCTCCACAAAACCTGGATCTGCCCTGGGTGACAAAGGACTCACAGAGGAGCTGGGGGAGGTGGCCCTCTCCTCTTGCTGTTTGGGGGAATTTATGTAAAATTGGAATGATCTGTTTCTTTAGACTTTAGTGGAACTCCTCTGTAAAAACACCCCGGCCTGGGTTTTTCTATTTGTTTGTTTTTTGTTTATTTGGGGGAGTGACAGTGGTAAATTACTGTTTGATTTCTCAGTTATAGAACTATTCGTGTATGTATGAAGGACTGTAGTTATGTCCCCTTTTCATTCCCAATATTATTAATCTCCCTCTCTTCTCTTCTCTCCCCATCCACTCACTATGCCACTCCGTTCTTTCTTTCTTTTTTTGATCAGTCTTACCAGAGGTGGATCCAATTTATTAGATGAACTTGGGCCTTGTTGATTCTGTCTTTTGAAGCTTTGTTTTCTACTTTATTAATGTCTGCTTTTTTTTTTTCTTATTATCTCTTTCCTTTTACTTTCTTTAGGCTTAAGCTGTTTCTCTTGCTCTAAAACTTTTTAAGTTGGATAAGTATCTTGAATGTTCAGACTTTCTTCTTTTAAATGTAAGCCTGTAAGCGTTCCTCAAAGTCTTGCTTTCTTCACGTTTCACGTGTTTTCATAGGTACTATTTTCACTTTTGGCTTAGCCCTAATTTCTGTTTTTTATTTTATTTTATTTTGATTTCTTCATTGAATGGTTCAGAAGTATTTTAAATTTCCAAACACAGGATTTTTTAAATTGTTTTTTATTTCTGACCTTTAATTTAATTGCAGAAGTATCACCTGTATGATACCAATTGTTTGAATTTGTTGAGGTTTATTCTATGGCCTCGTATAGAGTCAGTTTTTGTAAATGTTGCATGTGTGCTCAAAAAAAAAAGTGCATTCTCTAATTGTTGGGCACAGTAATCTATTTATATATAATTGTGTATATACTTACACAACACACATACAGATGTACACACATACATGTATATGTGCACACACGTGTATAAAATGAATTACGTCTATTCACTGTTTTTTAAATCTTCTGTATCATTACTAATCTTTTGTCTGCTTGACCTATAAATAATTGAAAGGGTTGTGCTAAAATCTCTCATTATGATGATGGATTTTTCAATATCTCCCTATATAGCAATTTTTGCTTTGTATATTTTGATGCTATGTGATGGTCACATCTTCCTGGCAGATTGGACCTTTTATGGAGAGACCTCTATCCTTAATAATGCTTTTTATAGTAAATCCTATTTTATCTGGTTTCGGTTTTCTTTATTTTGTATTTGGTAAGGATTTTCAATCCTTTTACTTTCACCTTTCTGTGTCTTTAAGCTTCAAGTATAAAAGTAACATAAAGGAGGAGTTTTAAAAATCTAATTTGATAATGTCTATTAACTGGCAAGTAAATGAGATTTGTTTTTATCATATTTTTGTTTTCTACAAATTGTGCTTTTTATGCTTTTTTTCCTACTTTTCTTAAAATAAGGTGTTTTGTTTTTTTTTAAATAAGGTTGGGTTGTACTTATTCCTATTACTTTTTTTTCTTTCTTCTGATTTAGAAGTTATATGATACTTCTGTTATTTTAGTGGCTACTTCTGAAATTATACCATCTTAATATCTTAATCCTTTTCCTGATAGTGCAAGGAGTTTAGAACATTAACCTAATCATTCCTCTTCCAAATTACATGCTACTGTTTTCCAGTATTTTAGTTGATGTCCTTTTTTTTAAACTCCACAAAATTATAGATCATCAGTTTATTCACTTTTTTAAATTAAATTTTCAAGTTCTTTGCTCATTATACCTTCTTAAAAATCAGACCTTCCTTCATCACAAATTCCTTTGCATACAATATCATTTCATATAGTGGTAAACACTCTCAGTATTGCTTATCTGAAAATGTCTTTGTTTCATCCTTGACCTTGAAAGGTTGTTTGGCTGGGTACAAAAAAAAATCTAGGTTGATGGCTCTTTTCTCTTCTTTTTCTCTTTGGTGTTCTGAAGATTCAAGTGTTGATTTATTTTTACTAATCCTGCTTGGTACTCACTGTCCTTGCTGGTACCAATATTTGGTGTCTTTTATCACTTCTGGAAAATTATCAGACAATTTTTCTTCACCTATTGCTTCTCCTATAACTTTCTTTTCTCTCCTTCCAGAAGACATTACTTAGGCTTTCTCACTGTAGCTGCTATGTCTCTTAACCCCTTTTTTAGTTTTCAGCCCCCTCTCTTTCCTGGATTTTGGGTAATTTCTTTACATCTATTTTCCAGTCCACTAATTCCCTTTTCAACAGTATCTAATCTACCCCATGATCTAAGCACTAAGTTTTTATATAAACAATTATATTTTTTATTTCTTAAAGTTCCATTGATTCTCTTTTCAAATGTGTTTGGTCATATTTATAGGTTCATGTCTGTTGTTCTTTTTTTTAATTCCATATTTTATTTCATTAAACATTTCATACATACTTTTCTTTATTTTGTGATAGTAACGGCAATATCTGATGCTCTTGGGATGTAAGCTTTTTATTTCTGTGAACTCTTCCTCCATAGTGGGTTGTTTACTTGTGTATTTGGTGATCTTTAATTGGAAACTCATGGAAAACTTTGGAACCTAAAATGATCATGCTTTTCTCAAGAGAACATTCATATTTGCTTCTCCCAGGAGTCAAGGGGCACTAGCAACCCCCTAAATCCTGGTTCCCCACAGCCTCAACGCTGACACTGACTTTTGCTCTCAGGAGAGTCTCCACAGGTCCCACTTCAGCTCATTTTGGGGACCAGGGAACTCAGAGGCTTCCCTAATTTCTGGAAAATTATGCTTTACATCAAATCTAGTTGTGCATAGGGAAGGTGTCCCTCAGAATATTCAGACTCACACTGCAGAATCAGGATGCCAGTTTACATTTTCTAAAGATCACACTTGCTGCTCCATGGAGAATGGATTACAGGGGGCAGATTGGATTCTGGAGAAACAGAGAGGGACCAAGGTCAGTCTTTCAGGTGAGAAATGATGGCTTTACCCAGAGTAGTGGCAGTGAAAATGAGCAAAAGGGTATGAATCCAAGTTAGTGGAGTATCTGCTTAATAACTTGTGCCTTTTATAGGTATTTCACAATCACACACAAAAATGTGTGTTTAGCCACAAACTTTCATTAGCTTGTAATTTTTCTTCCATTGTTCATATGTTAGATTTGCAAAAAAGTGAAAATTTGATAATATCCAGTGTGGCCAAATGTGTAAGGACATAGACACTTTCCTATACCATTGGTGGTCGGTAAATTGAAACAGCATTTTTGGAGGGCAATTAGGTCAAATCCATCAAGATGTTAAATGCACATACAATTTCTTTGTATGACACCCACAAAACTTATACCAAGCTACATTAAAAGGATGTCCAACATATTGTTGTATGTTTAAAAAACTGACCACAATCTAAATGACCATCTACAGAGGATTGGTTAAGTAAATCAAGATTCATCTGTATAATGGACTACTATTTTGTCTTTTCCGCAAAGGGATAAGTCTAAGATGGAAAGATATCCGTGATAATTTAAGTGTAAAAAGCAAAATGCAGAACGATGTGTATAGAAAGATTGCATTCATAAAAAAATTTTAATAGCCAAATAAAAAACATATACATTTATATGCAGAGGTCGGCATGAATGCATTTTCTGGGAGGATGCACAAGAAACTGTTAAAATGATTCACTTTGGAGGCAGCAACCAGGGCTTCAGGGTAAAAAGCAACTTTCACTTTTCATTTTACAACTTTTTTATACATTTTGAAAACTCCACTGCAAGCCACATATTGCTTTTGTTTGAAGAGATTAGTCTGTTTTTACTGGACTCTTCTTGATTAGAGCACCTGCTTTCCCTGGTTATTACATCTCCTGTTTGTGCCACTTCATAATTTCCTCGGGTTCTTCCTTCAAAGACCATGAATATGTCTTAGTCCCTCCAGTCCTAAAAGGCCAACCTTCCTCAAAGATTTCCAAAATCCATTATTAAGTTAAAAACATAGATTTCCTATAATATACATAGGACAGTCCCATTTTTGTTTAAAAAAATTGAACAAATGCCGGTATGTGTGTATGAAAAGAAAAAAAGTCTAGAAAGATTTATTCATTCATTCAGCAAAAATTTATGGTGTGCCTGCCATGGGCCAGATATTGTTGTGGAGATGGAGCTTCAAAGGGGACCAGGGTCCCTGTGCTCGGGCTCTCTTGACAACCCAGACTCTAGAATCCAGAGGGTAACATGTACCAGCAGGTTAATGGCAAGGCACTTTGCATGAGGCAATGGGCGTGAGCTTTTATATCACCTTCATGCTTTTCTATATCTTCTGATTCTTTTTTTTGCCCTCTGTATGGCATGAAAGAACTTATATAAAAATAATAATTAAGCCATAAAACACAATCTCTCTATCGCTTTGGTCTTGTCTCCTCCAAACCCCTACGCTCATCTGTGCAATCGTTGAGACACTGATACTAAAACATTTTTCATTGTGTATCTGGATATCAAATTTAAGTGGGCATCTTGTGTTGTATCTGCCACCCTACCTATATACAACCTGCCCCCTGGCGGTTCTGCATCTCCCGGGGTGGTCCTCCTTGGCCCCTGCCTGGCCCTTCCCGTGGGGCTGCTTTCCTTGGGATTCTGCCTCTGGCTAACTTCACCCTCTGTCCTCGCCCCGCGTGTGCCTTGTAGACAGATGTGTGGCCGCAGCCAGCTCCTCATGACTGGCTCCTCCTGGATGCCCTGTCAGCTCCTCAAATCGCACACCCCCAAAACGGAACTCTCCCCAGGTCTCCATCTCAGGAATAGCACCACCAGCCCCCCCAGTTTCCTGGCTGAGAACCTGCATAGCCACGACACCTTCCTCCCTGCCTTCACCCCACGTCTCAGCAGCCCCAGGCTGGCTTTCCCATCTCCAGCACCTACTCCTCAGCACCCCACTTCCCCAGCCTCGCCTCCACACCTGGGATTTGAGGTGGTCTCCCACGGGTCACCTTAAGCCCCTCCTTCCCCTCCGCGACATACACTAGGTCATCCTTAACACAAGCCAGCAGGGCCTTAGCGCCTTGGTCCCCAGCCGCCTGTCATTGTGTGCCACCAACAGCAATTTGGCCACATCTGATTGCTACTGTCCTATAATTGGGTCAACGTTTCTCTCCAAATCAACGAACTCATTTTCACTTATTTTTAAAGATAACCTATCCTTGTATGCTTTAGCCTCATGCTAACAAAATCCCAGGCTGGATGTGTCAGTTATCCAGCTGAGTCGAAATAGACATGTAATTACTCAGATGTAAACTGTCCATCACCTACGCCTGGAATCACCGGCAGTGCCACCCAGGTAAGCACGGGGCCCTTGGGAAAGCGCTGCCTTTCAAAACATCCACCTGCTCTCCGCCCCCGCACCGCGGCGCTCCCTCTGCTTGAAGCACACTCCCCGCTTCCCCGGTGCCAGCAGGCCTCCCGTGCACGTCTGGCTCAGCCCGGCTGCTGGTTCACACCTTCCTGCTACGTGCTCAGCCTCTGCACACCTCCACTTATGCACTGGGTCCTCACACCGAGCCTTCGGGGTTGCCCTGGCTCAGAGCATCAGGCCCTGAGCCCTTGTAGAAGCATCTTTGCACCCCGTGGTCAGGCACACAGTAGGTGCTCTGTCGTGCAGAGACCAGGGGCTGTGTGTGCCTTTGGAAGGAGAGTGGAGCTTCCAGGTAACAGAGCTGGTTTGCAGTTTGGGCCTTTCCACCGCCCGATGAGCGTGATGGAAGCTCGACACTCTGAGAGACCCTTTTTCGGAGTCTCTGTTTGCTCGTCTGTAAAATGGGGGGGGGGGGGGCAATCTCAATACCAACCCCAAAGACCCGATGTGTGGACCCAGTGGATAAGTAAGCGTGGGCTTTGCAGACTCTAGAGCTTCACAGAAATGTGTGCCTTATTATTAGGATGGTAGCAAGATGCCCGATGACTAATCCACTGTGCTCATCCAATTAGCGCTGCTGCTGTCCCCTTGGTGAGCGACGTGGCACTGCTGCTGTCCCCTCGGTGAGCGGCGCGCTCCCTCCCCAGGATAAGAACGCAGCCATCCAGGGTCGCAAGGGAGGGCAAGAATCACAAGCCTGTTTATTTAACATTTAGGAAGCCGGCGTATTTCCCTGTACCTTGTCTGCGACACTAAAGCCAATATTTGCGTCTTTGGGATTCTATTTGTATGGTAATTTAAAAATAGGGTTTGGACTTACAGCCGGCCTTTCTCCCGAAACCCCAAAAGCACATTAATTTTCTAGACAGTAAAATAATGCCATAATTAAATATTACCATTTCTTTTAAAATAAAATCCGGTAACTCGCAACAAAATGGGTTTTTCGAAACATGATGTAGGTTTTCCCTCAAAATCGCACTCTAGGGAAATTCCTTATTTCGAATGTATGGAAGAGACCACGAACTTAATCTCAACACAGTGTAAGAAAAATTGACTTGTTAAATGACAATAATTTTCTCGCATTTAAAATCTCCGTGCCTCCTGTCATGGCTGACCCAAAGGCCCCCCTGGATGCGTGTTTGGGGAAAGGCTCCCGAGGAGTCACGATGCTTGGTTTCACTGTTGATGAAGCTTCCCAGATGCCCTTTCTTGTGGTTCCAACTGGAGTGTTTGTTCTGCGTTGCAAACTTCTTCGAAAGAAGAAGGAAAGGAGGCGAGGCTAGGGGAGCCCGTGACCCTCGTCCTTCGGTCTCCAAATACGTCCTCTGTGCAAGCGGAACCCAAGACCTCCCACGTGGAAGGAAGCATGCGCCCCGGCGCTGGCCTTCCAGAGGCTCCCTCTTCGCCCAAGCCAAGGTGAACGGAGGGAGCCCGGAGGCCCTCGGCTGGAGGCCGGGTCTGGAGGAGGCGGTGCCGGGTTTCATCCGGGGCCGCCCAACCGCCCCAGCCAAAGCTCAAGAGGGCCCCCTTGTGGAAACTCCCGAGAACAGCCCCGTAGGTGATGCACTTCCCCCAACGCTGGGGCTGCTCCCCGGACCCCCGCCCCCACACACACGTCTCTGGGCAGCTCTCAGATCCAAAGACACCCAATGGAGACCGATAGGTTCCATCCTGCTCTCCTCGAAGCCTAAATAATTCTGAGACAAGAAGACTCTTGGGCCCTCCGGGGAAGACCTGGTGGAGAACCAGTTCCTATGGCCCCATGAATAGTTAAGCTCCTCCAGTGGCCGCCCCAAGATCCCTACTCCTGCGCCCTTTTCCGGGAGTCTTCACCGCGATTACACAAACGTCTTCTTTCTTATTGAATG
Source organism: Hyperoodon ampullatus (assembly GCF_949752795.1). Taxonomy (NCBI): domain Eukaryota; kingdom Metazoa; phylum Chordata; class Mammalia; order Artiodactyla; family Ziphiidae; genus Hyperoodon; species Hyperoodon ampullatus. The sequence continues at coordinate 84,062,314 of NC_136927.1, read as the reverse complement.
TGTCAAAACCTTGTGATTACCTCTGCCAAATTCCTGCTCTGTAGAACAATGGGAGCGTCAGTCTTCTGCCAAGAGAGCGGAGAAGGATTCAATCCAACGGGAGACTTCTAGACACACGTTCTGTTTAGCAAACACTGACTTGTAACTACATCCCTCAGGGCAGGCACCAGAATGTTCCGCGAGGCCGAGCCAGGTCCAGAAGCCCGGAGAGATCTCACATTCTATCTCTCCAGGCCCCAGCTACCCCCTCGCTGCACCCCTCAAAGCCCAGGGCTGAACGCTGGCATCCACGGAGAGCCCTGACCAAATTTGGTATAAATTAGGAACATCTAAGGGGCCAACATGCAGATCTGGGAACACAGGCGCTAAAGCTGAGGGAAGGAGGCCTTGTCTCCAAGACACCAGAGCATCTGGGTGAAAAGGGAAACACCTCCATCAATCACCCTGATGCCTTGGCTATTTGGAAACAGCTGGGCTTTGGCTGGAATTTTCCAGTTTTCATCTGGGTGGAAGCCCCAGCCAGAGCGAGGAATAATTAGTATTATCACGGGGCTGAGGGAGTTTTGATGTGAACGGTTTTGGTACTGGAACAATTCTAAACAAACAAACAAACAAAAACTGGCTGATGAGCCAGGCCTGGTGGGCTGGACTTTGCCTTCCAAACCCCCATTCCTTTCCCATCCCGTGAGCTGTGCGTTTCCACTTCCATTATCAGGAAATGCTCAACACAGGCCGCCACGCTGCGGGGAGATAGCTACACGGTCAGCCACTCCCCTTGACAAAATGTTTTCAATTTTGGAAACACAAACATAAAACAGTCCCCTTCTCCAAGTGGCACCAATTAGGTCCACCTTTTCCACCGACCCCCCTGGTCCAGCCCAAGCTGGGACTTTTAACCCAGAACGGGGGAAACAGTGACAAACCAAGCTATGTCCCTTCAGTAGCCTTTCAACACACTGACATCCGAGTCTGAGGCCCTCCTGCGCCTCAACGGCTCCGAATCTGTTTTTCCGGGCACGTGGTCCTTCCAGAATTCCTCAGGGCAACTTTAAACTCTGAGCTCACCAAGCAAAAGAGGGCACGTGTCACAGTCCTGGGATGCTGCCGGGCTGGGAGGTGGTGTGCACTTTTTTCTAGAGCACACCATTTCTGAGTTTCCCAAGAATGCAAAGTCCATCCTGCCTCACGCCCACGCCCCAGCCTTGAAGGCAAAGACTCTCAGATTAGATGGATAATGAGATTCAGTTATGGCCAAATGAGGGACATATGAGGAATGTGAAGGCCAGCCATCCACACCAGCGGGGAAGTTTAGGCTCCTTAGAATTCAAAGTTTGTCTTCATATTTCTGTGATTTGCTGGTACTGTCATAGCGTGCCAATCTGTAACCCTCTCCGGGGAGTTTAAACGGAGACTCTGCGTGCCTTTTGTGCAATGGCTTCAGTGGAAAGCACATCTTTTGCTGTAGCAACACAGTGACAGCTGCCATTTCAACAGCCGGTTTCTGAAGCGTGTTGGCGAAACACTCTCTGTGTGCTGTTGCACACCAGCCCACCTCGATTTGTGAAAGGCGGCCGCCTCTAATCAAGAGAGGGTTTTTTTTTGGGTGGGGGTTTTTATTTAAATGTGCATAAGCTTCCAAGTACAAACATTCTAGGTGAATTACCTCAAGCTAAGGATTTTGAAATAAACCAGAGGGTTTCAGACTTTTCTCTTTTTTTAAGCAAGAGAACCCTTTTCTCAAAGCAGATCTTAATTAGCCTCCCACTACATAAACCAGAGCACATGGGGGAGGCCTCAGGGGCTGAAGCAGAAGGCGGGAGGCCAGAGCCCCACTCACTGGGTCTCCCCTTCTCTCCTGAAAAAAACACCTGTGGGCTTCAGAAAACAGCTTGAAACCTCTGATGCAGCGAAATTTGACACACACATCCCATTCTTGAGCTGGAGCTATGCTTCCAAGACAGCAGCCGCCAGCCACATATGGCCCCTGAGGCCCTGAAATGTGACCCATCTAAACTGAGTTGTGCTGTGAGTGTAAATATATGCCCGATTTCGAAGACTTATATTTGAAAAGGCATATAAAATATCTCATTACTAGTTTTCATATCTATTACACGTTGAATTTATACATGTTGAATGTATTACATATACTATGAGGGGCTGGATAAAAATATCGTTAAAATTAATTTCACCTGCTACTTTTTAGCCTTTTTAATGCGTGACTCACAGTCTCTGTTTACTGAACAGTGCCGTGGAGCTAGATGGAGCCTTCCTTCGGGGTGCAGAACCATATCAGGGTCCTGGTTTGGCCGGGGCAGGTCCCAAGGGTCAAAAAGTCTATAAAGCCAAGGACCCAGCATCAGGTTCCTATGCCAGATCCGGCCCATCCTCAAAACTCTCAGCAGGACTTGATGCTCAGACTTAAATCTCCCTTTGCCTACTTCTCTTTCCTCTCTACCTGCTTGGATCAATCAGGGTCCCCAGCCTGCTGGGAACTCCCTTACTGACTACCCTTTCACCCTCAGCCAGATTCATAGTGATCCCAGCAGCTGCAAGCCTCCTCTTTCTCCACTTGCATTTCAAGCCTGACCCTAACAGCCACACACATGATGGAAATCACCAGCCAATTTTTAGGAGGAGAAACTTCCAGGGGGTGGGAGAAATGTCAACAAGGAATTCATGTGCACTGGTCTTACGGAGCACGTCATTCATTCATCCATTCAACTAAAAGTAGCAATCACAACTAGCACTTATTGAGTGTTGACTATGTGAAGGTGTTGTTCTAAGTGCTGTCCATGTACTGACACAACAAATATTTATTTAGCATCCATCAGGCACTGTGCTAGGGGCTGGGAATCAGCAGGGAGCAGGAGAGATAAGGGCCTGCCCTCGTGGAAAGGAAAGGAAAGGAAAGGAAGAAGAAAGGGGGAAAGGAAGGAAGGAAGGAAGAGAGAAAGAAAAGAGGGAAGGAAGGAAAGAAGGAAGAGAGGAAGGAAGAAAGAAGTTGAGGCACCTGGCGTGACACCTCAGTAGCAGTGAGCACCCAGCACCTACATCTTGGTTTCTAAATACTATTCTCCAATAAAAGGAACCAGGACTCCTTGGAGAAATGGCTGATTCCAGGGCTGGGTCAGGAAAAGTACAAAATGAGCCTGGAAAATCGTCTAGTGCCAGAAAATGAGGACATGCTCAAAAAAAAAAAAAAAAAAAAAAAAGACAAGTGCATGTAAAAAGGACCCAGGAGCTAAGTCAACGGAGCTCCCAATGGCGAAATCAGGGACAGTTTGACAGCAATAATGACAGCAATGGATTGTAACCTATAAAATAAATATCCCTGAGTTCATACTAAGACAAATAATAATTGAATAAAGAGATAAACAGGGAGAAGGGACAGTGCTTCCTTATTACAGCACAATTCCAATCAATAAATCCAGAAAGTTATAGATAAAACAATAGAAAATAAATCCAGAAAGAATGACAGAACTAGAAGATGACCATTTGGGAAACACCACAGTAATAAGTGCTGTAAGTAAGAATCATCAACGGTCATCAATAGATGCTAAAATTGATGGGGGGAGTGTAATGGAAAACAAGGTATTTGCATGAGCTCTAAGTATATCCCCATAAGATAATTATTAATTACAAAGAGGAAAGGAGTAATTTAACAGTGGAGAAACCTGGCAGACACCTCCTTAAGCAAGTGGTCAAAGTTAACATCACCAGCGTTGGGACAAATGGACATCTCAGTACCTCCTGAAGCAATGACTGAGAGGGGCACAACATTGCTTCCTTGGGGTTCCTGCCAAAACTGCCCAAGCTGAATAAAATCATGAATAAACATCGGAAAACCCCAAACCAAAGAACACACTTCAAAATAATTGGCCAGTACTCTTCAAAAGTGTCAAGGTTGTGAAAGACATAAACCAAAGAAGCATCTCTGATTGAAGGATGCTAAAGAGACGTGACAACTAAGTGTGATGTGTGATCCTGGATTGGATCCTGGACCAGAAAGGAGGCGTTACTGGGACAAGTGGTGAAATCTGCATAGGATTTGTAGACTAATTCTAACATGGGATCGGTGTTAATTTCCTGGTTTTGATCATTGTACTATATCTTTGCAAGATGTTAACCTCTGGGGAAACCAGGTATACTAGAGCTCTTTCTACTGCTTTGGCAAAATTTCTGTAGGTCTGAAATGATATCAACTTGAAAAGTCAAAAAATAAAAGTAAATAAAAAACAGCAAGGGGCTTCCCTGGTGGCGCAGTGGTTGAGAGTCCGCCTGCCGATGCAGGGGACACGGGTTCGTGCCCCGGTCCGGGAAGATCCCACATGCCGCGGAGCGGCTGGGCCCGTAAGCCATGGCCGCTGAGCCTGCACGTCCGGAGCCTGTGCTCCTCAACGGGAGAGGCCACAAAAGTGAGAGGCTGCGTACCGCAAGAGATGGGAAGGGGAAAATAGCAGAAGGGAATGTTTGATGTCAGCCTGCCTGCCAGGAAACACCCATTATGCTGAGACCCCAGTGAGTGGGAAGCACCCAGCTCAAAGCAGAGGGAGAGGTGCTCTGGCCGAGGAACAGCACTGCAACAGCCCTGAGGCAGGCAAGTTTGCTATTCATCCCTAGGAACACACAATAGAGAATTATGGGGCGGGTCTGATGTATGGCCCTGGAAAGACAGGAAGACAACCGATGTTGAAGGGCCCTGGAGATCATAAGGAAAAGCGTGGAATGTTACTCCAAGTGTGTTAGGAAGTTTTTGGCCATTGTGTATATTTCCTTTGAGACACTTAACGATTCTTTGAAATTATAATCCATAGTGGGACTACTTGATTAATGCCAGCCTCCCCGAGAGAACAGGAACTCCGGCCATCATGTGCCGCTTTACAAAGGCACGTAACAGCCATGCAGGGTTCGTGTCGGGGAGGAGTAGATGGACAAAGTTAGGGTGCTGGGAGACCTGGGTGGCCCTTGGTGTCGGTTGTGAATTGAATTGCGTCCCCAGAAAGCTATGTTCAGAGCCTAACCCCTGGTACCTGTGTATGTAACCGTATTTGGAAATAAGGTCTTTACAGATGTAGATGTGGTCGTATCGGACCAGGGTGGGCCTGAACCCAGTGACTGGTGTCTCTATAAGAGAAAGAGAGGGAGCTTTGGGTACAGAGCTGCAGACACACAGAGAAGAAAGACGGCCCTGTGAAGACAGAGGCAGAGATTGAAGGGATGCAGCTATAAACCAAGGATGCTTGGAACCCCCAGAACCTGGGAGAGGCAGGAAGGACCCTCCCCCAGAGTCTCAGGAGAGAACGCGGCCCTGCCCACCCCTTGATTTCAGACTTCTGGTCTCCAGACTGTGAGAGGATAACGTCCTGCTGTTTTCGGTCCCCCAGTTTGCTGTCCTTTGTGGTGGTGGCTCCAGAACGCACAGCCATGAGGGGAAGTGATGGGTTAACCTCCGTCTCTCCCTCTTCGTTCTGTGCACCCCCCTCAGGCTACTGACCACGTTTACTTATTAAATCGTTACTTATTAAATATTATTTACTTAAAGTATTACTTAATTTTTTAAAATCCAGTTCAGACCAAGCCCCTTTTAAAACTCAGTCTTGTCCTTGGCAATGTGGGCTGTGAAAGCACAATTTTGCTACGGTAACTGCAGCTGCTTTTTAACACCCTCTAAAATTGATGCATAACCGCTGGAATAAGAAATGCTCACCACTGCACCTAGATCACCTGGCACACCTCCCAGAACCTCAGAACAAGCCAATTAGGATGGGGGGGGGGAAAAAACAAAAAACAGTGCTTTTCTTTTGCTTTTTGCCCGTAAAAGAAAGGTATCTGAAGACCTGATTATTTCTCCATCTGCTCTGGCTACAAACCCCATGTCTTTTCTCCACCCCTCCCACCCCCCACCATGGATTTAGACCTATGCCTTTCACGTTCTTTGAAGAAAACACGGATGGTGGACCTGGGTGTAAATCTTCTCCCAAGGCTCCATTTTTCATCTGGAAAATGAAGATAATCACGTCCATCTAATAGAAGTGTTGTGAACAGTAGATAAGAAAAGTAGACAAGAAAAGGGAAGTAGATAAGAAAAGGGCAGATATTTTTTATTCCACTTATACAAAATATCCAGGATAGGCAAATCCGTAGAGACAGAAAGCAGATTACTGGCTGCTAGGGTTTGAGAGGAGAGAGGCGTGGAGACTGACTGCTAATGGGTACAGAGTTTCCTTTCGGGGTGATGAAAAATTCTGGAACTAGACAGAGCTGATGTTTGCATGGCCTGGTGAACATCTTAAATGCCACCGAATGTTAATTGTATGCTTTAAAATAGTTAAAATGGTGACTTTTATGTTAGGTGTATTTTACCATATTTTATTTGTTAATTGGATAAGAAGCATCTGCCTGGGGTAGGGTGGCCAAGTCTCTCCACCCTCTGAACCTCAGTTTCTTCATCTGCAAAATGGGGGCACTGACTGAACCTGGACCATGGGCAGTTGTGCAGATGACACCTGCTGGTCCATAGGTATGGCTGGCACCTGGAAGCACTCCATCAGTGCACTGACAGGCTTCCTTCCCTGGGATTCCTGGGTGAGACAACCTCCGCTCAAGACAGACTCCAAGGTCTCCCTCCCCGCTAAGACCCCAGGCAGGTTCCACACGATGTTTGCCACGTAGCCTGCTCCTGGCATTCTGACTCATGATCATACAACAGGCTGGAGCAGATCATATTTTAAACCCCAGTAGCCTGGTCTGAGCAATTCGACGCTCTGGATTTAATTCTGCAGGTAATTTGAACGATGCGATCTAATTTCAAATGTCCTGCTCTTATGAGTGCAAAAGCAGCATAATTTTTAATTAGTGGGTAAACAGTAAATAATGGATGGCAGTAAGTGGACACCACTGTTAATTAAAAATCCATGGTTGATAAAAATCAATTTGGCCCACGCATTTAACTCCGTCTATCAGGTCCCCAGGAAAAGTTGTGCAAGCCGGCCCACGGCACCATCTGCTTTCAGTTGTGGTTCCCTGAGCTCAGACTTTTCTAGGGGAGAAAAGAGGGAGAGAAAGGAAAGAAAATCCATAAGCTACCTCCAAAGCTGGGACTGGAAACATTTCATGTGTTCATTTCTAATCGGTTGGTTTCATTTTTGCAACCTTGAAGTTGAAGCTTCAGCCAAGAGGCAGTGTCACGCTCCACTCGGGTTTTTACAAAGAAGGGCTCCAGTTGTGTTTTGTGTTTTGCATGTACATGTTCTGAATATGGTGAGATTTCACCGTATCTCCTTGTCTCCTGACTTAATTAAATCCCAATTTCTCGCAGAAAAGCAAGACAAACTAAAACACACTTAGCGGGAACATACTATCTCAGGATTCGTGTCAAAATATAACATCGTGAAGGCGACATCTCTTCGAGGTGCCTTCAGAGGGAGTACCTGGGGGAAAGGCTCGTTTCCTTTTGAACAGAAAACATTTCCTCAAGAAATCAAGCTTTGTGGAAACAGCGCCAATGTCATATTCGGGGCCTGTTCACAGTTTTGCTCTGAGACATAAGCTTGATTTTCCTACCAGGCAAATAACACCCACACCCTTTTGACCTTTTTCTTCCCTTTGCTCCCATCCACTCCCCAAATCAACACTTGCATTGTCAAGCTTCACTGACAACCAGTAATGTTCAAATTAACCCACAGAATTGGATGCAGGGGACCCAGAGGGTCCGGGTGGAGTGGATTTCAGGAGCACAAGAAGGCGTGAGCCATGGACGCGGATGCATGTATGTCCCAGCTCAGGATTCCCGACGGGGCCATGCTGGGCGTTTGGCCCAACGTGGATGCCCACCCATCCACCCCAACAACCTGGCTCTGATCCCAAAAGGCTAGATGTGCCTGAGTTAACACAGAACCACTCTTTCAAGACTCCCCTTGGCGTGGACTCACTGAGGAATGGCCCTGAGAGCCTTTGGAGCAGCCCAAGTGCCCACTGTCCGTGGGGACACCACAGCCCTGGTACATTGGTTGTTTATTTTCCTCTCTCTTATTTGGCTGTTTAAAGCCTGTAAATCAGGTGTAGGACACAGCAGGAATATACAGGGACCCAGTGCTACACAGGATCTGTACCCATTCCCTCATTCAGCCCCTCCCCCGGCCTGCAACGCAGAAGGAGCCATGGTTAAGCTGTCAGGCCAGAGCCGATGGCCTGGCTCGAAGCCTGGCTCCGTCACCGGGGGCAGCCTGGGCCCCAGGCCAGCTAAGCCCGGGTCGCCCAGCCCGTGGCTCTACCCATCAGAGGCAGCGGATGCCAACACCATCTCCTGGGGTCGTTGCAACGGTGGGCTAACGTATACAAATCTAAGAAAATATAATAAAAATGCACGGAGCCGGCCCTGAGTGAACAGGAGCCACTGATGCCGCATCGTGGTCCCCGTCGGTGTCACTCCAGTTTTCGCAGCTGGTCCCTGGGGACCCCGAGCGTCTCCCGGTGAGACCCCAGACCTCCAGGAAAGTGAGGAATCCACTGTGAGAGGCCGAGGGGGGCAGAGAGCTTGGGGGCCACGGGCCCCGTCAGACGGCTTCGAAGGGGCGGGCGGGGACCCCAGCCTCCCTGGCCGAACGGCCCTGCCTGACCCCCCAGGACCACGTGACTGTGTGCTGGGGGGTGGGCAGCAGGGGGCACCATGCATTCACTCCTCACTCAGCCCACACGCCCTCCTGGGCCTCCTGGACCGGCCCAGCAGGTCTCTCCAGCTGCCCGCCATCTCCGCCAGGCCCCCGCGCCCCCCGACCCACTTCAGCCACAGGCGTGGTGGGAGGAAGCGCCCTGGGAAGGCCTGTTGCAGGCGCGGGGCTGGCGGGTCGAGGCGGCCGCCCCTGAGCGCAGCCGGTCGCTGTAACATCTGGATGCTGCTCTTCGCCAAGCTTCCCACACCTCCCGCCATCTGGGCTGCGTCAAGCCCGACCCTCTGAGCAGGGATGACAGTTTCCAGGGGAACTGCTGCTCTTTGGCAGCTGGAGGCCCTGGTGGTCTCACCTCTGAGCTGCTCCTAGAAGTGAAGATCCCACGGCCAGGCCTGGCTTGTCTCCACGAGCCGAGCCCGTCTGGAGAGGGCGGGGACCCCGGGCCGGCCCCACTGCTCACAGCCTCCTCCCTGAGGCCTCCGAGCCCGCCCCTGGCCCCGCTGAGGGCCTCACGCCTCAGCCTGACCCCACCACACTCACCCCGAGTGAGCACCACGGCGAGCCGGCGCCGGCCAGGGCCCACCCGAGGGGATGGACGACACCCGGGCCTGGCACCACGGAGGGACCATGAAGGGAGTGGCCACGAGCGGCGGGCACAGGTCTGGCCGCTCCAGGGGCAGAGGTCAAGCAGAGCCCGGGCTCCTGGTGGGAGGGGGTGGAAGTCCCACCGTCCGGCCCCGCTGAGTCCAGGCTGCCTCCCGTCCCGGGTGCAGGGCCCGTCTGCGACTGCCCGGCAGCACTTGGCCACGGCAGGCAGGCGCGCAAAAGGCAGAGGAGTCCCGAGGCTGACTTGAGGCGCCCTGATCTGGGGAGCCCATTGCTGGCCGGGCAGCTGAAGAACCAGGGTGTGCTGGGATCGCTGACCTGGGTCCGTCTGCTTTGCAGCCCACACTGCAGAGGCAGCCGGGATGGCAGAGGGTAGCCGCCTGCGCTGGGGACCACACTGCCAGCAGCTCCTGCCCAGCAGAGCGCCCGTCACCGCACTGCTGCCCCCACGCCTGGACGGGCCCTGGATCTCCACTGGGTAAGACCCTGCTGAGGTCACGCTGACCACAGGCCCCTGGGCTTGGAGGCTTCACCCACCCTGAGCCTCAGTGTCCCATATCTGTGAAACGGGCATAATTTGTGCAACTGTCCAGAGGCCTGCCAAGCACGTGCTTGCTGTCGCCCTCCCCAGAGTGAGCCTGGCAGGTCGGGACTGTGTCGGGCATCCTGCCCCAGCCACAGACAGCAACTGGATGAAATGCACTTGTTCCACACACTGAGTACCTGCTGTGCAAACACTTATTGAGGAGGTACTATGAGTTGGGTGCAGGGGGAGCTGCGGTGGAGACAAGCCCTAAACACAGAAATAAGTGACATAAACTTGAGATGGTGAAAGACATAAAATGGAGGATGTGAGAGTGAGTGGCCTGGGAGGGCTCTTTCGAGGGCGGTCACAGAAGGCTTCTCGGAGATGGTGACATTCAGTCGAGATCTGAAAGGAGGAAGGAGTCAGCCATCCAGGGAGCCAGGGGCAGAACCAGGCAGAGGCAGCAGCTGGTGCAAAGGTCCTGAGGCCGGAAGGAGTAGGCCAGAGAGGGCCCAGGGGTCCTGCCTGCCCATCGAATTCTCCTTCTAACCTGACAGGCTCACCTGACCTTTCAGAGGCCCCAGTGCTGCTCTGGGGCGATAGGCTTTGTGCTCTGCCCTCATCTGCGGGGCAGCCAGCTGGGTCCTCCCTCCCAGGGTCAGGGAGAAGGAAGGCAGTGTCCTCCTCCACACCTAGTACATGCCCTCCTCCCCGGCCAGCCCCTTGGGCCAATCCCATTCTGGGGTCAGGGACTGGACTTTCCATGTCCTCCACACACCTCCCGAGGTCAGGGAAAAATCCAGCTGCCAAACATCTGCTAGCGCACTGGGGGAGGAAGGGACTTGAGTTCTGCAAAGATGCCCTGGATGCGTTCCCAGCCTCTGCCCCCTCCTCGACCCCACAGGCCAGGTGGGGCTCAGGCACCACTGGCCGGGGTCACTCTGAGACAGAACTGAGACATGGGGAGGATGGGGACTGGCTGCAGGCTGTTCCTGCCCCAAGACAACAGCATTCCAGATAGTTCTAGAAACTTCTAATATTTTCTTCCTAGAAAGTCCCCCATTGTACCCTTCAGACAGGCTTTGCTGTTTTCTGGGAGTAGTGCAGGGAAAGACCCAGAGTCTGGGAACCACCGAGCTGTCTGGTGTGACCTGCTGCGTTCCTTTGGGCAAATCTTCCCACCCTCGGGTATGTGAGTCACCTCTCTCCATTTTTAACCACTGCCTGTACTGGTATTTCCTAACGATTTTTCTTTAAACCAACTTGCTTTTGTTGGTGTAAATATATTCATGCATTTTTACAGCTTTATTGGGGGATAACTGGTATACTGTACACATTTACAGCGCTATGATTATTTTTAAAGGAAGTGTAACATCACTGTGGCTATGGGGAGCTGAGCCACTTGCCATAAATAGGAGGTAACCATAAAAAGAAAGTCAATGAAAACAAAACAACATCATTAAATTTTCACCTGATTCGCTGCCTGCCTAAGGCCCTGAGTCTGTTCACTTTGGGAGAAAAGGGAGATTGGTGTTAAAGACACATGAACTCCAACTGAGACTCTCTCCTTAATATAACCAGAAAGACTGAAAGAAAAGGGTGAGCGAGAACATATTTCTCCTGCTCCAGCAGCGCTGGTATGAAACATTTTGAGAAAATAACAGTACAGGTGGCACCTGGTTAGCTAACATTGTGCAGGGGGTACCTGCCTGCTCTTTTCCCCCGGGAACTTGTCCACCATCCACCCCAAGCCAGGGTGTGACCGGGGGTCTAGGAGTCATGGTTTCATCACCAGCAGAATAGGGCTCGGGGGTCAGGGCCAGCCTGACGCCTGGCTTTGCAAATAAAATTTTATTGGCACACAACCATGCCCACCATGTACATACTGCCTCTGGCTACTTTAGCTCCAGAACCACGATCTTGAGTAACTGCCACAAAGACAGAAATGCTTATTATCTGACCCTTCACTGGAAAGGTTCGCTGGTTTAGATCAACAAGCCTGTCACAGATGTGGGTGACATGTGGTGGCAGGGGCCCTGTCAGCTTAGCCAGGGGGGTGACAATGTAAGCACCCATCATTCACGATTCACTCAGCGAGGACCAGGGTTTGGGGGGGTCCAGTGTGTGCCAGGCCCTGGACCAGGTGCCAGGAATCCAACGGGGAGAGAACAGGCAGGACCCTGCCGCCAGGAGCTCAGAGCACAGGGCTCCCCAAATGGTGCGAAGGAGCCCCCGTTTCTTAAGCTCCTCCCAGGTGCCACCACTGGCTGCTTCCTCGAAACCCTGACTGTGGATCCAGGGCCTCCGAGTCCCAGAGGAAGGAGCCAGGCGTTATCCAGGCTCACAATCCTCAGGACGGACAGAAATGGGATTTGAACCCGGGTCCCCTGCTGCGAAGCCTGTGTGTTTCTTGGGCCAAGGGGGATCCACGGGACCCACGGGGAGCCGGGCCAGGACGGGGGATGTCCGGTGAAAAAGGCATTTGGGATGGCGTGGAAGGACAGCTTCTGCTGAGGCCACAAGGCAGGAGTGGGAGGCCCCCAGCCCCCAAAGTGGGAAACTGAGGCTGCAGGCTCCCAGCCCTGCGCTGAGGCCTGAAGCAGAGGCTGTAGGAGGGGCTCCCGGAGCGAGGCTGGGGGACTCACTGCTCTGCCCAACCCCCCTCTGCCCCCGCAGCTGCGAGGTGCGCCCGGGACCCGAGTTCCTCACCCGCTCCTACACCTTCTATCCCAACCGCCTCTTCCGCGCCTACCAGTTCTACTACAGGGACCCCTCGTGCCGGGAGCCCGCCCACTCACTGCTCATCAAGGGCAAGGTGCGCCTGCGCCGGGCCTCCTGGGTCACCCGGGGCGCCACCGAGGCCGACTACCACCTGCACAAGGTGGGCGTCGTCTTCCACAGCCGCCGCGCCCTGCTCGACGTGGCCGGGCGCCTGGACCAGAGCCGGGCCGGCCAGGCCTGCGCGCGCCGCCTGCCCGTCGCCCAGGCCTGGCTGCCGGGGGCCCTGTACGAGCTTCTGGGCGCCGGGGCTGAGCGGGACTGCGCGGCCGCCCTGGGCTTCACCATGCACGAGCTCAGCCTGGTCCGCGTGCAGCGCCGCCTGCAGCCCGAGCCCCAGGACGCGCCCCGGCTGGTGGAGGAGCTCTACCTGGGGGACATCCACACCGACCGGGCCGAGCGGCGGCACTACCGGCCCACCGGCTACCAGCGCCCGCTGCAGAGCGCCCTGGTGAGTCAGGGGCCCCGGGAGGGCGAGCCCTGAGAGCCTGTGGGATCTGCCCCTGCCTAGGGCCCTCTCTGCACAGACCCCCTCCCCACCACCACCTGCACTGGTCTGCTTGCCGCAGGACCTTTGCACATGCTCTTCCCTCTGCTCGGGACATCTTTTCTCAGGTCTGGACAGAAGGATTCCTGGGGAGTCTTCTGGAGTGTGGTCCTCCTGACATCCTCGTGGACCCGGCAGGGTCCCTTCCTGCCCCTGCTATGCATGGGCAGGTCCCCCCTCCCTCAGTTCCCGGCTCAGATGTTCCCTCCCATCCCCACTCTGCACGGTTCCCAGCACTCGGCACACTCTGGGCTGCACTGTTTGTTTACTGGCTGACCGCCTTCTCCCAATAGCACCCGTGGGGGGGGGGGGGGTCCCTGTGCCCCTCCGTGTCCCCACAACTGGCCCAGGGGCTGGCACACGGGCTGGGCCAGTAAATGTTGGTGAATGAACTAGGGGGGCAGCTCCTCCAGAGCTCTGCCAGGCGGCCGCACAGCCCTCGAAGGCCCCTCTGGAAAGCTCCACGTGGACCCACTGTTACCCTGCAGCCAGCGGCACTGAGCGCTCCCCGTCATGCTAACATCAGGCGGAGCGGTGCTTTCTCAGACTCTGACTGTTCTCAGGATGCCGGCACCTGGGCATCTTCTTAGAAAGCACAGTCAAGTTCGCGGGTCTGGCCTGGGATTTTGCATTTCTAACAAGCTCCCAGGTGGTCCATGGACCACCCTCTGGGCAGGAGGCTGCAGTCTAAAGGGAGATGCCCTCTCTTTGAGATGTGCCCACCCCAAAGTGAATTTCACGTAAGTCAATTTACCTAGACTTTAACTTAAAGACATCACAAACATACTCTCCTGATTTGGGGAAGATCTAATAGCCCCTTTTCGTCCGATGAGCACACAGGCAAAAAGAAACTCAACTTTATGTATGTAAAGTTCTCCTGGCACATAGCACAGAGCCTGGTGGGCAAGGCTAGGGCCTTGTGACCACTCCAGTGAGTCTGGTGAAACCCCAGGACCCCTCCTCAGAAAAATATTTGTAAAAGCATAAAATAAAAGACATGGGATTTAAACAGAAACCAGTTCTATTAAAAGAGTTACCCAAGTCTTAAAACATTCTGAGGTGGGGATACTATGAATGGGAATTCTTTATTCTCCCTGTTGTAAACAGTGTTTCTAGTATCTGCAACACTGTTGATATGAGATCGGCCACAAAGCAGAAGTTTCCACTGAAGCTGCAGGGGTTTGTTGCCCACGTTCACAATTAGAAGAAACTTTTGATTTTAGGTTGAGGTTTGTAAAAATGAAGTCGAGGTTAGGACTCTGGGTTAAGAACGTCTGTAGGAAATACCCAAGGGATATTTTTCAAAAGTGAGAATGGATGGATGGATGGGGGAATGGATGGGTTCAGGCATCCGTATCAAGTGCTCTTTGAGCCCACAGGCAACCCTCACATGTTCAGCATGTACTGAGTGCCTGCTGTATACTAGACACTTACGGAATTAAACCAGATGTGGCAACATGTCACCCTCGAGAGCAGCCTCTTGTCAAAGCATCCCCAGTGTGTGTGTGTAGGGGGGGGAGGGGCACCAGGTTTGAGCCCATCTGCTCTCTCTCCTTCTCCCACCTCCCTCCTCCCAACCCAAGATCTGGGTAGCAGAGAAGAGGCACAGCATGAAGCCCTCGTGATCAGAAAAGCAGCCTGAGTTCTCTTCATAACCTCGAAACGATTCCCCTTTTGGCAGCCAATGTTCTAGGCTGGTCTGACGTCCATCCTTTTAGAGCGGAGAAGGCACTGGTGGTGGGGTGATGACCGGCACCTGCCGCCTCGTTAGGAGGGCAAACTGCTCTGAATGCAGAGAGGACGGACCCCGGGGCATGGAGGATGACAGTGCCACGTCTCCCCAGGCCAGGCGCTGGGGCTGCAGACGCCTGCCCTCCTGTTGCCTGACCAGCCAGGGTGGCCCACGCAACCTGCAATGCAGTTGCCAAGCAGAACATTCAAGGCCAGCAGGGCCAGATGTATGGATGTTAAATTAAATGTTCACTCACTAACCGCCCCCCTCCGCATAAAAAAAGAAAAAGGAAGATAATTTCACAGAAGGATACACTGCAGATAAACTCCCCAAGTAACGAATCAGTCATTACCTTATGCCCTCCGGAGCCCAAGCCTTGCCCACAACCCAAACCAGATGGTAAACATGAACATTTTTAGAAGTTAATTAATTTAAAACCAATTTGATCCCCAAATTCATTGCCTGGATATAGAATCCTAATCAATCAGCCAACGCTCGACCAAAATCATCTAAGCCTGGTGTCACCTCTGGGAGTTAACTAGAAACTGTATGTGCTGTTGGTATAACTTTATATAACAGGCTTAAGCCAGTAAGAGTTTGGCTTGCACACAAGTGTGAATTCTGCCGGCTGGGGCCTTGTTTATTAACACGTGCAACTCCGGACCTGTGCACAACGATGCCTGGAAGGTTTTTGATAGAGACAGGTACTTTCTTCCATCCCCTTCCAGAGCATCAGAGAAGGAAATGCTTTCTCTCTCCCTCTCTCACCTTTAAGTCTTGCTAGCTCTCCATTTGTTTCTGCCATGCAGAAAACTGCTTGCCCCAAATTACCAACCAGCATCCCCAGATGTCCTGTCTGCAAAAGATATCTTTTTTTTTTTTTTTTTTTTTTTTTTTGCGATACGCGGGCCTCTCACTGTTGTGGCCTCTCCCGTTGCGGAGCACAGGCTCTGGACGCGCAGGCTCAGCGGCCATGGCTCATGGGCCCAGCCGCTCCGTGGCATGTGGGATCTTCCCGGACCGGGGCACGAATGCATATCGTGCGAACCTGCATCGGCAGGCGGACTCTCAACCACTGCGCCACCAGGGAAGCCCCAAAAGATATCTTTTGAGGGAGAAAGGCAGCCCTGAGATTATTTTGATGTAATGAACTATGTCCTGTCAATACACGTTAGTGTAACAACAGTTGGAATGTGGGTTAAAATGCCTAAATTAGAGACTCTTACCAGCCAGCATTCCAATTACCTGCACTCCAGCTAACTACCTGGCTTTCTTGCTTCTTTCTGTCACAAACGTTTCTGTAGCCATTTATTAGCATTTCCAAGTGCCTTCTAGTCCTCTGGGTCAAAATCCCCCAAACCAAAACTAATATCGTTTTCTGTATTATGGGAAAAAAGGCAACTTTAGGTTCACCATAGAAATAAATAAGAAGAGCTTATAATGTAGCAATCCAAAATAGAAAAAAAAAAAAGTCTGTTCTCAATCATCCAATATTTTCTTTCTAAACTAGAACTCCCAAATGCCCCCTTGTTTGGCATGAAACTCATCCAGCAGCAATCTGTGGAAATCTTTTGTTTTTTGAACAAAAAAAATTGGAGCTGTTTTGCCAGCTGGGGCTTCAAGATGCCTTTCCCCTTCCCTGTCCTGTGTGCACCCATGGCCCTGGGTGTCCTTCTGGAACTACAAAAGCTGGGGATGCTTGCTTTGACAAGTGGCTGTTCCAGGACATTTACCTCTCAGAAGGATGCTCTGAACTAAATTCTGGGCAGCAGCTCCCTTAAAAAAAAAAAAAAAAAAGTCTGTATCTGGTTTCTTTTTGGCCTGGACTGAGCTTTTTCACTCCAGAATGCAGACGGACTACTCCCACGCAATTTGGTTTAGCATCTGCTTCCTGTTGACGTGTTTTACTGTAAACCCAGCTCATGAGAATTTATAAGACAGGGGCAACTGTAAATAAGGCCAAAGCGAGAGGAAAACAGCCTCGGGCAACGGAGGACTGTGGCCGCACCTGACAACGCAGAGGGGGCTGGGCTTCCAGTTATAAATAACACAAACATGAACATCTTTGTGCCAAATCTGTTTGCAACTTTTCAGACACGCCTCAGCACAGACGCTCAGCAAGGGGTTCCAAGGGCATGAGAGTTTTAGTGGCTGTAAGGTAACAGTTCATGAAAAGTGCTCAGCACAGCTCCTGGCCCTTACGAAGCACCTAAAAAAGAATGAGTTGGGGGTGGGGGGAGTAACAACAGGCAGGAGAAAGACAGTAAACATTAACGGTCGAATTTCGGGACCAAGCAGGCCGGGTATGGGAAAAGACAACTTCTTTCAAATCCCAGGACACAAGTTCCATCCAGCTCTCCTTCCTTCGTTTGCCCAATACACCCGCTGCGAGCAGGTACTGTGCTAGGTAGGCCCTGGGGATGGAGCGGCCACAGAGAGACAGCCTGGGCTTCCTGGAGCTTACTCTCCAGTGAAGGGGGAGGAGTGGAGAGCAGAGGAAATAGGGTGTGACACGTCCCTGAGCGCTACAAGGGGCTGAGGCCCACCATACAAGGGGTGGTCGGGAAAGGTCTCTCTAGGGCCTCTGAGCTGAGACTGAGAGGTCGGGAAGGAGGCGGCCAGGCTACGTGCCGGCAGTAGTTCCGGGTAGAAGCAGCAGCAGGTGCAAAGGCCCAGAGGATGGAGGAGCCGCCTGAGGTCCACGAAGAGTGAAGCGACCGTCCGGGCTGCGGGGGGGAGTGAAGGGGTGACGGGCGGCCGGGGGCGGGACCCCGAGCCAGCCCGCCGCAGGTGCACCCTGACTTCCCCGCCTCGGAAGTCACCGCCTTCCCTTTGTCTCTGCCAGCACCACGCCCGCCCCTGCCCGGCCTGCCGCCTCATCGCCCGCTCCGACGAGCACCACCCGCCCGTGCTGCCCCGCCAGGCGGCCCTGCCCCTGCGTCTGGGCGGCCGCTGGGTCAGCCCCGGGTGCGAGGTGCGCCCTGCCGTGCTCTTCCTCACCAGGTTCTTCACCTTCCACGGGCACAACCGCTCCTGGGAAGGGTATTACCACCACTTCTCGGACCCCACCTGCCGGCAGCCCACCTTCACCGTTTACGCAGCCGGCCGCTACACCAAGGGCACGCCGTCTGCCAAGGTTCGTGGCGGCACCGAGCTGGTGTTCCAGGTCACGCGAGCCCGCGTCACCCCCATGGACCGGGTCACCACGGCCATGCTCAACTTCTCCGAGCCGAGCAGCTGTGGCGGCCCGGGGGCCTGGTACCTGGGAGCCGAGCGGGATGTCACAGCCACCAACGGGTGCCTGCCGCTGGGCATCAGGCTCCCCCACGTGGAGTACGAGCTCTTCAAGATGGAGGAGGGCCCCCTCGGGCAAAGCCTGCTCTTCATCGGACAAAGGCCCACTGACGGCTCCAGTCCCGACACCCCGGAGAAGAGGCCCACATCCTACCAAGCACCCCTGGTGCTCTGTGACAGGGTGGCCTGGGGCTTCTCCAGGCCTCCGCAGCACAGGCCTCTGCTGCAGACGCCCGTCAGCGGTGGGGGGCTGGGTCCCCCAGCGGCCCCTCTCCCCTTACTGCTTCTGGTTCTCGGGCTGGCCTTCTTCCAGTGGCTATGAAATTGGTCTCTGACTTCCAGACGGTGCCTCAGGACACTCGTCCGACCCCATGGACTCCCTTCTGGCACAGACTCCTCCACCCGTGACTGTCCTGGACAGCTACGCAGCCCGGCCTGCGTCCTAAGTGGCTCAGCACCTGAGTTTCAACAGCACCTGCAGAGTCTACACCATGGCCAGCAACTCGAATCACGACCACGGACTCGGGCATCGCAGCAACGTCAATTGCTCCGAGTTCCTAAGTGCTCACTCCCAACTTTCCTGGGCAGCGCGCAGACCAGCGCCGGGGAGTGGACCACACCCGCCTCCCTGCCCGACGGCACTCCAGTTCCCTCCCTGAGCCCTTGAGATTCAGTGAAATGGAAACACGGTTCTGCATGCGCGTGCTGCCACTGCTCTGCTGAGTCTGTGGGGTTGTTGTTTAAAGATTATTAATTTGAATTGAGCAATACAAACTGAAAGCCGAGCCATGAATTAAAGATGCTGCTTCGGGCTTTCAGGACGTCTCAGCTCACTGGCAGGGGCTCGGTTCGTCTCTTTGGGAGCGACTCGGCTTTCTTGAGTCGTGACTGCTGGCGTTTTGTCTGCGCCTGCCTATGCCTCTGCGGGTCAGGCCTCGAGCTGTCAACACCACGAGCGGGTAAATGCAGCCCTCCCCGGCCAGCAAGCAAATAAAGGCAGCCCCATCCACACCAAACCCCAGCGTGTGGGGCTGGCAGCCGGGGTCAGGTCTTCGGAGGAAAGCAGCGTTTCCAGCCTTTGGAAAGTAATTAATACTAATGACAGCGGTGACACTAATGTGCTCTGTAATTAGCCCTGCACAGGCATCTTCTGTTTTCAAGATTCCCTGTGCTCGGCTGACAAGGAGGGAGAGAAACCTCCGACGCGTCTTTGGGACCATCCTAGGGTCAGCGGGCTACCCGGCCACATCTGGAGGAGGAGAGAGCAGGGGGCCACCCCTCACCCAGCCTGCTCGCTGCAGTGCTAATGTGCGGATGTTCTCTGCTCAGAGGGGGCTGTCATCAAGGTGGGGACAGGCTGTGCCTCTCCAGGGACCCTGCCTGTGTTCCCAGGGCCTCGTCTGTACACTGTGAAATTAACTGGCATCCTGGTGGGCTCAAGGGTTTCCGGGATGCTGTGCCGATGATTCACGCCCTCCTTCCTCCGCCCGAACCCTGTCTCTGGCTCTTATCACAGATCTTGAACAACAATTGTCTGTGAGGCTAATGGTGCTTTCAGAGGGAAGCCCTTGTCCTCTGTTCGGCTGTGTGGGGTTCAATCAGCCCGCTGAAATTGCCCAAACTTATCTACATAGCCTTCTTAAAAAAAAAAAAAAAAAAAAAACAACCCGAGTTAATATTCTCTGTAGGTCTCAGAGACCTATAAGTATTTGTGGCATATTTACCAAAGTACAAGAAATAATTAGATTATTTACAGTCTCAGACTGCATCGGGGCGGGCGGTGTGGCAGTGTTCCTGGTGGGGATGAGGGCGGGTGGTGGGCACATGTCCACGGCTGAGCAAGTCTTGTATCCAAGGCTTAAGGCAGCCATACCACCATTTATCATCAAATTTGAATCTTTTAATAAAATTAAACAGCCTGAAAAATGTTCCTGCTGGTTATTAAAGTCAACCAAGGGGATTATGGTTCTAAAGAAAGGAAGTGAAGTGTCTTGAGAGAACGTGTGAAAGAGAATAAAACAAGTGGAGGTAAACCTCAGCTCTGTTATGCACCTTCACTTCATGCCACTGCCCTGTCCTAATTAAAGCTCTCTGGGGGCTCCCAGGGCACACAGAATAAAATCTCAGGTCTAGCGATACCTCCCCTTGCCCTGGCTGCACTGGGGTTCCTTCTGTTTCTTGATCACACCAAGCTGTTTCCTGCCTCAGGACCTTTGCATGTGCCACGGCCGCTGCCCAGCACCTCTTCCCCCAGATCTGCAGAGGCTCAGCTCCTCTCATTCAAGTCTCAGACCACATGTCACCTCCTCAGGGAAGCCACCAGGAGCATCCCCCCACCCCCACCCTGAACAGCAGCCTCCTTTTGCCTGCTGTCCTACCTATCCATCCCATCCCATGCTTTTACGTTCTTTATAATGCCTACTGATCAGTGTCTGATTTATTCACGCTTATTCTCTGCCTCAAGGGAAGGACTGAGTCAGTCCCTGGGATCTCTTCCAGCAGCTTCAGCTGTACCTGGCCCACGGTAGAACTTTAGTGAATACAGTCGGGTAAACCAGGTCGTTGGTGATCCTGGTTAACCCTTGCCAGCGAAGAAGTCACGGCCACATGCCTGGCATGGCGTCCTGTGAGGGAGGCCCCACAGTGCAGGGTGTGACTCTGCAACTTGCAGAGAGAAAGCAGGCTCGGAGCAGAGAGGGACCAGCCCAAGGCCGCCGCAGCCGGGCCCCCGAGCCTGAGAACTGAGCCTCCATCTTGGGGTGTCCCTCTGGGGTTCTGGTCCCTGGCAGGGGTGGGATTCGTGACTATATTTGGGGAAAGCAGTTCAGAGCTGCTTTGTGGGACTGGCTGGGCCTCCCCTAATTTAGGAGGCCCGTGCTCAGGAAGAGAGAAGGTTCCTGGCCCCATTGACTGGACTGAGGCACCCTCCCATCCCCGGCTTCTTGGTTCTGGAGTATTTGGTGCTGACAGAAAATCCCAGGCTCTTTTCTCCCGGGCAAGAAACCATGCTTCCCAGACTCTAGGCTCCAGTGAGGGGTGGGTTTGGGGTCCGACGGCTGAGGGGACTCTCCCAGGGATGGAGACCCACCTTATTGTTAAGTCTGGACCCTCCACATAGAACCCAAGATAGCTTTAAGCAGAAGAGGGGAAAGTAAAACCCCCAGTTCTAGTTCAAAACAAAACAAATGTTCTCCATTGTATGTTCAGCCACGTTTAAAAGGAAAACAAAAACAAAAACAAACCCGTGCAGTGTGTAATTTCATAGCACAGGCTCCCAGGAGGGTGAGTATTTTTTGTTTGTTTTTCTTTTTTTAATAAAAAGTTTCAATTGTATACAGCTCTCAGAGGCCCATTAACAGATGCTGGTTATCAAAAGAAGTTCTTTCTTTGCTTTCTATAAGCGAATGTGTTTCATCTCCCGGTGGTGCTGCTGGCGTGATCGACACGGCTCACGGTGACGCGGGCTATGCCGCACTGCCCTGGTCCCTGGGGCGGCCGCTGACTCAGGCGGGAGCCGGGAGGGGCGGCGCTTCCTGCTGCAGGAGGGACCGTGGCCCAGGCAGGGAGGGGGTGGACCTGGGCAGCAGCATGTGACCCCTAGTCTGCCCCTGATGGCCTTAAGTGACAGCCAGCCAGTTCCTTGTCACCCATAGCCCCCATCAGATGGATGTGAGCATGGAGTCAATTACCTGCCAATACTCCTGAGGACTCAGCTTCCAGGCCAACCCTCCTGCGACCCCCGGATTCCCCGGGTCCCCCTTTTGCCACCTCCATCCTCCCTCAGCCCCAGCCAGGCGGCCTCCCTGCTCTCTGGAACTCGGTCCCCCTCAGGCTCGTTGCCTCAGTGCTCCGCCCACCAGGGCACCCTTTTTATTCCACCACAGCACGTTTCAGGGTCTCTAATACCCTGTTTGTTCGTTTCCTTCTTTCCGGTCAGCCTCCCTCATCGACAGCACGAGTTCCACAGGCAGCCCTTGTCTGCCTGGCTCCCCGCTGTGCCCCCATGTGTGGAACGGAGCCTGGCACAGAGTAGGGGCTCAATAAACACGGACGACTTGAAGAAATGCTCTGAGACCTGGCTGGAAGTACTCTGAATTCAAGCATCAAGATGATAACCACATACTTTAAATAGCAGCTTGGAATTTTGATTTTTTTTTTTTTTTTTTAATAAGATGGGCAGAGCACAGCTCTGTGATCTTGAGGAGACCTGTTTTCTGCAGCCAGGCTCTCTCTAGGAAGGACATTAAGGGCTGCTGTCCCAACACAGGGGAAAACACGGCCTGACACGGGGTCCCCCAAGAGTCCACCTCAGGTTTCTCATACTTATCAGAGGTCAGGGAGGCTGGGGCCCCTCAACCTCACAGACACACCTAAGACTCTCCTTCTTGCTGCTTCAGTCTTCCCACCAGCAAAATGAGTTGAAACCCGGTAACTCCTGGAGCCACCCAGCCTCAACACCCAGAAAGCCCATAGCTGGCAAGTGAATCCAGAAGAATCGATGATATATATTCTAGGAGAAATGGCTTTAAACCAGGAAACCCTCAGTGAGGATGGGTCTTTTCTCAGTGATGTCATATTTATTTCCTAAGGGCTATTAATTAACAACTTACTACCCTTCTGCTTACATTTGTTATTTTTTTAATCCTTCAGGAGAAAAAAAGTTAACACAAAACTTAGGTGGTTATTGCTTCTGTTAAAATCAGCCATGCCAGTTTAATAAGACCTACATATATTGACTTAGCACCTACCATAAGCCAAAGACTATACTGGGTGCCTTGGAAGGACAGTCTTCCAAACTTCTGACTAAAGTGGTCAGGTAGAACACATGCTTTTCCCTCCAATTCCTTCTGAAGTCCCAGTAAATTACAGGAAAAGAATGAAAAGGCACAAAATCACACAGATAAACAAAAAAAGGAAAAGACAAAACAGCCAACAAGAGATGTCAGCAAAATTCTGGAATCTGGAAAGCTGATGGGCCACTTATCATGGACAGCAGACTACAGAAAGCAAAAGAAAAGGGCTGGCAGGTTGATCAGAGGAGTAGAGCTCAGAAGCATGTCTACTCATGCTCTGAAGGCTTAGGAATTGGTGGCCCAAGGCACCTCAGAGGCGGGAGAGCAGTGGGGCTGAAAACAGGAGGACCATTTGCAAGTCTATAAAAGGAGTTTTGCCCCCAGATTCTCTCCCTAACCCCTCTAACAACCAGCAGTTTAACCAGGGGATCTTTGTACGTGGAGACCACCCAGGGCAAGGTCAGGTATGAAACTGAAAACAGAGGGAGTAAAGACAACTCTACACATGAAACAGTGAGGTTGTACAGTCTCTTCCTTCTTAAGAGATGATGGCTGGACTAATGCTGCCAGGAAGGAGACTGTAAGATTCTTTAGAGAAATGAGCCCAAGATAAACCAACTACAGATACTGACAGCTAGACATTCCCCAAAATGGAGTGTTAGGTCCCTACCCACTTAACTTTCATACAAACCCACCATTCAACAAATCCCACCTTCACCCATGCAGCTTCCCGTCAGCTTTTTAGTGCTTCACTAATAAATACCTAAGGATGGTCAAGGATAACCGGGCATTTGAGAAAACCTCCAAAATGACAGAGACACAAACCTAGTCCAAAGTTAGTAGTAAGTCGTAGATAATGCAGGAGATAGAACAACAAAAACTATACTTTCCTCGGTGAAAAGAATGTTAACCTTTTAAAGACCACGACCATTTTTTAGTCCCTCATATAGAACATCAAAATGAAAGCTTCTAGAACAACAAAAGAACGATAATATCCGTAGTGAAAAGAAAATTATATATATATATATATATATATCTAGCAAGAACAGGGTGCTATCAACAAATAATAGTAAGTGGAAAAGAAAGAATTCTTGAAAATGATAAATACGTTAGCAGAAAAAAAAAAAAAAATCAAAAGAAAGTTGGAAATTAAAGCTGAAGAATTCCCCCAGAAGTAGAAAAAGGATCAGGAATTAAAGTGGCCTTAGACTTCTTATGGGCAACACTGGAAACTGGCAATCAGTGAACAAGGCTTCAAAATCCTCTGAATGATTGCCAACCTTGATTTTTATAACCAGTCCAGCTATCAACCAAGTGGGAGGGCAGAATGGAACACTTCCAGAAATGCAAAGTTCTCAGAAAAATCATCTCCCACGTACTCCTCCGTCAGAAACCTGCTAAAGGATGTGCTCCGCCAAAGGGAGGTAGTAAAAGAAGAGAAAGCTAGAGATCCAGAAAACAAGAAATCCAACCCAGAAGAGAACAAAGGGAGTTCCCAAGATGAAAGAGAGAGAGGAGCCCTCCTGGGATGAGAGCTGTGCAGCACGCCTAGGAGGCCGTCAGTCCAGAGAGCAGCAAGAGAATGCAGAGCTCCGAGGAGGGACCTTTCTAAGAAAAAAATCACAGACCACCCAACGCGCAAATGTACGAAAGAGAGTTATACTTCTGTCAGAGTCTGGGGCTGAATTTATCATAGAAACTAAGCACACAAAGCACTGAGATTTAGTTACTCTGAAGGGAAAAGGATTGTGGATAAAAGGGAAATAGAATCATAGAACATACAAGGCAGAGCTGTGAACAATGTTTTAAGTAGTCTTAATCATGCCAAAGGATACCGACACAGCCAGAAATGATGACATAACACTCTGAGAGGGACAGGGAAGGAGACTCGGCTTCAGACAGGGATGGAGAGAAAGGTTATTGGAGCTAAATCCTTATCCTCCTTAGAAGGAAATCAATAGACGGTATCTCGACATGAAAAATCAAGAAAAAGTAATAGAGGCACATTATTCAGAAATATAGAGGTTGATACCCAGAAGAAATTAGTGCTAAAACGGCTGCCTCTGGGCAATTTGGAAGCTGGGAGTGATGGGGGTCTGCTGGTTTTCATTATGAGCCTATTAGAACTATTTGGCATTTATACCATGTACACGAAATGCTTCAGTTAAAAAACAAAATTAAAAATACCACACGACCAAATCCAATGACAAAACCTAGAACATCCCTTCAAATTGCTCTTAATCCAATAAAGGGACAGAGAGTTGGGGGGGGGGTGGTGGGCTAGGGACGGTGCCGTAGAGCAGGCAGTGCCAGATGATGAGAGAAGATAACATCTTCAGTCAGCAAAGTGGGCTTATCCTCAATGTCTGAGACTGAAGGGAAATACCCCAAGTATGACAGGGCCACAGGGACTGGATAGCTATTCTCTGATGGTTTCATCTTTATTAATGGAAGATACTGCTATGTTTTGGAATCACGTTTCGGACTGGCAATGTGACTGCAAGGAGGGGCTTAAAATATAACGGTCGGTCTTGGTTTGACCTTAAAGAGAGTCCTGCCTTGCATGCACATTTTCCTAACATTTCTGAAATAGCATAAAAGTCCACTTTTCCAAAAGTCCGTAACACTAATTTTGTATTTCTCCAAAGTTTTGCTATTTCTCTGCTTCTTTGACGTGACCTTAGCAGTCAAACATCGCTAAGAAACAGAAGTTCTACTTGAAAAAAAAAGGAAGTCTAGACTCCGAGTACAATTTCCGAGGGTATTCTCAGTTTCTGACGGGGCATGTCACTCCCGTTACAGGACCCTGGCAGATTCTCAGGGAGATTTGTCTTCTAATGCACTAAGGAAAGCTAATGGCAGATTGGTGTGGTTATTTCCTCAGAACGGCACCTTTTGTTGTTTAAAAAGGCCTCTATTTCACAACTTGGATTTTTAACCCTTTAAGGATTACCACCATTTTCAGTCCCTCTTACAGAAGCTCCCTACGGACTGGGAGGCTGAAACACCCCACCTCATTCGCATCCTCTGTGGACTCCATAGTCAAAGGACCCCAGGAATGTGACACAAGATGTTCGGACTGGTGCAGTAGTGAGGCTGCTAGTGCAGGTCAACAGTCCAAGCTCAATTCATTGGCCACAAAGGGTGATTTCCTCCCCCTGCCCAATCCACTTCTATACCCTTTGTTGCACGTGGTTTTCCTATTAGTAAAATCATGTACAGATTCCTATTTGCACATTCATAAACGTGTGTCCTCAGAATCTTCATTTTTGCTGTCATCGGCCCTTTGTGTGGCCTTTTAATGTCCCTGCAGATCCTTTACCATACGAAAAGCTGCTCAACCTCATGTAGAGAAACCACAAATTAAAGCTGGGAAACCAAGTGCGCTTTTCAGATGAACAAAGATCAAAAAGGTGGACGATGCAACATGCTGGTGAAGGAACAGGGAAGGAGGCGGTGCTGGGACCACGTGCTGCCACGTCCTCTGGAAGACGATGTGGAGTCACATGACCCGTTTTACATGCAGGCGCCCTTTCCTGTTTCTCTTCCAGGAACTGTCTCATTTACAGGGGAGTCTGCTGTGGCTGCGTTTGCAGCAGCGAGACTAGAAATGACTTAAGTGCACCTCAGAGAGGGCTGGTTAAGGAAATGATGGGCACATCACCCAGAGAACTACAGAACCACTCAGACGTGTTGTGGCCATGAAATGATCTCCAGGACGCATCACAAAGTCCACGAGCAGCACTCAGGATGGGGCGGGGCATGTGTGCAAGAACACACGAGGGCCCTGCGTACACAGGCGCACAGGGGGAGGCTCTCTGGAGAGAGTCCAGCAAGGATGGGGCACAGGAGCCCCTGGAGAGGGGAGCGGGCTTGGGCCTGGGGGACACGGACTTGGAGCTGTCTATCCTTTGGTCTTGTATGAAGTCTTACTGTTTGCATGTGTGACTCTCCCCAAAGAGGTTAAAATGTTTTCAGTAATGTTTTAAAGAGGTAACATCAGAAGATGGAGCCTATCCACCATGGCTTAAAGACCGGCACCACCCCACCTTGCAGGCTCGGAGGCAACTTAACACCATGAGCAATCAGTAAATCAATGACAAACGCCTCCCCCAGTAGGTTTACCACACGGGGATGCAGGTCTGGCCCCCATGCTGAAGCTCTCTGGGCAAAAGTTTCCTCATCAGTAAAATGAGAAGGTTGACCTTAGTCACCCCATAAGTCTGTTTTGGGCACAAAATATCTGATTGTTCACTTAAACCAATTTCATGTTCCTCAGAAGTGGTGAGACAGGGCTGCACTGTCTCCTCTAAAGCACAGCTAAATTGCTCATAGGCCATCCATTCAAAATAATTGTACACTGAAGCACCCTTTAAACATATTCAGAGCACAGAATTTATTGAACATAATATGGAGATGGCTAGTACAAAAGTTCATGCCTCAGCAGGGCAGGTTTCATCAGGCTGACACGGAACATGTGAGAACATGCTGTGAACAGCTCTTTCGAGCTGGACACTGCAGAAATACACCTCCTTCCCTCCGGGAAACAGAAAATTAGCCATAAAACCGTGAATTTATTACATATCAGATAACCAGCATGTACGAGGGTAAAGAGTCCTTTCCTACACCAACTTTTTAAATGAATTCCATGTCAAAAGAGGGCATACAACTTAAAATATTAAAAGAAAAATTATGAAAACGAAAGCATTCTAAGACATCTCTTAAAATACTCAATTCCCAAAATGTTAACATATACTGAAGTCAGAAATAAAAACCCTGATCACAAACCACAGAGATCTTTTTTCAGGACGGGGAGTGAGATAGAAAGCATGGAAAGAACAGCACGTGTGACTGAAACTACTTCTTTACTCAAAACAGTTGAGAGGAGGTGAAGGGAACATTTAAATAAAAATAGATCATTTTGAGTTTCCTATAAGAAGTTCCAAATGGCAGCAGTTTATAAATTGTCTTTAAAAAAAACGAAACACTAGCAAAAGAAAGGAGAACCAAAGGTATTTTGCGTTTTTCTACGTAGAAGCGTGAGTCACCTTACTGAGGCTGCTTACGAATGAAAAACACAAAAACACCATCTTTCCCACTGAGTAATTTCTCAGCATCTCATTCAGGATCAGACACAAGAGAGAAGGTAAATGGATCAACGTTTGCTGAATGACGGAGTGGTGAAAAGCAAGAAGCAGTTCTTGTACACGTGGTCTCAGTAGGACAGACAGTAAACTCTGACCTTTGAATCCAAAGAAAATTGTCAAGGGGAAAAAAGTATTTTTAAATGAATGCTGCACTAGAGGTTAACAGCTGAATTTAAGTTACTTCTAAAATGCAGATGGGAATGCAGGCAGCCAGTTCATAAAAAGAACCAGACCTCTTCGTATTACATGGAAAACCGTGGAGTCGATGTGAGAAACATGCACGCTAATTTATCATCCTAAATCCCAAAAAGCTATGCATTCTTGTTAGCACCAAGCCTTAATGAAATCGGGTTAAGATATGTGATTTGTCTCCCCTAGTTGGCAGTTGCTGAAGGAAACAAACAAACAAAAAGTAACCTGTTCTGTTTCGGCCAGACTCGGCGCTGGCTATCAGTGAGACGAAACCCTCCGGGGCCGCAGCTGCACCTGCGGGAGCCGGGCGGAGCTCCTGCCGTTCAGGATGCAGAGATGAGCAGGACGGGGAGCGAGCAATGGCTGTGCACCCACCCGCCCTGAGCCAGATGATTAAATATACATCAACCCTGCGGTATAAGAAAGTAACTGTAATAGGGTATTGTCACAGGATCAATGTTCCCTGGTTTAAAAACAAACATTAGCATTTACTTAGCAGCAGAAAACTATTATCCCACAGTACTGTTTTATTCAACTGACATCTTTTAATCAAAGCAATCCGTATTGTGGCAATATTCCAAGGTATCATAATTGCAAATATATATGGCATGTTAGATAACAGCTATATTTTTGTTGCTACTTCTTTTTTCCTTTCCTACTGATTGGATGCAGGCATTTTCTGATGAATTATTTCCACTAAGAAGAAAACCTGACGTAATTATATTGAGACAACTTCTCATCCACCTCTACTGGTTTCATTTTTAACTATTACACACAACTGTTTGTGTGTGCTCATGCCTTCTAAATTTTTCAGAATACCTCTGTAATGACAATAAGAAGGACACCTCGCTTTTCGGTGGCGGGGCCGTAGCTAACAGAGTGGGGTCTGTGTCGTCGGCATGGGGGCGTAGGGCCTTGTGTACCCCAACTCCTGGTCCTGGAGGCCAAGCCTCGCGTGCTAAGTACGCGGGTGGTGAGATTCAGACGCAGGAGGAAAAGGGTCTGTGAATCTCGCTGGAGGTCCATGTTCACAGCCTGCCCAGTCTGCCTGTCTGCTGATGCGCCTCATCGGGGTCTGCCATTACTGGCTCCCTCCGGTGATTTCCCGGAGAAGCACAGCGCTAACTCGGGGAGAGGTCTGAGACCAGCGGCTCCGCTGCTGTAAACCTCAGCAGGCCACTTCTGTGATACCAATTTTAATGAACTGCCTTCGCTTCCCATTTAATTCACAAGTTTTGTAAAGCCTCCCTAGAAAGGCTTCGCATCATCACCTCGCTGAGACAAGCTAGTAATTTTCTTTCTCAAGCCCCCAAATTCATTCCCCAGGAGCATCATGCAGAGATCTTCAGGCAGTGAGAAAATGGAAAACACACATTTCTTCACTGTCTGAAGTGTGTTTAGTTTCAAAAAGCAAAATACAAAGCATCTGAAGGAGAGTCCTGATTCTGTCTACTTTATCTTTAAAATCACTGCAGAAGGGATGAAGGCAAACGCCTGGAAGGTGTACGAAGGTCAGCGCTGCTGAGATCAGCCCCTGTGAATTCACCGAGGCCTTTCTCGCCGCTCCTCTGACTGGTTTTTGTGGTTCAAACAGCGTCTTGGCAATTTAGGCCCTCTCAGCAGGCTTCCCAGAGACTGACTTCATTCCAAATGAGAGGTTCTAAAAAGGAGCCCCGTTTAACCTCCTGGAGGCTTCATTTCCTCGTGTGCAAAACCAAAGCCCTCACGCCCCCATCCCCATCACAGTCGTCGTGAGCATTACGTCAGTGAGTGAACCTATCGGATGCTCTGCACGCGGTGGGAGGGCGTCCTAACAACAGCGACTTTCTCTCAGAGGTTACTGTCAAAGCAGCTCTGGCTGAGGAAGGCTTTTAAAAAGACTAATGTTTTCTCCAAACCCAATCGGGCCAGGAACCCTGAGGGACCCCGCTTCACGTGGGGCACACATGGTCCCAAGCCGCCCTTTCGGGTCGTATCGGATCTGCGTGCCCTGAGCTGGAGTCTTCCGTCTACCGTGCAGGGGACTTTCTAAATACAGCCCCATTCCCACTCATCTCTCAGCAGCAGCAACCTCGGCCCAAGCTTCACTGAGCCAGGCCTCCTCAGAGTGGGAACTCTGATAATTCCATGTATTATTTAAAGCTCCTCCTCCTCTAGCCCGACCCGTCTCAACAGGAAGAGGCCACTCCCACCCCAGGGCCCCAGCAAGACGCGAGTCAGTGAACTGCCATCACCAGCAGGGGGAGCAGCGGCCTCTCCACCTGCCAAGGTCTCAGAGGTTAAACGTTACTCAAGTGTACAAGGTGACTTCCCAGCCCAAGTCCCACCTTGCTCTTTTTTTTTTTTATTTTAATCAAGAATTTCACAAACAACCCACAACCAGAAACTTGTAATTGGGCCAGTTCTTTGGAGAAGGAACTGAAAATGACAAAAGGCATTCTATTTTGGCATGGATTCTGAGTTTGCAAATATAAAGATTTTTGTGTGCAAAAAATATAGGCACCATTTGAAAAATGTTAAGCTACTTACATATGGTACATATGCTATATATATATACACACACACAGCTTGTTTTCAAATTAATGAGAACGGCTATTTAGCTCTGAGCTATCACCTCATTCAGTTATATCTGACTCAACACAGCCTGCAAGTCCAGTACTGGTATCTTCCAATAGCAATTCTGTTCCTGGGATTTCTTTGAAAGCTTTTAGGTTTTCACGGATCACTGGAGGTTCTTCATTTTTCCCCCTTCTGTGTTATGTAGGTATAAGCCGTCTCTCTAGGTATAAACTGTCCACTGGTAAAAATCAATTTTGATTTTATCAGTATTTATTAGCACTGGTGCCAGCAGTTTAGAAGACTAGAGAAGGAAGACATGCAAACTAGGAGAAGAAAAAAAATTAAAGCCGGGTCCTCATACCTACAAATAACATAGCCTGCTGGTCTTTCAGTTATTTTGTAAGGTGCCAAGGGAGCTTAAATTACCAATTTTTAAATTCAATCAATAAAAATTTACAGGGCTCTGTTACTGCTTGCATCTCTCCGTATCTGCGAGCCTGGTGGCGGGTATTTCTAAAACAAGGGCACCACTCTCAGAGGTGCCGTGAGCCAGCAACCAGGGCAGCAGGCACCGGAGCAGCCTGACTGCGCCCGCCCAGTCTCCCTTCCCGGCCAGCAGCCTAACCAGCTTCAGCCTGGCTCGCTCTAAGCCAGTTTATTCCAGTGACTTGACTCTCACCCTCTCAGGACAGAATAGACCACGGGGCAGGACCGCACATCCATCTACCTGCTTTACTCTCATCTTCCAGAAAAGACACCCAAAATGTGCATGCTTGGGACTTCCCTGGTGGCGCAGTGATTAAGAATCCACCTGCCGATGCAGTGGACACGGGTTCGAGCCCTGGTCCGGGAAGATCCCACATGCCGCGGAGCAACTAAACCCCTGCGCCACAACTACTGAGCCCATGAGCCATTAACTACTGAAGCCTGCGTGCCTAGAGCCCGTGCTCTGCAACTAGAGAAGCTACAGCAATAAGCAGCAGCACACACACCGCAACGAAGAGTAGCCCCTGCTCGCCGCAACTAAAAAAAGCCCGCGCGCAGCAACAAAAACCCGAAACATTCAAAAGTAAATAAATAAATAAATAAATAATTTGAAAGTGCCTGCTTCTCCAGGTTCAAGATCTTGAGTGTTTGTGGCTCTTAAAATGGTCCCTGAACCAGAGCGGCGCCTGCTCCACACACATTCTCCTCCCTGACACACTCTTCACCGACCGGGGTCATTGGCACGGTGTCCGCTCTTCCCATCACCACCCTCCTCCTCTCCCTGGGCCGGGGGGAGATGTTCCCTTCTTCCACTCAGTCAAAAAGCTCAACAGGTGCTTGCCAAGTCCTAGCCCCTAAAACAGAAAGAGGTTTCACAGGATGATTAGTTTTAAGAGACAGCTTTGGATTTTAGATTTTGATTTTTAGCTACACACAAAATGCCACCATCCTCGGAGAAGCTGAATTCCTTCTAGATGCACACGGAACTCTTAGTCACTTCCAAAGACCTAAAACACAAGTGTCCCAGGTACTCTTTTTGAGAACTTAGTCACTCGACTACAGGCGCCAGCAAACTCCAGTCTCACGGGCCAAATCCCAGGAGCTGTTCTTGTGAATAAAGTTTTAATGGCACACACAGCAACATCCTTTAAGAAAATGTTTACCAACTCCTGCCCTAGAGGAATGGGACTGTACTGCACCCCCAGGCACTATTTGAGGGCCCCCCCCCCACCAATCACTCTCCTTTCCAGGTCATCAGGTATTAGAAGCCACATAAAGAGTAATTTGTTGCAACTCCTACACTCAGATAGATTTTATTCCACTTAGAGAAAACAGCAGAAGGCACATGCTTCCCAGCTCAGTCTTCTCACTCCTTTTCCTAAGTACCTGGGTCCACACGGAATAGAGACTGGAGACTAATTTATAACCGGGCAGCCGGCCTTCCACAGCTTCACACCATGGGTGTGTGGTCGAGAACTAGGTCTATTCAACATTTACCGCGAGTTCTCAGGATGTATAGTAAACATGTTATTTCTCATCGATAGGGTTCATTTTTAAATCAACCTTCCAGTGACAAAATAATAATGATAAAAATAATGTCTCCCTCCCCCCGCCATTTAGCAAAAGTGACAAAATGACAAAAGAACTCTTAATTTGGGGGCTTTATTTTAATTTTTTTTTCTTTTTAAGATGCTACATAGTCAAACAGAATTGGATTGGTCTTTTATGGCATAAAATTAATTCACAAGCTCTCAATCACTACTTGATGGATTATCTGACGATTCTCTCCCACCCCCTCCCAACCCCACCGAGCCGGTTTCCTCTCTCCTCCCCCCCTCTGCTGCCTGACTCACCTGCCCTGATCCCCAGCTAGGGCCACACGGGGAAGGCCAGGGCCACACTGGGGCACGTGTGTGGAAGCGTGAGTGGTGGCTGATGAGTGGAGCAAGAAGGAGCAGCACAGAGATCGGTACCCCTTCCCGGCAGCAGGCGTAACCCCGGGGTGACTGCCACTACCGAGCACTTCCCTCCCCATGAGAGGTGCTCTTTATTTGCACAGAAAACCACTTCCTGGCAGCTGTTCTCCAACATTCCAACGAGCCGCACCTCCATATGTGTGTACAGCCCAGAACCTCCAGCAGCAATGCCAGCTTCACCCAGCAGTGTTAGGTAGCACAGGTGACTTTAGGCCACAGAGTTAATTATAATCTTGTGACAAGAAAACATGAGATGAAATACATTAAATAAGTTAAATATGCATTAAACATCTCTGAATAACAATTCAATCTCATGACACGAACCAATGGTTATCTAGCTTGGTCCCTTTAAGAGAACAAAGCCTTCACTGACTTTTATTTCCAGAGTACTGGGTCACTCGGGCAACACACACCTCCCACTCGTGACGAGCACAGCCGATGCTGCCACAGCGCCGTTCTTCTCGGCCTCAGACTCTGTCCATCAGTCCCAGGGGACTGATGGCCGGGGCAGACACGGAGGAGCAGCCCGGAGGGAGCGAGCAGCGTGGGGAGGACGCCTTGGGGGGGATGCACTCTCCACCGCACTGGGCTCCGCTCCCCGAGGGCCAGCACCAACAGGCAAGGAAGAGTGTCATGTTGGAAGAGAGGTGATCAGCAACGTGGACCAAGGCTACAGGTGTCTAAAGTGACATGTACAACATGCCAGTCTCGTTTAATCATGGTTTCCCTGTCATTAATAAGGATCATTCTTTTCCCCCAGTCATTTACTACACGTGTTAAACTTTCTAAAAGATTGTTATTTTATGTTCTATGTGTGTGTGTGTGCACGCGTGCGGCAGCACACGTGCGCAGGGAGGGGTCATTTAAAGGCAAGACCTGTGAGATGTCATCATACATTAACTTCTTTTTACACGCGGTTATGATACATTTAAATCCCATGATATGGCGGAGCCATCAATCCAATTTACCATCCTTTGCCCGCTGCCTCTACAAGGCGATCTTCCCTATGATTACACCAACGATAAAGAACAAAACCACCAGCGCGAGTAGCCGGGTGCTGAGGCCCTCCTCCTTCCCAGCCGCGGCGAACGCAGGAACGGGGCTGTTGCTCTGTGCGGCCTTCCTCATCCGAAGTCCATCTTCTTCCTACGGGAGCAAACACACGTTTCAAAGACAGTCCAAGGCACCAGAGCAGCAGCCAACTGTACAGCTTGGGGGACGCGGCGGGGGGGCGGTGATGCTCAGACTCGATCACATGATGAGGTCCAACCTCCTCATTTTGCAAATGGAGAAACAAGCCTACAGAGAAGAGACTGGCTTGAGGCCACCACGAAAATACTGCCAGGAGCCCCTCTTTTCTCCCATCCATCCTACACAATGCTGCTGGGTACCTTTTTATACCACACATCTAAGCAGGGGACTCCCTGGTTCCCCATGATTTACAGAAAAAAACTCTTCAGAGAAAAGATTCACAAGAAACGACCAAGTGGGGGACCTGGAAGCTTTCAATGGTAGAGCTCTGTATATAGTTGATATCTGATGAGTTACAGGTAGACTGCTGGATCAAAACTGTGATGTGTGTAATATTAAAATGTAACTGAGCTTGATACATGCATCTCAAATATTTTCTACTTAACGCATGGAATTCCCACCAAAGAAGTGACTCTCTTTCTCATACACATGAAGATAACTTGGCCATTTCCCCCCGCACACACAGACCTGTACGAACAGAAGCTTTTGCTTTCTCCACGTCCCCAAATGGGGCGCACACCAAGGCTTTCCTACCCGGCTAGTTACCCCTCGACTCATCCCTGACGCCCGCACAGCAGCTGCACTTTCTCTTCTTCTCCTTCAGTCCGTTCACATTCACCAAGTGCCTAGCAGGTCTTGAAGACAACAGGCATCCAACCCATCGACCTTCCGTGACACTCATGGCCATCTCGGTGGCACCAAGCATCACACTCGTTACCAGTATTCGTATCGGGGCCTCTCCGGCTACCCTGGTTAACAGGGAGCTTATCTTAAGGGCAGGGACTGCCCGTGTCTGTATCCACAGAGCGGGGTACAAGGTAGGGCCTCAGGAAATGTGCTGGCCAAATGACAGGATGAAACAGCACAAAACAAGAAATCAGTGTTTGGCAAGATAAAGAATCTTCTAATGTCAAGATTTGTCTGATAATATTTTAAAGACACTCTGCTCATGGGGCATGGCCAATACGACTGCACAGTGATATATGACTGGTGCTATTCGATTAACTTTAAAAAAAAAATGGGCACAGCAATACAGCATTTATTTTATTGGGTTTATATAGAAGCTATTTCTACCTATTTATCACCTTAAATGGCACAGAAGTCTGTTTCTGAAAAGCAATACATTCAAGGAGAACCTTTAGGCGTATCTTAAATTTTTAGCCAAAAAGTAGTGTGTCAGCTTCATAATTTACTCCTTACTAAAAGAAGTCAAATCAAGATTACTGCCAAGAAAGAAGATGATGCCATTTCCCAAACTCTGTCAGCCCTTCTGTATCTACTACCTTGTTCAGAATAAGAGATGGAAAATTCAACTGCCAGGAATTTATGACGTGTACCTGGTGCTATGCAGTGAAAGAGTGAAAAAGCCTATCATGTGGTTGGGGTACATGATCACGATGAAGAGAACAGATCAGCCTCGAGATTTAAGCTGCAACGAAAGACCCTATGATCAGACGTTCAGAAATGCTCTCTTGAATACTGTGTATGAAACAGACATACTTTTAACACTGGAAGGGGCCTTAAGGGGGTTTTGCGAACAGAGGCCTGGGAGCCGCTGTGACTAACAAAGATTCACAGCGAGTCCAAGTGTGGCTGGTCGTTTCCACAACACCGCAGGCCTCCAAGACCAAGTGAGGTGCACCTGCTTCCCTCCAATGCCAACCGCCGGGTCAATGGCCACAAGCTGGAGACTCTGGTTCCCCGTAATTTCCACCCATGTACGGCGACAGCTTCCCATCTCCAGTCTCCTCACTGCGTTAACAGCAGGATGAGACCCTACTGCCTAGACCTATTTAGGATCCTCATGAAACAGAATTTTGCCTCTGTTAAAACAGAGTACAGGTCAGTATTTACCCACTTAAAAAAGATTCTCATCCAGTGGGGATGGAGTGGGGTTTGAACATGTGAATTCAAGATAACCACTGCTGTTTTATTTTTAGTCTCAGAACTGAATTTCAATTTACACTAATGGACTGTTTTGTTTGTTGCTTTTATACAAGGTGACAAGAGTTTATATTGTGCAAATATAAAACAACTCTACAAATTCAGGGGTCCATCAACTTCCCCACCCAAGATCACGGTGAAAAAGCCCCTGTTCCCTGCAGATGATCAGAAAATAAAATGCCGTTACCTTGAACTGCTTGTTCTCTTCCCGCAGCCTCTGAACTTCACTCTGCAGCCGCTTACATTCTTCCATCACCTTCTTAACTTCAGTGTCATCCAAAGAAGAACTCAGAGTTTTAGACACTGTTGGTGTTTCTGTCTTTGATGCAGTTGTGGATATAATTTTATTTATTTCTACATCATGCTGTTCAGAAATAAATGAAAGCCCAAGTGTCACCAACTATGTAATAATGGACTTTTTAATGCAAAGTAAAGCAGTTCTCAGCAAACACCACACGTGGTAGCGTTTCATCCACACTGTAAAATGTCACATTTACTTTTAAAATGGATCACTTTATCTAGTATCTTAATAATCTAAAGCAACTGCGCTCCAGAAATTATGGATAAGGGCAAATAATGAAGTTCGGCTGAGACTAACACTTCAAAGAAAGAGGCAAGGGGCTGTGCATACTGCACTATCAAATTCCTGACGTGCAGAAGTTAGCATACTGTAATTGTGCAAGCTCAGGAATTCTCGGCCACAAATTACTGTCACCACGAAGATCTGAACACCCCCAGGACTGGCTGAGCGGGGGTGGGAGAAGGCCAGAGGGCGATTTATTTCATGAACTTAGAAAACTTTGAAGATGGAATGAAGGTGCAGTAAACTCAGCGTCTACAATATTTCAGTCTGGGGAAGCGCCACATTCCTCCATTTCCTCGGCCAAAACTGTGCTGTGACACACTCTGGAGCCCGGCTGGGGATGAATCAGTAGTGGTGGGAGGGCATGGAAGCACTCAGGTGTGTCGGGAAAATAAAATAACTGGGGATCGCTGCCCTGGGGGTTCCATGCAGCAAACTGAAAACTAGGAGCTCTACCCTTCGTCTCCCAAGTGAGAAGAGTGAGGCCCTGAAAGGCAAGGCCCCGACATACAGAGCTAATCACCTAGCACAGAGCTAGGGCCAGAAGACAGATCTCACAGCGTCCACAACTGACCTTCCCAGGACAGACGTGTAATGGGAAGGGGGAAGGAAAAAAAGACCAGAGCCATTCAAACCAACAGGATAATGATAGTGGTCAACTATCGAGCAGAAAGAAAATGCTCCGTAGTTTCGACACAAAGCGTCAGCATTCCTGGAGGTGGCTACGGAGAATGTGGAGAAGGTGAGTGTTTCTGTTTCCCACGTCCAGCTGTTAACAGCCAGGGGGGCTGAATGTTCTGCATGTGTTGTAAACTGTGTTTTTAATACAATTTATTATAAGTGTTTTGACTAGGTTGAAGGGAGGTCCACATTAGCGTTACAGATACAATCTTCTCTCTCCAACTGGTCACAAGCCAGGGCCACGACAGGCTTATCCCCGGGTTTCACACAGAGAAAAGAGAGCTGACAGCTTGGAGGAAGTCGCTCCTTGCCCTCACCAGCTCGGAAAGCAAAGGGGGCGATTCTCAGCAGGGAATGATTCTGCCCCAGCAAGGGCACATCTGGCACTATCCGGAGACATTTTTGGTTGTCACAGCTAGGGGGTGCTACTGGTATCTAGTGGGCAGAGGTCAAGGATACCGCTACACATCCTACAAGGCACAGGACTGCCCCCACGGCAAAGAATTATCCCGCCCGAGTGTTAATAGTGCTGAGGTTGAGAAATCCTAATCTAAAGGCATATTTTGACTGAAGAGGTGGGTGGGGTTCAAGGGGTAGAGAGGTGGTGCTGAGGGAAAGTGTGGACGGGGAAGCCTACAGGCGGCACTTTGTAAAACAACAGAACCTCAGAGCTCACCACCACCTGTCCACCAAGCACCATGATAAACGGCAAATTATTCCCTTTTGGTCTTACCCACTGTTAAATAGCAACCTATAACTTTGCCAAGTCACAGAAGCTTTTTGGAATTTATGACATTTCAACAGCCAACAGGTTGCACTTTTCAAAGGGAAAAAAATGTTTCAATTAGCTGTCTTTCTGCAAGTCTCTCAAAGGCAGATTTCATGAAGGCCCACTTATTTGTTAACTTCAGCTTATTTTTTTCTTCATACATCAGAAGAAGGAAAATAATTTGCCAACTTAAATCTTGGTTTTGCGGGAGATGGTATGCAAATAAGCATCAGCTTGCAACATTCAATTACTGTTAACTATAAACATACTTACTGGTTTATCATTTTCTGCTGGCAATTCAAACACACATCTAAGTTTTGAATCCATAAGGTCTTCCGGTTTTGCCTCCTTCCACTAAAACAATTTAAATTTAATAATCAGGATATTATAAAGCTGCTGGAAGAATAATTTTCTTCCTATAACTGACAATTTCAGAAAAATACTCTTAATGAGAAAGCCCTGATGTATATCAAATAAAGAACTTAAGTTAAGTCTGCTGAGATTTCAATATTTTTAACATGACCAGATTAAATACACTAGCTCTCCTGAATATGTATTATTCTTCACAGACCCCAGTCTTGCCGTTCGACTCCTCAAAGCCCACCAGCGCTCCCCCTGTCGCCAGTCTGCGGAAAGCACAGGGGACCGAGAAGACCACCACTGACCCAAGAGGAATCTTCTAAACTGCAACTGGACGGCCTAGGGACATCTGGGCTCTCCTTAAGAAAACACAACTTACTTCGCAGGGCACAGCCTTCTTAAGAGAGAGCAAGCACACACTATCTGGGAGTGGTTTTAGAACGCTGCCCACTACCAACAGGGCACAAGAACTGGCGGGCCCCTCTCTGTGGGCACCGCTGTCTGGGCTGACCCCCACTGCCTCAGTCTGCTGGTAGTAACACCTTCCTGACTAAATCCATGCTCTGGGATGATGCACTTCTGGCTTACTCCTCCTCCTCTTGGCAGTGGAGGACAGGAATTCCAGGTGTTCTGATCCTTACAGACCAGCAGAGCAGGAAGGCTGCAATACAGAAAAAGGGACGAACTCCCCCAGCCTCACCCCAGAACCATGCAGGAGGCAGCAAGAGCAATACAGTGCCAAGAGCCAAAGACGGGAAATCATCTTCATGTCAAACAGCAGGGAACCTCCACATAACCCCTGGCGGGTACAGTCAATGGAACAGCAGGCCGTTCAAGGGATTCTGAGGAGTGTTTAATTGCATGGGGAAAATTCGCAGGATATTAAGTGAAGAAAGTACAAGCAATATTTTAAGTCTGTTCCTCTGCACACGCGCGCGCACACACACACACAGAGTGTACGTGTGCCTGCGTGCGTTGTGTCAAAAGAACATCGGGCAAGGATCATCTCTGGGCGCCAAAAATTACCAAGTGAAAGACTGCTCGCCGGCAAGCGGGATGTTCGTGTGGCCTCCAAGTATCTGATTACTCTGAGTATCACAGATTACCTATTAACCACAAGGGGGAAATGTGCTTTGACACTGGGGAGAGTTGGCATTCACCATCTTAACCAAGTAATCAAATTTAGTGTCATCAAAAGAGGGACAACACAGCATTAAATGCCTCCTGATATGATGCATCATACATGACACCACCTAGGGAATATTCTTGCCAAAAAAAAAAAACCAAAAACATTTAACCTGAATTTAATCATGAGGAAATAATTGGACAAATCCAGCATGTGGGACATTCTACAAGTCAGCTGGCCTGGACTGTAAAAAGGGTGAGAGTGCTCTAGGAGAAGAAAAACTAAAGGTCATTTTTGGAACAACTGGAAAATGGTGAATATGGGTATGGGTTTCTCTATTAAACATTACTGAATCAATGTTAAGCTTCTTAGCTGTGATAAGACGACTGTGGCTGTGTAAGAGACTGTCCTTGTCTGAAGCAGTTAGGTGGTGAAGTGTCATGAAGTCTGTGTCTTACAGTCAAGTAGTTCAGCAAAAAGAGAAGTTTATGACAGCAACGAAGCAAATGTGGCAAAATGTTAAACGGTGCATCTTAGTAAAGGTTAGATGAGTAGGCACTACTATTTTTTCAACTTTCTGTATATCAAAATATAAAGAAAAATATTTTAAAGTAAAGAAAAAGCACAAGGCTCTCATTACAGTGGTTGGGTTTAGTATAAATAAGCTACAGGTCACTTAGTTTTATTTTTGCTCATTTGTATATTTCCAAATTTTCCAACAATGTACATTTCATATAAAAAATTTTTAACTGTTATAGAAGTTATCATGGAAGTAAAATTCACCTTTATTGTACATAGAGTGCCTGGCCTATAAAAGTGCTCAGGTAAAACAGCTGCCAGATGCCAGACACTATGCCAAGTGTCCTACATACACAGCACATTTAATCCCACAACAGCCATATGAACTAGGTTTTCATCCCCATTTTATATGTGACCAAACCCTCAAGAGAGTTAATGAACATCGCCCAAGGGCACAATGTTAGTAAAAGGCAGAACTCAGCTTCACACCCAAGGCACCCAAGCCCATGCTCTTTTCACCAAGCCATGCAGCAAAAGCCAAACAGAATATATTCTTGGATATTCCATATTTTGCATTTGCCATACATTTCCTTGATCACACAAAGTAACATGAAGTGACACATCATGTTCCAGGAAATAAAAGTAGTGAATGTCTCAAAAGTCATTCCTATTCGAAGGAATCTTAAAGGAAGCCTCCTCTCACTGATGTCTCTGAAACCCCCAAATATCTAGCTTACCCTTCATTTCCTACCCAGAAGTTAAACATGCATGAAGGTGGTCAGTTATGCTTTTCCAAGATGAAAAGAAGCA
Source organism: Hyperoodon ampullatus (assembly GCF_949752795.1). Classification (NCBI taxonomy): domain Eukaryota; kingdom Metazoa; phylum Chordata; class Mammalia; order Artiodactyla; family Ziphiidae; genus Hyperoodon; species Hyperoodon ampullatus. The sequence goes on along the minus strand of NC_136927.1, from coordinate 84,020,966 downwards.
GCTGTGTGGTGGCACGGGGACATGAAGGTAGGCTGTGCATGAAACAGCACTTAGTATAAAACTTTGGAAGAGAAGCAGCAGTACAGTGTGAATCCTAGCGAACTCAAATTTGCAGGCGTTCCTCGGACGACTTCAGTCTCTTAGTTTCACTGGGTGGACTGCAAAGCGGTGAAAATGTTGAGGCAGTCCTGCCCTCCTTTTCCAAACTGTGAGGGCTAGACAGTCTGTCCTCACTGGTGCTGTGGATTTTAAGGTTTATCAATACATTGTGATTCACGCTCACAGCACCAGGATGCCTGCTGATTTATTTAAGTGAAACCTTGGGGAAGAACTACCATTATAATCTTCTTCTAGAAAAATCAATACGAGGGATTGATTGCAGGGCCCCGCCCCCATGGCTACGAAAATCTCAAGTCCCTCACATAAAACGCTAGGCCCGTTGGCCCATATCCACAGATGCAGAACCCACAGAAATGAAGGGCCAACTGTCATATATCAATTATTTATTTTATGATTTTTTACCAAAAATTTTTTTTTACCAGAATTAAGAGACGGAGTTAAACATGTATTTAAGCAGGGAAGAAAAAAAAAAAATGAAGGAAACTTGGGGAAAAAAACAACAACAAAAAACCCAGAATCATGCTTACCAGAACCCAGCATGAAAAAATAAATGTCTAAAGGGTTGAAGGGTATTTAGTATTCAACTGTCCACCATCCCTCTGGGTTCTGGAGGATGGGGAAGCTGTGGTAGGAAGGTTCTCTATAGTGAAAACTGTCCTCTTCTGTGGGGGGAATGGGAGGAGGGTAAAGGGAGAGAATCCTCAGACCATTCAAGACACAATCCACCAAAGAAGGCACTGCAGAAGGCAACCAGATACAAAAGTCAGAAAAGAAGTGTGTTCTAGAAAGCTACATGAAATGTTAAAATCAAAGGTTTAGAAAAAGCATAAAGGCAGTCAAAGCACAAACCTCCCTGAAGGCACCATGCCCCTTTAAAATCAGTTCTGACACATTTTGAAATGCATGCACCCACAATTCTGCACCTAATCATTTCTTGTAATCACTGAAAAAAGTAAGAAGCATTCAGTACTTACTACTGCTTCCATATCAGAAGTGTCAGTTGGAGCAAACATAGACTGAACCATAAACTTGTGTTTACTTTTCTCATTGGGATCATAATCGAAAGGCTGTAACATCACTGAGAAAGAAAATATTTCATTAGGAGGGTCAGAGCTTGGTTACCAGCAGCCATTTGTTACGTTAATTACTTGTAGTTTGGTTGTACATAGTTTACCAGGATTCTCTCATCTGAGCCTTAAGAAGCCCCAGGTGAAGCGAGCAGGTCAAGGTGACCAGCCTCTCCCCCCACTGTGCAGGTCTCAAACCCGAGGTCCAGGCAAGTGAAGGGACTTCCCCAAGGTCCAACAGCAGGTAGTGGCAGAGCTAGGACTGGGGCTTAGGACCCAGGTCTCCCGATTCCCAGTCCACTGATCTGCCGCTAGGGCACACCTGACCAAACATCTGCTACGGGCCTTACATCCAGGTCAACCAGGTAGAAAACACCTGTGCCTGTTTTGCTCAAGAAGACACATGCAGATGATCTCTTCGGGAACTAAAACAGAGTAATCCAAGACATCTAAGGAACTGTTTTAGCTTCTCTCTGTCCTATTTCCCACGTCAAGGTCATCAAAGTAATGCTTCAAATGCAATTTTGCCAAGAATGTTAGAGAATTTTCAGAACCAGCACCCTCAGGGCATGGAGAAGACACCCCCGGCTTACACTCTTTTTCTCCCTAAGAACCTAGGGGAGTCTCACGTAAGGGCTCCCTTGACTGAGCAGGCCCACTGTGCTGCGGGAGGTACCGTCCTGTTCTGACTGGCTGCCCTAGGACCTACCACCCTACCCCATTAAATGACAGCTGCTTTAAAATACAGGTTTTGCTACAAGCCTTTGACTAAACCACACATCTCATTAAGTTCCCTGAAAACTAACTAACTTTTCCATACACAGGAGAAGCCTGCTGTAGCCCTGACCTTGATAAGAGCTCCCCGGGACTGAGCGTCTCCCTTGGGCCAGAAGCTCAGCTCTGCACTTCAGCTTTATCATTACCTCAAAGGCAGGTAATGTTGTGGAAGTTGTTTTGATGGCTGTTCTTCAGATGAAAAAACTGACGCACAGAAAGGTCAGCTAACCTGCCCAAGGTCACACCGTGGAGGAGTGGACACTCCAACGCAGGTGGTCTGACTGGACAGCCAATGCTCGTGGCCGCCACGAGGGACTGTGGCTCCCTGTCCTCTGACAGCGCAAGTCCTGTCCTTCTCCACCAGCACCTCTGCTGCTGGGCACTCATCAGCGTTCTCTTGCCCTTGAACACCACTTAGAACTTCCCAGGTGCTTAAAGCCTCACAATCAACCACCCCCTGCAGCAGATGAAGGGCACCTACCCTAAGCCCGAGCTTGTAAAGGAATCGTGAAGGGACTCGACAAAGTGAAGGGACCTGCTCAAGGTCACTGTGCTGGGAAGCAGCAAAACTTCGACAAGGAGCCACGTGCAGTCAGCACCCCTTCAGCCACAATGGACACTCCAATTCGAGACGGGGTCACATCCTGCACACACCCCAGGCCCACCATCACATATCTTACAGAACCACACATGAGGAGGAAGAGAAATACAAACATCCCCCTCCATCTCAGAGATGCATGGGTCCTTTCTCTCTTGGGCACAGAGAAAGTCTATCAATATGTTCAGTCTGAGGACCCCAAATCCAAAGTGTGACCATAAGCAGAGAGAACAAAAGGTCGTTTAAAACACAGGACCACTCTACTTGAAATTTTATTCTTGCAGATGTAAAGGCACAGCTCCATCCTGGAAAAGCAGTCCTTGCTAGTGGCCTGGGACCTGGAACGGAGACAACTCTGCCTCTGGCATCACAGCTAGCAAGAGCTCTCCTGTGGAGAGACCTGGAACATCACTACACACCTGGGCTTGACATTTAACCTCAGGGACAAATGACCAGATTAGCAGGTCAAAACCATGGACTCTTATTCTGAAAGCTAAATTCCCATTGCGTTTTTTTCCACCTGCAAGACTGCAATAAGGAAGAGGTATGTGATAAAGAAAGAAGCCAGTGTCTTCACATGCACTGTGATCTTCCCTGGACAGGAACTGTCAACTTTTTTTGGAGTTGGGTCACAGTCTTCAAACTACTATCAGATTAATATTTATTTTAAAAAATTAAAGTGAATTAGGTTTTAAGAATTTCAGATCTCACCTGGCTGTGACGAAATCACGCTCTAGTATTTTTTAGAATTGGAAAGAAAAGAACTTTGTCCTAGACTACACTTAAGATTTTCAGCAGGGCACAGCTCTGGTAGAAAAACTGCCTCATCCTTGAGGCTCTGCTTTCCCAGCTGTGAACCATGGAGGGCTCTGAGGCTGAACAGGATTGCCTGTAAAGAGCCCAACGCCCAGGAGACGAGAGCACTCAGAAGACACTAATTTTCAGAGAAGTTGGCTCTTCAGCTCCAGTGACGCTGGATCACACACAGGGAATGGATGGGTCCAGAACCCTAAGACAGCCCCACATAAAGAGCCCCAGGAAGACCTGCGGCTCCCTTTCCACTCTTCTCCCCGTTCCTCCAGGAGGTGTAAGCCAGAAAGAAGGGCTTGGTTGCAGGCACGTTCTAAAGCAAACTGACCCTTCCTTTTTCTCTCTACCTCGCCCCACGCTCCCATCCCCAATGCCTTCGCAATGTCCCAAGAAAGGAAAATAACTTTTACTAGGGCCTAGTACAGACTAGGCACCAAAGAAGGAATATTCTCCTTAGTTCTCCCATCAATCCTCACAACAATCATAAAGATGGCCATGTCCTTATGTTCTAGATGAGAAGACAGGGCTTGGAAAGGCTAAGTGGCCTCCCTCAGGTCCCATGGACAGCGTATTAACTGTTGGAACCAGAGCTCTGCATTGGCTTTGTGTCCACAGTCCAACTTCCACACCACAGGCTCTCGAAGTGTTACTCCCAGACCCCGAGACCCACCCCTCAGGTGGTCCATAAAGTCAAAACTGCTCATAATAATACCAAGACGTTACATGTTACATGACTATTCCACTGCACTGACATTCAAAGTGATGACCGGCACAAAAGCAACGGTGGGTGAAACTGCTAGTGCCTGAGTGCAGACTTCACTCAATTCCAACCCTTGACGATGCATCTTAGCCCTCTGTACAATGAAATGACAAGTACACATCAAGCATTTCTGCTGCCTTGGGAAAAGCACCTGTGCAACTGTTTGGGTTGTGAGCTCAACTGGACGCTTTCTCATGGAACCATTTACTTGAAAGAACAACCAACAGAAAAACTATGGTTATTCACACCTGGGTATACAGCAGATATTTTCCTGAAAAATGAATGAAGGGAGCCTGTCACTTTAAGGAAAACAACTTACAGTTGTTGCTGGTGATAAACACCAGGCATTCAAACAAAAGTTAGAATATTGGAAAACCTCTTTCTGCCACCAAGAGCTTCACAGTTTCCTGAAGATTTAAGGACTTTTCCAATAAGATCAGTGGGAACAGTAACGAATGTACTTTTTTGATACTGTATAATGAAATGTCAACAGTTGGAAGATCCGTATAACTCAGCTAGCATAATATTACCAAAGCCATCAAGTGTAAGAGAAACCAATGCATTTTAGTGAAACAAAGGTCAAATGGTACACTGACAGGGTGTCAGATTCTACACTGTACTAAACTTTAAGAAAGTGTCACTTGTCAAGTTTTGGTATAGTATCAAAGAATAATGTCTATAATTATCTGAAAAGGCTATTAAAAATACCCTTTCCTTTTCCAATACATATCTGTGGTAAAGGTGGTTTTACTTCATATATATTCACCAAAACAACACATTATAACAGACTGAAATGCAAAAGCAATTGAGAGAATCCAGCCTGTCTTCTATTTAGCCAGAAATCAAGGAGATTTGCAAAACATATTGAATAAAGCCATAATTTTTTTGAAAAGTTATTTTCCACTAAAAATGTTACTGTTTGCATATAATTGTATTTATTAAAGTTGTTATTAAAGAATACTTTTTAAATTTCTCAGTTTAATTTGCAATACGATAAATATTGATACAACCCACAAATCAAAAAAAGCTCTTTTGGTCTTTGATTTCTAAGAGTGTAAAGGGGCCCTGAGACCAAAAGGTCTGACCACCGTTATTCTACATCAAGCTGCTTCGCAGGCCCCTCCAGGAGGAAAATGCTCTGGTCAATAACTCAAGTGAAGGCACTGGTGGCTTTGTGTAGTCCCCTTCTTGGGAGACTGTGCAGTTTGAAAGAGAAAGCAACCTCACACAAACCAAGTCTTGAGTCCCATAGGTACCCAGGCCTCGGGTGGAGGCAGAAGCACACGTGCACACGCACGTGTCCGTTACAGGGAGGGGACTGGGGTTCCCTGTGCTCTGCTAACCAAACCACCCTGCAACCTCTTGCTCCACCTCTGGAGAAGGGTGCTGTCTGAGACCTCCTGCCACCCTCGGACCTTGAAGGTGGCATCAGTCCAACTCCAGGCCTAGAGCACGCTGCCTGCCAAGTCGCCACCGTGCAGAGCTAGAAGACCCTCAAGAGGATGTAACTGACATTTAGACCTCCGAGCTCAACAAGAATGTAAGCACACAAAGAGGTGGGTACTGGTGGTAACTAATCACCTTACAGGAGCACTGGAGACAGCAGAGGTGGCAGGTCAAATACCCCTTCTGCAAAGGCTGGGACTCATGAAATAGAAACACAGATGCCCGATGCACTGGTGAGACTGGCAAGGTGAAAACTTTAAGCTGAGTGAAAATGGTGGCTGCTGGTGAACTTCAGGAAGCGCAGGGTGTGAGACGGGTGTGAGACGGGTGTGAGACGGGTGTGAGACGGGTGCTCGGCCCCTCCCCCTCTGCAGCAACTCTCCTTCCACCTGGAACAGTAGGTGGAAAAGAAGGCGTTTGCCATCTACCATCGCTCCTTTCTTGTGGGCTCCCCAATCAGTGTGCAAGAGGGAGGAGGGCAAGTGGCACCCAGACTTTGTGAAATTTCATAAACCCTCGCTGGGCCTCAGCATCTGCACCCTGCTGAACGAACACAGCCCCCAACTCATGTCCAAAAGTTTGTATTTCTCAGCTACGATCACCTCATGTCGAATTCAGTTTGTTATACCCTATTAGCTGGAACTTCACGAGAACACAACGGAATAAATGTTGTTAAACGTTTGTGCTTTCAGCTGCATACATGCAAATTGCGACAGAAATTATGTACTTTTTTCCATGACAGGCTAGAAAAGAGCTTCCCATTAACTTAATTTATTTCACTTGAATACCAGAGACACTAATGATAAAACCCTTTTAAATGAACCATCTATCCTACTTTTAAAAATGTATTGCTGATACTACACTAAAAAGAAGCCCGTTACCAGGAGACGGCCTGGAGACCAGGTCACCACTCACCAGCATTAACGCTTTGCGATACAATGTCTGCTGTACTGCAGACTGTGAAAGTGGGATCCTGTTAGGAAAGGGCCTTCATGGTCATAAAACACTGGATCAATAAGATCAGACTTTCTTCAGAAGAAATGCAGTATATATGCTGCTTCACACACACACACACACACACACACACACACACACGCCCCTCGGAGAAATGACTTGATTAAATGTAGCATAAAAGCTTCTTATGAGAACCCGAGCAAGTCACAGATCATTTTCATCTGCATCATAATGGCAACAGAGCAAATGAATAAAAGTCTAACAAGCACCTCGACACACGCTTTATTATTTTTTTAATCTCAGAATTTTATCTTTAAAATGTCCCTCTCCTTGTTCACATGACCACAATCTCAGCTCAGCCCCACCCCCCAACATCTAAGTTTCCCAGCTAGATCTCCCCGCCTCCTCCCGGTCTCTCTCTCAGACAAGCTGCCCTGCAGAGCCCTGTAACGCTACAAATCTAATCTCCCCCTAAACACCCTACTCACAATCACGGTATTCCTCGGACCAAAAACCTGCTACAAAAAAGCCTATTTCCCAAGTAAAAAACAATCAATTCAAGTCCACAGCCTGGTTCTCTCAGTTTACTGATAAGATCCAACAATAGGCTTCCCTGCTGGTCCAACAGGTGTGCACATGGTGCTGGCCACACCCCCGCACGCAGGTGTTCTCCTGTTGTTACGCAAGTCTCCTCTTATCATGTTGGGCCTAGGAGGCTGGCACATCCCTCTCGGTCCCCCTGCCCTACTCACATCTCGGTATGTCACACACCCCCGGGCTTCATCGGACTCTGAACCTGCCACTAGTCTGACTCTGTCATGAGGGGGTCTCCAGCTTCAGTGTGCATCAGACCCACCTGGAGTGCTTGTCGAAACACAGGTGGCAGGGTCCCACCTCCAGTTTCTGATTCAACAGGTGGGGCTGAGAACACGTATTTCTAACCTGTTCCCAGCTGCCGCTGCTGGTCCAGGCACCCGCCTGGAGAACACGTGCTGCACGACACCTCCTCACGCCGCAGCTGCTACTGGAATGCTATTTCACACTCTCATCTTACTGGGGCTCTTATTCTACCAGCGGACACTACTGACACAGAGTTCTCCCCACATGTTTGCCGTTTCTACCCAATTAAGCTGAGACCAGGACTCCATGCTTTGCTACCTCACATTCTGGGAGCTAATGTGCAGCTTTCCACTGGCTGAAGAGTACGCCCCATCTTCCCTTCCAACATTCAAAGCCCTCCGGAATCATGCTCCCCCCAGAAACCTCCCTGGGCAGCACAGAGAGAGGAAACCCTCTTTAACCCTCAACCAGCTCTCTTCTCTTCTGCCCCACTTCCCAGAGCCACTCACTCTTCATCTCGTGGTTTAAGACAGTGGTTTCCAATCCTCTCATCACCACTGCGCTCTCTGTCTTTGCTTTCATGCCTCTGTCAGAAGACTGTTCTCGACCCACCTGCATTTACAATGTCATAATGAAGTCCCTGCTCCACGTTTTTGAAACGAATCAGAGACAAACCAGAACTCTGTCATCGGCTTATGATAACCAGTGTCCCACAACGAGGTGACAGAATTCTAGCCTAAGGCAAAGCGGACATCTTAGTTAGACTGGGTGCCCTTATCATGAGTACATGTATCGTTTCCTTTAGGATACGCTCCAAATGGTGAACACACGACTACTTTCCTGGACCTCTGTCTATTCAGGGACCCATGGATGGAGCTAAGAGTCTAGAGGGTAAATAATTAATTTTATCTGTTTATAAATTGGTTGACATTGAATTGTCTTTGTGCTCTCCACAGGAGTTTCCAGTTCAGTACAGCCCATCTTAGATAACAAACCCCTCAGAGTCTTATTGATTTATCTGTGCGGAGTCTACAGTGCAAATGTACCCCGGTACCACTGGAAAATGAGGTGTGCCATATACAAGCACTGGCCAAAGAACATGGCTGACTCACTTTTTTTTATAAGTATCTTTTAAAATGCACATCTTTTCTCAAAGCTCCAACACACTCTCCTATCTCCATTAACACTTCATACTGGAACACCATCAGCCTTTCCCGAGTACCCTCGTGCTCTGATTATCAACATCCATTACATGCTATCTTAACATGGCCCACAAGCAAGGTCTCTCGGGACTGACCCACCGCACAGGGAGAACGGTCTGCCCGGAGGCTCAGGCAATTCCAGATCCCCAGTGTTCTCTCTCCCGTACTTGTTCTTTGCGGTGTTCCTGTCCTGTCCAGGCCGTCACTGGGGCCACCGCTCACAGCCCGTGCCCTTCACTGTGGCCTGTGATGGGCTGGACATCAGAACAGGGTTAACAGAGAGTCTAAGGTAAGAGTACAACAGGAGAGTCAGGACTAGGGAGCCTAAGTGTATAAATGTGCAAGGTGCCGTAACCAGTGAAAAGAACGTGACTCTTGGCTGCTCCGAAGTCACGCCTGGCTTTTGCTCCTCAGCCACGCTGCAGGAGCTGAAGTTACCTTCAGCTAAGTGAGGTGTACTGAATGGACTTGGATAAGTCCTCTTGATCATGATCTTTGAAAAATGTAAATAATAAGGAAATTGTGTTACACTCATAAAAAGTGAAACATAGGATTCTCCTTAAGAAACTTCAATATTACAGTAAACTTTTTTTTTTATACATTTATGTATTTAGTTTTGGCTGGGTTGGGTCTTCGTTGCTGCACGCGGGCCCCCTCAAATTGCGGCCAGCGGGGGGTACCCCCCATTGCGGTGCGTGGGCCTCCCACTGCAGTGGCCTCCCCTGCCGCGGACCACGGGCTCCAGGTGTGCGGGCCTCAGTAGTTACAGCACACGGGCTTCAGTAGCTGTGGTGCACGGGCCCAGCCGCTCTGCGGCATGTGGGATCCCCCCGGACCAGGGCTCGAACCCGGGTCCCCCGCACTGGCAGGCAGGCTCCCAACCACTGCACCACCAGGGAAGTCCCTACTGTAAACTTTAAAAAAATCTTTAAAGGCACGATTAAGCTTAATTACTATTGGTAACTACCCCCCTTTTTTAAAAACCAGAATCTCATCTGGTGAAAAAGATTAAAGACATCTTTTAAGTATGAATATGAGTTGTTCTGATCTGAGAATCATAAAGCTGGTTCATGAAAACCACTTATAAAAAGGTTCTGTTTTTCAGAGACTTCCAAAGCAAACGATCAAATGAAGAAGAATGTGGCTGTTAAGATGCCCAAACCTCCAAATTTAGCTCCCACTATCAGCACTTGACGCATGAATCCCTGACTTCTTTCTCTAAGGGCAGTGCACTTATACTCGGATGCTAATCACCTAAAAGCTGCAACCCAAGGTTGGCTGGTCCAGGGCAAGCAAGCAGCTCCTTTAAACTGAGTCAGCAAAATCTTAAAAGGATTAATTATCAGTTGCAGTACTACCCAACTACATTACTTGACCAATGTTTCCGTCCAAGAAGAGTTGCTGATATTCATTCTCTGTCCTCGGGATTTTACTGGAAGAACTTTATGCTTTAAATGTGATTGAAATAAGTGCTGAAAAGGGCTATATGTCAGGAATAAACACTGCTCAATTCTTTGAATTTTAATTTAAAACATAGATTCAGACACTAGAAGATTTGTGTTTGTTTGTCTTTAATCCATTTTCAATTCCCAGGGTACACTTAGTAAAGTGTATCTGTACCTAAATATTGGTATCTTTAATGACTCTTTCCAATGCCCCCCCCAAACAGATATTTTGCATTTCTAATTTCCTTGGTACAAAGGCAACCAATATGCATAAATGAACTGCAAATGGAAGCGTGCTTGCTACTTTAGTGAAATTAGAATTCAGTGAAGGTTATAAAAATATTAAACTTAATATCATATTACAGGAAGCCTAAGTATTTTTGATGGGCCCATAATTTTACCACTTCATCTGCTGTATCCGCTGGCAAACATGGTCTGGAATATTAATGGAAAACCCCCTCATTATTAAACTGCAGTATTAAAAAAAAAAATCCACAAGCTTACCACAGACATTTTCAGAAATTATCTACCTTAAAAATATTTCCCCACCAGACAGTTCAGAAAACAGATTTAATTTTGTAAAGCTAGAACAAATGGAGAGACACCCCACTGCTTCAAACAATCCATTAATTCAAAACGTTCTATTTTCCTTGCATTTAAAATCTCTAGAGGAAAACATCCAATCTCCTCCTCTCCAATCTCCAGTTAAGTGTGCCTATTTTGCCGAGGTCCAGAGTCGAATAATTCAAAACCGTCTCTAGCAGGTGGTGCGTATCACGGGGCAAGGGGCCAACGCCATGGCATTCGGGGCCAATTGATGCAAACACAAAGCACCCACCACCCCTCCCACCTACTGCCTGCCGCATCCGACAGGCACAGACCCCAGAAGGGGCTGTCAGGAAGAGATGCAAGGAGCACCTATCTGAAGGACAAAGAAAAGGAGTCAATCAGGGACCCGAGTGACCGGATCCCAAAACACCCCTTTGCAAAGTCCACATGTTTTCACCTACCGACACAAGAAGTTTAGGTTATACCTGTTTCCAGCTGTAACTTTACCACCTGAGTTTATACAACAGTTGTTGCTGTCGTGTTTTAAGGACCCAATGAGTGATGTGCCATCTTCTAAAGAAAATACATGACAGGTCAGCGTCTGGACTTTTGATGCATAACGTAAGGTCCTGTGAATATCAGATTAAGCTGACAGCTGAGAAGAGTTTCACAGGGTGTGTCTGAAAGACATGTGACAGCTAGAAAGTCTCAACCCCCCCATCAAAACCCTGATCCGTGTGCCTTCAAACCTCAGTCTGTCTTGCCAGCTCCACGGGCAGATACCATCCTCCTCCTCCTCTTCCCCATCTTCCTTGCCCTCCTCTCTCAAAGAATGATTTATCGCCTTTCCTATCAGCTAGCACATCCCAAGGGTTTTCAGAGGTGGGAAAAAAATAATGTACTAGTAGTCATGTCCTTTTCAGGTGTGCTGTGACATTCTGTGTGGTAGGCAGGGCAATGCTGGTAGTATTTTCAGTTGATTTGATGACCTCCTTTTTATAGACTGTATTTGAAAATTTACTAGTGACTTTTCACTATAAAACAAATGCCTATTACAGAAAGAAGAAAAACAAAAATTTCTTCTTAAATTAGAATTAGAAAAATTTCATAAATTAGTAAAAGGTATAGAATTGATTTATTTCTAAAAAGGCAATTCAAATATGTACGATCCACCTTCAACAGAAACTAGCCAGTTTCTGTCAAAGCTAGTGGAAGAAAAATGCAATCCCACTCTTGTACCACGCTTCCCGTTAAAATTCTTCAGCATTGGTAAATACTCTGTGAGGCGGATACCATTCTCTCCACCTCACAAATGAGAAAACTGGAACCTAGGGTGGTTAGAGTATTGGCACAGATCAGCCGACAGGCTGAACAGCAGGGCTGGGCTTCCCGTTCAGGTTTCCGAAGCCCAGCTCTAACGCCCTCTGAGTAGAGCGGCTGCAGCCGAGCTCGGCCGGGCGCGCGCGGGAAGGGAAGGCCGGCCTCCAAGCCCTCTGCGCTGCCCGGCCGCCGGGCGCCTCCTTCTCCTGAGGACAGTCTCTCTCACCCGCAGGAACCCGGGAACCCCACGTCCTCACCCAGATGCCATCACGTGGCTGCATTTTAACAGGACCCTTGGAAAAGTGCGCTGCTTTTACCCCAAGACATGAATGTCTAATAAATGATACAGCGGCCCCTCAGCACGGAAAACTACAGCAAGTGGAGGCTGGTCTCCTCTGCCGACTGATGAGGCTGTCCCGAAAATGCGACAAAATCTGGCTTTACCCAGGTGCACCCCAAGCACTGAGACCGATACACACCAAATAAAAACAAAGGAGGCCTTTCTCATGTGTAAACATAATCTTGTCTCATTAGGAGGAAGGCCCGCAGACACATGGACATTTTGTTATTCAGTGGCTTATTTCCCCAAGTACATGACGTTTTGAGAGCCAAGGTATTTTGTTTTACATTCATTTGGAAGTGGGGCCGTCCCCTAACACTGCTGAGGCAGTTCAGGGTCACCAAAGAGCCACTAGATCAGGACAGACACCTGGCTTCCAATACTAGCTGGGCCACTGGTCACCCATGTGCCTGTAGGAATTCACGCCCACTCTCTGAACCTTACCTTCTTATCTGCAAAAGGAAGGCCACAACCACAAAATCTTGGTCTTCCTTAAGGAGGCAGACATAAATCAAAACAAATGCCCAGGGTTAGTTATTACTTTAAAAAAACATTCCTCTGATGGGGGAGGGAGGGGTGAATCTTTCTGAAAGAGATACACATATACTCACACACGTTTATATTTCATATTGGAAAGCACACCTACACTGCACAACTGCCTGCTGAGGCTATTCAGAAAACGATGTTGCTGCCCCACGTTTACTGTGAAAACATCTAAGTCTCATCTACTGACCACCTTACTCAAATCTGACATGGGCAAGGAAATCAAGAGGTAAAAAAGAAGTCAATTTAAAAAAGGGAATTAAAGATATCAGCTGCCCTTGATTTCAACAGAAAAACTGAAACCCTATGGATCCAAGGAACGCCGAAATGCCAACATCCTGGGCCCCTTCCTTGACCAGCATGCTGCAGTTCAGAGAGTCTGGGCATCAGAGCCAAACAGGATGGTCCACATCTTGGCTCTGTCACTGGCCAGCTTTGTGAGCCTGTGGCCACCAGCCTCCTTCTTAGTACAATGCGGGTAACAGTGCATTCTGCACAGGGCAGATAACAGAAATTACATAATGACGTGTGTGCAGGCCCAGCACAGAGGAGACCCTCAGTAAATGCTGGCTGCCACCCTCCTGATTTCTCCTGGATAATAACCCGATGTGAGAGTCCAAATCAGGTCTTGCAGCCTCAGAGACAAACACACAACGGGACAGCTGGTGTGGGCGCACCATAATGAGAGAGACCAATGGATGTAGGGAACAAGAGTTCGCAGAAATGATCAGATAATGAAACACCTTATATCTTTCCAAAGAGGTGAGTCATTTTCTTTTAGGTGTCAAATGAAGAGCCACATGTATCACAATCAAAATCTGTCATGAAAAAAGCCAGTCAGGTACCCACTTCAAATGAGTAGTAGCTTCTAATGATGCAGAACCTTCTGTAACACTCTCCTGATACTTAAAGGATTAACACATACTCCCCCATAGCTCCTCCACAAATACAAAAAGCACTGTTGGATCCAGAAGTTCTAATGAGCTAAAAGTTTATTCCATTTCTAAAATACATTTAAACTCAAACCCATCACTTACATCTCCTTAATTCTGAAATCCAATTCTCAATTTGGGCACTCTACCAGCATCTTTTCAAAATTTGGACTTTGGAAAATATATGCCCTCTCAGACAGGAGGGGAAAAAACCCATCAGACATGCACAAAACTTGCACCCTTGAATATATTCCAATTTCCTCAGCCTTCATCTCCCTTACCCTTTCACAGTCAGTAAAGTGCAGTTACCAATCACTGGAAATGACATGAGCTTAATGTCAGAAATCATTTAGCTTAAATAAGAAAATAACTCCATTTAGCTTTCTCCCACAAAGTAAAATTAAGTTTGTTTAGCCCTTTTTTATTCACTGCCAAAGGGCAGATTTAATTTCAAGGGAGTGAAATCCAAACTCATTCTGAAGCAAAGTCTGAAGTTACCACTTTCATTTTGCTCTAACTATTGAGGCACGAAGGCTGTAAGCATTAAACTAAAGAGACTTTAATTATGGGAGAAAAACAGGTGAGTGGGACCCACAGGGCTTTTTAATCAGAGGGCGGGGGCTCGTGGGGGAGAAAACGACCATATTATTTTGCTATACTGCACATACAAGCTTTAAGAGATCCCACTACTTCTAGGGGGCCTTTTTAGCCCACCCTGTTGGCCTTCATTCTCAGAACTTACCAGATACATTAATAGAGGCCCCTGCATCAATGATCCCACTGTTGGGCCTCACGCAGTACCTACGTGGTGCCGTGGTCTTCACTTTAAAACACACATTTCGGTCTGTCGGGTTGCCAAGCTTTAGGTTGGTGGTGACAACGTCGGTGAAGGGACCTGTGGAATGAGACAGAGACTGATTGGGGATCTCAGGAGGATCGTTTACAAGAAAAACTGATTTATGGTCTGGGGTCAGGAGGGATGTGCAAATATGATTAATCCAAAACCATCTCATTATGATGGACAGGAGAGACCAGCTGAGGCTGACACACTAACAGTAACAGCTAACATTCACCAGGTTCTCACCACGCCACCAGGCACCTGGCCTAGTGAGTGTTCTAGCATACAGTATCTCCGTGACACCTCACAACTTCATGATTACCGCCAGAGGAGAAAACTGAGGCTCGGGAGGAAACACTACTTGTCTAAAGTTTTCACGCTAGTTAGTGGTAGTTAGGATCCGTAACCAGGCAGCCTGAATCCAAGGCCAGTTCTTAACCTATGCTGAACACTGATTTCCACAATAACAAGATGAAATCTAACAGGGAGAATGTAAAGGACTAGACCTGGGTCCAAAATGATTATCAAAGGCAGAGTGTGCCAATAGTAGTAGAGAGGCAAGAAAGACGTTGAGGTGTTAATGGTCTATACACACAAACTGCCCCCACAGCAATACAGTGTCGCTGCAGAAAAGTTAACATCATCTTAGGCTACGGCAAGTTCAGAGTCCTGCTGGGCAGCCCACCCCTGAAACATCACGTTCAGTTTTGACTACCCAGGGTACCAGGAAGATTGAAACAAAGTGCCCTGAGGGTATTTTTTATCATTATTATTTATTCATTTTCTACTTTATTAGGTTTTTTAATTAAAAAAGTAAAACATGCTTCTTAAAACAAGCCAAATAATAAAGGATGTATAAAGAGGGAGTTAATAAGCTTTCCCTTGTCCCCTGAGGTAACTAATATTCACAATATGGGACATCTTTCCACATCACGCATGCTTACACAAGCAGTACACACATACGTGAGTGAGGAGGGGGATTAACAAAAATGGGATCAAACCATTTACGTGACTCTGAAACTTCTCCAACACCTGACCACTAGGGTTTATCAAGAAGTCGGGGGGGGGGCGGGGGGGAACTACAAGGTCTCTTAGGACCTCTTCAACCCCTTTTCAAATTCCCATCTTTTCACTATGTAAGTCGATGACGTCTTTGTGTTTCCTCCAGGCAGGCTCTTGACGCCATCTTTACACGCACAGGAAGTAAGAGATGGGGTGGGGAGGTGTGTGTGCTCCTGGGTTCACAAACTAAGAAACACACGCAGGTGGTTCATCTGCCCCCTAAGAAGATCCACAACCAAGACGTTTAAATCTGCGCCTTGAAAAGTTGTCAATGAGACTCTAAGCTCCTGAGGACAAGAATGATACCTTACCAGTTTCTGTATCTCCAGCACTGTGCCCGGCATGTGGTAAAGGGGTGTGTGTGGAGAGAGGGGGCGGGGAGAGACAGAGACAGAGGAGACAGAGACTGACTGAGAGTCACTCAGCAAGGAGGAAAGTACCTCGTGGAGTACCACTAGCGAAATTAAACTCTCAGGCTGCTTGCTCGCCTCTGGAGGTGCTCTGGGCATGAAAAATCAATCTGATATGGGCTGAACAAATGTAAATTAAGAAATCAATAACAGTGAAAAGAAAGAAAGGAAAAGGGACTCAATTCCAATAAAATAAACTACAGCCAGTTCTGCTAGAAACCTTATTCTGAAAACGTGAATCTGTTTCAGTGTGATTGATGTGAATATTATGGGGACAATCTGAGCATAAAATGAATTTCACATTTGCTTATGTGTGATTTTGTCTGCAAGAAATGCTAAGTGATCACAGAAAACTGCACCCAGCTGCACCGAGTGGCACAGAAATACACAAAATACACAACTACACACACCTCAATCACCCACCAGCACCTCCGTTCACCGTGTGGGACAGGGGCCACACCCCCATCCTCACCTGGTGTCACCTTCCCTGTGATTTCAGGTAACCCTCCTTCCTCCACTTCAGTACCTCACAAAGTGCAACTCTTCCAACGCCCACTTCCACAGGCAAACTTCAGGTCTTTTTCAAGGTAAAGTGCCATATTTATTATAGTATGTATATATTTCCAAGCCATTTAACATGTGCAAAACTGTGCTTCTGCTTGTATTAGGTTCCTATCTTTGTGTGTGTGTGTGACCAGCAAAGCTTTTGAGTGTTATGCACCTAACCTCGTCTCCTCCTCTTAAGTCCTATGGTTTTTACTGTGCTATTTTGTATAGGATGGCGATTTTTAGGAACACATATGCCGCATTATAGCAGGACTGATTATACTACTAGATTATCTATTGTTTTGTCGTTACTAAACTAAAAGCTATTCCCATCCTTTGAGCAATGACACCTTCAAGAATGAAATGCCTAGGGAATTCCCCGGTGGTCCAGTGGTTAGGACTCCATGCTTTCACTGCCAAGGGCAAGGGTTCAGTCCCAGGTCGGGGAACTAAGACCCCACAAGCCACGCAGCAGAGCCCCCTCCCCACAAAAAAAAGAATGAAATGCCTAGACAGAATTTCTCCATTTGCTTACCTTTCCAATAAGCCCTGCCTCTGGCCCCATGGCAGTCAAGCTGGACGCCACAAGAGCGAGGCACTTTGTAGGTCCAACTGTGGCCAGGCACGGGGAAAGGCAAGGCCTCTGCTATCTCATCCCGCCTACTGACTCCATCACACATAACCCTCTCTTGACATGCTAAGTCATCTCCTTACTGAGAACTAAAAGCTTACACAGGAGGGTGGGTACCCTGTGGCCCAAGAGGGTTTTCAGCCACAGTGAGGGACAGCCAGATGCTGACCACGCTCCATCCTTGTATCAAATTTTTGGCCTCTCGGGAGAAAAAAGACACTTGGTGCTGAGGCAGTCTTTTCGGGATTATGGAGGCAGCAGCTCTCCATGACTCTACCCTTTTCCACTCTCCAACACATGCAGTCTGGCTCAGAATGAAGATGGAGAAAGTCTGATCTCCCATTAAGTCTCTTTGCTTGAAGTGGGTATCACTCTAGAAATGATAAAAGGAAAAAAGAACAACTAAACACAACTCCAGTTTTCTGGAGTCAAAGAAAGCAATTAAACAAACACACAAACACAAGCTCAGAAAGACCTACACGGGCACAATCACGATGTCCATATATTCCTTGGCCCTCAGGTAAAAGGTGCCAATCACAAGGACTCACATGCCAATCATATAAGCAGAGCTCCAGCTCAAATGACCCCACAATGCTGGGGGGAAAGGAGAAGAAAACAGACAAAAACTGTGAGACACCTGAAAAGGGGTGCGCTTTCAAATATAAGGCCTACGGGGGAAAACAGTACCCTCACTGACAATCTGAAGGTGCTTCATAAACTAACAGGCCTTAAAGCTTTCCAGATATAAGCTTAAAGTTATTTGTTTCAACAAAATTCTGCCTCAAGAACATGGAAACATCTTCAGATCAGAATGCCAAGAATTCATAAGGGCCCACAAACACATCCAAAAAAATAGAGGATTTTCTAAGGTGGTTTGAAGTATACTAAGCAGAAAATAGGGACGCTGGCAAGATTTCACTGTGATGAAATTAAGAGTACTTACTTGTTTCCAGCTCAGTTTCTCCTGTCTCTTCCTCCTCACCCTGCCTCATCAGAGGGGGGAGTTTAAGTGTGTTTATCCTGTACAATGACCTTTTCTTCTAGGTATTCCACAAAAATAAAGCAAATTTAACTGTAAACACTAATCTGCTTTTGGAAATTCCACCAGTTAACCCATTACATAGCAATCTAAATAATATTTCAGCCTATAAGATTCACCTAAAAAGTAGTCTATATTATTGAAAGACAAACGATATTTGTGTAATAAGCAGAATAAAATAAATATCCCAGATTTCTCCCTCAACACTCAATCCTGAGCCATTAAGTGTTAGAGATTTCTTGGGCTTACGTAGGTTTTATTTTTAAAAATCGGGAAGAAACTATACTAAAAATATATGCAAGTGAACAACATCATTGATAAAACAGCAAAGTCTCATGTGTAAAAATCATGACATTTTGTAAAAACAGGCCAACCCTTCTCTCCTCTCCCTGGGCAATTTACTCTAAGAATTTTATTGAAAACAAATTCTATTCGATTTGAGTAATTATAGGAAATAAACCATGTTACTGTTCTCCTTTTCCCCTGTATTAATGAATCAGAATACACAAAAACCTCAATAAAAATAATGTAATAAGGGCTTATGAGAATCATTCATATTTTTACTAGTCATTTTCATTTCATAAAACTGTCATTTCCATTAAAGCATTATGTAAAAAATGGGATTTTACTATACCAACATGCATATTTATCACCAATGAACTTAAACATTGCTTATATAGTACAGAGTCAATTTACAAATGAAATCTTCAAAAATTAGACTTTTTTCTTTTAAGAGATGAAAAAAATGATTTGGTATCTCTAGTACTGCAGCACCTCCTTTTAAGCATTTTTCTTTCTAATCTTCTAGTCCTTATTTCAGATAGTTATATAGATATTTAAGAATTAACATCTAACATTTGAAAAAGGAGGTCCAAAAAAATGAAGCAACATGAATTTGGGAGAAATTAGGAATATTCCTGAAAGTTTTAATTTTTCTTCTTTTAACAATTTGAATAATGTTCTTCATGCCCTATATTATGCATATTCATCTGCGAAAATTCTTGTGAGTTTGATAGATGCTCATGAATAGCATTAACTAACGTGAATATGAATTCCACGACATGCTCTAAAACATACTAAGATAAAACTAAGCACAGTATAAACTATTTCCTCCACCCAGGTTTGGCTTATTGTCATTTTAAAGTGTGTATTTTAAAACAGTAAGAAGATCTAGAATTGGCCTTAGAAAGTAAATAATACGATGTCAGCAGAAATATGCACAGCATTAAAAGTAAAAGCAGGAAGTTAATTTTTCAGTCTTACTTACAAAAATGGAGTCTCAGAATTATAAAGCACTGGTTTTAAAGGTCAAGGAAAGAAGGTCATAATCCAGCAAACGAGATTCTCAACAGTTAAGACATCAGGTTTCAGGTATTGACAATTTCATCAAAAATGGCTAGATAAACTTATCAATCAAGAAACACAAGGGCATTCTGTGGAAAAAGTATTCCATTAACTTTTTAAACATTTTAGCAATCTATGCACAGTGTAAGAGTACTTCCTTCCTGCAATCGTTCATTCCAAGATCCATGGAAGAGAAGACAACAAAACTCTTCCTTTCAGAAAATGCAAATAACCATTTTCACAAAAGAATAACTTAAGCATTCAGGTCCCAATGACTGTAAAAGGTGACAGTGAAACTCCAAGTGAACTCAAAACTCAATCTTGACCTTACTTATCTGTGTAACCTTAAGCATATTATATCACCCCATATGTAAAGAGCAGGACAGAATTTAAGGGGTAATATTTTTCCTTAGCAATTCAACTAGAAAACAAAGATAGATACACACACACACACACACACACACACACACAAAACTATAAAACTCCTAGATGATAACATAAGAAAATCTAGATAACCTTGGGTTTGGCGATGACTTTTCAGATACAATACGGAAGGCACAAACCATGAAAGAAATAATTGATAAGCTAGACTTCATTAAAATTAAAAATGTTCTGCAATGGATACTGTTAAGGAGAATGAGAAGACAAGCAAGCCACAGACTGGGAGAAAATATGTGCAAAATATTTAAAGTATTTAATAAAGGACTGTCACCCCGAATATATAAAGAACTCTTAAAACTCAACAATAAGAAAATGAACAACTGAACTTTAAAAAAATGGGCAAAAGATCTGAACAGACACCTCAGTAAAGAAGATATACAGGTGGAAAAAATATACAAGTGAAAAGATGTTCAACATATGTCATTAGGAAATTGCAAATTAAAACAATAAATGAGATACCAATACACACTTATTAGAATGGCCAAAATTTAAAACACTGACAGCATAAAAGGCTGGCAAGGATGTGGAGCAACAGTTCTCATTCCTCGCTGCTGCAAATTCAGAATGGTATGGAACTTTGGCAGACAGTGTGGCTGTTTCTTAAAAAACCCATACTCTCTTGCCACACAATCCAGCAATCACACTCCCTGGTATTTACCCAAAGGAGCTGGAAACTCACGTCCACACAAAAATGTGCCCACAGATGTTTACAGCAACTTTATTCATACTGCCAAAACTTGAAAGCAACCAAGATGTCCTTTAGTAGGTAAATAAACTGTGGTATATATAGACAATGGAATATCATTCCACACTAAGATGAGCTATCACACCATGAAAATTCAGACACAGACGAACCTTAAATGCATATTACTAAGTTAAAGAAGCCAATCTGAAAAGTCTATAACCTGTATAATTCCAACTATATAACATTAAGGAAAAGGCAAAACTATGAAGGTAGTGGTTGCCAGGGGTTAAGACGGAAGGGAGGGATACAGAGACCGAGTACAGAGGGTTATTAGGGCAGTGAAACGATTCTGTATGATACTATACTGGTGGATACATGTTATTATACATTTATCAAAACTCACAGGATCTACTATACCAAGACTGAACCCTGACGCAGACTACGGACTTTGGGTGACAATGACGTGTCAATGCAGCTTTATCAACTGTAACGCACGTCCTACTCTAGTGCTGGACGTTGACAGTGGAGGAGACCGTGCATTTGTGCGGCCGGGGCAACTCTCTGTACTTTCTGCTCAATTTTGCTGTGAACCTAAAACCGCTCTAAAAAAAATAAAGCTTTTTCTTTTCCCCCCAAAAAAGAAGGAAAAAAAAAAGTATTTGGTCTTTATATTAATCCACTGTTGGTGGCACCCCCACAGTTTCAGATAGTAAATATTACTGATTTTAATATATTGTGTATGTATAATTGAATAAATAAATAAATGAAAAAAGATGCTTTGTTTTGCTTTTCTTCCATTTTCTGGAGTTCATGAAATTCTGGTGTTGCAAATACATATCCTTCCTTTGTAATATGTGTCCTGATGTAGACACAATACTTTGAAACTCAAACTATGTGTTACCAAGTAAGTTATATGCCAATTTGATATATAATCTATCAGCTCTCAGCTTTCCAGATATAAATTTAAAGTTATTAGCTCCATAACAGTTTTTTTCCACTCTGCATAAAAAGAGCTATATTATTTTATACTCTTTTATAAACACAATTTAGGTACAATATCTCTTGTTTCTTCAACACTTCCAAAAAACAAGTTACCATATTTCATTTCAACTCTGAAAAGATTACCTTTTGGAAAGGTAATAATCTGTCTCCAGAAGCCTAGGATTGATGATGGATTTTGTTAAGACAATGAAATTATGCTTTAGGTTTCAATACAACAGACTCTGATGCATAGAGTCTATTGTAAAAGTATATTAAGATGAGGGAAATGGACACTGTAAAGTAAAAATCTGTTGGATATCTTACAGACGTCTTTAAAATTTATCCTTTGACAGTGTATTTTCATTAAAGGTATCCTACTGCTTCCTACTTTCCCTAACCATCTGCAATGCACCAATCCTCACATTATTTTTCTTGTTTATGTAAGGCTTCCACTTTCAGAATGTAAACTCCAAAAACGCAGAGACTTTTCTGTCCCTCTTGTATTCACCACTGATCATCAGTTTCCAGAACACTTCCAGACATAGCGCAGATGCGCAATAAATATGCTGAACAAGTGAGTAAAATGGCCATGCCACACTTCTATCTATTTTAAACAATGCTTCCAGTCTTCCTGCACCCTCCCTCCTGGATGCACCACCAGGCTCGGGGTGAACTTGCACTGAGCCGGCTGCTGACTGCTCCCTCCGCAGCATTATCCCCCTTTTCGTCTTCTACCTAAGACTTACCACTGACTGATAGTTCATGCGTTCCTTTCCTGCCTGTTTCCCACCTAGAGTGAACCTCCACATGATTCAGCACTGGAAGGTCTGAGTCTAGAACAGCACAACACACTGTTGCATTAAAGGGCTCAGTAAGTGTGTGCAGCACAAATGAACACCAGACTTCCTCAGAAGCGATTCAACTCTGATTCTGACACGTTTCCTATAAACGAATGCCTAGTCCATAACTTTGATCTGAAATCATGATACATTTTTGTTCATACACAGGTTGAAGGTACTAAAAATGTTCACTTGTGTCAATAATGCCTTCGTCATTATTATTCTATGATAATTTTGTTTAAAGTTGCCCCCTCTAAAAAAATGAAAAACAGATTTCATAGTAACAGCTATTCAAAGACAGTAAGCTCCTAAATAACCATGAATTCAAGAGTAAGGACACTGGGAGATAATTTTTTAAAATCTATTTTCTTGATTTAATTCTTAGCTCACACGTTAATTCAAAGCTTTAGAAACAAAAATAAAGCTTTGCAACCAATGTGCCTTTAATGGCAGACAGTGGATTCCAATATTTCAGCAGAAAGCCTAATGATGTATCTCTTATTTTGAAAGAACCACACATAAAGAACCCTACACATACATATAACTTTCCCAAAGAAATCTTAGAATGCAAAGTGTTCTAAATTAATAAAGTAACCTACCTGATATCCTCAGAGAAGGCCAGCTACTGAGAAACATCACACCCATTATTATAGCAAGAGAAATCAAAACCCAAGAATACCGATTAATGATGCCATCAAAGGCATCACTAGACGCCAGCTTGATTGAGACAGACTATACCAACCTTTAAGGCTGCTTATTCAACTCACTAGTTTCCTAGCTCCTTTGGAGCAGAAAGAAATAAAACTCAGTCTCCCATCAACTCCATGGGTGGGAAAAACTAGACCACAAGGCACCCTACTGTAGTGTAAGAATCCAATGGATAAAGCACTATGGAAGGGTAAGATCAAACTCAGGAAAGCTACCTGCAAAAGACATAAAGCTGGACAGCAAGGAACACCTTAGGAAACTGAAGGATATTTGGAGCTCATGTTAACAGACAAGCAATTACTATTAGAATATATAGAACTCTTATTAAGAACAAATGTGTTGGGACTTCCCTGGTGGCACAGTGGTTAAGAATCTGCCTGCCAATGCAGGGAACACGAGTATGATCCCTGGTCTGGGAAGATCCCACATACCGTGGAGCAACTAAGCCCACGTGCCACAACTAATGAGCCTGTGCTGTAGAGCCCGTGTGCCACAACTACTGAAGCCCGCAGGCCTAGAGCCTATGCACCGCAACAAAGAGTAGCTCCCGCTCGTCGCAATTAGAGAAAGCCTGCACACAGCAACGAAGACCCAACACAGACCAAAACAAATATATATATATATATATATATATATAAAACAAACGTGCTAAATTCTTATGAAGGAATACTATACAGCAATTAAAAAGAATGAACTACATCTGTATTTCAACAATAGATAGGTCTCAAAAAACATGTTACGTGATACATATACCACAATACCACATTAGGTGATACAGAAAAAAGATGGAAATAGTTCACACTAAATTCCTCTGGAAAGTGAAGAAGAGATCTGGAGCATGAATGGGCAGATGTGGAGGAGAGACATGTCTTCAAATTCTTGGTGAAGGTTTATTGATTAAAGAAAAACTTTACAACAAGTCTAACAAATTATTAACATTTAGTTATTCTGTATTTGGGTGTTTATTAAATTATATGTATTTTTTGTGTATTTACATTTTTTTTCCACAGGAAAAAAGCAATAGTTTAAGATCCAGACAATGTTCTGAGAGAATTTTCTTCTTGTCCAGAATGCTTTGTATACATAAAAATACTAGAATTCTGAATTGTGGAGTTGTTGAAAACCATATACATACATCAATAGCCATTCTTGTGTAGTTTTTATAAAAATCAAGATTATTATTTAAAACACGTTTAGAGTAGAAGTGGTCTCATTAATTCAAGACAAAGACCCAAACCCCAAAATTTGACAAAATCTATTGTAAAAACTTTGAAGACTAGAAGCCTTTACCCATCTAGAGATAAATTCTTTTTTTTTCCCCCCGAAATTTATTTATTTTATTTATTTATTTTTGGCTGTGTTGGGTCTTCGTTGCTGCACGTGGGCTTTCTCTAGTTGCGGTGAGTGGGGCTACTCTTCATTGCAGTGTGCAGGCTTCTCATTGCAGTGGCTTCTCTTGTGCAGCACGGGCTCTTGGAGCATGGGCTTCAGTAGTTGCGGCACACGGGCTCAGTAGTTGTGACTCACAGGCTCTAGAGCACAGGCTCAGTAGTTATGGCGCACGGGCTTAGTTGCTCCGTGGCATGTGGGATTTTCCTGGACCAGGGCTCGAACCCGTGTCCCCTGCATTGGCAGGCGGATTCTCAACCACTGCGCCACCGGGGAAGCCCTAGAGATAAATTCTATGACTACTTTCGTTAATGCAACATTTCTTTTCTAAATAGAAAAATGGCGAAAACTATCATATAAGAGCTGAAGTTTCGTACATTCTACCTACACCCGGCACTAAAACAGATTATTTTAAGGTAATGGCACACCTGTGTGAATTTTATATCAGTTCTAAAAGTATCTCAGACTCAGTTTTTTTTCAATGCATAATCTTTGACCCATTGACTAACAAACATCTAGTAATTTTTCTTTATTTAGGAGACCAAATTTGTGATTAGGGTGATCATGAAATTAAACAAAAAGATAAGCAATATTCTACTCCAATTAAAATTCTACCTGTAAAGGAGAGTGGCAAAACATGACTTTTTTTTTCACACAAAGCAGGAAGAATCAAGACAGATATTATGCCCAAATGAGTTATATGCATGACTAGAGAGCAAGGGGTCCCAATTGCTCAGGGTCATGGTTGTGGCTGGAACTTGACTGAGTTATAAATTAACAGTTCAAGTCAAGTGCCTAGAGTCAGTATCAGCAGAAGTAAAAACTTCCCCAAAATGTTCAACCTTCAGTGGAGATGACAACATATGAAAAACCTCCACACCAAAATCAACACATCCCAATTCACAGCAGACACAGAGGAGTGAAGCAAAAACACACTTAGCATTCTGCATCTCTATGGTCCAAGTGGAATTTTCAATTTGTGAACAATGAGAAATAGCAGAATGTGGTTTATCAGTTAGTATGTACTTTGCTCTGGTTTCCTTTTCAATAGAGAACCTAAGTGGCTATACAAGTGAAAAGAGATTATCAACCAGGTCAGCAGCTTCTTAAACAAATTCAACAAGAGGCCACGGAAAAAGGCTGTGAGACTTCGGTGAAAAATATCTTCTATTTTCCCCTTTCTTGACTTTGGAAATCATACTCATTCTTCAAAGTTTTGCTCAAATGTCCTCTCTTTTGGAAAGGCTTACGTCATCTCTCAGTTGGAAAAAATTATTCCTCCCTATACTGTGTTCTAACGATAAGCTGAGAATTGCCAAATTTATATCCACAGCCTGACCCTCTCCCCTGATGTCCACTTACAGCTGTACTAAGCCTCTCAAGTTTATCATGGCCGAAGAGCAGAGTCCCATTCCCCTCCCCCAAACCCACTGCTTCCCATCTCAGGAGAAGAAACCACCCTTCACCAAAATGCTTTAGCCAAAAGCAGTTCCCTTCGTTTCCTCTCTTCTCCTCCTGCTCCACATTTAACCTTTCAGCCAGCTCTACCTTCAAAAGAGAGTTGGAATCTAAGCACTTCTCATCCCATTCTCTCCACGGCCACCGCCCTGGTCCAAGCCACAGTCTCTTGGCCTGGTTTATGGAGAACTGTATGGATTATGGATGGATGGATGGATGATGGACAACTGTGTGGATTATGGATGGGTGGATGGATGATGGACAACTGTGTGGATTATGGATGGGTGGATGGATGATGGATGGGTCGATGGGTGATGGATAACTGTATGGATTGCGTATGGATGGATGGATTACGGATAACTGTATGGATGACGGATGGGTGGACGGGATACGGCTAACTGTATGGATGACGGATGGGTGGACGGGTTACGGATAACTGTATGGATGACGGATGGGTAGACGGGATACGGATAACTGTAGCAGCCTCATGGCTTCCACACATACCACCATCCACACATCTCCCACAGCCTACTTTCCCCACACCGGCCATGGTCTTTTAAAAAGACTCCTGGTCAGAATCCTCCGTGCCTTCCCACATCACAACAAAATCCAAAGTCCTTCCCGTGGCCCGTCTACCAAGAGCTCCTCCTTCCTCCCTGAGCCCACCTCCTACTGCACCGCTCCATCATTCCACTGCAGGCAAAGTGACTGTGCTGCTCCCTGAACACACCAAGCCCATCACCATCCGAGGGCCATGCACTTGCCGTGCCCTCTCTCTCTAATGCTCTTCCCCCAGCTTGCATGCTCACTTTACACAGGTCTCAGTTCAAACATCACCTTCTCTGAAACTCAGCCTTCCCCAGTTACCCTTTTTAAAACAGAACCCACTCCCAACCAAACCCCTTTATCCTGCGTCCACCCCCACCCCCATTCAGCACCTACCATTATCTGATACCATATTATATGTATTTCCCATCCTTTTATATACTGCCCATCTTCCCCACTAGAAGGTTTTGTCAGTTTTTTCACCTCGGTGTCTCAAGTACCTGGGACAACATTTAGCACACTGCAGGCATTCAATAAGTAACTGACGACTGCACAGTCCAGGTACTGTGCTAGGCTCTCAAGCTAGAGAGATGACACTGCTGCTCCTGCCCAGAACCCTGAAAAGACAGAGTAAATACACTGGGAGAACCATCCCAGGACCCATCCAGAACTAATGAATAAGAATCTCTAGGGTTGAGGCTCTGGAATGATGTATCTTGGAAAAAAAATTATCAAACAATAGTAACATTAGTTAACACTTAACAGGTCTATTCTAAGCACTTCACATGTGCTAATTCACTAATTCTCTCCTAACATACCACAAAGTGAAGAATCTGAGGCACAGAAGTTAAATACTTTATCCCAGGTCATCTAACTTTTAGGTGGTAGATCCAGGATTCACATCCAAGCATTTTCGCCCCAGAGTTCCCACTCTTAACTGCTGGGTTGTACACTCCCTCTCACTGCACTGAATACCACGTGAAAGATAATATATAAAGCTTTGGGTAAACACAGGAGGGTGGGGAGTTGAACACTGAGGGCAAGTCCCGGAGTTTGAAAAGATGAAGGAACGTACATTCTCAGTTGGAGGAAAAGCCCTGGGGTAAGCACAGTGCGGTGTGATCGAAGTGCAAGAGGCCTTTGTAAGGGAGGCCATATGGCTGCAAGAAGGGGTTTGAGGGGAGGGAATGAACTGAGAACTGGGAGGGGTGGCGGGAAATCACGTCTGCTTATGCCTTTTAAAAGCTTATAGTTTAAGTAAAAATAAGCTGTAAAACCGTAAACCTACACAAGTCTGGCAACGAGCTCTGTGGAAGGAAATGAAAGGAAGAATATTAAAAATGACTCGAGGAAGGCAGGTATGAGGAAGGGAAATGGGTTTCCTTCTCCTCATGGGTTCTGAGAAGTATTCACCGCCTCTGCCCGCACTCAGGAGAAACCAGATATAAGAGGAGATGTACCCACACATCTGTGTGTGTGTGAGTGTTTGCATATTTTAGTTGTTTAAAATAGAGAATAAAAGCTGAGATTGTTTCAAAAATAAAGAAGTGTGACCCAGTTTTGAAAGGCTGTGATGCTGGCCTAAGAATTTTGAACACTAACCTGTAGGATTGAGGGAGCCAACGAACGTTTTAAAATAAAGAAATGACATGATCAATTTCAATTTTTAGAAAATAACTCTGAAAAGTGTATCCAGGATAGCTTGAAGGGTGAGGGAAGTAGGGAGTAAATGAGAAACAGGGAGTTGGGACGTGGGGCAATAATACTGAAGAGAGAGGGCCTACACTCAGGATATGGCAGTGGGCAGAAACAGAAGCAAAGGGGTGCAGGAGACGCTGCTAATGAAAATGGACCGACTAGATGTGAGCAGTGTGGGATAAGGGGCAGGGAAAGACGAGGTTAGGATTTCTGGCTTACCCCTCTGGGTGCAAGGGCCATTCCCAAGATACGGCAGACGCGTTCAATGGGGAACGAGAGCATAAACCATGAATGCAGCGCAGAATATGGCAAGTCCTGAGGTGTTTTCATGACCACCAGATAGGCAGGAATGACTGGTAGGCAGATAGCCTAGAGATCAAAAGATCTGCTTGGAGATGGAGATATGGAAGTTTTCTGTGTAGAAGTGAGAGCTGAAGGGACTATTAATCAGACAACACAGAGAATGCTTAAATGGAGAAGACTGAGGACAGAAGTTTGGGGAATGTCAACATCCAGTAAAAGAGATGATAAACGGCTGGGCAGTTCACCAGAAAAGTCAAAGACAAAAGTCACAAAGAGAAGCCTGGTGAACTGAGAAGGGCTTCAGTGGAGGGGTAAGGAATGAGAACTGAAAGGAAAGTGAAGACGTAACCCAGTCATTGAGATTCACTGCTTCCAAAAATTTACCTGTGATGTAAGACCGAGCATTTGCTGAAGTGGGGGAAGATCTGGAGGAATGTGATTTCCTTTTAGGAAGGGGAAACTTAAGCATGTTTGCAGGCACTGGGAAAGCATCAAGTAGAACAGAAAGTTGAGACACCAGAAACAGAGAGGCTGACTAGTGGAGCAAGATACCACAAGTGATGGAAAAGGAACGGGGTGAAGCACACCAGGTGAAGAGGCGGTGGGGGCGGTGCTGAGGCCCTGCACCAGGAGGGGAGGCGGTGAAACCTAAGTGTGCAGAGGAGAGAAAAGTGACCAATGCTTGGTGGAATACCTTTATTTTCTGAGTGGAAGGCACTATGTCCACATCGATCAGCTGCACACAGCAGGCCTTGCTGAGGGGCTTCACATTCCTTTGCACAGAAAGTTTTCTTTTCTTTTTCCCTTCTCACCTTTCTCAGCCTGGACATGAACTCCCTGAGAAGGGGCCCCGTGCCATGCATTATGCTAAGCACTGGGACCAGGGATAAAAGACATGGTCCAAAAAAGGCCAAGGCCTTGCTGATTAACAGGGGAGGAAGGCAAGTAACCAAACACAACTCAGCACGATACACGCAGGGGCACAGGGGACAGGCAGTGTGAGTGGAGTGCCAGCAAAAGGACCTCAGAGTGCAGGAGGGAGCGGTGGGACAGGAGGAGGAGTGAACTCATCCTGAGTGATGGAAACAACATATGCAAAAGCTCTACAACCACGGAGAACCAAAGGCCAGAGCACAAGCATGAGGAAAGGTGATGCTGGAGAGATCAAGGGCACAAATGATTTTCCAGGTCTTGTTAAAGAATTTAGAAGTTATTCTTTTGGCAATGGGTAGACATTTAAAGATTTTAAGAAAGCAAGAGAACTAATGAAAACCTGCTTTGTAAAAAATAAACAAAATAAAATCCAAAACTTCAAAAAAAAAAAAAAAACAAGAGATAAGCTGAGATTTGCACATTTGAAAGTGCCACCAGTATGGACAGAAGAAAGAGAACTCAGACAGGAAAACCAGGTAAGAAACTATTACAGTCATCCGGGAGAAAGGTGAGGCAGCCATAGAGGGGACAAGGAAGACGGGACAGGGCCGAGTCACGGGCTTTCTGAGTTCGGTCGCGCCACTGTGTGGATGTGGGTACCATTCAAGGAGGTATGTGCAGGAAGAGGAGGTTTGGAGAGAAAAGGAAAAGGCAGTGAGGAAGCGTACATTTCGGGGCATGCTGCATTTGAAGTATCTGCAGCCCCACATAAGGGCTCGGGTCAGGCCTAGGATCATTCGTCAACGCTGTTAGAAGCCAAGGGTACTGGCCGAAGAGCTCCCCGACAGGGAAAAAGGAAGACGGGTGTGGGGACGCTGAGAGACAAAAAGAAGAGCAAGAAGGGGTGGGGGTGGGGGGAGGGAAACCTGTACCCCTGAGCCTCACCCACAGGACTCCATAAGGAGTGGGTAAAAATGGCCAGATGGGTGGGAGAAAGCCAAAAGAGGGGGATTAAGAAGGTGAAGGGAAGAGTGTCAAGTAGCACAAGGGCAACAGGTGTCAAATGCTACAGAGGGTACACAGGAGATAAAGAATAAAAATCCAGCAACAGATGCAGTAATGAAGCAAGAAAGTCCCCAGGCAATTTAGGAGTGAATGGGTGGTGAGAAAATGGTCATGAAGACTGTTTGCAGAGGCTTGCTAGGAGAAGCTACTTCCAGAAGGGAGTAGCTAGGGAGAGCGAACGAGACTGAGAAAGCAGTTATTCTTTTTTAAAGGTAGACAGGACAACACTCAGACATTTACTGAAGAGGACTAATTGCCAAAGCACTGTGCTCAAAGTTAGGCATGTAGAGAAAAGAAAAGAAAAGAAAAAAAAAAAAGAAACAATCTTACTAGGAAGGGCAAAGGCGTTCATTTAAAAATTTTTGGAAGAATAAAATAAAGAGACCCAAATAAACTGACCAAGTTTTCTCCGGACATCTCCAGATGACCTCTCATGTTTCTTCCCCCTCCGCCATTCTCTGAGCAAGATTAGAGGCCAACTAGGCACCCACAGTAAACTGTGATCCTCCTGTCCCCAAACTACATGAGAAGTTTTGAATGAGGAGTGTATCTGCAGATTCTCCAAGGAGTGATTCATGGCTTTTCTTCATCCAATTAGTAAAGCAGTGCCTGACTTCGAAAAGGTCAAAAAGCACGGATTTAGATTTTCAGAGCAGTCCATCAGGACACACTTATATGCCAACAAATCAATTCGACCAACAGAATGAGAATTCAAATAAGCCTCCACAAGGACAAACCTTTGGTTTTTCAGCAAATCCCTCTTTTTATTCTTGTGTATGCTTCTATTTCAAATGGTCAAACCAAACACTGAAAAGATGACTTCTTTGGGGTTACTAGCAGAAGCAAACAATTGAGAAAAGAATATATTCTATCAGTTACCACTGGGGAAAACTAAAGAAACACAACCTATAGGAGCTTGCATTCTATAGCATGGAAGACAAAGCAATCAGTAAATAAAGCACAAGGAGAGGATAACATAAACTAAACATGCAGTGGTACACAATCTGTACAGTTTGAGGTGATGCAGAAAACACTGGAACTGGATAAGAATATCCAAGAATACTCAAGAAAGGTTACTAGGATAGAGTGAGCTTTGCAACAGGAACAAGAGGGCTCATTAATCAAAGATCTGAGAGCCCACTAGTGCAGAGCAATGGTAGGTTCTAAGAGGAATACAAACTCCACTTTCTGCCCTCACGGGCTTTCCATCTTTCTTCTTCAGCGAAAATAAATTTTAATCACACGTTTTCAAGACTAGAGCTGGAAGGAACACAAAGTGGCATGGAGTTCAAGCTTCCTCATCCAACAGAAGAGGAAATCAAAGCTGGGTGGGGAGGTGAGCTGAGTGTCTCTCTAAGTGACGGCAGGCGTAGGAACAGAAGCGTCCCTTTGTAATACAAAGCACACAAGCTGTAGAGGCTGGAAAGGCCGAGGTGCAAATTATGCATTCCACCAAGTGCTGGGCCCAGTTTCTCTCATTTTTAAAATGGAGATGATGATAATACTTGGCTGTTCACCTAGATTTGAACTGCATGTGATGTGGCTTGGAACACTTAGTTCCTTGGGTTCTCTAAAGGCTGGAGGGTCCTCCGAGAATGGAGAGGAAGAGAAGACGGACCTAGGTACCATTCCTTTCCTTCCCTTTTTTCTACTATACTGTAAATGTTGCTGAGTGATGTAACTAAAAGGCAAAATAGTACCCAGTCAACCTGCACTGTTTGTGATGACAGACACTGAGGTATAATAAAGGCCTTGGAGTGGGGAGTGGGTGGTAGAAGGAAAGGTGTGGTGATAACATTAGCACATAATTTTCAACATTAATACATGAATGACACAATCAGAAGTGATCGAGTTAGAACAAAAGTTCTTAGGGGAAAACAGAATTAGTATAAAGATTTTTTTAATCAGTCGCTTTAGCGTTCCAGAACAACTCTGCACTTCGTGGAAGCAGTGACAAAGAAGCCATTACTAGATTACAATGACAATTAAGCACGTTTCCTTCCTTTTTATATCTCGTTTCTCTTTCACTGCTCCTTCTCAATTCCCACTGTCCTATTTCCAGTCCTGCTTTCATCTTCCTAACAACATAATAAATAAGAAAATCCCGGGCCTTCCTAGTGAGCCACACTCCCACTAACTTTTTAAGGGGAGCAATATAGCCAATGTAATGATAAACAACATGGGCTTTGCAGTCAGACAGATCTTGGTTCAAATCCCAGTTCTACCTCTAATTCAGGTTATGAACCTGAGGATCATAACCATCTACTTCCTAGACCTGTTTTAAGAATAAATGAGCACTTATAGAAAAATGCCTACCACAAGTCACAGATCTCAAATCCCACCTTTCCTGTGAGGTTCAAACCCCAAAGCAGAATTAACAGTTTTTTCTAAGCTCCCAGTGAGGGACAGCCCGCAAGTGTCCCATTTCCACACTCTCCTCCATCCTCCCACCACCTGGAGGCTGGAAACTCTAAGGGCCGGGACTCCTCTCCAGTCCCCACTCCGGTGCCTGGCCCACAGGAAGCTTTCAGGACCCTGAGTCACAGTTATGCTATACTCCGTCAGACAAGAGGGGGGTCATCTGTTCATGAAGTAAACCTCAAAGGATGAGCTGTGGAAAAGGAAGAAACCCCAAATACTCTCAATCAGACAATCATCTATTACGCACACAATCATCATACCCATGCATGTTTCTAAACCCTCTCCAATCTGATTCATATGCATGGATGTCATCATTTGGGGGAATGATGACTTCCCAAAGTATACCTCCTACAGAATAAAACAGCACATTCTGATATTCACCTTGAGTTTTTCTCTTTCAACATTTGAGAAATCTCTAGTTATATGTTAATTCACACTTATTTGTTTCTCTGCCTTTGTAGCCCCACTTGTAAGGTTTAAGATAGCACCTATGAAGGTCACTTATTTCAGACCTTCCTATCTTAATAAGCACCCTTTTGAACTCTAAATTCCCACTTTACAAATCTGCAAACCTGTGAAATCTCTACCTATAAGTTTCACCCTACCTTCCAAAGACTCCAGAGCAGATTTGCAAATTACTCGAAAGTTAAATGTGTTCTAAATACACAGAATCATTAAACACCAATGATACCTGTTATAAAAACTGAATATTCACAAGGTAAATCAAAGAATGCTCTGGAGTCACCAGCAGGAACTTTTAAAAAGTATGCTGAGAAATCCCTCCTAAAAATTCCACAAATAATAATTCTTAATTAATTAATGTTCTTAAGAAATTACCCTGACAGCTCCTAACACTTCCTTAATGGTTAAAAATTCTCTGCCTCCCTCCCTCCAAAATGAAACCCTTTATGAGTTCATTCTAGAGTCGATGTGAAAGAAATGGGCTTTGACGCCAGACAAACCTGCGTTGAATCCCTGCACCACTGTTTGTCACAGCGGCCTCATCCAGAAGCAGGCTCCCTAACCACTGAGTAACTCACGTCATAGGACTGTGTTGTAGATTAAATAATAAGATGAAGAACATAAAGCATCTACCACAGTCCCTAGACTTTGTGGTCTACCTTCTGGAAATTAAGCATTTATCTCCTAGAAATGTTCATTCTTCCCTCACCCTTTCTTTCCTCTCATATTGCAAAATGAGTGTCAGCTCCACTATGGCCACTGCTTTTAACTCCAGACCCACCCTACTGCAGGGTCTACTAAGTGGTGGACCTCCACCACTTAGCCCCTTACAAATACGCCCTCTGCTCCCAGCTCCCTTGGTGCGGGGTTCTGTTCCTCTCCAATCTTGGAGCACCCTCCAGCCTTTAAAGACAGCCCAAGGAACTTAGAGTCATAAAGGTTACAAGCCACATCACAAGCAATTCAAATCTAGGTAAACGGTACAGGGGGCCATATAACACTGTCTTCAAGTACAATCCAAAAGACAAAACAGTCTCCATCTCTTTCTCCCCCAAAATATTTATTTCCCTAACGCCCCTCCCAAATAGGCTAAGGTTGTAAGACCCTACTGAAATGCCAACTGGATACTAACTCAAACACATCATGGGTACCTGTGAGAATGTGTGCACACCAGCAACACTTTAGGTGCCCACATGGGTGTGCACACACAAACACAGCCAAAAGCCTGATTGAAGACACTACTTGACACAGATGAAAAGAAATAGTAACTGCTAGTGAAAAACTGATAATAACCCCTCTGAAAGGATGAAGGAAAACTCTAGGGAGGTATTTCTATACCTTTACAGTTTTGTGCCATTAATGCTAAATTATTAAATGAAAGCACTTCAAGATTTTTCCCTTGGGACTATGGCATTTTCTCAACTTTTTTTTTTTTTTTTCCAGGCAAGGGGGGAAAATCCAAAAGCACATTAAGGCATTGTTTCTAGACATCAACAGCTTTTGTTAAAACAACATATTTAACATTTTGAAAAACAGATATTCTAGGGATACTGTTTTGCCACACTGGTATTTTTAAAAATAGTCTTAAAATGACTGTCAAGTTCAGTAATTTTGTTCCCATAATGAAGCTCTTTAAACAACTGTTGTTTTCGTAAAGCTAGCAGCCTAGGTCTGTCAGGTAAAAACTTCAAAGAATGTGCACATCCACGGAGCAAGGGCCAATGCAATCCTGGATACGCTATGCTGATGAGAGCCTAGAGAGGGGGACCTAGAATGACGGAAAAGGAGGAAGCAAGCCTGGAAACCATAATGCAACTTTGTTTTTAACACAATCCCCAGTGCAAAATAACTGCTCAGAAGGCTTTTATTTTATTTCATTAAAGACACTCAATGGCAACCCTGTCTTGACTAATGGAACTCAGCACTCTTTGTGTTCGTCTTTCTTGTCATCTTGCTGAAAGCTATGCTCATTTCTTCCAAATCATGGTCATCCTTCAGAGGGCAAATTTTTCAAATACAAGTAGGAGATATATGAAGCAATCTTGGAGATAACTCCTTATGTAAAAATTCAAGTTTCAGGTTCTAAAAATCAAGCCTAAGGGTAGTATTTGAGTATAACCAATATAGTTTACTCCCTTGATTCCTCCCCTGATTTTCAGCAACTTAGTGGTAATATTATAGGGTCAAAGTTCTCAGTATTTTGCCTTCAGCGCTGGAAGGAAAGATGCTATATAATTTTAATAAATAAAAGACAGTATTAATCATGTTTAAGAGTTCACCTCTTTTATAAGCATCAATTCAGACTAATTATTTTAATAAATCCACACTTGGATGCAAAGCTACCAGGTTTATCATGAAGAAAACTGTGTTCATGTTACAACCACACACAACAAGGAACTATCACCATATAAGCACATAGCCGAGAACAATCCATTTCTTCCTTAAGGAGTTAACCATGAAGAAGAGAAGTAAATAAGTGGGTAAAAGTAAGTTAACTTCTACTTCACATTCCTCTCCCAGGAACAAAAACTCAGAAGTAAATAACACAATCTATGAAGATTTAGGTTTGACTAAAGGTTGGTAAGTTTAATGCCACTTGCTTCTTATAAGCAAGCTGGTTAATAATTAAATAAATGAAGATGATCTATTCAGGATGGATTTAAACCACTACCGTAAAGAATCTTAAGCACACTGCTGACATTCTGTTGTGCTGTAAAACAGTCTGCTCTATGTAATCATGAAATGTTAAGGAAATCAGTGCTATGCTAAAACTAGAGAATTAATGCTGTAATTAGCATCTGAAAGATAATTACTGCATTGAACAGACTATATCTACAAGATGTTATAATTTTTTAGCTTCCTAAATACTAAACTACACGTTAACTTAAGAGGGTGAACTAATGATTCTAAGCACGCTTTCCTTATACAAAAGAGACTGTCCCTAACCTATCTACCCAAGTTCCTATTTCCACCCCAAAGTGGTAATCAACCACACCAATCCAGTGGTGCTACCCCACCTGTGACCCACACTGACCAACAGCAGGA
Source organism: Hyperoodon ampullatus (assembly GCF_949752795.1). Lineage (NCBI taxonomy): Eukaryota > Metazoa > Chordata > Mammalia > Artiodactyla > Ziphiidae > Hyperoodon > Hyperoodon ampullatus. The sequence continues at coordinate 83,984,479 of NC_136927.1, read as the reverse complement.
CTACCCGAGACTTCTAGAAGGCCATGGTTTAGTCACACAATAAAGCAAAAGCAATGGGTCCACAGCAGGTTTAAATCTTAACTAATCAGCTCATGAGGACGGTTAACTGACCACTCTCAGGTGACAGTATCACGAGATGGGGGAGAATGCTGGAATGTGAAGAAGGATTAAGAGTCCTGGGCAACGACCAAGAAAATAAAAGACATACTACTTACCATGGATGGAATCAATGGAAGGGGGAGGGGAGGAGGAAAAGAAGAGATACAAAATGCCCTGAAAGTGACTCATTCAAAAAGCTCTCATTGAGCTGGGCAACAAGTGGGACCTCAGAGTGAAAAAGCAAATGATGTGGCCTTGGAAGAGGTGAGAGCAACAGAAAGAGCAACAACGCAAAGCACACACCTCCCAGGTTGTAGAAGCCCTTAACTCTTCCAGAAAGGTGTCCCCAATCCAAAGAGATCCTACTGTTTCACCAAGGCAAATGTCACAGTGTCATGCTCCTTTCAGGAGGCCAGGAATCCTCCTCCTTTTGACACTCAACACAAGGCAGCACGGCACTTCCTATGAGACTGAACGAGGTCCTGCAAGTCTGTGTCCTCTTCTTCTGCAACATCGTTAACTTCAAAAGAATCACACAAAATGCCCAAGACGAAAAAGAATCCAACATATACAACCCCATATCATTTTAGGCTACACTTAAAAGATGACTAATTTTTTCCTCTGGATGACAAGCATTTTAATTATTATCTTCTTAAGCAAAGTTAGCTTACGAGTTTGATTCATCTAAGTGAACCGTATGAAGTCAGAATCATCACCCCAAGTAATCTGGAAGACACCAGTTAAATGTGCCAGTTCTCATCCTGAAACGAATGCTGTCTATACAGCAAAACAGGGTATTGAGCCTCTATTCTGACTTCACAATCTTAGTCCTCAGTTTAAAACTAACCAACAAACAAATCATAAGGTGGTTTACGTATGTCTGCAGATGCCTCTTCTGAAGCCACAAGCCAACAGCCTTCAACAATTTGACACCATAACTTTCCTGGATCACTTCCCTAGCAAAAATATCCAGTGACTTTGGCCATCATTACTTTGGTCAACCCTGGGCCAGAGACAGATCACTCTTCTTTGCCATACCTTTCAGGTAAAGAAGTTGAAATGATGAAACCAGTGGTGTAAATACAACCAGTCTCTGCATAATATTGCACATTTACAAAGCAGCTGAGCAGCCATAATACCAACAAAACTTTCTACACGAGGCAAGGGAGATATGAGCGCCATTCCCATGGAGTAAAGAGTAATCCCAGGCTTTGGGGAGCAAAGTGGGCAGCCCAAGGTCAAACATCACTAAGTAAAAGAACTGGGACAAAAACTTCCATTTTCTCCAATTAGTGCCTCTTTCTATCACATCACATTAGAGGAGAGTGTATGTACTGGGGGGGGAGGTTAAGGTTGCTGGGGATCAATCAAGGAAGAACTAGCCGAGGAGACACAACACAATATGCACTTGGACACTGGCTGTGTCTGCGCACAGAGGCCTGAGAAGAACTGGCTCCTGTCTACTAGACAGCCTCATCTCCTCCTTTGCCTCGTGACCCCAACGAATGCTCTTTGTCACTGTCATTCCGAAATACTACTGGCATCCCAAAGGAGCCCAATCATCTCAGTCTTCGTGCCTCTGTACGTGCAATTTCCTCCACCTGACATGCTCCCCAACCCTTTCTGCTTTTCACCTGCTTCCATTCGACCTTTAAACTCTGCTCAAATGACACCTCCTTCAGGAGTTGACCTCCTTAGTGCTCTCAGAGTACTCTGGACTACCCTGCATCACTGCACTGTTCTGGCTGATTCTGTCATCTGCTCTCTTCCCTAGACCTAAGTTCTGGGGTGGGGGGTTGAGGGACAGCAGGGGCCTACACGTGATGTGACTCAGCTCCTGGTACCTGACACGTGGAGCAGGCACTGAAATGTCTGTGGACTAAATGAATGAACGTGCCAATTCCCAGGAGTAGCTAAGCCAGGCTTCCAGGGTAGAGAACTTCAGACAACTCAAGTGGAAACCATCACCCTCCACATTCAATTGAGTCGCCTGGATTCCTTTCTCAGGCGGGCGATGAGAACATCACATAAGCTATAGCACGGTTGTGGAATTATAATCCACGTTAGGTTTTTGGGGTGTTTGTTTGTTTTAACTGGAAAACCTTCAGTTGTTTATACATTTGGAGTCACTTCCAAATGTGACAATCTGGAGATTGTTAACCTGGGAAGCTAAGTGACAGCCACAGCACTGGAGTATTTCCCAGGGGTCGGACAGCATAACTGTTATAGTGCGAACTCTGAAATCTGGGTTCAAATGTGCCATTTGCCAACTGAGTAACTTTGGGTCAGTTACCGGACACTACCTCCTGCCGGTACATTTCAAGTGGGGTGCCTTGTGGCCAGCAGGCATTCCAATGCCACAAACATCTATCGAGCAGCTACCCTAGGCTAAGTGCTGGTGACACAGCGGTGACCTGGCCGTCCAATGCAAGCATAGTTTCATCAAGCCAGCCTGTCTTATTTCCTTCACAGCACTCACCACTACCTGAAACACTCTCGTGTGCTGGCTTATGGCCCCTCCCTACAAGGTAAGCTTCATGAGAGCAGGGGTCTTGTCTGTCTTGTCCATTCATCTCTCTCAAGGGCCAAGCAATGTCTGCTACACAGTTACTCAGTCCCTCTGGAAAGAAGGAATGGCCAAGTCAGATGAAATCCCCCGGCTCTGATATTTTGCTGGAGAAGGTAGGGGGAAAAGATTAAAACTAAAGGTACACATTTCAAGGGGCTCTGGCTCGCCACAAACACATGTGGCCCCCTTGGCTTCCTCGGGCTCCAGTCCCAGGCGGTTCCGGGGAGAAAAAAAATCTCACCACCCTGACAGCCCCGCACGGCTGCAGAGACATGAGCACGAGAAAGTCAGGAGAAGCAAAGCTGGGCCACGCATCCCGTCGGAACTTCTGCGGACGTTCCTTTCGTTCATTTGCTCAACAGGTACTTATTAGGCTCCTAAGGCGTGCGGGGCATAAAGCAGAGACTTGACAAAGTCCTGTCCTCATGGAGCTTCCCCCGCTAACATACAGACACGGTACACAAGTGCGTAAAGTGGTCCTTTCAGCGAGTGGTAAGTGCCGAGCTGCCACGAGCAGTTACGCGACAGGGGACGGCCGCAGGTGTCCACGGCGGGGTGGCCAGCCAGCGAGAGGCGACCTCTGACCCAGGGCCTGAGCCTTCTCGGCACAGGCGGCCGCCGGGGCCCACGCTCAGTGAGGAGGCCGCATTCGGGACAGGAACGGCCAGAGCGGCAACGAGGAGACTGTCTCGAGGGCGAGGCGCGGGAGGCTGCGGAGGAGCAGGCCCTGGACTCCCGCGCCGGACGCCTGGCCCTCGGGGCCCGGGGAGCGCGGGCGGGCGGGCGCCGCGGCCGGGGGGCCGACGTCATCACCGCGCCGCCGGGCCCTCCGGAGCGCGGGCCGCAGCGGGGGTGCGGGGCGGCGGGCCTCCGGGCTTACCTCGGAATTTGAGCTCGTGTTGCGGCTCGAGGCTCAGGACCTGCTCCACCTTCGCCATGTTCCTCGGCGGCGGGACACCTCGGGCGGGGAGACCCCTGAGAGGTCACCTGGGGCGGGAGGCGTGAATGCTGCGCCCCCTTTAAATTTGGAATGGGGGGGCCAGCCGGGGCGCGGGCGGGGGTCGCCTACGGGGTGCGCGCCGGGGGGCTGCCTACGCGGTGCAGGCGCAGGGGCGGAGGGCGAGGGCGAGGCCGCGGTGCCCAACGAGCGCACGGTACGCACGCACGCACGCAGCGACGCACGCACTCACGCAGCAGGCCGGCCGCCACGGCCCGGCGCGCGCTCGGGCGGTGGAGAGCTGAGCGCGCCGAGCCCCTATTGGCCAGTGCGCAGGCGCGGCGCTTGCCGCGGGGGCGGAGCTGCCGGACGGCAGTGGGTGGGGCGTTGCGCAGGTCCGGGGGAGGGGCGGGTGGGGGAACGCCCAGAATTGAGGACCGTCCCCCTGAAGATTATTTTTTCAGGGCCCGTGGGAGCCAGGCTTTGTGTTAAGTGCTTTACTCAATAATAATAATTAATAAGAATGAACTTCCACTTTCCGCTGCTAATGTGGTGCCAGGCACTTAGAGATTCTGAATAATAATGAAAGTACTATTTATTCTTATTATAAACATGATGTTTATGGGTGAATGATGTGTGCTAGGCACGATGATGTATGGTAAACAATAAATATAAATTTAGTAAGCTACCAATTATTGCTTGCTCATTTTGTGCCACTCTGCTGAACGCTTTGGATAACAACAGCATCAATTATAATAAATAAAAGCTACTCTACATTAAATGTTTACTATGTAACAAGCACTGTGCTGAATCCTTGCTACTAAATGCAACAAATATTTAGAAATACAATGATCAGAAATATTGACCTGGTTCCTACCCTCTCACTAGAGCCCACAGGAGAGGCAGCCTTTGAATAAATAACTGCACAGAAAAAGTACATGATTAAAAATTACTGAGACCCCTGGACTTCCCTGGTGGTACAGTGGTTAAGAATTCGCCTACCAATGCAGGGGACACGGGTTGGAGCCCTGGTCCGGGAAGATCCCACACGCCACAGAGCAACTAAGCCGGTGAGCCACAGCTACTGAGCCAGTGCTCTAGAGCCAGTGCTCTAGAGCCCACAAGCCACAACCACTGAAGCCCATGAGCCACAACTACTGACCCTGCGTGCCTAGAGCCCATGCGCTGCAACAAGAGAAACCACTGCCATGAGAAGCCCACGCACTGCAATGAAGAGTAGCCCCTGCTCGCCGCAAGCAGCAAAGACCTGACAGAGCCAAAAACAAATAAATAAATAATTTTTTTAAAAAAATTACTGAGACCCCATATCTGCTTGGCCTCAAAGGTGAACACTTTACCTCATTATTGACATTTAAATTTTACTTTGTTATGTAATGTTTACTACATAAAATATGTATTAATATTCTCCTTTTCATATATAGATGAAACACAGCAAATAGCTAACACTGACCCTACATGGCAGGCATATGGGGATTCTTTGTACTATTTTTCCCACTTTTCAGTATGCTTGGAATTCTTCATAATAAAAAGGTTTTTTTAAAGATAATCTTTGTCTTTTAACTACAGCATTTGGTCCATTTGTACTTATATATTTATGATATATATGGATTTATTTCTACAGTCTTATTTTGTGCCTTCTATTTGTCATGACTGTTTTTTCTTTTTCCTTTCCTTTTTGCTTCTTTAGGGCTGATTTTTTTTTCCTCATTCCACTTTTCTTCCTCTTATATACTCTACTTATGTTGTTTTAGTGATTACTCTTTACTTTGCTCCCTGAAAATAAAAGCACTTAGGCATACTTTAACTCTAATCACCCATCCCCTAAATTATATGCCTTAATTATAGTATATTTTAAGTTTAATCTTTTCCTTTTTCACCAGTGAGTCATTACTAAATTGTTTATATAGTCAATGTTAGTTTAGACTCAACCACACAGTTACCAGTTTCTTTGCTCATCTTTTCTTCTTGCATCTCAGAACTTACAACCAGGATCACTTTCCTCGTGCCTGAAGTAGAGCCTTTAAACTCTGTTTCAGTGAGTTTGTTGGAGCAAATGCTATTGGTTTTTGTTCATCTGAAAATTACTTTATTTTTCCCTTGTTCTTGCAAGATATTTTGGCTGGTTTACTAGAGGGACAATTGTTCTCTCTCAGGGCTGTGAGGATGCCACCACTGACTTCCAGCTCTCGTTGTTACTGCTGAGGTTTCAGATGACAATCTCCTCATTATTCCTTCAAAAATAATCGTTTTGGGCTTCCCTGGTGGCGCAGTGGTTGAGAGTCCGCCTGCCGATGCAGGGGACGCGGGTTCGTGCCCCGGTCCGGGAGGATCCCACATGCCGCGGAGCGGCTGGGCCCGTGAGCCATGGCCGCTGAGCCTGCGCGTCCGGAGCCTGTGCTCCGCAACTCGGGAGAGGCCACAATGGTGAGAGGCCCGCGTACTGCAAAAAAAAAAAAAAAAAAAAAAAAAAAAATAATCGTTTTGGGCTTCCCTGGTGGCTCAGTGGTTAAGAATCCACCTGCCAATGCAGGAGACATGGGTTCAAGCCCTTGTCTGGGAAGATTCCACATGCCGCGGAGCAACTAAGCCCATGCACCACAACTACTGAGCCTGCGCTCTAGAGCCCATGAGCCACAACTACTGAAGCCTGAGCACCTAGAGCCCATGCTCCGCAACAAGAGAAGCCATGACAATGAGAAGCCCGCGTACCGCAACTAAGAGTAGCCCTCACTCGCTGCAACTAGAGAAAGCCCGCGTGCAGCAACGAAGACCCAACGCAGCCAAAAAATAAGTAAGTAAAATAAATAAATTTTTAAAAATATAAAAAATAAAAAGTTTTTTCCTGTTGTCCTGGGGTTCTGCAGTTTTATCATGATGTATCTTTTAATTTATTGTCTTAGCCCATTCAGGCTGCTTTAACAAAATACCATATAGACTGGATGGCTTAAATAATGACATTTATTTCTCACAGTTCTGGAGCCTGGGAAATTTAAGATCAAAGCACCAGCAAATTCTGTGCCAGGCAAGAGCCCACTTTCGGTTCATAGTCAGCTATTTTCTTGCTCTCTGGGGTCTCTTTTATAAGGGCACTAATCCTATTCATGAGGTCTCCCCGCTCATGACCTTATCACCCCAAAGACCACAGGTCCTTAATACCATCATTCAGGAATTGGGTTTCAGTGTATGAATTTTGGGGAGGATACAAATGTTCGGTCTATAGCATTTATCCTGCTTGAATTCCCGAGGGTTTCTGAATTTGTTGACGTATCTTTCATGGTTCTGGAAAATTCTCAAACAACATTTTTTAAATTTTTTAAATTGTTGTAAATACACATAGCATATAATTTACTATCTTAGTCATTTTAACTATACAGTTCAATGATATTGAATACATTTGCATTATTGTGCAACCATGACCACCATCCATCTCCAGAACTCTTCATCTTGCAACTAGAACTCCATAACCAAAAAACAATAAGTCCCTATTCCCCCTCCCCACAGCCCCTGGTAATCACCATTCTACTTTCAGTCTCTATGAATTTGACTACTCTAAGTAAGTGGAATTGTACAGTATTTCTCCTTTTGTGTCTGGCTTATTTCACTTAGCATAATGTCTTCAAGATTCACCCATGTTGGAGCATGTGTGACAATGTCTCTTTTAAATGTTATTTTAGTCCATCCTCTCACTCTTTTCTTCCAGAAGTCTGACTAGTAGTTTATTCAACCAGTATTTTTCAAACTGCAGGTTGTTTCCCAAAGGTGACATAAAATAAATTTAGTAGGTTGTTACCAGCACTGAGAAAGAAAATGAACAGAAACTATCAGAGTGTGTTGTATTTTTTCATGAAACTTTTGTTTCAGTTGTATTTACTAACATACCTATACACATAACTATGTAGTGAGTTACAAATAAAATGCATTTATTAGACCTTCTCATACCGTCCTCCGTGTCTCTTTGCCTCTCTGTCATAGCTTCATCTCTCATCTCTGTGTCCCGTATTGTGGATATTTCTTCAGATCTCTCTTCCAGTCAGTAATTTTCCCTTAGACTGCCGATAAACCTGTTCCAGGAGTTTTTCATTTCAGTTATTTTTTTTAAGCCTCTAAGTTCTACTTTGTGCCTTTATACAACTAAGGATCACATTGGCAGGTCTCTAACATTGGTTCCAGGCCCCCCTCCACGCAGGGAATGGTGCCGTATTGGGGTTTTAGTGTTGGTCTCCACTGTTGTCACTTTAGGCAGTGGCAGTGGCCAGGTCAGCTTGATGAGGGGAAGTCCATGTTCTCGGGCCCATGCAGAGCTTCCACACCTGCTACCATGAACACTTTTAAGTAAACTCAGTGTACAAGCAATGGCAGAGCTGGCCCAGAATTTGTCATCCTGTCCAGTGGATTATTACTGAGTCACTGATACCCTTGGGTGGGCATTCACACGGGACACTGGAAATATCTTCACACTGTGCTCATCCTGGGAGGCATCCACATCACCCCTCCCCACACCTCCTTCTCACGAAATCCAGTTCTGCTGTATCTGTTCCTGGCCACCCAATAAATGGAACCAGGATGCCACAGAAAAATGGCTGATTCTAAGAAGGGAGCATGGAACATGTGAAATGGACCTGGAGCACCTTAGAGTGCCTGGAAATAAGGAAGTGCTCAAAAGACAAAACTAGGTGGTATGTCAAAGGGACACAGGAGCCAATGAAAGAGTTCCCAATGGAACAATTTAAGCAACAGCAATCAGTAGCATAGTATTGGATTATAACCTGAAGAATAAAATAAATATCCATGAGTCCATACTGATATGACTAAATAGAGTCATAAATAGACTAAATAGAGACTAAATAGTAAATAGAGTAGAAAAGACAGAAGAATTCCAAATAATTTATGTTAGCTATTCCTCCCTCAAGGAGGTGGGACATAACCCCCCACCCCCTGAGTGATGGCTGTGTTTAGTGACTTCTTTCCAAAGAGTACAAGATGGAAAGTAGGGAAATAGTAACTCTAAGAAGAGAGACCCGGCAAATGGTACCCCAGCCAGGTGATCAATGATGAGTCATGGTGGAGCATGGACCTTGATACGATGTGATGAGAAGGGCAATTCACCTCTGTGGTATTCCCCCCCAGAAGCCCACAGTTCCAGTCTAATCACAAGAAAAACATTGGAAAAACCCAAACTGAGGGACGTCCTACATAATACCTGAGCAGCACTCCTGAAACTGTCAAGGTCATCAAAAACAAGGACAGTCTTAGAAACTGTCACAGCCCAGAGAAGCCTCAGGGGATGTGATGACTAAATGTCATGTGGTGTCCTAGGTGGGGTCTTGGAACAGAAAAGGGGCATCAGGGAAAACCAAGGAAATCTGTATAAAATATGGACTTCAGTTAACAGTAACATGGTAATCACATGAATAGTGGTTCATTTTTTGTGACAAACGTATCACATGGAAGACGTCAGGGACAGAGGAGACTGGGTGCTGGGCACATAGACACTCTCTTTACTATCTTTGCAAGTTTTCTTTTTAAAAGAATTTTTATTGAAATATAGTTGATTTACAATGTTGTGTTAGTTTCAGGTATATGGCAAAGTGATTCATTTATACATATACATATTCTTTTTTAGATTCTTTTCCCTTATAGGTTATTTTAAGATACTGAGTATAGTTCCCTGTGCTCTACAGTAGTTCCTTGTTGGTTATCTATTTTATATACAGGAGGGTGTATATGTTAATCCCAAATCCCTATTTTATCCCTCCCCCCGGGCTTTGAAAATTTTTTGTAACTCCAAATCTCTTCTAAATTTAAAAGTTTATTTAAAATATTATTATTGGATTTTCAAACACCTAAATTGGTGTTCTCTATAGTGCAATCAGTTACTGTTGCTCTCTGACCCTCAAATTCTTTGATAACCAGAATGCATAAGGTTGAAGCACATTGAAGAAATGGGTGGCTTTGTCGAACTGGTGTCTCACCCCCTTTCCTGTTTCAGAAATGCCACCACCCCTGGCTGTCCTTCCTGGCCTCAGTCAGTCACTCACTCATTCTCTCTTTCATTCATTCACTCATCCAAGCAGCATTTCCCAGGATCCACTGCATCAGCATCCTGCAGTGGATAGATTTAACCCTGGCTACAAAGGACCTTACTGTCTAGTGAGGGGAGTCAAGAAGAAAGATACCAAGAGACAATGAACTTTACTCTGGGGACTGGGAGAAAACTTAAAAGCTCATAGGGTATTAGAGAATAATCTTGGGAAAACAGTAGGAAAGATCTTGCCAGACAGAAAAGAGAAGGAAGAGTTCTCCAAGTAGAGGAATAGCAAATGCAAAGGCCCTAGGGTACATGGCCTGCCAGGGCCTATCTGGGGAAAGACAAGGAGTAATAAAACTTTCTCAAATTTATTTAGCTCCTGCTCTGTGTCAGGCAGTAGGTTAGCATATGTATTTGTTTCCTATAGTGCTATAACAAATGACCACAAAAGTGTGGTTTAAAACAGCACACAGGACTTCCCTGGTTGTCCAGTGGGTAAGACTCTGCGCTTCCAATGCAGGGGGCCTGTGTTCGATCCCTGGTTGGGGAACTAGATCCAACATGCATGCCGCAACTAAGAAGTCCACATGCCACAACCAAAGATCCCACATGCTGCAAATAAACATGCCACAGCGAAGACCAGGCGCAGCCAGAATAGATAGATAGATAGATAGATAGACAAATAAATAAAAAATAATAATTTTTTAAAAAGCACACATTTATTATCTTACAGTTCTGGAGGTCAGCAGTTCGAAATGGGTCTTACGAGGCTAAAATCCATCTGCGCTCCATCTGCAGGCTCCTTGCCTTTTCCAGCTCCTGGAGGTTGGCCACAGACCTTGGCTTCTTGCCCCTTCCTCCAAAGCCAGCAACATAGCATCTTCGACCTTCATCTCCCATGGACCTCTACTTCCTGTGTATTGAGTGTGTACGTGTGGGCCAGATACTGCACCAAGTGCTTTGTTTATATTAACTTGTTTAATCATCACCATGTCAAGAGGGTGATCTAGCCCCACTTTACAGACGAGGAGACCAAAGCACTGAGAAGCGTACCAGCAAGGGCCAGGGTGATGGGTCTTCTGTTGTGCTATAGAGTCTAGGTGTCACCCTTGGCTATCCTAGAGGATGTCCTATCCAGATGAGTAACATGACCAAACGCATTGGTTCTTTGTTTGTTTGTTTTGTTGGTTTGTTTCATTTTGTTAAATTTTTTTTCATTTTTGTTTTTTAAATGTATTGTTTTACTTATTTATTTTTAATTGAAGTATAGTTGATTTACAATGTTTCAGGTGTACAGCAAAGTGATTCAATTATACATATAAAACGCATTGTTTTTCAGAAAGAGACCCACAGACATAGAAAACAAACTTATGGTTACCAAAGGAGAAGACAGGGAGGGATAACTTAGGAGTTTGGGATTAACATATACACACGACTATACCTAAAATAGATAAACAAGGACCCACTGTATAGCACAACTATACTCTAATAAAATAAATACATAAATAAAACCATTCCAATAGTTAGAAAGCCTTAAAAATAAACAAAATGCTCAAAACAAACAAAAACAAAAAGTAAAATATATTGTTTTTTAGTACACTTTTAATTTTGCAACAATTTTAGACTCACTGAGAAGTTGCAAAAGTGGTACAAAGAGTTTTGTCTACTCCTTACCCAGTTTTCCCAATGTTATCATTTTACATCATTTTACACAACTGTGGTGGCAACATTGGAACATTTAACATTGTAAACTCCAGACTGTTTTTGCACGTCACCAGTGTTTCCACAAATGTCCTTTTACTTTTACCGGATCCAGTCCAGGATGCCACACTGCATTTAGCCAGTTTATTTTTCACAGAGATGCTCTGGAAGCTGGCTGGGGGATGAAGTGATGTCACCATCAACTGTAGCCTCCGAGGACCAAGTGCCACATGACTGGCACCATCCTGAGAGGCACGGGTTTCTCCTACATTCTCAAAACAATGAGTGATAACATCCCCTTCTCCAGTTTGAAGCTGAGGGAACCAAGGCACAGGGAGGTTTAAATACTCTCCCAAGAGGAGTGAGAAATTGGAACTGGAGGACAGGGACGTGGATGAAAGGGACCACAGGGGTGCGGGTGGGGTGCGTTTCTCAGAAGTGGAGGCCACGGTGAGGGCCTGGGGGACGACCACAGAATCCCGTGGCCCTGCCCGAGGCCCCTCCCACTGGCTGTTCCCTCTCCTGCGGGGGCCTTCCCAGGGCCACCTGACACGGTCACCGTCATTCAACCACTTCCTGACTGCCTGCTGCGCACGGAGCGCAGGGCTATGTCCCGGTCACATGTGGAGACACGTGCGCACAGGCAAAAACGAACCTCGGGAGGCGAGTTGTGGGCGAAAAGCTGGAGGTCCAAAGGCAGGTGGGTGTGAGCTGGACGGGACACCTGCCTGAGAAGCCTGCTCTGTGAGGCTTCCCTGACGCCAGCTTCTAAGTCAGGCTGTTCCTTCCCAGCGCTTGTCAACATGGAATTACGTATCTATTTATATGCGGCCCCTCTCCCCACTAGGACACAAGCTTCATAAGGATCCCGCTGGATGTGAGCTCCTAGCGAAGCCTCCAAGCACAGTAATCAGTAGAGGAGGGAGGGAAGGAGGGAGGGAAGGAGGGAGGGAAGGAGGGAGGGAAGAAGATCCAGGGTCACCAGGTATTGACATTTCAGGACTAGCTCATACATACGCTGTGTTAAAACCCACGTGGACCCAGCAGCTCCAAACCGGCCTGGATGGAGGTGGAGGGTCATGGACTCAGAGCCACCCCACTTCTTTGCAAACAGGGGTGCACTCGTGTGGCCCGAGGTAGCCTAACCCTTGTCCAAAGAGGGGGGCCTCCCAGGCTCAGGCAGGAGGGCTCGGGAAGGGCTCCCTGCTCAGGGGAGGGAGACGGATGCTTTCACCCTTCCCCACCCAGGAGCAAGCTCTCCCCGCTGCCCTGAACTCCCTTGATTCCTCATTCCTGACTGGGAGCGACCTGGGGGGGGATGGATTTGTGGTCCCCATCTCTGCGCTCAATACATGTCTGATGAATGAATGAAATAATGTAATTAAGAATTTGAAGGGGGGGTGGGGAGAAAGAGTCTTTTCCATCCTTAGGCCTTGTCCCCAAGCACCCAGAAGGCCACATTTGCATACAAATAATTGATATTCTAATTACAAATCATTGGTATTGATTTATTAAGCAGATCCCCAAAGGATCTCTAGAAGATAATTAGATTCCAAGCTCCTTAGGGGTTAGGAAGGCATATTTACCTCCTTGTTCCCCCCGGCGGTGTGAGAAGAGGCCTACGTGATACGTGTTTGATGAGACGGGGTAAGCCTGATCTCCTTGTGGGGAGAGCTGATAGCGGCCCCATAGATCATTTCCAGTTTGTCGGGGGGTGTTCGGGGGACAGGGGGCACCTCCATTTGTGCGTTTGCAAGTTCGTGTGTGTGTGTGTGTGTGTGTGTGTGTGTGTGTGAGATTTGCAAACCTCGCTTTTCCCCAAGCCCGAGTGATTTTCCACCCTGTGAGTGGCCTTCCCTCACGGAGGGGGCACACCACCCGAGCGTGGGGACCAAGGGACAAAAGACACGCAGACCCCTCGTCCAGGCCCAGCTGGAGACAAAGCCAAGCAAGACAGAGCCTGCAGTGGCCCCGCCACGGGGTGGCAGGGGGCTGAAGGTGTTGGACCCTCCCGGTCATCTCTCTGGGCCTCTTTCCCAAGCCACCCCAAATAGATGACATTAATACATTAAAAAAAAAAAAAAGCCACAGGTGAAGGAAGCCATCAATAGAAAACTTGGCAGTTTTTACTGATCTGATTAAAAACTCTGCTTGCTCTGCGAATGCAGCTTCGAGTCCCCCCACGTCCACTGTCTTTCTGACCCACTGGCCACCCCCAGGGCCCTGTGAGAATAGACGCCTTGCTGCAGCCCTGGACACCAGGCTCAGAAGAAGAGGAGTATCCTGCAACACGACCCTCCAGAACTCGGTGGCGGAGCCAGCCCAGCAGGGCCCGGGCAGGCCCAGGGATGGAGGGAGGGAGGGGTTGGCAGGAGAGAGCGCTGGTGAGAGAGGGAGGGAGGACGGGTGTTGCGGCGGAGGTGTTTTACAGTTTGGTTTCTCCACTTCCATGTTCCTGTGCCGTGCTCCCAGGAATGCTTAGGGCCACAGATTTTCAAGTGACTGTCACAGCTTTGCATTTCTGTCTGGGCGCAGGGAAACAAAAACAAGCGATCACAATATGTAAAGCAAATGCAGCTTCTCAGCAAATCCAAACAGCTGCAGCAGACCCCATCATCTCACGCTGGGAAGGGCCTTGTTGACCCTATCTGGGTGGTGGAGGCTGCTGTCTGGGCCACAGACCAGTTTAGCAGCTCTGAGATGTACTAGGTGTGTGACCCCCCCGGCAGATTCCTAAGCTGTGGGCAATGCCCTCCAGCCAACGGCCCCGGGACACAGCTGCAGTGGACCGAGGGGGAGTCATTGCTCACTGCAGTGCAGAGGAGGTAGCTCAGAACACCCAAAGGGAACGAGTTGAGGGAGGGTTTCACTCTGGGTTAGATGCAAGGGAAGGCAGACCAGAGGCAGCTTACAGCTGTAACCAACTGGCAAAGCAGTAGCCTACCCATCACTCAGATTAGCTGGGAGAGGTCAGTTTGGGGGGTTTGGACAACGTCCTTGTTTTGTCTGGGCTCAGAAGGATGACGGAGGGGTCTTGTTGTTGTCTCGACCCACCCTGGTCACGGAGTGGCCCTGTGGGGTGCTGGTGTCCTGTGGAATTCTGTTCAACAGGAGAGAGGACATCAGGACCAGCTGTGAGTGCCAGGCCAGCTCCTGGCTGCCAGGAGCTGCCTTTCCTTCCCTGCCCACGCCTCACCTGTAACGTGGGGAATAATCAAAGTTTCCCTCTCTAAGATTTGGGGAGGATGCAATGAATGAATGCAAGTAAAGTTCTTAGCGCCCTGGGCCTGGCACATGGTAACTCCTCAATAAAATATTAGCCATGACCATGAGGGTGGCATTTCACACAGCTCTCCTGGTCTCTTGTGTTGCATCTGGGAGGCTTGTATGCTGTGTGGGCTTGGGAGCTGTTCTATTCCTGGATATTTTACTTATTGCAGGGCAGGTTTTTTGGTACATTGTGAAGGAAGTGAGTTCATCGCATAGGTAAATCCCTCTCACCCCAAATACGGCACACCCAGGAAACAGGGCATTAAAAACTGGCTCTTCATCATCAGTTTGTAACTTGGCGAAGGCATCCCCTATCCCCCCATCTTTTGTTCATTAAAAGCAAGCGATTCTTCATTCGTAGCAATTAGAAAAAGGGGCATGTAGTAGATACCTGCTGTTATTTCCTCCTGTGGGAAAGGTAGCACAAAGAACCAGCTTTATCTCTCGGAAGATTAATTCCCTCGTGAGGTCCTGACGTATTTGTGTTGTGATAACGCATGGTGTGTGATAGGGGTCATAAAACCCTGCCGTGATTTTTCATGTATTTATTCCTCCGTGTCTGAGACGTAGGGCTTTGCAGTGGCGGGACTGTTTTAACATTTGATGATATAAATAATAAATGATGATGGATCAGCCTCTGAAAGCTGGTACCTGGGAGGGGAGGGGATGGCATCTGCCTCGCCCCGGCTGTGGGCAGCAGTGCCCATGGGCACAGGCACTCTGTTCCTTCAGCTGCTCTTGTCCATCCCCTGCTGCCCCACCCCAAGCCTCAGAGTTCTCGGGTGCAAACCCTTCTCGTCCTGTGCTATTCTGCTGCTGCGGCTGCAAGACATCTTTTGTCTTTTTCTCACGGTACTTTGCAACTTAAGTCATTGCCTTTGCTTCATTTTGTGTTTGTGTGTGTACTCACAAGCATGTGTGGGTGTATTTTTATTTAAAGTACAGCATTATGAAAAATAAAGACAAACTCATATTTTTTAGCCTGTAATATAGAAACAAGAAAGAAGTCCCCAAAGGAACCCTGGTGAAAAAAAGCAGGTACTCAGTGTGTGTGGTTTTGTAACAGGCTGTCGGATGCTAGGGCTAATAATGGAATTTGTATGTTTATTATTGGTGCGATTAATAATACTGATTTATAGAGCTTGACGGCTTGCCATCATTAGCTGTTCACAGTAGCCCCATGAAGTTGGCATCACTATCATTTAGCAAATAAAATCACACGTTGACTTGCAGAGGAGGTAGCCAAAGTTCAAGCAGTCACTGAGTAGGCAAAATACTACATGTCTTCTGGTTGGCCTTAGAGCCCCCTTCGAAAAATGAGCCCGGAGTCATTCAGTTTAGAGAAGAGCCCAAGTAAATGTAATTTTACTCCACATCTTGAAATGCTCTCTCTTCAAGATTACTAGATCCCTTAAGCCTGTACATCATTTTAATCCAGCTAATGCCCAGGAGCCTTTCCAGGTTGGTCTTCCACTCTAGGTGGCTGAAGTTTTTTTTTTTTTTTGCGGGGGTGGTGGTGGTGGTGGTAATTTGGTACACACAATAATCATCTCTGTATTTGTACCATAAGAGGCTGTTCTTTTGGCACTGCGAGATTGTTAACAGTCCATTTATAAAAACTGCCGCTTATCTACCCATGTTCCCATCTCCTATTACATTCAGAAGGAGATGCGTTTGGGGAGAAGTAATTTAAAACCAGGGAAAGAAAACCCACGGAGATCCTACTTCTCTAACATGAGGTTATCACATTGGACATAAGAAGCATAAAGATACAATTTAAAACATTCAAGCAAAACGTTCTTAGTGGGATCTTTTATGATTTGATGGCCCCGTGTATTCATAACTGGTAATTCAGACCTCATATCACCCTGGTGGTAAAGATCTCCTATGTCCTTGCTGTAGCGTCTGTTCATTTTTTCCTTTGTTTTTTTTTTTTTCACTTTTTTCAAAAACTATGATGTGTTCCATTTATATGCAAAGAAGATGTGACCTGACCCCATCGCTGGAGCAGCTGACTGAAATTCTAATGTTGATGATAGTATACCACGGGTATGGATTCTGTGCCCTAATACTGCGCATTAACCTCACACTTACATTCACAAGCCTACAATTTTCTTCTTAAAAGTGACCTTTCTCTAATGGAGTGGAGCCTTGGTAGCTTTCCCATTATGCTTTCCATATATTTTATTTAACAGAGGCCTGAAGGTAATAATATTCTACACTGTGTATTAATAAAGAGAATTCTGACCCTCTTGTCCTGTTTCCCACCCCTTTAACAGTGATACCTGTGGTTATATCAGCTTTATGAACACATCTTAAAAGGTGATCTCTGCATTCTTACATTGTTTCCTGGAAGATGCTGAAAGGTTACACTGAAAATAAAAAATCGAAGTGACCAGAGGTCTGATTAAAATCATTACTAACACAGTGATTCATTTTGACAAGGTGTTAGCTGTGAAGTCTTTTTTTCCTTTCCTCTCCCTTACAATCTCCAGCAGTCTCTCAGAAAGGGTATAAAGAGAACTGATAATTTAATACTCTTGGTAAATCCTAGAAGGCTGATGATGCTTGACTCCCCAACCAACACTGACATTTTCAGTGGAGAATCATGTTTTTGGCTAGTGTTATTATAAGCCAAACAAGTGGAAAATTTTAAAGGCTTTGCATTTTATTTTTATAATATTCCATCTTAATGGAAATCTAGTTCTTAAGTTCTAAAGGGAAAAAAAAATCTGCAATAAACATTAAGGTTGCTTAGAAACCTGGGTCCATGATTTAGTTCTTATACGCTCTAAGGTAACAGCCAGTTGCTTGTGGAAAAATAAAGCCCAGTTGTTTTGTGTCTGCATTTAAAACATCCCTGTTTGTTTCGGGTGTGTGATAATTTGTTTCTTCCCTGTTGACAGTCTTCTCTTTTTCTTGGCATCTATAAATGAGACTGGCTTCTGTAATGGTACTATTTTGATAGGTGATAGTCAGTCTAACATTCTTCTTCTTAACATATATTTATTTATACTCTCCCCACCACCCTTTCTTCTAGGTGGATTTAGGGCAGCTTGAAAAGATATCAAAATAAATGTGGACTGTAAACTTCTAAACACTTGCCCCAATCCAGCTCTAAGCTTTTCATTAACCAAATTGAAGGTGTGTGTGTGTGTATGTGTGTGTGTGTGTTTATTTTTTTACAATTTATTTTAATTAATTCATTTTTGACTGCATTGGGTCTTCGTTGCTGCACACAGGCTTTCTCTAGTTGCAGCGAGTGGGGGTTACTCTTCGTTGCGGTGCATGGGCTTCTCATTGCCGTGGCTTCTCTTGTTGTGGAGCACGGGCTCCAGCCACGCGGGCTTCAGTAGTTGTGGCACATGGGCTCCGTAGCTGTGGCTCGCAGGCTCTAGAGTGCAGGCTCAGTAGTTGTGGCACACGGACTTAGTAGCTTCGCGGCACGTGGGATCTTCCCGGACCAGGGCTCGAACCCGTGTCCCCTGCATTGGCAGGCAGATTCTTAACCACTGCGCCATCAGGGAAGTCCCTGTGTGTGTGTGTTTTAAAAACGAAAAATAAGACCAATGCAACTTCAGTGTATGTATTGAGCCAGTTTTCATGAAGAATCTGAAGAGTGAATTAGGGTGCAGTTCATGACTTTTTAAAAAGAATATTTATTTATTCATTTGGTTGTGTCAGGTCTTAGTTGTGGCAGGCGGGCTCCTTAGTTGTGGCATGTGAACTCTTAGTTGTGGCATGCATGTGGGATCTAGTTCCTGGACCAGGGATCGAACCTCGGCCCCCTGCATTGGGAGCATGGAATCTTCACCACTGCACCACCAGGGAACTCCCCATGATTTTTTTTTTAATAAGAAGAAATCCACACCTAACATGCAGTAAAAAAATTTTAAAACTATAGAAGTACAGATAAAGCAGAAAGTGAAAAAAAGTTAACAGCTCTGTAACCAAGCCTCTCTCCTCAGGGAGGAGATTTTGAAAGCATGCACACATGTAAATGTGTGTATGTGCATAATTTGTTTTATACACATAGACTCATACTCTACACACATCCTGCTCTTCTTTTTCACTCAACAATATATTGGGCACACCTTTCCATGTTAATTTGTATGTGACAGTTTTGTTTCCTTTATGCTCCTTTTCCAGAAGTTATAAGCAAGGCTGCAAAGACTATTCTTTGTGTGAATCCTTCTACAGTATCTCCAGGCGGTGATGTCTTTAGATGGTGACCAAGGGAGGGATCCTCGCCCCCCCCAGAGGGCTTGGTGTGCTTCCCTCTCACCAACAGGCCGAAGAGTAGTTCACTGGTTTGGATGTGCATTAGTGTAGTTTATCCTCTTTAACCTGTTAATTTGCTGTATTTTCTTTCTTGTGAGTTGTCTTTTCATGTAATGGGTCTTTTTATTTCCTTTTTTGAGGGTGGTTCTTTCTGCTTTCTGGACACTCTTAGCAGACTTAGATAGTAATCCATTCCATCATATATGCAGCAAACATTCCCCCCGCCCACCCAGGTTTTGGTTCACCTTTCATCTATAGCCTTTTCTGGTCTATCTTCTCCAGTAGCCAGATAAAGGACCTGGGAGTTGACCCTGGCTTTGGGGGTCCCCGCCATACCTTGCATCCTCCTCCTTCATCTCCCCACACACGGAGCTCTAGCTGTGGGTGTATGTACTGTAACACTGGAGCATATGGACTAAAAAACACATTGAATAGGAAAATGCAAATTCCACCGTATGATACCACTACACCCTGCAAGGACGGCTAAAATGGAGAATATACCACGTGTTAGCAAGGATGCTGCGCCAACTGCAATTCTTATATGCTGTGGGTGGGAGTTCTAGTGACATGCCACGTTAGGAAAACTGCATCTACTGAAGCAAAAATGAATAAACCAATCTACAAATATATCTCTCTCCCATGACTCAGTAATTCCACTCCCTGGTATATGTCCAGCAGAAATCTGTATACAGGCACCGAAAACACGTGTAAGAATGTTTGTTGTGGTACATTCGTAATGGCAAAAATCTGGAGACAACCCAACGCTTATCAATGCAGAATGGATAAACAGTAGTTTATTCACACAGTCAAATACGATGGAGCAGTGAGAATGAACGTGAATACTACAGCCCGTGTTGAATGAAAGAAGCCAGACCCAGCAGTACATACGCTACGGTTCCAAATGGTACGTATGGTAAAGTTCAAAATTAATCTCCTCCAGAGAGGCACAGGGTGGAGCTTCTGGGATGGGATGATGTCCTGCTGTTTGGGCTGAGGGGTAGTTACGTGGGTACGTCTCCTTTGTGAAAATGTATTGAGGACGGGCTTCCCTGGTGGCGCAGTGGTTGAGAGTCCGCCTGCCGATGCAGGGGACACGGGTTCATGCCCCGGTCTGGGAAGATCCCACATGCCGCGGAGCGGCTGGGCCCGTGAGCCATGGCCGCTGAGCCTGCGCGTCCGGAGCCTGTGCTCCGCAACGGGAGAGGCCACAACAGTGAGAGGCCCGCATACCGCAAAAAAAAAAAAAAAAAAATGAATTGAGGTGTATACAAGATTTATGGAACTTTCTGTATGTTATGTTTCAAAAAAAAAGGCAACAAACAAAAAACCAAACTAATGACAAATAGTTATCTTAACTGAAACAGATAAAGATTATCAGGGAGATGGCTTTAAAAACAAATTATATGCGAGCACGTACTCTTTGTCAATGTTGTGCTGAATGCCAGGTATGTAGGTATCTCCCCCAAACAGCCACATGTGGTTGGTGCTCTATTATCTCCCCATTTTACAGATGAAGGCCATGAAACTCAGAGAGGTTAACAACTTTGTCTAAGGCCACCCAGCCTAGAAAGGGGCTAAGCTGAAGCTCAAACCCAGGTCTGTCCACCTCCTGGCTTCGCTGCTCTCTCTGGTTCCCTTGTTAGAACACATCTGTCCTGTCAACACAACCATAGCATATAGACAACTGTGCTTCCCTCGTAGAGGGATATCAAAGGGAAAATGAGTGTGTGAAGCTGTGCTTCTGTGGGCAGTGCATGGACTGAGGGCGTCCAGGGCTGAAGTCCACACTGAATGGAAATGCTGGCATCGCTGATGAAATCCACCAGATAACAGAAGATGGTGTGAAACTTTTTGCTCACGAGGTGGGGAAGCAGCGTTCCCTCCAAACGCTCGCTGGAGGCTTTGCAGGCCTGCCTCCATCATCGTTCCCCATCTGAGCTCTGCAAGGACACGGACAGGAAGGAGTTGTCTAAGAGAGAGATGCTGGGAGCTGGACTGATGGATACAAATACTGCGCTGCTCAACAGACACTATAGCTATCGAAGTTCTGGCATTCCAGTTTTCAAAAATCATTTTAAAATGACTCCAGGAGATTTGGTTAAGACAAACGTGTGATGAAGACTATCACAAAGAAAAACCACTTGAAAGGCAAATACATGTATCTGTAAACATAGCATTTTTATTAACAAAATGTTTACACTCTCCTTACAATACAACAAATTTTGTAGTGACTTAGCATGTTATACTCTATAAAAGTTTAGTATAGAATATTCAAGCTAAAACAATATAGTTTAAAAGTATGCCAAATCAACCACCATTGCAAACTATCTACTACCAGCCTAAATGTAAAAAGAAAAACCTTACAACAAAAATCAAAAGATCAAGTTTTCTTTCGTCAGCATCTACAAACAATACAGACATCATACGGTTTATATATAGACTTAGGTCCAGCCCAAGGTTAAGACTGCAAAAATAAAGTCTTCAAACATCCATATAAGCTTGGCAAACCATCATTACAATATTTCATCACAGGTAATCAAGCGATGCGTCATGCAGAGAAGCCACGGCTACAAATTTGGGCTGTTTATAGTGCAACAAGGCGGCCTAAACTGTAAGCAACTTGATTTTTTTCATAATAGACGCTATTATAGAAAGGCACAAATATCTTATTCCTTGCATCAGGTCTTGAAAAGGCATGACATTCTTAGGAGAAATAAGAATTGCTGGTACAACGGCTTAGCTTTTTTTTTTTTTTTTAATGTCTAGGCTCATCTCCACAGCCGTTTCTCTCCAAGACTTTAGACTTGGGGTTTTACATACTTTAACAAATGTTCTATTACAAACTAAGCGAGGTGCTGACACTTAAACTGCCTCATCGCCGGCGGTAAGAAACATTTTGTTCCGCAGTCATGTTGCCACTGTAAGCTAGTACTGCCCTTTTCCTCGCTGGAAATACTGGACTTCTTCCCCTAAAATTACCCTTTGTGTTATCTGACAGTACTGGTTACCTACTGCTTTCCCTGTTGGATGTGGTGGGCAAACTGTACTGCTGCGATCAGGTAAGGCGGCACGGGAAGGCATGTCACACGCGCTGAGGAGGCGGCTGGTGCCCTGTGTCTTTAAGGGAGAGCCCACAGCAAAATGAGAAGAGAAATAAGGCCAAGAAGTCGGCTTCGATCACAGAGAAGGCAAGACGTCCATTCTTAAGGTCAGAGGCATGATTGACAATTACGCGAGTGACTCATAAAGTGAGATGATGGAAAGACTGAGCGGCTGGATGAGAGTAAAAAAAAAAAATCTTTTCCAGGGCAATAAAGCTCCGTCTACACAATACAACAAATGGTTTAAAAAACAGAGCCACCAATCAGTTGCTCTGACTAGCCAGCTGCTGATAATTTTCCCCACACTGAATCGACCAGTTGCTTGGACATCACGTACATGATCCACATCAAGAAAGTTTCCTAAACTAGGTAATAACCGCACAGGCAGAGTCAGCGGAGGTACACAAATTTAAGCCCCACTTTCAACATTTTCCAGTGGGTGAAACTGATGATTCAAGTATAAATTTCATGAAAAAATTAATAACGATGAATTAAGGGTTAAGCTCCAATTGATGTCACACGCTGCTGGGTGCTGACGATTCCTGAAGTGGGAGGGGGCGTGCTCCACCCCGTCCCCCGGCCTGTCCCACTCCAGATGGTGCTCACTAGGCGCTGGGCTTGCCCTGGCGCAGAAGGGGTGCTTGGCTCTTCTCCGTGACATAAGATGGGGAGTTTCTTGGATAACTGCAATTCTGAGTAAAGACTGTCAGCCCTGTGTGTGAAATGCTGTTTTAAAGATGACTTCCTCTGAAGCACCGCTTTAAACAATTTGCTTCTGGAAACACGAAAAAGTTCCTGAATCAAGAAGTTGCATCAAAACCGGAGCATTTTGTTTCTTTTGCAGGATTAAGGAGATGATTAAGGTCTACAGTTTAAAACTGCCAATTATAGAAGGCTCTTTCAAAAAATCATTCCTATCTGAGGATTTCTCATTAACTGGCTGAATTCCTGGCACTTGAATTCCTGTTCGTGGAAAGCTACCCAGAATTTTGTTTGTTTCAATTATGAAGCATTTTGATGAGGCACTGGATGCCAGGACCGTGCACACCAATCCGAAAATGAACTGGCCGTGAGTTTTTTAAAATTTCTGTTTAATTTGTTAAGACTCCATGGTTTTAATTCTAGTCTATCTACTGAGGACACATCCTAATCTTACTATCTATCTAAAATTTTCAAGATAATGAAAGGAAAAGATGGAAGATTTCAGATTTTTCTTTTTATTAAACTTCTGAATCTTTTGTTTGAAAGCCACAAACAATTCTAGCCTATCTGGAACTGATTATACTCTAAGAGGAAAGAACACAGGTATTAGTTGTTTCTGATGGTACAGACCAAAAATCAGAGTTGATCTATGCCACTGGAAGTCCTTCTAGATTTGGGAAGTAAATCACTTTCCTTACATGCTAGGAGAATCCTGAGGGACAAACTGAGAAAGAGGGAGATCCTTGGTTCTATTTATCCCCTTTCTTCATTATGCCTGATGAAACTTCATCAGTAACACGTTGCTCACTTATCATTCTCTGGGACTGAAAAAGTGGAGGCTCCTGAAAAATGTAATACCCTCCTAATTTTTTTTTAGACTTTCATTTGCACATAAAACAGGACAAATGCCCCAGAATTCCACTAATATTTCATGAAAACCGGATAACCACATTGCCTGGCTTTCTATTACTGGGAGTCAAGACAAGTAACTCTGCTGTCAAGAGAAACGGGCAGAGGTCACTTCTTCCAGTCCAAGGCTAAATTCCACCTCCACCTCCCTTTGCTAAAACTATACAGTATCATGTTTATCTCCTGGATAAATTTGTTGCTTGGACTGTTTTTTTGTTTGTTTGTTTGAATTACAGTACCACAGGGGTTAAAACACATCTCCTAAACATTACCTTGAATCATTTAAAATTTTCTGATGGACCAAGCTAACTGAGGGCAGGTATACAGTCACAGCCTGACCCTTGAAGGTACATTTCGCTTTTTCTTTTAAAAAATATTAACTGTTAAGAGGTAGACGATCTCTTGTAGTCAAACAAGTCATGCTGCTATAGTCCCTTTAAAACAAATTTAAATAATGAAGAATTTTTACAGGTTTCCACTCTCTAGCTTATCACTGTTGTTTAACTTTCATTACAGAGACAGGCGAACACGTGCAGCCTAATGAGTTGAGAGAGAAGAGCCAGCCTGAGTCTGTGGGCTGTCATTTCTCCCCCAGATGCTGTACAGCAGGTACCTAGTATAGATCAGAGTTAAGGGGATTCTAATAACTTTTCCCCGGAAGGAAAGGATTTTCTCATTACTTATACAGGTTCTTGCAAAGACATCCGAATGTGTAGGGGGCTCGTCTCTCATACACATAACATACTGTGTGCCTATTTCTTATACACTAAGGGGCCATGAATCACTTTCTCAGCGTGTTCTGGAAAAAAAAAGTGAAAAAATGCTTATAAGAATTTATACAACCTCTTTTGCAACTTACTCTCAGCCTATAAAAAGATGCATATAACAGTGAACAAATGCCTTTTCAAGCTCTGAGGCTGACATGCCAATTAGTGCAGTGTAGTCTGAATTAAATCTGCCCATTTTAACACAATGCCATAACAGTACAGATATGCTGGTTTGACGCCTCCAGGAAAGCCATGGAATAGTCATCTGAGGACATTTTCATTATTCTATCTCCCAGAGTTTAATTTAGAAGGTCTCCTAGACCTATTTTCCTTCTTGAGAATAGAAAAGAAATAAACACAAAACGTAAAGAGAAGTTCTGAAATTAAATGTGGTTTCCTTTCCCTTTTTATATATTTAGAAATAATAAACCCCGATAACCTCAAGAAGGACACCAGCCCACTTAGAGGAGGTCGGGCCTCCAACACAGGAGGGTATATCCTCTCAGACTTGGGGAGGAATCCAGGAAGCCTGTGTACAACGGGAGGCAGGCGCCTCAAACAAAACCACACAGGCGACCAGGAAGTGTGTTATTCTGAAGGAATCCAACCTTTCCTTTGCTACGTGTAGAACGTGGCCTGTGGCTGAAAAGCAGGTGATGGAGGTTTCATTTGGAACCAGAAGGGCCTGCGATAGGTACTTTTCCCTAATCACTTCTTAAAGAGAGTTTAAAATGAAGGACACTTAATCATACTCATACTTTATGTTCTTTTAATCACCAAATGACAGTTAATGAGTTATCACAGAATCAGAAAAACACTTGTGTGAAAGGAGAGTTCTTAAGACCAATGGTTACTAAGATTGGACACCTGCAAAGAGCTGATTTCCATTTCTCTGAGAGGAATCAGTATACACTTGCAGCTAATTAATCATTCTTCTCTTTTCAGTCCCCAAAGTTTTTAAAGATGGCCCTGCGTCATAAGAGAACCAAAAGATTTTTATAGATGGGCTGTCTCAATTCTTTTACAATCTAGCATTTTCTCATAATAAGAAATAAGAATAAAGAATATATAAAACGTGTACTAGATCACTATTTAGTCAGGTGAATAATCCAAAGTGGGCTCAAAATAAAACACTGTTTCTGACTTGAATATTCATCTTTGCATTTGAGAAGCAAACAAGATAACTGAAAACATTTCCCCCCGTTCTCATCGAGTATGAATTATGAATACTGAGAAAGCAATGTGTAGTTGTTATTGTTAAGCATTAAAAAGACACCACATGAGAAACAGAGCCATGGCAATTTCTGAGACAGACTGAGGAAAATGAGAGCAAGAGAGGGCCTGAAACGCATGAGGAACACATGGGAAGGAGAACGAGAAATCAGGATGAGAAAGCGGCTGCGGAGGGCTGAAGGATGGACCCGTTCTGGGCTCCGTGCAGTAAATGTCACAATAGGATGAGAGGCATTCGGAGGCCTTACCAATAAGAGAGGCACCGAGGCGCTTTGCCTTTCCCCGTGCACCCAGACACCATGAAATCATCCACGCTGACTGACAGCTTTGGTTGAAAACATGTGAAGGTCACAGATTTGGGTCATCTTTTGGTGAAAAAAGACGGAAAGGGCCACACACGCGTCGCCTCTCTGTGAATCCAGCAACCTTTGTTTTACGTTGTTGTCATGGAGATAGAGGCCCAGCAGTGGGAATGTTAGGGACAAACCAGGGCGGTGGCCTGATGGCCCGATCCATTTGGAAGTATATGAAACAAAGCCAAGCCACCTTCAGGTGTAAAGAGCCCAGCCTTTGGAATCACACATTCTCTCTGAAAGCTTGCTAATTTCACGCTGGGAAGGAAGCTAGATGCTGCAGGGGCAGAGAGTCCACAGTATTTTAAACAAAACAACATTAGAATTTTCACTAGCTACGTTCCTTCTATATGATTTCGATAAGAGAATAAGCAATTCCAAATGCTTAAGACATACACCAGGGGAAAGGGAATCGTCTTTTACTTAATCTGAGTTATAATTTTCCCATTACAATCTAACCGTATCAAGTGGGGGGGCACAAAGAAATAACCATTAGTTTTAAAAGTTTCAACTGTTCAGTTTAAGGATAGCTCTGAAAGCACAATTTAGTTTGAAATTCAAACTGTTTCATTTCCTATTTAATCTTGTACATTTCCTTCCCTTACAATACTCAGGTTGGAAGGGTGCCAAATTAGACCAGGAACAAATTTTCACCAACTTCACTTCAGTGCTTTATTTTTAGATTACATTAAAAACCTCAGTAGGCTCCCTGAGGGAAAAGAGCCTTAACCACTAACAGAGGCAGGGGAAAACAAGGGAAAGGGAAAGACAGGCTAAATTGTTAACAAGGAAAGCTCTCTCAAATCAGTTGGCCTGAGGTTGCTGTAAAAGCTAAAAGAAACTTACCCCCAAGACCAGGTAGGTAAATGCCGAGAGCTCGGGACCTTAACCTCTTGCCCCGACCCTAGGAAGGGCTAGTCAGGCTTGTCAAAGTGGCATACATCTTCACGATGATTTCCAGATGGGACTGGAGGGGCGGGGGTGGCGGGAGGGAAGGCAGAGAAATCCTGACCGATCACAAGCCACGCGCTCTAAGCTTTTGCACCATGTCAACGTGCTTCAAGGAGCCTCCTGTGCACGGGCTGCGAAATGGGCGGGCACAGTGCGAGAGTAAATGGAGTGTCGAATGAAACACAGAATTTGTTAATGTATTTACATAATTTATAATCTGTAAGCAATGGTCTTGTAAATATAGAGTACAACTTTACATAGGCTAAGCAACAGATCATTGTCTCCCCCACCAAAATATCTCGGTTAAATAAAAAAATTGACAGCATTTACACCACTTGCTTTACTTTCTCTCTTCTTCCCTTTGTAAACCACTGCTAGTCAGTTGAATCATCTGCAATTCAATTTATTCCAGGCAGCTTCTCTACCACCACCACCTTGATCGTGACAGCTTCCTTAAAAAGGTGCCAATAATGTGCCTGGTGACACGCACGTGACAGGGTCAGGATGCAAACCCCGGGTGAGGCATGCACCTGCTGCTGTGAGTTTACTGTGCATGTCCTGGGCTGATGTACCCGATGGCAAGTGCTTTAGAGACGGCAGGGGTGAAGCCATCTCCATCAGCCCTTATAAATAAACCATTTTAGCTTCAAATAATGATAACTGCCATCCCTCCATTTATGATAACCGACCACATTCTAAATGACACCAAGGAAATGGTATCATTGGTACCAAATGGTATCATTGGTATCAATGGGAAACCGAGGAAATGATGATCTCCACAAGGTCTTTTTCTTCCCTTAAGAACCACAAAAGTGCTAATTTTCCCTTTACAAATGTTACATAAAATCTTGATTACAAAACTACCCAACAATTTAATCCTACCATCCATACAATTATACACTCCTTCTCAGCAAGGTCAAAAGCCTATGATGTAGTCCCTTTGTACACCAGAGATTCTTTACAGAAGAGAAGTCCACAGACTGAAATATTATTGCTGCAGTCTCCAAAGAGGAAACAGAACCGGTCCATTCCTGTGGATCCTTGTTGCCCGAAGAAGATACAAGACCGGCGAGGCGACCCCTGGCGACAGGGCTCCAGCCCTCCCGCTAACTTTCAGGACCACCTACTTCACCGTTGAGCCTGGAGGCCGAGGCTCGGTCAGCAGCAGCTCCGTTTCGGCTCCGAAGGCTGTCTTCGGAGTTTGAAGCCCTTTCCACCGGAAGGCGGGTTGGCGTCAGTGGATGGAATTCTTCGACCTGAACCAAGAGGACAGGAGGGAAGGGAATGAGCTTTCACATTCTCAATCTGTTCATTCTCAGACACAACCATTTTGCAGATGCAATTTGACAGCTTTCATTAAAATTAAAAAAGTTGAAAAAGCTTCTAATTTCGGGAGACTTTTAGATTTACAGAAAAGTTGCAAAGACAACGCAGAGCACTGCTGTATCCCCTCACCCAGCGTCCCCCGATTTCGGCATCTTATAGTGTTACCGTGGGACTCGGCAAAATGAAGAACTCGACACCGGAACATCACTGTCAACCCAACTCCAGACTTCTGTCAGATGCCATCAGTTTTCCCACTAATGTCCTGTTTCTGTTCCAGGGTCCAAAGAAGGGTATCACGTGGCATTTAGTACAAAATTTTTTTAACTAAAAAAATTACATGTTCAAAAAAATTGCATCAGAATGTGCCTGTCCCTCTGTCTCGTGGCAGAGGCCACCTTCCAGAGACTGGTGTGTGCAGACATGCACAGTACACACACGCTCTTAAAACCAGGGCAGGAGCAAATACTGTTTCACTTAATATATCCTGGGGATTGCTCCACCAGAGCGTTCTTTTAAATAGCTGTGATACCGCATTGTGTAGATGTACCGTTCTTTATCCCCTATTGATAGATATTTAAGTCTGTTTCCAATATTTTGATGTTATTAAAAACAATGCAAAGACTGTGTTTGTAAACCCATGAGTGCATGTGTGGGATAAATTAACAGGCGTGGAAGAGCCGGGTCATGCGATTCTACTCCTGGGTATTTATCTGACACCGACACTGTATTCCCAGTGTCTATCTAGCACAAATGCAAGAAGGATGTGCAATTTCAGTTTTGACAGATGCTGCCAAATTGCTCTCTGAAGAGGTTGTGCCACTTTATTCTCCTACCAACAATGCATGAGAATGAACAGGTTTCACTGTACTGCTCTGTGAATCATAATGTCAATTTCGAGAGAACCTTAAATCACCCATCCACCTACCTCACTGATAACTCAAGGGCTGCTTCCTGTACAAAGGCTTTGCTGAAACCCTCCCACTTCCTAACTCTGTCCAATATCTCAGATGCTAAAATCAAGTCAGGAGCCAGAAGCACATTACTACACATTTGTTTATGCAACTATCTCCATTATCTCCCTCTAATCAGGCCCAAAGCTCTTCAAGGGGAGAGATCTCTAGCTTTATGTTTCCAATATCTATTTAGCATAGCACCTGGCACTGAGGTATTTTGAAAACATGGAACGAACTGACACCTGCATCTTTGGCATTAATGAGGCTGAGCGGGAATCTGCCAACTCTCAGGTCCTCGGGTGCCCAGCCTGAAGCCTCTGGCACATCCAGCGGCCTGCAAATCAGGGGTTGGGGAGGGAGAGGTCAGAACACAGCATGGTGCCTGCATGGCTAGGAAGCATCCTCCAGTATGTCCTACAAGCACTTTCAAATGCCTATATGCACTGCTGTGAATACAACGCAAATTTATTTAAAAGCTTTACTGACTCTTCTTGTCATTACTTATTTCTCAATAAATGGATACTGAAGACACAGCTGGTATTACAGAGCCATCTCTGAACTATTTTTAGAAGAATGCAGAGGAGAACACCTTCGTGACCTGAGAATAGGCAAGGGTTTCTTAAACAGGAGCCCCAAAATGCTAACCATAAGGGAAAATAAGGATACATCGGATTACATTAAGATTAAAAACTCCAATTTACTAAAGGGGTTGATTCAAAAATTAAAGTCAAGGGACTTTCCTGGTGGCGCAGTGGTTAAGAATCTGCCTGCCAATGCAGGGGACACGGGTTTGAGCCCTGGTCTGGGAAGATCCCACATGCTGCGGAGCAACAAAGCCCATGAGCCACAACTACTGAGCCTGCATGCCACAACTACTGAAGCCTGCGCGCCTAGAGCCCGTGCTCCGCAACAAGAGAAGCCACCGCAATGAGAAGCCCGCACACCGCAATGAATAGTAGCCCCCGCTCGCTGCAACTAGAGAAAGCCCGTGTGCAGCAGTAAAGACCCAACGCAGCCAAAAATAAATAAATAAATAAATAAATTAATTGAAAAAAAAAAAGTCAGTCAAGGCACACAGTGCGACTCTCCAATAGACATAATCAACAACGGACTCATAGTCAAAATAAACTATAAACACTAAGATAAAGGCAGATAAACCCAACAGGAAAATAGGCAAAACTACACAAAAGAGGATATCTAGATATCATAAAAATGTAAACAGACATCGGAAAGGTGCTCGACCTCATTCACTGCCATAGGTGCAGGTCACTACCCTGCCCCTCCGTGTCGGAGTGACTGGGGTTCGCAGACCCCACTGGTGTCTGTGCCAATGTAACCACCCTGAAGACTGTTTGACAGTCAACTTGTGCTCAACGCACGCATACCTGAAGACTCAGCCATCCTTCTCCTGGGTGTAAACAGACCCAAGAAAAACGTGTACCTGTCGTGTACATGTTGGACATGAAGCAGAATGTTCACAGAGGTTCTACTTGTCATAGCTCGAAACTGGACAGAACCACCCAAACGCCTACCCACACTGTGGGTATTCCTCGCCGCGCCCGCCCTAGCACACACACTCTGTGGCGATGAGGACGAATCGCGCGCTGATGTGGACGAATCTACCACCTGTGATGTAGAGCTAAAGACGCCAGACACGAGAGAGTAAACCCAGCATGTTTTAAAAAGCATAAAATATAAAAACAGGCAAAACAAGAAGAGTTAGTGGTCAGGATGGTGCCTCCCTGGGGCGGGCAGCGGGGCGGGGGGAATGCTGCCGGGACGCCACTGGGTCTTGAAGTGAGTGCCGATTACAGGAGTCTACACAGTCCGTCAACATGCCTGGAGCTTTATACTTCTGATATGAGCACTTCTCAGCATGTATATTAGACTTTAATAAAAAGCTCGCAAACCAGGCACTGTGCTAATGCAATTTTACAACACCCCAGTAAATAATAAACTCAACTTACATCTCTTTAAATTTTTCTAATCTTTTTGAACATATATTTTTTATTTTTCACAGTTAAAGTGAGTACGTACAGGCTAGTTTTTATACAGGAATTTTCGTTATTGGTATAGTTCACCACTTTCCTGTTTTTTAATACTGCTGGAGTAAAGAACACTTTAAAGAAATAGTGATAATTTTAGCACTCATGACACCACACACTTAGATATTTTAGCTTGAACTGTGAAAAATTCCCGACCGGCTTCATGCTGCCTTTCAAGAATGCATCTGGGTAACTGCTATTTACAATCTAGGAAGACGATAAACATCATGACTCTTCAATGCTGGAAGGAAGGGGCTGGACTAGAGCTTGCACACCAGCCTCTACCAGCCATCCCAGGCAGCAGATGGGCCTGGCAGGCCTGCACAGTGTTCTGAAAATATTTGAATAAGTGGCCAGATTTAAAGAGTGTGACATGTTACGTAAAATTCAGATCTCTGGTTCTCGGAACAAACTAAAAACATCAAAAAATAATAACACTGAAAATAACCCCAACAATGGAGCAGCCAAGGGCCTAAATCCCAGTGCGGTCCACCTGCTGGAGCCGGGCCTGCCGTAGCAAGCTGTCAGAGCCACCAGGGCTTTGTGCAGCCCCCCAAGTCTCGGCACTTGCCCCAGGCCTGCTCCTCTGTTGGGCCGTCCCTGCCTGGCCCCGGTGGCTCTTCCTCTACATGTTGGCCAAGGGCCCTTCCACTTCTCTCAGACCTCCCCCAAAGGATGGATCTTAACGAATAAGTTCACTGTGCTTTGCTGGCTTTCTCCTGTCCTCCAATGGGAAGTCTGACCTGTTCAGTTAACATGAACCCCAGGGCTCTGCACACCTGCTCTGTCGGGTCTCAGCTCCAGTATCACCTCCTCAGAGAAGCCTTCCCCGACCACCTGCAGAAACTCTTTCACTTCATCCTGTGTTATTTTCTTCCTATCACTGCTCATCATCTGAAAGCACCTCACTTATTTGTGTGTTCACTGTCTCTCCCACAGTGGAACGTGCGCCCCAGGACAGCAGGCGCAGACCCCATCTTGTTCACCGCTGCCTCCCCCGAGCCTGGAACAGTTCTCAATGAATATACTGATGAATTTGAATGAAATGAATAAACAGATACAATCTGTAGAGGATCCCAAAGGTACGCTGCAGCCTCTCTCCTATCTAGTGTCATCCTATTAACACTTCTGGAAAGGGAAAGAGGAGGGGTGAGAAAAAGCGGTCTTACGTTTCACTAGCGAGTGCCTAGTATTAATTTTTGAGGGCTTTCTTATAGTGGAATTACACACGCATTTCATTTCCCTTTATTTATTTTGTTCATTTTCAATGACTCTGGACAACTAGTTGAAACACATTTAAAGAGAGAAAGAGGGAGAGATGACAGCTTCTAGGACCTCTAGGCCGTGCACGTTATTTATTCAGTAGCAACATTCTTTCTAGAAGGGCTACAGTCATTGGGCAGCAGCCCTCCAGCACTTACAGCATGATATGAAAACCCACCGTCACTCTTAAATTCTCAAATCTCATTCCACTGACAACAGTATCAGAGACTAGACCACTCTACGTAAGGAGAAAATTCTACTCGGCAAGATAATTGTCTTAAGTTGCTCTGCACAAAGGAAACCCATAAGGCACAGAGATACTCACTAATTTCTATAAAGAGTTCGTTTATGTTTATCGCGTTTTTTGCGCTGGTCTCTACAAAAATTGCATGGATGGAGTCGGCGTAGTCCTTAGCATCTCTCTCCATGACCTCTCTGGAAGGCAACGAATTGCAAATCAGAAATTCTGCCCATCAAGAGCTTAATGTGATCCCCACCTACCCAGTAATTAACCAGATTTATGATGATAAAGGATGTCACGAATGGCTGGTGAATGAGCCCTGACACCGCGGTCCTCCCAATTACACCACTTCTACGGTTAAAGAAAACAGAACAGAACAGAATAGGACCCAGGACTACTAGCAATGCATCCAATGGAATGGCCAGAGAATCACCGGGGTTTCTTTTCCCCTCAAAGTAGAGCCCTTGCTTGGGGAACCGTGGAAGTGGTCCAGAGAAATGGCCAATAAATGTGCTTTCCTTAAAATATCCTTCCCCATTCAGGTATCCTATGTCATGAGAGCTGAGGGCTACACTAATCCCAGATAATGTCAAGTATGATGCAAATGATGTTTAAATAAATTACACACCTGTCTCGATATATAATCTAATTAGCTCCAAATGTCTGAACTCTTAAATTTTAGTTTGAAACTTCAGGACTCCAACCAAACAACAAAAAGGAATTTTTCAATGTCGGAGATAAAATAAAAGCAAGATTCTTATATTGGATATTGCTCTGTAAGAAAAGGAACACACAATCAGCACTGTAATCTCCTGTTCTAATAACTTACCTTACGTCGATAAGATCACACTTATTTCCTGCAATGGCAACTACAATGTTGGGGGGGCCGTGCTGTCGGAGCTCTTTTACCCAATTCTTTAATGTTGAAAACGTCTCCTGTAACACAGAGGAGGAAAGCAACTGGAGATATAAGCAGCCAAAACAGAGTTTTCAAAATAGTCTAAAGAAAACGGTATATAAGTCTTACTTCTTTTGTGATATCATAAACAATTATAGCTGCAGCTGAGCCGCGATAGTACATTGGCGCTAAGGCACGAAACTGCAGAGAAGAGGGAAAAATAAAAAACAAAATTGGGAAAACTGGTTAAATATGTTTTTTACTAGACTTTTAAGCCCATTATCCCTGCACAAAAGGTAATCTTTCTCTTAAGCCAAAGAAGATGCCATGATGCTTTAAAGCAAATGAACCACTAATTACCAAAGGCAAAAACTTTTAATGTAACACTGAAATGCCTCTCAGAAGGTAGTTTAGAATACAGTTTTATAGGAATTAAATATGGTGCTATAAACAATTGTTTCAGCTAAAAAGGCTTTTTAATTGAACTCAATGTTATAATTCCCAAATTCATTTGTTCAATAGTCCTTTAAATTCTGGCTTCCCAAACTATCAAAGAGATAAAAATAATGCTGTAGGGCTTCCCTGGTGGCGCAGTGGTTGAGAGTCCGCCTGCCGATGCAGGGGACACGGGTTCGTGCCCCGGTCCGGGAAGATTCCACATGCCGCGGAGCGGCTGGGCTCGTTAGCCATGGCCGCTGAGCCTGCGCTCTGCAATGGGAGAGGCCACAGCAGTGAGAGGCCCGCGTACAGCAAAAAAAAAAAAAAAAAAAAAAAAAGCTGTAAACAGTTCTCCAGAGAAGTGGCTGCATTTGGGTGTTGAAAAGATAACACTGTAATCTAAATGCTGATTGTGCTACAGAAATGAGTACACATTTACATTCACCACTTGGATGAGCCTGTAACTCGCTTTTTTGATATCTTCCACACACGTGGCAATTCCCAAATGCAGGTACATATCTCATTTCATTAACATGAATTTAACTCTGTGTGCAGGGCTCCTTCCCACCAATCACCTCCCTGCCCCAATACAATAGGGAGGGAAGAGAAGGAAAGGGAGAGTAATAACAATTTAAACAGCGAGGCTGATTTAGTGGGCCATTTCTCTTGATAGAGTGTGAGATGGAAAATGGGAAGCTCTCTCTCCAGTCAACCCTGGTTCCTGGGCATCTGTGTGAGTACCTTGCTCAGTGAATGTGATGCCAGTGTTGAAAGACGAGACTCTTACCTACGCTTGACCTTTGTCTTACACCCTGACTTTGAAACCTGACCCCTACATATGATGTGAGAAATACCCCTGGACTCCCCTCTGGCTCTCTGTTCTGTGGCTTCCCCGCAAAACACAGGTAGGAACTCTCATCAGAAGTGAGCATCTGAATACATTCCATATACAGAATTACAGACTCCACAACTTCTTACCCAATGACTTAACCTCTGGCTTTTAAACTTTCATGCTAATTTGAGTTTTATAAATGAAAGTGAAATTATGACTGTAAACTCCATGAGGAAGAGTGCATATCTGTTTAGTACCCCATTTTATCTCTGGGCCAGGTGCCTGGCACACTGTAGTAAGCCAGAAAGAAGTGGGGAATAAGGGAATAAGAACTGTTTAGGTGCAGGAAGAGGTCAAACTAAATGCCAAACCCAGATGAGCATCCATGTGAAGTTTTACTGCTCTCAGTGAGGAAGATCCCTGTTTCTGGGGTCAAAGCCTGATAACTTCCAATAAAATATGTTAAGTTTTAGAGAAGAAAAAAAAAACCCAATAATAAAGCCTGTAAGCAACTTTAAGGAAACTAGATTATTAGGTAGAAAAGACTCTGGATTGTCTTCCATGGGGTGAGAGTCACAGGAGCAAAGGCAATGATATTAGCTTTCATTTTTGATGCATTATTCTGGCAACATGCTTTAGAAGATTGTTGGCTTTTTTGGCTTTGTTTTGTTTGTTTTTTACATTTAAATTTGTAAAGTAAAATTCATTTAGAGAAGTGCAAAGATCTTAAGTTTGATAGAAGGTCTTAAGTTTGATAGAAGGTCTTAAGTTTTGGTAAAACAACAAATGTGTATGTATACAACCACGTAAACATCACCCCACCGAGATATAAAACGTTTGTATCAACATGGAAAGTTCCCTAATGCTCTTCTTTTCATGCCCCTTCTTTATCCTTGAATATCCAAGTCTATTTTATTGATATTTATTGATATTGATATAACCACAATGGTTTTCTCTTGCTTAAGATCCACATGGAATATCCTCTGCCATTCTCTTATTTTCAAGCAATCTCTGGATTTACATTTAAGGTTATCCTTTTATAACCAGCACATCATTAGATCCTGACTTTTGATCCAATCTGACAACCTCTGCCTTTTAAGTGGAATGTTTAGTTCCTTTACATTTAATGTACTTACCAATATATTTGGTTTTTACTAATATTAGGTCTACCATTTTGCTGTTTGCTTTATATTTGTTCCATTAAAAAAAAAGAAAACCCTGTTCTTCTTTTCTTCCCTTCTTTTGCATTAACTAAATATTTTTTAGTATTCAATTTTAACTTATTAACTTGTCCATTGGCTTTTTAGTTATACCTTCCTGTATTATTTTTTAAGTGGCTGCTCTTGTAACTACAATATACATTCCTCACAGTTGACTTAGAGTTTAAAATGCACCACCTCATGTAAAAGATCAGAACCTTGCAAGATTTTTAAAATCTCACTGCCCTTTGTGCTACTGTCAAATATTTTAAATCTATGTGATAACCAACACAATCCAATATTATAATTTTTGCATTAAATAGCCAGTAGTCTCTTAAATAAGAAGAAAAAAGACAGATTCTTATATTTACTGTTTCTAGTGGTTATTATTTCTTCCTATGGATCTGAGTTACCATCTGGTGTCATTTCCTCTAGCCTGAGAACCGTTCTGGGATCGCTGCTGCTAAATCCTCTCTGCTTTTCTTCTTCTAACGGTGTCATGACTTTGACTTCATATTTTAAAGATAATTTTGGCAGATGGATAATTTTGGCACTTTAAAGATACACTGCTCCACTGTCTCCTGGCCTCCACTGACTCTGTGGGAAGCTGGCCCTCATTCATACTGTTGTGTCCCACACATAATGTGTCTATACTATTATCTCTGGCTGCTTTCAAGATCTGTCTCTTTAACGTTGGCTTTCAGCAGTTTGATTATGATGGAACTAGATGTGGTTTTCTTCGTACCTATGAGTTTGCTAAACTCTTACATTTGTGAGCTGATATATTCCACCAAAATTTGGGAAATTTTCAGCCATTATTTCTCAAAATATCTTTTCTTTCTGTCTCCTTCCCCTCTTTTTACAACTTCTGGGTCTCAAGTTACACATATGTTAGACTGTTTGAATTTGTCCCTATGGTACTAAGACTATGTTCCTATTCTTCCACTCTTTGTTCTTTTGTTTTGTCACTTACCCAGTGGACTTCTCATCTTAAATACTACAGTTTTCAGTTTTAGCATTTCCATCTGATTATTAGTTGCCATTCTGTGTAAGATTCCCCATCTGTAGTTAAGTAGATTATGACTACTTTTCCTAAAAAAAAAAAAAAAAAGACTACTTTTCCTTTAAATCTTTGAACATTTCTAAACCATCTGGTTTCCTTTATCTTCTCTGAAGAGTGTTAAAACACTGGCTAATCACCCTGAGATTGGTTTTACACATGGTTAGGGTGGGTCTACTTGGGTCTCTACTCTTAAGACATGGCCCTTCAGAAGTTTCAAGGGAAGCCCAACGTGTCTATCAATCCGCTCTAACAGGGCAGGACTGGACTCCAAACTCTCCTTTTCCTGTGATGAGCAGCGACCGAATCTCTGCTCCGTCTTGTCACCCCTCCAGCTGTTGGCTTCTGCTGGGTCTCTTAGTGTCGCTCCTGTGCATTCACAATTTGGGGGTTAAGCAAAGCCTTGAAGGGAATTTACAAGCAGGTTTTGGGGGCTTCCCTCCTTGTTGGATCCATCTTTTCTGGGATTTGCCTCCTTCTTTCCCAGATGCTCTAGCAACCTTAAACTCTGTCCTCAAATACTGCAAGCTAAAAAGACAGCCTTTCTGTTGGAGTCCTAGCTACCCTGTGCTGCATGGCCTGGGGAGTGCCCTCTGGGGAAAAGCCATGAAAATGTGAGTCTCACTCAATGTCGTTCCCTTTTCAGTCCCCAAACTGCATCTGGTTGCTTGGCAGTACCTTCAGAGAGTTGTTTAATGTTTTGTCCAGAGTTTATACGTAATAGTTCTTTGTGGGAGGGTTAGTCTGTTACAAGCCACTCCACCATTACTGACACTGAAACTCTTTCCATGTCCTTTCGGTGTAAAGAAAGAAGGTGGCAGCTTAAAAAGAGACTAAAAGGACATCCGCACAGCTCTGTTGCCAATCTGGCTCTAGGTCAGGGGTTGGCAAACTTTTTCTGGAAGGGGCTAGGCAGTCAACATTTTGGGCTTTGTGGGTCATATGATCTCTGTCGCAACTCCTCAGCTCTATTACGGAAGTGTGAAAGCAGCCGTAGACAATATGTAAACAAATAAGCATGGCTGTGTTCTGATAAAACGGGAAGCAAGCTGGATTTGGCCTGTGGGCCACAGTGTGGACCCTGGCTCTAGATATTCAGCCACTGCACGTTTTCCTGATTTCAGACACGAGAACAAGTCCTACGTGGCTCCTGTGGCAGCGGATGAGTCCGTGTCTTCCTGGCGCTCTGCCCTCTAGGAACAGTCATTAGGAGAAACCACAGTAAGATTCAGGGACAGAAATCTTCAAGGACTGGATGCAGTGTCTATGAGACTTTGGTTAGAAGCTTTCTGTTACATGATCAGACAGATGGCAAGTAATTGAAATGCTGCTGCTACAGTTACGGTGCATTTCTGATATGGACTTGAGGTGCATGTCTGAGCAGGGGCTGGGTCTGTCTCCATGCTTCTGCAGGAGTCCCTGTTAGTGAAGGGTGATTGGTGGGAAAAGATCACTTAGAACGAATTCATTTAGGATAGCAAATAGGAATGAAAAGGTTTGACAAAGGCTCTATCTTGAGAAAAAAATTATGAAACGTGTTTCATTTT
Organism: Hyperoodon ampullatus; assembly: GCF_949752795.1. Lineage (NCBI taxonomy): Eukaryota > Metazoa > Chordata > Mammalia > Artiodactyla > Ziphiidae > Hyperoodon > Hyperoodon ampullatus. Next base: position 83,945,755 of record NC_136927.1, on the reverse strand, counting down.
ATCTGATATTAGAAAAAACTTAGGTTTATTATTGCAACCAGGAGCTAGTTTCCTGAATGAACACTGAGTCAGAGTTGATCGAAAACTTGACTGTGATTCTTTTGATAAAACCATATGCTGGCACAATATGATATCTATCTTTCATTTCATGTTTGCCTTTCCTAGTCCTATCATAAAAAAGGAATTTTTACAAAATATTTGAGGACTCCAACAGTTTTCCCTAGACCTCTCAACAACCTTTTGATACACAAATCATTACCTTCTGAAGCACTATGTCATCATTCTGATCAGTAGTTTTCTCACTTAATGTAACAAACCCCTTACCGTCCATGGCTTTGCATGACATCTGTGAAGTTCTCCAAAATCACTTTCATTGACTTAATGAAATTACTTTGCAACCAACTGTGACTGGACCATCAGAAAGATGATCCATCTGTGAAAACGCAAGGGTCAAATGGGGAGGATGTCTGAATGGTCAGTTTGCCATAAAGGGGTGCCATTTTACGAGGACTTTTGGTTCCATAATAAATGTCATTACTACAGAGAACTGAATAATAAATATGCAAAAATCAGAAATGTATAATTTGAGGCATGCAATACTCACATGGTAAAACTAGGCAGAGGATCTGTTCCTCCTTACCTGTGCCAAAGTAGGGCTGACAATCAACTGATCTAAATCCACTGGCATCAATACTGTGTGCCAGGGGCTGAGTGCACAGACATGAGGACGGTCCCTGCCCCCAAGGAGCTCACAGTCTAACAGAAGATAAACAAGTAAGGAAACGGGGGACAATCCCACGGATGTGGGCAATCGTAAAGTCTGTTCAGGATCCGAAGAGATACACTGAAGAGTTCAGCTGCTAATTGGTCCTCCCAATACCTGAGCATCAACCCCAGGTCAGGCTCTGTGCTGGGCCCTGGGAATACGACCCCGTGGTCCCGGCTCTCACAGTTTACAGTCTGTGGGGACAGCCTGTCAGGAAGAGTGTGTAGACAGATATCTAATTACAACTTGGAATGAGGGTCCTGAGGGAAATGAATAAAGGGCAGTGATGGAGAACGAGCTGGGGTCGTGCTTAGGTGCAGAGGGGTTAGGGAAAACTGTGAAGGTGTGACGCTGAACTTGAGACGAAAAGGCTGGTAAGGAGCCAGCTGGCCAGGCTCTGAGTGGAGGGAAGAGAGAGTTCCAGTACGAGAAACAGCGTGTGTGAAGGCCCGGTTCTGGAGAGTCTGAGGAACTGAGCGGAGGCAGCAGGCTGGAGCTCAGTGGGTGAGGGCATGGATGGACCAGGAGGGCCCTGGGGAGCAGGTGGAACAGGCCATGCAGGGCTGTGCAGGCCAGTGGGCAGGGCGTGGCTCCCAGGAGAGGGGCAGTGGGCAGTCACTGAAGGGCAATAAGTGGGAGGATAAGGTACTAAGTGGGGCTGGGAAGGGGGAAGGCAGGAAGACCAGTTAAAAGGTGAAAGGAATCCTCAGGTGAGAGTTAAAGGTGGCGGAGAGCAGAGAGCTGGCAGTGGAGACAGGGAGAACCGAGCGGATCTGAGGTGCATTTAGAAGCCGGAGCTGTCGGGACATGCGGTCTCGCCGACGTGGCAGGCTGACGGGGAGGGGGGTCGAGGAGCGCCTCCGCGTTCACGCCTGAGCACAGCGGGCACGTGGCCACCTGAGAATGGCAGGGGTGGTGAGGAAAGCTCCCTGGGCGACATCAGACGCCAGCTCTGAAGGCTGAGCATGCGCTCTCTAGGCTAACGGTGGGAGGGTGGGTATTCTGAGCAGAGGGAACGGCAAGCCATGGGTATGAGGGTGTGGACTGGCCTGGCACACTGCAGAAGCCTATGCAGTTTGGTCTTGGAGGATGAATTGGTGGGAGGAGGTGAAGGTGGAGGATCAGGCCGAGGTTGGCACGGTCCGGGCCCTAAAGGCCGTGCCCAGGACAAGCGGGAAGGACAAGCTTACAGATGCGCCCTGGAGGATCCTCACAGCATTTCAAACAGTTTGTGATTAGCTGTCAGATGTTTTGCTCTTCTTAAACCCTGTGATCTGGCAACAAGCAGCTGGAGCGAGGGCTCACTGCAGGCACCCCTCTCCTGAGGGTCTCCTCGGCGCGGGGCTCTGATGGGCGGGCCTTCCGGGCCCACTGGGCTCATTTACATTCCCTGCGCGAGCCCCTGGCTGGTTCAGTGATCTAGCTCCAGGTAGGGGTGAGGCAGATTTGCATCTCAGAGCAACTACTCCTGGTGCAGAATCAATTAGAAATGGGGAAACAAGAGGCATGCAGACCAGCTAATTACAAAACTTCACAGAATCCTGCTGTTCTGGTAGCAGTAAGAGAGAGGCCTAAACCCTTGTGCTCTTTTTTTATGTTCTGGAAAGAAGAGATGTTACATATCACCATGTCCACCAGGACGGGCTCTGATTCAAAGCATAATGGAATCTATATCATAGCATGTGCTTTATAATGAGGGTTTTGCTGTGTCATCAAATATATGGGAGGGGGTAACCGAAACTTGGGATTCAGTGAAAGGGCACATATATTACTTGTATGAAGAGCCACGAGTTCGGGGCTAATAGACTAGACACGAGGGCTGTGTCCATGGATATATTCAGGAACACTGCGTGGCAAGCAGCCCTTCTGAAGGACAGCAGAGTGACGGTTAGCAAAAGCCTATCAGCACTGGAGACACACAGCCCAAACCACGTAGGAGCAGCAGGGACCGGAGACTTAGCAGACGCATCTAAGATGAGGAAATGGACACAGGGTGTGATATCCGGCATTAAAAAAACAGAAGAAACCAAACAGAGCAAACTTTAGACATTAAATCTGTGCAAATGTATGCTGTCTACGTCTAGGACAACAGTAATGGTTTGTTGTGTTTTCCTCCACGTGTCTGTGATGATTCTTTTCAGGTTTTATACCATTTGCGGTATCTATGCCGTCCCAAATAGACTGTGAGGACAGACTATTTCTCCTGATTCCTTCTGCTATAAGAGCTTAAGGTAGCACTGTGCATCCATCCCATGTTCTTGTTTTGATAATACTGTTTGAAAACAAAATTAAACAGCAGCTGGGTAGCTGCCAGACACACCTCAACAGGGAAATGAGACTCTGGGCCCAGAGGGAAAATGAGGTGGCAGCAGCGTCTGGTCCCCTCCCCGCCTTCCCACCCCGTCCGATTTGGGCGGGCTTTGCCAAATGCCATTCTGCACCGTGAAGCCGTGCTCCTGGCCCCAGCTCTGGTCCAGGCCCTTCCTGAGGCAGATGACCATCTTGGACAACTTCATCATCAGGCGTTTATTAAGCACCTATTGCACGGCACTGTGTTAGCTCATTCATTTCACTTAAATCTCAAACTTTATACGCTGTAAAGTTCCCTCCTTAGCTTTTAAAAGGCGACTATAAATGAGATGTGCTTAACTCTCCCTTTCTACCATTAATTCTTTTATATCTTTGCTAGAGGATGGAGCCCCAGATTACACATAATACTCTGAGCAGGGTTTTATCAGGCCTGTTACTCAGCGTTTACTTGAGGACACTAAAAAGCATAAAAATGTTCTCAGTGCCCATATCACTTCCTCCATCAGTGGACTCTGTGGTTCTAATTGAAAAGAAAAAGGCTGGTCCACGCAAACGGAAAGACGTGTCTCCAGCACAGAGAAGTGAGGTGAGGGACGTGAAATGACAGGAGCCGGCGGTTTTGTTGGAGCCTTAATTTGGGCCTCAGAAAAACACAGAGTAAATTGAAGAGTGACTTACACGTTCTTGTCCAGCTGTATCCCAGATTAGGAATTTATGTAGCTCATTCTGGTACTGGACAGTCTTGGTCATAAAAGATGCCCTACAAAGAGAGACCTAAATGATCAGAATACAATTATTTAGAGCACATCGCCAGCCCCAGCTGGAAACACCACTTAGACTTCACGCTCAAACTCCCGCTCCACACTATATGCTAATTGTGGTCCCCTCTGGAGTATTTACGAGATGCCCAGATGCTGGCTGCATATTCCGTGTCAAAACAGAGTGTCAGGCATATCTGCCCAACACAAAGGAAGGGTTCTTTGGCTTGTGACTGCCTAAGCTCCATATGAAAAGAACCAAGAGATAATTTGATAATCCAGACATTAGCCTCCCTTGTAATATACAGAAGCTGTTCTTTAAAAAGATGGCACCATGGGAAAACTTTTGTAAAAACAACTGTGTCCAGGAAGTCAGCGTGCTTATAAGCATCAGGCCGTTCAGGTTTGTCCTCACCCGTTCCTAAACCCCATGACCACATACAGAGCTAGTGTAATACTAGAGTTAATAAAACTACGATGCCAAACAAGCAGCAGGAAGACAGCTGGTACCTCCGTGTTTCAGTAACAAAGCAGCCCCTTGGTGGTCCTGACGGGCCACCTCAGGCCTCAGGGGCCGCCCCAGCCCTCCACGGGGAAAGAAATGCTGATGTGCAGGTCTTCCTACTCTCTGTGAGGTACCACTCTGCCCAGAGGCCTTTGAAGGCAGGGGCTGGGGCGGGGGGGCCTCATGCTTTCTGGAGAATCTGTGAGGGGCTGTGGTGGCCCAGAACACATGCCTGGACCCTCTAGGGGCTCCTGGCTAAAGGTTCAGGGGTCCTGCCCTGGGCCTGTGCTCGGCTCCAATGCCACCCTCTACTCCCCATCTCACCCGGGAAGCTCCCCCTGGGAAGCCCTTTCTCTCCCAGTCTCCTCAGTGCATCCGAGTCTGGGTCAAGAACCCAGAGATGATTACGTCTTCCTTCCCACTGAATGAGCCTCCTGGGGCCGAGGGTCCAGTTGGACTCTTGGAGTCCTAGCCTAATCATCCTAATCAGAACAACCAACTCAATGGCTAGACATTTTCAAATACGCTGGATCTGAAATATCCTTGAGATTCAAGTAACAGATACATAATTTTCAAGAAAGTTCAAGCTGAAATCAATAGAATGACTTTCTGAAGTATTACTGAGCTTAGATAAGTATCAGAATCCTAGTTTTAAAAACTTAAACTCTGATACCATGAATTCCTAGTAATATTTATATGAATTTATGGTTTAGCAAGCAGCCACCAAAACAGTGACTGGGATGAGGAAGGGGGAGTGAGCCAGGAAGCAAGATCACGTTTATTGGGCCGGGGCTCCTCCCTTGGTATCTCCTTAAGGGAAGTTTACCCCCTGCTGTCCTTAGTAAAGTGCTTTAGGCACAGAAGGTGCTCAATAAATGCTTATCACGTCAAGAACTTCTGGCAACTCACCATGATTAAATCAAGATATGCACCATGATTTCTCACTTTAGGAAAGATCTAAGCATTCAAAAAGCCTCATTTATTGTGAAGATTAAATGATATAATGTATGTGAAAGTGCTTTGCAAATTGTAAAGTACTATCCCCATACAAAATATTATGACTACTGTTATTATTGTTATGTAAAGGCAGCTGCAGGAAATGTTTTAGTTTAGACTCTGCAGTTAGTCCTAAGAGCTTGCAACTCAACTCTCCATCAATGATGGCTGTGGTGTTAGCTCTAAGAGTGACAGCAGACCCCTGGTAGAGGCCTGTTAACAGAGCCAGTGCATCCAACACATCCGTTTTGGCTGCTCAAAGAACAAGAGAAGAACTATGCTTCCAGTAGAGAAAAAGCTGAGAAAGATATATACAACAATGAAAAGGAAATGTTTCATTATTAGATCTGAATTCACTGAAATCCAACCAACCTGCCAACCACTTCCCTTGTAACGAAAGCACAGATTCATTACTCAGACAGGAGGAAAAAAGACAAAATGGCAGCTGCAATGTAAGGTAGGGATCTAAAAGGATTAAACCCAACTTCCTGTCTGCGACCCTAGGCCATCCTTCCGCCTCTCCCCCGTGGTCGCTCCCAAGACAACTCCTTCCCATCTGCACTGAGGTCTTGTCATGTCCAAAGCTCTCTACTTAGGCCTCCTTGGGTCTACACATCTGTTGTCCTCTTGCCCTTTTATCGCCAGCATCACTCGCCACACTGTGCCAGTTCTTTAGGAACCTTGCCTGTCCTTCCGTCTCAACCACCTGGAAAAGCCTCTCTCCCTGCTTCCTCTGCAGAGAGGTGGGGTGGCTGCCTTGCTGGAAGAAAGTCACAGAGCTGTGAGGACCGGTGTGAAGACTGTCCTACTTCAGCTGAACCCACCCAGGCCTCTCATTCCACACAGCAATGATCCCACACTCCTACGACTTTTTTCCAGCTCCCAACCACTGCCCGAGACCCCTCTTTCCCGGGCAACAGCTTGTTTCAGCCTTCTCAGAGAAGACAGAGGTTATAAGCCCAAAGGTTCCCCACATGTTCCCCCATCAACCCTCCCAACTTGAGAATAAACACATTTCCATTCACACCAGCTATGATTTCCACTTTTCTGCCTCTGCTGAGTCAGAGATGTCTTGTCCTTGATTCACCCATCATCACCGCTCTGATCATGATCCCAGCACACCCTGCCTGGGCCACTGCAGTCATCGAACTGGTCTCCTCCTCCCAGACTCAAAACCTCCCAATTGTCCTGTTTCTACCTTCACACTGACTGTTCCTCTTCCTTGAATGCTTTTCTCCCTGGCCAAATGCTCCTCAGGTTTTAGGTCTTAGCTCAGCTGCCAACAATCACAAAAATCTGTGTGGTCCACCCAAGCCAGGCAACTTTGCACCCCAACTTTACCCTGCAACACTTACATCATCCCATTTTGTCTTCAGGGCATCTGCTACAAGGTCTGTATAATATCTGCCTGGCTTATTTATTTATCTATTTTTAAATCTACCTGTTCAATGCCTAACTCACCCATGAGAAATGTAAGTGCCACGAAGGTAGGGACCTTGTTGTACGTCTTTCTCTGTAATAGGCGTATCTTCCTCATCTCCCTCCTTGCTATCCTGGAATTCTGACAAAGCATTTACCATGTTGCCATAAGCCACTTCGCCTTCCATGATGCCCACAGCTCCAGGGAGTCTCGGCCAAGCACTCCCCAAAGCATAAAGTGAGACGTGCTTCTGGAGCACAGAGAGAGCTGAAATCAGAGGAGCCTTGGGGGCTCTTGAGCCAGGTGGGTGGCCTCTGGAGGTGGGGGCGGGTGCCACCAGCAGGGCTGACCACGCCCAGGGAAGTCCTCACGACCTGCTGCTGCTTGGCCGCCAGCTCTCACCTCCAGGCCAGCCAACAGGCACCGGGCGACAGCCAGGCATCTTGAGCAGTGACCGACTCCCGTGTCCCTCCATCGCCCAGACTTCCAGAGCCATGCTAAGGAAGAGGCTGTGGCACTCACGTCTGAAGCAGGAGTGTCTCCCCAACCGCCGGGTCTCAGCTCAGGTGGCTGTGGCGTGACCACCACGCCTCCCTGTCCTCTCCTCCCCGAGCCCCGTGACGCCCCTTTACTGCAACAGGTATCTCTGTTGATCTCTGAGAACCTGAGATCTTGGCCTGTCACACCTGTAAGGACATTTCCTCCCCTTCGGCATGTGCATTTGGTGAGTCTACACAGTGATGACACCCCGACTCGGGCCCAACACGGCAGGGGGTGATGCCCACCGTCTGTCCCGGGTGGTCCCGGCGTGCTGGCCGGCCCTGGGCAGGAGGCCTCCCGCACGGCTCACCACAGCTTTAGGCTTTCGTCCGTGGGGGACAGTGCTTTTCTAAATCTGACCGCCTTCAGCTCAGCTCCACAATCTAGACACTTCATCCGCATCTCACACATGACGCGTGAAGACGGGGCTTATTTCCACTCCACTCCCACCACAGTCCCCGATTCCAAGTTCTCAATCAGAACATGGGGTCTGCCTTCCATGGAACAGACACGGGTCTGCAACTCTTCTCTGTCCTTTGTTACTTCCATCCACTCTGAGAGAACCGTCTGGTTCTTCATTTTACATTTAATCTACATTTGAACCTCAACCCCTGAAATAAATTCACAAATTGGACCCTACTCTTCGAGCGGGACCACTACAGTTTCTCCCTCCCGCCATCACTCCAACTCCAGGCTCACTCCTTTAACGTGCAAGTTAAACGATGCGGGCGGTATGATAACTTCAACAGCTTGCTTTTTGAAGAACAGGCAATGGCTCCCTGCCATCCAAATGATACATTTGTACTTTCCAGCCCGTCATTTACTTGTCTGATAGCCTGATTCTTCACGGCTAAACCACCCCTCTTCACTCCGCCTAGGCAGGTCTTATTACCTCTTTAACCTAAGATCCCTACTAGCACTATTTCCTAAAGCTGGAACGCCCTTCATGTGCATCTCCATTTCTCGTGACATTCTAAAAATATGACTTTCATGGGCACCAAGCAGTCACGATCTTCGGTAGGGGCATGTGTTCCCAATGAAAGTACCTGCTACAAGGTGTTTGAAAAACGCCTTTCCTCTAACGGCAACAGTCTTGTTCGGCCCTCTCAGAACACAGGTGTGCCCTGCATCACACTCCAGTACCTCCAAGCCCTTTCCTTGGAATGACACATGGATGCTGCCATCCCCATAATGGTACGTGGTGCCTTGTAGGGAAGGCTTTGAGGATCCAGAACCTCAGCTCCTCATGTAGGTTCCACAGTCACACGCATCTTTAAACTCTACCATCTCTCAGAGATCTAAGGTCTGACGTGCCATTTCGTACCACTCTGCACAGGGCAGTTGTCTAGGCAGCCTTGCCCACCTGAACCAGAGCGGTGGGTGCACACGAGATGGCTAGGCCACAGGTTCACGGTCACCCTAAGCAAGTTCTCTAGTACTTTCTACATTTTTGTCATTCTAAAAACTTTTGCAAAAATATTTAAAATCAAGGAAAACATTACTTTAAACCTAAAGACAATTAGACTTCATAACAGAGAGCGTAGCCTAAGTTTCCTAAGTTTGTCCAGAATAACTTACACAACAGAAAAACCTTTCACAACATAAACAGTAAAATCAACAACAGCAGGGATGGAGCCAGCCGCCCTGAGTGGCCATGACAGTCAGGTGCTTTTCTCGCCCTTCACGCGTGTGACCCCGTTTAGTCCTTGCTGTTAGCCTCTGGGTTGGGTTCGATTCGTCAGCACCATTTTGCAGACAAGGCATGGAGGGGCGGAGCAAGCGAGTGGCACAGCTGGGAACCTCGCCAGGCGGCCGGGCCCTGAGCCTGGCCTGGGAACCGCAGCACCGCAGGGCCGCCGTGCACTGGGTGGCCGACTCCCTCAAACACATGCCTTCTTCTGTCCGGCAGGACGTCTGGGCAGGCAGGATGGCTGCAACCCCACCCCTGCCCCCAGGAGGCTCACAGGGAGAGGACTGGTCAGAGGACAGATAATTATAAGGCAGGTACTCAACGAGATACTGAAGGATGGACAGAGAGGTGCGGGAGCACAGAGGTAAAGCCACGTCCAAGTTCCCAGGAGAAGGGTGGCTCCAGGTGTGGGAGGATGTCCACACCCCAACCCTAGAACCTGTGAATATGTTACTTTCCATGGCAAAAGGGGCCTTACAGACGCGATTAGGTGAAGAATCTTGAGATGGGGTGAGGATGCTGGAATCCAGATGGGCCCAAGGTAATCACAAGGGTCCTTAGAAGGAGGTGAGGAGAAGCTGGAGCCAGAGGAGGTGATGTAAGATGCAAGTGGAGACCAGGATAATGTGCCCTGAAGATGGGGGAAAGGCATCTTCCGGGTGCTGCTCCCTTCCCCTGTGTTGTGAGGCGTTCTCCTGCATGGGAGCTTGTTTTCCAGAGGGTGCTGGGCTCGAAGTGGCCAAGGCCCCACCCCACTGGCCTGGTTTGCCAGGGTCCTCACGTGCGGGAGGAGAGCCATGCCCTGCTTCCTTTCCCATCCTTCTGGATTTGTTACTATTTTGCGTTCTTAACACCTGCCAATAAAGACTGTCTACACTGAAAAAAAAGAAAGTACCCGGGAGAGCAGCGGTGCCAGGTACGGGAGGCTGGAAGAAAGGCAGCCCCGAGAAGCTGCAAAAGGCAAGGAAGCCAATTCTCTCCTCAGAGCCTTTGGGGGGGAACCAGCTCTGCCAATACCTTGACTTTAAGCCAGTGCAACTGATTTCAGACTTCTGACTTCCAGAACTATAAGACAATAAACCTGCGCTCTTGCAGGTGACATTTGCTATATTTTGTTACAGCAGCAATAGGAAACTAATACACTAGGGAGGACTTCATGAGAAGAGTTGAAGTTGGAGCTGAACCCCGCTGAACCCTCCTTCACGAGAGTGTTTGCCCAGCAGAGGCCCAGCAACAGGACCTAAGGTGGGGGGATCACATTCTATAAAGAGAAACAGCAGGAACAAAAGCACAGAATGGTGGACGTGCAGGACGAATCCAAGTGGTTCTGCAGAGTGAGCCTGGGTGGGGTGGGGTGGGGTCGGGTGGGGTGGCCAGCACGTTCAGGTAACCACAGAAAAGGCTCCAGGCAGGGCGGGGACAGACAGGTGGTGAAGGTCAACGTGATGCTGCATCTTCACACTGATGAGTGTCTGCTCTGCGTGAGGCCCTGTTTCCTGTACGTCAGCATCTCCCGAAGGCCAGGGCCTCACTGTCACCATTTCTGCCATATCCATGTTCCATCTGTATTACTTACTACTGAATATTGTAAAAAATCATTCTATTTTTTTTAACTTAAACTTCTCTGAGCAATAATATTGGTAAAATTAAAATCCCACAGGATTCATGGACTAGTTTATTTTTTCTAACAGACAATAAAATACTTAACAATATAAATTTAAAACGTCCACCTGTGCACCATGTGAAGTCATCTGGAGGATGATGTTTTGGGAAAGACGGCTGAAAGTGGGAGGAGCCCCTGAGGGGGGAAGAAGGCATAGTGTTATCAGACCTGTCTGAAAGCTGAATTCTGGAAGCAACAGGGCTTTGGGGTCCTTCTGCCAGATACCAAGCCCTTAGTAACCCATGGATGAGTGAGATGGATGTCTATTTTTAAGGACCTTACAGGGCAGAAGTGGAAATGGATTTCTAGGCAAAACCTGGGGAATACTAAGCACCGTGAAAGCTTGGACCAGATGGAGGGAACGGGACACAAAAGGGAAACAGGGAAGGAAACGAGCTGGGAGGCCCTGAAACAATCCTGGAGAAAGATGGGGTAGGCTTGATGGGTAGGAAGGGACACTTTGAGGCTGATACCCCAAAGCCACAGGGATGCTGGTGAGAGGGGCAGTTCTAAGGAGTCTGAGGCAGGCGTCTGTCAGCTCAGGCAACGATGTGTGTGATGAGCTATTTCAGTCATTTCCGAATTGTTACGATATCATTGATTTTTGGAGTAGGTAATACGCTCACAGGCTTCATGACCCAGCACGTACGGATCAGGCATGCTGGCCTGAAACGTCTCCCTCGCACCCCTCCCTCCCAGCCATTCAATTCCTCTCCCTGGAAACTATCTCATCCGTTTCTTAGGTTTCCTTTCAGATATACCTGCGGTTTATACAGCATATGTGCATAGTTTCCCCTGCATCCTCTTCTATTTATTAACCCAGATGGTAGAATACAGTAGGTATCTTTGATTTTTTTTCACTCTACACTACACCTAGGAGGTCATCCAATATAAGTATATAAAGTTTTCTCAAGCTGGCCTTTTCCCCTTCATCATATTATATCAAGTGATTATGCTATAAATAATATAGTCAGCCCCCTGCTAATCCACAACGCTGCAATGACTAACCTTGTATAGCTACTAACCTTGTTGTTTGGAACTTCTGGGACTTTATCTGAAGGATAAAGTCCTAGAAGTAGAATTTCTGGGCAAGGATCTGAGACAACAGCATTCTCCCTAAGAGTGCAGGCTTTTCAGCCAGACTACCCAGCTCTGTTTATTAGTTTTGCCACCAACTGGGCAAGTCAATTAACCTCTCTTCGCCTCAGTTCTCTCATTTGAAAACTAGGAATACCTTCAGTACCTATAACACAGGGCTTTTAAAGCGTTTTATATACATAAATGTATATGTATATTTTACCAAAGTATAACTAACGAACAATAAAATGAAGCATATGGTTTGACGTTTCATATTCTCGTGTTAACTACTGCCCCAAACAAGATAAAGAACATTTCTATAACCCCCAAAGTCTCCTTAGTTAAGGAAAGTTTGCCCATTTCTAGTTAAGTATTGTACCTACCCCCGGCAAAGCTTTTTGACTCCTACTTCACAGATTAGTTTCGATTGTCCTTGGATTTCATATAAAGTATATACTCTTGTGTCTGGCATCTTTCATTTAATGACGTTTTTGAAAGGAATCTATATTACTTGATAGCTAACTCTTCTTTTAATGCGGTATGGTATTCCATTGTATGAATATATCGGACTTTGCCCGTCATTATGTCGAAGAATATTTGGGTTGTTTCAAGCTTTTGGCTATTATGAATAAGGCATTTTTTTTTACAAGTCTTTCTCTAAACATATATTTTAATTTCTCTTGGGTGAATACCTAAGGGTAGAAGTGCTGACTCATAAGTTAGATGTACGTTTAACTTAATACGAAAATAGAGCACAGTCCTCCAAAGCAGTCACACTATTTCCTACGCCCCTCAGAAATGTATCCCGTTCTAGCTGCTCCACATTCTCACCAGCATTTTGGCTATTATGCTGTAATGTCAGCCATGCCTTATGACAAGGCATGGATGTCCACTCTCACCACTTGTATTTGACACTGTGTTGGAGGACTGAGTCAATACAATAAGGAAAAAAAAAAGCACCAAGACTGTAAAAACAGTAAAACTGTCACAGAGACCATATTTATAGACATCAATATAGAGTATGTAGAAATGCACAATGCCCTGTGGAATCTATAAAATATGTGAATGCTAGAAATAAGAAAATTGACATTCAATGTAATTATGTCCATGACTGGTTTTAAGTGTCTCATTTTGGCATTTGTTTGTTGTTTCTCTGCTCCTCCTTTTATGCCTTCTTTTGGATAAATCACACTTTTTTCTGTATTCTATTTTTTCTCTTGTATTGACTTTTTAGCGATACCCCTTTGTGTGTGCTTATTTTTTCCAATGTTTTTCTAGAGATTACAATATGAATCTTTAAATTTCAGTCTATTTCCACATAATGTCATGCTACTTCATGAACAATGGAAGATATACAACAATCTAATTTCATGTATTCCTCTCCCACCCATTGTGCTCGTTGCCTTATATTTAGCTTCTTCAAATGTTATAAACACAGTAATACAATTGTTATTTTTGTTTTAAAAGCCAACAGTCTTCTTAGAATTTCATTTAGTATCTTTCATGATATGGGTCTGCTGTAGGCAAATTCTCTCAGCTTTTGCCTGCGAATATCTTTAATTTACCTTCACTTTTGAAGAAAATTTTTGCTAGATATAAAATTCATGCTTGGCAGGTCCCTGCCCCACCTTTATTTACTGTGTTGAAGATGCCATGTCATTATCTTCTGACCTCCAGTGTTTGTTTAGAAGTCGGTGACAATTCTTATCACTGTTCTTCAGTATATAATGTGTTTTTTAATGCCCTTCTGATTGCGTTTAAGATCAGCTCTTTTGTATTTATTCTGATTGGCGTTTGGAGATATTCTTGGACTTGTGTATTGATCACTTTCATCAGTTTTGGAAAGTTCTTGTCCTTTATGTCTTGAATTATATTTTTGTGCCATTCTTTTTCTCTTTTCTTTCTGGGATGCCAATGATGTGTATGTGAGTGTGGCATAATAAGAAATATATATTTGGTCTTTGTTCCCAGGCTCTGACACAGGGCTCTTAAATCTCTTGGAATATCCTCAGTGAGAGGAGTGTCTTTTGTTCAGATGAGGTGAATCCTGGCAGGTCTCTAGATAGCTCCAGATTGTGGGGTGGGAGGGCCAGGTTGCCAGAAAGACCAGATCTTGATAAGGGGGTTGGAACTTTCAGCCCTACCCCCCATCCTCTGGGGAGGGAGGAGGAGCTGGAGACTGAGTTAATCTTAATGGCCAATGATTTAGTCAGTCATGCCTAGCAATTGAGCCTCCATAAAAAGTCCTTAACAATGGGGTTTGAAGAGTTTCTGGATTGGTGGCATACCCCCAACTCCACAGGACAGAAGCTCCTGTGCTTGGGACCCTTCCAGCACTACAGACCTCTTTGTCTCACTCTTCATTTGTATTCTTTATAATAAACCAGTAAATGTAAGTAAAGTATGTTCCCGAGTTCTGTGAGCTATTCTAGCAAATTATCAAACCTCAAAGGGGTGGAGGGGTATGTGTGTGTGTGGGGGGGAAGTCTCAACTTTGTAGCCACGTCAGACAGAAGCGTGGGTGCCCTGGGCACGTGACACTGGTGACTGGCACCGGGAGAGCCAGCAGTCTCGTGGGACTGAGCTGTGAACCTGTGGAGTCTGACACAACTCTGGGGAGGTAGTGTCAGAAACGAACTGGACTGAAGGATGTCCAGTGGTTGTCTGGAGAGTTGGAGAGTTGACTGCTGGTGTGGAAAAAACCCACACATTTGGTGGAAGAGGTGTCATGAGTAAAAACAGTTAACAGTGAAACTGCCTTGATATTGTCCTACAGATTTCAGACGTCCTTTTGTTGCTGTTGTTAACTCTTTTCTTCCCCTTGTGGTGCAGTCTACTGACCTGACTTTAAATACATATTTTATTAGATCAGCTTAATGGCTGACCGGCCACAGCAGAGGAAGGATCAGCAAACATGATCAAGATTTTGAGGAGTTCCCTTGGCCTTGCAGTTCCCCACCTGGATCCCTGTGCCCTGGCTGCTGTCACCCTATGTCCAGTGAAGGCGGGGACTCCCTCAGAGATGTTTCTCTGGGCTCACCAGCTGCCTCAAGTCTCCGCAGTTGACAGCCTGAGGGCCCCGTCTATGGCAGCTTCTCCCTGTCCCTGTCTCTGCAGGGAAGGAGAGCAGCCATGGATCACTTCTCTCCTGTGAGTGGCTTGTCACTTTCTGAAGTTTAGTTCATTTAGGTTTCTTTGTGAGCTCAGGTGTCTAATGGGCTTTAAAAAATTTATCTTGCTGGTTTTGTTTTTTTTTGGATGAGAATTTTGTGACTTTTTTTTTTTTTTTTTTTTTTTTTTGTGGTACGCGGGCCTCTCACCGTTGTGGCCTCTCCCGTTGCGGAGCACAGGCTCCGGACGCGCAGGCTCAGCAGCCATGGCTCACGGGCCCAGCCGCTCCGCGGCACATGGGATCCTCCCAGACCGGGGCACGAACCCGTATCCCCTGCATCGGCAGGCGGACTCTCAACCACTGCGCCACCAGGGAGGCCCGAATTTTGTGACTTTTTATATCTGGATTGTAAGCACACAGGGTTGTTTTAAGGATTAAGTTATTGTATTTAAAGTAAAAAATATGAGCAACATTATCACTACAACTTGGAGCTTGGAGTGGTTGTATCAATTCACACTCAGTGGTGGACACACTGACAAGGAGGATGAGGTCTTTGGGATGAAAGGTGGAGAGAGGAGTTCAGGGGCAGATATGTCGTGTCCCAGGTGTGTCTGCAGTGACACAGCAGTCATCTGCAGTCGCTGGAGAAAGGTGGCCCTCAAGGCTGTGAGCGTGAATGAAATCACCTGGGAAGACCCAGGGCCATGGCAGAAATCTTCCCTGCTTCCACATTTTAGGGGTGGACAGCAAGGCCAAGAAACAGAAAAAGGAGGACTATCCCAAGAGGTAGGAAAGAGGAGAATCAGAACTGTATCCCAGGGACTTCCCTGGTGGCACGGTGGTTAAGAATCCGCCTGCCAGTGCAGGGGACACGGGTTCGAGCCCTGGTCCAGGAAGATCCCACGTACCGTGGAGCAACTAAGCCCATGCGCCACAACTACCGAGCCTGAGCCCTACAACCGGCAAGCCACAACTACTGAGCCTGTGTGCCTCAACTACTGAAGCCCGCGGGCCAGAGCCCGTGCTCCGTAACAAGAGAAGCCACTGCAATGAGAAACCTGCACACTGCAATGAAGAGTAGCCCCCATTTGCCACAACTAGAGAAAGCCCGTGCATAGCAACGAAGACCCAATGCAGCCAAAACAAACAAACAAACAAACAAACAAACTGAACCCTGGCCTCAGAGCCTTTGCACTTTCTTAAAAAAAAGAGGAAAAAAAAAAAAAGAACTGTATCCCAGGTAACAAGAGGCTTTGCAGAAAAAAAAAAAAAAGAACTCTATCCCAGGTAACAAGAGGCTTTGCAAAAAAAAGAATGCTAGGTATTTCTAGAGAGGAGAAATACAATAAAATGGATTATACTTGGCCATTCACGAGTTGATGTTAAACTCTGCAACAGTGGTTTCAGTGGAATAATAGGGCAGATGTCGATAAGAGGAGGATCTGAAATGAATCAGAGATTGGTAGATAGAGATGATGACTATACAATTGTAAAAATCTTATAATTAAAGAACAATCTTTTTTTTTTACTGAGCACATTAACTAAGGGCTAGGCACTATGGATACATCTGTAGTCACTCTGGATAAGGTTCCTTTGCTCATAGAACTATGGAGTGGTGGGGTCAGACAGTAAGTAAATAAATAAATGATAATGAATTTTAATATTTACTATGAAGATAACAAAACATTATGCGGTAATGGTGATTAGAGTGGTTATTTCATCAAAGAAAAGAGCACTAAAAGAAACAAACCAACCAGATATTCCAGAACTTTAGAAAAGTAACAACAGAAATAAAGAATAAAGATAGATTTAAAATTAGATTAGAATTAGTTGAAAAATTTTAAAAGATTAAAAGCTGGATTAAGGGCTAGGAGAAAATACCTAGTTTAAGGCGTGGAGGAAAAAAATAATGGAAAATGTAGAAAAGGGTGTAAAAGCCACACACACAAATTCTAAACTATATGTAATAGTAGTCTGAGAATGTGAAGAGAGAAAATGGAGCAAAAGCAATATTGAAGAGATAATGGTTGAGAATTTTCCAACTTGAAAGACATCAAACCACAGGTTCAAGAAATACTATGAACCCAAGCAGGATAAATACAACAGAAGTCTCACCTAGGCACATCAAAGTAAAACTGGTGAAACCCAAAGACAAAAAGTAAATCTCAAAGGCACTCAGAAGAATAAATGACACATTAATATTCAGATAGCAGCAAGACTGACACCTGACTTCAATAAAAACAGATGAAGTCATAAGAAAATGGGATACATATTTTCAAAGACCTAAGAGACAATAACTGAAAACCAAGAATTCTATATCCAATGAAAATAGACTTTAAAAAATGATTGTGACGTGCCAAAATAGCTTAAATTAAAAACAACTGTTGAAGATGTGGAACAAATGGACCTGTCATGTATTGCTGGTAGGAATGGAAAAGAGCAGGCAACCACTTTGGAAAACAGCAAGTTCTTATAAACATGCCTTAAAACCCATTGTGGCAGCCAGCATCTAAGATGGCCCTAAGGATCCTCACTCCTGGTATTTATGTCCTCGTGTAGTACCCTCCCACAGTGAATGGAGCTGACCCATGTAACCAAGAGGATATTATGGAAATGAAGGTGAGGTCACAAAGACATTGTGGCTTCCATCCTGGGCTCCCATGTTGTGAGGACACTCAAGCAGCCCTATGGAGAGGTCAGTACAGCAAGAGCCAGAATCGCCCAGCTAAGTTGCTCCTGAATTCCTGACCTACAAAAACTGTGAGACAATAGGTGTTCATTGTTGTTTTAAGCTGCTAAGCTTTAGGGTAATCTGTTACACAATGGTAGATAAGAAACATGCCTTTGAACCAGAAATTCCATCTTCAGGTATATACTCAAGAGTGACACGTGTACATATCTACACACAAAAACTGTATACAAATATTCACAGCAGCTTTATTCATAATAGCTTAAAACTGGACTCCATTTAAATGTCCATCAATAGGAGACTACATAAACAAATTGTGGTATATTCATACAATACAACACTACTCAGCAATAAAAAGGAACAAACTACTGATATGTGCAAAAACATGGATGAATCTCAAAAACAGTATTTTGAGCAAAGGAAGGCAGCACAAATGAGTAGATATAATAAGCCACCATTTATATGAAGTTTAAAAACACACATTTACTCTATTGTGATAGGTTAGGTTGATGGTGGTTAGGTTGATGAGGCAGGGGTGGGTATACCAGGAAGGGAGCTTTCTGGGGTAATGGAAATGTTCTATAGCTTGATGGCACTTAAACAAGTACAAGGCAAAAATGCACTGAACCACACATTTTATTGTATGTAAATAAAAGCTCTATTTAAAAAAGATGAAATTAAGACATTTTCAGACAAAAAAACACCCCAGCACCAGAAGAGTACTGTAAAGGAGATATGAAACAGTGTTCTTCAGAATGAAATAAATAATCCCAGATGGAAGTTCAGAAATGCAGGAAGGAATGTAAAGCAACAGGAAGAGTAAACATGTGGAGAAAACTGATAGGAATGTTGACTGTATAACAATAATAAAGGTCCTATAAGGTCTAGAATTAAAATGAACTGTAAAAGCATAAAAGGCAGGAAACAGGGAAATTGGATTTGAGATCCTTACGTTGTGGGAATGTGGTGAAGGTAATTTATATTAGACTCAAAAAAGTCAAGGATGCGTAAAGTAATTGCTAGAGTAACAATTAAAGAACAATTAAAGAATGTACTTCCAAGGTAACAAAGGGGGAAATATGGCACTAAAAGCAAAACAAAACAAAATTCAACCCACAAGAGCACAGGACAGGGTAAATAAAAAGCAAAGTGTAAAACTGTAGTGTTTAAACATAAATACATCAGTAATTATAATAAAAGTAAAATAATTAAATACTCAAATTAAAAGTCAAAGTCAGGGAGCTCTGAGCCCAGGCACGGTGGTGGTAGCCCGCACTGGGAGAATCCTCACCGGCCTGTCAAGCAAAAAACCAGTGCCGCTGGCTGGAGGATGGGGTTTGGGGCTCCCAGTGTGGCTGGAAATGCAGACGGGATACCCTGGGAAGGAAGATGCTGCAGAGGAAGCCTCAAATCCATGCATCAAGTCCCCTCAGACCCACGGTGACTTTGAACCGCACATGCGTCGGGGAGACTCCGAGGACAGCGCCGATGGAAGGCTGAAAGAGCTGAGCAGGATTTCAGCTGCTGCCAACTGCAGGAGAAAGAGTTGGAAGTCTGAATCCTGCCGACTTACAGGGGCCCAGTGAGCACCCTGAGTGAAAAGCCAGGTAGGCCACCCTTCAGAAGTAAAGACTGTATCCCAGGAATAAAGATTTGCCATGAGGCTGAAGGCAACAATCCAACAGAACCATCCTAATAACAGAGTGTAAAAGCACGTTTCCCCAAGTTCAAGGTGATTGGCCCACAGTTCAACTTTCTGCTAAAACAAAACTCAGCATTTCCCAGAAGATAAGAGAATAGAAAATCCCTACAACACACCTCTGCAGCATTCAGTATACAATAGTAATTAAAGAAAAGATACTACATACGCAAAGACATGTGACCCAAGGTCAAGAGAAAAAAGAGTAAATAGCAACAGATCCGGAGCTGATCCAGATGTTGGCACTAGCAGACATGTGCTTTAAAAGCTATTAGAAATATAATCAGGACTTAAAGACAAAGAGTCATATTGAGTGAACAGATAAGCTTACAAAATATAAAAAACAAAGACTCTAGAATTAGACAGTATTTGAAATTAAAAAAATATACTAGATGTGCTTAAAAGACAGAAGAAAGGATCAATCGAACTTAAAGACAGATCAACAGAAATAATGTGATCCTTAAAGAGAAAAATTTGGAAAACAAAGCAAAACAAAACCCAGGCCGCAGTCACCTGCGAGATAATATCCAACAGTTTAATACACGAGTAACTGGAATCCTATAGGTGGAGCAAGAGAATGGGGTAGACAAAATATTTAAAGAAATAATGGTTGAAAATGTCCCAAACAATCATATTTCTAATCCAAGCAACTCAGTTACCCCAGAGTATATCAAGCACCTAGCACACAACAGTAAACTGCTGAAGACAAAAGATAAAAGAGACCGTAGATAACTAATAAGAATGTGCTGTATAGCACAGGGATCTCTACTTAATACTCTGTAATGACTTATATGGGAAAAGAATCTAAAAAAGAGTGGGTACATGTATATGAATAATTGATTCACTTTGCTGTACAGCAGAAACGAATACAACATTGTAAAGCAATTATACTCCAATAAATATTAATTAAAAAAAAAAGATAAAGACATCTTAAAGCAGCCAGATGATAAAAATGTATGTTACATACAGGGGAACAGTGCTACGGATGACGCCAGGCTGCTCAGCAGAAACCACGGAGGCCAGAATACAGTAGAATACTATATTCAAAATGCTGAAAGAAAACCATCTGTACATTACACCTCCAAGTGTGTACCTCTGACATCTTCATGCATCTCACCCATGGAATGCACAGCTTGGTGACTATAGTTAATAATATTGTACTGTATATTTGAAAGTTGTTGAGTAAATCCTAAATGTTCTCATAGCGAGAAAAAAAATTTTCTAACTATGTGTGGTGACTGGATGTTAACTACACTTATTGTGTAATCACTTCACAATATGGTCCCATATCAAATCATTATGCTGTACAAACAAAATACAAAAAGGGGAAAAAGCCCCCCCAGAAATCCTTATCTAGGAAAAATATCCTTTAAAAGTGAGGATGTAATACAGACCTTTTCAGATAAACAAAAACTGAGGGAATCTGTCACTAGTAGCCCTGAGAATCCATGAGATGCTAAAACAGTTCTTTAGGCTGAAGGGAAATAACAACAGATGAAAACTCAATTCTACAGGAAGGAATGAAGAGAAATGGAAGTGGTAATATGGGTGTAAAATAAAAAGAAATGAGTTTTGCATTTCCTCTTTTTTCCTACCCTGAATAATTACTCAAATCTCAGTATCGCTTAAATTACGTGGGCCAAGCAGGAAGGTACATGCGGCGGAGGGGTGGGGTGACCCAGGCTCACAGAGCTGGCGTATAAGGTGAAGAGTGCGTCAACAGCTCAATGTTACACTGTTTTACACCAAGCAGCCAGCTGTCTTTTAATGACATTGGGGGATAAAAGCTGGTTGTCTTTTAATGTCTTTATTTACAGTAAAATAGCCATCATTAAAAACAAGCAAACAAACTTGAAACAGTCTCTAATTTAGAGAAAAGTTACCGGTACAGAAGTTATTTATCCTGAGCCATTTCAGAGTAAGTTGCCTCATTACCTCTGAACATTAGTGGACATTTCCTACAAACAAGACTATCTTCCTGCGCAAGCAGAATAAGATAATCAAAACTGTGAAATTAACACCGACACATTACTACCATCTATTCCTCGGAGCCCATTTGAGTTTTGCTAATTGTCCTAATAATACCCTTTTTGGTAAAACACCCACTTCAAAACACATGCTGTACTTAGCTGCCATGACTCTTTAGTCTCCTTCAGTCTGGGTTAGCTTCTCAGTCTTTCCTTGACTTTTTAAACTTTGAGACTTCTGAAGATTATATACCCGTCATTTTGTAAAACGTTTCTCAATCCGAGTTTATCTGATGTTTACTCACAACATGATTAGATACAGTAAGGATGATTAAACTTTTGAAATTCAATTAATGTAATTGTGGTAGTTACAAAATATGTTCATTTTTTGCCTTTTTTTTTTTTTTTTTTTTTTTTTGCTTTACGCAGGCCTCTCACTGTTGTGGCCTCTCCCGTTGCGGAGCACAGGCTCCAGACGCGCAGGCTCAGCGGCCATGGCTCACGGGCCCAGCCGCTCCGCGGCATGTGGGATCTTCCCGGACCGGGGCACGAACCCGTGTTCCCTGCATCGGCAGGCGGACTCTCAACCACTGCGCCACCAGGGAAGCCCTATTTTTTGCCTTTTGATACTCCTTCCTTCAAGACTGGTGCTTAATTCCGTACCCTTCGAGTCTGGGATGGGCTTAGTAACTCCCTTCTAAGGCGTCATAAAAATACTACAGATTCTTCCTTGCTCTCCCTTGGGTCACTTGCCCCGGGGAAAGTTAGCTGTCCTTTTGTGAGGACACTCATGCAGCCCCATGGAGAGGCCCACATGGTGAAGATCTGAGGAACTGAGGCCTACAGTCAACAGCCATGTGAGTGCGCTATCTTGGAAGCAGAACCTTCAACCCCAGCCAAGCTTTCAAATGACTGCAGCCCTGACTTGACTGGGACATCTTGACTGCAACACCACAGAAGACTCTGAGCCAGAACCATATCAGCTAAGCCACTCTGATTTCTGATCCACAGAAAATGTGGATAATGAATGTTTGTGGTTTCAAGCCGCTAAGTGTTGGGATAATTTGTTACTTAGCAATTGATAATGAATACAGTTATCCATCACATTGACAGAGAAAAGGAGGTAACAAACCATACTGTCATCTAAATAGATGCAGAAAAGTATTAAGACAAAATTCAAGACCCATTCTTGATTTTAAAAAAGTTTCAGCAAACTAGAAAGAGAAGGAAGCTTCCTTATCTTAATAATGGGCACCCTACAACTAACATCATACTTAATAGTATAATGTTGAATGTTTTTCCACTAAGATTGGGAAAAGGCAAGGATGTTGGTCACCACTTTTATTCAATATGGTACTGGAGGTCCTAGCCAGTGCAGCAAGGTATGGAAAAAATTAAAAGGAAAGGAAGAAACTGACTTTATTCTCAGACAACATAATCATGCATGTAGAAAAAAACCTAAAGGGGCTTCCCTGGTGGCGCAGTGGTTGAGAGTCCGCCTGCCGATGCAGGGGACACGGGTTCGTGCCCCGGTCCGGGAGGATCCCACATGCTGCGGAGCGGCTGGGCCCGTGAGCCATGGCCGCTGAGCCTGTGTGTCTGGAGCCTGTGCTCCACAACAGGAGAGGCCACAACAGTGAGAGGCCCGCGTACCGCAAAAAAAAAAAAAAAAAAAAAAAAAAGAATTTCTACAAGTCTGTAAAAAATAAGGCAAAAACTCCCAGTAAAAATGGGCAAAAGACCTGAGTACTCACTTCATAAGATATATATGAATGACAAATACACACATGAAAAATGCTTAACATTATTAGTCATCTGGGAAATGCAGACTAAAAGCACAATGAGATACCATTTCATATCCACTAGAATAACTGAAGTTAAAAAGACAAATGCTGGTGAGGAGGTAGGGCAACTGGACTTCTATACCTTGCGGGTGGGAGGGTAAAATGATACAACCACTTTGGACAACTCTTTGGCAACTTCGTACTAAGTTATACATGCACCTATCCTATGAACTACAAATTCTATTCCTAGTTATTTACCCAAAGGAAATGAAAACCTATGTGTACAAAAAGAGTTTTAAAAGAATCTTCACAGCACCTATATTCATAGTAGCCCAAAACTAATGGGTAAACAAACTGTGATCTATTCATATAAGAGAATATTAGTCACCAATTTAAAAAAGGGACTATGATACATGCAACAACATGGTTGAATCTCCAAAACATCATTTTATGGGGAAGAAATAGGACACCAAAGAGTGTCTTCTGTATCATTTCATTTACATGAAATGCAAGAACAGGCAAATTAATCCATAATGATTGAGGTCAGCACAGTGGTCACTTGTGAGGAGTGGGACTCACAGAAACAACCTTCTGAGGTGATGAGAATTTCTGGATCTTGATTAGGTGGTGGTTATAAGGAATATATTTTATCAAATTCAAATCATAAGCTGCTTACAAGAAACCCACCTTAAACAGAAAGATACAGAAA
Source organism: Hyperoodon ampullatus (assembly GCF_949752795.1). Lineage (NCBI taxonomy): Eukaryota > Metazoa > Chordata > Mammalia > Artiodactyla > Ziphiidae > Hyperoodon > Hyperoodon ampullatus. The sequence goes on along the minus strand of NC_136927.1, from coordinate 83,922,070 downwards.
GGTTAGAAAACAAAAGGATGAGACAAAGTTGCACCATGCAAATACTGACCAAAGGAAATAGTCTTGTTATATTAAGACACAATTAGACCTCAAGGCAAAATGCATTCCCAGAGCTAAGGAGTACATTTCAGAATGTTAGAAGGTTTGTATTATCAGTAAGATACAAAATTCCAGGTTTGTAAGTACTTACTGTAGCTGCAAAACAGATAAAGTGAAACTGACAGAACAAAAAGGATAATCAGACAAATACACAAGCATAGTGGGAGATTTTTAACCCACTAAGTCTCTTAGTAACTGATGGATTTGGGTAGACCAAAAAACCAGAAGAAATGAACACGATTAATAAACCTGACCTAATTCCACTCACAGAACGTGGCAAATAACAGTTGCAAAGTATACAATCTTTTCAAACACATATGAAACATTTACCAAAATCAACATATGCTGGGTAAATTGCAAATTGCATCAGAAATTAAAGGATTTAAATATGTTCTCTGACCTCAATACAATTATGCCAGTAATCACTAAAAAAAGTTAACTAGAAAATTTCCCTATATTTGGAAATCAACAAACACATATCTAAATGACACTTGGATCAAAGGTGAAATCATAATAAAAATCAGAAAATATTTTGAAATGAATGACTTTGAAATGTATGACAATGAAATGATGATATACAAAAACTTGGATCCAGCAAAAGCCATGGCTAAGGTATTAAAACATAAGGAATACAAGTGAAAATAAAGACTGAAAATCAGTTATATAATCATCTCTTTCAAGGAGTTAGAAAAAGAATAGCACATTGAACAGAACAGAAACTATAAAGATAGGAGCAGGAATTAATGAAAAAAGAGAAATACTGCAGAGTTGACCAAAGGCAAAACTAATATCAGAAATGTAAAACAGATATATGTAAAATGTAAAAAGTATAAAGTCTTAACATCTTTCTGCCAATAAATTGGGAAAAGTATATGAAAATAGTGAAAATCCTTTAAAAAAACCCAAACAAACCACAATCTATCAAAATCAATACAAGAAGAAATATAAAATCTGAAAATGAATAATCTTACAACTATGAAAGAAATTGAGGGACTTCCCTGGTGGCACAGTGGTTAAGGACTCCACGTTCCCAATGCAGGGGGCCTGGGTTTGATCCCTGGTCAGGGAACTAGACCCTATATGCATGCTGCAACTAAGAGTTCGCACACCACAACTAAGGAGCCCGCCTGCCACAACTGAGGAGTCCACGTGCCTCAACTAAGGATTTGGCAAGCTGCAACTAAGGAGCCCACTGGCTGCAACTGAGCCCACTGGCTGCAACTAAGGAGCTCACTGGCCACAACTAAGGAGCACACATGCCACAACTAAGGAGTCAGCGAGCCGCAACTGAGACCCAGCGCAACCAAATAAAAAAAATAAATAAAAATTATTAAAAACAAAAGAAAGAAATTGACTCCTTAAACTATATTATACAAGGACAACTTGAAGCCCACATGCATTTTACTAATCACTTAAAGAAGAAATAAGAGCAATTTTACACAAACTCTTCCATAGAAGAGCTTCTCAACTAGCTTTATAAGGGAAGCAAAACCTTCATGCCAAATCTGACGTGTACATTATAGAAAGTAATATTACATGACAATCTTACTCAAAGGTCCTAAAGCATACACAAAGGTCCTAAAAAAACACAGTAAACTAAAGCCAGTGATATGTAAAAAGAAAAATATCACCATCTAAGTGGATTTACTCCATGAAAATTCAACAATGTTATTTACCACATTAACATCATAAAAGAATAATTACAGGATCAAGCCAATAAATGTAGAAAAATCTTTTGGTAAATTCCACACTTATTCATGTTAAAAAAAACAAACAAACTCCAGCATATAATAAAAAGAAGGACACTCTGTAATGTGATAAGGTGTATGTACAAAAACCTTACAGCAAACATATTTAATGGTATGATAGAGAAAGCTTTCCTGCTAAGATTAAAATAAGATAAGAATACCCAGTACGACCATTTCTATTCAACACTGTACTGCAGATCCGTACTCAACTCAATAAACGATACAAAAAGTTTAAGTTTTAGAAATAAAGCTATTTCAAAGCAATACCATTTAGCACATTGACAGCAGAAAACTGCACTGAAACATCAAACCCCTTGGATTAAATCTAACGAAAGATGTGCAAGTCCACTACACAGAAAAGCAGAAAAAAATGCTCAGAAAAAATAAAGAAGCCTAACAAATGGAAGAATAATCTATGTGCATATATTGAAGATGCAGTATCATACAGATGTCATTTCTCTCCAAACCAATGTATAAATTCAATGGAATGTCAATCAAAAACACAGTGGGGATTAGTGTGTTGGTGTGTGTGAAAACAGATAACACTAATGTTTACATGGAAATGTAACAGGCCAAGAACAGCCAAGAAATTACTGAAGAATAAAATAGAACTACTCATACTACTGGACATTAAGACTTATTACAGAGATACTGGATTTAAGAAACTGTGACACTGGCACAAGGACCCAGAAAAAAGACTAATTTAGTCTCTTTAAAAGATCACTGACTAAGGCAAAAAATAAGTGTATTGTGGACTTTATAAGATGCAGAAATAAAATATATGACAATAATAACAGAAAGGATGAGCGAGGGGAAATAAAAGTATACTCCTGTAAGGAGGTTCTTATACTATATGGGAAACTGTATATTATTTGAAGGCAGGCTAACAAATTAAAGAAGTATATTGTAAATCCTAGCACAACCACTAAAATAATAGAAGAGGTACAGCTAACAGGCCACTAGTGGAGATAAAATGGAACCATTAATATGGACAGTAGAAAAATACAGCAAGATGGTAGATTTAAGCCAAACCATATTGATAGTTACAAAAAATAAAAATGGTCTAAACCAGTACTATACAACAGAGCCTTCTACAATGAGAACTTGAAAGGTAGCTAGTGTGACTGAGGAACTGAATTTTAAATTTTAACTTAAGTTCAGATAGCCACATGCAGCTACTGTATTAGACAGCACAAGTGTAAACACGCCAAATAAAAGGCAGGACCCATAATGCTGTCTGCAAGAAACTCACTTTAAATATACAGATATAAATAGGTTAAATGTAAATGGATGGGAAAAGATATGCAAACACTAACCAACAGAGAGCTGAAGAGCCTGTATTCATATGAGACCAAGTAGAATTCAGAATCGGGACTGTTACCAGGGAAAAAGAGGGACATTTCATGACAGTGAAGGGGTCAAGTGATCAAGAAAAATAACAATGCTACATGTAGGTACACTCAATAATAAGAGCTTCAAAACAGCAACAAAAACTGATCAAACTAAAAACAGAACTAGACAAATCTTCAATTAGGGTTGGATTTCAGACACTCCTTTCACTTCAAATAAGGGAAAAAAAAATCAGTAAGGATACAAAGGAGAGGAACAGTGCTGTTAGCCAAGCTGATTATTTAACATTTACAGAACACACCACACAACAGTAGCAGAATACATTCTTTTCTGGTACACATGGAACATTCATGAAGGCCATATTCTAGGCCATAAAACAAATGTCAAATGTAAAAGGTCTGAAATAATAATGAGTATGTTCTCTGACTACAACGGATTTAAACTACAAATCAGTACTAATTGAAAATATCTGGAAAAATTCCCAAATAATTGTAAGTTAGAAAACATACTTCCAACAACTAACAGGTCAAACAAGTCACAAGGGAAAGAAATACTTTGAACTAAATGAAAATGAAAACACAACATATCAAAATCTGTGGGATTCACTCAAACCAGTACTTACAGGGAAATTTATACTTCTAATTGTATAAATTGCATAAATAAAAAAAGCCTTAAAAAATCAATATTATAAACTTCCACCTTAAAAAACTAAAAAGGAAGAAGTTAGGCCAAAATAAGCAAAGGAAGGAAAAAATGAAGATAAAAGCAAAAATCAATGACAAGGAAAAGAGTGAAATATTAATGAAATAAACTGATTTCTTTGAGAAGACCATTAAAATTGCTAAACTTATAGCTGGACAGATCCTAATGACATTAAAAAGATAATAGAGGAATATTATGAACAACTTCATGCCAATAAATTAAAAAACAGATACAATGGACAAATTCTTTGAAAGACACAAACTACCAAAGCTTACTCAGGAAAAAATGAATAGGCACATATCTATTAAAGAAGCTGAATTGGTAGCTGAATTTTTCTGGCAAAGAAAACTCCTTGCTCAGATGGCTTCATCCATTGATCAAATGGATATAATTTATGAATTATACCAAACTTTTAAGGAAGAAATACCAATTCTACATGAATTCTTCCAAAAAAGTAGAAGAGGAAAAAACACTTCCCAACTTAATTTTATGAGGCCGTGATACCAAAATTAGAGAACATATTACAGAAAACTACAGATCAATATCCATCATGAACATGGAGGCAAAAATGCTTAGCAAAATTTTAGTAAATCAAATTCAGTAATGTATTAAAAAATTCATATTAACCAAGTGAAATGTATCCGAGGAATGCAATGTTGGCTTAATATTTTAGTATCAATTGTTGTAATTCACTATTTTAAGACTGAAAAAGAAAAAGCATAAGAACAGTTCAAAAGATGAAAAAAAACACCTGGCAAAACTCAACACAATTCTTGATAAAAAAAATCTGATTTAGGGATAGAGGATAACATTCTCAACCTGATAGTGGGCACCTATAAAAAAAACCTAGAGCCTAGACGTCTAACTTAATGGAAAAGACTGAATGCTTCCCCCACCAAGATTAGGAATAAGGAAAGGATGTCTGCTCTTACCACTTCTCACAGTACTGGAGGTCCTAGCTCATGTGCTAAGGTAGGTAAGAGAAATAAAAGGCACACAGATTGGAAAGAAAGAAATAAAATTGCCTATTACAGATGGCATGATTGTGCACCTAAGAAAATCCCAAGGCATCTATTAAAAAGGTGCCTGAACTAACTGAATTCAGCCAAGTCACACAACACAAGGTCCATACGTAAAAATCCATTTTATGTCTATATATTAGTAACAAACAATTGAAATTTTAAAATTCCATATAATCTATAGTGACAGAAAGCTTATCAGTGGTTGCCTGGAGCCAGTGGTAGGGGTGGGGATGAATACAGGATGGGGCAAAAAGGAACAGTCTGGAGTGATGGAAGTGTTCTACATACTGATTGCAGTGGTGATCTCACAGATGTATAAATCTGTCAGAATTCATCAACATGTTCACTAAAAATGGGTGCATTTTATTGCATGTAAACTGTACTTCAGTAAAGTCAATTAAAAACACAGATCAATGGGATATAATAAAAAATCCAGGGGCTTCCCTGGTGGCGCAGTGGTTGAGAGTCCGCCTGCCAATGCAGGGGACACAGGTTCGAGCCCTGGTTTGGGAATATCCCACATGCCGCCGAGCGGCTAGGCCCGTGAGCCATGGCCGCTGAGCCTGCGCGTCCGGAGCCTGTGCTCCGCAATGGGAGAGGCCACAACAGTGAGAGGCCCGCGTACCGCAAAAAAAAAAAGAAAAATCCATAAAAAGTGCACTATAAATACAGATGCTCAATTTATGACAATCACAGCTCAGCATAGAACACTGAATTATGGATGGTCTAAAAAAACAAAAAAGGGATGAGGATTACTGGATAACCCTGTTGGAATTAAAAAAAAAAAAAGCCAAAACGCCCCACAACTTAACGTTTATTTTACATCTCACCCAGAAATTAATTCCAGGTAAAATTTAAATCTCAATCTGAAAAGTGAAACAAAATTTCTATAGGATAACAGGAGAGTATTTTCATGACCTTGGTAAATCAAAGTTTATTAAAAGGACATAAAAAGCACTAACCATAAAGAGAAAGATTGATCAAATGGATATACTAAAAGTAACAACTCTTCATTAAAAGATCCTTTCAGAGAGTGAAAACCTTAGTCACAGAGTGCGAGAAAATATCTGCAATGCTCAGAACCAATGAATGACTAGTATCTGGAATACGTACACAACACCTACAGATCAATAAGGGTATGACTGACGACCCAATAGAAAAATGAACAAGATTCTCAAACAGGCAACATATCCAAATGACCAATAAACATATGAAAATGTGTTCAATAGCTTTAGACATATGGGAAACAGAAATTAAAACCAGAATGAGGTACTACCACCCACCCTCCAACACAGCTAAAATTTGAGACTGATAATACCAAATGTAGCTGATATGGAGCAACCGGAACTCCCAAACACTGCTGGTAGGAATGTAAATTGGCACAATACTTTACAAGGTAGCTACTAGAGTTAAGATACATATTCCTTCTGACCCAGGAATTCCACTGCCAATTGCCAAAGAAATTCCATACATATGGGCACAAAAGACACGTACAAAAATGTTCATAGCAAAATTATTTGTAATAGCCTCAGACTAGAAACAACCACAATATCCAACAGCAGAATAAACTGTGGCATATTTATCCAATGAGTTACTTACTATACAGGGATGAAAAAGAATAAACTATTATTACATGAAATGACATAGATGAATCTTACAAGGTTTGAATAAAATAAGCAGATACAAAACAACACCTACTGGTCTAATTCCATTTAAATAAAGTCTAAAAAAAACTATAGTGTTAGAGGCTTATTAAAAAATAACAGTTGCTAAGAAATAACAAATGCTTACCATATGCCAAGTACCATTCTAACTAATTTTTATGTGTTTAACTCAATTTTCACAACTCTATAATGAGATGCAACTTATTCTCCCAAATGTGCAAATTTAGTCACAAAGAGGTTAAATAATTTGCTCAAGGACACAGCGACTACGTGTTAGACCTGGAATGTGAAGGCAGCTAGCCTGGCTTGAGAGCCTGCATTCTAAAGGCTACATTGATGCTCAGTGGTAGTGCTTTACTGGAAAGATGGAGGGAGGGCAAATGAGCAGAGGGAGGTGGGAGAAGTAGGATGACTAATTCCCATCTCTCAAGAAAACAATCAGTAGATAATGCCTAAAATTGGGGGATGGGGTGGGGGAGAAGAGAGAAGGGATCAAGAATTTGCAGTATATGCATGTTATGAAAAAATCTGGAGGAAAGATCAGAAAAAAACAGCTAAACAACCTCACAACAGTAGTTGCCTCTAGGGAGTGAGTCAGAGTGGACCAGGGGACTGTTATCCTTAACTTATAAGCCTTACTGTTACAGAAAAAAACCACATGCACATTACTTTGATAAAAATAATTTTTAAAGATTTTAAAAAGATGTAAATATTTTAAAAATCAACAATGCTATCATGTATTGAGCCCCAGGGTCCCTGGCATTTAGCTAAACATTTTAAATACAGTAGCTCATGGAATTCCCCTAACAATATGGAATTGGTGCCAGTATTACTATTATTTTGCGGATGGGGAAACGGATTCAGGGTTAACTAGCTGGCAGGTGGCAGAGTCCATGTCGGAAGCAGCAGGAGGGAAGAGGACGGTCTAGAAGTCAACAAAGAGCAGGTATGGAAGGATATTCAGGAGGAGCCCTGGACAGGAGCTAGTGACTCATGCTGGCTTCGGGGAGGGGAGGGGACATTAGGAGGGGGATCTGAGAAGGATGCCCAGGTTGCTGGCTGGCTTGGGTACCTGGGGCCATGTTGGTCCTTTTCTCTTGCACAAGGTCCACGGAAAGGGAAGCAGAGGGCCAAGCCTCTGACGGGGAGTTTCTGAGCTCGGTCACAAATACATAGAGCCCCTTAGTGTTTGAGAAAGGCACGGCGCGGAGGAGGACGGAGGAGGACGCAGTGTGGGGAAGACCAAACACTATGAACTCAGCGGGGGTGGGGCGGGGAGAAGACTGAGCGGGATGGTCACGGACCCAGGGAGAGAAAGAACGTCTGGGGCCTGGCCCTGCTGCCTGCCCAGCCTCCGGGCCACCCATCCAGTGTGCCCTGTCCCCCACCCTCGCAGCTCCTGCTGTCCCCCGTGCTACTCACTGCCCTCAACACCACCGATGGTTACCTTCCACTCTTCAAAAACTGTTTTTCGAAATACAGTCCACTCACCTTTCAATACTGAAATGTCAGGGCTTCCAAGTGCCTCACACCCTCACTGTTCCCCTCAGGAACCAGTCATGCCCTTGGGCCTGGGTGAGGCCCCTGCTACAGGCTCTCACAGATGCTCCACATTCCTCCTTTGGAGCACAGAAAATGGTCAAAGAAATCACTTCCTGTACTTTAGTTACAGAATATGTCTCTCTCCTTCTAGGAGAGGTTCATGAGGGCAGGAGGGGCTGGCAGACTCTTTCTGAAAAGGTCCAAACGGTAAATACTTTCAGCTTTGCAGCCCACAGGGTCTTAGTCACAACTATTCAAGTCTGCCATTGTAGCCCGAAAGCGGTGCAGACAACATATAAAGGAACGGGTGTGATGTGTCACGGTATCACTTGATCTATAAAATCAAGAGGTGGGCCAAACGGCCACGGTTTGCCGAGCCCTGGTCTAAATCACCAGCCCCCAGTCTAGCATCCGGCATACAGCAGGCACTCAATGAATGAATAAAGAAAGAAAAAAGCCATTGCTTTGGCAATGAGATGGAAACAGGTACTGAGGGGAGGTGGTTTCAGTGGGATGGTGGGGTGGGATGGAGACAGCAGGGGGCTGAGCAGAAGCAGCAGCTGAGGAAGCAGGAAGTCCTCCTTCCGGAGCCCCCCGTTTGCCCGGCAGGCTTGGGGGACGGCCCTGTCTTCGGGGAGCGTGTCTGCAGGCTCCGACAAGAAGGCAGGGCTGGGGTGGGGAAGGGGTAGACCTGAGGAAGGCAGGGCTCCAGAGCTCGGGTGTGTGGGGGGCTGGTCCTGAAGGAGGAGGACACCTGCTGAGGACAGAGAAACAAGGGCGGAGGAAGGGAAGAGGGGGAAGCCTCGGATCCTCTTCCCCGTGAGACATGCGCCTGGACCGCCTGGGAAGAGAGCGGGGCTCAGGGAGGTGAAGAAGCCCAGCGCCTGTGGGGCTGGGAGGGCCGGCCACCCAGGACAGGGCCACAGGCCTGAGGGAGGCCCTCCACCTTCCCTCTTCTCTGGTGAGACAGCACTTCTAACCAAGCTGGCGTTTGGGTTTTTGTGCTGCCTAGTGTGAGGTGTGTCACTCACTGAGTCACCAGCACGACCTGCTATCACTTCCTGTCCCTTCACTTTCCCATGCGGGTAGTGACAGGCAGGCCCAGAGGAGGATGAGTTCACACTTCAAACATGCAGACATACCCAGTTCTTTCTTGAAGGCTATTGGAAGGCATTTTAATTTCAGAGAATCACTGGCTGTTTCATCTTGGTGCCCTCAAGTGTGTATGTGTATGCTGTAAAATATTTCCCGATTAGGCAGAACAGAATTTTTCTTTAAATGGAAGAAACCACTCGATTGCGGCTTTGCATAGTAGCTATCTAGTCTTACAAGCCTAACAAAGTATTAAAACCCACGAAACACAACTTCTCACAGAGAAAGGATTAATATTATGATATTTAAACAGCCTGAAAAGTTTTCTCACAGAGTCGAAAACCGACAGCCAGTCAATTTCACTTATTCTAAGACCCAGATACCCGGAAAAAAGCTTCCATTTTGACATTAATTTGTTAATTCTTTACTACTACTGGAACGTGTAGTAGCAGTGCTGGAATGTGTGAGAAGGGTTTGGACCCCAAACTATTTTTTACGAAGAACTAAAGCCACCTAAAATATCTTTTAGGTGACATACCGGGGAAAAAAAAGTATTAGGACCTGTTTTCTTCTGCCTTATTTCAAGGTGTAACTGCTGTTACTATTCATAGATCGAAGGCTCTATGTATATTCTAACAAGTAAAACTTTAATTCATACTTTCATTTTGAGGTTTTCATTCCTCACAAATCAAAAGACAATTTTCCTAAAACACATCAATCCTCACTCCACCATTTCAAGTTCTTCTAGACATGATGGGAACCACTGACTCCAAATTCACTGGAGTTTAAAATGGGGATGCCTAACCCCTGAAACACAGCCTTTATTTGAATGGACTTTTCAATACACCTTTAGATGCACATTCAATAAACTTGATCTCTTACCCTATTGTTGGGTTGATATTCGGATCAAAACTGTCTTCCACGAACCGCCACACAATACTTGATTTACCTACACCTGTATCCTAAAAGAGAATGAGAGAGGTAAAGAAGAAAAAGTTTTACCTGCTTGCATACACCAAAAACTACCTTGTGCCCTAAGTTCAGGATTTTGGGAAAATCATTCCAGATAGGTAAATTTTAGAAGTTAAGAAACACAAAAAGGTTTTCATAAAAATTCAGTGGAGTAACTAGGAGATTTCAAAATGTATTGTAGGAGAGTGGTTCCAAGTTTTTAAGAGACGGGATCTTTTGAAAGATCCGAAGTTTCTGCTCACTGTGCAAAGTGACAAACTCACTTGCTTTATAATAAGTCTAAGTGAACTATGAACTCTTGAACTACTTCTGAGTAATCCCTGATAAATCCCAGCCCCACCCTATCTAGGAAGGGGGAAGACTAGTTATTGAAATCTTTTTCAGTCTTTAAAGTAGCAACTCAGGCAAGAGAGCATCAATTTCAGAAAGTATGCTCTGAAATAGCAAAGTTGCCTTGACAAGTCAGGAAGCTGAAGCTTCAAACTAGTCTTTGGGGCTTCCTGATTTGAATGTTCCCCCGCCCGCCCCAAGGAAAGTAACTCTGTGAGAAGTGTCAGAGGTATCCCACAAGTTCAAAAACACCAAGCAGATGGCAAAGGAGACTACTGCTGCTCGTAAAACCTAAAGACCTGTTACTGGCCGTACTTCGCAAGACCTGGCCAACTCCTAACTAGTACCTGGGGAAGCTATTTAAGAGCTGCTCTTAACCCAGATGCAATGGAGAAGCAGGGAGGGCTCTTCACCCTTTAGGGGGCGGGAAGAGACCCTGGGCTCCAGGGAGGGACGAGGGGGAAGGTCCCTCCCGCCAGCAAAACCTTCAGGGTGGTGCGGCCAGGTGGGCGGGACGGCCCGGGGGCGGAAGGGGGGCTGGAGGGAGGGTCCCGGGGCAGGTAGGCGGCGTCCCGCACGGAGACTGGGAGAAGGGGCAAAGGGGACGTGGGCACGCCCGGGTCCCCGGCCCGCCCGGCCTCCCGCGGCCCTCCCAGCCGGCCCGCCGCCACTCACCCCCAGCAGACACACTTTGAGCTCCCTCAGCGCCATGGCCTGGGAGCCAGGGGCGCGGGCCCGCCGCCGCCCTAAGTTAAGGAGGGAGAGGCCCGGCCCAGCACGAGCATCCCCCAGCGCCGCCGCGGCAAGGCCTAGCCCCGGCCGCGGGGCGCGTAGAGGCGGCGGCCGCCCGTTCGCCGGTCCTCGGCCTGGCCCGTCCGTCACCAGCCGTGCGGGGCCCGCCTCAGCAGCCGGGACGGTGCCGCGGGTTCCCAGGCGCCACCGCTGCCGCCATCTTGGGACGCCAGCCGGGTCACCTGACCTCCCCGCCCACCTCGGCAGCCACCTTCGCTGCGAGGGCGGGGCCGGCTGGCGCCGCGAGGCTCGAGGCGGGGGCAGGGGGGCGGGGCCGCCGATGAGGGGCGGGATCCGAAGCCAGATACCCCGCCCCTCTTCCTCTGGCCCCGCCCCTCGCGCGCCGGGCCCGCCTCCAGGCCCATTCCAAGATGGCGGGTGAGTGGGGCTGGACTCCCCTACCCCCTACCCCCAAGCCGGGACCACCCCCTCGAGGCCCGGGGACCGCCCCCGCCCGCCCCTGAGGCCGCCTGCCGCAGCCCCCTTGTAACTCCTTATGTGTCTCGGTTTTCAGGGATCCCCCTGTACTTTGTGGACTTGCAGGATGACTTAGATGATTGTAAGTAACAGTTCGGGCGTCCCGCCCCTCCCTGGGAACCTCTCATAGAATTCGGGGTGCACGAAAGGCGGGGGTGGGACCTACGGGCTGGCCTCTCCGTGTTGGGCCCAGAATAGCGGGACCCCCAACTGCCTTAATCACTTGTGGTGGTCCCTCCTCACTGGGCGGGGCGGCCGAGGATGGGAAGGATTTTTGTTGCTGGGAAACTTCTGACTTCCTGTCACTTTCTTTCTCTTCCTCCTCCTCCTCCTGCTGCGGCGGCCCGGGAGGGGTGGGAGGGCTAGGCTCTCCTCCTAGTGATTCCGGGAGGGGGGAGGCGTGGCCACCTTGGGGGCCGGGGGCTTCCCCCCAGGGCCTCCACTTTTTTCCCTGGGACTTTTCAGAGTGCTGGGGAGTTTAGGAGGTTCGGCTCCCCGTGTGGCCGGCCACAGACTCGCACAGACTTCTCCAGTGTCCTGGCCACAAGCCCAGCTCCGTTCTCATCCCTAGGAGCCCATTGGGTGGGTATCCTTCACCTGTCCCTTCCTGCTCTTTCCTTTAGAATCACGTTAAGGACTGATGGCTGGGGAAGGTGTTCCTGGAAATGCAGGTTCGCATTTGTGGTGACTGAAGCATTTCCTTTCCATTCAACAAACATTTCTTGAGCACCTGCTGGTTCTGGGCCGGCCATGCGCGGAGCCCGGGACCTACAAACTCGAACCCGAAACGGTGACGACTCTCAGGGAGCTCACAGTCCAGGGAGAGAGCCGACAGATAATCACCAAACGCCGGGTTGCCTGCTGATGAAGGAGGCCTGTACAAAAAATCACAATAGCCAACATTAATGGGGGCTTACTGTGCGCTTCCCTTCCCCATCTACAAGTTTCCTACTAACAAGAACTGGTGTTTACAGAAAACACCATAGGTCAGGCGCAGTTTAAACCCTTTATACACATTACTTCTTTTAGAAGGAGGCAACTTTATTAAAGTAGAATGACACTTGAAGTGGCCAGTGTTTAGGAGCATGGGTCCTGAAGTCAGATGGCCAGAGGGTGAAGTCCTGAGCCACTCTTTACTGGCTGTGTGATCCCGGCCAAGTCACTGTACCACTTGGAGCCTCATTGCCTCATCTGTAGAATGGGCATAATAGAAGTCCACCTCAAAAGGCTTCCGCGCAGGTTAAATAATAAAAGGTTTAGCGTGAAGCCTTGTACATAGGACACGCTGGGTAAATATTATCTGCCATTATTATTGTTGTGATCATTATTCATAATTATTTAACACTGTGGGGCAAAGTACAGTGTTGGCCCCAGGTTTACAGAGCTGAATGTTTCGGCCAGCAGGCATCTTCGAATGGAAGGAATGTAGCCTTTCTCTTGATAAACAACAGTAACCTGCTGTTAAGGCACCTCTCATTCATAGATTCGATATTTGGCCTGGCTGGAAAAGCTGATTTCTAGCTATATCAGTTATCTAACAAACCACCCCAAAACTCAGTGGCTTAAATCAACAGCATTTTGTTATTTCTAACAATTCTTTGCATTGACTGGGTGATGCAGAAGCTTCGTGTGTTCTTTTTGAACTCTGGGAAGATAAGAAGGTCCAAAATAGCTCTCTTCACATGGCTCTTGGACAGGAAATCTGCTGGGACTGCAGGTCAGGGCCTCAGTTCTCTTCCAGGAGGTTCTTCCACTTGGCTAGCTTGGGCTTGTCACAGTGTGGTGACGGCAGACATTTGGACCTCTTTTCTGGCAGCTAGCTTCCTTTTGTCTTTTTTGTATATGTGTTCAAAAAGGAAGAGATTATATAGGAAAAAATAATTCTGATTTTCCTTTGGCCCTGTTTGTGCAAATATTGGGTGTTTGAGACTTGTGATAAAGAATGCCATAAATACTCTTTAGCAGACTGCTGAAGACTCGTCCCAGTAAAGAAGAAAACCAGCACTGTGGCTCTGAACACACCCATGCCATGGGTAGGGCAACTCTGGGAGCCTCCTGGGGCTTTTTTTTTGAGCAGGGGTGGGGGCTTCAGGGTGCTGTTCCTATGAAATTACAATATAATTGGTTTGATTAATAGCCATAATAGGAGGGCCTGTCCCCCCAGTCATTTATGCAGCCCTGGGTCCCACCTTTGCACTGTACTGAGGTGGTATTTGGGAAGCATTATCGTGCTGTGATTGATAGCAAGAACCCTGAGGTCCTGTATCCCACTTCCTGCCTTTAGCTGAGTCAGTGTGAGCAGATCACTGACTCTGTTCACATTCTTCATCTGGAAAATGACATAAGAATTGGAGATGCTTCATAGGACTGATATGAGGATTAGATGAAACAATACACATAAAACATTTTAGCCCAGTGCCTGGCATAGAGTATTCTATTCAATGATTTGATTACTGTTCTTATTTTAACCATCATCATTATTGCTAGGCACTCGTATACGATTTTCTGATTCGGTTTTAAGGGCTGCTACTCTGTGAAGTAGGTGGGATTATTCCTGTTTTACAAATGATGAAACTGAGAATCAGAGAGGTTAACTAACTTATCCAGTGTGGCACAGGTCATAAATGATAGAACTAGCAATCCAACTCTGTTCCTCTGAGTCTTGTTTTTTTTATTCCATCACACAGATTGACCTCACAAATATCCTTAAGCTAATGGCAGGAGCATGGATGTTGGTTGCGGTGGTTCTCCATCTGTTGTCCTTTTTGGGCATTTTTTGTCTAAACGATGGGATAACCGCTCCATTTAGGCTCTAAGTCACTTTGGGCAGGAACATAGGTCGTCCTTTTTCATCACCCAGTGTCCTCCATAATCTAGGTGTTCAATTAATGTCATTACTGGTAGTGATAATGGATGACGAGTCTTGTCCGATTTACTTTGTGATTTCTTGATTAAATTGGCTAACTTCAAAACGAAGCCATAATGAAAGGCTGCTCTGTCTTTTAAAATCATTCAGAGTCTTCGGGTCATTGCAGCACAGAAAAGATTTAATTTTAGTGAATTAGCTTGCTGAAGCAATCTAAATTCCTTCTCTTGAGAGCAGAAAGTATGTGGGATGGTCTGGCACAGTGGTCCTGGTGGTGGATTGCACGTAGAAAGTGGAGCTGGATGCGTCTGTGCCTCAGGGGCTTAAAGTCCTGTGACCGTCTGGGTTGCTTAAAGCAGGTGGAGGCTGAAGAGGTATTACTCCTGGTAAGGTTTGCTTGGCCAATTGGAATTTAAGTGTGTACCAGTGGTGGGTGAAAAAAAAGGGGAATCTGTTGCAGATATAAAGAGACCTAAGAGACCTATCAACAAAATACAATACGTGGTCATATTTGGATCCTTAGTTGAACAAATCGGCTATAAAAAGACATTATTGAGACAGTTGGGGAAAATTAAACTTGGGCTGGGTATTAGGTTATATTAAGAATCATTATTTTGTCAGATGCGATAGTGGTGTCACAGTTTTATTCAAAGGAGAAGGACCTTATCTAACAGAAACAAATAAGCATTTATGGGTGAAATGATTTAATGTGTGAGGTCTGCTTTGAAAATGCTGCAACAAACAATAAATCATAAAAGTTGGGAAGAAGGATGAGTGGGAGAAATTGGCAGAATGTTTACACTTGTTGAAACTGGTTGCTAGGGGTGTGGGGTTTATTATACTATTCTATTTGTTCACGTGTTTGAAAATTTCCTTAATAGAAAGTTTTTAAAAATGAGGAAAGTTTCATATATGATCAAACGTCTACATGAAGAGTTTAAAGCTGGATTTCAATTCTGAAGTCAGCTGCCATGTTATTGTAAGATGCGTTTAGCTTCAAAAGACAGACTTGGAGAATCTGTTAGTATTTGAGGGACTGTGTATTTCTTTTCAAATGTTTAGTTTTTGAGGTATCTATGAAAGAAGTTGGAAGAAAGTATACTTCTGTTGATGAGAAAAGCTAGGTGCCAACAAGTAATATCTGTTGAAAATGGGATTAGCTAAGTCAGAGGGATACAGATAGACTCTTTGAATCTTAATGCTAGAAGGAGTGGTGTATGTTCAAGCTTGAATAAAAAACATCCTCCAGAGCAGAATGCATTCCATTTCACCTGCCCACATTGGTCCAGGTTTGTAAAAATGTTCTGCTTGAGGACCACAGCCAAACAGAGAAAATAGATTAATTTTAGCCCCAAACCAAACCATTGAACCTTCTCTCTGAACTATTATATAAACTCAAATCAAAGATTGTCAATTTTTTTTTAAGGTAATGACCTCCCTGTTGAGTTAAATAGTTTGAACAGCAACTTGAATGTGCTTATAGTTGGGAAATAGAACAAAATCCAAACATCAGACTATTCTCCAAGTCAGAGATGGGCAAATTTTTTTTTCTGTAAAGGATCAGATAGTAAACATTTTAGACTTTGTTGGCCAGAAGGCCTGCTATAACCACTCAAGTCTGCCACTGTAGCCTGGTAGCACTCACAGATATACATAAATGAATGAACATGGCTGTTTGCTAATAAAACTTTATTTACAAACACAGGGCTGGATTTGGCCCTTGGTTCTAAACCAAACTTGATTTCATTTCTTTCCCTTTTTTTTGGGGGGGGGGATTTTTTTTTTTTTTAATTGAAGTGTAGTTGATTTACAATGTCGTGTTAGGCTCAGGTGTACAGCAAACGGATTCAGTTGTATAGCAAACGGATTCAGTTGTATATACATATATTTATATTCTTTTTATTATATATTTATTATATATATATTCTTTTTTCAGATTCTTTTCCATTATAGGTTATTACAAGATATCGAGTATAGCTCCCTGTGCTCTACAGTAGGTCCTTGTTGGTTAGTTATCTATTTTATATTTAGTAGTGTATATATGTTAATTCCAAGCTCCTAATTTCTCTCTCCCCCCTTGGTGTAACCGTAAGTTTGTTTTTTATGCCTGTGTGTCTGTTATGTAAATGAGTTCATTTGTATCCTTTTTGTAGATTCCACAGATAAGTGGTGTCATACATTTGTCTTCCTCTGAAACTTGATTTCCTTCTGTCTGCACCCAGAAGTCTGTCAATTAGCTGAGCCACCCTGAAAGGCTGCCTTTCCCACTGGGCTCAGTTTGAAGAGCTGACTTTTGCCTGCACAGCCCCTGCTTTGCTGAGGAGCCCTTGACAAGTTGTTCAGCCTTCACGTCTCCTTTTTCCTGTTGGCGTGTTGGATATTAAAAGCCTGTACCTATCTCCTCCCAACAGGATGAGGGTGAGCAAGGAACAAAAGAGTCAGCATGGTGTGGGCCGAGGCAACTGTGCTTCCCGGCTGGTAATCGTAATGCATTTTACTTTGGTTGTTCTGTATTTTCCATTTCCTATGAGACAACCAGATGAACATTAGAGATTCCCTGAAATTGTCTCTGTTTAAAAAGAGAGTTTTATATGGCTTTCTACCTCACAAATGAAGATTTTTTTAAGCAGAAATTTTGCAACAAAACCTAGCTAATGAAAGAGAAAGTGGTTTTGAGCTTCAAAACACCACTTAGCCTAATGAGGAGAAAAAATAAGAGATGAGAGCAAGTGGCTGCTTTCCCTGTTTGGAAAGTCGTTCATCCATGTAGCAGATGTTTCTCCAGCTCCTCCCAGGCACCAGCCTGTGGGAGGCACTGGGGACTGAGGGATGAAGAAGCCCTGGGCTCCATCCCAGAGCTGCTCCCACCTAGAGGGAAGGTGTGCGTAGAGATGGCACAGATGGGAGGTGCCGGTTGAGTTGGGTCAGGCCAAGGAGGGCAATGGGTGAGTGACCTCAGTGAGAACTTTTCCAGTGCAACCAGGGGCCAGAAGCCAGGCCAGAATGAGTGGCATCGAGAAGTTGAGGATATGTTGCCTGTAGTCCATGCATCGAGTACCCACTGTATTCCAGACACTGGCTGCCCATTGGGCATTTTGGGGAATGGTCACTGTTCTTGGGAGCTCCCAGTGTAGCCAGGAAAACAGACCCTTTTGAGAAGAAGCAGCTGGAGGGGTTGGAGGGGTTGAAGTCAGTTGCTTTTCTTCCTGGATAAGAGAGCCCAGAACACCTTTGCATTATTTATATCTACTCTGACAACCTCAAAAAAAGAGAAAAAGGATTTGGATGGCCCAGCCTTTCCACTCCTGGTTACTTGCCCACAAAACGTGAATACATATTTTAAAAAAGACAGGGTCATAGTTGCACTATCCTTAATAGTCGAAAACTAGAACCCACCCAAATGTCCATCGTGAGTGAAATGGATTATAAATCGTGGTTATGTTCACACGATGGAAAACTATGCAGTTATAAGAGTGAATTATCTACAGCGTCACTCAGTACTATGGATGAACTTCACAAACATAGTGGTTGGTGAAAGAAGCCAGACACAAAAGGGTATAGATTGGATGATTCTGTTTACACAGACTATGGAAACAAGCACAGCGATCTAGCTGATCTGATGTAGAAGGCAGGAGAGTGGTCCCCTTTGGGTAAGGCAGTAAGTGGAAGGGAGCATGGGGGGCTTTTGGAGATGCCGGTTCAATTGTCTTTCTTGAGGTGAGGACTCGTTTCACAGGCATATTCAGTTAAAAAATTGGTCACTTACTTTCTGTGCACTTTTCCGTGTGAATGGCATACTTCAGTTAAAAAAATAAGAATTGCTTTTTAAGATCAAGGCACAGGGGAGAGCATAACCGTGGATGGGGGGAAGGAGTCCGTGCAAAGGGGAAGATGGCAGACAGCAGGAGGGGAGGGTGATGGCGGGGTTGGACTGTGTAAGACAGGCATGGAACTCGGTGCATCTGCGGAGGAGTTTGCTTCTTTCCAGAAGGAGGAAGGCGACCTTCCTGGCAGTTTGGCCAAGGTGGTCACTAGAAAAGTGGTGTAATGTTGGCCAGCATTGCTTGATTGTCTCAAATATTTTGAACAGTAGGAAAATAGAGTCCCCCACGCGCATACACTCACCCCAGGGGCTGTGGGTTTTGTTCTGCAACCTTTTTTTCCTTTTCGAATCTGCCTCAAGTCTGAGTGGAGAAGTCGCTGCATTTTTCAGTAGCACTCTTCCGTCCATCAGACTGTGTAGAGTCTGGCCTCCTCACCCACACCTCCTCCAGCTCTGTCGCCAGCTGGGTGGGTTGGCAGGAAAATTGAGATGTATAATATCACAGTGGAGCCCACGAGCGGCTTGGAGCTGCAGAGTGCTTGCCTATCAGGTGACCCGAGTCAGTGTTTCCCGTTGACCGTCAGTGTAAAAGTCAGAGTCATAAATAATGACGGGTTTTGGAAGCCGTGATTAAAGCCACAAATCAAAGAGGAATTTCCATGTATGCATGGCCTAGAAAGGACGGCTGCTCATGAGCTGGGTTGGTCTCTTCAGCCAGCAAACTGCGTAGTGCTAGTAATAACCATCAGTAGCCCTCAAAGATTTGCGATAGAAAACATTATGCACTGGACGGGTCCGCTCATACAGGAGCTAATAAATCAGCGTGGGTCTTGTTAGAGAATGGCATTTACACAGAGAAAGTTTGCCTGCGCAGCTTGCCATTGAAATTTAGTTAAGTCAACAAAGACCTGCCATGGGGAGGGGTCAGTTCCACCTTCCGCGCCCCCCCCCAAAGTCAGTGAAGAAGCAAGAACGTTCTTTATCATTCGCCTGGGTTGGGTTTGTCTGGTGTAGCTTTTAGAAATAGTCCCAATTTAGGAATCTGCATTAGTATTTATAAGCCTGTTAGCAAGAAAGATGAAGCCACTTTAAATAATACATTAATGGATGGTTTACTCTAGTGTCCCCCCCAAATCATATAAGGCCTTGCAGAGACTTGGTTATTGTTCATCGAAGAGTGGCTAATGAGAAGCGCTAAGAATGATCAATTACATAAGCTCTACATTAATACAGATTTCTCTCTCTCTCTCTCTCTTTTTTTAAGTACACATTTTGCAAATAAGGCTAGACTCCTTCTCAGCCACCATCAACCAATCTTCTAACATTTTGAAGTGGACACAGACAGTGGGTCACATCTGTCATGTTTTCTCCCAACCAATGTCCCCTAGTGCTGTGTTAGAGACAGAATATTGGATCTTATGGATAATTGGGCTGGCCCAGGGTGGCGTATCTCACACAGAGTTATAGTGACAGGATGACATGTTGAATGGAGAATCGTAAATATTGGGAAAGCCTGGAGAACGGATTCTTAATGAAAATGCTTGCCGGGATAGATGTGCTCTAACATTCTGCCTCCGTCTCTACCTCTGTTCATGTCTGGGCCAATAAAGTTATCTCACTGGACATGTTTTATTGTGTTTATTTTTTCTCACCTTTCCACTTCAGACCAGTTCTGGGGTGGCTGCTCAGCTAGGGCTTGGTGGCTTCATGAGAAATCTCTGGCTTCCCGAACCCCTCGAAGGCAGCAGACAGCCAGTGCACTTTCCTCTGCTGTGTTCTTCCCTTCCTCTGGAATGTTCTTTTTCCCTTTACCAGATCCTCTCTCTCTTCCTGTGTGGTAAACTCCTACTCGGTCTTCAAGGCCCAGCTCAAATATTACTGCTGTTGTAGGGAAACATCTCCCACCCGCTCCTTCCTCCTCCAAGCAGAGCTGGTCTCCTCCCTGTCTTGTTTATACCTGTACCCTGTGGCTCTTGCCACCGGGGTATTGTGGGTTGTTATGTGTGGGAAGATCTTTGTTCCCTTGGGAGCTATTGGAGTCTGGGGACCATGCCTTTGTCATCTCTGAACCGCCAGTAGTCTGTCAAATGTTGAGTTATGGTTTACTGTTGTCACCTGAAATTAACCCTTGTGGGTGGGGAGAGGACGTTTGAGATGGGTTTGCTGTTAACACGCCTTCTGTTTTTTGTACTAGATCTTCTGATCCTTTTTGTGATGCAAAATGACCTGTAAAATTTCTTTTCTTTCTCTCTTTTTATTAGATCGTATCTATTGTATTTTGAACCTGTAAAGCACCTTCACCTAACATTATACTTAAAGCGTTAATTCATACTTAGCCTGGTTTAAGACAGATTGGTGTCTTGTGAAAAGCACTGACACACAGGCACGTGCTCAGGGTCCCCTGTGTGTTTTCGCCAGAGCAACCTCATCCAACTTATTTTGCGCCCCAGCCCGTTTTATTTATTTTTTATTTTTTATTTTTTTATGTATTTTTTTGGCTGTGTTGGGTCTTTGTTGCTGCGTGCGGGCTTCCTCTAGTTGCGGCGAGCAGGGCCTACTCTTCGTTGCGGTGCATGGGCTTCTCATCGCGGTGGCTTCTCTTGTTGCAGAGCACAGGTTTTAGGCATGCAGGCTTCAGTAGTTGTGGCTCGCAGGCTCAGTAATTGTGACACACGGGCTTCGTTGCTTCGCGGCATGTGGGATCTTCCCGGACCAGGGCTCGAACCCATGCCCCCTGCATTGGTAGGCGGATTCTTAACCACTGTGCCACCAGGGAAGCCCCCCCCGCAGCCTGTTTTAAATGATGACTCTACTGACGGTGTGCATTTTGTTTGGTAGATAACCCTTGAGTAACCAGTTAGTGTTGAGGAGGATCTGGGAAAGGGAAAAACGTTTTTTACCCCACAGTTGTAGCTTCCAGAAACACATTTAATGCGGGAAGAGGTTTTTGTTTGTTCGCCTGTTTTTTACTTAGTCACCTAGCATCAGGGTCAAAGGATAATAATTCTGTTGTACTCTGTAAACTGATCAGTATCATTGAAGTAGAGGCAGCCTCACCTTCGGTTGGGTGAGCTTAAGGCTACTGCTTCAGGACCACTCTGGTTTTGGTTGGATGGAGGTGAGCTTTATATCTCTTAGCTGGTTAGCTGGGTTTTTTAACTTGGACCATCCCCCTGGAGGGTAGGCAGCAGCCACAGCTGCTGCCTGAGATGCACCAGGGCCACGGGGACGTGGACCCTACGGTTCAGGGAACATGTGGATACATGGGTGTGCAGCTGGGGACAGGGTGCTGAGCAGAAGGTGTGGCCGGAGGGGACCCCTACCCCTACAAGTCAAATAGCACTTCTCAGCCTTTCCCTTGCTGGTCTTTGTTAGGTTTAAATTATTAGTCATTTTTGGTAAAGGGTCAGTGATGTCCTGTGCAAACTTGCCAAGGAAGCTCATACGTGGCAGAAACTTAGAAAGCAGCTGCTGCCAAAAGTCCATCATCGCGGAGATAGCAAATGAAGCCGATCATGATCAGTATTGTTTTTAAAATATTTTAAGTGAGCCAAGAAGGCTTGAAGGTATTAGAGACTATTTTCTTAAGAAGGCTTTGCTTTTCTGTATTATATTAAGCTTTCTTGAGTGGAGTAGGTAACTTTTTTTTTCAAATGTAAGAAAATATAATGAAAAAATTTGAACAAGGCATTATTCATACCCTACTTCATATTTCATTTCTAGCTTGAATGCTTAAGATTCCTGATGTTTGTGGATGACCTGGACTTGTGGATCCTCAGGATAATCCACTGCTCCTGATATCACCGTGTCCATAGACCTTTGTTCCTTATTCTGTGAACAGTTGCCTGTTTGCCCTCTTAGCAGTGGCTAGAAATGTAAATTCTAGATAATTCTTTCTGAGAGCAGGAGTCATTTTATGTGTTGCTGCCACTGCCAGGAGGCATAGCAAGCTAGCTTGACAGATCTTTGCCATTTATTCATTCAGCAGCTCTTACTGATTGCCTGCTGTGTGCCAGGCATATCAAGGAGTCAGTAAAAGGTTTTTGCCCTGGGTGCGATGGCGGAGGATTGGGGGTGGGCCCAGCTGATAAACAGTAGACGTGGGAAGAAAACGTTCTGTGTGTCAGAAGGTGATATATTCTCTGGAAAAATAGAAAAGTAGATCAAGGTACGGTGGGGTGTAGGTGGGAGGCATGCAATTTCAAAATCAGGTGGTCAGGGTGGACCTCATTGAGAGGATGAGTGAGCAAAGCTTTTACTGAGAAGAAGGAAGTTATCAAAGGGGACGTCTTGGGGAGCAGCGTTCCAGGCAGAGGGAAGTGCTGGGCTGTGTGATGGCCCTCAGCCAGGGAAGTGACTGGGGTCATGGGGAAGCAGCAGGGAGCTGCATGGCTGGAGGAGAGGGCAGGGGTGGGAGATGAGGTCAGAGAGGCCACGGGGGGGCCAGGTCATTCCTGCCGACGCTGACATGAAGCCCCTTCCCTTACGGGACCATCCACTCACCAGGGGCTGCTCAGGTAACACCTAGCTTTTATCTTCACAGTGGTTCCCAACTGGGGACCGGTGGCTGTGTCTGGAGACGTTTTTGATTTTCACAAAGTGGGGAGAGGATGCTCCTGGCATCTAGTGAGCTGAGGCCAGGAAGGCTGTGGAATGTCCTGTAATGCACAGGACAGCCCTGCATCGGGCTGTTAGAATGTGGTTCAAGGGCCAATCATGCTGAGGCTGAGAAACCCTGCTCTGTTATTATATAGTTCATCAGCTGTTGATCGATTTAGTTTGTCTTTGAAGACTTAATAAAAAAAAAAAACAACATTAAAATGTCATGGGAAGAGGTTATTAATCATGGTATCCGGTTAGAATACTGTCGGAGTTGACGTTGAAGATAATGCTGGCTGTTTTCATTCACTTTGTGGCAAGGGCTTCCAAATCGGCCTTGGATGTACATTTTAGTAAACTCTGGTGCTTGTATGGAGAAGTTCAAAAATTTAATACATCATTTACAAGGAAAGAGTAATAGTGTCACTGATAATCTCATCAATTTGGATTCAAGTAGGATTTTGAAAGGGGCCAGGATGTTGATCCACACAAAGGACAGTGTTTACCTATATTTGGAACTTGGAGTAAAAGACACTGTTATTCATAAATGAATGGGATGCTCTTAGTGGAGCATATTGTCCTTGGATTATACCAACCCAGTGTTTTTCAGAAGTCTGTCATTTGTGTACCGCTTTTCCTATGTCTGCTGTATCTATAGACCACCTGTATTTTTCTTTGTATCAAATAATTTCTTTTATTTAAACACATTTTGGGGAACTTGTATGAATTGCTCAACATGAAACTTAACCAAACTATCATAAGACAGAAGTAAAATAACATGATAAAATTCTAGGTAGACACAGTTGTCTGCTGAGGATTCTGAGTGTGAGCCCTGCTCTGTGTTCGAAAGGAAGATGAACTAGTTTTAGGGAAGTGTTGAAGACACACTAGTCGAAACGAAACTTTCTTTGATTAATCAGAGAATTGAGAAGAGAATAACTTTCCCACTGTGTGGTTTAGTGATATTTAATGTCCCTTCCCTGTGCCACACTGGGGGATGTGCCGTCCTGAGCTGTCCATAGTGAGGCCAGGTGACGGCTGTGCATTTGCAGACACGCCGGTGAGGTCAGAGCTGCAGTTGGAGAGTATGTGACCAACCAGGGATGTAAAGGAGGCGGGTCCTCTTTGGCTCTGACTGGCCACCAGCGGTCTATTAATGCAGAACTCTCCCAGAGAGGTAGCCGTGAGGTAACCTGGTTCTTTGTTCTGTACAGGACTAAAACTGTAATTCCATTTCTTAAAACAAAACAAAAATCCCTGTAATTCAGATTTCTTACTATTTCCAGTGAATTTTATACGTCTTTCTTCCCTCTGCCCCTCTTTACCTACTTAATATGAATTACCAAAATTTAATTCTACTGTATTCATTGTTAGGATGGTGGAATACTTTTGAGGAACTATGCGCTTTGTATTGGATGTTGAAATGTATTCATTTTATCATAGCAGTTATGTGATAGTTTTGACCTGCGTTCTGTCCTGAAACTAAGACCTCTCATTTTTGCAAGCAGAGGCGAATGAATTAATGTCTTGGTTTCTTGATAACTTGCTGTGCGTGCGGCTCCAGGTGGCTTTAGGCTAGTTGCTGCACCTCGTGTTTCTTTTGGTGGAAGCTAGATTTTCTCAGCTTCTCAGGGGCTGTTAGACTCTCATGAATTGAATCCAGGTAGTCAAAGTCTTGGGAGACTGACTTCTATAGAAACTGCTATGTATTAAGTGTAGGTTATGTACCAGGCATTATGTGACGTGGTCCCAGGGCATAAGGGCCTCCAAGTCTAGCCGTGGAGACAGAAGCAGTCTACTTAGAGTTAATAATGCACCACTTTACGTAAGATGTGGAAAACTGACAACTGTATAGTTCCATTTCTTACCCTCCTACTTTATGTTGCCGTTTTTATTGCATAGTACATCTATGTGTTATAAATTCTCCAATACGAAGTTACAAGTTTTGATTTGTATTGCTTTAAACCATTGTGTGTCTTTTGAAGAAATCAGGAGGAAAAATCATTTTTAAAACATTTACCCACACATTTACTGCTTCCAATGCTTTTGATTCCTTTTGAAGGTGAAGTTTCCAAGTGGTACCGCTCCTCTTCAGCCTGTAGGACTTCATCGAGCATTTCTTTCAGTCCACCGTTGCTGGCAATGTTTAAAAGGGTGTGTTAGAAAGTAAATTCTCAGTGTGTGTGCTTTTTTGGTTTCTTTTTAGTCTGACAGTGTCTTTCATTCATCTTTCTCCCTGAAAGGTATTTCACTGGATGTCAAGTTCTGGATTGACGTTTTTTTCTTTCAGTCCTTTAAAGGTGTGCTTCCACGGTCTTCTGCTTCCACTCTTTCTGCTGAGGAGTCAGGGGACATTCAAATCATTACTCCTTGTATGTAATTTTTGTTTTTCTTTGCTGCTTTCAAGGTTCTCTTTGGTTATCAGCAGTTTGACTGTGATGTGTCTAAGTGTGATTTTCTGTGTACCGTTGACTCTTGAAGAACTTGGACTTGAACTGTGCAGGCCCACTTATATACAGGTCTTTTTTCAGTAAGAAATACTTCAGTGCTACATGGTCTGTGGTTGATTGAATCTGTGGATGCAAAGGAACCACGCATTTGGAAGACAGACTATAAGTTATACTTGGATTAACCCCGGTGTGGTTCAAGGGCCAACTGTATTTATCTTCTTGAGGTTTGCTGAGACCCTTGATTTTATATATTTGTTTCTTTCACCGAGTTTGGGGAATTTTTGGCCATTGTTTTGTCATCTCCATTCTGTTAAGTCTGCTCAGTGAATTTTTAAATTTCAGATAGTGTTTCAATTTTAGAATTTTTATTTCGTGTCTTTTTATAGTTAACATTTCTTTGCTGAGATTTCTTATCTTTTCACTCATTATAGGCAGATTTTCTTTTATATCCATAGGCATTTTATAATAGTTGTTTTAAAATCCTTGTCTGTAATTCTAAAATTTGGATCCTTTCAATATGCTTTGACATTTTCTCTTTTAGCTAGTTCAAGTTTTCTGTTTCTTTGTTTACTGAGTAATTTTGGAGTGTAACCTGGATATAGTGAATATTATGTGCTGTAAAAATCTCTGAATTCTGCTATATGCCTCCAAAGAGTGTTGATTTCTTTGTTCTGTTTTGTTTTATTTCAGTAGGCATTTAAATTGAGGTCCAACTGTTCCCACTGTCTCTCCTGTAGTGGATAGCACCCCAAATCTCATTTCAGTTCTAGCCTCAGCTATGCTGGAGTTTACCACACAGGGGCATGGTTTAGGGGTCAAGCCAGAGTTTGGGCTGAGTTTAATACGAGGGCTTCCCCTCATATTCCCCCCGCCCCAGCAACACGCTTTCTAGTTGCTGTGGTTGCCCTGAACTCTGTGGGGGGGGGGCGGGTAGAAGCATAAACAATACCAGTGACATAATGCGCTCAGTGGCTTAGACATACGAACAGCAGCAGCTGACATTTCTAAAGCGCTTATGTGTGTCGCATGCTGCATAACTACATCTATCTGTCCATCTACTGTCATTTAACCTACCCTACAACAGTCACCTGAGGTAGGCATCCATTTTACTAGAGTGAGAAACTGAGAATCAGAGAGGTGAGACATTGACCTGGAGTAGGTACCTTCTAAGAGGCAGAGGTGGATTTCAGAACCAGCTCTTTCAACTCATACATTATGCCTCTGACATCTTTTAAGTGCGAGGTCTGAGATTTAATCTTTAATTTTTCTCCCTTTTCTTTAGATGCTCTTCTTTGCCATTGGTGTTCTACAGTGCTTCCAAGTATGGATTTGTTATTAATCATTCAGTTCAGGATTTGTACTTCTTCAAATTGAATAGTCATCTTTTATATTCTGGAAACTTGTTAGCCATTATCTCTTTGAATATTGCCTCTTCCTATTTTCACTAATCCGTCCTGGAATTCCTACTGAACTTGTCTTAGACCTTAGCATTCCATTCTTCATGTGCCTCAATTGCTGTCCCGTATTTTCCAACTCTTTAGTTCTCTGTGCAGTGTTCTGGGTGATTTGTCAGATCAATCTTCCAGCTCACTAACTCTCTCTTGAGCTGTGTCGAAACTGCTGTTTAAGCCAGCTACTGAATTTTTAATTAAATTGTCTCTATTTTTCATTTCTGCTTGGTTCTTTTTCAAATGTCCCTGTTCCTCCCACCCTGCACTCTCCTCTTTTTTCATTATGGTGTCTACTTTAAAAGTCCTATTCATTCTATGCATAATTATGTGACAGTGTACTTCAGATTTTTTTATGATATCTCTAATCTTGGGGTGCAAATTCTCATTTGTTGTGTCTGTTAACCCTTCCTCTTGATGGTTTGTAACCATGTATAGTTTGAAAATTTTTACTGCATATTTATCTTCAGCAGGGATTGTTTTATGAAGGTGCATGCTTATTGGATTGTAAGTCTCTTTAGAACAGCTTGTTTGCTTCAGCAGGGATGCCTGGAATTGGAATAAATCTGGATAGTGATCCTCCCAGTTGCTCAGTGTGAGGCGCCTACACTTTGCAAGTCGTGTAAATCGGTCTCTACACCCATAGGTCATGCAAGGCTGTGGTTTTGATTTCTCAGGAGTGAGCGTCCTTTACCCTATTCCCACCTTAACTGTAGACCCCTTTCCACAATTGTCTTATATTGGGGGCTTGGTTTCAAATTCACCACCTGTATTTTTTATCCCCGTATAAGCATCAGAAATCTAGTGCCTTAGCCTTAGCTGTATGTAGGTCTTAAATGTTGACCATAGGGTGTCAACTTCTGCTAAAGCAGTTGTTTCCTAGCAACACACAAGTGGTTTATCTTCCGGGGGCTGCTGTGCTGATCTCTGCGGCTCCCTCTTCTCCCCTGGCCTCCTCACGCTTCCTGCTCTGCAGCTGAGAACCCTCTAGGCGGTCAGCCGCTGCCACCTCAGGGCTCTCCTTGTTTGTGACAAGGAGAGATCTTCTCTGGGAGATCCTAGTGCTGGGCTGCTTGTTGTCCAGTGCCTGGAAACTTTTGTTTCATTGATATTTTTCCTGGTTTTCTAGTTGTGTAAACCTTGCAGGTCTTTTACCTTCTCGGCTGGAAACGGAAGTCTCTCTCGCCTTCCTTCAGTTGCCTCAGGGGCCATAACCCTTGCCTTTGGCTTTGTTGTGCTTTCAGCCTTCATCTCAGTAGGTCTTTCTGCACATCTCTTGAAAGAGCGCTGGGCTGGAATGCAGAACATTTAGGTTCTAAGAATTCCAGTTTTTGCTGCTGGCTTTGGGGGCTCTGAATATAAAATGAGGGAATTTATCAAGGCATGTGCTAGGGTTCCTTCTTGCTTCTTTATGATTTTATATTATAACATTCTTTTTTTTTTAATTCAGTATTTTCATTCGTTTCTTTTGGTGTTCCTTCACGGCACTACTTTTTATTGAGCACCTGTTACTTGTCAGGTGCTCTACTGGGTGCTGGGGTTACAGCCCCTCCGTGGAGCGGGCAGAGCTGCTGGGAGACAGACATGAGCAGCCACAAAAGCTGGTGCCAGCACCTCTGTGGCGGCGTCAGGACGGGAGAGCCACAGCTCCAGGAGAGGCTGTAGCCAGGGACTGGCCTTCCGCCAAAGGTCAGGGAAAGGCTCTTTTGGACAGTGACACCCAGGCTGGGGTAGGGCGGAGTGATTAAGGAGTGATAGTGTCCCAGGCAGTGGGAACAGCACGTACAAAATCATCGAGATGAAGGCTTTTGGTGTGTTTGAAGAACTAAGGGAACGCCACTGTGGCTGAATCCCGGGCAGGGAGGAGGGAGGGATTTCTTTGAAAGTTAAAATTAAAATTTCGGTTTCCTTTCTGGCAGGACAGCATAGTGCAACATCTAGAGTCTGACTGTTTGCGTTCAGATTCTGCCTCTGCCACTCTGTAGCTGCGTGACCTTCGGCAGCCTTCTTAGCCTCTCTGAGCTGCAATTCCCTTAACGGAAACATGGGCTAATAGGGTTATTGTCAGGGTTTAGTGAACTACTGCTGTACAGAAAGCTCTTAGCACAGTTCCGGCCTATAGGAAGTAACCAATAAAGTTTAGTTATTATCCAATATTTTATGGCTTATGGCTTTTATTTCCATGTATATAGTTAGTGTAGTTTTCTATAGTTAGTGTAGTAGAATCATTCATGTTCTCTAATAACAATTATTCTTTTGTAGAATGAATTGCTAAGTTCTTTAGGTCTCTGATAAGCAGAGTTTTTGTTTTGTTTTGTTTTTGGGTTACGCAGGCCTCTCACTGCTGTGGCCTCTCCCGTTGCAGAGCACAGGCTCCAGACGCGCAGGCTCAGTGGCCATGGCTCACGGGCCCAGCCGTTCCGCGGCATGTGGGAACTTCTCGGACCGGGGCGCGAACCCGTGTCCCCTGCCTCGGCAGGCGGACTCTCAACTACTGTGCCACCAGGGAAGCCCATAAGCAGAGTTTTTTGAAGAAATATTTTCTTTTACTTTTAAACAGGAGTTCTTAACCCATGAAGTACACGGTTGGGCCTCAGAGGATGTTTTGAAACCTGATCCTTATGAAAGGTTGTATATGTGAAAAGGGCATGTATGTCTGTGGACATCATCAGGTCCCAAAGCTGTCTGTTTTGAACTCGGTGTTTTAAAGCCCACTCCAGGCCGGGTCTGCAGTGCTCCGTGACTGTCTGTGGGTTGGAGATTGCATATTCTTCCTGGGTCCCGAAAGGTACTGAGAATAGCCCATGCCACGTGACTGTGGTTAGGGGCCTGGTGCTCCCAGGAGGGACCCTGCAGGAAAATGACGTCGTTGATCGTGGCACACACATTTGTTTCTAGAAATGTCTAATTATGTGTAAGAATTATCTGGGTAACTGTTATACAGTGTACATTTTTAATAGGCTCTAATTACTAGCCTAAAAGAAATTAGTTGAGAAAAAAAATGTGGTTAATGTTTCAAAGAAGAGTAAGCACCTAGGTGCAAACTTGTCATCTCTTGTTTTCAACTATTATCAGTTACTGCCTAAATTAACCGTGGTTTTTCTATCTGCCACGTAGGAACCCTCTTGCTTTTTTTCAGTAGCGCTTCTCGCCCAGCTATTTCTGTTCAGGGGATAGGAGGGAAGCCTTTCCACCCCTGACGCGTGGGTGCGTAGAAGGTGGTGGCCAGGGTCAAGGCCAGGTCATGAGGGGCCAGATCCCGTTGGTCTTGCCGTGCACGAACTCATTTGTTCCAACATCTGGACTGGGCAAGGGTAGGGTTTTGTATGCACCCTACATGTTAGAATATGGGAGCATAGACAGGTGAAGTCACTTACTCTCGTCACGCAGCTAATACACAGAAGTTGGGGGATTCATTCCATTCCAGGGACGTATGGCGTTACGTTGGAGGGAGGGGATGCCTGCCCTCAGCTGGGGGTATGGGGGAGCAGGCTTGGAGAGGAAGAGGCAGTGTGACAGCTGGCTCACTTTTGGCCAGAGTGAGTTGGAGGCACCCGTTAGACATCCATGTGCAGGGGTCTGGTTGGGTGTTGCCAGGCCAGGGCTGAGGGTTGATGGGACTCGATGTCACGGAGTGGGTGAAGCTGCATAGTGAGGACGTTTAGGCCACGACAAGATACGGCGCCGAGGACTTGCCGTCAGATTCTCGCTTAGGGGTCAAACTTCTTTTTCTTTCGGCCGTTTTAAATGTGTTTGCGTAGAGCTCCGTGGCCAGTTTTCATAGGGGCGAGCGCTTTGTTCACTTGCTCCTGTGTCCCAGAAGGCAGAGAGGGTCCTATCCACGGTGGTGAGAGTGCATCAGACCAGCAGCCCTGAAGGGAGGGCGTTTGGCCCTTCTTGAAGGCTCTGGTCTCATCACCCTTCCCTTGGTTTATTAACCTGCCCCCTGCATTTTCCATGCATTGTCAAGTCTGCCATACTCAGAGGCTTCAGCCGGGAAGGCCTGTGAAAGTAGAAGGCGTGCGACCAGCCCCGTCTTGCCCAGGTGTGACCAGTCCCAGTTGGTGCGCACGTACGAGTGTGGTTCCCCTCTTCCCCTCTAGATGGATTTGAGGACTACGGTCCCTCATGCGACGGCAGGGGGATGACAGCCTTCTTGGACGTTCTGGGCCAGGAAAACCTGCCTACACTTGCTCGCCTGGAAAAGTACACTTTTTCAGCGACAACATCTTCAACTGGTAAGCTGTGCCTGGCCTGCGTACGGTTAAGGGGCCACTGGCGGCCACCTGTCTGTGACAGCCTTGCAGGATGCATGGTGGAGGTGGAATACAGGCTGTCCCCTGGATGCTGGGAGTCTGCCCGAACAGCACTGCGTTATTAGGGTTTCCCATTATTCTTGTTGTTGTTTTACTGACCACCCGGTAAGCCAGGAAGGAGACGGTGGTGAAATTTAATGGGATTTAAATAATCAGGATTGCTAACTGGCTTTCCTTCACATGTACGGTGCTCAGAAAAGTAAAACGTGTCCCGCAATTGAGAAGCATCGGTTGGTGCGTTGCTCGCCCGTCTTGTGTCTTGACGGCACTGGGCTTCAGGGACCTTTGTGCCACTTGTCCTGCACATCCTGCTGTCACACCTCACGGTGCTGGCAGGACCCTCCTCCGGGCTCAGCCCACGCCTCTTCCCTTCAGCAGACGACCTTGACTCTTCCTTCAGGAGGAAAGCAGAGACTAAGGCATCCCTTTGGGTTCCCAATCCGCCCAAACCTCATCTGCCGGCACTTCCCTCCTCCCTCAGAGGAGAAGGCGCTCTCTCGTCTCCCGTCTCCCTCCGTCTTCTTGTCTCTTCCTTGTCACCCCTTCTACGGGCCCTTTCCTTCCACTTAAAAACCCTCTCTCACTCTGACAGTCCTGCGGACTCTACCCGGCCCTCCCCGCATCCCTTCCCTGAAGGACAGGTTCTGCTAAGACTGGTTCCTACTCACTGTCTATTCTTATTACTCCTTTAAAAAATTATAGTCTCTGCTTTTACATCTGTTAAATCATAGAAGGCTCACAGCAAGTGCTACTGAGCGAGCCCAGTTAGTATCCCAGAGCTACAGCTGGGGAAGTGAGGGTGCTGCGAGCGGCGTCTTTTGATGAGCCGCTCTTCATTGAGGCAGGTAGTCCACGGTTTAGCAACTTTCTCTTTTAGGGTCTCTGCTTTTCATGTCCTGTGTAAGAGATGTCTGCCTCCCCCCAGGCCACTAGCGTATTTTCTTACACTGTCTTCCTGAAGTTTTGTTGTTTCCCGTTCACACTGGGAGCCACAGTCCACTTGGAATTGCTTTTCTTGTTTGGTATGATGTGAGGGACAAGTTCAAGTTTCATTTCCCTCCTGTGGTCTCCAGTTAACCCAGGGCCATTTATTGAGAGTGCTTTGATCTCTGCTCTGCATTGCCACCTTTGTCTTCAGTCAGGTGTCCGTTTCTGGACTCTCTAGTCTGCTGCATTGGCTGTGTATCTGTCGTAGCACCAGGACCCCACCGTCCTCATTACTGCAACTTTGTCATCAAAGTCTTGGTATCAGAGAGATTACCTGATACCTTGCTATCCCACTTTGTTCTTCCAGATTGTCCTGGCTGCCGTTGGCCCTTTGCATTTCCAAGTGTATTTTAATACCAGTTTATCAGTTTCTAGAAAAAAAAACCTGCTGGGATTTTCACTGCAATTGCATTGCATCTATAAATCAATATGTAAAGAATTGATATCCTTACAATATCTAGGTGTCTACTCCTTCCATTTTTTAAGATTTTCTTCACTTTCCCTGTGTGTGTGTGTGTGTGTGTGTGTGTGTGTGTGTATACACATATATACATATACATGTATAAACATACACATAAGTAACTATAAAACTATAATACATGGTTTTCTGTTGTAGAGATCTTTTGTATCTTGTTAGATTTAGTTCTAGGTATTTGATCTTTTAGGCTAATGTAAATTGTATCATTTCTTTTTTTTTTTTTTTTTTTTGCGGTACGCGGGCCTCTCACTGTTGTGGCCTCTCCCGCTGCGGAGCACAGGCTCCAGATGCGCAGGCTCAGCGGCCATGGCTCGTGGGCCTAGCCGCTCCGCGGCATGTGGGATCTTCCCGGACCGGGGCACGAACCCGTGTCCCCTGCATCGGCAGGCGGACTCTCAACCACTGCGCCACCAGGGAAGCCCTTAAGTCTTTTTTTGTTTGTAGTTGTTTTCCTTTTGATCTTAAATCTCTTTTACTCTCTAATTGATTCTCCCTGTCATCTTCCTCCTACATCATTTATTTGTTGAAGGGGTCGTTAGTCTTTTGTTTTGGCTGCATTGGGTCTTTGTTGCTGTACACAGGCTTTCTCTAGTTGCAGTGAGCAGGGACTACTCTTCGTTGTGGTGCATGGGCTTCTCATTGTGATGGCTTCTCTTGTTGTGGAGCACGGGCTCTAGGCACGCGGGCTTCAGTAGTTGTGGCATGTGGGCTCCGTAGTTGTGGTTCACGGGCTCTAGAGTGCAGACTCAGTAGTTGTGGCTCGCGGGCTCTAGAGCGCAGGCTCAGTAGTTGTGGCACACGGGCTTAGTTGCTCCACGGCATGTGGGATCTTCCTGGACCAGGGATCGAACCCATGTCCCCGCATTGGCAGGCAGATTCTTAACCACTGCACCACCAGGGAAGTCCCTCTTAAAGGGGTCATTAGTCTTGTAGAATTTTCCACATTCTGGATTTGGTGGTCATTATTCTCATGGTGTAATTTCATGTGTTCCTTTGTTCTCTGTATTTTCTGTAAACTGAAAATTAAACTTGGAGACTTGATTAGATTCTGCTTCAATTTTCTTTTAAACAATACTTCATATGTTGTCTTGTGTACTTTTTATTACAAAACATCAGGAGGCAAGGTCTGGTCGAGATGTTAATATTGAGCAGTGGGCGCAGGTGTTCGATTCTTTCACTACAAAATTCCTTACCAGCCTTTCTTCTAATGATTTTAATGGTCACAAATAATCACCACTTAGATCTGTTATTTCATTGTCTGTTGGCAAATGGTAATTTTCTTTTGTGTGTTGGAAAATGGTAATTTTCTTTTTATTGTCTGTGAAATCTGTAGTATGGCCCCATTTTCCATCCTGTTGTTGGCACTTGTTGCCTTTTCTCTTTTTTTTCCCTAGATGATTCTTACCAGAGGATTATCAATTTTATTAGTTATTTTGAAGAATCAAGTTTTGTCTTTGAATTCCTCTGTTATATGTTCATTTTCTAGTTCAGTAATTTTTACTCTAATCTGTATTTTTTTCTTCCTTGGAGTTTTCTTTTGGGGGGGAATTTAATTGCTGTTCTTTTTCTTACATCTTGTGAGGAATGCTTAACATTTTACTTTCTTGGCCTTTCCTTTATAACATCTGCATTTTACATTTTAAGATTGCTATTAAGTACTATATTAAGTATTATAAATACTTAAATATTATATTAGTTGCATCCTCAAGTTCTGATAGGCAATATTTTTCATTACCTTTTATTACAGAGTATTTTTAACATCCATAATGATTTCTCCTTTGACCAATGAGTTATTTAGAAGTATATTGATTAATTTAGAAATATTTGATGATTTTTCAGGTATCTTTCTGTTATTTGGTTCTTAGTTTAAGTCTTTTGTGGTCAGAGAACATACTTTGTATTATTTCTCTTCTTTACAAGTCGCTGAGATTTGTTTTGTGGCTCAGAAATCTACTCTAACTTGTTGCCTGTTTCATGTGTGCTTGAAAAGAATGTGCATCCCAACGTTTTTGGGTAGAGTATCCTATCAATGTCAACTTGGAAAGTTGTTTGAAAACATTATTCAGGTCTTCTTTATTCCTGTTTATTTTCTGTCTTCTTGTTCTGTCAATTACTGAGAGAGGAATGTTGGAATCTGTGACTATAATCATGGATTTATCTGTTTTTCTTTCAATTCTAACAATTTTCATTTTGTGTATTTCGAAGCTGTGTTCACACTTAGTATTGCCCTGTGTTCTTGAATAAATTGATCTCTTGATCAGTGTGAAATGTCCCTCTTTATCTCTAGTAATATTCCTTTTTCTGAAGCTTACTATGTTTAATATTAATATATATACTCCCGCTTTCTCTTGATTAGTGTTTGTATGGTATATTTCTGCCTATACTTTTGTTTTTAACCTTCCTATGTCTTATATTTAAAGCCTGGTTATTGTAGAAAGCATATAGTTGGGTCTTGCTTTCTTATCCAGTTTAACAATCTGCCTTTTAATTTGAATGTTTAGCTCATTTACATTTGTTACTTTTGATATGGTTCAGTTTAAATCTACTGTCTTGCACTTTGTTTTCTGTTTGTCTCAATTTTTCCTGGTATTTTCCTCTTTTCCTGCCTTTTTAAGAAAAATCGAATGAGTTTTTTAATAATTCCAATTTATCTCCACTATTGACTTATTAGTTATACCTCTTTTAAAATTTTTTATTGGTTGTTCTAGAGATTATAGTATATTTCTTTAGCTTATTCCAACTGTTCAAATAAAATTATTCCATTTTATAATAATAATTATGATTCATAATCCTGCAGTGCAGGATGCAGTATAAGAACCTTACAGCAGTGGACTTCTGTTTCCTCGCCCCCTATTGTCTTCCTACATTTTACCTCTGCACAAGTTACAAACCCTACAATACCTTGTTACTATATTTGCTTCAGATAGTCAACTATCTTTTTAAAGCAACTAAAATGAGAAAAATATTTTTTATATTTGCTATCATTTTTACCATTTTCATGCTTTTTAGTTCTTTCTGTAAACTGTCCATTTCTGTCAGATATCCTTTTGCCTCAAGAACTTCCTTTAACAATTCTTGTTAGCACAAGACCACTGTCAATGAATTCTCACAGTTTTGTTTTTTGGGAGGTTTTTATTTCACTTTAATTTTTTCTTTAATTAACAGACTTTATTTTTGTGAGCAGTTTTAGGTTTGCAGAAAAACTGAGCAGAAAGTACAGAAAGTCCCCGTATTCCCTAACTGCCCCAGCACGTCCAGCTCTTCCAGTGACCTGCAGCACGTGAATCAGACTTATTTTCAAGTCCTCGTCTGATTGTTCCCACATCGGCGGCCGATGACCTCACCCCTCCGCGTCTCCCTACCCAACACCTGCTCATCCACACGCTCATCTCCCTGCCTCGTTCCTCCACGTCCTTCTTCTCTGTCTTTAGAATCGCATCACTGTTGGTCATCATCGATTTTCCTGCCTCCTTACAGGCCTCGACTGTGAGCTCCTTCACAGCAGGACCTGGAACTTGCTGGTCTCTGCACCCCAGGCTTCCTGCCCCTAGTCCAGAGCCAGTGGGGCTAAACTCATGATCGTAACTGCATGAGTGGGTGAGGGAAAGAAGGGACAGAGACACCACGGGTTCCTTCCGTGGTGACATTTCCAGGGAACATTGCCATGTGAAATCAAGCCACCCTCTTTCTTCATGTTTAAAAAAAATTCACAGAAATAATACATGCTCTTTGGAATTTAGCAATTTCAGGAGTTAAACAGTGAGAGTCTCCCTCCCTTCCCCCCATAATCTTAGATAGTAACCATGAGCCGTTCAGTGTATATCCTTCCACACACTTCCTACATGAGTGTATGTATATGTGAGTGTGTTTATATGTACATGTATTGCACACATATGCATAAACATAATTTTTAAGAAATGGGTTCATACTGTATGTAAAATTCTTCCTCTTGTTTTTTCATTTCATGTATCATGGGCATCTTTCTAACTCAGTGCATTTCTATAGGTACCTTTAAAAATGGTTGTATGGGGGCTTCCCTGGTGGTGCAGTGGTTGAGAGTCTGCCTGCCGATGCAGGGGACACGGGTTCATGCCCCGGTCTGGGAAGATCCCACATCCTGTGGAGCGGCTAGGCCTGTGAGCCATGGCCGCTGAGCCTGCGCATCCGGAGCCTGTGCTCCGTAACGGAAGAGGCCACAACAGTGAGAGGCCCGCGTGCTGCAAAAAAAAAAAAAAAAAGGTTGTATGGTATGCCAATGTATAGCTACATCATAATTTATTTTAGCTTCCATCTTTTGATAGACATTTTGATTGTGATTCTTTGCTTATATCGTAGTATGGTTGATGGCTGACGCACTAGAGGACTCACTGTGTGCCGGGTGCCATGCTCTGAGCTTCACGTGCATGATCTCATGATCTCATTAAAGCTTCCTCACACTTTCCTGAGGCGCACAGTTGTCCACTGTTCTTTCATGTCATTAGCACAGCTGACAGAAGTATCGACTCTGATGCTTCTGGACTCTGCTCATCCGCTTTGACCTCTCCAGGTCATTCCAACATCAAGCAGCCAAAGTGTTGGTGCCAAAGCGCCAACCTGTTTGCGTCTTTAGCTCTCTCTCATTCTGCATTCACAGCGGTGGATGTGTCCCTGCTTCAGGGCCCTCTCTTACCCCTTTCCTTGCTTTCCTTAAGAGGGCAGGCCTCCTGTGACCACTTGAGGCTGGATGCAACTCTGTCTATCCGTTCTATGGCCCTACAAGCAGATTGGGGATCTTAGTTGCTTGATTTCCCCTGGGAGGCTGCCATGAATGTGGTCCAGTGAAATGTAATCAGGGACTTTATAGTGTCTGTTCCGGCTTCCCCAAACCTCCTGGCTGCCAGATCTCGACCTTTCATCCCAGGGGTGGTATAAGTCTCTCCATGGGCAGGCTCGAGCTGATGGATTTCTTCCCGTAGTATGCTGGGCCAAAAGATGCCTCTTTGAATTCCACGTTTCTAGTTATCTTTTTCTGAAAATCAAGGTGGGTTTTTGACTTCAGCTCTTCTCCGGATGCTTGGCCAGAAATGACACAGAGACGTGTATTATTTCTAGATTGTCAGGTACCCAGAGGAGCAGACAGAGGCAGACAGAGGCTCCTTTCCATTTGCTCCAAGACACCCATCAGGAACGCCAGTCCCTCTTTGCGGGCACACCAAGGCCTCCAGGCCACCGTTAGCCACTGTTGATCCCACTGACTTTTCTCCTCATCAGTGTCTTTGAAACAAACACCTTTATCAAGGCATACTTTTCATGCAATAAAATCCACCCACTTAGAGCGTCCAGTGAGGTGAACTTGGGGTAGACGCATGCGCTCGTGCAGTCATCCCCATGGTCAAGTTTGAACATTTCCATCAGCCCCTCGTTTCCTTGTTGGCCTCTTTGCAGTCAGTCTCCCCCTCTCTCACCACCACTGGCCCAGGCAACTACTGACCTGTTTTTTGATGCTAAGGTTTTGCCTTTTTAAGAATTTCCTATAAATGGAATCATGTGGTATGTAGTCTTTTCTGCTGGCTTCTTTTACTTAGCAAAATGCGTTTGAAATTCCTCCCTGTTGTTACCAGAAGTTCTCTCCTTTTTATTGCTGAGTCATATTCCATTGTATGGATATTCTGTGTTTTGTGTGTGCATTCCCCAATTGACAAATATTGAGATTTGTTCCATCTTGTGGCTATGATGAATGATGCTAATATGAACCTTTGTGTACAAGTCTTTGTGTGGACATATGTTTTTATTTCATTTGGGTACATACCTAAGAGGGAATTGCTGTGTTGAATGATAAGTGTGCATTTAACTTTTTGAGAAGCTGCCAAATTGTTTTCCAAATAACAAGTTGCATTCCAAATAACAATTGTGCTGTTTTGCATTCCCACAAGCAAAATCTGTGAGTTCCTGTTGCTCCATATCTTTATCAGCACTAGGTATTGTTATTATAATTTTAGTTCTTCTAGTGAGGGTCATGTTACCCCATTGTGGCTTTTTTTGGTC
Organism: Hyperoodon ampullatus; assembly: GCF_949752795.1. Classification (NCBI taxonomy): domain Eukaryota; kingdom Metazoa; phylum Chordata; class Mammalia; order Artiodactyla; family Ziphiidae; genus Hyperoodon; species Hyperoodon ampullatus. The sequence continues at coordinate 83,883,289 of NC_136927.1, read as the reverse complement.
TTTGTTTTGTCTCTGAACCTTATTTTGAAGTAACTTCAGATTTACAGAATTGCTGTAAAGATGGTACAGAGAGTTCCTTTATGCCTTTTGCCCAGCATCCTTTAATGCAGTGGTTCTCAACCAGGGGTGATTTTGCCCCCAGTGGACATTTGGCAATATATAGAGACATTTTTGATTGTCACATCATGGGGAGGGGGCAGCCAGGGGGCTGCTACTGACCTCTAGAGGGTAGAGGCCATTTGAGATTGAGATGGCCATCAGATGTCCCTTTGGACCATTTCCTTCTGCATTTTATTGGTCACTTAATTCCCTCCCGCTGTCATGGGACCTCTTTTCCAAGTCTATCTAGGCCTGAAGACTCAGTCAGAAAAGGAGAAAAAGGTTTTCTTTTGTGCAGGTGGACAGTTTCCACCTCCAGACTGGAGGATATGGGTCCTCTTCTTATAGGATGTTCCTTGACTGTGTCTTCTCCCTCTGGGCGGAGGTGGCTGACTTTCCTTTCCCCCATGATTGTATTACCTGCTCGTAGCACATGCCGGAATTAGCACACATAACTGTATGGATCCTTTCTCGCTTCCACAGTCAGGTTATTGCCAGAGGGCTGCTTGATATCTTCCGGGACTTCAGTAACAATGAAGAAGACTTCATAACGGTAATGGAGATCGTGGTCAGATTGTCAGAAGATGCAGGTTTGTACAAGGATTGTATACTTTTTTTTTTTTTTTTTGCGGTACGCGGGCCTCTCACTGTTGTGGCCTCTCACGTTGCGGAGCACAGGCTCCGGATGCGCAGGCTCAGCAGCCATGGCTCACGGGCCCAGCCGCTCCGCGGCATGTGGGATCTTCCTGGACCAGGGCACAAACCCGTGTCCCCTGCATCAGCAGGCAGACTCTCAACCACTGTGCCACCAGGGAAGCCCTGTATATAAGCTTTGATAGCTGATTGGCTTGCTTTAGATTTTGATCATTTTAACCGAAAATAGAAAAATAAGCCCTTCCATATAGCTCCCATATTAGTTTAAAATATTCATATGAGTATGACACAACGCTTTTAAAAAGGCCCAAGTGGATGTTTTGAGTCCTTAAATGGGTACTCTTTGTAAATGAGTCACCATTTACAGTGCTGAAGCAATTATATATTTGTGTTAAATTTAATGTGGTATATTGGAGGTAGAGCCGCTCTTTTGTTTGATGCTTTGCCTTAGAAATAATTGGGGTGCATGGATTGTGGGGGAGTGCATTTATGAAAGAATTATTTATAATGTATACATTCTGGCTGGAATTTAAATAAGCACAACCCATAGGTCTCGCATGTATGCCGTTAGTTGTAGTGGGTTTTGGACGCTGGCCCGGCATGCAGACCTCTTGCTCCCTCCTTGATTTATATATGGCTTGTTATAATAGAGTTGTCATTCTCTCTTCTTTTTATGTTTTTATATTGCCGTATAGCTTATCAGCTTTTTAAGCTCATCTGTGGCATAAATACCCTAAATGGGAAATGATTTTTAACCTGCATTTGTCTAATTTCCTTGATGAAGTATTTTAGTAAGAAAAGCTAGAAACTATCAATATATACTCTATAAGATGCTTGGCTTATTCTTATATAATTCTTTGTCTCATTTTTTTATTGCTGCAGAGCCCACAGTGCAGGCTGAGCTGCTGGAACAAATTCCTCCTCTTACCATTTTTCTACAGGAAAACAGATCCGATTTTCCTGTGGTGCTCTCTGAACATCTCGTACCCATCGTGGTGCGGTGCCTCACAGATCCAAACAACCAGGTGTGAAACATTATAACCTTAGGGTCTTTGTAGCAAATTCTCTTTCGTCTTATCTTAGCTGACATTCATAATTCAGAAAACAGCTGCTTAGAGTTAAGTGACTCAAGAACAAAAGGTCTTTTTGTGCCCACTTTCTTTAATCACATAGGAAGGTAGATGGCGCGCATTCTTATTATCATATTTCTTTTTGTTTTTGCGGTACGCAGGCCTCTCACTGCTGTGGCCTCTCCTGTTGCGGAGCACAGGCTCCGGACGCGCAGGCTCAGCGGCCATGGCTCACGGGCCCAGCCGCTCCACGGCATGTGGGATCTTCCCGGACCGGGGCTCGAACCTGTGTCCCCTGCATCGGCAGGCGGACTCTCAACCACTGCGCCACCAGGGAAGCCCAAGGATGGTTTTAAATAAGGAAAGAAGTCATCCTACCTCCACTGTCCTGTCTTCAGTATTTTGATTATTTTCGCATTTTCTTCTCCGGGTGCTTACATGTTTTCCTACATAGGTCTAATCATAATGCGATGCAGTTTCCTTCATCCATTCATTTGTTCAGACAGCTTCTGAGTGCCCATTATGAGCTGAGCATGGCGCTTCGTGCTGGGGATGAATAGATGAGTAGGATGGATTTTTCTACCCTAGGAAGCTCGTCTGTGTGTCATAGACGTTGTACATCTTCATAATCTTCATATTTTTAATTTTTTTGAATGCTTAGCTTCCTTTCAGCTTTTTTGTTCTGTAGATGCAGTGAGCTTCACAAAAGTTGCAGTTTTATTTTTCTGTCGGCTTTTCTTTTTCCTTTGGATGCATTCTTAAAAATGAAGTTATGCTGGGTTGGGGGACGTGACACGTCCTTTCTTGAGCTCTCACGGTGTGACGTACCGTGCCCTTGTTTCCTCCTCCTGACCATCTTGGGAAGAACGGGCATGCTGGTGAGTTCATCCTTGTTTTAGAAGTGAGGAAGCCGAGGTGCAGAGAAGTGTGGTTGTGTGTGTTGGGAGCCCGGGCTCCTGAGGCTCATCTGGTGTATGTATGTTTTGGGATTGCCCAGGTCTACTGGACATTGTAACCAATAGTTTCTCTCCCATTCTAGACCCTGAGCCCCTGACACTAGGACCTGGGTCTTCTTTATTTATCTCTGTGACCTAGCAAAGGGTCTGGTGGCTGGTAGGTGTTTGGAACTGCACTGGCTGTAAACTCTCCCTTTGGTAACGTAGCTGTCCTGAGCTCCTTGCCTCTGTCTCAGGGGAACGGCCGTCCGACCTCTTTCTCCAGTCTGATGTCTTCCCTCCCCTCTTTGGTCCCATCTCTTGTTCATAGCTTGCTTATTTTCCAGTCTTTCTCTTTTCTCTTTCAGTTATAATCATGCCTAAGTCTCCCTCATCTTTGGTTCCCTGGCCTTGACCCTGAGCGCACCATCACTCCTTTTCCAACTGTCTGCACTGTGGCCTTGACCCTCTGTGGGCTCCCGTTCAGGGGTCAGCTTGTACTGCAGCTGGTGGTCCCGAAGCCAGTGAGAGGTATCTTGCCTGGACTCAACTAATCTCATTGTGAAATCTGATGTTTTGGTTTTTTTCAAAAATAGTTTTAATTTATAAAATTTCATAAAATATTTTAATCACATGGGAGGATTATGTCATAAACACCCATATCCCTAACCGCCTATATTTGAGAAATGTTTAACCTTTTGAAATTTTGCTTCAAACCTTTTTATTTTTATTTTATTATTTTTTAAAGTTTTCTACATACAACAGCTTTCTTTTATTAATTAATTTATTTATTTTTGCTGTGTTGGGTCTTCGTTTCTGTGCGAGGGCTTTCTCTAGTTGTGGCAAGTGGGGGCCACTCTTCATCGCGGTGCGCGGGCCTCTCACTGTCGCGTCCTCTCTTGTTGCGGAGCACAAGCTCCAGACGCGCAGGCTCAGTAGTTGTGGCTCACGGGCCTAGTTGTTCCGCGGCATGTGGGATCCTCCCAGACCAGGGCTTGAACCTGTGTCCGCTGCATTGGCAGGCAGATTCTCAACAACTGCGCCACCAGGGAAGCCCCAAACCTTTTTATTTTTATTTATAAGTTGCAGATATGGTGAAAACTGCATGGGGCCCCTCCTCCATCCATTCCCCCTTCTCCCTTTTCTGTAGGAACCTGCCACCCTGGCTTGGTGTGTCCCTTCCATGCCGGGTTTTATAGTCACACCGCCAGTGTAAGTGGCCCTGAATAAGAGAGTGTCTTGTTTCAGGTGCTTTAAAACCTTACATAAATGACATCAGGCTGTATTTTCCCTTCTGCCACCTACTTTTATTCTCCCCGTTTTTAAGATCTATCCCCGTTGATCCAGAGAGCTCTTGGTCACTCACTTGAACTATTTTATGGTGTTGCATTTCTATTTTTTTCACCATCGATTTGTCCAGTGACTTCCTTTTTCCTTTGTTTGATCCTTTTGCCCCATTTGCCACTGTTAACTACTTTTGTGGTTTTGAAGAAACCTTTCTTGGACGCCCACTCAGCAATTATTGTTGCTCCATCCCGATATGCCCCAGACACTGTCCTTTATGTATATGAGGTCGTTTCATCCCCACAGCCACCTGTGAGATAGGTACTATCATTGCCCACTTCTACAGGTGAAGAGATTGAGGCTCAAAGAGGCTGATCCCCTGCCCAGGAGGCCCCACTGGTCATCATCGCACAGTGCAAGTCAGGCACAGCATTCGCACCACTGCAGTGTCACCTGCTGGGCTCGGAAGTGTCCCCCCCGCCTTTCCCTCCCTGCCTGTGTCTTCACCAGTCTCCATCACCAGCCCTGGTCCCCGCCCACCCTTCAGGCTGTTGTCTGGTCTTTTTCTCTTGTGGTGCCGGGTCTCATCTGCGCCCCTGGGCCTGGGGAGGTCCCTGTGCGTGCGAACACCAGGACGCCGCGTCTCAGCTGGGCCTCCGGAGTCGGTGCGTCGCTGACCTCCTCCCCCAGAGCCCAGTGGCTGGCTGTCCCTAGAGATCTACTGCATCAGATCCGCAGAGTTCAACTCTTCCAGCACCCAAACCTGGTCTCTTTACCTTCAGTCTTATTTTCTCTGTTTTATTTACTGGTGCCTGGAGGCAAAGATCCCGAGTCATCTTTGATTTTCTGTGACCACGTGCATGCAGGGACCCCCTCTCCTCTGTCCCCTGCCCCCAAGCCCATGCCTGGTCACAGCCGGAAGCGTCGCTGCGCAGGAGCCCCTTGCCTGCTCTCAGCATTTAGAGCCCTTCGAGGTTTCTAAACTGTCACCCTCACTGAGGCCAAGACGATCTTGTCACTCCTCTGCTTTTCCACCCTGGGGCTCCCACGGTGCCGGAGTAGCTGCCAGAAGTCTTAGTGGGACCTGTAAGCCTTTCCCACTCCCACCTCGCTGGCCCTTCAGGCTCGCACTCCGCCATCCACCCGCCGCCCCCATGCTGTCACCCGGGACTTCTCCCCAGAGTTCATCTCTGTGCTCATGAGCACGCTGTCCTCTCCCCTTTTCCTGCTTGCGGTGTTAGTCTCCTGGGGCTGCCAGAACAAAGTACCACAAACTGGGTGGCTCAGAACAACAGCACCTGTTCAGAAACTTCTCTGCTGGCAGGCCTCCGGGGTTCCAGTCTCCCAGGCTCGCCTCTTTATAACCAGTTCCTGTCTTATCACCTGCGACTCTGCCTGCACATTTCTGGGTCCCGTTGCTATTCCCCTGCATCCCCATCACTGCGATGAGCTGCCAGTCTCATTACTTCCTCTACAGATTGGAATTTCCTGTGCTTTCACTTCCCCAAAACGTTCTCTCTCTAGCCTCTTAGGAGCCCTCGAGCTCCGGCGGTTGCTCACCCGGTGCAGACGGTGAGGAGCAGGCAGCTCCCCAGCTTTCCGCCTCTGTCCCCAGGAGCCTCTGTGCGCGTGTCCCGCCTCGCAGGGCAGGTCCTCCCCGCCAGGGCTCTACAGAGTGTCGGGAGGACAGCGCCGCGTTTTCCCACCCCCTGCCTGCGTGGTACCCGCTCTCCAAGTTCACTCTCTGCGGTGGGAAGACAGACAGCAATGTGTCATCATACAGGAAAAAATGCGTGTATGTGTGTGTGTGTGTGTGTGTGTGCGTGTGTAGAAATCTGGGGTAGGCTTTGTGAAGGCAAAGTGCAAGCCTGGTTGCGCTGTCAGAGTGTAGATGGGGAACCCGACCCGAGTGGGGAACGGGATGTGTGGCCTGAGCGCAGAGGAACAGTCGGTGCCGTTGGTGGCCTCATCTAAGGCCTGGGGGAGGAAGTGACCGGAGGGCCAGAAGATCCGTGTGGTGGGGCGGGCGGGGCCGGGGGAAGGAGGCAGGGGCCGGCCTGGCACTCACCGTAGGGAGTTTGGTCTTTGATCCTGAAAGCACTCTGGCTCATTCTGTGTTTCACCTTTGGCCTTTTCCAGGTTAGAAAATCAAGTCAGGAGGTGCTGTGGATTCTTCTGAAACAAGATCTAATTTTCCAGCACGATATTGAAAACAAAGTGTGTCCAGTCCTGCTGGCACTCTCTGCCCCTGACAGTGATGATGAGTACAAAGCAGAAGCCGTGAGTGTAAGTCTGTTGGGGAGTGACAGCCCCAAGCCTCGGCAGACTGTCCCATAACTTGACGTGTGCGGGACTCGGAGCGTCACTTGCGTTCAGTGCTGATCGGCACTGTTCCCATAAACAAGGCAGCTGGTGGTGTGGCCTCCATCGGAGAAAGTTCTCAGTTCAGATCCAAGCTTGTCCTGGAAGTGATTATCCTTATATCCAATTGTTTCAGGAAGGCAAAGCTTGGGAAATCAGAGTGATTGGGGCAGAGGTGAGGCAGCTGGCATGGACTTCTGCTGGGCAAGATGCTGAGATCTATTAGGTAAAGCCTTGAGCCAGCTTGGGTCATGGACCCTGTTTCCCAAAGTAAGGAACCAAGTGTGGTATGGGAGCTGCTTTTAGGTGGTACTTGGACAACTAGAAAAAAAAAGTCGAATGGACACGTGTGTCTGTTTTATAAATTAACATGAGACTAAACTAGGTATGTCAGCAAATAAGAGAGAGTCTATGTGAAGAATGTGGCCATCACGTTTACAGCAGTTTGGGAAATGCTGGGTTCAAGTCTCTGTGCTCTTGTCAGTTAAAGGTATATGATGAAAGAAAGAGTGTAGGTACTGAATGTCTTCTACTTTTAGTAGTTAATTTTATGGTATCCTTGGGTCTGTAGGATTCTGTACCCATTATGAAGTGATTATGCAAGCAAGGACTTCCTACTTGCTTCTGGAACCCTTGTTCACAAACTAGCTGTTGGCGAGCCAGTGCCGGCCTTCACGTGCTGCCCTTAGACTAAGACCCAGCTTGTCCTCGGGCTTCTCCTTCATGGGTCAGGGGAAGGTCATCCAAGGCCACCTTGTGTTCCGTAGCTGCTGCTCCCTCCCCAGGGACCGAGGCAGGGGTTGCTGCACCGGCCGGCCCTTTGTGTTGGCATCACAGAACTAAACAGCTCCAGGAATGTTCCAGCATTTTAGGAAAATACATAAGGATTTACAAAATCTTAAGCCTTAATTGTGAGTACAATAAGATAGAGTTGTTTTCTTGGTTGAGAAAGAATGATGTTCGAAAAAGGAATTCTTTTTCAAAGTGGAAACATTATACACCATGGAGCTAAAAATTTGTAATACAGCATCAGAACATTTGGTCATTATTCTTCATTTATGTAAAAGTTGTCCTCAACTATGAGTTAAAGGTCTGGCTTTTTTAACTAATTTAATTTTTTGCATATTCCTTATGTTTATAAGATGAATCAGGCTGAAGAATAATTGATTATTAAAATTCAAATTCTCCAGGGTTCTTTGAGAAATTTCAAGTTTCCCTGTAAGAAATTAAATTCATTTTGCAGAATGAACCTGGATAATATCATTTAGTTGGGATACTTGGCAGTTGAGTGGTAAACTTTGCCAACTAGATCTTCTTTTTCATTTGAAAGTTGGTTAGGCTAGTTTCCAAAGCTACTACTGACAACTAAATATCTTATCCCTAAAGACTGCCAAATACCATGACAAATAATTTTAAAGGCGTTTTTGCATGATTCTTATTTTGTTTTGTTTCCAACCACTCCATTCTTGTCAGCAATATTCTTCTTTTCTTTTGGTGAAAATATTTGGCAAATATAACAAGTCTTCAAAAAGCTCTCTTCACATTTCACTTGCAGAACAAATTAGTTCACGTAAATTGTACTTTTTATTCAAAGTGGGTTGCCGATTTCATTACTTGAAATGCGCAAGCTTTTAAATGTGGCTGCAAAGAACAGAAATGGTCTTGAACCCTCCCCAGGTAGAGGCACATCTGCGTTTCAGGGCACTTCTGGAAGATTGCCACTTCTCCTCCCTTAGGGCCCCGAGGGAAGCAGGATTTGGGGCTCCTTGCCTGGCCCGTGTGTGCTTGGGTCAGACCCAGAAGCTGTTCTGTCTTCCCTGATTTCCTGGAGGTCAAGGAGTCTTGGAGGGGGTCTCACTCCTTGGGCCCCCAGAGTCCTGGAGTACAGAGGGTGCTGTTCTCTTTTCAGCTAGGAAATGACAGTACGATAGGGAGTGGATTTCATTCTTCAAGGGACAGAGGCCACGTGTGGGATTGGCAGAGCTTCCCCAGGAGGACAGCGCTCTCATTTAGCTGGTCTGAGTGACACCCCAAACACTGTGGCTACCAACATGTATGTGTGAGGAGGTGACAGGTGAGAAAAGAAGCCAATTGCACTGCTCCGATGCCCTTGTATTTTGGGCTTTCTTTGCAGCCATATGGTGTGAATGTTGCTACGTCCATATGTCCATAAGCACACACTCTCGGAACAGTGCTGTTTTGAAGGAATTGCTTCTTGCTCCGAGGAAACGGCGTGCCTCTATAGACAAAATGTGCATCTATTCATTAGCCTTTGCATTCCCTTTGGAAGTTACAATCAGTTGATTCTGATGCCAGCCACCCTAGTGTATACATGATTGAGAGAATCGGAGCTAGCCAACTGGACATGTCCTGGACATTTTAAAATTGAGTTATGCAGTGCAGGTTATGTGTATTATGTGTTGGTTTCTTATGTTCTGGTTTCTCAGATAAATGCAGTTTGTTCTGCGAAGTCTGTCTAATATGCCAGGCGACATTAGCGACTCCCTCCTTCACGCATCCCGGAGGCTTGGTTCATAGCTGTCTTCTGTCATTTAGCAATCGAACTGCGAACTTCATTTGTTTGTTTATTTCTCTTTCAAAATAGTGCGCTTCTTAAACAACAGGTGTCTTTCTGCCCTCGGCACCCAGCACAGTGCCAGGCCCAGAGTCAGTACTAAATAAATGTTAGTTGTTGAATGAATGAATTGGTAAAACCTGGAAGCGCTGTATCCTGTAATTATATCTAGACAGCATAAACAGGCCACCGGAGACCAATTATAATTCCTCTCGCTTGCAGGAAGGCCATTAGCATTCTGAGATTATAACTAATTGTCAGAAGCCTATTTTTCTCTCACAACAGGTTTTCACATTAAGGCTTCCTCATTTTTTTGTTGTCATTCCTAGTTTTGAGCTCATTTTTACTTGTGCATTTATTTAAAAAGAATGTTGTGGTTGTGTGCTATAAAGAATAGTTGGCCCCCAGCAACCGAGTGAAGATCGTCATTGCATACAAGTGGTTCCCAGGGCCACGGGAACGTCATTTCTTGTCGCTCGGAGTGCTGACTTTTTAACGATTCTGGATTTGTTGCACACGGGTAGTAATAAGGTCGTGTGGGCGTGGCATATGGAGAGGGTGGATAGAGATGCCGGGCCCTCTTTAGTTGCCCGTCACCGTGGATACGAAGCCTCGTGGCTCATTTATGTGGCCGTCACTCTATGCAGTTCTGCCGAGCATCATATCAGAAATGTGTGTCTTCTAAATTCGGAAGACACAGCCTTTCCCTCATTTGTGTTGTGGGGATAGTTTCCTTTTCCCCCACCCCCGTTGGTTCTCTTTTCCCTCTTGTCTGTGATGTGCAGATTCCACGTAGAATAGTGGGTGAACTGCTAACCAGGAGCTTGCTCTGCTGTTTAAAAAAAAGAAAAAAAAGGCAGTGCTGTGCAGTGGGCAGAGTGAGGGATGGGAAGTCCTTCCTTCTTTCCTTTCTTCTTCCCTTTTTCTTTTTTTTGGAGGGGGGTGGGAGAGTTCTTTAAACATATTTGGGGGTAACTTTTCATTCTGTCTTAATTTTAAACTTGTAGAAAAGTTGCAGGAGTGAACTCCTGTACATACTTTATCCCACTTCTCCAGCGGTTTATACTTACGTCTGTCTGTTTAATCACATCCTCTCTCTTTACACATCTGCACACACACACAGATATATACATACACATATGTGTGTATATTTTTCTGAGCCATTTGAGAGTAAATTGGAGACATTGTGCCCCTTTACTCCTAAATAATTCAGTGCATATTTCTTTTTAAAAAACAAGGAAATTCTCTCCTAAACAACCATAGTACACTGATCAAGATCAGGAATTTTAACCCTGATACAATACTAATATCTCATCCATGGTTCATGTTCAAATATTTTCGTTTGTCCAGGATCACACATTGCACTGAATTGTCGCATCGCCTCTGTCTCCTTGAACCTGGGGCAGATCCTGAGTCTTCCTCTGAATTTTGTTAACATTAACATGTTGGAAGAGGGATGCCCTGGAAGTAATGTTGTGTCCTCATGTGTCATGTTAGGAGGCCCAGGACTTCAGTTCGTCCTGATATTGATGATGTTAACTCTGGTGACTTAGACAGAGGTGGTGTCTGCCAAGTTTCTCTGCACCGCTTTTCCCCTCTGGACATAATAAGGGGAGTTACTTTGCAGCTACACAAGTTTGCTGTTCATTAAATTTTCACCCACTAATATTAGCATTCACTGATGATTCCAGCTGTCATTCTACTGTGAAGAGCGTTCCCTTCTCCATTATTTGCTGACATTTTGTTGAGATTTTCACATCTATATTCAAGTGGACTATTGTAAGCAATTTGCTTTTCCTGTTATGTTTTTGTCAGCTTTTAGAATCGGGGTTATTCTGGCTTCAAAAAATGAGTTGGGAAGTATTCCCTGCTCTCCTATTTTCTGAAAGATTTTTTTTTTTAAGATTGGTGTTATTTTTCCCTTAAATATTTGTTAGAATTCACCAGTAAAACCTCTGGTTCTAGGGTTTTCTTTGTGAGATGGTTTTTGATAACAGATTCAACACAGATACGGGCTATTCAGGCTTGTTATGTCATCTGTGTTATTGGGTAAGTTGTATATTTTAGGGAATTTATTAATTTCATCTAAGTTGTTAATTTATCAAGTTGTTGGGATAAAGTTGCTTACAATATTCCCTTACCTCTTAATGCCTGGAAGATCTGTAGTTTTATCCCTTTCATTTATGATACTGGTAATTTCTACTGTTTATTGTTTCCTTCCTTCTACTTACTTGAGTTCAATTTGCTTTTAGTTTTCCCGTTTCTTAAGGAGGAAGCTTAATATTTTTCAGCCTACCTTCTTGTCTACTTTAAGGGTTTAAAGCTACACATTTAGTGTTTATATCTTTGTGATGTATTGACTCTTTTACTAAGAAGTGACTTTCTTTACCACTAGTCGTAATCTGTATCTTGTAGTCCACTGTGATATTACTGTAACCACTCCAGCATTCTTATGCTTACTGCCCATCATAGTATATTTGTTTACATCTCTTTACTCAAAACCTTATATGTCTTTACATTTAAAATGCTCCTGCTTTCATTAGCATAGAGTTTGGTCTTCCTTTTATAGCCAATCTGATAGTTTCTGCCTTTTAATTGGAGAGTTTATTCCATTTATGTTTAATGTAATTATTGATATATTTGAATTTAATTCTGCCATTTTGTTATTTGTTCTCCATTTGTGTCATTTGTTCTTCTGTTATTTCCTGCCTTTCCTCAGGCTAATTGGATATTTTTGTATACTGCACTTTAATTTCTCTATCGAGGATTTTCAAAAATGTAGGACCTTGCAACATCGTAGCTCCCTCACCCTCTCCTCTCTGTGCTGTGGTTGTCATATACATTATGACATGTACATCACATGATGATCCTGGTAATGTGGTATTATAATTTTAGATTTGAACAATTCTATCTTTGGGAGAAAGTAAGAAAAGAGAAAACATGCATAGCCCTTTATACCCACATTTTTACCATTTTTGGTGCTCTTGCTTCCTTTCCTAGGTCTGAGTTTCCATCTGGTATCATTTCCCTGCAGCCTGAAGAACTTCCTTTAATACTTTTTTTGAATTTGGTTGGCTGCTGCTGAAATCTCCCAGTTTTAATCAGAAAATGTCTTTATTTTGCCTTCATTTTTGAATGATAGTTTTACTGGATATAGAATTGAGGTTTGTTTTTGTTTTTCCTTGCAGCACTTTAAAGATGTCATGCTGTTGTCTCCTGGGGAAGTCAGCTGTCATTCATATCGTACTCCTGTGTAGAAAATATCCTTTTTTCTCTCTCTGCTCTTGAGATTTTTCTCTTTATCTTTGCAGAGTGAATGCTTATCCTGCTTTGCATTTATTAAACTCCTTGGATCTGTGTACTGATGCCCTTCACTTAATTTGGGCAGTTTTTGGCTATTGTTCCTTTAGGTGCTTTTTCTCTCTTTCTCCTTTCAGCCCGGGCCTTATAAAGTTGGGACCCTTGATATTGTCCCGACAATAAGTCTTTGAGGTTCTGTTTTTGTTTGTTTGTTTTGTTTTTTTAAGTAATTTTTGTCTCTGATGTTCAGATTTAGTGATCTTCATTGATCTGTTTTTAAGTTTGATGACTCTTTTTGTCATCTCCAATCTGCTATTAGCCCTTTCCATTAAACTTTTTACTTCAGTTATTGTCGTTTTTAGCTCTAGAGTTTCCATTTTGACCTTTTAAAAAAATTTTATTTATTTATTTATTTATTTATTTATTTATGGCTATGTTGGGTCTTAGTTGCGGCACACAGGATCTTTCATTGTGGCAGGTGGGATCTTTCGTTGTGGTGTGCGGATTCTCTAGTTGTGGCGCACGGGTTCCAGAGCGCATGGGTTCAGCAGTTGCGGCGTGTGGGCTTAGTTGCCCCACGGCAAGTGGGACCGTAGTTCCCTGACCAGGGATCACACCTGCATCCCCTGGATTGGAAGGCAGATTCTTAAACACTAGACCACCAGGGGAGTCCCCATTTTGACCTTTTTTTATAGTTTATATATCTCTGTGATGTAGAGATTCCCTATATGTTCTTTTTTTTTTTTTTTTTTTTTGTGGTACGTGGGCCTCTCACTGTTGTGGCTTCTCCCGTTGCGGAGCACAGGCTCCGGACGCGCAGGCTCAGCGGCCATGGCTCACGGGCCCGGCGCGCTGGCATGTGGGATCTTCCCGGACCGGGGCACGAACCCGCGTTCTCTGCATCGGCAGGCGGACTCTCAACCACTGCGCCACCAGGGAAGCCCTCCCTATATGTTCTTTATGCTTGTATTTTCTTCTCATCCTTGAATATATTTATAAAAACTCCTTGAAATTGATTGTCTGGTGGTTGCAACATTTGGATCATCTTGGTGTTGATTTCCGTTGATTGCTTTTTTCTTTATTATGGGTCACTTTTTCCTGTTAATACATAGTTATTTTTAATTGAATACTGGACATTAAAAATGATACACTACAGAGATCTGGATTCTGTTTTATTTCTCTAAAGTGACTTTTTACATAGCAGGCAGTAATCTTGTCTGATCTCCAACTCCCAGCTGTCTCCTTTGTGGTGAGCAACAGCTGACGCCTCTGCTCAGTTTGTTTAGTTTCTGGCTGCTGCTTTTCTGCTGGGCCCCTGGGGTCTTCCCCATATATGTGTAGTTTAGCAGCAGCCAAAGATCTCAGCAAAATATAGACCCAGATTTTGGACCTTACTTGCAAATTTCTCCTGTTGCAGTTCATCTTTTAAGGACAGCCTCCGCTCCAGTTCCTGCCTTTTGGTTGCTCTCCAGTACTCTTTTTTTTTTTTTTTTTTTTTTTTTTCGGTACGCGGGCTTCTCACTGCTGTGGCCTCTCCCGTTGCGGAGCACAGGCTCCGGACGCGCAGGCTCAGCGGCCATGGCTCACGGGCCCAGCCACTCCGCGGCATGTGGGATCTTCCCAGACCGGGGCACGAACCCGCGTCCCCTGCATCGGCAGGCGGACTCGCAACCACTGCGCCACCAGGGAAGCCCTCCAGTACTCTTAAATGATTGTTTTTTTTATGTTTTTTTCAAGATTCTGTAATTGTTATCTGTAAGAGTGTAAGTCTGACCAAGCTACAGTGTTATTACCAGAAGTCTTGATTCTTTTTTATAGTTTCCATTTCTTTGGTGAGATTTCCTATATGTTCATTTGTTATGACTCTATTTGCCTTTTAGTTCTTGAACATATTTATAATAGCTCTTTAAAGTCCTTTTAAAGTCCACTAATTCTAACATCTGGATCTTCTGTGGATTTGTTTCTAGTGATTGAGATTTTCCTTGAATATAAGTCACATTTTCCCATTTGTTCTCACGTCTGTGACTAATGTATCTTCTCGATGAAACATTGCAGAAACTCTGGATTCTGTGTTTTTCCTCTGAAGCGTGTTGACTTGTTCTAGCAAACAGTTCAGATTCTGCTTCCTTTGCAGTTCTCAGCAGCTGAAACCACACAGATCCTTCTGCCTTCAAGCTATTGCTTTGCTCTGTGAAACTCACCATCTCCCCTGTGCCCACGTGGTGCTGAGATCAGCCAAGGATAAGAGTAGGATTTAATCAGAGGTGGGGGCTCTCCCTTCTTTAGCTCCCTTCCTCCATCCTTCCCTCCCTCCCAGGATTTCTACCCTCACTTTCCAGCCTTCCTGGCCACTTCCATCTCTGTCCTCTGACTTCTCAAGCCAGTAAAACGGTACCTTTTACTTGGAAGTCCAGCTACCCCACGTGGCTGTACAGAAGGAAGGATGCCCCAGGCAGAAAGGCAGCAGCAAGCAGTGCATGTTGTACCCAGTGTGGTTTCCCCTCTCAAGGGTCTGCTTCCCTTTAGTCCCCACCAGTGTTTGGTTAGTCTTTAGAGATCGCCTGTGAGCCGTCTTTTATGCTTTGTCCAGCTGTTACTGTATGTCCCACCTCACTACTCTTTGGTTTTGGTAACATGACTTAACCTCTTTGAGCGTTAGTTTCCTTATCTGGAAAAATGAAGATAAGTGATACTCATGTCATAGGGTTTGAGGAACATGAAAGAGGTAATGCACATAAATTGTTCATTCACGTGTTGGGCACATGGTAGGCACCTGGCAAATGGTAACTCTTCAGCTTTAGACAAACCATATCTGAGTAAAACTTGAAAACTATTGGCCTTCTATTGATATAACTTGACAAAATGCAAAAGAAGGTGTTCTCTGTTTTGACCTCTTGGGTATTTTGGGAATATTTTTGATACTAGCTTTCGGAATCCAGTTAGTGATACGTGGGACATTTATGCTTTGGTATTCCAAGTGACCCAAGTTTTCTTGTTATTTGTAGATAATCTGCAAGCTGGCGTCAGTGCTGAGCAAAAGCACAGTTGAATGCCTGCTGCTCCCTCGATTCTGTGAGCTGTGTGCTGATGGGAAGCTCTTTTAAGTTCAGAAGGTGGGAATGTACAGTTTCAAAACTTGAAAAATTCAAAAGGTTAAAAAAGATTCGGGCTTCCCTGGTGGCGCAGTTGTTGGGAGTCCCCCTGCTGGTGCGGGGGACGCGGGTTCATGCCCCGGTCCGGGAGGATCCCACATGCTGCGGAGCAGCTGGGCCTGTGAGCCATGGCCGCTGAGCCTGTGCATCCAGAGCCTGTGCTCCGCAACGGGAGAGGCCACAGCAGTGAGAGGCCCGTGTACCGCAAAAAAAAAAAAAAAAAAAAAAAAAAAAGATTCAAAATTGATTCCTTTAAAGTGCCTGGACTTCCTCAGTAGACACAGTCTGGATGAAAAATGTGGCCAGTGTGAACTGTGTAAGGAAAACAGTGAACACTGTTGCCAGTTTTCCCTGCCATCCGGGCATCTGTGGAGACGTAGGGTTAGGCTCCGTGAGGGTAACCCTCTCGGGCACAGGAGGAAGAGACGTTGCTGGCTTGTGCTTCAATGCTGGGGCCCAGGCGTGCAAGGCCTTTTCATCACTGGGGCTGACTGGCTCCAGGACCCTCGCATGTTTGCTGTACCTTCCAACTGCACCCCCTGCACTGCCCTCCCCGTTTATCGTTTGTCACTCTGTTGTCATATTCTTCCTTCTGAAGACCATTGCCAGCCCCTCCCTGAGCAGCCTCACCGTCCACCTTGCTGTGCAGCTGCCCATCTTCCCTGTGGTCTCCCCTCGTGACGCAGAGGCAAGGAGCTGGGTCTCATTTACCTCACAGAGGACATTAAGGGTCTCTTTTGCTCTAGTGCTAACCAAAAGCATTATGTATTGAGATGATTAGGAGCCACAGTGTCCTAGCGTGTGGTGCTCTATTGTAAATCTTCTGTTTCCAGTGCAGTGGAGGCACCCGGGTGGTGCTGTGTGGGCATCGGGCTCAGTAAGTGCTTGTTAGCTGCCCGACCAGAGGAGTCGTTGCTCTCAAGGCTCCTGCTTGTTAGTTTTCATGATTTGTTAAGACAAAAAGAAATCGGAGGATGATGAGTATGCCTTTTGCCTTTTTAAGGTATGTGCCACAAATTTTGGTGATATTTGTCATGCTGTCAGACAAGAAGCCACTGAGGAATTTTTGGTATGTGACGTTTTGCCAGCTGTACTTGCTGATGCAGTTCTTAGGGCACTTTTGAAATTAGTGGTGAAGTTTTGTACTTATGAGTCTGTTACTTTGGAATGGCAGCTCAGTTTTGCATCCATCAGTTTCAGGTTTCTTGGCTCCCGAAGTAACATTTCTTATAAGCCTCAGGCAGCTGGTGTGTGGGATGCTGCGGGAGCAGCCCTGCCCTCTTCCCTGGGGACTTCTGCTGTCGCTTCCTCGCCGCTCGCTTTCCCCCTGGGCTCTTCTCACTGTCTAAGCCACCCTCTGTCCCTTCTCGACTGCTCTTTCTAGAACACTGCTCCACCACCTCCTCGCTCCTGGGTTTCAGAACCTGTGGGATTTTTTTCTTGGTTTACAGATTAAAATCCAGACCCTTGTTGACCCCTCAGTTCCCTTCACAAGTACCTTTCCTGCCTCACCTCCAGTCGCCTCCTTCGGGTCTGAACGCCGCCCTAACCTTCGGTCGTGCATCTGAACTGCAGGGAGGGCGGAAGGGGGCACGGCCGGGGTCTGTATTTTTGCTGACGTCCCTGGTGGTTCTCGGCACAGCAGTCTGGAGAACGACGTCACCAGGCAGCTGGGGGCTCTTCAGGGCCTCGCAGCTCTCTGCTCTCGTGCACCTCCCTGCCCTGCTCATTACTGCCCGTCTCCTTCCAGAGGCTTCCCTGCCTGGCGGGAGGACCCTGCTCACACTTCACACCCAGCTTGCGTGTGCATTTGTCTCTGTCAAGTTCCTTCCCTGTCTGGACTCACCTACCCGCTGGGTCAGAGAGACTTAATCTCTCCCTTTTCAGCATTCCATGACGTTCTGTTCAGAGTACTTGCATGTCCCCCACCGCACCTCATTGCGGCGTTGCTGACGGGCACTTCACTCCATCACGTTCATCTTTGCTTCTCCACTGCCCACCCAGTACCAGGCCCCCAGAGAACTGTGCTAAGTAAGCACTTGCCACTTTTACATGACAGGGCGTACTACCTGTGTGGCTGGAATACAACTAGTTTAACTGAAGCGCCGCACATTTACAGTCACACCGAGGAGGGCCGATGTGAACTTGTGAATGGACTCACAACCGTGTATATCCAGGGTGATGACAATCCATTGCATTCCACTGCACACAGTTTGCGTTCGTTCCGTGGACTGGAACTGTTTGCGGTACTATCAGGTTTTAACAGTATGCCTTCTTTCACTAAAGTACCCCAGCCAAAGACTGTGGCACTTGGGTGGGGCACTAGTTGGGGAATCCACAATTTCAAAGTCATTCACAATTCTTCTCTACAGTTCACAGACGCATGTCAGTCATTCAGCCTTTGGGGAGGTTTTCTGTATTATCTTGTTGAATTTAATGCAGTCATTTACTAGGATTAAGAGGTAAAGGAAGTTACTTATCCTAATTTCTGTTTGTTTAGACGATCCCTTTTGGACTCATAGCTTTTGTGTCATTAACTTATGGCTCTGCCTTAACTACGTCATTGAAACAGGTCTACCCTTTCTTTGGGTGACCGAGTCTGAGTGGCATGGTTTTGTTTGCTTTGGTAGTTCCCGAAGTTTTTGGAGCTCTGCTCAGACAACGCGTGGGCGATGAGGAAAGCCTGTGCGGAGTGCTTCATGGCCGTGTCCCACAGCACGTCCCCCGAGGGCCGGCGCTCTTGATCACACTGATCAGCGACCCCTGTCGATGGGTGAGTGCGGCCACTCGCAGGCCTCGGTGTGGCTTTGGACTTGGCACTGTGTACTGTGTCTTTTCAGTAACGGGTTGGCGTATTTAGACTTTGTGAGGATTATTAGGGCACCTAAAATCTCAGAAGTCTGGTGTGCAGTAAGAAAGTGGCACACACCTCAGCATTCATAGCAAACGAATATCACAGAAATGAGAAACGAGAAGGAGAAAGCTGTAACTGTATTGTTACCTTTTCTGTTATGATCATAAACATGCCCGTAATGATGAATAAGGTTTGTTCAGACGCTTGACAAAGTCTGGAATTATTTGAGGTAGAATTAATATTCTGGAAGCATACAAACTACATGGTGGCACTAAATTTTTCCTGATTTTCTGTTGAAAAATAGTTTATTTGGAACTCAGCGACTGCCTTAGAAAGCAATACATCTGCTTAGACATAATGTGGCGGACAGTAAATTGTCTGGTGATCAGCCATCTGTTCAGCCTGGGATCAGACCTGGCCGACACCGCGTCCACCGCGCCCCTCGTCTCTGGTTTCAGGTGCGCCACGCTGCCTTCCAGTCCCTGGGCCCCTTCATCTTCACCTTTGCCAACCCCTCCAGGGCTGGCCTTTATATTCGAGAAGATGGCACACTGAGCATCCGACCACCGGCTCCGGATTTGGACTCGGATTTCACCTCCGGGTCACCGGGTGCAGGCAGCCATGGTAACATGTCCTCAGCCTGGTAAGTTTTGGCTGGGATAATTATCAGGATCCCGGCTTCACCTCAAGCATCCACCTAAAATTCTAGCAATTATCTTGTCTGGAGTTTTAGTAACAGTGACCTTCTGGGCAAGATGGATTATTAGAGCTTTAATTATGTAAAGAAGCAAAAAGTAATTGCAATAATGATTTTGAAACATGACTACTGGGTTATAAATAATGAAGCTACTGTGTCTCTTAAATTTAGATAAAATATTCATTCAGAGTTGTGATTAAATAACCTATAAAGAAAATTTTGTCTTACTTTTTGATTAATGAAGTTCTTTGGATAATTTACACAGGGAAAATGTGACGTCTCCCCAATAGAATTTTGTGCCGTAGGATTTTTCATGCACATGAAGGTGACATTTCCTGACTCACCGTTAGTAAGCCCACACTGTTCTTCTAGTAAGTTCTAGTGATTGATCTAGAGTTCTGAGTTTGAGTTCTTTCCTGTTTCCTCAGAAGACGATGGGTACGTAGTAAGCAGGCCATTCGAGGTAGTTTACAAGCATCTCTCCATTGCGAATGTTCCTCCTCAGCAGTGTGGGAGGAGGTGATTCACGTCTCGGATGGCACGGATGCTTCGTAAGATGGGTACATCCTTCTCTCCATCTTTCTCCACCAAAATTCATTGAGTTCTTGCTGAAGGTCAGGCCTGTGTGCCACATCTTCCTCCTCAAGACTTTCCAAGTGGTTCACAAATAGCCAGTTCTTAGCGGCTCTAGCACCTTTTATTTTCTAATGCCTCCACCCCCTGGTGGAGGTACTGATGGGCAGTTAGTGCATGGAATCTCGCCACGGAAGGGGTGCCCGCATAAGCCGGGGCTAATGCCCCACTTGACTGTGATGGAGGGATTGGGTGAACCTTCCTGTGGCATTTTCAGTGCTTGTAATACTCCCAGTGGGGCAGAGGGCACTGATTGGACCTCTTATCCTCTGTGAGGTTATTAACTTCTGGCACCGGAAGACATGGGAGGTCGGATAGCCAGGTAGAGAGGAGGACCGGGCTCGCGAGGATGGGGATCTGATGTTTTCCCATTTTACTTCCAGTCTATTACACGGTGCTAAAAATTTGCTTCCCTCAATTTAAACTAGTTCAACAAAGCCGGGCCACACAGAGCCAGCTCTACCCATGGTAGGCACATCCACGGACACCAGCAATTTCCTGTGTGTCCGTAGCTCCTCCAGTGGCCTGATGGAGAGCCCAACGGAAGACTCTGTCTTGGCTGGAGCCGAGTTGACCAGGCTTTCCCCCGAGGCCACGAAGCTCCCCAGTGTTTACGACCTGCCCGTCAACAGCCATCCTGGACCAGACTCCTGGGCCCACACGGGGAGTCCTGAGGACGTTTTCAGTAATTTCCTTTATTGGCGAACTCCTCTCCCTGACATAAGCAAGGACTTAGAGCTGCTCCTGAGCGAGGCTGGCCCGCAGGAGGAAGGTGGCAGCACACCTGAGGCCGTGCATAGGAGCTTTGTGGCTAGGAGCGAGATTCAGAGAGTCCTGGATGGTTTGCAGGAGCATATGATGAACGATCCAGATGTGCAAGGTAACTGTTGCCCATGGTAATGAAAGAGAAAACGGGATCTTTCTGGATTGTGTGTCACCCGGGCCCATGTGGCTGTCCACGTGTGCGTACTTCCCTCGATCGACCCTGCGCACCCACCACGGGGGCGCCTGGCCCAGTCTCCCCACAGCCCTCACACCGGGGATCCTGCTGTTGCAGGTCTCTGCAAGGGTTTTGCCTCCTTGCTTTTCAGCCGTGTGACCTGGTTCTCAGATTAAAGCGGCTAGTTCTCGGGCGTGTCTGGAGCGGTGGAAGTTTTATTAGCTCCTTGGACACGGTTCTGTCTCTCGCCGTGTGACAGTGCCCTTTCTAGTTATGGACAGCCAAGGATGGTGCTCCTTTTGGAGCCTGTTAACTTGCCTAAACCTTAAGGTTTTTGCCTTGTACAGCTAGGAAAAGCACAACTTCTTCTTTGGGGTCTTTTTCATTTTGTGACTAGTGTTCCCACTGAGTGCCTGATCTGGGAGCCAGGTCTTGCAGTCCATATCCATCACCATGCCTCTTCTTTCTCTAAACAGGGCTATATTTGTATTCTTCCTTGAGTTGGGGAAATTGGAAAAAAAACAACACTTGCTGCTGTTACCGGGCAAAGATTTGTGAAGCTTTCGGGAAAGGAAATGTGAAAATCCAGTTAGCCCTGTGATTATTCTTTGTCTTTAAATTTGTAAAGGAAATTAAGTCAGTGTTTGCTGAAGGAATGAGCACATGTAACATATCGCTTCTAATTGTTATAGACAAAGGTCTGTTTTTGGAAAACACATTTCTAAAGCTGCATTATTCAGTGCTTGGACCCGGGCTGGGTGCCGGGGCAGTAATGCCCAACATGTGAAGCCCTTAGGGTCTGGTTGAGGGGATTATGGAAACAACCACCCAGCATAGGGAGTGGCACAGGCTGGGGCAGGGGTGGGCGCACAGGGCAGGAAGCCGGTCCCTCCTGGGGGCGGAGGAAGCATCTGGGAGAAGACCTCTCAGAGCGGCTGACATTTGACGCGGGCTTTAGGCAACGGCCAGGACCCCATCATCTTGAGAAGTCGAGGGTTGAGTTTCAGAGGTTTCTTC
The DNA here is from genome assembly GCF_949752795.1 of Hyperoodon ampullatus. NCBI lineage: Eukaryota > Metazoa > Chordata > Mammalia > Artiodactyla > Ziphiidae > Hyperoodon > Hyperoodon ampullatus. Next base: position 83,861,718 of record NC_136927.1, on the reverse strand, counting down.
CAGTTTCCTGAAATCGTTGTTTGTAAAATCTTGTGTGCATATGCAGACTTAATTTCTTTGTAAGGAAGGACCCGCAGCTTTCATCAGCACTCAAAGGGATCTGGGACCCCAAAAGATTGAGAAATAAACTACCCGTTGGGTATTTGTGAACTGGCCATGGCTGAAAATGTCACTCAGACCCCTGGGAAGGGCCTCGGGTGCACTGAGGAGGTGGCACCTTGCCCTGGGCCCAGTGGGGAGCCCTCGCAAGCTCTAAACATTTTAAGGACTCTTGTTGAATTGAACTAGTAGAAAACAGGATGCAGGCAGTATTGTGTGTGTGTTTGTGTTTGGAGGCTGGAGACATGGAAACATCGGTTTGTTTTACAGAAAGACATGTGAACGATGTCGTCTTCACTGTTAGGAGAGTCTCGAATAGCCGTGCTATGGACAGAAAGAACGGATAGTGCTCAGGGCTGGGTGAACGCGGTCTTTACTCGTCGGTGTGGATGGGGATGGATTGATCCCAGCACGCACGTGCGTGTATGTGCGTGTGGCAGAGCATCGGCCGCCCTGGTTTATAAATGGGGGATGGGACCCCCCCCCCCACCATGTCGCTAGGCCTCCCAGACAGCAGCGTTCAGGAACATCGTGTTGTCTTTCTGTGAAAGATGATGGACTTGAACTCTGATTTTCCTGACTGAGGCTTTTCGAGTTCAGGTTTGATGCTCTGTGTGTGGCTGGCGTTTAGTTGGAATCAAGTTAATGGCCGTAAACATCAGCACCTGGGTGAGAGCTCGCGCCCGGCGACCGACGTCCGGGAGGGGAGGGCTTGTGCGATGCGTCCACGTCCAGCCCGTCTTGTTGGGAGTGAATCCCCACAAACCAAATAAAGTTATTAAAACTCTTGGAACTTCTCTTCCTGCAGCTCAAGTTCAGGTATTGTCAGCTGCACTGATGGCTGCACAGCTCGACTCTGTGACTGAGCCCGAGCGCCCGCCGACAGAAGGGCTCAAGGAGGTGTCCATTTCAGACCCCAGCCCAGCCTCTGGCCGTCGGGCGGCCCCGTCGGCTTCACCCCCGCACAATGAGCTCGCCGCGCCAGGATGTTGCAAAGCACGGTGAGTCTTTGCCCTCTCCCTCAGCCACCGAGGAAGTGACAGAAATCACGAAGCTGCGTTTTCTTTTATTAATATATCCTGGCAGAATTGATAAATGGCACATTTAATTTTATTCTTAAGGTCATGTTTCGGATAACTAGACAGCGAATCAATCAGGTGATTGATAACCCCGACTCTCCTCCACAAAACAAACGTGGGGAGACCAAAACACCTTCCCTCTTCTCCAAAGACAGCCTGGTTCTTCGTGGGGATTAACCGTCTGAATGCTCTAGTTCACTGCTAAACCTACGCTTACATCTTTCAGTAGCAAGGGGAGGTGAATTCATGCAACTCCTAGAATGTAAAGTTGACGGTGACCTTTGAGATTGCGCATTACCTCCAGCCCGTCCTGTGGGCCTCCTTTAACCCGTGCTTGCTCAGGAGTGGTGCTGGATGCCGTTTCTAGGAGGGGAGCTTTTGAGAAGACAAGTAGCTCACTACTTTTTCTCCTTTAGTCTGGAACCAACCCCCGTGAGGCTGGGACTCCGTGTTTGGGGTGAGAAGGAAGCCTGGCACTTATTTCTCACCTTGAGTTTCTCTAGCTTTCCAGCTCGCTCGTGGTAGGAGGCTCTGATGCCTTCCTAATTCCTACTAAACTTGCACATGGACCCCTTTGAGCTGGGGTCCTTCACAGGTAGTGGTGAGACTAGCGAATTAAAATTCGCTAGCAAGGGGTCTGTGCTCATAAAGTCATGATGTGCGGGCACCCTCTCATTCTCATGTGCCACGATGGAGAATCTCTTCAAACTTGTGGTCTCCAGGGTCAGAATACCAATTGTTTCTCCATTCACACAGTTTACATTCTGATGTCCGTGATTAAACTAACTTATCACCTCCTTTTACCCCTTGGTCTGCTCCAGTGAAGCTAAACAAAAGACGAATTAAAAAAGCCTGAATATAAAATGTTCAAGGGTTATTAAGGTTGCCTTTGATTAGTAGGGAATGAGATGATATCCTGTTTTGCTGATTTGCTTCAAAAAATAGGCAAGAAAGCTCACGTTGTTACCTTTGTTACCTGGAGTATAAAAACCACCCGTGTTAAGTGGGAAGGTGTGGTCACGTTTACCTTGGTGGGAGATGTGATGGTATTCGGGCTTCTTTGTCATATACAGAAGTGAAAAAGGAAAAGAGAGAACAGATTCCTCCAAGTCGGCTGTCTTGAGTGAAGGACCTTAAAAGGGCCTGTATAATTGGGCTTTTGGTTTATGGCGGGGGATGTCAGGGCTCTTGAATTTGACTCTTAGGTTCCTAAGGGATCAGTCAGGATGCTTCTAGTTGCAAAAGAAGGAAAAAGTAACAAAACAACTCAGAGCTTAAGCATTGAGGACAGAAGAGGAGGTGAGGAGGCTGGTCGCCCTCGGCCCTTGCGTTGACCTTGGTCCAGCTCCCACTCTGCCATCTTCATGCACCAGCTTGGTCCCGAGGTGCCCAGGGGAAGGAGGGGCCTGTTTCTTCCCACTTGTCTCTTTTGACTGCCAGGTAGTTTTCTGGGGAAAGGCCTCCCAGTTCCTTCTGGGGTTGCCTTGACTTGGGGTGGTTTACTTAAACCTTAAGTAAACCTTGGTCCTGGAATAAGTGCTGTATGTAACTATGGCACTGAAGACTTTGGAATAAAATTAATTCCTAGAAGAAGAATAACGATTTATTATTTATTAATCTATATGAATTTATTAACTTGGAAAAATTGGAGTCTTAGGTTATCATACCAAAATATTTCTGTTTTATCATGTCCTCTGTTAAAATAAGCAGTACATTTCAGTGAAAACCTTGGGAATTGAAGGTTCTGGTAGTGTGCCTCAGAGCAAACGAAGCATCTATCGGTGTATTAATCGACTTTCCCGGATCATATATTGAGCTGATTTGTCAGAATCCATTAAGCTGGTAGACAGTATGACATTTCAAGTGCAAGTAGGAAAATCCATGTTATGGTTGAAGGAGAAGGTCAGGTCCATCTCAGTTAATGTTAATCAATGACCAGAGACCAATATGTCACCGCTGGATGGTCCTGCTCGTTTTAATTGTTAACCTAATGTAAAGGTTCATCAGCAAACATTAGAGGTATTTGTACATGTGAAAATTGAGAACAGTTTTCTAAGTAAATACCCTTTCATCAGCCATATCTTTTCACTCAGATTAAATGGGTCCCCCCACCCCCCCGCCTCTCCGTCCTCTGTCTGGGGTCCAGGGCGCTGTCCTCTCTCGTCCCTGAGAAATGCTGGACGTGCTCTTCAGCGTTTCTTGCAGACCTCGCCCTGCCTTCGGGAGTGGCCTCTGCTTTAGACATGCGACCGTTACCTAAGGGCATCAGCTAGCCACACCGGGGACCCTGGGGCCTAAAGAAGGGTAAATACAGACTTGAGTTGTTGGTACTCACCAGCAAGCACCTGTCTTTTGTAAGGGCCTCAAGCAGCCTTGAAACTAAAATGCACTTGAAATGACTGACCCATACGGTATCATATACAACTGTGCAAATGGATTCTTTCACATCTGGAGGGATACCATTGACTTCAGGGGAGCTCTGGTCTTGGTCTGCAGAAGTCATTTTTGGCCTTGAAAGAGGATTCTTTGAAGGGGGAGTGGTAGGACAGCTTCCTCCTTTGGACTACGTTGGTAATGTGCCTGATCAACTCTGCAGGGTCCAGGCGAACCTGGCGGTGGAACCAGTGACCATTTGGAGACCGACCAGAGAGGCATGGCTGCAGCCCACTTGAAGAGGATAAATCTAAATTACAGGTTCGTTCCTTGAAAAGAAAAGCAACTCAAAACTACGTTTTCTGGAAGTTAAATTTAAGAACGGCTGTTGGAACCAAATGTTTTTCTTCCATCAATATTAATGACATATCTTAGTTCATAATCTGTGTTGCTGATATTTCCTCTCTAACTTAAAAAAAGTAAATTCTCAAGTATTGTTTAAAGTCTTCTGAACAATCTCGAAGGTATTTTAATAAAGCAAATCAAATATGAGAAAAGAATTTGGCATGTATACATTCATATTTAGTGTCTGTTTATACAAGCCATTTAGCTCCTTTTTTGTCTGAAAAGTTTTCGACAGCTTCCTTTATTGAACTGTGTTTGGTTTTGTTCTGTCTTGTGGATTAGCTTCTAGTGCTATGGAAGTTCTCTTAAAGGTTTTTAATTATTGTATCCCCTTGTCCTTGCAGAGAAAAAGGTAAGTGGGTGATGTCTTATGAAGGCAGTGTCCCATCAGTTGGAAAAAGGTAGTAGTGAGCAGAATGTAGGGGCTCCGGCCGTAGGTGCTGGGGGCAGTTAAGAAGAAAAGAGGAGCTAGTTTGCATTCTCCAGAGCTGCGTGTACCAGACCAGCCAAACGCTGATGTTCTAGACTGTGCTCTGTGATATCCAGTATTGGACCAATTTAGAAAAGATGAGCGTGGCCACTGCTTTAACTTTAGACAAAGCTGACTCACTACACGCCGAACAAGAAGTTCGTGCACTCCAGAGCCCCGAGCTTTGGGAAGCCTCTTGTTCCTCTTATACTCCCGCTTTGCTGTTTTCACCTCCAAGTTCCAATGTCCTCGTCTTTCATGAGTGTTCTCCTTCTCTACTGCAAGCATGATGGTCCTCTTTCTCTCCTGTTTCCCAGGATATAATACCTCAGCCCCTGCTAGATCAGTATGTGTCCATGACCGACCCAGCTCGAGCCCAGACCGTCGATACCAACACAGCCAAACACTGTGCCTACAGCCTACCGGTGGTGGTGCTGACCCTGGGCAAGCAGAATTGGCACTGTCTGAAAGATATGTACGAGACGCTGGCTTCCGACGTGCAGGTAAAAGGAGCCTTTTCAGGGCAGGCACAGAATAGGATGGGTCATCTAATTAGGGAGCAAGGGAAGCTGCGGCAAGGCTGCTCACTGACCTGTATTTTATGTGGCCGCCATTGGCTTGTTTACTGGTCTCTGGTCAAATGAAGCTTTAAGTGGTCAACCCCTGGCAGTATCAGTTTGGCTCCACAAATGCCACTTACGCTCTTGATAACACTGAATTATGCTTGCCTTTTGTGGTCCGTATGTCTCTGCGCACCCCCAGTGGAAGGTCCGTCGGACCCTAGCCTTCTCCATCCACGAGCTGGCTGTGATCCTTGGGGAACAGTTAACGGCTGCCAACCTGCTGCCCATCTTCAATGGATTTTTAAAGGCCCTGGATGAAGTACGAATAGGAGTTCTGAAACACCTGTATGACTTTCTAAAGGTAGGAAGAAGGATGAAAACAAAAAACAAATCTCCCCTCTTCAATACAATTTTTATATCTTTATTTGGCTGTGTCGGGTCGTAGTTGCGGCACACGGGATCTTTCTTTGCGGCGTGTGGGCTCTTTGTTGCAGTGCCCGGGCTTCTCTAGTTGTGGCACGTGGGCTCCAAAGTGCGCGGGCTCAGTAGTTGCGGCGTTTGGGCTTAGTTGCCCTGCGCATGTGGGATCTTAGTTCCCCAACCAGGGATCGAATCCATGTACCCCTGTGCTTGAAGGTGGATTCTTAAACACTGGACCACCAGGGAAGTCCCAATACAATTTTTTAAAACCCTGGATATGTAAAGTATCAGTGGAAAAAAAACCAGAAACAACTGTCTGGGTTTCTTCAGTTGAAGCATATCATCCACAATCTTAAGGTGAGCGTTCTTTCAGTGATGGGTAAATATCTTTATCTTTCCTCCTAATCTTCCTGTCCCTTAGAGTTCTAATTGCATGGAGGATGGTAGACAGATGGCCCAGCACACTCTGAGAAGGGAGGAACCGGGCTCCCGGGTGGCGGTGGCTTGTGACTTGCCTGGGGTCACCTAAGGGAAGAGCCCAGCTGAAATCCAATCTCAGTTCTGCATGAAGGGCTCTTTCTTGCAAGATGTTGCTGCTTCCCGTCTTGCCTTCCCCCCGCCCACCCCCGCCCCAGAGGAACGATGAGCGTGAAACTAAGAGTTTAAACATGACCTAGAGAAACGAATTGCTCACGTCCACATGACCAGGAGCTGTCCTTGACGGAGTCTGGCGCATGCCGCATCGCTGGAGATTTTCCTGTCTGGTGCAGGAGCACACGAGCAGTGCCGCCTCCCCGGGAGGCAGCCGGGGCATTATCTTCCAAGCACACACACGCTTGGTTTTTTTTTCAGGCAGGAAACCGTGCAAGAAGGATGAGTAGGGGGCGTGCAGAAACACACAAGCACATCCACGAACCAGGGGAGAGAGTGTGGAAGCAGGCAGGGACGCGTTGGATGCCTGTTAACAGCAAAGCTAATTCACAGCCACACTGGGTAATGGAGTACAAGGCATCAGGGAAATGAACGGTTCTGGCCGGTGACCAATGTATAATAATCTGAAGTGTAATAAAACAGTCTCTTTGGGGACATTTTGAAGGATTATATATTTTTATTTATATATACATTTTAAAAAAATAGTTGCTTCCTGAAGACAAGAGGAGAGCATATCTTTTCTCAGCTTCCAGAATTTGTAGTGACCGATAGCAGCAGGCATTGGAGGTTTCGGTATGGACTGGCAGGGTACGTAAAGCCTGTTTGGGGTTGTGAGAAGGCCAGCTAGGTGGAATAGTTCTTCATGTCCCCACCTTATAATTGATTTCCAAAGTAGCAGTAGGAGTGTTCTTTTGGATAAAGAGATTATGTTTTTATTAAGGGATAAAATGAATTCCAAAGCTCTAAGTTACAAATACCACTGTCTCTGGGGAGACATTCATTTTCAGAGGCAGGCAGGGCGAGAGTCACTTTGGAATTAGAGTGTTGTGCTGTTCTGTAAGCCAATTTATCTGAACCAAATGAAAGATGAATCACCCACTCTTCAATATTTTCCTATTAATCGGAGCAGTTTTTGCCAAAGCTTTCTTGAACATTCTGAGTGTAGCCCTTTGTGTAAGGGCACAGCGCAGTTTATACACTTCAGCCTCTAAGGAAAATTATGTTACAGTGAGAGATATGAAAAGGTCTAACCCAGATGAAGCGATTATTTAATAAAAACGTCCCCCAAGGTGGCTCAGATCTGTACATCATTTTGTGTGTGAAGGCGTTATTTAATTCCCCATTTTGTGCCAGCAGGAGGAATGTTCAAGGTTTTAGTGATTCTAAAAGAGTGAAAGTGTCACTTTAAATAATTCTCCGTCCCGAGGTGTATAATGTGCTTCCCGCAGTATTGAGTGGATTTGTTTGTGGTGTTGTTGTTTGGGTTTTAGTTTTCACCTTGTCGAGATTTATTTCAGTATCTCTAGTTTTCATTTTTCTTGCTCTCAACTGGAAATCTCTCAAATAATTGTCTTCCCTGTAGAAATCCATCAGGCTTTTGCGGCTATTCAGGATATGATTTGGCCGATGCCAGGGGCAAACTAAAAGATTTTCTCTTTGCTGTGATCCTTAATCATTATGCTTAATTTGAGAGATTGAGGTTTCAGTCATTATGCCATGTTCCCGGCGTATATTCTCAGAGAACCGAGGAAAAACAGGCCCACGTTTTTTCCATGAAGGCATCGCGCCCTCTAGCGGCTGAGTGCAGGAACTCGGCGAGGTCCGTCTCGGGCCGGGCTGACCTGCTTCCCGGGGATGGGGATGGGGTCGGGGTCGGGGTCGGGGTCGGGGATGGGCATGGAACCGGGGACTGGGGACCCCGGGGTGGGGTTGGGGCCGGAGACCGGGGATGGAGTCGGGGCTGGGGACCGGCTGACTGGCTTCCCGGGACCGGGGACCAGCGACGGGGACGGTGTGGAGCCGGAGCCGGAGCCGGTGCCGGCTGCGATGACCTGCTTCCCGGGGCCGGGCCGGGCCGGGCCGGCTCGGCTCGGCTCGGCTCGCTTCGCCCGACGGCGTTATCCCCGAGCGCGGGCTATCTAACTAACATCTCTGCGATGGTTATTGAAGCCAAAGCCACTGATATGAATTCTGTGCTTCCATGCCCACGATATTGGTATCACTTTTCTAAAAACAGTGCTTTTTGATATGAAAGTATTCACCGGCACTCCTGGCTTTTGGTTCTAGCTTCCTTCCAATCTCTTTTTCATTTCCTTTCTTTGCCAGTGTGGAAATAATGCCATTTATTTTCATACCCTTCTCCCCTTCCCCGTTTAGAAAACAGTGAAAGCTTTGGTAGTAGGTTTTTCCCACCAGCCATCTTATGAATTTTTCCCTGGGGTTAAAGAGCTCGTGCTCCCGTTCTCCAGGTGGACCTTGTTGGGTTGAGAAAGGCTCGTGAACAGTGCGTGAACCGGCCAGCAAAAGCAGAAAATTTAATTTGCAGCTTCAGGAACACTGTGGAGACAGTGGAATCTCATTTGTTTTCCCTTGATCTGTTGATCTTTGGGAACTTCAGCGTCCTGGCTATTTTTATGTTATCTGATTTTTAAAGTTTTATGTGCTTTCGAACTGATAACCTAAAGTTGAAATATTAAATCCCTATTCATAAATTTCTCAGCCTCTATTTTACAAAGTTTAATTTATTTCCTTTCTGTTTGATTTGTGTGTGAGAGAGAGATGAAGAATTAAGATTTTTTCCCCCAATTTTCTTTGCGCGGCCATTTTCACTCAGCTTTCTGCTTCCGTTGATCTCCCAGCCTGGCTATTTTTATCTATAAAATGAGATGAGAATAAAGAGAGGTTGATAATGTGTTTTTCACCCCCCAAACAATTTCTTTCTTTCTTTTTTTTTTTTTTTAATTTCAGACAGCTGATGTTGATTTTGGAACTCTATAATCCCAATGATGTTTATGATATTTAGTGCATATTGCCTTAAAGTTGTGTGCAGATAAAGTTTCTGAAGTTCGGTGGATCTCCTTCAAGCTAGTAAGGAACCATGAACTTTTCTGTTTATGAGTTTTAGAAAAAGGAGTATTTATGTTTTTTCCATTTTAACTTCTTTATTTTTTCTGGGCTTAATTTCTCCATTTACCCATGAAAGCAGCTTTTAAGTTTTTTTTTTTTTTTTTTAAAGAAGATGTTGGGGGTAGGAGTTTATTATTTATTTATTTGTTTATTTTTGCTGTGTTGGGTCTTCGTTTCTGTGCGAGGGCTTTCTCTAGTTGTGGCAAGCGGGGGCCACTCTTCATCGCGGTGCGCGGGCCTCTCACTATCATGGCCTCTCTTGTTGCGGAGCACAGGCTCCAGACACGCAGGCTCAGTAGTTGTGGCTCACGGGCCTAGTCGCTCCGCGATCTTCCCAGACCAGGGCCCGAACCCGTGTCTCCTGCATCGGCGGCGGACTCTCAACCACTGCGCCACCAGGGAAGCCCAGCTTTTAAGTTTTGAAATTAGGAACTGTATTATAGTTTTATCAATATGTAAGATAGCTCTTTTGTTAAGCAGTATGCTTGAGTGATGAAAATTGTGGACAAATCACCTTATGTATGAAACTCTTTAAACAATGGCTTAGTGTTTCTTTTCAACAGAGATTGGGTTGACTCTCCAGCACAGTTTTGTAGAAAAGTAGTTAGTGAGCAAAAACTCCAGGAAAGAAAAGCCGATCCTGTTTTATGTGGGCTTGTACCAGCTGAATACTGAGGAAAAAAAATCTCATTTGAAAATATTTACTAAGGTACTCTGATGGTGCTAAAATTTTATAAAAATGACATGTTCTGAAAGGTAATGATTTAGTTGTTATGCAAGGGGACATTTTCTAAAATTTGGAATCTTAAGGTTAATAATGTATTTTTCTAATGCCAGTCCCTTTTTACATTTCATTTTATGAAGGGTTTTATGGGTGTGAGTGTGTGTGTGTGTGTGTGTGTATCACCATATATTTAAACATCTTTTTTCCTCTGTGTTCTAATGATCACTGTGACAAAAATGACTCTCTCCCGTGCTTATAAATTCGTTTTAAAGGTGGAAGGGTGCATCAAAATGTCCAGTTTCCGTGTAGAGTAGTATTCATAATCCAAGTAGATGGCAGCCAGCATTCTAAATTCGCTCTTCTAATATTTTTCACAGGTTGTAGCAATTCTGCAGAAGTTCTATTCCAACAGTGAAAGTGCGTTGGGGTTAAATTTCATCAATGAACTCATCCTAAGGTGCCGGCACTGTTCTAAGTGTGTCGGAAGGCAAGCGTTTGCTTTCATTTGTCAGGTTAGCAGGGCCTGGGGGGAGCATCTACCCTGCGCATATGTTTGCCGTGTGATATCAACACACAGCACCAGGCAAAGAATCTCAGCCCCAGAGGACTAGCCAGGAGAGAACAGAGGACTGAACCCCCTTATCTCCCAGGAGACTGTGACAACACAGTTTGGAGAAGGGACTTGCCCAGGGTTACCCAGCCCTTCTGTGCAGTCATCCTATGGATAGTGACTGAGCACCTGCTGTGTGCCAGGCCTGCCCTAGATGCTGGAGACGGAACAGGAACAACCTCCCGCTCTCCGGCACTTTCCGTCCAGGGAGGTGGGGGCCAGGCCCAGCCCGTGCTCCCGTCCTGTCCAGTGCAGGGCTGCCCACCGCAGTAGGGAAGGAGGAAGGTGGGATGAGGAGCACAGCAGCGGGGCGGCTCAGGGACCTTTCGTCTCTTTCAGGTGAAGGTCAGCCCCTCAGGTCGCCCTCTCTACGTAGCATCTTGGAAACGAGGGCGTGACTTATGTTTGGCTGGGGAGGATGGCTGACATTTTTTTTTTTTTTTTTTTTTTTTGCGGTACGCGGGCCTCTCACTGTTGTGGCCTCTCCCGTTGTGGAGCACAGGCTCCGGACACGCAGGCCCAGCGGCCATGGCTCACGGGCCCAGCCGCTCCGTGGCATGTGGGATCCTCCTGGACCGGGGCATGAACCCGCGTCCCCTGCATCGGCAGGCGTACTGTCAACCACTGCGCCACCAGGGAAGCCCCTGGCTGACATTTTTGATGGCCTCTGTGTGCCGGGCCTCTCATCCTACACCTGCTCCCAACAGTAAAGTCTGCCAGGCGTTGAGCTCGGGCACCCGTGTATCAGCCGCTGTTGTTACCCTGTAGTGGGAAGAGCTACAGGATGTAGAATCCACATTCCTGCAGTGGAATCTCCACCTTGCTGCTGCCTGTGGGTCTTGAGCCTTTGGGTATCACCACAACACTGGACTCACCTGCAAAACTAGGCTCAGTCTGATTTCCATGGCTGGCTATGAGAATGAAATGGGAGAATCCACACACGACTCTTTGTAAGTAGAGCAGCAGTAAATGCTGCTTGTTCACGGAGGGCCAGGCACTGCATTGGGGTCTGGGATTTGGCTGTCATGTGATAGGCGTGGCCCCTGTCCTCAAAGCCTGAGCTCTGGTGAGTAACAGGCGTGAAGGTTCCCAACCCTTGTTGGCGGGCGCTACGCTAGCCTTTGCAAAAATGATCTGCCATCCCCATTGCTACTCCATGGTACAGGTGAGGAAACCGAGGCCCGGAAAGGTGAAGCCACTTACTCATGGCCACGAAGCTAGAAGTGACCAGGTTAGGTTTTGAACCTGGACCTGTCTGACTCCAAAGCCTTTGCCTTCCCCATCAAATATTACACCACTTGTACCCCAGTGCTTGGTAATGAATTATAAAAGTGTTGACTGTGTTTCTAACCAAGTTCGGTGGTTGAGATTTTAAAATTCAGACACACACACACACACACACACACACACACACACACACTCCTCAGACCAAAAGATCCTGAAATTACTTCTTTGGAATTACAGAAGTGTATGTTTTTAGAAAAACCGTGCTCATCACTATTGAAAAAGGTCCGTTTTTTGGCTCTGGCTTTCTCTTCATCACAGGCAGTGGTGAGCGAGGGGTGTATCCCTGTGGACCAGTTTGTTGAACACTTACCCCCCAGCCTTTTAAGCCTTGCATCAGATCCTGTGCCAAACGTAAGGGTTTTGCTCACCAAAGCTCTAAGACAGACACTGTTGGAAAAGGGTATGTGGACCATTTTTCTGAGCTTACAGACTTGAAACTTCATCAGGCAGCAGCTAAATCTCCTCTTTAGGGAATTGTGGCAAATTGTGTGGTAGTGTACTTCAGATCTATTATATAAATTGATATGTTAATTTTTATGCATAAATTATGTTATTTATAAAATGACTAAGAATTAAGATAGCTCAGTTTTATATTTAATAAACATGCTGAAATGCAAAGTATTACATAGTCTTCTAGAAATGCGGGAAACTTTTATAAACTTTAAGTTATGACAGAGAAAGATTATGAAAGGTAGTCAATTTAAGCATTAACTATGGTTAGGTTTTAACGGTATTAATTTTGTAGTCAGTCGGAAAAAGTTTATACCCCAACCTAGTCAGTTATTTTAAAGCTGAACAGGACTTAATATAAGACTGTGTCCCTTGTATAGTTCACTTCTACACCACATATTCAGGAGAACATCTTATCTCCTGCCCTGCATATCCCTTTGTTGCCACTTCCCTCCCATCCTCCACCCCATCTGGCCAGCAACCTGCTCCCCCCTTCCTGTGTTCTATGTTGCCAATTCTTTTGTACTGGAGGGAAGAAAAGATAATATTAAAAGATTTTTAGTTATAGTTGAAAAAATATGCATGCCTATTCTTAGAAGTTTGTCTTTAAAATTTAGGAAATACTCTTTGATTCAAGCAATTTTATCATTTTAAAGGACTTATTCTATGAAAAATGGGTTGTGGTTAAAAAAAGACAACCCAAACCAGAGTATGTTTTTGAACACAGTTCACGGTACATGTAATTCAATTTCATGTTTTTTTCCTCTTTAGTGTGTTTTAGAAATGCCGGTAACCCTCATCTTGAAGTCGCTGAAGAGACTGTCTTAGCTTGGCAGTCCGACCGGGACCAAGATGTTTCCTTTTTTGCCACCCTAGAACCAAAGCGGCGGAATAGTATAGACGCTACCATGCTAGGAAACCAGAATCAACGAGTCTGTGATCGCTCACAGTCTGGTCATTTCATGTGTGGCATATGCTGCTCACCATACCTTGAAGGGGAACTGATTGTATCATACCTGCCCAGGGAGGACAGATTCTGAAACTCTGATGCTGTGCGTTCAGATGACCCCGTTCCCGTCTGCACTCACGGGAACTACTGCTGGGACGGGCAGGAGTCCCAGGTGGCTCGGCCTGTGCTGCGCTTCTGGGCCCCTGCCTGCCTGATCAGGAAATCTGTGAAAAGGCTGTAGAACCAGGTGGGTCACTGAGCGGGTTGGGGTGGGGGGACCTCCATGGCATCAGACTGCCTGTGAGTGGTTTGTTTTCTCTATTACAGACTATATTATTTAACCCCCCAGCCAACACCTCCCCCCCCCCAAAATAAAGTACATTGTTGGAAGCTTTTAAGTCTTTGACAGATGTGTATATTTGGCTTACCTCATGCTTTCCTATAAAATATAGTTTATGGTATTTTATTTTTAACTGAAATACTGTACATACGTAAATAACTCGTGACAGGAAGAAAATATATTAATGTAAGATAAGCCTCCTATCAGTGAACAGAACAAATACATCACTTAAATTTATGCTCCACTTTGAGTTGCTGCAAATATAGCCCAATCTGTTTACTTTTGAAAAATGTGATAGTTAAAGAAATCTACTAAAGACTGATTTATGGCAGTCTTTCTAATATTGTACTTTTGTTGTAAACTGTACTCGGAACTTTTCCTCAGGCACTCTCCCCCTCCTCTTCTTGCAGGAACTGTTTCCATAAAGATAGGTACTGGCCTTTGACAGAGGCATAAATAGCAGAAAGATTTTCATTCTTATATGGATATATTATCATTTGTTTAACAACTTGGGGGTGGGGGGAAATTGATCACTGAGACGCATGGATATTGACTTTATATCTGATGCTTTAGAATCTTAACAAAAAATAGGAACTCATAGTTCTGATCCCTCTATATAGTTGGCCACAAATGCCAGTGATTTGGGAGGTTAAATTATGATACTCTTCAAATCTAAGTACACAGAACTTAGATTTCGTGCTTTTAAAATTCAGACTAAGGGAAAGATACTCTAGAATATAAACAGGTTTTGCATTAATTAATAACTCAAGGCTCTATGAACAGTTGATTAAATTCTGCGTACATGTATGCTGAAGTTATTTTTCTTGTTTCTACTTGTATCTTCTCAAAGGCAAGCATAAGGGAAGGAAAGGGCAGCCCACATGGGGTCCCAGAGCTATAGCTGCAAAGGGCGCGCCAGCTGGCTTCACTCTTCCCTTGGATCTTTTTCTTATCTTTCTTTTCTTTTTTTTTAAAGATAAAATTTCTGGAGCTATATATTGAATTTCCTGGTATACAGGATGTTTTCCCCTCCCCCAAATTCCACTGGGCTGACTCTTTAAAAAGAAAGGAAGGAATCTATACCGTGCCAAAGAAAATAAGGCACATGTATGAGAATTTCACATTGCAACCCAGGATAGCATTTTGACAACTTCAGCAAAGAGTGAGTTAATACATTGGAGACTACATATTAAGAAAAAAAAAATCAATCTATCTTGTATTTAGTACTTGCCTAAAGTCAATAGATGGAGGTATTGTTTTGCTTCAGTAACAAGCAATTTTTAATTTATTTTTATTGCCTAGAAATTGAGATTATCATGTTGTAAAATCTGTTGATCTAGCAGCAAGTAAAATTACTCAACTGGAATCTTGTATTCTGTGCAGAGCTTCATTTTCCATTAAGGAAAAAAACAAATCAGTTGGTGTTGTGATGTGTAGGATTTGCCTGCTGAATCAGATGTGATGGTAGAGATTTGTTGAGACTCTTTGGTAAATAAATAATCTAACCTTTAAATTTTCAGTTTATGTGTTAAAATTCTTCTATAATGCCTTTCCAGTGGAAAGCTATTTTTATGATTAACTTCTCTGCAAAAAGTATGTTGAAAGTTTGCATTTTATTCTTCATTGGTAACAACTGAGATTTTTCTAAGCTTGTTCTGGTTGCCCTTGCTGTCCTCTCCTGTAGCTTCTCCATCAGTTTAGGTCTTCACATATTAATTGTTCTTAGGTGCAGTGTTGAGTGTCTGTGATTTGACCACTGAAGGTAAGCTTCCTGTTTTCTTGAGCACTCGGTCTCCTCCGGTGAATTAATGGAAAAGCACGAGATAGTTTCTCACAGGTACAGCTGCCTTGAAAGGCATCTCAACAATAGAACCATCTCATCTTTTCCCCAAGTGGACATTTCCTCCTTGCTAAGTGTTTTCATTAGCACCTTTCTCACTTCAAGAATTCGAGAACGTTTTCAACATGGACGGATTTTGATGTAGCTTTGCAAATTTTCAGGAAGGTCTGTCTCCCACTTCCGGAGTGGCCAAGTATCAGGTTTTTTCACTGTCAAGTTGGGCCCAGATCGGCTTGAAAGGGGTCATATTTCTGCAATGTTGGTTTTTTTCCTTCATGCTAAGAAATAACGATTTTTAAGCATGGCTAAAGTCTGCACTTTACCACCCTCTGTAGACGACGCATGCAAAGATGATTTAGAGCATTATTCACGCATAATTCCTATAGGTAGTTGGCCCCGAATTGTGCAATGATTGTATTTTAAACAGACATGGAGAGGAGGTCACAGTTGCCTAACAACGGCCACGAGCCGCCTCGTCTTCCAGTTTCAAGGAGCTGACGGTGAGAGCAGCTCGGAAGCGGCGAGGAGGAGTCGGGGCTGCGGCCCAGCTGGGTCTGCGGGGCGCGCGGCCTCGGCGAGGCCGCTGGATGGATCTCAATACATCCTCCCAGTGTTTTAGAAGCGCCCGGGCCCTTTCCCCGTATCGCAGACGCGTCACCCGCGTCCACGTGGAGCCCCGCCTTGGTTAACGGCGGGCCCGTCGGCCCACTGAGGGCGCTGGGAGCTCGGCCGTCCCGGAGGGGCCACCGCGGCGGGGGCGGCGATGACACGCGGCAGGCCAGGCGGCGAAGGCGGCCAGGCCGCCGGGGGGCGCCCTTCGCCCAGACGCCACTGCGGGCCGGCCGGCCGGACGGACGGACGGACGGGGGGCGGGCTCGGCCGTTCCGCGGCCCCTCCCCGCGCAGCCCCGCGCCCGCGCCCGAGGCCGGAGCCGCGTCGGGGACCCGCAGGCTGTGATCCTGGCGCTCGACTTGGCCTCAGACGTCTTCGTCATGCGGGTGCTGCTGGAGGATTCCTGGGAGATGGTTCCGAGGGACAGGCTGCCGCAGCGACATGACGGTGCGGGAGCTCAAAGAGGAGCTGGACCTAATAGCCGGCATCCCCTTCCACCTCCAGCGGCTCCGGTACCTGGACCAAGGTGGCTCCTGCCCGACCCCTTTCCTGGCCCCGCGTACTCCCTCGACCCGGGGCACCCAGTCCCCTCTGAACCCGCAGTGGGGGAAGGGAAGCCCGCCCTGAGGAGGACCCCCAGATGTCAAAATAAACCCCACCCCCGTGAAACCCTGGGTGGAAAAGCTAACCCTGGACACATAGGGACTTCCCAGCTCCAGAAAAGCCGAGCTTCACGTTAGACCCCAAATCTCCAGGCAGACCCTGTCCACAGCAAGACCCTAATCTGCAAACAAATCCTGCCTGTGCTGGGACTCCAGGCCCAAAGCTAGCTGTCTAGTTTGGCCTGCCAACCTAAGCCCAGCCCTGTCCACGTCAGGACCCCAAATCCCGAAACAGACGGTGCCACCGCAGGATCCTCCAACACCAGACCCTCAAACTCCCACGTGTTCATCAGGGACCCAAGTCCCAAAGCCAGCAGTGCCACACAAGACCTCCAGTCTGAAACACCTGTCCTCAGCGGGACCTCACAACCTCGGGCAAAGCTGCTCGTGTCAGGACCCCAGATGGAATTAAACGTCAAGTCCCTGTGCTGGGCTGTGGGACACCAGAACCCCCAGCCCTCCAGCCAGCCACGTCCGTGCAAGGACCCCAAGTCCAGAACAAACCTGCCCAAGACTGAACCCCAACTCTTCAGGGTTGCCATGACTACCTCAGAACCCTGAATCCTTTACAGCGGTGTCCATGCAAGGACTCTAGAGCTCGGAACAAGCTCTGCCCACTTCAGGGCCCCCAAACCAAGAACAAACCTGCCCAAGACTGAACCCCCCAATCCCCAGGCTAACCATGTGACCATCCGAACCCCAAGTCCTCCCAGTAGTGTAGACTCAAGGACACTAAAGCCTTAAGCAAACTCTGCCCTCTTCGGAACCCCATATCTCTGCACGAACCATATGCACGTTTGAACCTCAGACACAATCCTCAGGTGACCTCGGCTCACGACAGAAACCTAAGTCCCAGGGTGTGAAGCCTACTACCCAGATCATGACCCTAGATCCCAGAGCAGGTACACCCAATTCTGAGCCCCACTCTCTGCTTAACTATTTGTGCATCTGAACCCCAATCCATCAGCCATCTCTGTCTACGTAAGGGTGCCAGGGCCCAAAGTGAACTCCTCCCACATCTGGACCCCCAAATTCAAAGTTAACTCTGCCCACACCTGAAAGCTAGTTCCCAAGCTCACCATGACGACAGCAGAACCCAAAGCCAAGTGTCATCAGAAGGGCTCCAAGACATGAGACAAACTCTGCCCACACTAGGACCCCAAACTCAAGTCCAGTCTACCCATACCTGAACCTCCAACCTCTACAGAAACCACGTCCACACTGGCACTCCAAGGTTTAAGCCAGCCGTATCTGTGTAAGGAAGCCAAAGTTCAAAATGAGCCTTGCCTACATGAGGGCCCCCAAACTCAAAGCAAACTCTGCTTGTATTTGAAAACCCCAATCCCTCATCAACCTGATCCACACCAGAACCCCCAGTGCTAGACCAAACCCACCTATATTAGGACTCCTAATCTCAGAGCCGAACCTGTCACTATCAAGACCCCCGAACCCCGGGGCAGACCTGTTTGATTCCTTACCCCCAGTTGCCACACTACCCAGGCCTACATCAGACCCCCAAACCCCAAAACAAGTCCTGCCCACAGAAGGACTCTGCATCCCAGAACAGACCCTTCCCATACCAGGACTCCCAGACAGAAAGCAAACCTTGCCTTCATCAGAACCCCAATCCAGAGCAAACTCTGCCCTCATTGGGACCCCAAATCTCAAACCCTGTCCACGTTTGAACCCCGAATACTGGCACTGACCCAGTCCGTATCAGAACCTCGAATCTCAAGCTGTGCCCTTGTGATGTCAGGAGCTCAAAGCTAGCCCAACTGGAATCGAAACCCAGTGCCCGAAGCTCACTGTGATTGAATCAGGACCTCAAGGCCCCCTGTCCAGACAAATCCCATGGGGGAGGCACCCCATGGTGGGCAAGGGCCCTAGAGCCCCATCTCTCCCTCCATCGGTCTCCTTCCCTCAGCCTGAGGACCTGGCTGTCCCGATCTGATCCCTACAGTATTTAGGGTATGAGAACAGGATCAAAGCCCCCAGGCTCCAACATCTCCCCACCCGGTTGAAATCAATGCAAAAACACTTCGAGAAAACGAAGATATAAAAAACTCTCTGGTCTGCTGCACAGAGAAAGTGAACAGCCGATATTGCAGAGAGACTGCAGTTATACTGCAGGGGCTGGGAAGCCATGGAGACAGAGGTCTGATAGCAGCCAGTCTCCACGAGAATCGTGTTCCCAGGCCCTGTGCTTCCGGGGCTCAGTTTCCTAATCTGTAAAGCAGAGCCCCGTTAGCTCTAGGATTCTCAGTGCCGTGTCCCCCTTTAGGCAGAAGTGACTCGGGAGACTCAGAGGGTATATTGAAGGCCAAAATCCTTTCCTTTGCCCTCTTGGAAATCGGTTAAGCATTTTCCATGATGTATTTGCTTTGCTATAGGGGTATTTGGAAGATGCTTTGGAGCATTTTTGAGGCTTTATCGGGAAAGAGATGTACCTGTGCTTAATGTGTTAAAAGTGAAGTGAGCTATGGAAGAACTTAGTAAGAGTTCCAAAACAAGTACTTCGAAAATTACGTGTCCTGAACTACAGATGTCTGCCACCCCTTCCGTTAATTTATTTTTGCCGATGAGCTATGCTGAGCAATAAATTCAAGAAAGCTAAGAGGGAATGAAAGGGATGGAGTGCCTTAACACTGATGTCACAGTCCTATCACTCAGCAAGCACTTAGCAACTATTAGGAGCTTGACCTCTCTCAAGCTTGGTTGCCATCCTTACTGTTGACGCAAACAAGGAGAGAAGGTACACCACGTCAGTAGAAGAAATTTGGGCTTCTGCGGATAAATAACCAGCCTGATGCCTCTTCACCCACCTCAAAGGTTGCCAGCGAGGATCAATGGGATAATGTGTGTGAAAACCCTGAGAGACACGAGTCTAAAGGGGGGTGAACATCTTCCTGGAGGCGGGTCACCTTTCCATGTCTGTTGCCAACTCTAATAATTTATTTAGCTGATGATAATTAGTATTTGTCTAAGCTGAAGGCAGTTGCTGCCTGCCTGTAAAAGGAGAATGTGCTCTGATTTCTCTAAGAGCTGTTTAGCATGTGTGAATTGTGCTCTTGTCTTTCTCAGGGAAACACACAGCCTTGCTCCATTTTTTTCAAAGTTGTTAGGAAGTCTTCGAGTTGTCTTACTTAGACTAATTACTGATTATTCTCTGTGTTCGAACCACAAATAAGACCCTAATTAACAGATTTGCTAATCACTATTCCGCGTTTACATCCACCATCTGGAGTTGCTGGGGACCAAAGGGTGCCAGCAAAATCTAGAGTGAGCATCACATGGTGCCCGAGGAAAGGCAGGTCTGGAGTCCCAGCGTTGCCGTTCGCTGGCCATGCGAGCCTGCGTCCGCTCCTGCAGCAAACGGAGAGGACGAGCTTGGCCCTTCGTGAGGTTTAAAGCATGTGGGGGCTGGGTACAGGCACTTAGTAATCACTCAATCATGAAACCAAAAAGCTCATGAATTCTACTCGGAATAAATGATAATCCAACCTGGGCAGAGTTGAGAGGTTCCATTCTGGGCACTGCTTATTGGAGATAGCAAATGACTCTGTTAGCCTTCAGCCAGGTTACAGGTGGCCACGTAGGAAGAAGTGTGTGTATTTTAAAAAGTAAACTAAAAACAACTGCGTTTTTCTTGCAATTTTCCACAATCCTCTTCTACTAATTCTGATGGTCTTCCCCAAAGGGTCTGAATTTAGGAAGTGTGAGTGGATCCACCCCCCGGCCCCCATTCTTTCGTATGAGGAAGGGGCTGTTTGGGGAGAACCTCCCAGAGAAAGGAGCTCTTCCGTCCCACGTCACTGAGATGCTTATGTTACCATAGGGTCTCCACTGGGGCAATTTTGTCCCCCAGGGGCCATTTGGCAACATCTAGAGACATTTCAGTGGTCACAGTTAGGTGAGTGGGCGACTGCCATCTCGTGGGTAGAAGCCTGGGATGCTGCTAAATGCCCTGCAATGCCCAGGACAGACCCCACAGCAGAGGGTCATCTGGCCCCAAATGTCAGGAGCGCCAAGGTTGTAGTCTGCCACAGACTACAATTTGAAAGATCCAACAAATTTTTGTCATTATTACCTCTTTAAGCTAACTAATGACAAGATTAACCAGAATTAGTTAGTATTTTAGTTTAACATCTATCACTTGTATAACCGCATTGCACCACATCTGTAAATATACAGTCACTTCAAGTTCAAGTAACTCTACTTAGGGTTTGCCTCCTGAAATGACTTTTATTCACTCATGTATTTTTTTGCCATAGGTCAAGTTACAATTACAGAATCTTATAAATCGTTGCCTTTTTTTTTTTTTTTTTTGGTTTGGCTCCTCTTTGAGCTAAGCCAAATTAATTTTCTAAAAAGCATCAATAACCACAAACAGGTGGATGCGGGGTCATCAAATGAGAGTAGTGCTCAAGGTTCTCAAATTATCCTTGTGATACCCAAGGTCAGGTAATCTCTTAACTAAACCAATGTAACAGTTTATCTTTAATGCCCGATTTTTCTTTTTAGAGAAAAAATCATTCCCTGTAGGAATTTTTTTTTTTTTTTTGCGGTACGCGGGCCTCTCACTGTCGTGGCCTCTCCCGTTGCGGAGCACAGGCTCCAGACGCGCAGGCCCAGCGGCCACGGCTCGCGGGCCCAGCCGCTCCGCGGCACGTGGGATCCTCCCGGACCGGGGCACGAACCCGTGTCCCCTGCATCGGCAGGCGGACTCTCAACCACTGTGCCACCAGGGAAGCCCCCCCTGTAGGAATTTTGATGGATGACGCTCCGCTGAAGTTCCACGATGTTGTTCCTGGTGGAATTATTTCATTATGTATCTGGCATTATGATGGATGGACGGAACTGGTTTTGGCGGCTGTGGAAGAGGATTCCAGTAAGGTGTTTTCATGCTTCTTTAAATGGATATTATACTTCATGAACCAGCTGTAAATTGTGGGCGTGTGTGTGTGTGTGTGGGGGGGATTCGCTTAGTCTTTAATATGAATATTTGGGTAAAAGTTTCAGCGTAGAGGAAAAAGATAACAAGGACTCATGTCATCATGATCAAGTCGAGTATTTCCATTTGCTGTTTGGCTTTTGCGATTTCACTGCGTCCACGTAGCTGTGACTTGTAACCCACTCACCGTGCCCCAAAAGGAGCCAGGGCAACGCGTTTTCTATTCATGTGTCTATCCTGTAAAGTTGAAAACCTAAGTTAACAGTGGAGGATGCCAGATCACTTGGAAACGTGTGGCCCAGAGTGTTCAATGCTGCAAAAAATCCCCTGGGGGGTCTGCCCTCATCCAAGGGGGAAAGACTTGGAAACACAGTGGGTGCCGTTAACTCTTGGCCAGGCCTTGAGCTGGGTGCTCACCTGGGCTCTGGGGTGGGAGTTGGAAGGCAAGAGGAGGAAGGGTGTCTACCCAACAGTGAAGATGGATCATTCAGACACGAGGGGACAAGTGCACGTTCTTTCTGGAAAATAAATTCGGGTGAGAAGCTATGAGCTTGTGGAGGAGAGAGTTTACTTCTGGCTGGGATGGGGATCAGGGAAGGCTGGGTGCGGGAGGGGCGTTGGGATTAGGTCTGGGAAGGGGGAATGGGCTCGGGGGTGGCGGGGCCAGGACCGCAGCCAGGACCTGCTGCCCTGGAGCCTGAGCCTTAGAAGGAAGGGCGGGGCCCATCCAGCTGTTTGCATAACCGTCTGGTTCCTTCCTGCTTTTCTCCTCTTCCCCTGCCTTCCCTTGCTTCCCCTCTGGCTCTGTGTCCGTGCCTGGACTTTCTGGCTCTTGCTCTGGACATGGGTGGTGGGTGAGTCCCTCCTCTCTTGAGCCAGAATTGCTGTCACCCCGCTGGGGGCCCCTCACATCCCGCTTCACCCCACACCGGATGCTGCACATCTGCGACCAGGTTCCTCTCTGTCGGAGCCCGTAGTCATCGTCCTGTGCTCAGAGCCTTAATTGTCCATGTGATGATTATATCTCGGGGCTGTTATTCACCTGGGAGCAGAATTCAGAGTGTCCCAAAAGATAACGGAGACAATGGGCCCAAAAATAGACCGGAAGGCCAGTATCCATCACATCTCCAGAGAAGCCTGTGCCCCTCTGGGGAGGCCGTGCCATGTCGGCTGGGGTCTTCCTTCAGAGTCGTAACCCCCTTCCTCTGGACACCCAGAAAAGCTATTTTCTCTCTTCAAAACATGGACAGGAAGAATTTCCTGCCTCCCAAGCCTGCCTGATGGTAAATTCGTATTTCCTGGACGTGTAGAGAGAGTTACATGTCTTCCCCTGGCGCGTTTCCAGCTTCTCCGCTCTCTGATCCCATCACCAGCCTGCATGTGGCATCCAAGCAAACTTTCCCTCCAGAGTGTCCCGTCACCCACCAGCCAGGTGTATCTGCACTTCTGAGATCACCCAGACTCACGTGCGTAACTCTGTTTATCTCGCCCAGCTGTCTTGCCTCGGTGTCGCCGAAGATTCTTCCTACCGAACAACAAATTCACAGCATTTTGATGACAAGCGGTGGAAGAAGTGGATTTCTCAGAGAGCGTTCATGGCGCTATACATTGCCTCACACAGGGGTCACTCAGAGGCTGTTCAGTACCTTCTAGAACACGGTAATTCTGATAGCAGCTGAGGACGTTCAAGAGGGCGGTTCTTTTGATGGCAAGGGGGACAGTGGCTTGCCTCCTGGTCCCTTCGGTAACGGTTTCCTGGACCCAAGTTTGTCAGCCACCAATCGAGGTCCCCATCGGGCCACTCAGTCCCTGTCTGAGGGGGTCTTTGGACACGCTTATTGGAGGCTGTGTCCCCTCTCCTGGCCGGGGCTCAGGAAGATGGACCTTTCAGGACACCAAGTCACAGGGCTTCCTGGTTTACTGCGTCTGACCAGACACTCCGCTGGGGATATTCCTATCCTGTTTGTTATTTCTTCCCACCCCAAGTCCCGTTTCTGCAGTGGTCCGAGGGGTCTAACCCCAAACCAGCATCCCCGCCTTGGTGGTTGGCAGGCTAGCCAGTCTCCTTTCTCGAAGCTCTTTGAATTTGCCCCACACCCTCTTTTCATCTCTCTTCCACCAAAGGGCAATTACTCTCACTCTCTCTCTGTCCATAGACATAGACGCCTTAGCCTGCCTTGTCTCCGAGTTAAAGGGCTTTGCATGAGGTTCTGTGGGAGTACGTTTTATCTTCCCTGGATGTAGAGTATTTTTGGGAAAAGGGGCCCACTGATTGAGGTGTAGACCATTCACCCAACAGTAGACAGTTGCAGACGTCCCAGGCCACTGGCTTCCTCGGGACAAAGGAAGAATGTGGTATTTGGTCAATGGTTTGGGGCTCAGGAGGGGGCCTCATCTGAGGGTTTCCCATATCAACTAGCCTCCAAGTTAGACCCCTCCTTCCCAGCCTTCGGCCTTGAGCCCAGGCTCGCTCTGTTGTTTCCCCCACTTCCACCAACCAATCTGGGAAAGCATCTCAGATGCTCAGGCAGGATGCTGGGGCTGCACGTCTGGATGGGCAGAGGTTTTTCTGACTCTCCTCCTCTCCTTCCTCCACTGCTTTCTTCACTTCTCCTGTTGTAAGATGAAATATGGGCTTTTCACAACCCAGCCATCCGTTAAGCTCATAAAAAGTCATTTTCCCTCTGATGGAGCTGTGATGTATTTGAAAGCACCAGTTAAAAACTTACAGGCAGCTTTGCAAAGTTTTCTGTCCTTTGCAGACAGTGGCTGTGAAGAGGCACCAGGGCTGAGGCTAAGTGTTGTGAGAGCCTATTTAAAACTTCCTCACCGACCAGCCATAGCTCATAAACACTGGCTACCGAAATGTCAGCTGCATGTAATTGAATTGCCTTGTTTTCCGTGTCATGATATTTGTTACCCGCTATTTGATTCAATTCAACAAGTCCGTATTGGACACCTGTCATTAGCCCATCCATCTGCAGGAGGCAGTGAGGAATTCAGTCGAAGTGAAGTCTGTCCATGAGTCAGGCGGCCCATCATCTGTCATTTCCCAGGCGCCTGTCTTCTCCAGGCATCGTGCTACGTGCCGGGGATGAAAACAGCAGTGATCAAAACAAGCGTGTTTTCTGCCCTTGTGGAGTTTATGAAGGGAAGTCAGCAAATTATTACAAATAATTAATTCCATGGTCAGTCGTGCATGGCGTGTTCTGGAGACGCAGAATGTCTGCTGAACAAATGCAGGGAGATTTGCGGGGAGGAGGGCTAAGGAAGGTTTTCCCGAGGAAGTGAATGAAACCTCAAGGAACATAGAGTTAGCCCAGGAGAAAAAAAAAAAGAAAAAAGGATGAGAGTGTTGTTAGCAAAGGGAATGGCATATGCAAAGATCCTGGGGCAAGATAAGGGAGCAGGTATATTGACGGGATAAAGCCAGAAGGCTGGTGTAAGCGGAGCATGGGTGGGGGGAGGAAGATCATGGGCGGGCAAAGAAGATCACGGAGGGGGGTAATGCTGGAGTGATAAGGGTGGGTGGGTGAGATAGAGCAGTAAAGACGTAGATCGTCGCCCCAAGGGTGGTCGATGCCAACAATGGGATTTGAGCGGGAGATTGGTACAGGCATTGTAGGAAGGTCATTGGCTGCCGTAAGAGAAGCATGGGGTTGGGGGGGGAAGGCAGTGCTGGATGCTGAGTGGGAGGGGGGAGATGCAGCAGTGCCCCGCTCCGTGCACTCGGTTGGTTATTCGTTCTTCCAAGCATTCCTTTCCCAGCCTCGGCCCTTCCCATGCTTCTCTTCTTGAACGGGTTTCCAGAAGGTTGGCTCCTGCCAGCAGGGGGCCCTCAGCTAACTTTCTTATTTCCCAGGTGCCAACTGTCAGGGCAGATCCCCCGTGGGCAGGACGCCCCTGCACGTGGCTGCAGCCATGAGCCCGCTGGACTGTGTCAGCCTCCTGCTCAAATATGGGGCCTCCATCGACGACAGAGATGCCAAGGGGGAGACGCCCATGTCCCTTGCCTGCCGCCTGAGCCGCAGCCAGAGTAGGCGGCGGATGTTCCTCTTCTACTGGATGGTGAAGCTGGAGACAAAGGACCCGATGGACCCTGTCGTGAACAAGGCTTTTCAGAGAGTCAATGCCGGGTTTGGATCCAAGAAGGAGAACAAATCGTAGCTCCACCTGGGAACGTTTGCATGTCAGCTCTGACTTGGGGTAACTTTCCTGAGTTCAGATCCACGGCGGCCAGTGGCTTTGGGTGAGGAGGAAGGCCGGGAAACGTGGCAGTTCCTCTGAATCAGATACGAAACCATCTGTCCTATTTGTAAATGACTTGAGGAGGGTATTGATGGAAGTGGGTGAGTTTGTGTTCATTTCCTAAGTCCATCACACACCTAACGGGCTCCCATGCCAGCCTTTACTTTTGAGCTATTTGTTCATTGCATCCAGTAACGCTGCTTGGGGTGATGGGAACCAATTACCTTCTCTCCCGTCTGGACACCAGCTAACGCATTGGCGTAATAGGGGTCATAGCCGTGATGAGAGTAGCTCTGTTGTTACGGTACAAGACCAGCACAAGCAAACGTCACCAGGCCGTGGGCAGTGTGACCTGTGAATTTCAGTTTGTAAATTTCATGGCACTAGATGCTCCCTAAGCTAGCAATGTTCCAGAAGTTTTCCTGAACCTTCCCGGAGGGGTCTGCTGCCTGAGTCTGAGGTGGGGCTGGGCGAGAAGCCAGGCTGACCCGGGGGGCATCTAAGAGCTTGGTGCTCCACAGGGGCGCCTGGTTACTCTTGGTGAAAGGTGATAAGCTGGCACTGGATTTGGAGGAGACGGTGTAAAAGGCGATGAGGAGCTTGTAAGGGGAAGGATTCGAGCTGGCAGCTTCCTTTTTCCTTTTGGCCCATCCCCAAAGGTCCAAGCACCCCCCTCCCGCTAGCTTTCTCCTTTCCTGCTAGAACTGGGGTAGCTCCAGCATCCCTCCTGTGGGGCAGCGTCTATGCTGAACTCTGGGCTCGACACCCACAAAAGCTGCCCTGTGGGTGAGTGAGCTGGGTGTGGGAGCCGAGAGGGAGGGGTGAGGACTGGGGCGGACTGACACGCACACCCTTGTCTGAAGGGGGCACTGTGACTCAGCTGCAGCAGAAAGGTGAGCCAAAGGCAGCTAGATCTTTGCAGAGCTTCCCAGAGCTGGAAACCTAGCTTGTTGATCTAAGTCCTGATTTTTTTTTTTTTTTTTTGCGGTACGAGGGCCTCTCACTGTCGTGGCCTCTCCCGTTGCGGAGCACAGGCTCCGGACGCGCAGGCTCAGCGGCCATGGCTCACGGGCCCAGCCGCTCCGTGGCATGTGGGATCTTCCCGTACCGGGGCACGAACCCGCGTCCCCTGCATTGGCAGGCGGACTCGCAACCACTGCGCCACCAGGGAAGCCCTAAGTCCTGATTTTTAAGCGTTGGCTTGAATTATGTTAAGGTCAGCATACGGAACAAAAGGAGTAGGAGACTTGAGGCACACGGCTGGGACCGCCGACCATGGTTAAACTAACTCATTTCACTGGGGAAATGGGTAGAAGCAACCTAAGACTCACTGGAACTTTCCCCGGCTCTGAAGCCACAGGGCGGGAATGGCCACGAGTGCTGGAAAATGGCACTGTATCCCAGCCACCCTTCTTTCTGACTTACATCCCAAGAACTGGATTCCGCTTTTACACGAATTGGCCGCATTTCCCGCTGTTGTGGCAAGTAAGAGCCGTGCTGGTGACGTGGCTTTACACTCAGTGGACGTGGCTGGACCCAGCTCAGCAATCTGTTTGACAAATAATAGGAAAAAAAACATACAGCTCAGCATCAACAATGTCAAAACTGAGATCTTGTTTGTGGCAGACGTTCTCCAAAGTCAATAGGCAGATATTAAATAACCTTATCCAGCAGGGTCAGTTCATTTAGCTAATGAGGTGTGTTGGCAGGGGGACCTGGGCACCCTTTTAACTTAACAAGTGGTGTGACTCAGAGTCATGTGTTTTCCGGGAGCTTTGCTCTGCTGTCTTTATTGTTAGCAGAGCCAGCTGCCTGACATTTGTCCCCAAAACTTTGGAGGGAAGCCCTCTGTCTTTGTCACCCCCAATTCAGCTAAACACTTGGCCGGCAATTAGGTGAGTTCCATACTCTCCATGGTGACATTTTGCTCGGTGTGTGGCGGGGTCATTAAAACAGTCCTGTAGGTCCTGGGGGCTCTTCCTTTTAGACAATCTTAACATTCTAGCTGTTATATTCAAACAAGCCTGTATCACCTATTCAATAAAATATGTCCATAGCCTCAGAAGAGTTGATTTGCAATTGGTTGCCATCATCTTACACTTTGCAGAAAATTTCATACAACATTTGAAGTTTTTTGGGGTCACACTTTGGAGCCAACAGGAATTTTTTTTGAAATTTGGGGTATAGTTGTTTTACAATGTTGTTTTAGTTTCTACTGTACAGCGAAGTGGAGTTCCCTGTGCTATACAGCAGGTTCTCATTAATTGTCTATTTTATACATATTACTGTCCATTTTTTTAAAAAGGGGTTGATCTCAAATGGTTTTGTAGGACCCTGAAATCCTTTTAGGCCCGAGGTATTGGGGATGGTCTTTTGTGGTGAAGCAGCGGTGGTTGGCCATCACCCAGGTGGGCCTCACCTCTGTGTGGAGAGGGACAGCCTTCCTCTTGGAAAGGAGCTACTGTCAGTTGTCTGAGTATAATAGCCACCTCCCTCCTCCTTATTGTGTATCTCCCATGAAGCTGGACTCTCAGTTGCCAGAGTGGAATTGCTACTGGGGTAGCGTGGACATACAGGGCTCGGACCCCAGATTGCATCTTGGTGGCTCTGCCCTGTGGCCTTGGGCACATTCCCTACTGCTCCGAGGTACAGGAGGTTGGAGGGTGGTCATGGTGCCTGGTCCCTAAGGTTGGTGGGAGGACCTGGGAGGTAGGAGGTACTCAGTACATGCTAACTCTTCTCGTCTGAGAGCTTGACTGCAACTCCTTCTGAAGTCATGGGCTCAATTGTCGATGATCGACGGGGGGTGGGGGCAAATAGGAGAACCATTTGGTGCCTTTCTTGGGTTCTCAAGTTCTGATCACCATGAGACTGATGACCTCTGAGCTCAGTGCCCCCGGGAAAGTGCTGTCCAGCGTCCTTGGATTTCTTGGCGGCCGCGTGAAGAAGGACCCCTCAGCATCCCCTCCGTCAGGGACACTGCGTGCACCTTATGCCAGCCTGGAAAACAGCCTTTGGAAACCAGGGAGCCCCTCTGGAGAGGCCGACCGCTCGCTCAAGGAGGACGGTGACAGCTGCACCTCCACCGTGCTTCCATCTGCCTTGGCTGTCCCTCTGGACCCCTGGCTGCCTGGGGTCTCTCAGCTCCGCCCAGGGCTTGGGTGCGTGGCCGTCTCTCTCCAAAGACTCGTCCGGGGGGTTTCAGCTGCACTGAGTCCTTCCTCTGTCTCAGGCTTGAATGCTTCCTTCTCTGAAGCATAGTCACCAACCAGACTTTCCCAGGGAGGCGAAGGGCACCCACTGGTGGCACCTCAGGGGACTTTAGTTGGCCCTGACGCTGCAGTAAGTGCCACTGAAACACAGGGTGAGGGTTATTCCCTTTTCACATCGCTCTCAATCCTTTTAATTCCGACAAGAGGAAAGTCTCCGCTTGGTGTTAGTAAGTCCGACGCCCCCCTGACCTTTGCGAAAGGGGAGCTTTTATAAGATACACAAATAGAGCAGCCTTCCGCAGGCAACAGTGTTTTGCCAGGATTTAATAACATCGTCTTGTTTTCAGTATATTTGTGGGCTGGGATTCTTTTCCTTTTTCCACTCCTAACTAGTATGTGACCTCGGGGCAAACTGTCACCTCCAAAAGGACCCCCGTCATCTCCCTCTCAGCCCAGTTGCGATGAGCAATGGGAATTGTCCTCGGGAAGGGCCCGGGCTTGGCGTCCAGCAGATCCCATTTAGTATTTTCCTCCGCTGCTGGCTAGGTGGCATTGGGCCAAGCAATTGCATCTCTCAGAGCCTCAGTTTCTTCGTCTGTAACATTCGGGTAATAAAATCTGCCCCTGTCGTCATGGGAGGGATGAAATGCCTGGCATAGAACAGACTCTTGAAAAATAGTATCCATTATCATTATTATTACTACCACCAATTAATTTGCTTAAAATGTTTACTCACTGGGAATCAATACACTCCCGGTGTCCAGAGCCTCATAAATTTTCAGCAAACCTTATACAATGAGAGTCTCCGTCCAGAACTAATCATTCCTAGAGCGGGAGATAAATAATTTCCCTGAAACTTGTGGATTTTAGTATTAAGTACAGGGTCCAGAAAGTCGTTCTGAACTTAAAAATCCAGGGCCAGTTCTGCAGGAAAGAGAGAGAGAGAGAAAAGAAAAAATAAAGCTCTAAGGTGAGAGGAAAATTCCAGTCTCTCAGCTCTGCCTCTGCAGTGCGTACTGACTACACGAGCATCCAGCAGAGGGCACAGAAACCCATTAACATTTAGAAAAACACCGCTGTTTGTGTTCATCGGAAATGTCAGAGCTGCGGCAGTCTGGGCCCCACTGGAAACTCAAGAGAGGGGCTCAGCCACAGGGGCTCCCGGACAGCTTCCGCGCCTGAACCCCTGAAATTGTCCGCAAAACACACATTTTCTGGGGAGAACACTCATCATGTCCTGTGGGGGTCCATGGATCCCCCAAACCTGGGCACATAACAGGGAGGCCAACCTCCCCAGTTGTCAAATCAAATCAATGCATCAACTCAACATCCCTTTCTACCCCTTGGGTGGGTGTGCATTGTCAATTTGCGATTGGAAAAAATGATAAATACTGATAACACCTGGTGCTGATGTGCCTGTGTGCGTGTGTACACGGGTGTCTGGGACACGGCTCTCTCTGGTGCTGCAGAGGGGAGCTTGTAGAGTCCTGTAGCCTTGCCGGACTTCGATTGGACAGTAGGTATTCAGAAGGCCCTGCTACCCCGCTTTGTAAGTCCATCCTACAGAGATGAAGCCCCACTCCATGATGGTACGCGTGTGCAAATGTTTGTGGCAACTGTTTCTGGTGGCTAGTGCCAGGAAACACTCCAAATGCCCACCGCTGGGAAAGATGGTGGCACATTTTGCAGCTATTAAAAAAAAATGACTTGATCTGTATGTCCAGGCCAAGGGACAGCCGCGAGGGGTGTCTGTGATGTGTCATTAAGTGAAAAACAGCAAGTTGCCTAGGAAATATGTATGAGCTCATGGAGTTACAATTCTAAAAAGGAGGCAAATCCAATAAATGTGCACATAAGCACATTTTTATTTGAGCAAGAAGAATGATGTCAAAGATCCTTAAACTCTTAACATTGCTTACTTTGGGGCCGCGGGGTTGCTCTACACAGCTCTGAATGATCACAGCCGGCCTGTCTTGTCTTTTTTTTTTTTTTATGGTGGTAAAATACACATAACAAAATTTGCCATTAGTGACATTTAGTGCATTCACAGTGTTGTGTAACCATCACTCCTATCTAGTTCCAGAACATTCTCATCACCCTAGAAAGAAACCCTGGACCCAGTAACAGTCCCCCTGACCTTCTCCCTCCCCCCCAGCCCTAGACAACCACCAATCCGCTTTCTGTCTCTGTGGATTTGCCCCTTTCTGGATACTTCACATAAATGGAATCATACAATATGTGGCCTTATGTATCGACTTCTTAGTGTGATGTTTTCCGGGTTCATCCACGTGGTGGCGTGTATCAGTGCTTCATTCCTTTTTATGGCTGAAGAATATTCCATCGCTTATCCATTTGTCAGTCGATGGACATTTGGATTGTTTCCACCTTTTGACCGTTGTGAATAATGCTGCTATGAACATGGGTGTATAAGATTTGTCTGAATACTTGTTTCTTTTGAGTACATACCCAGGAGGGGAATCCCTGGGTCATAAAGCAATTCTGTGTTTAGCAGCATGTCCTACATTTGTAACTAAAAAAATAGGAAAAAGGAAAAGAAGCGAACCCACCTCCCACCTGAGCTCTTCAAAGTTTGAGAATCACAACTATCATTTATTGAGCAATTATCCCGGGCCAGACATTCTGCATGAATTATCTCATTTAATCTTTTCAGTAATCCTGAGGGCCAGAGGTTTTCAACCTTGAGCGCAAATCAGTCCCAGGGAGTGCTTATTAAGACACAGATTGCTGGGCTTTGCCTCCCGAGATCCTGGATTAAGAAGTTTGGGGGCAGAGCCTGAGATTTCTAACAAATTCCCAGGGATGCTGGTGCTGAGTGGCACTGAACACGGTCTAGTCCATCCATGCCCGTTTTTCATTTGAGGAAACTGAGGCTCAGAGAAGTCAGCAACTTGCCCAGAGTCACACAGCATGTAAAAGGCAGAGTGAGAATGCCTGACACTAGACCATGGTTCTAAGAAGCACCTGACAGTATTAAACTTGCCTGATCACAGACCACGATCTTTCTCCGGGAGTGAACCAGCCGGCCTGGGAGGACTTTCTGGCGGCTGTGACCTCGGTTACCTCTCTAAGGGCCCCTTTCCCTGCTTGTAAAACGCAGAAAATACTGGCACTCTCTCAAAGCACCGCAGAGGTGCCCACCCAGAGCCTCACCAGGACGGACCACTGGGCTGGGCACCACCAGGCAGCACAGAACGCAGGATGGAGAGCAGGTAATCAAACCCCACCGACACCTCCTCGTCCACCTCCTCGTCCGCTCGGCTTGTATCAGAGCCTCAGCAGGACAGGTCCCTGGGGGGCCTGAGCATTTTCTTCCAATCTCAGTCTTTGGTTTAGACAAAAGACTCTCCAGGCCTCCCAGGGTCAGCTCGAGGGCGCCCGCCAGGTGGCGCTGCTGAGCGCTGCCGCCTCAGGTGGGCGGACGCGGCGGCCACCAGGTGTCGTAGCGAGACCGCGGATGGACTTGGTGCACCCGAGAGTTCCTTCCATCCAGACGGGAGTACGTCCAGAGGCCCCTGTGCAGGTTGTAGATCCTGCTGCATTTAATTTTCTCCTCTCCCTTTAGACATTATACCCCAAGGACTTTCCATTCGATTCTTTTATGCTGTTTTGATCTTGGCATAGTATAGGATATTTTAAAAAGTAACTATGTGGATAGTATTTTCACATAAAATTAATGGTACAAGAATTTTAGAAAGAAATACGGCCCCCCAAAGATTCTTCCTCTAGGGGCTCACCAATGGTCTTAGGGTCAGGAATAAGAGCCAGCCAGCTTTAGAGATAAATTTTATTTTTTTTAACCCCCCCAAAGGGAGGAAAAGTCTAAGACCTTCCTTGCAACTCTCATGAATGTTTAAATTAATGTCTTATCACCCAGGAGGGTCTGCAACAAGAAAAACAAGAAAGAATTTTGCTAAATTAAACTCAAGATCCTCCATATTTTCCCCGAAGTATAAGCCATGGCACCCAGAGAAGGGCTGAGATTAAAAATGAGCACTCATCAGAATTGCTATTTTTACCAAATTACACCTTCAAAGAACTTCATGATTTATCTCCACCTTTCAGCAGACTGCAGTATATTTCATACCTGGTTCATCTCATGATGGTTTAGAAATTCTATTTAAATGATGAAAAAAAATGCATCAGGTCTGCTTAGGCCAGCCTATAAAGTATCTCATTTGCTTCTTGTAAAGACCCCATGAGGTGTTATTATTCCTGCCCCACAGTGACAGAGGCTTGGGAAGCAAAGCCACTTCCTTTGAAAGGAAATGAATCGGTCCCCTGCAGCTTGGAGCCCTGGACTTTGAGACAGATGGCTGTGCTGGTGATGAGGCGAGGTGACTCACCTGCCATCCACCCCTGCGTTCAGCAGGTGCCGTGATTGAGCCCTCACGTGTGACAGGGCTCCAGGCCGCTCTGATCGCAGGCCATCGGGAATGGTCTTATTGCTGCTCCGCTGTCGCCCTGCACACCCACCCTGTGGGCTTCCTCTCCCTGCCTCAGGGAGTTACTAGATCCTTTGGCTATTTACTTCTATAAATCAACAGCCATCTTTTGCAAGTCTTAAAAAATCCAGCCTGGGCCCTGTAGAAACCACCATCTCCTCCACTGTCCCTCCCCCAGCTCAGGGCTGTCCCCGGCTGGCTGGTGGCCTTGGGCCTTTGGCCTCTATGTCCTGTCCTCCACAGCTCTGCACTTGCCCAGCTGTTTCTGTGTCTCCGGGGGGTGGGCCTGGGATGCCGGGGGAAGTTAGAGGGGCTGTGTGTGGCTCTCCCCTTACCCCCAAAGTCTCTCTGTTGGGGGTACCAGGCACTTGGTGGGTTTTGGAGATCCCCCGTTGGACCTCTGCCAGTGGTGATTTCCTGCTGACCCCCTAAGGCCTGCCCTCCTCGTCCGTCGGACTGTTCCCTCGGCCTCTGTGTTGCGGGTCAGCTGGTGCTCTTGGGAAGGGGGAGACGGCACCGGCCCCTGGCCTGCCCTCCGTGTGCCCACTTGGCCTGCAGGAAAATGGTCTTGCCCTTGGTCTGTAGGGGGCAGCAGTGGGAGCCATCAGATCACTGGAGGTATTGCCGGTGTCCAGGTGCCAGAGGACAGTGGCCGAACCGGTGTGGTGACGGCAGGGAGCATGGAGCAGGGCCGGCAGGTGCTGGAGGTGCGGGGGTAAAGCAACCCTTTTCCCAAATAAGCGCACGTCCACAGGCTCCAGCGGGACACATCTTTCCAGGGGCACCGTTTCACCCCCTCCAGCGGGTATGTTTGAGGTGTCAGCACCCACGGGGATGCTGTGGGTAGGCTCACAGGAGAGAGACTCGCCGGACCCCTGTTTTGGGGGTTGTCGGCAAGCAGGTGATCTGAGAGGGAAGCAGGAGGGAGAGGGCTGTGGATGGAACAGAGGAGGGAGGCCGGGTGTCTCCTCTGTTTTGGGCTCAGGAAAAGGGGAGCCAGCAGACAAGGAGAGGAGGGGCTGGCGAGGGAGGAGGGAAAGGCTGGGGGTGGGCGGAGGGCGTGGGCATCAGAGCTGAAAGCTGCTGAGAGCCCATCCAGCTTGGTGACACGACTGCCCTTGGCAAGGCCAGTTTCCTTGGTGTCTTTTAACGTGTCCCCTGTCCCCTGCCTTCCTGTGAACTGGATGTGGGACCTCCAGGGGGGATCAGCTTCAGGCTGGCCCCACCATCAGGATGCCAGGTTCAAGCCTGGGGTTGCGGTCCTGACAGCTGCCCCCCTCACTGGGAAGCTCTGTTTCCTCCTTTGGACTAGAGAGTAATTTTGAGATGACCCCTTCTCACCCTGTGAACACCTGTTCCCGCTACCTTTTTTTTTTATTCTTATGGTAAAGGAAGCATAACCTGGAAGTTATCAGTTGGACTCTTTTTAAGTGTACAGTTCAGTGGCATTAAGTGCATGCACACCGTCGTGTAACCATCACCCCCGTCCGTCTCCAGAACTTCTTCATCTTCCCCAACTGAAACTGTCCCCATTAAACACGATCTCCCTCTCCCCCTCCCCCAGCTCCTAGCAACCACCACTCCACTTCCTGTTGCTATAAACTTGACTCCTCTAGGCACCTCACGTAAGTGGAATCATCCCAAATTTGTCCTCCCATCTGCTTTTTGAAAAAGCAGCTTTATTGAGATGGAGTTCTAGTTCACATCCCGTACACTTCACCCATTTAAAGGATGCAGTTCAGTGGTTTTTATTATATTCACAGAGTTGTGCAACCAACACCTCTCTGTAGTTCCAAAGCATTGTCATCATTCCCAAAGGGGACCCCAGACCCATTAAATGCTCACTCCTCATCCCTCCATTGCCCCAGGCCCTGACAGCCACTTATCTTTCTGTTGCTGTCGATTTACCTATTCTGGACCTTTCTTATCAATGGAATCATACAATACGCGGCTCTTTGTGTCCGGCTTCTTTACTTAGCTTGATGTTCTCAAGGTGCGTCCACGTATTACACTGTCACATGTATCAGTTCTCATTCCTTTTTATGGCTGAAGAATATTCCTCTATATGGATGGACCACACGTCGTTTATCCATTCATCTTTTGATGGTCAACTTACAGACTTGTGCAGTCATGACCCCAATCCATGGGACTCACATTTTATTTTTTTTGTTTTTATTTTTTAAAGTTTATTTTATTGAAGTATGGTTGATTTACAGTGTTGTGTTAACTTCTGCTGTACAGCAAAGTGATTCAGTTATATATATATTCACATTCTTTTTCATATTCTTTTCCATTACCGTTTGTCACAGGATACTGAATATAGTTCCCTGTGCTGTACAGTAGGACCTTGTTGTTTATCCATTCTATATATAATAGTTTGCATCTGCTAATCCCAGCCTCCCAATCCATCCCTCCCCCAACCCCCTCCCCCTTGGCAAGCACAGTCTGTTCTCTGTGTCTCTGAGTCTGTTTCTCTTTCGTGAATAAGTTCATTTGTGTCATATTTTAGATTCCACATATAAGTGATATAATGTGGTATTTGTCTTTCTCTTTCTGACTTACTTCACTTAGTAGGATAATCTCTAGGTCCATCCATGTTGCTGCAAATAGCATTATTTCATTCTTTTTTTATGGCTGGGGACTCACATTCAAACATGGAGATTTTGTGCTTTTTCAGTTACCTTTAATTCCAGGGTGTGCAGTTCTGGAGAATGCACCAGAAGCACACAGTGGGGCGGCCTGGACCCCCTGGCCAGCACTCAGGCCTGTGGGCAAACCCCTGTGATTCTGCCAGTGGATTCTGGGTCTTCTTTTAGCACCTTCTAGGAAGTAGTTTTTTTTTTTTTTTTGGCCATGCCATGCGGCATGTGGGATCTTAGTTCTCCGGACCAGGTATCGAACCCGCACCCCTTACATTGGAAGCGTGGACGCCTAACCACTGGACTGCCAGGGAAGTCCCCTTTAGCACCTTCTAGAACCTCCT
Source organism: Hyperoodon ampullatus (assembly GCF_949752795.1). Classification (NCBI taxonomy): domain Eukaryota; kingdom Metazoa; phylum Chordata; class Mammalia; order Artiodactyla; family Ziphiidae; genus Hyperoodon; species Hyperoodon ampullatus. The sequence continues at coordinate 83,825,421 of NC_136927.1, read as the reverse complement.
TATTGCAGCACAGTCCCTGGACAAGCATCATCGGCTTCACCTGAGAGTTTGTTAGAAAAGCAGAACTCAGGCTCCACTCCAGACCTATCTGATCAGCATGTGCATTTTAACAAGATCCTGGCGGGGGGGGTGGTTTGCAGGGCATTGAAGTTTGAACTCTGCGGTTCTTCTTGAGGTTTCCATCACGTTCACACCAAGGCAACATCACCCTAAGAAAGCCTCAGCACCGCTGGGTGCGTGTCTGGTCCAAGTCCTCCAGCTGCATGAGATGGAGGAAAACTTTACTTTTCATTTCTGTCCCAGGGCATTTGTGGCATGCCTGGGCATCAGGGCTGGGCAGTTGACCTCTGCTGGGACATGTGGTTCTGTCTGACCCTCAGACTCTGGTCCGTGCAATGACTGCTCAGCCTTTCCTCGTGATGTCTGCAGGGTCCTGTCTACTCCTGCTCTCTCTCGGCCATTTTCCTTCTATTCTCAGGGGCAGTGGGCACATGGAGCTGGTCTCACACCAGTTAGGGCAACTTGGGGGCTCAGGAAGCTGTAACACCCCACCCTGCTACTCCCGTGACCTCCTGGGCTTCCAGTACCCCTCTGCTACCCTTCCTTGGCCATAGCAGCCCCAGGAGGCTGACTTGCATCCTTTCTGCCTAGATACTCCGGGCAGCCATATCCTCATGGGGGGCTTGTCCCCTTCCAAGGGGACTCCTGGTAAAAGGGACCCTCTCCCTGTACACCCCCTTGTGGGTAAACTTTGCCCATGTCAGGGATGGATGAGGTGGGAGGGCAAGTTTTCTAGGAAGCTTTTCTCTCCTTCAGACCTGCTGCCAGCTCCATTCTCCCCGAGTTCACGCCCTGCTCTGTGGATGAGACTTTTGAAACAAAAGCAGAGAGAGAACCGACTCCAGTTTTCCTCTGCTTCCTGGGGCATCCTGCTTGCTCAGAGGCAATGGCACCAAATGCTTGGTTCCCACACTAGGAAAAGGGTCACGAGGGAGAAAGAAGAGGGAAAACGATTATTTTTATGCAAATTTAATTTGGACCCAGAGCTTTATCCCTTTGGGGTGGTGGTAAATTGAGCTTTGGTCAGTCTTATGGACTCTGCTCCTCTGGTGGGGGGGGTGGGATTATAGTCACTGATCAGATACCAGTGGTCCCAGGACACTTGGTCCTTACATAGCCTAATGGCACAGGACGTATGTGCCTGTTTTGGGGGCCACTAGAGTCTTTGGCAAGGCCAAGAACCCTGGTGTCTGGAGGTCCCCTCCCGGGCAACGACTGGCATAGGGTAGCAGCTGCCGCCTTCCTGATTCTGCCTCGGCCTCTACCACTCCCTCTTGCCTCTTCCACCCGGCCCTGCCACCCATTTACACGGCTTGCCAGGCCCCTAAAGGCATTTATCTAGTACTAGATGTACAGTTCTCCCTGCCTAAAGGCCTTCCTAAGTCTGTGTAAAGAGAGGGGAAGTGAAAAGCATGGAGATGTCAACTAATTTCATGTTTTAATAAATACTGCTGCCGTGACCTGCTGGTGATTTATTTTGAGAAAGGCTATAGATTGAGCAGGCCCGTCTGCTGTCCCTCGTCCAGGAAGTTTAGAATTAGAACCAGAGGATGTGATTCTATTGAACTTTTGCCAGAGCAAGTTCAAGAGGGAAGACCTTCACCTCTTATATTTGGTTTCAGACCCCATGACCCTCCGTTTGGAAGGGAAAAAGATTTCTGGCATTTTTTTTTCAATTTTTTTTAAGCAAAAGTTTTGCTAAATCCTTGGGAACAAGAAACCCCACATCCTGTTTTTATATGTCCAGAGCGAAAGATAAGGATCTAATTTAAACCCTGACCCTAGTGCAATAAGACCCAATTCATACAGGGCACGTATGCCTTCCCCCTTCCCAGAGTCTGTTTCTGTCCAGATGAACGCAGAGCCTTCGTAGTTTGTGAAACTTTTCTTCCCCCAGGGAGTCCTGAGGTCAAGGCCGGGCCAGGGCAGTTCAGGCACAGGACTGCAAGCCCCTTTGGGTAGGGGGAGGGTGTCTACGGCATTTGGAGGGTCTGACAGATCTCAGGTTGGTCATTTGGACGCTGGTTAGCCCTGCGGGGCGGCAGGCCCATCAATTTGGCGGATGGGGGGCACCGTGATGCCGGGGCAGAAGCTCCAGTGGTCCCCAGAGCAGCTGCTCGCACAAATCAGACGCCTCTGCGGGCTGAATCCCTGCCAGTATTGATTGAATCGAGCCCTGGCAATAAATTGGGTAAAAAAGTCATTTGGGAATTAAAGAAGGCCCAGGGTGCGCTGGTTATAGAAAACACTTAAGTTTAATGCATTGGCCGAGAGCAGAACATCATTTCACAGTGGTGCCCGTTTGCTGAGGACATGAATAGCTGGGTGGCCACCGCCCGGAGGAGCGGGCTAGTTGCATTCTGAATTAGCCGGCAGCACGGAGGAGCTGGTGGGCAGCCTGGGAAAGTTCATTGCCAAGCGGCGTTAGATAAAGAGGTTGGGGCCTGAAAGCCACCCGCTGCTTTGGCCAAGAATCCTGCGGAATACTGATCCGATGGTGCCCAGCCCTGGACGCCCCGCTGGCCGCTGCAGCTCCCCCTGCCCCGACTTGGGATGGAGCCCCACTCACCCCTTCCTCTGTCTCACCCCTACGTCCAGCCTGCCTCCGAGGCCTGTGGCAAATCATCCCTCCCATTCCACCGCCGAGCCTCTCACCCAGCCCTGCCTTCAGAACCATCTTGCAGATCAAATTTGTGATATCTCTCCTCTGCTTTGAACTTTCGATGGCTCCCCATTGCTCTTCAGATAAAGCCAAAGCTCCTGATGGGGGGTTTCAAGTCTCCCCCCACCCCTACCCCGTGACTTCTTTTATTTTTTAATTTTTTTGCCTGCGTTGGGTCTTCGTTGCTGCGCTCAGGCTTTCTCTAGTTGTGGAGTGCGGGGGCTTCTCTTTGTTGCGGTGCGCGGGCTGCTCATTGCGGTGGCTTCTCTTGTTTCAGAGCACGGGCTCTAGGCGCGTGAGCCTCAGTAGTTGCGGCACGCGGGCTCAGTAGTTGTGGCTTATGGGCTCTAGAGCGCAGGCTCAGTAGTTGTGGCGCATGGGCTTAGTTGCTCCGCGGCATGTGGGATCTTCCCAGACGAGGGCTCGAACCCGTGTTCCCTGCATTGGCAGGCAGATTCTTAACCACTGTGCCACCAGGGAAGTCCCCCCTTCCCCACCCTGTGACTTCTTGTGGATCTCATTCTGGGCCACGTTCCTTTCTGCACGCGTATCCCAGGCACGCAGCCTTCTTTTATTTCCTTCCTGGAGCAGGGCCTTTGCACATGCTGCTCCCTCTGCCTGGGGTGCTCTTCTGGCCAGCTAATCCCACCCACCCTCCCGTTCTGCAGTCTCCTGGCGGGGAGGCCTGCCTGCTGCTCCTCACTGGCCTGGCACATTCCTGGGAGTACCCCTTGGCTCTCCTATCAACACGGTAGTGGATTATTTGGGGTGTCCTTACTGTCCTGTCTCTGTCTCCTTCATAGAGGGGAGCTGCGTGAGGGGAGGGCCTCATCTTGCCTAGTTTAACACCGCAGCCTTGTGGGCGGCATCTAAAAGGCAGAACCTCAAAAACATGTTGCTGAGTGAAACACGGTCATAAAAGGCCCCATCCTGTAGGATTCCATGGGCACGAAATGTCCAGTCTAGACAAATCCACAGACAGAAGACAGATCACTGGTTGCTTAGGGCCAGAAGGAATGCAGAGTGACCGCTAATGGAGTTTCTTTTGGGGGTGATGAAGATGTTCTAAAGTGAGATTATGGTCATGATGGGTGATTCTGTAAAAAGACTCAGAACGATTGAATTGTGTACTTTCTGTGGGTGATCTTTATGGTATGTGAATTGTATCTCAGTGAAGCTGTATATTTTAAGGCATCCAGCAGATATTTAACAAATGAAAAGTTGTGAAGTTCAAGAGAAGGGGAAATTCTTTTCTGTAGAAAAGCAGTCGACTTAATCTGTGAATATGCAGGGTAACGTGCTGATGTCCTCGGAGATCCACTGACCCAGCGGGAGAGAGGAAGAGGTGGGAGGAGGAGGGTGGGGGTCGGGAGCAGGTGCTGCTGATGCGCTGGGCACGGTGGGTGGGCAGCGGTGAGCCGCGTGGGAGGGCGAGGGTGCTGGGCGCCGTGTGGACGCGCTGAGTTTCAGGCCGGTGGGACTTGGAGGAGGTGGCACCCACGTTGGGTCTCTGAGGCACAGGGGTCTCGGCACCACGTGAGATCCTGCAGGGGTCCTGGGGGTGAGGAGGAGGAGGCCGAGGAGAGGAACGAGGAAGCAGGCTGGGGAGGGAGGTAGAGACAGGAGCCGTGTCTTGGGGAAGCGGAAGGTGTGCTCTGCTGTTCTCTCTGCTCCTCCACCCGCTGTTCCCGGACCCTCGGGGTCAGCGCCTGGGGGCGCGTGAGAAGGAGCCGACGAGGCTTAATCTGCAGCTGGTGCCTTTGCCCACCATGTGGCAGGGATCGCTCTTTCTGGCTGTGGGGTGCTCTCCCCTGGTGGGCACTGAGGTCTGCTCTTGACCGTCCAGGCATCCTCGAGACCTGCCCTTGTCACCCGGGGCCCCGGGAAAGCCCCTGTGCCCTCCAGCCCCGCATTTCTGGGTTGACACACATGTGCTCCTGAACTGGTGTGTCCGCTGGCTGTCACTGCCCTCTGCTGGTGTCTCTGGGCACTGCCATGGAGCCACCAGCTCTGGACTGTGGGTGGCGGGGGAGGGGGCGCAAGACCCCGACCCCTGCGATGCTGTCAGGGGGAGAAGGGGGTCCCCAGCTGACGGGGGCTGACGGGGCCCTACGTCTCCCCATGTCTGCTGTGACTGTGCAGCTCCCCGTCCCCTTTCTCTGTCTGACTCAGACATGGTGTTTCTTTCTCGTTATTAACCTCTGGGGCTGCTTCTAGCCGCTCCGGACGCCTCCTCGCTCCCTGCCAGATGCTGTGCTCACACTTTCACGTCCAACACTTCACGCACGGCTCATCACGCCACCCCCAGTGAGCGTGGCGCTGCCATCTCCACTCGGTACAGGAAGGATCAGGGGGCTCGCGGGCTCCGGGAGGAGCTGGGGTTTGAATCCTATTTGTCCAGCGCATCCAGAGATGGCTGAAGCCTGGTCTAGTCCGCACTGGGGGGCCCCAGTCTCCTCACCCCACCTGCTGAGCCGAGGTAACACCCGGAGCCGGTGGCCATCATGTCCCTTTTCACCTCAGATCCGCTTTCCTCTCACACCTCCCCACCCTCCATGCCCCCTCTGCTGTGTGTCTGTGTGTCTGCGTGTGCATGTGTGTGCACGCATGCATCTGTGGGTGTGTGTCTGTGTATTTGTGTGTCTGTGTGTGTCTGTGTCCACACATGCATGTCTATGATTGCACACACGTCTGTGCATGCATGTGCATGCGTCTGTGTATGTCTGTGTGAGTGTACTGTGTCTGTGTGTGCACCTGTGTGCAGCTGTGTGTATATGTGTATGTGTACGTGTATGCATGTTTGTGTATTTGTGTTTTTTTTAAATATATTTGATATACAAAAAAGAAAAACTTTATTACTACCTTTAGGGATTTTTTTTGAAAAGCAAAAATCAAATCTTTATTTTTTAAAAACATTTTTAAATTTAATTAATTTATTTATACAGCAGGTTCTTATTAGTTATCCATTTTATACATATTCATGCATACATGTCAATCCCAATCTCCCGGTTTGTTTTTAATTGTGGTACTTCTATGGCAGCTTCTCCAACTTCTTTTGATATATCTACTCCAAGAGGCCATTTCGGCTCATAGCGGATGCCTTCTGTATATGCGTGTGTGTTTACCTGTGTGTACGTGTGTTTCTGCTCGTGGGTACACAGTCTGTGTTTGTGGCCTCTGGTGAGACTGCTGTGTGGCTGGCAGCAGACTTTCACCGGGAGGTTTTCTGTGTGGGACTGTGGATGGTGGGGGGAGCTGGTCACGGGCGCAGGCCTCGAGGCCCCAGTGCAACCTCCTGGGAGACACACAGCAGTCGGGTCTGGAGGGTGGGCTGTGGAGAGCGCGGCTACCTCCACACACTGTTTCAGCGGCTTCTTTGTACCGTCCCCCCAGCGACCCGCGCCTCTGTGGCACTCAGGAAGGTGCTTATCTCTGTACGGGAGGAAGCAGAGGTTTCCCTCAAGAGAGAAGAATGACAATGTTTATTTTCCCCCAGCGGAGTTAGTATCCATGATGACTTTAGAACTCAAAAAAGAAATCCTCTGACACAAAAGCAGAGAGTTTAGGAGCTGTGGTCGAATCTCCTGGGTCATTCCTGGGGGAGGGCGCCCAAGTTCCCCGGTCAGGAGTGGGCCCTCCTTGGCACGTGCCCTGAAGACCCCAGTTTCTCCTGGGTGGCCCTCATCACCCCCATCAGGGACCAACTCTTGGCTGTCTGACGGCTTCTGCCTCTGCTCAACCTGCTCCCCAAGTTTGGGATGATGTCTTTCTCACCTGAGTGAGTGAGTGAGTGAACGAATGAATGACAAAAATTCTCTGTATTACTCAGGACACGTTTGTTTGGGTGTAACTGACAGAAAATCAACTCAAACTGACTGTAGCCCAAATTGGACATTGTTGGGCTCATGAAACAGAAAAATTCAAGGTACCACTGGGTCGAGGGGCTCCAGGGATCAAATGATGTCACCAGGTTCTCTCTTCTGCTTCTTTTTTCTCACGTTTGTGTCCCTCTCTTTTCCTGCAGTCAGGTCCCTCCATGTATCAGGGGAAAGTGGTGCCAAGAAGCTCCACCTTATGTGGTCTTCATGGCTTGAGAAAGAGGATCCACCTCCCCTAGCATGAAGTCCCAAGGAAGCCCCTGATTAGCCTGTTTGGGTCACATGCCCAGTAGAATGGAGTCTTCTCATTGGCCAGCCTGGTTCATGGCCCGCCCCTGTACATGTGTTGGGGCGGGCTACCATGACTGACACATGATTGTGGATTCATGGGACCGCTGGAGTGTGGGATGTGGTTTCCTGAAACAAAGAGTGTTGAGCAGAAAGAATACATTTTTCTATTCAATACATTCTTTGATAATTAAACAAAGGCAGCATCTCTTTTTTCCCCTAGATTGACCTAGTTTGGAAATCAAACTTGAGGTATGGCTTTTTATCTAACTTTGAGAACTTTCACAGCTCTTGTGATACATGGAACTTAAAACAAAACAAAATTAAAGTAAAAAAGTAGAATTTGACAGTAAGCTTCTAGCTGCTGCATTTTTGCTTTTAGCTGTCCATCCACTAAATGAGTGTATATCATCAACTCAAAACGTGGCCCCCAAATGGGTTCTCCCTGCCATTGTAGCCTCAGAATTAGGTTCCAGGACACATTACCCCAAGTCTCACTGGAGACAGTAAATGAGCAAGATCCATTTCCCTATGGGCTGGCAAACGAGAAATGTACAACTGGTCATTAAAAGCTTTAGTTCAGGGTATTTTTTTTTCCATTAACATGACTGAAATTGTACTGAAAACCAAGCAGTTATCTCTGGGAGGCGAGGGAGTTTCAGGTAGGAGTTGGGGAAGAGGTGAGTTTTAGCACATAAAGTGGGAAGTTTGTGGGAGCCTGAGGGGGACCCCGGCCGTGCTGCCCGTGACCGCCTATGATTCCAGTGAAGGGTCTTGGCCAGCCCCTTTGGCCTCCACAATGCCCGCAGTCAGCTCGGCGACTCTGTCATCATCTGCGGATTCCTGGGGTCCTGGAAGCTTTCTTCTCTCCATGTTTGTCTGGGATCGTCTGGAAGGGATGGCCTTGGGGTCAGATGTGGCTGTTTGTGTCCTGGCTCCTCTACTTCCAAGCCCTGCGACGACCCTTACCCCCACCGCCCAGCTGGGAAATGGACGCCCGTGAATTTATTTACAACACACACCATAGACGCCTGCGTATATGGGGACCCAAAACAGAAGGAGATTCTTCCCGCTTTCCTAATAAGAATTAAAAACAAAAAGACCATATTGGCCAAGATGTAGATGAAATCATCAAAAGCCTAGTTATAATGTTTCTTTAACTAGTTACACACGTGTATTTAAAAATCACATAATGCAGAGGTATTACTCTGGAAATATGGTTAATCCCCTCTTTCACATTTCATGGATCGGTGTTTTTTTTTTTTGGAATTGTATTTTATTTTTTATACAGCAGGTTCGTATTAGTTATCCATTTTATCCACATCAGTGTATACATGTCCATCCCAATCTCCCGATTCATCACACCACCACGCCCCACCCCCGCCACTTTCCCCCCTTGGTTTCCATACATTTTTTTCTCTACATCTGTGTCTCTGTTCCTGCTCTGCAAACTGGTTCATCTGTACCATTTTTCTAGGTTCCGCATATATGCATTCATATACGATATTTGTTTTTCTCTTTCTGACTTACTTCACTCTGTATGACAGTCTCTAGATCCATTCACGTCTCTACAGATGACCCAGTTTCATTCCTTTTTATGGCTGAGTAATATTCCCTTGTATATATGTACCACATCTTCTTTATCCATTCATCTGTCGATGGGCATTTAGGTTGCTTCCATGTCCTGGCTATTGTAAATAGACCTGCAATGAACATTTTGGTACATGACTCTTTTGAATTATGGTTTTCTCAGAGTATATGCCCAGTAGTGGGTTTGCTGGGTCATATGGTAATTCTATTTTTAGTTTCTTAAGGAACCTCCATACTGTTCTCCATAGTGGCTGTATCAATTTACACTCCCACCCACAGTGCAAGAGGGTTCCCTTTTCTCCACACCCTCTCCAGCAGTTGTTTTTTGTAGATTTTTTGATGATGCCCATTCTAACTGGTGTGAGGTGATACCTCATTGTAGTTTTGATTTGCATTTCTCTAGTAATTAGTGACGTTGAGCAGCTTTTCATGTGCTTCTTGGCCACCTGCATGTCTTCTTTGGAGAAATGTCTATTTAGGTCTCCTGCCCATTCGTTGATTGGGTTGTTTGTTTTTTTTAATATTGAGCTGCATGAGCTGTTTATATATTTTGGAGATTAATCCTTTGTCCATTGATTCATTTGCAAATATTTTCTCCCATTCTGAGGGTTGTCTTTTTGTTTTGTTTGTAGTTTCCTTTGCTTTGCAAAAGCTTTTAAGTGTCATTAGGTCCCATTTGTTTATTTTTGTTTTTAGTTCCATTCCTCTAGGAGGTGGATCAAAAAAGATCTTGCTGTGATTTATGTCAGAGTGTTCTTCCTATGTTTTCCTCTAAGAGTTTTATAGGGTCTGGTCTTACATTTAGGTCTCTAATCCATTTTGAGTTTATTTCTGTGTATGGTGTTAGGGAATGTTCTAATTGCATTCTTTTCCACGTAGCTGTCCAGTTTTCCCAGCACCACTTATTGAAGAGATTGTCTTTTTTCCATTGTATATGCTTGCCTCCTTTGTCATAGATTAGTTGACCGTAGGTGCATGGGTTTATCTCTGGGCTTTCTATCCTGTTCCTTTGATCTATAATTCTGATTTTGTGCTAGTACCATATTGTCTTGATTACTGTAGCTTTGTAGTATAGTCTGAAATCAGGGAGTCTGATTCCTCCAGCTCCGTTTTTTTTTTTTTCCCTCAAGACTGCTTTGGCTTTTCGGGGTCTCTTGTGTCTCCATACAAATGTTAAGATTTTTTGTTCTAGTTCTGTAAAAAATGCCATTGGTAATTTGATAGGGATTGCATTGAATCTGTAGATTGCTTTGGGTAGTATAGTCATTTTCACAATGATGATTCTTCCAATCCAAGAACATGGTATATCTTTCCATCTGTTTGTGTCATCTTTGATTTCTTTCATCAGTGTCTTATAGTTTTCTGAGTACAGGTCTTTTACCTCCTTAGGTAGGTTTATTCCTGGGTATTTTATTCTTTTTGTTGCAGTGGTGAATGGCATTTTTCAGATTTTTCATCGTTAGTGTTTAGGAATGCAAGAGATTTCTGTGCATTAATTTTCTATCCTGCTACTTTACCAGATTCATTGATTAGCTCTAGTAGTTTTCTGGTGACATCTTTAGGATTCTCTAGTATCATGTCATCTGCAAACAGTGACAGTTTTACTTCTTCTTTTCCAATTTGTATTCCTTTTATTTCTTTTTCTTCTCTGGTTGCCGTGGCTAGGACTTCCAAAACTATGTTGAATAATAGTGGCGAGAGTGGACATCCTTGTCTTTCTCCTGATCTTAGAGGAAATGCTTTCAGTTTTTCACTATTGAGAATGATGTTTGCTGTGGGTTTGTCGTATATGGCCTTTATTATGTTGAGGTAGTTCCCCTCTGTGCCCACTATCTGGAGAGTTTTTATCATAAATGGGTGTTGAATTTTTTCAAAAGCTTTTTCTGCCTCTATTGAGATGATCATATGGTTTTTCTTCTTCAGTTTGTTAATATGGTGTAACACATTGATTGATTTGCATGTATTGAAGAATCCTTGCATCCCTGGGATAAATCCCACTTGATCATGGTGTATGATCCTTTCAATGTGTTGTTGGATTCTGTTTGCTAGTATTTTGTTGAGGATTTTTGCATCTATATTCATCAGTGTTATTGGTCTGTAATTTTCTTTTTTTGTAGTATCTTTGTCTGGTTTTGTTACCAGGGTGATGGTGGCCTCATAGACTGAGTTTGGGAGTGTTCTTTCCTCTGCAATTTTTTGGAAGAGTTTGAGAAGGATGGGTGTTAGCTCTTCTCTAAATATTTGATAGAATTTACCTGTGAAGCCATCTAGTCCTGGACTTTTGTTTGTTGGAAGATTTTTAATCACAGTTTCAATTTCATTACTTGTGATTGGTCTGTTCATATTTTCTGTTTCTTCCTGGTTCAGTCTTGGAAGGTTATACCTTTCTAAGAATTTGTCCATTTCTTCCAGGTTGTCCATTTTATTGGCATAGATTTGCTTGTAGTAGTCTCCTATGATGCTTTGTATTTCTGTGGTGTCCATTGTAACTTCTCCTTTTTCATTTCTAATTTTATTGATTTGGGCATGGATCAGTCTTATGTCAATGTTCCACTGGGGTCTCTTCCACCCAGGCCTTTGAGGGTCCAACATTCTCCAGGGCTCAGCATCTTCACTCCCATCTAGTTGCATGAGACACAGCACTTTTCAAATTCTCTCCGTAAGGCTCTTACTCTATATTCTATGGTAAGGTACATTTGTGTGATGTTAGGACAGTTTTCCCCATCTGGCCGGTAGGTGTAAGCAGGTGATCTTCATAGGGCAATCATTTGCTTTATTGCATTTTAAAATGATCTAAATAGACTCATTCTGTTAGTTTTCTATTGTTGTGTAACAAAGTAGCACAAAATTAGTGCCTTAAAACAGCACACACCTATGATCTCACAGTTCGTTGGTCAGAAGGCTGGGTACAGCTTAACTGGCTTCTCTTCTCGTATCTCACAAGGCTGAGACGAAATGTCTCATCTGGAGACCTGGCTAGGGTGGGATCTGCTTCCCACCTCTGTCAGGTTCTGACATTTTCTTGAAATCCCTTCACCTTTGCCATAATCTGTCAGTTAGAAGCGGGTCACAGTTCTGCCAACATTCCAGGGAAGGAACCACACAAAGGTGTGGACCCCAGGGGCAGGGTTGTGGGTCATCTTAGGATTCTGCTTGTGACACTTGTTTACAATGAGAACTGTGATCTCCTTTGTGAAGACACTTTCCTGATAATGACCAAATCAGCGGGGGTTTCTTTCTCCTCTCGTTGATAACATCAAGGGAAGCCTCCCAAAGTAGCATTTATTGGCACCCTTCCCCCCTTTTAAGATTTGTCTTTCTCTAACACAACTTTGCTGTTAGAAGTAAAATACTTGTGAGGACATCTGATGACATAGAAACTCAGGGAAGTTCCTTCTTTTCTGAGAGACTTGGTCTTGGCAGATCTTCTTCCCCAGATCAAAAGAGGGAGGAGAAGGAGAAGTACATGGGCAGGGGAGCGGTGGGGGGTGGGGCTGTCTGCACAATGGGAGACCGACTTCTCTTCCCACCTGGGTGTTTACTCAGCCCTGGTCCTGTGTTGAGGCAAAAGTGTTGGGGAGAAACTGCCGGTATGATCAGCACGCCCATCCCCCCTCCAAGCTCCATGCCCTGACAGCAGTGGGGTATGGAGCCCACCCGTCCTGTACCCCCCAGGACCAGGTCATGGAAAAGCAACAAAGTTGGGGGTTTCACCAACAAGGATCCCTGCAGCATGGGGCACAGGGGCAGGTGTTGGAAGGATGTGGCAAGATGCCACCAGCTGGCATCAGACAAGAGGTATGGAGCGGACCCCCTCCTGCCTCAACACCAGACGGGGGAGAGCACAGAAGAGAGAGGGGGATGAACCCCAGAATTCTATTCCCCCCACACTGCAGCCAAGGTGGGAGGAGGGCTGGGAATGGAACATTTGTTCATTTATTCCACAAATTATTGAGTGCCGGGCACTGTTTAAATAAGATAGCTGTTTAGAACCAAATGGGACTAAGTCTTATTTCTTAATTTATATTTTAATCGAAGTAATTGCTACACTTAGAGCCAAAGAGTGCCATAAAGTTCGTTAGGATGAAAAAGGCAGTACCCACAGTGCTCACCTGATCGGGGAAATTCCATCCAGCACTTTTACCTGATTATTTCAGGGATTTTCCTCGTTGCGTCTAAATCATAGGCTTGGACAGCTTCTCCTGATCTTGCAGTTTTAGGTGTTATCCACAGACTTCCTACCATGGAAACACGATTTCGCTCTCTTTCTATTCAAGGCTCTCAAGTGCATCAACCCAGGCAGCGCCATCTGTGTCTCAGGGAGCAGTTTCCAGGAAGGGGAGCAGCAGATGCAAAGACCCTGAGGTGGGAACTGGGCGTTTCTGAGGAACAGGAAGGGGGTGAGTGAGGCTGGAACAGAGAGTGCGAGGGCGAGAACGGTGGGTGGGGGGAGCAGAGAGGGGGCGGGGGCCGGGTGGTGGAGGATCCTGTGTGTGTGGAAAGATGTTATTCAGAGTGAAGGGAGCCATTGGGCGCTTTGGGCAGGGGAGAGACGTGGTAGGATTTGCTCCTGTAAAATCTCACTCGGACCAACTTACACCCACCGGGATGACTGTCATCCCCTAAATGGAGAATAACAAGTGTCGGTGAGGATGTGAAGAAATTGGAACCCTCGTGTGTTGCTGGTGGGGATGGAAAATGGTGTGGCTGGTGGACAGCAGCCCGGTGGCTCCTCAAAGAGTTAAGCATGGAATTACTATGTGATTCAGAAATTTCACCTCTGGGTATATATCCCAAAGAACTGAAATCAGGAACTCGAACAGATATTTGTACACCCATGTTCACAGTAGCCTTATTCACAACAGCCGAAAGGTGAAGCAACCCAAGTGTCTGTCGATGGATGGACGGGTAAACCAAATGTGGTCCATCCACACAACGGAATACTGTTCAGCCATAAAAAAGAATGTCATTCTGACACCCACTACGACGTGGATGAACCTTGAGAACATTATGCTAAGTAAAATAAGCCAGACACAAAACGACAAATACTGTATGATTCTGTTTATAGGCGTCAAATTCAAAGAGACATTGAAAGTAGATTGGTGGTTGCCAGGGGCCGGGTGGAGGGGGGAATGGGGAGTTATTGTTTGGAGATGGATGCTGGTGATGGTTGTACAACATGAATGTACTTAATGCCACTGAACTGTGCACTTAAAAATGGGTAAGATGGTACATTTTGTATTCTGTGTATTTGTTGCACACACGTGCACACACACACGCACACACAGCTCACTCTGGCTGCAAGGTGGAGGGACAGTGGGGGGCTGATTAGGGGCTGCAGGCATTCAGGTGAGCAATGACGGTGACCCTGGCCAGGGCCCCGGGAGGTGGTGGGAAGTGGCTGGATTCTGGAGAGACTTGAGACAGAACCGATCAGGATTTGCGGTCTGATTGGGTTTGGAGAGTGAGATGAGTCCTAGCTTGAAGGCCTGAGCAAACTTCTCGGTCCTGAGAGTGGGGTCACGGGGAAGAGCTACCTTTAGAGAAGGTTCTGGACACGTCCCACGTGGGACACCCACTGCTCATCCCCTGCCACGTGCACACCACGCGTCACCTTGTGTAACACTCTCCACCCCAACTCACACGTGCACTCACACACGGCACGTGAACAAGGGGGCGATGGCCTTGGAGAAGGCAAACCAAGGCTCAGATGCACCACTTCCTGCTCGTGGCCACGCAACACGTGTGTCCTGGGATCTCACTCTAGGCCGACCCCAGAGCTGGTGCTCTTTACCGGATGGAGAAGCTGGCCGTGTCTCAGGCTCCCCTGTGCTCATCAGAATAAAGAAAATCAGAAAGGAGGTGAGAGGCGTTCATTCTCTCTCTCCAGAGGGGAAGGGGGACTTGCCCCAGGGGTAAATAGAGAGACCGGATTTTCAGGGTTCAGGGAGGTGGGGAGGAGAGGATGGGGGAGGAAGGGCTCTGGGAACCGGGTGAGCCAGGCCCTGGGGGAGGGACACGAGCTTCCCCGTTCCGCAGAGAAGAGGGTCTGGGGAGCAGAGAGTTCCAAGCTGAAATGAGGAGGGGGAACTGGGCAAGGCGGGTGTGAGGCCCGTTCCTCCCTCCCTTGCCCCCTCCTTCCTTCCCCACTCCTCTCACCCTCCCCAGTTAGGGCCCAGCTGGATAATCCAGGATAGTCTCCCCTTTTTAAGATTCTTAACTTAATTACACCTGCAAAGTCCCTTTTGCCCTCTAAGGGCACGTAGTCGCAGGTTCTGGGATTAGGAGCTGCACATCTTTGGGGGCCCTCATGCAGCCTCCAAGAGCTGCCCACAATGCACCCCGGCCCCGTATGTGCCCGCCACTCCTCCCATACAGATGGGGTCTGTTTTCCCTCCCTTGAATCCAGGCTGGCCACCATCTGCTCTGACCTGTAGGATGCAGCGGCAGTGACACTGCCCCAGTTTTGGGCTAGGCCGTGAGAGGTTATACTTTCTTGGGTTCTTTGAGATGGCATGGAAAGAAACAATTCCATTTGACATGTTTGTACCAGATCTTAGCTCAGGAGCACTTGGCTGCTTTGTGAGTTGTCATTCTCCAGGGTCCTTGTCTCAGTCGGGGTTCAACCAGAGAATAAACCAGCTGCAGGTAAATATCAGGAAAAGGAGTTGGTTTAGGTGACTGTGGGGCCGGCTGGGCAGGCCTGGAATCTGTGGGATGGGCCTTCAGGAAGGGCTGGAACTCCCTGGCACGGACTCAGGCTGCCGTCCACGAGCAGTTTCCTCTTCGCCAGGGAGCCCCAGCCCTGCTGTTAAGGCCCTTCCACTGATTGGACCAGGCCCACCAGACCATCTAGGGCAGCCTCCCTAACTTCAAGTCAACTGATTATGGACTGTAATCACATCTACAAAGTACCTTACGAGCAACACCTAACTTATTGTTTGATTGAATAACTGTAGCCTAGCCAAGCTGACACATCAAACTGTCCTTCACAACCTTCCTTTGAAAGTATACTCTCAAATCCTGGGGGACTGGAGGTGGTGGGAAAAGATATAAATATATGTATCTATAGATGTGTATGTGTATGTATACGCACATATACATATATGTATTTATGTGGGTATATATATACATATATATAAATCAACGTATGTCTGTTTGTATAATATAGATATATAAAATCTCTCCTGGGCCAGATGGGCCCATTGACTCTCTTTTGTTTGGAAATCAGCTCTGCACAAATGATTGAGATATTGTTTATATGCTCCCTTAAGTGACACGGGTTTGCCCATATAATTAGCAATAATGATGAATAAAAATAAAATGTGGGCTTCTGTATGGCCAATTATACATAATAAAGCTATCATTCCATCTGTAGGGATAATAAGCCACAGAGAGTACGTGGGGAGTCCCATGAGGTTGGCTCCCGTGGCCAGAAATTGCATGAAATGACAGCTGACCATGTAAAAAATGGGGTGAACCTCATGTTTGAGTGGTGAGGTGGTGCCTGGGGTACCGGGGGTTGGGGGTGGGGGAGCTGAGCCACTGAGGAAGAGAGAGGCCTGGACCTTAGTTCTCCCACCAGTTCCCCTGGGGATGTTCTCCTCCTGTGGATGGTGGGGTGGCAGGGAAACCCCTCCAAGGGCCAGGCCGGGGGCACAGCTTTCTACGTGCCTCATCTCACTTAATCCCCTAATGAACGTGTCATGTGGTCATAGTCATCACCCCATTTCACAGACCAGGCAGTCGAAGCTGGGAGATGTGAGGTCACGTGTCCAAGGCCACAGACCTGCCCTGACCCCATGCTCTCATCCATCACCATCAACGATGATTCTACTACTAAAGATAATATTAGCTAGTATGTACTGAGAGCTGTCCCGGTGCCAGGGACGCTTCAAGCACTTGTTCCTGGGACCTTACGAGACACGACCAGCATTCCCATTGGATAGAGGAGGAAACCGAGGGTCTAAGAGTGAAAGTCACTGTCCCAGGGGTCCCAGTGAGGGAGGGTAGAGCTGGGGGTGGCATTCAGGTCTTTGGGACTCCCGCTCCCCAGGGCCAGGTATCAGGGATTCAGAAGGGACAGGTGTTCAGAAGGGATGGATGTTCAGTGACCTGTCAGGAAAAGCAGGGATGTTTTGCCGTCTCCGTAAGCATCCTTGGCAAGTGGAACGTTGTTCCTTCTGCTAATGGGCTGCACGCACACATCCCTCTAAACCATTGCTAGGTTCTGAATCGTGTACTGTAAAAACAAAGGCTGTCACAGGCTTTTGCAAAGATGCTGGCTCGAGGCTCATTGCTTCACACGCAAGGGTAGCTCATTTAATCCTCCCAGCCACCTGTGTGGCGGAAAAAACTGTGATCCTATGTAGCAGATGAGGAAGCTGAGGGTCAGAGAGGTTAAGTAACTTACCCCAAGTGGCACAGATGGTAAGAAGCCACAGTGGGACTCCACCAGCTCTGCTGGCCTGCAGAGTCCAAGGAGAGGGGCCCCAGGGCCCAGGAGTCGGACAAGGGCCAAGCAGGGCCAGGACTAGGGTGAGGCAAGTGCGACAGCCCCTGTGGTGCAAAACTTACGGGGACGCCAGAAACAGGAAACAAGATAAATGATGTTTTCATGCGATTTGCAAAAACTCAAAATTAATGCGAAAATCCATGATGAACAAAATATCAAAGCTTTAAAGACAGATAAGTAACAGGGTTGTGCTGAGCCATATTGGAGCCTGAGGCAAAGGGAAAAATCAGTAATACTGATCCTGTCTTCACTTAAAAATTTCCACGTTTTGTTCATCATGGAAATTTTGAATTTTTAAAATAGTATTTATCTTGAACACTGTTTTTTGGGAGCGTCCCATTAAAATTTGCACTCCATTTGCCCTACTCTCGGCCTTGGGGGAGCAGCCCCCAGAGGCCAGTTAACATGAAAGGGTGGATGTTGGCATTTCCCATGGCCACCAGCGGGGCCGTTTTGACCCAGTGCCACCCTACTCGCCTCTCTGGTTTGGGGCGGTCCTTTGCCTGGATCCCCTCCATCACAGCTCCCCAGCCTGTCAGCTCCCAACCTCTCTTCTTTAAGGCATTAGGTGTCCTTAAAGAGACCCCAGTGCTCCGCAGGGGAGACGTGTCACGCCACGCTCATGCAGGGGGAGGGGAGGACCCCAGCTCAGCGCCTCTCTCCGCAGGGACCCCGGCAGCGGCCAGCCTGGGCGCCTAAGTCCCCGCAGCCCGCACCTCCGCTCCTGTAACTCCACATCTGCCCAGAAGGGGGCGGCGTGGGCACGTGCATTCCCAGCCTGCGACCTGGGGGCGTTCCTTCTTCCCACTTTGCTGCTTTTCCTTCTTCTTGCCAGCTGTCCCAAGTGACAGCCGACAAGGCCGCTCTTTCACCCCTGGCTGACAGTCCCTCTCCTGGGGAGGGATGACGAGAGGGAGGAACCTCTGAGTGCTGTTTTGATGAGCAGCATTCTTTCCCTTGGATTTGAACTGAAAAAAATTCACACGTTCACACAGACGAAATGTGTATGAATGTTTACTATGTGCCAGGCTGTTCTCCCACTGACTCTGCACAGCAGCCCTGAGAGGTGGTCGCTACTGTAAGCCCCACTTTCGTAGATGCGCGTGCTGCCCAGGCTCAGTGGGACAGGGTCTCCTGGGAGACCACCAAGCGCAGATCTGATCCCGCGCTCGATGGCGTCAGTGTCCTGTCCACTTCCTCTCGACGCTTACCATTCCAGTCCAGGATCAAGTGCCAGGGAGTTAACGTCCTCCCAGAGCAGGCCCCAGCCAAGGCAGTGGGAGTGGAGGATGAACGCCCAGCTCCCTGCCCGCGGGTACCCTCTGGTACCCCTCCCCCAGTTTTCAGGTGGGCTCGAGCCTCTGGGGCCCAGGGTGGTGGTTTGCCTTGATAACACCTCCCCTGTCCCATCATCACCCCCACCAGCAGTAACATTTATTTTTGCTGTTTATTGAGCACTTACTGTATGCCAGGAGCTGTGTCTAGGGCTTTGCAGGGTTTACCTTATTGGATCCTTTCAGCGGGTCCCATTTTACGGATGAGGAAGGGGGCCAGGTCACAGGGTCACAGGATTCAGACCCAGGTCTGATGGCCTTAGCTAGTTGAACGAACCAGAGACTGAAGAAATGGCGGGTCGAGGTTTTCCAGGTGTGAAGGAGTGAATGAATGCTGGGGCCTGGCTTCCTCTCAGGATGGTCATTTTGGACAGGATGGTCATTTTGGACGGCTCTAGGCAGCCTGACGTCATGGATGATGGTGTGTAGCGGGGAAGCTGGGGTACATTCCAGTCTCTGCGAGTCACAGCTGGAGAGGGAAGACTCCACCCCCGCTCTGTGCCAACTGGGGTGGAGGGCTCGTTGTTCATCTCTCTGCAGTTTATATTTTACTCATCTTTCTCCCAAAGGCGAGTGTGCATCGCTTTTCATAATTTGAAAAGAAAACCATAAAAAAATTAAGACTTCAGGTAAAAGCACAGTTAGACATAAATTAACTGAGGAAATGTAGCTAAAGTGAGCTCTTAGCAGGATGCTTGGTCAAAAGTAGTTTCTGGAATGCAGGCAAGTGGATGGCTGAATGGTCGGATCTGGTTGGTAAGTGTCTGCCCACTGTCTGCTCCAGAAGGTCATGGTGCATTGCCCCCCTCCGAAGAGCCCCACCCTCAGGAACCCAATAGTTACTGACATGTTGTGGTGACCATGTGTCATTAACCCTTTCAATCTCCACAGTAACCCCATGAAGTAGGTATTGCTATTATTATTATTCTTCCCATTTCTCAGGAAAATGGAGGCCCAGAGAGGTTAACTAATTTGCTGAAGGTCACACAGCACAAAAGGGGTGAATCAGGAGTCTAGTCTCAGAATTTGGCCCCAGACGCAGCTCCTAACCCCTAGGGGATGCTGACCCCCCCTGGCTCCCTGACCCTCCCACCTTGACTGGGACTCCAGCATGGTCTGCATAAAAAGCAGACATTTCCAGAGCTAGTGAATTCCCTCTGGGCAAATCAGAGACTTGAGTTCCACAGAGAGAGTGGTGTCCTACAAAGAAGGAATTCAGGGTCAGCAGACCTCGGTGTGTGAGGCCCTGCAGCTCCACTGAGGGGGAAACTGAGGCACAGAGATGCCAAGCCCTTGCCTAAAGCCAGCCGCCAAGGAAGCAGGCCTCCTGCACCCGCTGGGTGTGGACTCTGTGCCTGCCCGCAGGTGGGTGCTCCGTGGTCTGTCTCTGGGCGGCGGGGACGGGAGCCAGCGGGGTGGAGGCCGTGATGCCGTGCCAGCCCCCCGCCTCTCTGGAGCGCCCGCCCCCGCCCCACCTCTACCCACTCCGTCTGCTCCAATCCCTCACCCCCCCGGCCAAATTCTCAGCTTCACCGCGACCTTCTCGGGTGCCTCAGAACGCTGGTCCCAGCTTCTCTCTGGGTCTGGGGCTGTTGGAGTGACGTCTTGATGAGACCATCAGCCCCAAGGGGCCGGGACACCCGGCGGCCTGGCTCAGTGCATCACAGGCACAGAGCAGGTGCTCAGCCAAGTGCGTGCCGATGAAGCAAAGAATGAACAAATGAATGAGCGGACGCCGGTGTGCACTCAGCCTGGAGGTGTCAAAGGGTGTCTGGGGGAGCGGGGGCACAGCTGTCAGCTGTGGCCGGGCTCCAGTCCCGTTTTCTCATCCAAGAGAAACAAAAAGCGGTGATGATCACGGAAGGAGCCCTTGGCTTTCCCTCCCAAGGGAAAGCGGCTGATCTTTATATTTGGACTGTCCTATCCCATGTCTGGGAGAAGAACTTTCCTCCCTCTGGTGGGTGGGGGCTGGCCGTGACACTTTGTCTTAGATGCCCGCCCTCCCTCCCTCCCTCCTTCCTTCCTTCCTTCCCTCCCTCCTTCCCAAGCACAGGGTGGCGGTGGCAGTCCTGCCTCCCAGCCCAGGGCCCTGCAATTGCAACGGGTGGCCGGGCAGTGGGGCTCACAGACTGCCTGGGGAATGGAGCCGGGCTTGTGACAGCCCCTCTTCCATTTCTGTGCCAAAGGGAGGGGGTAACGGGGTGTGAGCAGGGCCCAGCTAGGGAGGGGTCTGCACTTGTTGTGCTTTCACAGAGTTTCCTCTCCAGGGTGGGGACTGTCACCTGGCCCAGGGTCCTCAGCTTCTCCAGGGACAGGGAAAGTGCCTCTTAGGGAAGCCCATCCTGTCGGACCCCAGGCAGCAGGGGAGGGTGCTGGGCCCAGGGGCCTCCTGGTCCCCAGGTGAGGGCACAGGCACCTCCTGCTGCTGCCTCCTGAGGCAGGTGGAGGGGGTGCCTGGAGTCTGAAGGGTGACAGGTGACGGTCCTGGCAGGTAGGGGCCCTGGCTGGTGCCCTCTTGCCTGTGCTGGGCTCTGCAAGCCAGACAGATGGGGGAGGAGACGGTGGCGGGGAGGAGACAACGGATGGCAGGGGCCGCTGGGTGGGTGGTGGCAACGGCTGTGTTTTCCGTGGGTGTCTGGCTGGTGACCTTTTAGAGGAATGGATTCAGAAGTGACTGCTATTTGTCGAGGCCCAGTTCAGAGACATCCTCGGCGTTAAATGTCAGGCCCCCACTGTCACCGGGAAGCAGGAAGTGCATCCCAGCAGGATGCAGGCTGGCTGACACCTGACAGGGTGGATGGACACCCCGCAGGCCCAGGGATGGGGGTTTGAGGCGCTTCTGGGGGATTTGAGGAGAGTGTGGGATGTGAGTGTCTGGAGGACCCAGGAAGAGTGGGGCTCTTTGCTCTGCTTTGCAGGAAGCTGGCCTGCCCGGTGTCAGGGGGTGTCTCCAAGGGTGACCTGGTGACAGCTGCTCCCCCCTTGAAAGGAGCCCCTCCTGCATGTCACCCCAGTGGGTCTCCTCACGTCCTCTGAGCGGAGCTTCGTGCCCCCGTTTTGTAGTCGGGAAGCTGGGACTCGGGGCCCCCAGGGGGGATGCCCCTGCTCGTGGCTGATACGCCGAGGATCGGGGACCCTCAACATTGGGCTTAGCTGCCCTTTCGGGGCTCCGACTTCCCAGGGGAAGGCTCTGGTCTCTAGTGATGAAAACAGCTCAGCCCTGGCCCAGCGATGCCCCCCCGGCCCCCCGCGGCTTCTGGCCTCTGAGCTCAGGGCTGAGCCCTTCGTGGGGATGGACCCCCTGCCTCTTCTCTCCCTGTGAGCCACCTGTGTGCTCAGGAGACAGACGACAGCTCTGTCACTTTCTGGCTGCCTGACGGGGGACCCAGAGGGCGCTCCTCCCACCCCAAGTCTCAGTTCCCCCGTCTGTAAAGTGGGGGGATCTGCAGATCTGCCCCGCGGGTGCCTGCCGGGAAGGAGAGGCAGGGCCTGGCGCTCCCACTGCGCTCAGATGCTCCCCCGTCTCTTCCAGGAGCTTCTGCTCTTTTCTCCTGGGCAGGGACTGGGGGCAACCTGCAGTTTCCAAGCCTGACCCTCGTTCTGAACACCCTCCCGTGTGGGGGCAGGACTCCCCCAGGAGAGCCGCTTTCCCCGGGGAAGCCTGGCTGGTTCCAGGGTCATTTCTAGGAACGGGGACCTGGTCTCCATCCCGGTGGTGTGTCCTAGCTGGCCCTGTGCTGAGCCTGTTCCTGGCCTTGCTTGTGCAATTCAGCCACAAGGCCACGGGCGTGAGCCGCCCTGGGGTGCTGGTGCTGGGGGTCAGCTGGTGCCGTGGCCAGTAGGGGGATGTGGCTTTACGTGATGGTGGGAGGCCGTGGACTTTGAACCAGAGCCCTGGGCGGCGGCTGACTATTGAGCTTTGCTGGGCGTCAGGTGCCATACCTGGAGCGCCAGGTAACTGCAGGTGACACGTGGGGCTTCCTCTCAGCAGGTTAGAGCCGAGCACCCCCAGAGTCCTCTCTACACTCGGGGGGTGCAGAGGTACTGTCCCCCCCATAGCCGCCTGCCCACCTGAGACATCCACTCTATCAGGTGTCAGCCAGCCTGCATCCTGCTGGGATGCACTCCCACGCTTCCAGCTGGAGCTTCCATCTCAGCTGGGCTTCTTTGGTCTTCGGCCTGAGGACTTGGAGGCCCCTGGGGGAGCCCGTTTAGCCTCAAGCTGGTCCAGCCTGCAGTGCGGGGAGTTGGGTCTCCCTCAGCGGGTGGAGACTGCTGGTTAGGCGCCCACCGTCCTGGTCCTCGCAGTTCCTTAGCGGGTCCCCAGCGGGATCAAGCCCAGGGTCCTCCCATCAACACGCCCCCCCGCCGCCTTGCTGTTCTCGCTCCCTGAGCCCCTTCCTTGCTTGCATGTCCTGAGACCCCTGCTCCCAAGTGCTCCTCAAGGGCTCTGCTTTTGGGGGACCCCGGTCAAGACAGGTTCCTGAGGTGCCCCATCAGGTACAAGGCCTGTGACGCTCAGGGCAGGTAAGGGTACCCGCGGCTGCAGCGCTGAGACGGCTGAGCTTTTCCTGCCTCGTCAGCGTTGACCCTCAGCGCAGCCTCTGGCAGGAACCCCTGATCCTTGATCTCACACGTCGGGGTGTCCATGTCACATGGAGTAAGGGATGGAAGTGGGGCTTGGACCCAGACTGGCCCCAGCTGGTGACCAAGGGTGACAGAATAAGTGACCAGACCGCGATGCTTCCGTCTGGGACAAATGCTGAACTGGACAATGGGTGTCACCAGGGACTGTCCCTGGGATGGGAGGCTGGTGTTGGAAGAATGGGCTTGGGTGGCGCTCAGCACAGACGTGGCCGGCCACCCTCGCCCAGCTCCCCGGGAGCTCACAGGTGGACGGTCACCCAGAAGGCAGCTCATCCCCAGGGACTGTGCCACCAGGGGGGCCCAGCTGGGATTCGAACCCGTGCTATCTCGTTCCTGGGCTGGTTGCCCAGTGCACACCGGCGGCTTCTGGGGAGCGGTCCCTTTCCTGGGAATGCAGACTTCCCTCCCGCTGGAAGTTCAGAGAAAGAAAAATAAAGAAACGGAAAGAAAAGAAAACAAACCTGCTCTCTCTGCAAGCCCTCCCCTCCCTCCCTCCCTTTTCCCTCCTCTGCGTCTCCATTTCTCTCTCTCCTCCTGTTCTTTGTACATCTCCCTACCCCCTGCCCCCCGCCCCTATCCACCTTTTATCTGCTTCTGTCTCTCGCTCTCTCCCTCCCCCTGTCTCTTTTAGTCTCTGTCTCTTTGTCTCTCTCTCCCCCTCTCTTCCCCAGCCCCCCACCCTGGGGCAGGCGCTGGAGGTGTGGGCTCTACTGGGCTCTGTGCCCACTGTGGGGACTTGACCTCCTCTGTATTAAGGGGAAGGGACAGGATTAGCTCCTGTAATCCCCGGCCAGCTGTTGGCCACGGACGCGGACAGGGTCCGGGCTGAAACTGCAAGACCTGTTCAATGGGCCAGGTATGCGGGGCCTGGCTGGGCTTGGCTTGGGGTTGGGGGGGCTCTGAAAGGCCATTCTGGGGGGCACAGGCCTTTCCTGGGCTCCCTCCTAGGTGTCAGCAAACCCACGGAGGGGAGGTGGGCGCCAGCAGCTTCTCCAAGGGGTTAATAACAGACCAACGCATTCGGATTCTTGCTGAAGAACATTAGAGGAGTGTGTGCCCTCCGCAGTTCCACGTCTGTGCTCCTGACTCTAAGCCTGAGAACAGTTTGCTCGGGGTGGGTAACGTTCCGGTCCTCCGTTTCCTTTCCCACGTCTCAGGGTCCACAAGAGCAGCTTCGGACCCTCTGCTGGGTGGGACTGAAGTTAGAAATTGCAGGTACTCCCCTCTTGGTCTCCAGAGGGGACCCTGAGCTGGGATAAGGCAGTTCTGTTTGCACAAGAAAGAAGTTGTAATAAGCAACTGTGATCCACCTCCTGTGCGCTGATTTTCTTAAATGGCACCTGAACCCCACATCCCGAGATATGGAGGGCTGGAGCCACCAACTCGCCCATCTGGAGGTTTGCCACCTGAAGCCAAGCTCTGAGCCAGTGTTTCAAAGGTTTGGCAGGAAATTAAATGTATCCAATGGAATTTTGCATTTATTCTTTACTTTTAAACTTTTTAATACTGAAGTCTAGCATAATACAGGAACACGCACACGTCGTAAATGTTCAGCTGGATGCGTTTTCACCGATGGAACATGCCTGTGTCACCAGCATCCAGACTGAGACCTAGAATGTGACCTCCCCCCTCCGTCTCTGCCCCGAAAAGATCCCACCATCCTGACTTCTCTCAGCGTCCATCCGCTTTGTCTGTTTTTGTGCTTTTTGTAAATGGAATCATACAGCATGTTCTCTTTTGTGTCTGGCTTCTTTGGCCCAGCATCCTGCGGGTTTATTTTTATCTCTGACCCCACCAGAACAGTCTTCCTGAGGCCGGGAAGGATTCTGCTAATCAGGTCCATGGGGTAGTGATGGCTGACGGAGGTAATGACCAGATGGCCACCATGGATGATTGAGATCTGACGTGGCAAACTGACAGCTCAAGGGCGGATCATACTTAACTTGCCCTCTGCAGCGGGAAATATATGTTTCCATATATATGTCAGATGTAGAAAGAACATATAAAAGAATAATTTCATGCACATTACCCAGAATCGACAACTTAATAAACTTCCGGTCATTTAAAAAAATTGAGCTGAAATTCACACTGCACAAAAAGAACCATCTGCAGTGTATAGTTCAGTGTTGTTTTGTATATTCACAATGTCGTGCAACCATCATCTCTATCTGGTTCCAAAACTTCTTCATTGCCCCAAAAGGAAACCCTGTACCCATTAGCAGACAATCCCCAGACCCCCTTCCTCCAGCCCCCCACTAGCCACACATCTTCTGTGTCTATGGATTTGCCTGATCTGGACATTTCAGACAAATGGGACCATACAACAGGTGACCTTCTGTGTCTGGCTTTTTTCAGTCAGCATCACGTTTCTGAAGTTCTTCCATGTTGTAGCACGTCTCAGTACTTCCTTCCTTGTTATGTCATTTTTTCTTTAAAGCAGAGGAAGCAGCTTTTATTGATGAGTTATCTCCAGAAACCAAAAAGACTGTGTGCCCATTTTCAGTTACCCACTATCCCTCCAGGATCTCACAGCTCCTCTTGGGGAGAGGATACAAATTGCCTTTTGGTTTTCCAAAGCCCCAGTCCTCTGATGAGGTTTCCTCTCTTTGTACATAAACGAAGAAAATGAAGCCATCACAGCTTTTCCATCAACATCTGATTTAAGGATGGGCCTCTATCCTGAGATGACATCTTCTCTTTCTCGGCATTAAATTGTTCTTTTATGAGATAATTGTGATACTAAATGGTGTAGTCCAGGGGTAGGCAAAGCTTTTCCGTAAAAGGATGGATAGCAAATATTTCAGCTTTGTAGGACATACAGTCTCCGTGGCAATGACTCCTCTCTGCCATGTGGAAAGCCGTTTTATCAATGTGCAAACGAATGAGGGAGCTGTGTGCCAATAAAACTTTATTAATAAAAGAGGTGGCAGGCCAGATTTGGGCACCCCTCATTTAATAGATAGTGGCACTGTTTATACATATTTTAAATTTTCTTAACTTGTAAAAATAAAAACTTCGCAAGGGTAGAGGTGCTGGTCCCTGCAGCAGACATGATTAACGGTGAGGTGATGAAGATTCCTTGCCCCTTGAAGCTCAGCACGATTGCGTGACTTGCTTTGGGCAATGAGATGTGAACAGAAGACACGTGTTCCCCCCCGCAGGATGAAGCATTTCCAGGCCAGTGTTCATGGACCACAATACCGTTTGTCATGGACCACGCTGTCTACCATCACTGTCACTGCCACAAAAGGCGAACGTCACGGTGTTCCAGGCCTGTTCTATTACAGAGATGCTGCTGGTGGCGGAGGTGAAGTAGAGAGTTACACTGACCCATAAGCTGAAGGATTGCTGGGCTGGGGGAGACAGGGGAAGCCAAGATCCCCGGCGGCAGGGAACACCCTGGTCACTGTGTCTCATGGGAACACTGGGGAGGGGCAGAGATTTATGGGGGGAGCGGGGAGGCGACAGCCGGAATCAAGAATTTAATTTCTGAATGTCAAGTTAGATGCCTTTTAGACATCCACATGGAGATGTCAGAAAAGCAGTTGGAAGTAGGAGATAATTTTAGAAATTGTAAACTGGGGCTGCTGGCATATTTGGTTTAACTTGCATAGTATTCAACAGTAATTTAAACATTAGAAAAATCAAAAAAAAAATTTAAAGTGTAAAAATTTGGGAAACTTTACATTATAAAATTCAGATTGTTTGGACTCCTTTGACTGATTAGAAGGTCTGGCTTTCCTGGCCCCGAGTTCCCCAGGGCGAGGCTCTGCCTGAGCAGAGGGGCAGCTGCTCCTTACACAGGACCTGGGCTCTGCAGCCTGTGGCCCCTCCTCAGAGGGTCCTTGATCCAGAATTTGTATGCCAGTTGCTATTCATCATTTTGCTCAGGATGCTGTGTTCTGTGCAGTGAAGAGGAACTTTAACTGTGTCTCTACACCCATGTCTCTGTTGAAACTGGGAAAACAAAGGATAGTGCAAGAGAGTCAATTTTCAAAGAAATTACGATGGTATATGCTTTTTCTTACACTTGGTGCATTTCCTTGTGTGTTGGAGGGTAACCCTTGCCATATCAGCCAGCAGATGAACTTGAGCTGTCCTGTGGAGGTACAGCCTGCACACCTGAGATCAGGATGGGCCCCAGCACCATATTGGTAGCTCCCTTGGCTTTCTTTGGTGCAAATATTTGAATGTGGTCCTATATTTCAGTATAATTGTTTTATAAAAATGAGTGGGTAAACAGGAACTTGCTGAAACCAGGGATGAGAAGTAAAGGTCTCCCACATTAATGCCATCGCAACCAAGATGGGTATTGTATTAGTTAGTTGTGTTTCCAGAGAAACAGAACTAACAGAAGATCTATCTATCTATCCATCTCTCTCTCTCTCTCTCTCTCTATCTATCTATCTAACCTATCAGCTATCGATTTATTATGAAGAAATGGCTCACACAATTATGGGGACTGAGAAGTCCCATATCTGCCATCTGCAAGCTGAAGACCCAGGAAAGCTGGTGATGTAGCTCCAGTTTGAGTTTAGCAGATGGTGTAAATCCCAGTCCAAGGGCAGGAGAACATGAGGCAAGATGTCCCAGGTTAAGCAGCAAGGCTGGAAGGAAAAGGCGCGAATTCCTCATTCCTCCACCTTTTGTTCTATTCAGGCCATTGGATGGGTTGGAGGATGCCCACCCACACTGGGGAGGGCAAGCTGCTTTACCAAGTCCACCGAAACAAATGCTCATCTCATCCTGAAACACCCGCACAGACACACTCAGAAATCATGTTTAATCTGGGCACCTCTGTGGCTTAGTCAAGTTAACATGCAAAATTAACCATCACAGGTGTCTCAGACACCGTGGCGCATCCCTGGCCCAAGTGCGGGCTCATGTCACAGGAGGCAAATCTGAAGGCTTTCTATTTAGTCTTGAACAAAACAAAACAAAACAAAAGAGCTGGTGTCGAATTTGAAATATGGCACTAAAAATCACCTCTAAAAGACAAAGGGTAATTAGGGATTTTGTAAAAATGTTTTCACTCTCTAACAAGGAGAATTTTCCTAATGGCATGTAAAGCGACTGCTAAGAGTTTCAACATCTAACTTTCATACATGTTTTCCGGAAATCTTTATATTTGGACCTTTGAGGTGCCTGTAATTTTATGAGAGTTTTATACTGTGAAGATTATATTGAGCTGTGAATGTTTCAAGGGCTGAGCAGCTATGACTCCACCTCAAGCAGCATCTTTCTTCTTTCAGCAAGTATTCAGCACCTATTATGCACTGTGTATTGTTCTACATACTGTGTGTGTAATGGTGAGGAAAGCTGGACATGATTCCTGGCCTGCCAGGAATGTCAGGCTCTTAGAGGAGTAAAATATTAGTAAAAATATTACACAGATAAAGGCGGACTTGCTGGGTGATGAGCTGTCGCGAGTGGTGTGTGTTGCCCTGATAGCGTGGAGGCTGCGATGGGGCAGAGAAGGTCGCTCTTAGGCAGGGGGCCGCTGGCAGAAAGCGGAAGGTGAGTTGGAGTTGCATAGTGAAAAGCGTGCCCAGGTGTGGGCAGAGGGGAAGAGGGAGGGGTGAGGCTTAAAAGGTGTCAGCAGTCAGACATCGAAAAGTGGGGTCTGACTATTACACTGGCGCTTAGTAGAGATCCAATAAGTGCAATAAATGTAGTCAGACATCGAAAAGTGGGGTCCGACTATTACACTGGCGCTTAGTAGAGATCCAATAAGTGCAATAAATGTAGTCAGACATCGAAAAGTGGGGTCCGACTATTACACTGGTGCTAGTAGAGATCCAATAAATGCAATAAATGTAAGCCCTTATTTTATCCACTCCCCCCGCCCCAGTGGCTGTCCAGCCCCTCTTTTCCTATAAGGGGCACTAGCCTGGCTCAGCCCTGGCCACGCACCCCTTCTGCAGCCTCTGGCTCCGGGGCTGGTTCAATCCACACCTCTGTGCCCGCCGTGCAGCCTGTGTTGAGCCCAGATCAACATTCTATGTGTATCCCAGTGGGAATGTTATAGTCAGACATCGAGAAGCAAGATCTATTTCCTAATTAAAAGAGAGCTTCCTGTACAGCAAATCAATCGATCACAACCACGCACACACACACAGACAACAGTTGCTTACTTACACTCGTGCCTAATTCCTCTGGGGAACAAGCAAGCTGCTCTCTTCTGATGCCTGGGGTTCCAAAAGCTGTGGCTTAACCAGAAGTCATGGGCTGCATTTCCTCTAGTCAGAGTCGTGCCCCAGAATAGGCAGAACACGGCCTATTAAGCCCATGACTGTGTCCTGAAACGAAAACCCAGTCAGGTAGCCTGCTGGTACTACAATTACGTGCAACGAGTGTAAAATCCACAGTTATCCTGGCCTCCATTTTTAAAGCTTGAATGAATGGCTCCAGAAAGATATTAAAGTTTTTTTTTCCCCATGGGGGGATTGGGGAGAGTTTAATGGATTTGTGGGTTTTTGAAGGAGCGCCCAGCTTTCTCTAGAGCCCTGGCAACAGGCGGCTCTTAAACACGGTAGGTGCTGAGTAAATGCTGTACACTTAATTGAAAAGCCTGAGGACAGTCTCGCTTTATGGAAGTAGAATTGTTTTCATTACCAACAACAGCAATAAAAGTAGCACCAAGCGCCCTTGGCTGAGTCCCTTGGCCAGGCCAGACGTCTTAAATACTTTATCTTCACCCTGTTTCTGAAACGTCTATTCTTTTGCCGCCAGGGATGGAACAAACATTTTCCTCCTCTGTCTCCTCTGCCAACCCCTTTCCACCCTAATCCCCGTTAATCCTTACTCACGCCCCCGTGAGACTGAATCTGTGTCTTCATCTCGCAGCTGAGGGGGCAGGGGTCTGAGTGGTCCACCCACCCGCCCAAGGTCACAGGGTCTGAAAGGGGAGTGGCTGGCTGGGAGGGCAGGTCAGCCTGACTCCTGAGCCCAGCTCTTCACCCAGCCCCCTGATGCAAGGGCAGCTCTACCTGGCCCTTGGTGGACCTGTGAGGACTGTTTTTTTTTTTTTTTTTTTTTTGCGGTACGCGGGCCTCTCACTGCTGTGGCCTCTCCCGTTGCGGAGCACAGGCTCCGGATGTGCAGGTTCAGTGGCCATGGCTCACGGGCCCAGCCGCTCCGCGGTATGTGGGATCCTCCCGGACCGGGGCACGAGCCCGTGTCCCCTGCATCGGCAGGTGGACTCTCAACCACTGTGCCACCAGGGAAGCCCTGAGGACTGTTTTTACATTGTCGTTGGAGCTAGAGGGATTGTGAGTTATTTTTCTGGCTTTGTCCCCCAAACTTAAAACGACAAGCGTCACCTGGAATGCTGGTCCAGCTTCTGCGATTTGAAGGAAGAGCTTCCTGAAGGATATTTCACGGTATTTTCTTGCAAAAGGGCTCTGCTTCTTACGGGACACTGGTGATGTCAGTGTGCCTTGAGGGAGTGTCCCCGAATCCCGGAACACTGCAGAGCCTCTGGGGAATTCTCTAGGCTCTCCTGAAAATGGGGTGATCGGGTGGGTTTGCTATTTATTTGCTATTATAGCCTGTATTTGTTATTGGCTTCTGCATAACAAATTAACCCCAAACTTAGTGGCTTAAAACAGCATTTGTGATCTCCCAGCTTCTGTGGGTCAGGAGCCCAGGTGCAGCCTAGCTGGGTCCTCTGGGTCGGGGTCCCTCCCAGGCTGTGACCATCGCAAGGCTCTGCTGGGAAGGATCGGCTTCCAGGCTTGTTCACATGATCACCAGCAGGACCCAGTTCCTTGTGTGCTGTTGGATTAAGGCCTCCTGAGCTGTTGGACAGTGGGTTCCCTCAGTCCAGGGTCCGTTGGGTTGGTACCCGGGTGTGTTTGAACAGGTAAGAGCAAAAGTTTTGTTCTCCACTAGTTTTATCTCGTTCGGTCATGTCACTTTTTTGAAATTCAAGCACCGGAGTTTCTACTTTGTCTTAGACTGAGCTGTGCTTGTGACAGCATCCATCCTGAGTCCTCGGCCCGATTACGTTTTGCTTCATTTCCGAGGTCACTCATTTAGACCGAGGCCCGTTTGGACGTTCACTGCTGTGATGTATTTCAGCATCGTGAACCCAGGTTCACCAGCCTCGTCTCGACCTTGGAAATGTTGTGGCATTTTACAGTGTGTGGTGACATTTATGAGCCCATTTGGACACCCACAAAGAGGTTGATTTCCCTAGATTAAATGTCAAGTTTGAGACGGTCCAGGGTGATGGAATCCTCCAGTGCTGTCCACTCCCATTCTCAGCGGTGGCCTTTGACTGGACATTTGTTCTCTATTATGAGCCCACGAGTGCAGCCCAAATTACTTAGGTCATCTGAGTCCAGGGGGATTGGTGTGATGGGGAGGCTCCTGGCAGTGTAATTGGAGACCTGCAGAAATGTCTCATTTTTATTTTTTTAAATAAAACACATACATGGTTAGTGAATAAATTATTGGAGGCAGAAAAAAATTCCACCAGCTGAGGTTTCTGAGATGTTGGTTAGTTTATAAAACCATCTGTGTGTTGGGCTTCCCTGGTGGCGCAGTGGTTGAGAGTCCGCCTGCCGATGCAGGGGACACGGGTTCATGCCCCGGTCCGGGAAGATCCCACATGCCGCGGAGCGGCTGGGCCCGTGAGCCATGGCCGCTGAGCCTTCGTGTCCGGAGCCTATGCTCCACAACGGGAGAGGCCACAACAGTGAGAGGCCCGCGTACTGCAAAAAAAAAAAAAAAAACATCTGTGTGTTGACCAGAGCAAAAGGGTAAAAAAGAATCTGTGCTTCAATGTTTTAAGTAGAAGTAGTTTTACGGGGCATTAAACTCATGAACATAAAATTGGAGTAAGTGTCATCTAAATTAAGGGGTGGCAAAAAGCATCAAATAGTTTCCTAGAAGTTTAAATGTATTTGTGTTCTTACCGTCTAAAGGATTTGTGTGTCTTCAGATTTTGATCTGACTCCCTCTCTCTCTCTTTTTAAAGAAATCTTAGAATTTACAGTCACCATGCTGTCCATTACATCCCCAGAATTCATGTATCTTATCACTGGAAGTTTGTACCTTTTGAATCCCTTCACCCATTTTCCCCACCCACACCTCTGACAACCATCGATTTGTTCTGTTTCTATGAGATTTTTTTTTTTTTTAGATTCCACATATAAGTGAAATCATATAGTATTTGTCTTTCTCTCTCTGACTCATTTCACTTAGCATCATGTCCTCACTGTCCATCTGTGTCATTGGGCTGGCAGGATTTCCTTCCTTTTTATAGCTGAATGATACTTAATTGTATACAAATATACCACATTTTCTTTATCCACTCATCCATCAATGGGCACTTAGGTTGTTTCCATCTCTTGGATACTGTATGAAATGCTACAATGAACATGGGGGTGCAGATATCTCTTCAAGACAGAGATTTCATTTTCTTCAGATAAATACCCAGACGTGGAACTGCTGGATCATATGATAGTTCTATTTAAAATTTTTGGAGGAACCTCCATTACTGTTTTCTATACAGGTTGCATCAACTTACATTCCCACCAACAGTGCACAGGGTTGATCTGGGTCTCTTGAATTTTTATTCTCCCAAGGACCTGAAGTTAAGTAGATCTAAGTATGGATGTACCCATTGCCTCCACTGGTCTACGGTGGGTACCAGGGCCGGGACAGCCCTGAAAACCTTTACAACCTGGACTTCTAGTCTTTCTGAAGTTTCAGCTGTTGGCACTGCAGTGTGGCCTGCTCTGCTGCTCTGGGCATTTCCCTTGACAGCACTGACCTACAGCCAGGCTGCGATGGACACAGACCAGCCAGTTAAAATCAGAATTAAAGTCAACCCACCAGCAAGTTTCAGGAGAGTCAAACTGGGCATGTTGAATTCCTGTCCAGGCTTGGGGTCCAGACAGTCAAGGGAGCCCATCTTTTTTTTTTTTTTTTTTTTTTTTTTTGCATTACTCAGGCCTCTCACTGTTGTGGCCTCTCCCATTGCGGAGCACAGGCTCCGGACGCGCAGGCTCAGTGGCCATGGCTCATGAGCCCAGCCGCTCTGCAGCATGTGGGATCTTCCCGGACTGGGGCACGAACCCGTGTCCCCTGCATCGGCAGGCGGACTCTCAACCACTGCGCCACCAGGGAAGCCCAGAGCCCATCTTTTTTGCTAGACTTTTTTGTTGCCAAACTGTTGTGGAAGATGATGCACAGATTCATTTTATGATCAGGAATTAGAACAAAAAGCAGCACCTGACGTTGGAATTGTGTCCCAGGCCAAGGTGTGTGCTGCCTCATGCCTAGCAGACAGAAATTCAACCCTGGCGGGGTCGAGGCAAAGCTTGAAGACAGAAGATTCTGGCTGCTCTGCTCAACCACAGTGGCGGCATCTGATCACAAGGGACGTGGGTTTCTTCAAGGGTAGATGCCTCGCCTACAGCGATGACTGAGATGCCAAAACATTAGGATTTAAGTGGGACGAGTCTGGCCAAGCATCCTGTTGTTTAGTCTATATCAGGCTAAACATCTGGGTGATTGGAAACATCTTTGGAGTTGAATGAGCCACGTGACCTTGTCTCATGCAGGCACAGCCTGAGTCAAGACCCATGAAGGACATGTGCTCAGAGAAGGGTATTTTCTGAGCGGGGGGAGAGGGAGGCAGCAAAATGTACTCAGTACTCTGCTCCTGCACAGCCAGAAGCAAGGACCACAAACCGGGCAGCTTAAGTAACAGAAGCTGGTTCTCTCACACTTCTGGGGGCTGGCAGTCTGAGATCAAGGTGTCGGCAGGGCCGTGCTCCCTCTGCAGCCTGTAGGGTAGAACCCTTCCCTGCCTCTTCCTGGCTCCTGGTGGTTTGCTGGCAGTTCTTGGCATCCCTTGGCTTGTAGATACATCGCTCCAATTTCTGGCTCTGTGGTCACGTGGCTTCTCCCCCCTGTGTCTTCACGTGGCCGCCTCCTCCCCGTGTCTCTCCTCTTCTTACAAGGACACCAGTCACATTGGATTAACCCCACACCCCCACTCCAGTATGAGCTCATCTTAGCTCATTCCCTCTGCAATCACCCTGTTTGTAAATCAGGCCACATTCACAGGTGCTGGACGTAAGGACTGGGACAGGTCTTTTTAGGGGGGACACAGTTTAGGCCATAATCCCTTGGTCCTCTTTTTTCTCAGGACCTAAAGAGCTGTGACATTTCTCCTTTAAATGGGTGGTCTGTGGGTGGCAGGTGGGATGTGAGCATGACGACCGTGGGATTTCCTGGTGGCCGTGGCCCATGTGACCCATGTGGCAGGTGATAAGTGTAGGCTCCACACTCAGAGGGAATGACAAGGCTCCTTGAAGGGCTGTTTCTCTTATGTTCCGGCTCTTCCAGGCTGGGCAGCCTGTGAGGACCTGAGTTTCCAGCTCTGGGCTGGAGGAGGGCTGTGTGGGGCAGAGAACCAACGAGGTGCCTGGGAGGAGGCTTCGCCCTGTGGCTCTGTTCTCAGCGCCCGACCGGCTCCCTCTGGAGCTGTCGGCAGTCAGCACCCCCACCCCCCGGTGAGAAGCCCAGTCACTCAAAGCACATCCTGCAGGCTTTGTAGAGAACGACATCCCTGAACAAGAGGAGCTCTTCAGCCAGGAGCCTCTGGCATTTGGACACTGAGCCCAGAACTTGCAGGGGTGGCCCAGACTCGGTAGGAATTCTGTCCCCCAGTATTTGGTGCCCCCAAAGTCATGGAGCCCCTGTAGAAGTGCGCTAGAGGAGGCCAGTGTCCAGGGTCGGGGAAAGGTTCTAGATAAGGGATTCTTGCATTGGTAAAGCACTCCCACCCACACCTGGACAGGAAGGTGAGCAGGAAAGGTTTGGATGGGTGGGGCTTGTAGGTGGATTCCATGAGATACAAGCGCCTCCAGCCCCCTCACTCAAGCAAACCCAGGGAGGAACCCATCCCATGAACAGTGACACTGGACCAACCAGAGGGAGGAAGGAACGTGACTCCGTGGAGGGCAGGTAACTGACATGGCTGCCCCCCACCTCTGCCCACCCCAGGTGTGAAGGAGGCACCACCCTCTGCTACTCTGAAACGAAACACCGACCCGCCTTCACAGGCCACCTACAAACTCTCTGCTTGCCTACTGCCTGGGGTCCGGTTGGTGGGGCCTCAGGGCCTGCTGGCTCTTCCTTGCTGCCCTCTTTCACCAACTGGACACGGCACTCTCCACCCCCAGCCCCATTTGTAGGAGGTGAAGCAAAGCCTCAGGGACAGGCAGGGACCGGAAATCAAATGCTGACCAAGGGGTTAATGTCAGACGTCCATGGGGGACGGACGATGGCCTCGTTGCCCAGCTCGGCTGCTGTCTGCGTGGTGATGGGGGTCGGGGGGGTGGACCAGGTAATCAGGGAAGGTTTTCTACGGAGCGCTTGGGAAACCCATCCTCTCCAGGAAATCTGCACTCAATGGCACATCTTGTGCTCGTTTTTGCTTTAAAGCTGTTGACGTATTGCAGATATCCTGGGGAAGGAGTGTCGAGGGATGCTCAAAGCACTTTATTCCTCCTGAAAAGCAGGCCCAGGGGTATTTGGGTACAGAAACACCTGGCCAACAACCTCATTACAACGAGGATGCTGCAAAGGGGGATTGAAGGTGACATGAAAGGGTTTAGACAAATATTTAAAAATGAAATCACATTGTGTTTTTAAAAGCCATACCTAGAAATTCCCATGGTATTAAAAAAAATCAGAGAGTCTATTTTGCTTTATTCATTGCATTAGCCAAGAATGAATATGTTACAAGAATGTTCCGGAAGGGAGGCATTGATGAATTGAAAACGTCTAAGGGCTGTTTTGTGTTCTTTGCAACAATATCCCATGAGCAGATGTGGAGGGGAACCCTGTCCTTGCGGGGAGGCCGGGGAGCTCTTCCCTTCCTGGGCATGGGCACCGGCGTCTGGCGGTCCACCCTTCCTTGCCCCAGGGGCCGGGGTCTCTGTCTGGACTCAGTGGACACCTTGCTTTGGCCAGTTTAGCTCCTTGGCATACGCCCCTTTGCAGCTTCTGATCTCATAATTGTACTCCAGACACTTGTGCAGGCCTGGCACCCCGGATCTCCAGCCGATGAAGCCCTGTGTCGTCTTTGGGACTGGGGGGGATGGGAGCACCTGGAATAGAAAGGCAGGAGGTTGAGTCGCCTTGGGCCACAGCAACACGAGGCGTGTCCACAGAGGCATCAGGGTCGGTACGCCTGGTGTGGAAAAGACAGGAAGAACCACGGTACTGGCCCCAAAA
This sequence comes from Hyperoodon ampullatus, assembly GCF_949752795.1. Lineage (NCBI taxonomy): Eukaryota > Metazoa > Chordata > Mammalia > Artiodactyla > Ziphiidae > Hyperoodon > Hyperoodon ampullatus. Next base: position 83,789,187 of record NC_136927.1, on the reverse strand, counting down.
TAGACACATAGGTCAATGGAACAGAACAGAGAGCCCAGAAATGGACCCGCACTTCTATGAGTACTTAATCCATGACAAAGGAGGCACAATATACAGTGGGGAAAAGACAGCCTCCTTGATAAATGGTGTTGGGAAAACGGGACAGCAACATGCAAAAGAAGCAAACTGGTCTACTTCTCACACCATGCACAAAACTAAACTCAAATGGATTAAAGACTTAAAGGTAAAACCTGAAACCATAAAGCTTCTAGAAGAAAACATAGGCAGCACACTCTTTGACATTGGTCTTAGCAATATTTTTTTGGATATGTCTCCTCAGGCAAGGGAAAAATAAATAAATGGGACTACATCAAACTCAAAGGCACCTTCTTTACAGAGAAGGAAACTATCAACAGCACAACAAGGCTGCCCTACTGAATGGGGGAAGATATTTGCAAACGTATGTGATAAAGGGTTAATATCCAAGATATGCAAAGAACTCATACAACTCGGCATCAAAAAAACAAACAACCTGATTAAAAAATGGGCAGAGGACCTGGATAGACATTTTTCCAAAGAAGATATACAGGTGGTTAACAGTCACATTAAAAGATGTTCACTGTCACGAATCATCACACCTGTCAGAGTCGCCATCATCAAAAAGACAACAAATGACAAGTGCTGGCGAGGATGTGGAGAAAAGGGAACCCTCCTGCACTGTTGATGGGAATGGAAATTGGTGAAGCCACTGTGGAGAACAGTATGGAGGTTTGTCAAAAAATTAAAAATAGAACTATCATACTATCCAGCAATTCCACCCCTGGGTACTTACCTAAAGTAAATGAAAATACTAATTTGAAAAGATATATGCAACTCTATGTTCATTGAACCATTATTTACAATAGCCAAGATAAGGAAGCAACCTAAGTGCCCATCAACAGATGACTGGATAAAGATGTGGTCTATATATACAATGGAATATTACTCAGCCATAAAAATTAATGAAATCTTCCCATTTGTGACAACATAGATGGATCTTAGAGGATACTTAAAAGTGAAATAAGTCAGACAGAGAAAGACAAATACTGCATGATTTTACTTACATGTGGAGTCTAAAAAACAAAACACGTGGACAAAAATAAACAGAAACAGAGTCATAATAACAGAGAACAAACAGATGGTTGCCAGAGGGGTGGTGGAGGAGGAGAGGAATGGGTGAGGAGAGTAAGAGGGACAAACTTCCAGTTGCTAAATAAATGAGTCACAGGGATGAAATGTGCAGTGTGGGAATATAGTCAGTAATTATGCAATATCTTTGTATGGTGACAGATCGTAACGAGACTTATGGTGATCATTTTGAAATGTTTAGAAATATTGAATCACTGTGTTGTATAATAAGAATGAACATAGTGTTGTGGGTCAATTAGACTTCAAAAACAAAGAAACTCGTAGAAAAAGAGGTCAGATTTGCGGTTACCAGAGGCGGGGGTGGGGGAGGAGGAATTGGATGAAGTTGGTCAAAAGGTACAGACTTCCAGTTATAAGACAAACAAGTGTTAGGGATGTAACGTACAATATTATGATCACTGCTCTACATTATATACGGAAGCTGTTAAGAGAGTGAATGCTAAGAATTCTCATCACAAGGAGAAAATAATTTTTTTTCTATTTCTTAAATTTTGTATCTATATGAGAAGATGGATGTTCGCTAAACTTATTGTGAAAATCATCTCATGGTGTATGTAAGTCAACTCATGATGCTGCACAGCTTATACTTACTTAGTACTGTATGTCAATTATAGCTTAATAAAACTGGAAGAAAAAATTAGAAAGGAAAGACAGAAAGAAGAGCCAGGGTCCTTAAGTAAGGTGCACTGAACGTAAGCATGCTCCAATCAGCTGGCCTTGGAGATCACGTTTTCCCTGAAACTAACGATCATGAAACATTTCTCTTTATCTTGTAATGCTTAACACATTTAATTCACAACCCAATGAAATACTTTTTATTTGGTAAAAGAGAGAAAAAGAGAAAAAAGTAAGGTGCAGAAATATCAAATACTACAGTTCACAGTGCCCTTTATAAAATATGTGGCAACATTGTCAGATGGTAGCCTGGCAGTTATAGGTTTGATTAGAAGGTTTTATGATACGTGTGTGTACACACACACACACACCCAAACCATAGATGTCACAGGAATGAAAAACAATTGAATTTAATTAAAAACCAGAAGGGAAATGGGATTCTATCTGAAATGAAAAACCCCCCACAATTTTGTTTGTCAATTCCTTGAAATTTGGAAAATTTTTGGAAAATGAGGCTAAATGTTTATGCAGGTTTCTCCCTTCCATTTGGAATAATCTTCTGTTCTGCTCTTACGGGGGGATTTGAACCAAGACAGCAGTGAGGAATATTTGTTCCAGCAGAAGAACCGAGATGAAGAGGTTTAGTATGCTTGGGGTTACGAGTTCACACTTGGCTCAAAGGATCTTTGAGTGAGGCGGTGGCCGGAGGGGACGGTCCTGGTGCATGAAGCCCCTTAACATATATTCTTGATGAGGCATTAAAATTAATCTCTTGAGAGGCCCCATGCAGGGAGGGTCATGAACAAATGCCAGCGGGGCCAGAATTTCCTCCAGCGAGCCAGTTCTCCACGATGCTGGGACCTCGGGAACACACGGGACCAGCTTTCAAGTCCATCTCCAACATGTAAGAGAGTGCAGTCAGAACCCACCCTGGGATGCCACACTTCACCCACCAGATGAAGAGAGGAAAACACCACCGTGAAGGAGCTTATGGGAAAACCTGTTGTTAATTCTCTGTGAAGGGCAATATTACCGTCATCTACGAAAAATGAAAATGCAAACGCTCTTTGACCTGACAATCCATCCCTAGGCATTTATCCTAAGACATCCTAATACCTGCACACGCACATACCAAGGCCCTGTTTGTCATAGCCAATGCCTGGACACAGCCTACGTGTCCATCCATGGGGGACCCATTCAGCCACAGTCCCTCTGCACCATGGAAAACTACGCAGCCGTTTAAAAGAACGAGGTAGCTCTGTATATCCTCAGATGGAACGACTTTGAAGACAAACTGCTAAGAGAAAAAAAGATGCATAAAAAGATGTAAAATATGGTATAATTTCTGTACTAAGGAAAAAGGGCTAGAGCCCTCCACATCCACCTGGATAGGCATATTGCATCTGGGGAAGGGTGCAGAGACGGGGGGCAACAGCTCTCAGGACTTGGGGGAGGGAAGGAGGCTTTTCGCAGCATTGCCCTTTGGGGTGTAGGATGCCTGTTAAACCATAAATGTATTTTTAAAGGGTCTACCCACCTGAAGAGGGGATGGGAAGGAGGAAGACGGGAACCATTTCTTCGGCAAGGAAGGAAGCTCAGAGGGAACCAAGCAAAGTGCCTTTCTCTGCTGGATCGTGAGACTGACCCTCCACTCCTCCCCCCGTCCACCCCCGCAGGCTCTGACAGGGGTGTGGCTTCCACACCCGGCCTTCTCCTAAGCAGAGGCTCACACAGGGAGAAATCATGTTCCGTTTTGTTCTGGTCCCAGGACAGTTCCTCTCTTCTCCCCCCCAGAAGGGGATGCTGTTCTGATCTCTAGGTGGGAACGCTTCCTTTGAAAAGAGGATGATTCTGGTGGCAGCTGCCACCCCGCCTGAGCAGGCACGGGGGCCATTTGTCAGGATGGCAGAGGGAGGGGCCCAGCTTCCCCAGGGGCAAGGCACTTACGGGGACCGCTCGTGGCCAGGAGAGACAGCAGGGTCCCTCGGGGACCCCTGTGTCCTCTTCTGGGGTGGAGGTGGGGGTAGGGAGGTGGCTGATGGGTCTCAGCCCTCTGCACAGCCTGGTCCCTCACTCAGCAACAAGAGCGATCTCTTAAAAAGGCAATTCTCAACACCCTGTGGCCCTGCTTCCCACTGCAAATCGGGCTCAAATCCCAACTCCTTCCTCTGGCCTCTGAGGTCCCGCCCGTGTAGGGACCAGTAACCCGCTGTGTCTCCCATGTGTGCGCTTAGAAAGGGCTGGAAACCCGCCTCCCCGCAGGCCGGGCGCCGCTCTGTTCTTACCCAGCTCCTGGCTGGGCCCACCAGGAGCAACACCGGAGAAACGTCATCTCTGGTGGGGTTGATTTCTTACTTAGGAAAGCAAGTACTTAAAAGGACTTTGCGAACCTTGATGTATTTCTCCACTGGGGTCGCTGGCCGGATGCGGAAGCGCTCGGGAAGCTCGATTTTGGGCTTTGGGGTGGCGGGCTCTTCTTCACACTTGATCAGCTGAAACACAATCCCCAGGGATGGGGCCCCGCAGGCTGAGACCTTGGAAGCTTCCCCTCACTGCCCCCCCCAGGACAAGGCACTTTACAGGTAAGGTGGTGCTCAGATCACAGTTAGAAAGGGGTGGAGTGGGGACTGGCCAACAGGCCAGCTCAGCCCCAGGCCCTTGCAGACTGCCTATTTACAGCCCTGCTGAGTGATTTGAGAACACGTCACAGGTTATGGACTCAGAGTAAAACATGGCAGCAAGGTTCAGGACCAACCTGTAAACTACGAGGAGAGCCTCCATCCCCCCTTTTAATTTTTAAAGCAATTTTGAACTCTTCAAAAACCCAATTTAATTACACATAAGGAATATTAATATAGACTTTTTATGCATATTATATTAATAAGGACTCATTTCATGCATGAAATTTCAAATTGTGTAACTCTCTAAGTATTAAAAAAACTCATTAAGAATGGCATAATTTCAGCGCTAGTGGGACGGGGTGAATTACAAAGGGGCTTTACGCTGCCTAGAATCATGAACGTTTTGAATTATGCGGCCTTTGTGCGGTTCTGCCTCCCTCCAAAGAAATGTGGTTTCCTCATGTTGTGTCCTGGAGATCACGTGGAAGGTTGCAAACCACTGGCCACAATCCCAGTGAAGCTCACACAAGCATTCTGCGGGCCTGTTGGTGTCTTATAAATCCAAGCCACTATTCTAGACTCAGAAGATTTCATTAAAGCATCTGGATTTCTGGACTCTCTCTTTTTTTTTTTTTTTTTGCGGTACGCGGGCCTCTCACTGTTGCGGCCTCTCCCGTTGCGGAGCACAGGCTCCGGACACGCAGGCTCAGGGGCCATGGCTCAAGGGCCCAGCTGCTCCGCGGCATGTGGGATCTTCCCAGACCGGGGCACGAACCCGCATCCCCTGCATCGGCAGGCGGACTCCTAACCACTGCGCCACCAGGGAAGCCCTGGACTCTCTTGAACAGTCAGAAAATACAGCCAGTCTGCTTGCCTGGTAGCCCTCAGCTGGGCTGACGGTGGCTGCCTCTGGATGGGGTCAGTGGTCTCTTTGCTGGTGTCCCCATCACTCCCTATTAATTATGCCTGGTCCTTTTCCTCATTTCTGTTTCCTATCTGGTGTAGGAAGCACCAAGAGTATTTTCCTAATAATCGTGCCGATATTCACTTGGCCTCTCCTCTCTTTCCATCTGAACGTCACAGTCACTCAGTGAGGCAGTGAGGACTGTCACCCCATTTTACAGATGGGAATTCCAAGGCCGAGTGGCCCTGGAATCAGCCAGACCAGCATCTCCCCTTGGTGCCTCTCTTTCTGAGCTGTGTGACTTTGCACTTCTTTGAGCTCAAATTCCTCATTTGGAAAATGGACATCAAAGAGCACCTCCCTCCGCACAGGGCTTGTCGTGTGGGTTCAATGAGCTGGTTCGGATGAAGCACCTAGAACGTGCCTGGCACATAGTAAGTGCTCAATAAATTTGTGAATGGGAGGAAACTTCAGATGTCAGCCGTCTTCGCCTACAACATGCTCTTTAATTTATTCTTGCAAATTATACACTTCATAACCATTTATTCTTGGAAATGATTGATTCTATAACCTCCAAGCTCACCAAATTTACATTTACCTCCTCGAGGGGGGTTGTTAAAAATCCCCAGTTCGGGGCCCAGTTTTGCCGTGCTTCGTTTTCAGCCTTCAGGCGGTGCTTCCTGAAAAAGAAAGCTCTTAAATACCAGACAACATTTGAAAAGGGTTAAAGTAGCAAACCCTAAGGTGCAATGGGGAGAATTTTACATTCTTCGATGCATCTGGACTGAAGGATGATTCCGTGTCAGGGAGGAAACAGGAGTCCCTGTCGCTGGGGACTTCCCACTAATGTAAGGAAGACACATGTCTAAGAACCAGAGATGCTGGTTGGATGGTACATCGGGGAGCAGAGAGGACTGGGGCTGACTCTGCCCGAGGGGTCATCTAGGAATGGAATCCTTGTTTTGGGGGCCCCTGGACCTATAGTAATGGGAGAGTGTTAAATCATTATGGAGGTACATATAAAGGTTCTTTGTTTTCAGAGCAAGGCCCGGGGCAGAGTGAGTGAGGCCCTGGGATGCAAAATTTAAGGAGGCACCCGCTCTCAGGTTCCTGCAAGTGCAGAGCCAGCACCTGCATGACCTTGAGATGGAGCCCCCCCTTAACTATTGCACTCCAGACACCTCACTCATCCCACCCTGATCCTGGCCCTGCTTTTGCTCCACATTGAATATAATTTATACATAACTACCTAGGAGCTGAACTGAGTTGCAGTTGAAGAGCGGGTGTGTCGCATTTTGCAAAAATCTGATTAAACATGTATTCATTTTGATTTTCAAGTTTCTTTTCCTATTTTGGAATCAATATCTGCACCCCAAGCCCCCTCTGAGGTCTCAACAGTTTCAGAGGTCCTGGCCAGGCTCTTTCCCTGGGCACTGAGCATCTAAAGCAGAGTCTATTTCCAAGGGAGCTGTAACATGAGACAAAAATATGAGCCATACGTGTAATTTAAAATTTTCTAGAGCCACATTTTAAAAAAAGTAAAAATAAACGAACTTAATTTTGGTATCACTTTTTAGGGGCATGAAGTTTTTGAAATCTAGTATTTTACATTGACAGCTCATCCCAATTTGGAATAATCACGTTTCAAGTGTTCAATAGCCACTTTGGACATGGGACTGAACAGTCTAAGGGCTTAATTGGCTCTGTTCACACAGGAGGGGCCATCTGATTTGGGTCTTGAAGGATGAGTAGGAGTTTGTTTGGTGGGGGAAGAGAGAAAAGGGCATTCTAGGCAGAGGGAACAGACCCTGCTAATACCCTGCTAGGTAGTATTTCCTATAGTGGGTACTTGGATAAAAATAAAGATTTAAAAAATAATAATAGCATGTATTTATTGCAAATAATACTGGCTTTCCATTTTCAAGAGTGATATAAAGTTTCCTATAAAAATAAGTTCATTAAGTGAAACAAAGCTAATTTAGAGAAAAATATGAAGTGACTATTACAGGATTTTCAAGGAAATGGTAAAAGTCATAGAGATGACAATAGAATAACTGAAGTTTAAGAACTAAGCCATGTTGGTTTGTTGTTGCTAATATTTACTTACTTGCATCTAAATTAGTAACTTCCCATACTGGTTAAAACTTCAAAGAGATGGGATACTATTTAGCAATGGGATAGAATGCCAAATAAAAACATCCATTACAGATGTCTGCTGAACATAAATCTTTTAGAAAATGGATCTATTCTTTAAATTAAAACTTCTTGTTCAAAAACCAGGACAAGCAAGAGAGAATGTGAAGTGCTCTCATTCGACTGAACAAACATTAAGATTTTTTAAACATTTGGTAAATATTAAAAATAAGCACACATCAGTCGTATCTCAACAAGCAAAGCTTTGCAGCGGGTTGTAAAGCCAGATGCAAAATCTTTCACGCCTTTGTGGTGTCCCTAAGAAAAGAGAAAGAAAGGCTCTTTCGTCCCTAACACTACCCCCTTTCCGCAAGGCCCCGACCACCTCCAGGGCACGCTCTTCGCGCCCAGAGGTCGATCACCTCAAGGACTTGGTGGGGAAACTGAGGCCGCCAGGTTGAACACTTCAGGTGGGAACGGCCCAGCCCACTGGGTTACCGGGTCCCGGGCGTTACCAGATCTCGTCCTGGGCCACGAGGTTCATGCGCTCGGCCGCGGCCCTGCTGATGGGCTTCTGCGCCATGGGTCCTGGGGTCTTGGAGCTCCCGGCACGCTCGGTCACTGGGCTCAGCGTCTCACGTCGCCTAGGAGACGGGTTGCCAGGCAACGCAGGACGCGGAGGCGGAGGCGGCGCAGCACCTGGCGAGGTTGTGGCCGCCTGGCTTCGCGGCTTCCGTGCGCCCACTGCCAATCTCAGTCCGCAGCTGCGCTCTTCGCCCGCCTCCCTGCCCACCTGCCGGCTCGCGGGTGCCGCAGCCCTTCTCTGCGGAAAACCTTGGGGAAACCTCAAGACCTTACATTCCCTCCTCCCTTTAAAATTTAGACCTGTCGCGCAAGTGTACAGGCCAAGTGTACCAACCCTAAGCGTACCGAGCTTAATGGATTCCGTCATAGAGACCCCCTGTAACCACCGCCTGGGTTACGAAATAGGTCACTCGACGCCCCGCCCCCCAGCCCCGTCGACTTTTGTTGGCAGAGATTTGTTTCATCACAATTTGAACTTTGTGTAAGTGGAATCATCCTGGTGTCGTTTTTGCCTGGCTTCCTTGGTCCAGTGTTTCGTTTGAGAGGTTCATCCGTGTCGCTGCGAGTAGCCGGGGTGTGTTCACTTCCATGTGGGCGTCACTGGGGCTGAGTTTTGGGGCCTCCGTGAAAGTGCTGCTGTGAGTTTCAGCGCACATGGCTTTTGGAGAACATATGCATGCATGCATTTCTTTGGCATCCACTCTTTATAACCATCTCCAAATGGTTGGCCCAAGACACAAAGGTTTGGGGGACAGTGTAGGGAGACGGAAATGGGGCTTTGGATGGAACTGGGGTTGACTTCTTGAGGATGTCAGTTTTGAATAAGAGGCTGTGGATGGCTGGTGGACTGGCCTGGAAGGCGAGATTCCTTCTTTCCTGAGAAGTGAGAGAGGAACCCGAGCTACTCTGGCCTGGGGTTCTCCCCGGGCCCCACCCTGAGGCCACTGCAGGAAGGCAGTAACCGTCATGGTGCAGCGTTCACCAGGTCCTGGCTGGACGCTTCCCTCAGCCTCTAACTTCATGGAGGTTCACAAACTTCGTGGAGGAAGGGTTCACTCGTGACCAGGTCACAGAAGGGAAAACTGCCTCAAACAATAGGTGGAAGAGAAAGGATTTGAACCAAGCCCCAAAGCCACCCCCTGCATCTTACCATAAACGCCTGTCTTAGAGGACCGCTCTTCCTTCCCAGGGGCAGGACCCTCCGTAAGGTGCAGAGTCACCATAGCCTGGCTTTCCTCTCTCTCTTGACCAGTGAGGAGGCCCCCTTCTCTCTGGATGATTTCCGAATGGCTGAAGCTTAGCTGTGAGGGTCGAATCTGCTCAGCAAATGACAGCTGGGGAAGAAGCCCGGGCCTGGCCTTCCTGAGGTGATGTCTGTGGAAGGCAAAGTTTCTCCTTGGAGCAGCACTTGCTGTGCCTTCAGGCAGCCGAAGCTGAGAGAGGACTGAGATCACATAGGGACCCCAGACGCCAGCTCCCTGGACCTCCTTGAAGGCTCCTTCCTGACCAATGGGCTCGGGACTTGCGTCTAAGTATGAACAGAGCCTGGACTCACTGTCCCGTTGGAGGGTGTATTACCAATCCTTAATTAGCATAACCACCGGAACCTTCTATCAGTAGGGTTGCAAGGTTTAGCATATAGAAATACAGGACATAAGTTTGACTTTCATGGAGCATACCCATACTGTACTATATGCTAAGAAATTATGTATTTATTAAAAATAGCTCGGCATCCGTAGCTTACATGACCACCCTACCCTCAGTGAGTTTCTTCACCAGTGTACCTACCATGCTCAGCAAATGAGTACATTTGCCTTATATGAAATTCTCTTGATTTTTTATTCCTCGTGGTCTGTGTTTCTTTGCTTTATACATATCCTCCTTCCTTCCTGGTTCTGGGGGTCGAACCCTCCTCCCTATATTCGAAACAAGAAGTTCATGGACCTCTGACAGACAGAATTTATTCACCTAATGCTTTTAGTTTATTTTATTTGGGAAAAGTGTTTCGCAGCATATATATATATATTTTTTAATTTATTGATTTATTGATTTACGGTTGTGTTGGGTCTCCGTTGCTGTGCGTGGGCTTCTCTTTGCGGTGGCTTCTCTTGTTGCAGGACATGGGCTCTAGGCGTGTGGGCTTCAGTAGTTGTGGCACACGGGCTCATTAGTTGTGGCTCGTGGGCTGTAGAGCACAGGCTCAGTAGTTGTGGCACACGGGCTTAGTTGCTCCGCGGCGTGTGGGATCTTCCCGGACCAGGGCTTGAACTCGTGTCCCCTGCATTGGCAGGCAGATTCTTAACCACTGCGCCACCAGGGAAGTCCCTGCAGCGTAGATTTCAAACAGGAAGCTTGAAGGGAGAGCTGAGGGAGAAGAAGGCCGCACTTGTTGATTATACCTGGGAAATGGAGACAATACTTACAGCTTGCGGAGGGTTTGCCATGTTCCTGTATATTAATATTTTTGGCCCTCTCAGCATTCTGGGGCCGTTGATTTCTCATTTTTTATTTTCTTCATCTTGCTGTTGCTTTTTAAAACATTCCAACAACTGGAGCCAACTGCTTCTTTTTAGTTTTTAAGCTTAAACAGTTTTCCTTTTTATTGTATGATTTTTTTTTTTTTTTTTTTAACCGAAGAAGGCTTTGTGTGGGGAGAGGTCCCTGCCAGCCAGTGTGCCTTTTTCTCAGCACGGGTGATTATTACCTCGACTGCACAACAAAGACGCGGAGGCTTGAACTGAAGGTGCTAATTTGCAGGGAATGTACTTGATGGCTTAACCGAGCTTCAGCTCGGGGAGCTGGGAAGTTCCAGCCTTCACAAACACATTATGCTGTCTTTAGTCCCAGCAGAAAGAACTCTTCTCTTACTTCGCAAAAAAGCTACACTCCACACCCCTAAGGTAACAATGGACACATTCTCTGGGTCTTGCTGTGGAAGAAAAAAGCTGAGTTCCCCGCTGCCACCTCTCCTCTCCTCAGCACCCTAGAAGTCTCCCTCCCGAGCCTGTTCAACATCTGGCATAATTATCAATTATTGCTCCAATTAGAGACCCCGCGCCAGGGCGAGGAGGGTACAGCTTGTCCTGCTCTTTCTCTCTCTCCTGCCTCTCTTGTCCCAGCTGTTAGGATGTGAGAAAAGCCCAACCCCTGTGTGAAAAGGAAAGTGAGTTTGAATGCAAGGGAAAAGAACCGACTTTGATTTCCAAGTGTGAACGTGGCTGGAGGATCTGGGTCATTCAGGGTGGGTGGTGAGTGCCCAGGACCCCCCTTCCGGTGGCTGTTAGGATTGGAAGCAGAAGACGTCTGTGCATCTGCAACGAAGTGCTTGAGAAGGGTGCTAGTGAGAGATGCATGTGCTCTCAGGACAGGGGCGTCGTCTCTGAAGGGTTTAGACATAGCTTTAAGTCACAAAGACTGAACTTGAATGGCAATGTAAGTGCAGTAGTTATCTATTACCCCAGAGATAGTCTATGGAGCCGGACTGGCCACGTGGAGGGCTCTGTTCCCAGAGAGGACCCGCTGCCCCGGGTTTTGATGGGAAAGTGGATCACTGGGGTGGGGGGTGAGGAGGGATTACAGCCCACACTCATTTAGTCACCCGGGGGGCACCAGGCAAACTCCTTGCATCCTCCACTGGCTGAGGCTTAAGCAAGATGGCTTTCATTCATTCAACCAACAAATATTCAGTCTCTTCTATGTGCTGGGCTTTGTGCCAGGCCCAGGGAACCCAGCAGGGACAAGATAGGTCTAGTACCAACCTCAGGAAGCTGCCAGTCCAATAAACAAATAAACCAGGAGAGTTTCGGCTGGGGACGAGTGTTATGAAAACGTATAAAGCATGGTGTGGAGTCGGGGTTCTCTAGCGGGTGGTCAGGGAAGGTGGCATTTGAGCAGGGACCCACGCGAAGCACGGAGGCCACCTCCAGAAAGAGTAGAGGCTGTCCATGGGGACTGGGTCCAGCAGGCCTTGCAGGTTGGGGTGGGGAGTTGGGACTTTATTCTGAGTTCAATGGGAGGCCCTTAGTGCATTTGGGTAGCTCTGTCCAACACACAGGCCTTCCTGTAGGAATGATGATCATTCTTACTTTGCAGAGGCAGACACAGAATCAGAGAAGTTAAGCCACTTGTCCGTGGTCACACAGCAGTAAAGGTAGGAAGCCAAGGTCCAGATGCACCTCATCAACAACGTGGCAGATTGCAAGGAGAAAGATCACCTGGAATACCCATTCAGGCCTCTTAGATGGTTAATAGTCAGGAATACATCCCATGTGTTTCCCACGTGATGGTTTGCACAATCTTAATGCCTATAATGGAAGCCAATAGCGTTGCGTGTTTCTGTGTCCGCCCCCCTGCCACCCCTTACGCCTCACCCCTACAACCTGGGCCTGAGTGAAAGGCCCTCCGGATGAGTACCTGCCGCGCGATTGTTAAGGACCTACCAAGTGTCAAGCTCCCGGTGTGGTGGTTAGGGTCTAAGTCTCATTCCTCCCTCTAGACCTGCCACCAGCCAGGACCCAGCACACAGTAGGCCCTCAGCAGATTCTTGTTTGGTTGCTTGAAGGCTGTTCTGACCATTCTGTGGCTACAAGCCTCACCCAGGGTGTGAAACTGCAACACGAGAGGCTAAGAAACGTGTCCAGGAGAGGCCTTTCCTGTCATCAGCGTGGAGGGAGGACCCCCTGGGATGCCGCACATTTGATCTAAAAGGCAAGTCGGTTTTGTGCACGGATCTCTTTCTGCATTCTTCACGCTGGTGTCTGGGGAGACATCTCGTGGAGGTTCCTGTTGCTCATGCTCAGGTAACTTCACATAAAATGGATTACAAATGAAAGCTTGGAGGCTCTATGAAATCCAGAAGGCTAAGTTGGGAATAGCTATTATTTCAGAGATTTGCTACTGCTGTGATTGTTGAGGGGCCACGTGCGTGCCGGGTCTTTTACAGCTGGTTAATAGGAATAGCAGCTGTGGTGGCTCCCGGCTCTGCCCGTCTGTCTAGTCATCGAAGAGGCTTAAAAGGGAGCACTCGGATGGGAATCTGGGGAGACCATCCGGCACACAGCCGAGGGGGCCGCTGTCCGCAATCAGCCTCACCGCCCTTCAGTTCTTTCTCTGTGATTGGGGGGCGAGGAGAGAGAGAGAGAGAGAGAGCAAGACCAGGGGAGGAGACAGCCAAGATGGAGTTCCTGAAGTTTTCGTGGTCCTCTGAGGCCGTATATTGTGGAGGTGAGCTCCTAGGCTCCAAGATATGGGAATCTCCCAGACCCATCGGGGAGGGTGCTGGTCCCCTTGGATGAGAGAGAGCTTGGAGCCTCCAAGAAGAAATGGAAGCCCACTTCTGGAGACCCCCTAAAGCCCAACTGACAAGTACAAGACCCCTACACGCCCTGTAATCAGCTCGGACTTTGTCCTAGATTTTGCTCTGGGGAGGGGAGCACTGTGCCCTATTTTGTTTCGGTTGCTCTGGTATGGAGAATGGACTGTATAGCAGACTGGAGGCCAGGGGGCCAGTCTGGAGGTTGGTAATGATACCTAGACAAGTGGTGATGGGGCCTGGGCCCAGAGAGGTGGCATTTGGGGTGGGGAGAAGGAGTTAGATATGGGGTGATAGGGAAAAATTAGGAGGACGTATTAGCCAGGACTCTTACTTGAAAGTGTTAGACATTCAGCTCAAATCAGCTTGAATAAGAAAGGGGGATGGTTTAGCTCCTGGATTTGAAGGCTTCGGAAGCTTCAGGTAACGCTGTATCCAGGAGTTAGAGCAAGGCCATCAGGACCTGGTCTCCTCCACCCCTGGGCTCCGCACACCTCCCTGCTCGTTCCTCTCTGGCAGGCTCTTCTGGCAGTGGCCACCGGCAGCTCCAGGCTCCCGATGGATGGAGGCTCCTCCTTTCCCCATGGCTCCTACACCAGTCTCAGCATTCTCTCTGACTGGACTGTCAGAGGTGTGTGCCCATCTCTGACAGGATCACCATGGCCAGCAAACAGAATGAGCTGATTAATGGGCTGGGGCCACGTGTCCACTCCGGCACCTGGATAAGGGGTCAAGGTGCGAGTAGGCGATTCTGACAAATGTCCCTGCACAGGGTGTGGAGGCCCAGTGGGCATGGGGAAGAAGTGGACGCCACAGGTGACTTTGAGCATCACACTGAGGTGTAACCAGGGGCTGGGGCTGGGTGCCATGAACTGAGCCCGCTGACAAGGGGATAGGGGAGTGGCAAAGACAGCAGTGACATTTGGACCACATTAAACCAAAATAACCTTCTGGCTCTGCCCGACTTAAGTGTTCCCGATTTATAGATTTGGGACGATCGGCCTTCGTTTGCCTGTAACTCAACTGTCATTTCCACTTTATCTCTCAGTTAAGATCTTGTCACCCTGCAATGTGTTTAGTGTTCCTCGATCAGGGGAAAAGGATGAACCAGTGCAATTTTCTTTTTATCTCCAGGGACAATCGGCTTATCACCCTGACAATAATCAGGATGGGTTTTATAGGAAAACCATATTTTTTGATTCAATACAAAAAACATTTTGCTGGTGAGTGCGTTGCGGGGGGACTGTTGGAGTCTGGGTTCAGGGCGTCTTTGGGTGCATTAGGGCAGCTCTAGCCATGTGGATAAACTGTGAGGCTCCCTCCGCACCCAGCCTGGGGGTCTCCAGCCCACCTCTGGCCCTTTGCTGGGTCTTGTCCCATCCACACCCTCGTTGCCTTTAAGACTGACCGTGAGTCCTTTGGGATCATAAAATCCACCATTTGTTCTTGAGGGCCCTGTGCTTGTGGCTGGTCCCTGTCTCTCAGCGACCGTGTGCCCAGGCTCCCCTCTCTTGGCTGTGTTTAAAAATTGGTGAAAGTCATGGGCTCGAAGGACCCTTGGGTTCAGCCGTGCCTGGACTCCGGTCCCTAATAATAACACAGGCGCCGCAGGTAGGAGCCCTTCCACTGAGCCAGACAGGGGATCCGTATCTCCTGCATGACCTGGTGGAGTCACGGGGTGTATGCGGTCACAGATGCCACTTTCCCACGGAGGAGCATAGTTGCCCCTCAAATACCACTGGTGACATTGCCGTTGATGATGTGATTTTGTGAAACAACTCTTGACTGTATCTGAATGCAGCAGTTTTATTCCTGGTGAATTTAAAGTCAAATAAACCTGTGCAAAGAGGACTGTACTGACATGTGTGAAATGGCTTTGCGTTTCTATGAAAAACAGAGGGCTTCTCCGGCTTAGATCCTTATAAGGGAGATTTTCATGAATGAACCTCCGTGAATATACAGCAGGGGGATCCCAAGTCGTTGGGGGTGGGGATCTTTCTTGGTGGTGCCCCGTCCTGTGTATTTTTCTTAGCACACCACGTGGCCCCATCACTGTGATAACCCCAAATACTCCTCCCCTCCCGGGCATTTCGTGTTGTTTTTTTCTCCCTGGCTTTTCTAACATGTTCCCTAGACCCTGTCGAGAGCCCCTGAACCTTATGTTCAAAACTCACAGCGTTCCCAGGGCAGGTGTTCCCATTTCCATTTTGTAGCCCTTGAGCTCAGCCCGGGGACCCTGCAAGTGAGTAGGGGGCTCCCTCTGTGTGTTAGAGGTGCTCACAGGCTGGGCCGATTTCAGAAGCTTGTGACATTTGATAGTAAGAATAAGCATTTCCAAGCCCCAGTACGCACATTTATTCATTTCCTTTATCAGACACTTATTGACGCCCTACGTAGGTAAACGAGCCCCAGCTCTGCTCTCAAAAGACAGTTATCTTGCAAGGTGGTGTACTGGGCTGAATAGTGTCCCCCCCGAATTCATGTTCCCCTAGAAGCTGTGAATGTGACCTTCTCTGGAAGTAGGGTCTTTGTACATGTAATTAGTTAAGATGAGGTCATACTGGATTGGGGGGCCCCAAGTTGGTAACTGGTGTCTTTATTAGGGGCCATATGACACGCACAGACACACACAGGGGGAAGATAGGCCATGTGGAGACAGAGGTAGAGATTGGAGTGATGCAGCTACAAGCCAAGGACACCGAGGAAGCAGGCAGCCACCAGAGGCTGGAAGAGCCAAGCAAGCATCCTTCCCTCGAGCCTTTGGAGACAACATGGCCCTACGGACACCTTGGTTTTGGACTTCCAGCCTCCAGAACTGTGAGAGAATACGTTTCTATTGTTTCAAGCCCCCGAGTGTGTGGTCATTTGTTAACGCAGCCCCAGGAAATGAATACAGGGGACATACACGGGTCTCAGCAACCACTGTGCAGGCTGCTGAGGGCTTGGACGGGAGACAACACAGATCCATGCGCCTCTAATCCGCATTTATAAATCCGGGAGAGCTTCCTTGGAGGAACCCGAGTAGGACAAGGAAAATGCCCAGCATAAGTGGGGCTCTGAGCAGAATGTGAGCCAGTACGTTGGTCCCTGGGGAGAGGGACTGCCTTTGCGTGGGGACCGTCAGGCATCCTCAGTGGACTGGAGCCATCCTGGCCCAACACCCCCTGACCCCATCTCTAGCCACCGTCACCCCACCCTCCCCGTCCCCCAGGTGATGAGGGCGCAGTGTAGAGGGAGGTGTGGGATGTGGCTGGATGGCTCCAGGGCTCGGTCCTCAGCCTCACAGACCTGGGTGCACACCCCAGCCCTGCCAGCCTCTCGCTGTGAGCTCTCAGGCCAACCCTCCGGCCTCTTGGAGCCTCCGTCACCTCCATAACATGGGTAAGAGAGTGGTACCCACCTTATGGGCTCAGTGGGGAGTTAGCAATTTGGTGCATGGACAGTCTTGGGAAGGACAGCCGCCTGCATCATCTGAGGGTTGTAGCATCTTCCTGGAGAAGGGGGGGCCACACCCCCACGAAAGCGCCTTGCGCACGTGACCCGTACGGGGTATACTCTATAATTATAATGGGCTTTCCCTGAAGGTACAAAAATTGGGAGCAAGAAGGCAGAAGGATGGAGAGCTGAGTGTAGCAGAAAAGAGTTTAGGAAGAAACACGAAACTATTGCAGAGGGGAGCTCACACGGAATGCCGAGATTTCAGGCTGCTTTGAGGATCCTCCCTGAGATGTCTGCCTGAAATGTTAATACTCCCGGGTACCTGCCCAGCCTGGTACAGAAAACATCTCAAATTACCCTGGGCTCTGTTGTGTAATTCGTTTTACTTGTAAAATGGCTACACATTAGCTCTCTTTAGATCTTTCCCAGGAAACAGGGATTTCGGGAAAATTTCTGGGAAAGACTGGGAAAAAAACCCCCAAACATTGACTTTTTCTAGAAATAACTAGAAATTTTAATCAATGCGGCCCAAGCTAAAGAAGAGCTAAGTGATCTTCATCTGGGGTTGTCAGTGTTTATCAGGCACTTACTATGTGCCGGTATTATGCACATGTAACACTCTCTTGAATTTCTGCATTCATCCTGCAAGGTAGGTATTATTATCCCATTATGCAGATAAGGAAACTGAGGCTCAGAGTGGCTGTACTACCAGCCCAGGTCAACTAACTGTTACCGAGTCCAACCTTGTACTGCTCACTGCATGACAGGCCAATAAATTGAGAGATGAATTGTCGGGGTGAGGAATTGGGACTTTATTTGGAAAGCCAGCAGACTGAAAAAATGGTAGACTGATATCCCAAAGAACCATCTTACCCCACTTAGAATTCAGGCGTCTTTAATACTAAAAGGGGAGGGGAGTTTGGTTGGTTGTTGCAATCTTCTTGGTGTCAGAATCCTTTGTTATTACAGGGGACCACGCAGGTCAGGTCACGATGTTCCTGCAAACCTCAAAGACACATGTTGTTCTCCGTTCTGCAGCTTTGTATCTCAATATGAATGGAAAAGTGTTCTACCCTTAAAGGTCAGAGCCTTGAGAAGGGGCTCTTCTGGATATTTCAGGCTATAGGCAACATTCTTAACTTGTAGCAAAAGCAATAGAAGACAAAGGTTAAAGTAAAAGAAACAGATTCCATATGGAGTCAGGTTTGTTCTTCCCCATTTCATAACCACTGTATGTAATGAAATCTAAAATGCCTTTGATCATGAGACACCCTGGTATTTCATGCGCCATAGACATACAAACGGTCAAGTTTGCTGCCGAGAACTTGGCCGAGAAGGAGCTGAGCGCACTCGGGCCCCGAGCTCTTGCTGTTGCTTGGGAGGTGTGTTTTGGCCGGCAGTGGCTGGACGGGGTGCAGCTCAGAAAAAGCCCAGGCAGAAGGATTCTGTTCTTGTCACGCTCTACGCATGGACAGGGATGGCAGCCAGGGAATCTCTGACAGCTACGGGAGGCCTGGCTGGACCAGACAGCCTCTGGAGCCTCACAGCTGAGTCATCCTGTCCTTTGCAAAGCAAACTCAGACCCGTGGGGCCAGCTGTTTGCTCCGCTCTCAGAAGAGGGAGGAATCAAACCTCCACCGCCATCTGGGTGTCAGCCTCCCTCTGCCCTTTAAGTCTGACATCCATCCAACGTAAGTTGTGTCTCAGTTCAGAGATGTTAAAATGTGAACTAACGTGCATTTAGAATCAGCAAAACACAAGGCCTTGAACCCAGGTTGGGTGAGGACAGCGAGCGTGTCCAGGGTGAGGACCCCAGCCGGATGCAGCCCCTCCTCTGCCCTGCGCCGGGCTCTTCCTCAGGGCCACGTCCCTGCATTTGCACAGGGTGCTTCTGTCACTCCCTCCCGCCTCGTGCACAGGGTGGATTTCATCTCCATGTCTCCACGAGGGGCTAGTGTTGACAGTGAGTTGCAAGGTCTTAGCGGCAGGGGCGTGGAGACGGGAGACGAAATTTCCCTGCCAGAGGTTTGCTGAAGCACTGGACACGCGGGGAATTGGGCCACAAGGCGAGAGGGGGCTGTCCTCCTGGCTGCAGCGGGGGTCAGGTGTTCTCGGGTGACTGACGACACAGCAGTCCCCTGGAATCTCAGCTTTTGAACCAGAAAAGTGCCAGAAATCCATGCCGTCATCCAGCCTGGAAGCCTTAAATGCGCCCGACACCATGGTTTGTCCCGTTTAGTTCAGTTTGTGCAGAAATTCACTCAGCAGAAGTTTACAGGTGTCCCGTGTGCATGTGGTGAGTGGGGGAGGCTGTGTGGTCCCTGCCTTTCTGGGACCCCCAGGTGGTGGCAGGCCCGAGGTGGACAGGGGCGTGCGGTGGTGAGTGAGCCCCAGGTTGCGCCTTCAGGAGCCCCCAGCCCGCAGGGTGGATGGCAGGCTCCAGTCCATGCGGACGGTGGGGGAGGGAGTGCAGGGCTTCATCGGGGACCCACCCTCACCTGGTCCCGGCACAGCACGTCAAGGCGCATCCTGCCAAGCCTGAGTCACGAACAATGCGCAGGGACTAGCGGGTGGGGACCGGTGGGGAACCACTGACTCAGCACTGGGGCGGGAAGTGGCACGTCCACAGCCCCCCAACCACGCTCCCCTCCCATCTCACCTCATCAGCACCCACCAGGCCCCCCTCTTCCGCCCCTCTCCACCCGGCAGCCAGAGTGGGCTGGACACTCACAAACTGGACGGAGTCACCCTCCCTGAGTTAAGTCCCCAGTGGCCCCCTCGTTCCCAGCGGTGATGCTGCAGTGTGGGGAGGGCTGGGCTGCTGAGTGAGGCTCCTGGGGTTCGAATCCTCTTCTATTTACCAGTTGAGCAAAGTTGAGGAGATTCCTTCCTCATCTGTAAAATGGGGATCACGATGATACCCACCTTGACAGTTGTTATGGGGAAGAAATGAATTAATACCACATGGGAAAGGCCCCACATGTGCAAAGGACAATGAAAGTACCGGCCCTTAGGGGCAGGTGGAGGCTTCTCACAGTGGACACAGGCCCCGCCTGGGCTGACCCATTACCTCAACCCTCACCTCCACCCTCTCTCACCTCCTCCCCACAATCTCTGCTCCTGCCACACTGTCCTGGTTTCCATCGAGGAAACACTTCAGGCAAATTCCTACCTCAGGGCCTTTGCACTTGCTGTTCCCTGGCCTGGAATGAACTTTCCCTTTCCTCCTCTTCCCTTAGAACGTAACTCGGCTGTCACTTCCTCCAGGAAGCCTTCCCAGACCAGGCCAGATGACCTCCCCACCCTTTCATAGCATCATGTCGTTTCTCTTAGAGTGCGTCCTAATAGTTTCCATAGTTGAATTTGGCCCAACGCTGAACTCTCTCAGGGTCTAGGACGGTGGTGGCTCTTGACACTCAATGAATATTTGTTAAACAGATGATGGGGACGATGATGAGAGAATATCCATCTGCTGTTCTTAGCACACGCTCATGCCGACCGGATCCAAAAAAACCAACCGAGTCGATGAGTGTTTTGAGCATACGTGGAGGTGTTTGCAGAAATCAGGAAAAGGCGGGAGCAAACCAAGGCTGTCTTTGCGCCTCTGTCTCCCACCTCCTTTGGGGTTTCATGCTCATGGCTCTGAGCGCTGCAGACCAGGGAAGGTGCATACCCTTGCTGGCCGTCCCACGCCCGCACTGAACCGCTCCTGGCTCCGTCGAGCGTGCTGGGGCAGAAATATGAAGGCCCAGCTTGAGTTCCTTGGCTCCTGTGGGTTTAAGTCAAGCTCTTAGTGTAATTTCAAAGTAGGTTGTTTTTTTTTTTTCCTTTTGGGTGTACTTTATAGAGAGCGCGTTTCAAATCAAAGAGAGAGAACATTTCCCCCTCTTCTCCGTCTCGTGAAAAGCAGGGGGTCTAAGACATTTTAATAGCTTTCATATTCCTCGCTCCAAATATATTATTTCAGCACAATAGTTTCTTTGCGGGAGAATTGCTTAAATGATTCAAAATGGATTTAAAAATATATTTCAAGTTTTAATTTTATGCACAGAACATTAATGAGTGGAGTGCCTTAGAGACTGCCTGTCAGTTTAACATATTCACAATATTCTCAACACAGATGTTATTCCTTCTAAATCCTTTCAGAGGGAAGAAACCAGTAATTTTTTTCTCGGGGGATGTCAGAAAATACATTATTTTTGAAGTTGTACTTTGATCCCAGAATTCTGCGTAAAATATCATTGCTACGGTCTGGGTTTGTCAAGTCACTTGGACGCCAAACTTTTAAAAAGTCGAGAAGGGAGAAGCAGCCGAGAACTTTTTATTTGTTTTATGTTATTCATGTTCTCTCATGAGGACTTTGAGCTGGGACAGATGAAGGTGAAATAATGAAGATTTTACCAAGCTGTGCATTTGAAAGTGTCGACATCCTTTAAGCAACAGCAAGGAGTTGAACAGATATGGGGTTTGATGCAAAAACACTTAGAAAGAGTGAGTCTCATTTTTTTCTGTTTTTGTTTTGTCTGTTCAAAAATGCTGGCTGCCAGCATCAATACTGCTGTATCTCTTTGCTTGTCAGATGATGATTCAGGCTTAGTCATTTTTGTGCATATATACGCTAGCATTGAATTCATTTGTTTATACGTATCCATACATCAGGGAGATGCGTATTCAAAGACCAATATTTTCCTCCAGGGTGCTGCTGGCAGTATATTTCTTGCTCTTGCACTGAGCGTGGTATGTGTGTGGAGTGAACAACTCAGCTCCAAGTGCTCCGAGCTGTGTGGACATGTGTGAAAGAACTAAGCTCTCTGAGATGCTAATCTGTGAAATGGGGTAACGATAGGTATCTTCTAGGATTCAGGCCAGGATGGTGACTGCGCTTGGGGCTCCATCTTCCATCCCTCTGCCTTCCTCTTTCAGAAAGTTCAGGGAGCCTCCTAGCGGACGAGGGGCCAGTGCCAGAGGTACCCTCAGCCACCTTCTGTTTATGATGCTGGCATATCTTACTTCTTGGTATATTAGAAAGAGACTTAAAAGGCCCTTTCCCCATTTTTAACAATAAAAGAAAATTTATTTTGAAAATGATTGAAGTAATGCATAGTCACATAAAACTCTTAGAGTTCATATGGAGGGAGAGATGACCCCAGAATGGCTAGGAAAATGTGAACAGGGATGGGGAATTAACCCCTCCAGATATCAGTATGTACTCTAAAGCAGCGGTCCCCAACCTTTTTGGCACCAGGGACCGGTTTCGTGGAAGACAATTTTTCCACGGATGGTGGGGGAATGGTTCAGGCGGTAATTAATGTGAGCGATGGGGAGCGGCAGATGAAGCTTCGCTGGCTTGCCACCAACCTCCTGCTGTGCGGCCCGGTTCCTAATAGGCTGTGGACCAGTAGCGGTCCCTGGCCCGGGTTTTGGGGACCCCTGCTCTAAAGGCCCTGCAAACAAGTCAGTTTGGGTGCAGGGAGCAGTAACTGCCTTTCTGACTCAGACGGTGTCTATAGAGACAGCCCGTGGCATAGTTCAGTTTCGAGGAGGCAGGATGGACCCACTGGCAAGTGGGAGAAAAGGAAAATGGAGCCAGTCATCCACGGCACACAGAAGTAAATTCTAGAAGGGTTAACTGGGTACAAGTAATAAGTTAATAGCAATAGTATTGCAAGAAATTTACGGTACTACATGTACAATCTAGGGGGTGGGGAGACCTTCTTAACCAAGATTGGAAACCCAGGAGCTATAAAGAAAAGATTGATATTTTTTGACTCTATGAAATTAACAAGTTTTTCATGCCAAAGATATCACAAAGGCACTACGCACATGACCAATCTGGAAAAACATGTTTATAACCGAGATGTCAGACAAACAGGTTCATTTCTGGGCAACACAAAATTTCCAAATAACCCACATGTGTTTAAAGTAAAAAATGAATGTTTTTCCCCTGTCCCCAAGCCCCTTCCCTAGGGGGAATAGCTTTTAACGGTTTAGTGAATCTCCTCCTGGCCACTCTTTCTCCTCCATCACACTGCAGAGGGAATTCATTTTAGTTTTCGTTTGCTCTGCGGCGACGGGGAAGCGGGAGAACCAAGTTGGATTTTCCTTTTATTGATGGTACTCTATCCCAAGACTGTCCCTGGCACACCTATGACATCTGTGCTATTATTTACTTCATCTTTTCTTTCAAATTTTTACACACTTTTGAAAACATGCATCTATTCAAAATGGAAACTTTAAATCATTACCATCAACGGAAAACCAATGTTATTTGCCGTATGTAGAAGGTGGTCATAAAAGTAACAAGCCAATGTTATTACATTCCAGTTCGATGCTGTAGCTCCTCACTCTCTTTATTCAAAAGGGTGGTGGCACCATTCAGGATGTGTTAACGTTTCGCTAGTTCCCCGGGCGGAGGCTCTCCTTGGCCGAGTCAGAAGGGTTAAAAACGAATAACTTTGTGAATGTGTGTTTCTGTGCTTTGTGATGCCCCCTTACCTCCAAAATCACCTTGGGACCTCCCCTTGGGCTGTGTGCCCTCCGGGCATTGCTAGTTTGGTGGCATCATATGGAAGGAGATGGCAGGGCCCCTTGAAGTCAGCACAGCCTGCAAATCAGTCTTCCATCTTCTAAATACTACAGTTTACACTTAAAAAAACTATGTCCTCAGAGGAAGCCTCAAATGGAAGGAAAATTGCATAATCCTACCAGTGCCTTTTCAAAACTCCCAACGCAGTTTTTTATGATTTGAACCTGTCAACGCAGTATTCTGTGCTGCAATGAAATACTTAGAGAAATTTGGTTGTAGCCAAGGACAACTAAATATCCTCACCTTTTTTTTTTTTTTTCTTTTAAATAAAGGAAGGAGTAATCATTTTGTTTTCGAGGTAGGTGCCAGTCACTGCTGGGAAAGGGATCATTTGTTTCTGGTAAGTCAGAAGAGAGTGAAGAATCAGATCTTGAGATTTCTTTTTTCTTTTTCGTCTCTGTACTTTTCTTCCTGACACAGAAAGCTTTGTCTTTTTGAAAGCTGATGTAGAAAGCAGCACATCTGTGACCCAAGGAGAAACTGGAAAATATGTTCGATTACAGAGAGTTCAGATATTGTCTCTTGAGTGTGAATTTTAGAATTGATCTCCCTAAAATATGCCTCTTCGGATTGCATCCTGTGACCAGCTCAGGGCTCAGCATTGAGGACCAGAGGATGCAGCCTGCGAACAAAAAGAATATTGTAGCCCACCACTGGCTATGGTGAGGAATGGATTTGATTTCAAACAGAATATCTTACAAAGCAGAGCTTCCTCTTGTATGAAAGGTGTGCTCCTGTTCGCCTTCTTCCAAAGAACTCCAGAGAGAAGGCACTATTGCAAAGTACTATTTCTTTGTGGCCTTCTTTGCACCCTGTATTTACATTTTTCTATGTGTTACTATTTGTTAATGTCTGTGTTCCCAGCTGCTCTCCATAAATGGGGGCTTATCTCCTGCCCCTAGTTTCTTGCCCACTGCTGGGCACAAAAGGCGGAACTGAAGAAAATGGAAATGAAGGTTTATATCCCAAGATATAAATAGATACAACAAGTGAGCGTGTTCTGAGCGATTCGCTCCATAATTGCAGGCAGAGAGCATCACACCTGCCTCTGGTCTCCTGAGGAGTGTTCACTATCTAAAAATCTCCCAGCATGGTCAAAAGCAAGCGCCCTAGTTAAGTTAATTCAACAAGGGAAAAATAAGATGGCTTCAGTTTGTTGGGAAGGAATCACGGAGGATGAAAATAAAAGAATTCACTACAGGAGCAAAACTGCCAACCCATCTGAACAAGGTTCTCATTTGCTCGGACACGCTTCCTCCTGAGAGGCCAAGTTCAAAGCCGTCAGCAGCATGATTTCTCAGCATCCACTGGACAGATCGGAGGGCCTGGGGGTGGGGCGAGGAAAAGGAGGAAGTGAATTGACATTAGCGCCCACTCACCCACCCACCCACGCTATTCCACAAGCCCAGAAGGGCTTGACTTCCGGATATGAAGCTATAGAGGAATAAGTTTTGAAAAGCCTTCAAAAATGTTCAGAAACTGCCTAAGCCTGAATTCTAAAAATTGTTTTTAGGGCTTCCCTGGTGGCGCAGTGGTTAAGAACCCGCCTGCCAATGCAGGGGACACGGGTTCGAGCCCTGGTCCAGGAAGATCCCACACGCCGTGGAGCAACTAAGCCCGTGCGCCACAGCTACTGAGCCTGCGCTCTAGAGCCCACGAGCCACAACTACTGAAGCCCGCACGCCTAGAGCCCGTGCTCCGCAACAAGAGAAGCCACCGCAATGAGAAGCCCGCGCACCGCAACGAAGAGCAGTCCCCCTCGCCGCAACTAGAGAAAGCCCGTGAGCAGCAACGAAGACCCAACGCAGCCAAAAATAAATAAATAAAAATAATAAATAAAATTTAAAAATTGTTTTTAATTTTCATAAGATATGGCATTTTATAGTTTCTGTCTGTGCCAACCATTCTTCCTGCTTCCTGGGGGCTTCCCCCAGACCTCAGCATGCACTGGTTTTACCTTTTACTCAACAGTGGAGTGATTCTGGGTGCGTTCTCTTCTTGTTTGGGCCTCAGTGTGCTCAGCTGTAAAATGGGGATGTGAGAGCCCTAGCTTTCCGGGCTCTTGCAGGATTCCGTGAGTGATGTTGCAAAGCCCTTACTGGCAGAGCCTGGGGTCTGCCATTTCCTAGCTGGGACTGCAGCAGCCTGTAACTTCCAGTGACTGATAGTTCAACTGACCTCTGGAAAGGAAGTGATTGTGGAGGGGGGAATCCAGAGAAACCGAAACGTGAAAATACTCTGATTTTCTGTTGTAAATCATAGCACTAATAGGTCATACTTATTCTCTGCCCCGGATTACAAAGTGCTATAACCTGTTATCTCAGGCACATGTGTGTGCACATGTGTGCAATCATTCCCACTTTACACACCAGGCACTCAGGCTCAGAGACGTTAAGTTCCTTGTCTGAAGCCCTACAGCTAGTGAGTTGTAGGAAGTGCACCCTGGACCAGCTTTCTTGGTTCAAACTCCTGCAGACCCCAGGCTGTGCATTACTAGGATGGTGGTCCAGTTTCCTGAAGATGGGACCTCAGAGGGGGATTTAGTTTGCTTTAAAAAAAAAAAAAAAAGGAACCTGACAGTTTGGGGGCCCCAGAATTTGTGACTGTAGATTTATATTTGGTGCACCAGCCTGTAGGCAATTGGCTTACAAATCCAGGAGGTGTTTATGAATGACCTACAGAGTGAAAGGAAAAACATCTTAGTCCCTGCCCCGCAGAGCTCTGTGTGGTTGTGGGGAAGTGAAGGGTGTGGTCACGGAGGCCACAGGGGAGCCAGGTGAGGCGCCAGTAGATGAGCCACTTTGAGAATGCAGCCGGGTGATAAATGCTAGTGTGTAAACCCAAGGATGACAGGCTCTCTGCAGCTGGTGGCACAGGTCTGAAATGGGCAGCCTGACAACATGAGTGCTAGGGAGGGAGCGCAGGGCTGGGCGTGGGAAAGAGAAGACGTGGGATGTGTCTGCGTGGGTTGCAGTCTCTCCATTTCTCTTGGTTGGCTGCTGAAGTTCCATGGCAACCTTCAAAGTCTGCACACGATCCCCTGTGAGTGCAGCAGACAAACTTACAGAACTTCTGGCTCCATGAAATCCTTAGTAACAACTCAAAAGTCAAAACTTGAGTTTGAGAGGGGTTGAAGGGAAGAGCTGCACTTTAAAAAAAATGTTTTCTTTTTAGAGATTTTTTTTTTTGATGTAGACCTTTTTTTTTTTTTTTTGGCTGCATTGGGTCTTCATTGCTGCACGCAGACTTTCTCCAGTTGTGGTGAGCGGGGGCTACTCTTTGTTGCGGTGCTCGGACTTCTCATTATGGTGGCTTCTCTTGTTGTGGAGCATGGGCTCTAGGGCATGCGGGCTTCAGCAGTTGTGGCATGTGGGCTCAGTAGTTGTGGCTCGCGGACTCTAGAGCGCAGGCTCAGTAGTTGTGGCGCATGGGCTCAGCTGCTCCGTGGCATGTGGGATCTTCCCGGACCAGGGCTCGAACCCCTGCTGCCTGCATTGGCAGGCGGATTCTTAACCACTGCACCACCAGGGAGGTCCAATGTAGACCATTTTTAAAGTCTTTATTGAATTTGTTGCAATATTGCTTCTGTTTTATGTTTTGGTTTTTTGGCCATGAGGCATGTGGGATCTTAGTTCCCCGACCAGGCCTAACCTCAGAACCACCAGGGAAGTCCCAAGATGCACTTTTTTTTTTTTTTTTCGGTATGTGGGCCTCTCACTGTTGTGGCCTCTCCCGTTGCGGAGCACAGGCTCCGGATGCGCAGGCTCAGCGGCCATGGCTCACAGGCCCAGCCACTCCGCGGCATGTGGGATCTTCCCGGACTGGGGCACAAACCTGTGTCCCCTGCATCGGCAGGCAGACTCTCAACCACTGCGCCACCAGGGAAGCCCCCCAAGATGCACTTTTAAAGTCACTTGTGCTTACCCTGAATCTCCAGAGATGCTTGGAAAGTGGAGGCAGTTGGGGTAGTTCCCAGCTGATGCTGTGGGGAAACAGGCTTGCCTGTCAAACAAACACGTGGACAATAATGAGGTTGGAGCAATTTTGACAACAGGGTTGATGCAGTGGAATGGTTTTTGGTTGGGATCCATGACTTTTTTTCCCACCAATTAAACGGAAAACAACAATTCTGAGCAGGTTCCAGCCCTCGGCTCAGTGCAGCTGCTCCATAAATGCATGGGGACACTCAGTATTGAAGCCATTCTGCCATGACATGGAGTAGAATTTGGGGGGCACCCACTTGCTTTGATTTTCTTGTTTTTAAAAACAAGAATGGATTTCATGGCGGTAGGTCTGGCCTGGCTTTTCTAGAAATTATTACTACACTTCTGGCATGGCCTGGAATTGGATCCAGGTTGGGCAAGTCTAATCACCGACCACCCTTGGAGTGACGTGTATCTGGCGAGGAGGCGTGTACACGGGGAAGGAGAGGACTCACTGAAGGGGAGGGTGCACACACAAGAGGGGTGCGTGTGCTGAAATGCAGTGTGTGAAGGCCGAAGGCATCACATACAGCCAAGTGGGGTATGGGTGCTGAAATGGGGGTGACTGAGATGAGATAGAGCCTCTGGAGTGTGCCCACCTGTTGTGAATGTGCTAAAGCAGAAGAAACCCTCTGAAGTGGGTGGACACGGTGAAGGACCCACGTCTGGCTGCACCTTGGTTAAACCAGTTGATGCTAGTACCCACTCTTATAATAGTACCAACTTCACTGAGTTGCTGTCAGGATGAAATGAGGTACGCTACGTCAAATGCTGAGAACAGTGCCTGGCACACAGAATACCAGATGTTTTTGGTACCCTGACTTATAACCTCTTGTTTCCCCTGGAATTTCAGCTGTGTCTGCTGTAGGTTCCATGAAAGCTTGGACTCGCCTCACCCTTGTAGAATCTAGCCTCCAAGTGTGCCATGTAGCTTTTTAAAAAATTAATTAATTAATTAAGTTGTTTGTTTAATTTTTTGACTGCACTGGGTCTTTGTTGCTGTGCTCAGGCTTTTCTCTCTAGTTGCGGCGAGTGGGGGCTACTCTTCATTGCGGTGCGTGGGCTTCTCATTGCAGTGGCTTCTCTGTTTCAGAGCACGGGCTCTAAGCACACGGGCTTCAGTAGTTGCGGCTCACGGGCTCTAGAGCGCAGGCTCAGTAGTTGTGGCGCATGGGCTTAGTTGCTCTGCGGTATGTGGATTTTCCAGGACCAGGGCTCGAACCCGTGTCCCCAGCATTGGCAGGTGGATTCTCAACCACTGCGCCACCAGGGAAGTCCTGCCATGTAGCTTTAATTAATGCCCCTGCCCTGGAGATGCTTTGATGCTTGGTGATCAGGTGGGACCCTGATCACCAAGCACACACATTCAGCTTGAATGTGTACCCTAGTACCCCAGGAGAAAGCCTCAAGCAATGGGGAGTGGAAGCTGATGATTGAATAATTCTCCAGGTAGATCCTTAGGTAGATAATTCTGAGAGGTGTTCTCTTTCAGACATTCCATTGTCTTCTAGCCCCCATTGTCTCCAAATGAGATGTCAAGAATAATTCTTATCCTTGTTCCTCTATATATAAAGCATCTTTTTTCTCTGGTTGCTTTCAAAATTTTCTCTTTGGCTTTGGTTTTCAGCAGTTTAACCAATCTCCTTCCTCTGTTCTCCAGGTTACATAATTTCTATTCATTTGCCTTCAAGTTCACCTATTCTTTTGCCATGTTTGGTGTAATGTTAAATACCCTAGGGAATTTTAAATTTCAGTTATTGCAATTTTCAATTCTATAATTTCATTTGATTTTTTTTTGTAATTTTCAATTTGCTATTGAGATCCCCTATTTGGTCAGCCATTAAGACCATGTTTTCCTTTACTTATTTAATGATCTTTATAAAAGTCTTTGCTAAGTCCAACATCTGAACCATCTTGTTTAAATTTCTATTGACTATTTTTTTTTTTTTTTTTTTTTTTACTGTGGATTACATTTTCTTTTTTCTTTGTAGGTCTAGTGGGTTTTTTTGTTTGTTTTTGTTTTTGTTTTTGTGGTATGCAGGCCTCTCACTGTTGTGGCCTCTCCCGTTGCGGAGCACAGGCTCCGGACGCACAGGCTCCGGACGCGCAGGCTCAGTGGCCATGGCTCACGGGCCCAGCCGCTCCACAGCATGTGGGATCTTCCCGGACCGGGGCACGAACCCATGTCCCCTGCATCAGCAGGTGGACTCTCAACCACTGTGCCACCAGGGAAGCCCCCTGGGAAGTTTCTATTGATGTATCTTGAAGCTCACTAATTCTTTCCTCAGCCATATCCAGCTTGCTGAAGAGCCCATCAAAGGCATTCTTCCTTTCTGTTAGAAAGTTTTTGATCTCTAGGATTTCCTTTTGATTATTTCTTAGAATTTTTATTTTTCTGGTTACAATACCCATCTGTACTGCATGTTTTTCCATGAGAGTCCTTAATGTATTAATCATAGTTACTTTAAATTCCCTGTCTGATGATTTCAACATCTGTGTCATATCTGAGTCTGGTTCTGATGCTTGCTTTGTCTCTTCAGACTGTGTGTTTTTTCCCCTTTTGGTATGCCTTGTAATTTTTTGCTGCAAGCCAGACGTGTCATATCAAGTAATATACTTTCGGCTGTAGTCCACTGCTATTATATTGGAGCCCTGTTGGTGTGGTGGTCAGGAGTGGGAGAAAGGGAGTGTGCTGTAATCTTTAGGTTAAATCTGTCTTTTAGCGGGCCTGTGTATCAGGCTTGTGACCTTCACAAATGTTTCTCCTCCATTACCCCATCCTTAGGTGAGACCAGGCTGGAGAGGGTTAAAGTAAGAGGATTGCTCTCTCCCTAGCTGGGATAATGCAGAGTGGGCTTTTGTTATGGAGATGTATCTGAGTGTATTTCACAAGGATTAGGTTTCCCTTCCCCTTGCCAGAGCCCAGAAGGGGTCTTTCTTGGATATTCACAGGAAGAACCTGGTGGAGTTCCTGGAGATAAAGCCCATGAAATCCACTCCCCACCCCCCTCAACCCAAGGACCACAGCTCGCAAGAGTTCCTCGCTCTCAGCTAGTTCATACTCAGCCTTCAGCAGTTCATAAAAATTATCATTTAGGGGCGTCCCTGGTGGTTGGTTCAGTGGTTAAGACTCTGCGCTCCCAATGAAGGGGGCACCAGTTCGATCCCTGGTTGGGGAACTAAGATCCCACATGCCATACTTCGAGGTCAAAAGAAAAAAAAGCTTTAAAAAAATTTACCATTTAACTCTTCCTACTGATTCTGGCTCCGGCAGCTTCTGTTCCAGGTAAGCACGGCTCAGCTGTGCCTCTGGCATCATCCATCTTTCCAGAGTTCAGAGCAGAAGTTTATCTTGAAAACTCAGGTATCTGATGGGTCCAAGAAAAGTCATTGATTCTTCAGTTAGTTCAGCTTTTGTTGTTGTTCTAGAACTGGGAGTGACGGCTTGAAGCTCTTCATGTGTTGGAGCTGAAACTGAAAGTCAACAGTGTTTTTCATATCATAGAACAATTTTTTCCTTTTAGTATGTTTTCTTCTTTGACAGACAACAAAGACAAACTTTGGAAGGAGGGAGCCAACACATGTCATTCACCAGCAGAGCAGTAGATCCTCTGCAGTGGGGATGCCATTTATTGCCATTGTCATGACGACCCCCTGCCAAAGGGACTGATACCCCAATTTACAGTTGAGAACTTAGTGAGGTTAGGTCACCAGTCCAAAGTCACACAGTCTGTTGTGGCCAAGCTGAGTTTCAAACACGGCTCCGATGCCAGGGTTCTTCCTGTGACTCTAAGCCATTAGCCCCTTCTGGCGTTGTCTTTGGTTGAGATGTCAATGAGCTGATAAAAATCCCTATCTTTCTAGGTGCTTCTCACATCTATCCCAGTAAGTCAGGTCTTGGGGTTTTTCAACATCAGCTGTGAGACTGGGCCAAGACCTCCAAAGATGATGGTTTTATTCCCTTGAACGAAGGTCAGTAAACTTCCTGTAAGGGAACTATAGTAAATATTTGCAGCTTTATGGGTGATGTCTCTGTTGCAGTTTACTCAACTCCACCATTCTAGCACAAAGTATAGCCAGTACCTAAATAAATGGGGGTGGCTGTGTTTCAATAAAATTTTATTTGTGGACCCTGAAATTTGAATTTCATTTAGTTTCCACATATCACACAATAACAGTCTTCTTTGGAAGAAGACTATTTTTCTCTATTAAAAATGTAGAAACTGTTATTTAGCTCAACAGGTGTACAAGACAGGTGGCAAGCAGGGGATTTGACCCACAAGCTGTAGTTTGCCCTTAGTCTCACAGACCTGTAGGTACCAGGTTTAGAATGGGGTCCGAAGACTGCACTGAAAGGGCAATGTAAACTTTGAAAGTATCTTATATGATACCTACAGAGAAATGATGCTGACGCTGATGATAACAGGTCTTGAAGAGACACGCACTGTGCTAAGTCCTTTGCATACATTCTCTCCCTCAATTCTCTCACAGCCCTAAGAAGGAGCTATTATTTTTATGCCCATTTAACAGATGAGAAAGTTGAAGCTCAGAGTCGCATATTTACCACGCAAGAGAGTGGACCTTCAGGCTGTCCTAATGACTCCAGTCAGTTCCATGTTGGGTGGGGTGAGCTGGGAATATAACTGGTATATGAAATATGAAATCTGGGACAGGGCTCTCTATCACACATTAAAAGGATGGAAATAAAGGCTTATTTATTCTGGATTCAGGAGCTGGGACACCTCTATTCTTCAGGTTTCATAGACTCATCCTCCCTTTCCCGGGTGACTCTAAGACTGTGTGTGTGAATCACACCTGTCACCGTCCCCAAGACGGTCCGTTCTCTCCGAGTGACCGCTCCTGGACCACCACATTGGATGTTTCCCGGGGATGTGTGTTAGTGGGAGAGGCACATCGCTGAGCTCTGCATGTCATTGTGAGCTTTGGCATTAATGTGTCTTATTACTGTGAAATGGTGGTTAAGCCGCCAGAGCGGGTGGATGTATCATTTAACCTAAAACGTAATTTAATGAAAGCCTGCCTCTCGGCCCCTTAGCCTGTGGAACAGCTTCCTACTTTTGTACAAGGCGCTTTGCACATTAAAGTAATTGCAGAAACTTATGAGGATGAGAGGAAAGCTTACTCTTCCTCTTTATGGAGAAAACAAATGTGTTTTTCTGCAGACTGCCAAGGCTCAGTTTTAATGATTTAGCAGGTGGAGCCGGCACATGTGAGCCCGCCGGGCACAGCTGTCTGCTTTTTCCAGTCTGAGGGGCTTGTGACTGCACCAATAGCACAGACGTGAGCAAATCAGCACCTCTCTGGGCAGCTCCACTCTGCTAACCTGCAATGTCACTTAAGGTGTGGGTGGGGACCTGTTGGGAGACGAGGGTAAAAACAAGGCCAAAGCATCAGCATTTGGAAAAGTTGACTGATTTCCTTCATTGTTTCGCTTGCGTTAGGACTGAAGCCTCTTGATGTCTTCTGCTCCTGCGGGGGTGGGTGGCCCTGGATGGCCCACGAGCTAGGAGGTCAAGGCAGAGTTACTGCATTCCTCCAAAAGCCCTGATGTTTTGCTAACACATGCTCCATCAAATAAACCATCTGAGTGCAAGAGACAGCAAGAGGAAGGATGGGACATTTGCTTTTGAAGATTCACGTGGCTGTGAGGCTTTTAACTCCTTTGGGTGAAGGTGAAATTGTTCTCTGCATTAATTGCTTCTTGTTTGGAACTCAACTGGAATTCAAAACTTGGGTGCATTCTTTGATTGACCCATCTTCTGTATGAATAGTTGAGGGGGAAAGGAAACAAGAATTTAAACAAGTTCAGGGCTTGGGCTTAGGAAGAGTACACTAGTCAAAGTTGTATTGGTTTCCTACTGCTGCTTTAACAGATGTGTACATTCTTAGTGACTTAAAACAACATACATTTATTACAGTTCTGGAGGTCAAAATCATGGTGTTAGCAAGGCTGCACTCCTGGAGGCTCTGGGGGAGAATCCATTTCCTTGCCTTTTCCAGCTTCTAGAGCACCTGCTTTCCCGGCTCGTGGCCCTTTTTCCTTCATCTTTAAAGCCAGCAGCACAGCATCTTCCAGTCTCTCTCTGACTCTTCTTCCCTTTTCCTCTTATAAGACCTTTAGGATTATACTGGGTTGACCTAGATAATTCAGAATAATTCAGGATAGTCTCCCCATCTCAAGACCCTTAACGTAATTATATCTCAAAATCCCTTTGCCACACAAGGGAGCATATTCACAGGTTTTGTGGATTAGGATGTGGATGTCTTTGGGAGGCCGAAGATACCTGTCTACCACAAAAGTGTTTTGCATTAAATGTCCCTTTTCTGATGGGCTAAGAACATTCATAGGAATAAGGTCTCTGGGTAATGGTCATAATCACAAAACCAGATTATGTGGTTCAGGTTGCTTTGGTTGCAAGTAAGCTTAGCAGAAGGGGGGAATTTGTTATTCCCAACATCTGAAGACCAGAAGCAGAGTCAGATCCCATGAAGGCTCAGAAACAGGAAAGGCTGCAGGAGCCAGGGAAGCTTTGTCTCTCTCACCTTCAGCCTCCTCTTCTCTGCCGACCAGTTATAATCATCAGCTCGGGCCGCCAAAACAAAGGACCACAGACGGAGAGGCTTAAACAAGAGAAATGAATTTCCTTGCAGTTCCAGAGGCTAGAAATTGCAGATCAGGGTGGGGGCAGGGTTGATTTCTTCTGAGGCCTCTCTCCTTGGCTTGCAGACGGCTGTCTTCTCCCTGTGTGTTCACATGGTCTTTCCTCTGTGCATGTCTGTGTCCTAATCTCCTCTTCTTATGAGGACATCAGCCATATTGGATTGGGGCCACCTTGTTGAACTTATTCTAACTTAGTTACCTCTGGAAGGATCCTATCTCCCAAAACAGTCACATTCTCAGGTACTGGGGGTTAGGATTTCGACATAGGAATTTGGGGACATGACTCAGCTCCTAACAGCAGCTTTCTCCTCTCCTCTGAGCCCTGGACCACCCCATGGCTCCTGCTCAGACTTACCTTCAAGTAGCAGGTAGAAACCACTTAGGCCCCTGAGCACTGAATCCAAAGTCCTTGGGGAGGAAATCTAATGGGTCTAATCGAGTGGTGTGATCACCCTCATGCCAGGTGCTGCTGGCTAAAAAGGTAAGGGTCCCCTGGTGTATCAGTCAGGGTACGCCAAGTACCATGACAAACAACCCCCAAATCTCAGTGGCTTCACAGCATCAAAATGTATCCTCCTTTGTGGCACAGCCCAGTGTGGGTGGCAGGGAGGCTGCCCCGTGTAGTCACTCACGCACCCAGGCTCTCCCAGCAATTCTGTGCAGACACCTGGGAGATTGGATAGACTTTTTTTTTTTTTTTTTTTTTTTTTTGCGGTACGCGGGCCTCTCACTGTTGTGGCCTCTCCCGTTGTGGAGCACAGGCTCCAGAAGTGCAGGCTCAGCGGCCATGGTTCACGGGCCCAGCCGCTCCGCGTCATGTTGGATCTTCCCAGACCGGGGCACGAACCCGTGTCCCCTGCATCGGCAGGCAGACTCTCAACCACTACGCCACCAGGGAAGCCCTGATAGACTATGTTTGAAGGCACAGCTTTGCTCAGCTTAGTTCCACTAGGTGAAGGTCAGAAGAAGCGATGTTTGACCTGAGTCTGAGTGGCATGGTCCCCATTGTGGCCATAGTTATTCCCCAAAGGGTCTTTTTCCTCTTCAAACCTATGAGCTCCCAAGTGGGCACAACCAGATGGCTCACCGAGTGTCTCTTTGTTAGGGTGACCAACTGTCCTGGTTTTGAAAGGGCCCGAGGGGGTCTGTGGGAAGCAGGACTTTCCGTTTTATAACTGGGACAGCCCAGGCAAACCGGGATGAGTTAGTCACTCTACTGTTTGCTCAAATACATATTTGCAGTAACTGAGATGACACTGATTTGCCACCCTGAAATTAATGAGAAACAAAGGAACCCTACACAGAGTCACGACCAGCTACCCTGCTGACAAATGCCTGTTTTCCAAATCTCATTGATCAAGGTCTTCTGTTTAATATCTGGCTTGAGGGCAGAATCCAGTTAGAGACTCGCTTGGCCAGGCACCTGTCCAAATCCTTTTTTACTTTATTTTTTATTTTTTTGGCTGCGCCACATGGCATGTGGGATTTTATATAGTTCCCCGACCAGGGATGGAACCTGTGCTCCCTGCAGTGGAAGTGCAGAGTCCTAACTACCGGACCGCCAGGGAATTCCCCAAATCCTTTTTAAAAACTATGAATTGTTCTCATTATTGGGAGATTTGAATTTTAGATACAGATATCTAACTTCTATTGAAAAATCAAGAGATCTGGGGGCTGTATTTCCATTCAGAGACAATTGTCTGGAGCCATGGGGAGGGCCCCAGGTGAGATGGCCCTGGCTTCTGGGCTTCCACAATTGTCACCATTCTCTTTTCTCTTATGTCCCACTGCCCGTGACATCACTAGCCTAGCTGCTGAAGCAGTTGAGTTTGTAATAGGTGATGTTTTGTTTCTTGATTTTGACCCAATCAGTCTTAGAAGAAGAAATCTCAGTCCTGATTTCTTCCCATAAAACACAAATCTCTTCGGGGTAGTTGTAATCTTCAAATTTCAACACCCATCTCAGTTGCTGGGTTATCTATTACTTTCACGGGGAGCGAGAGGTTGGGAAAAATACAGAGGGCTGGGTACAAGTTTAGAAACTCTTTTTTCCTGGAGTGTTTTTGAGTCAATCAAGCCCTCTGCCTGCTTCTGCCAGCAGCCTAACATCCTTGTAGTAACACCCAGACATGCAGCCAAGGCTGGGGAGCCTCAGGATTTGAAGGACCTCAAAGCAGAGTCATTCACCTGCCATTTTTCTTAGCAACGGGGCCTCCACTGCCTTTTGGGCTTGTCTTAGAGAGTCAGAAGTTCCTATTTACCAGCCAAAAAAAAAAAAAAAAAAAAAGCCTAAAGGTTTTGACGCCTGCTTTGAAATCAGTACCTGGGGTTTGGATTGTGCTCTAATTCTCCTGGTGTCTCCTTTTCTCTCTGAATCAAAAGCAAGAGGAAAAAAGGAGAGACTGTAGGAAAAAATATTGGTGAGACTTAAGAAAATGCTGACTAGTTTATCTCTAAATGATGTTAACTCAGACCCTTTGATAGTGTGGAAATTTACTGCAACCAACAAGACTCCAACTGACTCTTAAGAAATTAGGGGACAACGATAGTAAAGGGAGCTTTGTGACATGTTAATTTACTGAGCATGGGTGGTTGGATACGTAGTGACCAGGGTCTCATTTGGTGAAGTTGAACGTGGTTTTCTTGGAAAATGTATTTACTGAACAAATGTTGGCAGAGTTTCTACCATGTGCCTGGCACCGTGTGAGACCTCAGGTTACAATGGGGTACTAGGGCAGGGCCTCTCCCAAACAGACTGTCTTAGTCAGGGTTCTCCAGAGACAAAGAACCAACCAACAGGGAGAAAATATATATATATATATATATATATATATATATATATATATATATATGTACACATTTATATATATGTGTTGCTGCAGATGGCATTATTCCATTCTTTTTTATGGCTGAGTAATATTCCATTGTATACATGTACCACATCTTCTTTATCCATTCATCTGTCAATGGACATTTAGGTTGCTTCCATCTCCTGGCTGTTGTAAATACATTTAGGACACAAAAGCAAGAGTTGATTTAAAGGAAATATTAAGTTTGGGATGGTGATTATGGGGAATGTGCCATGCAACCTCACCTTTGCTTACAGCCCGCCAGACGGTTTTCGTTAAGAGCCAAGGACCTGGCTATTCACAGTGCGGTGCAGGCATACAGATAGGCATCGCCAGGGAGCTGGTGAGAAGTGCCAATTCTTGGGTCTACCCCAGCCCCGCTGAGTGAGAACTGGCCCTTTAACACGAACCCTGGTTGGTTTGTGTTCAGGTTAAAATTCGAGGTGCCATGGTCTAACATGTTAGGTATGCAAATCTTACCTCCTGGCAGACCCCTTGAGTTCAGAGACCCCATTCCTTAAGACCTAGAGCCACTGGTATTTTTTTTAGCATAAATAGATACTTAATAAATTTTGTTAACTGTCACCATGCTCTCTTCCTCCCCTCATGGCTCAGCTACCAGTCGTGGAGGGAATGCAGATATCTTTGCAGCCAGAAGCAATGAACGAACGACTGAATTGACGTAAAATTCTTACCAAGCACCCACCATTCTCCAGACAAGATGCTAAATGATGAGGATGCAGAGGTGATTAAAACAAGGAGCCTGCCTTCAGGGAGGTCGTAGCCTCATAGAGGAAACCGGGGCGTGAACGCATAATTATGATACAGTGGGCTGGGTTAGGTACTGTGCACAGGGACCCCTGGCAGCAAAGGGACCAGAATGTCGGCTAGTCTAGGCTGGGGCGGCAGGCAGGGCTTCCTGGGTGGGAGACACCCTTCTTGCTGAGTTTCAAAAGAGGAGCAGGACTTGGGCAAAGAAGAGAAGAAGGGGATTCCAGGGAACAGGTGTGCCAAGGGGAGCAACGTGGTTGGGACTGGGGTCTCGTCTGGAGAGGGAGGCGGGGCCAGATCATGGAACGGTCCAGAGGCCATGGTGTGGAAGTGGAGAACTTTAGGGACATCTGACGGGTTTTAAGCAGGGGAAGGAAGAGGTCAGCATGGTCATGTGTTTTGGCTCAGGGTGGAGAATGGGAGAGGCAGTATGTGGAGTGATGCTGACTCATGTGGGCACTGCTGCCGTGGTCCAGGAGAGAGGTGATGGAGGCTGGATGGATGCAGGTGGGGACAGCGCTGAGAAATGCCCTCTTCCTCCCTGGGTTCCAGACCCCAGGAAATGCTCTTCCCTCTGCCTCAGCAGAGATACATCCTTTCTTCTCTCAGCTTGCAGCCAACCCCATGTTTGATGGCACTTCCTTGCAGCCACCAACTTGAGTGGAGTTTTTCTTCAAGGGGAGCATATGTGTGAAAAACTTTCCACCCCTGCCTTGAACCCCTGACTTCCTATTGTGATTTCAGGTTCAAAACTGTCCATTGCTGTGAAGTTTGTGTGAGGGGCATCTTAGGTGGAGTTCCCCTTAAATGCAGACTCTGAGTATACATAGTTTATTTGGAAGATGATCCCAGGAAACTCCATCGGGGTGTAAGTCCACAGGGAAGAGAAGGAAGCCAAGCCAAGCATTATTCAGCAGTTTATCTCGGTGGGTACCTGGAGCTTGTGCCACTGGGAAATTCGGGAGGCAGCACGGAGCTCGTAACTGAGTTATCACAACTGACAGTACTTTCAACAAGTGCCAGTTCACGGACACCCACTGTGCTCAGCTCTCCCCAGCTGTGTGTCCAGTGACACTGCACTGGTAGTTTAAAATCAGCGGTGGTAGGAATATTTACATCATGGAAATTGGCAAATGCTACAACTCAGAGCTCCCTTCCTCCCCATTTACCAGCACACCACCACCGTCCAAGCAGAGCAGGTCCTGGCTGCCAGGGAAAGCAGCCCAGAGAGCTGCGGGTGTGGACCAGAAATAGGATGGCTGAGGGGATGCAGGCAGCAGCGGCTTCAGAGTCAACACTCTGTCATCCCAGTCATTTCCTCCTGTGCCTTCGGGGATGTGACAGTACTGTGGCGAAGTGAACAAGCCAGGCAGAGGGACATTCAATTCTGATTTTCCATTCAAGTGAGTCAATGACTTGGAAAAGTCTCTTCCTGTAGGGAGCACTGCCTCACGTGTTAGAAAGGACTGAGAATTTGCCTCAGAAAGCCTGGATCAGGAGGCTGGAAACAACCTTGACAGCCAGCAGTAGGGGATTGGTTAAATAAATGACCAAACAGCCTCACAGGGAAATGCTCTTTAACCAACAAAACAGAGAAAACAGCAAATTAGAAAACAGTATTTGCAATAGAATCCAGTTTTGGTAAGAAAAGTAATCTGGATGGATATTCCACTAAAATGTAACATTGGTTGTTGAGTGGCTAATTTAAGCTTTATTAACTTCACAATGGACTTGTGGAATTAAATTATGTATATGTTCTTCATGGACTGGATATTGATCAGTCTTAGCTTCAATATTTTCGAGATGGTTGTCTAGACGGTTATCTAGAGCTTAGATAAAGCAACTTTGTGAGACTTGGTTTCCTCGTCTATAAGGATACACATAGTACCTGGCTCCGAGGCTTAAGTGAAGCAAATGAAATAAAAGTGCTTTTAAAATATAAGATGCAATATAAATATTACATATTATTATCAATCTATCTTAGGGATGATGATCCAGTTTCTGCTGTGACAAAGTGGGCTATGGAGGTCCAGAGAAAAAGACTGCTGGGTGCCAGCACAGCCACATTGAGATCAGCCTTTGGCCAAAATCCATCCTGCCCCACGCTGGTTGGGATGGCAGCCCTCGGGACTCTGTAAAAGAAGGACAGGGGATGAAGTTCCTCAAATGAATACTCCCTGAGCCTGTTTCCCTAGAACAGCCTTTTTTTTTTTTTTTTTTTTTTTGCGGTACGCGGGCCTCTCACTGTCGTGGCCTCTCCCGTTGCGGAGCACAGGCTCCGGACGCGCAGGCTCAGCGGCCATGGCTCATGGGCCCAGCCGCTCCGCGGCACGTGGGATCTTCCCGGACCGGGGCACGAACCCGTGTCCCTTGCATCGGCAGGCGGACTCTCAACCACTGCGCCACCAGGGAAGCCCCAGCCTTTCTTTTTTGAGGCTGTTTTGAAATGACAAGTGGAGATGCAGTGACGTCACTAGAAACACGGGTACCTCCAAACCTCTTCCTTCTCCCGTGCCCCTAGAAAGGGCTTTTGAGAGCAGCAACCTTTGGGGTAGACACAGCTGTGATCCCACGAAGAGCTGGAACTTTCTCTGCTGATGCCGCAATCTATGGGATGTATCTTTCTTCCAGGGATTCATGAGCAGGAAGCAGCTGTGGGAAGTAAGTGCAGGACGAGGCGGGGAGGGAAGGAAGTGCTGCCTTTGAACGCCCGGCAGCCAGTGGCGCCACAGCTGGCCTGGGAGTCAGTGCGCTCCAAACGGCGACCAACTGCTTCCAGAAAGAATCCGGAAGCCGAGATGATTTCCGCCTTTCCTGTGAAATTTACCTGGACCGGTGGTCTGATGGTCCCCAGAAGATTCACTCCAACAAGGAGAAGGTGAAAATTCCTGGAAGGGGAGGAGGGGCCCGGAAAGAAACAGAGTGAGCTCCCAGGAGAAAAATCTTTCTGCTTCTTTTCCGTGAAGAATTGAGGCTGGAGCTCCGGTCCTGTGGCCGCGCTGTCTCAGAGGGTCAGAGCTGCCTGGATGCCGCCTCCCTCCCTTCCTTCCCTCCTCCCACCCTCCTTCCACCATCCTCTCTTCTTCCTCTCACCTTCCTTCACTTCCTCCTTTCCTTCCTTCTTCCCAAACATTTGCCAAGCGACTACTGGCCCCTACACTCTGTGTTGGGCACTAGGGTCTAGTCAGCCCTCCTTATCCATGGGTTCCACGTCCGTGGATTCAACCAAATAAGGATTGAAAATATTCGGGGGGAAAATTCCATAAAGTTTCAAAAAGCAAAACTTGAATTTGCTGCTCAAAGGCAACTATTTACCTGCATTCCCATTGCATTGGTATTATAAGTAATCTAGGGATGATTTAAAGTATACGGGACGATGTGCATAGGTTATACACAAATACTGTGGCATTTTATATGAGACTTAAGCATCTGCAGATTTCTGTGTCTGTGAGGGATTCTGGAACCAATCCCCCATGGATACCGAGGGATGACTGTAATTCCCAGGGGAATAAGACACTGCCCCCATTTTCTTGTGGGTTCATGGGCTGGCGGGGAGATAGATTGTCCCCCACTGAAGGCTGAGCAACGTGCTCCAAGAGAGGTATGTGTGAGGTCACCCGGAAAGCAGATCAACACCTGCCTCTTGTTATTTGCTGACTGCCTGGCAGGTTTTGTTCCAAATGATACCGTGTACGTACCCATCTCCCTTGAACATTTGATCTGTTCCAATAAAATCCTATTCATCTGAATGCCAGTTGATGAAAATTCATCAATTAAGTGGATTCAGATGGAGCAGCTCGCAGCCAACCTTTGGACCACAGGCTGAGGCGTCCTCTGCCACCTTCTGGGGTGAGCACTTGTCCTGTCCCCCTCCTGATGTACCCCACCACTGACCAGCTGGGCGCCATGCTTCAGAGGAACATGAGCATTGGCATCACGTTCAGAAACAGCCCCCGACATAGTCTGAAAAAAGTCTTCATTGGCTGGGCAGTAGCAGGGGATGCCCTTGGGTTTCCTTAGCACAGTTCACGGTGCGACCATGAACTTTCTTGCTGTACTTGGTGGGCGGGGGGGCAGCTGCTGCAGTCCTGGCCAAGATAGATGAAGATGGCAAGTGATCTCTCCCACCTTGGACCCAGGCGGGCTCTTGTCACCGTTCATGGGGGCTGCCCATTGGGTGAGGGCTGTGGGACAGGGGGCTGCCTTCATGGAAGCTGGTGGGATATTAGAGCAGCATTGCCCAAACTGCTCTGAGTTTTGTTCTTCTAAATGAATCCCAGTGAAAGATGATCTGTCTCAAAGCCTGAAGTCGAACATTGCATTTCTCTTCTGGGGGAAGTGAACTCTGATGGGCTTTCCTGTAATTTACACCTGTCTTGTTTACCTGCCCTAAACACACCTGGATTCTCCTTGGAGCCCCCATGGTCATGGTGGAGTTGACACCACCCATGTGCATGTATGGCAGGAGACCCCGGTCTAAACCCCCCAACAAAGGGTCCATTCCTTTGCCCACTGTGATTGGCTCAGGGATGTGCATGTGACCAAGTTCTGGCCAATGAGAGCTTAGAACGTGGACTTTCACTGGTACTGAGGGGGAAGAAATATCTCTTTCCTCTGGGGACAAGACACGAGAATGCTTCTTTTCATTCCAAGCATCCTGGAATTCATATTTCAGAACTTCTGATGTGTCAATCGAGTATGGATTAAAAAACCTCCCTTGAATTTCATGTTCTCAGTAATTTCTAAGTTGTCATCCAAAGTTTTTCCATTCTTGACTGCGATGACTCTCCTTCTCCCAACCTTTTCTCGTTGCATCAGAAGTGATATTGCCCTGTTCTTTTGGTCTCCGTCTGCCAAACGCGTAGCCATCTGGGCACCTTCTGCAACTTCTTGGCTTCTTCAGTTGTCACATTGCTTGTCAGCAACCACAGCACCGACAGCCACGTCACCCCTCTCCTGGTCTGGGGTCCACTGGGCCAACTGTTGTTCTCCAACTTTCCTTGGCCACAGAGCGTGCCCATGCTGTGGGCACGGCATGCTGTGCACAGGGTGGTACCACTCCAGCCTCTTCATTTGTGTCAGTGCCAATGTCCTGAGCATCTTTGGCGCCAATACTTACCTATTTGCCCTTTAAGTCAGTTCTTAAGTCCTTTGAAGGGTCACACCATCTTTAATTACTTTGAATCTGCCCCAACTTTGTTGAATAGTTTTCTTCTCTAGCTCCATAGCAACAGCTACAGATTCACACTTTGAAGCATCAGGACTCAAACACCTGCACTGAATTTTAAGTCTTCGGCATAAGTCCAAGTGAGGTGGGGGTAGGGAAGGGATGGTGGCCTCATCTGATGAAGGACTGTGGGTGGTCACAGCATTTTGTGGGGAGACTGGCTGGGTGTTTGTCTGGCCAGCAGCCTGTGAGGATGAGAGACAAGAGTTCAGGGTGCCAAGGACAATGAGTTCCCACCCACTCAGTCCTTCACCCCAACTCCTGAGCCACATACGTGGAGCCCCACCCTCCCTTTCATCCACCTTCCCTCATCATCCTATTTTTCAAAACTGTCTTTCTTTTCTCGTACATTCGTTTTCCTAGGAAAATTTTATACCCACTTGTCAAAACCTGCCTCTCTCTGACCCCTTGTGATTGGAATTATATTACATTCACTTATTAATTTGGGAAGGCCTGCTATGTTTACAAATACTGCGTCTCCCCTTCCAGAAGCTCCGCTTCTCTGTGTATTTCAGTCTTCTAGAATGTTCTTTAGTAAGATGTGGTGGTTTTCTGATTTTCTTCCTATTGATTTTGCAGAGTTATTCCTTAGTTTACACCTAGATATTTTATAGTTTTTTTAAAAAAGCAAGTGTGAAGAGGCTGCATCTTTACGTTAACATGTTGAACTTTCCAAATGCATGTTGACTTTATTTGCCTTTCAAGGAACACGTTCTTGAATATGTTTATAAATTCTATGTTTTGTTCTGTTTTCTAATTTCTTAATTTTTATTTTATCTGTATTAATTCCCTCCTTCTGCTCTCCTTGGTTTCATTTTGTTCTTTTTTTAGTTCCTTGCTTTGACTGCTTTCTTCATTTAGTTTAATTATTTCTTGTTCAAATATGAAAACATTTCAATCTCTCATGTTTTCCTCTGAGTGCAAACTTGGCCACTTGCTATACATTTTTATGTGATTGTTGCTTATATCATATTTGATAAATAACTTCTAATTTCAGTTTTGATTTCTTCCTTCACTGGAGTCATTTCACAAAGTGATTTTTAATTTCTGGAAGGTTGGAATGTTTTTGTTTGTTTCCTTATTTTTGTTTATCCTTTTGCTATCAGGTCAGAGTTACTTGTACAGCTTCTACATTTTTTTTTTTTTTTTTTTTTTTTTTTTTTTTTTTTTTTTTTTTTTTTTTGCGGTACGCGGGCCTCTCACTGTTGTGGCCTCTCCCCTCGCGGAGCACAGGCTCCGGACGCGCAGGCTCAGCGGCCACGGCTCACGGGCCCAGCCGCTCCGCAGCACGTGGGATCTTCCCGGAGCGGGGCACGAACCCGTGTCCCCTGCATCGGCAGGCGGACTCTCAACCACTGCGCCACCAGGGAAGCCCAGCTTCTACATTTTGAGGTTGATTAAAGTTTTCTTTTGGCCAAATGTATACGATAGATTTTTATAAACATCCATGAATTGGGATACAGAATGGAATACGTCACTACCTGGTGTGCATCAGGCTGGGCACTGAAGTCCTGAGCAAGACAGACATTGTCTGAGACCCCCTCCCCCCAACCCCGGGGGCTTAGACTCTCGTGGGAGTGGGGAAGGGCATTTAAACAGGTAATTGCAAATACTGACCGTAAACGTTGTGATGGAACAAGCAGCGTGTCCTGTAGAGATCTTGAGGTAACCTCGAAAGTTTTCTGCAAGAAAAAACATGTAAGTTTAAGGACATCTCAAATCCATTTGCTTCATATATTTTAGCACTATGTTATTGATGCATAAAGGCTCATGACTATTATATCATCATTGTGTATGTCTCTCTCTATATATATATATATACACACACACACACAAAGTAAACCTCTTTGTCATGCTTTTTGCCTTGAATTCTATTGCTTAATATTTCCAACAATCCTTTCTGTGGTTGCTTCTTTGGGTTTGCTATATGTATATATACACATACACAAACATACATAATATACATTTGTGTGTGCATCTTTGCATCTCTCTTTTGCATATCTCTTTATTTACTTATTTGAACCCAAGTGAAATAACCTTAAATGTCCTTGATTCTCATTATGGGAAAAATGAGGGCTTGGACCATT
The DNA here is from genome assembly GCF_949752795.1 of Hyperoodon ampullatus. NCBI lineage: Eukaryota > Metazoa > Chordata > Mammalia > Artiodactyla > Ziphiidae > Hyperoodon > Hyperoodon ampullatus. The sequence continues at coordinate 83,744,228 of NC_136927.1, read as the reverse complement.
TAGGTGACTATTTAAATAAATAATTAATTGCAGGCTAGCCATTGCGTCCTTTGCCTTGTGCCGGTCAGTATTTTAAGCGCTTTACATACATTAAACCAGCTGATTGCCGAAGCAACCCTCTGAGGGGGGAACTATTCTCATGCCCATTTTGTAGAGGAAGAAACTGAGGCACAGAGAAGCCAGGCGGCTGGTTCTTGGTCTCAGAGCTCAGATGTGAGGTGGTGGGGACTTGACCCCAGGCAACCTGGTTCCAGAGAGCATGCCTGTAAACTTTGCTCCCACTCACTGGCCAGCAAACAGACCCAATCGCTCCGGAAGTGGGAGTAACCAGGTAGGGTGGCCAAGAGTCTTGGTTTTCCCAGGAGAGAAGGGCTTCTGGGGGGCGGGAGAGGGACTTTCAGTGCTAAGACTGAGTCACCCTAGAGTGGGGACACTGCCCCCTGCCTGGTTCTCTCTCCCCGCTGGACTTGGACCTCCTCCTACTTTCACCCCACAAAGTCCTGTAAAGACACTGGGACTTGGAAGAGGAGTAACGTCAGGGAACCGTCTGGAATTTAGAGGACATGCAATGATTGATAGCAAACGAAGGGACTAGTCAGTTCATAGCTTCTTTGACGATTCCCTCCAATTTTTCCCCAAACAAGGAAGTCCTGCGAGCATCAGACGACAGTAGGGCCCTTCTGGGTGGCAGAAGGGGCCCTTTTAAGCCACCTGCCAGGACCTTGGTCCTTTAAGGAGCCCTCCTTGTCCTGGGGGTCGGGGCTGTGGGAGGATCAGAGCTATGACAAGGACAGGGTTGGGTGGCCATCAGGACAGCCTGTGGCCGAAACTGGGGGTGTGGGGTGTCTGCAGGGAACGAAGGTGGGAGGCCCCCTGTGAGCCACCTGGGCAGTGCCCATCTGGAGGCAGGTACGGGGCGGAAGGCAGAGCATCTTGTCCCAAGCGACCCTGCTACCTTGGTGGACGCAGTGTCTTCCTTCCAGGGAGAACCGCCCCCCGAAGCCCCTCACAGCCCTGGGTGGCCTGTCGCCCCACCCACAGGAGAGCTACAGGGCCTTAATTGTGTTTTCCCACCGGACTGGAGGCAGAAAGCTGGGCTGCCCCTCCCTCCTTCCCTGATGAGATTAAACACTTAAACGACCACCCGTGACCCGCAGGACTAGCCAGCTGCCGCTGGGGTGTAGCCTATGTGATCCGCCCTCTGGTCCCACCGGGCTCTCTCTGTTACCCTTTGGGGTGACGAGGGGCAGCAGAAAGGGGACCAAGCTGCCGTTCCTCCTGGGCGTGCTCCCCAGGCCCTGCTGCCCCAGCCGGGGAGGGGGCGTCTGACGCCAGCTGATGGAGGGGGTGGGCGTGCAGACCTACTCCACGCACCTGAGCAGCTGGGGATCCGGCTCTCGGGGCGGCCCCTCCTCTAGTCTGTCTGTCTCTCTCCTAACCCACGTTCTTGGGCAACTTCTTCTGGAGGGGCACCTGCACCCCCTTTTCCCTGAACCCCCTGCTCCTCCCTCACAAATCGCAAATGCCAGGCGTGGGGTGTCTTATGTCTGGTAAGCTTTCACAGCCTCAGCTGCTGTGGGAAGTCAAAGCCTGTCTTTTAACCTGGAATTTTTGCTGCTGGAGATAGAGGTCATGTCTCATGGGAGGGGGAAGGTTGGAGGGAAGGGGTCAGCCTCACCTCAAACCCTGGGGCTGCACCCACCCCTCAGTCTGACTTTCATCTCGCTTGTCTCTGTCCTGACGAGGGCACCTGCCCCCCTTCTGAATTCCTGGGTTTCTTTCTTCTCCGTTTGGGGGGTGGGCTGGGGAGGGAAGGGAGGGAGGCCTCAGGGATACCAGTGTGGGGTGTGGAGGACCCCACAGGAGTGGACGCAGGGGCCCGTTCAGAGGCTGTGGCTGTGGAGGTGGACGGTGCCATCCTTATTTCTACCTTCCCAGGGCTGAGCACCCTTCCTAGCACAGAGCTGGTTTGCTGAGCGAATGATGCCGTGCTGAGGAACGGAGTCCCACGTTCTTCCTGTCCAACGGCTCGTATAGAAATCCCCAGACCAGCTACTCAGAGTGCGGTCTGTGGACCAGCAGCATTGGCCTCACCAGGGAGTATGTTACAAAGGCAAATTCTCAGGCTTTCTCCCCGGCCTGACCTACTGAATCAGAAGCTTTGCGGGGTGGGTCCAGAAAGGCAATCCATTTTAACAAGCCCTCTGGGCCGTGCATGGTCAAGTTTGAGAGACCCTGCTGTAAAGAGTGATCATTTGGATGCATTTTACATTGGGGTGCACATTTCAAAACCTTATACAAATAAACAACTTCCAGCAAAGGCTGCTGTGGATCATGACACCAAAAGACTCCATTGCCTTTCCCTCATCCAATCCTGAGGTCTTAGAGTATTCTGGAAAATAGCCATTAACTGGACTCAGTTCATCTTTAGGTTCATATTAAGCTCTTACTGCATCCTTAGGAAGATGCTTTTAGAGGGAGGGGTTATAAAAAGAAAGCAGTTAGTGCCTTCAATTTGCCCCTAATCCAGTTGAGGACTAGGGCTGCTGTAACTGAAGTCCCCTAAGCAGGGTGGCTTAAACAACAGAAATGAATTCTCTCACATTTCCGGAGCCAGAAATCCGAGAATAAGACATCGGCAGGGTTGGTTCCCTCTGGAGAGGCAGAATACCTTCCATGCCTCTCTCCCAGGTCCTGGTGGCTGCTCCATTTTCACAAGGCCTCTTCTCTCTGTGTTTCTAATCTCTCTTTTCTTATAAGGACACAGGCCATTGAATTCAGGGCCCACCCACAATCCAGGATGACCTCAACTCAAGATCCTTAACTTGATTCCATCTCCAAGGACCCTATTTCCAAATAAGGTCATATACACAGGTTCCGGGGAGTTATGACACGGACACGTCCTTTGAGGGCCGCAATTCTACCCACTACTGGGAGTTAGGACTACATGCATGGAAGGAAGGGAGAGGCCAGGCAGGACGGGACTGGGGCTGCCTTCCCTCTGTGCAGAGAAGAGAGGACACTGGGAGTTCTCCTCAAAGCCAGAGCTCCCCAGTGAGTTCCCCACCCCTCAAAGCTGGAGTGACCTCTCTCTGGACATGTTCTGAGACCTTCAGCATCCTGCTCCTCCAAACTTGGCCAGTGCTCAGAATCACAGAGCATCTGGGCCTGAAACCAGAGGCGGAATCAATCTGTCTGGGGCGCAGCCGGGGGCCGATATTTCTAGGAAGCTACCCAGCCAGGTTTGGAAACCAATGCCTTAGTACAAAGTCATGGTTCTATCAGACTAGGGTTGCCAGAAAAAATACAGGATGCCCAGTTCAATTTGCATTTCAGATAAACAATGAACAAGTTTTTGGTACAGGTATGTCCCAAACATTGCAGAGGACATACTTATATTAAAAAAGTTATTCATTTGGATTTGGTTTTGGATTTGAAATATTTGAAATTCAAATTTAACTGGCATATTTACCTTTTTTTTTCTAAAATTTGAAATCCTATAGTAGATGATTTTTTTGGATTTCTTCCAACTTGAAGAGTCGTGGAAGCATCAGGAATTTATTGAGCACTTACTATGTTCCAAGCAATGCTCTCGGCACGGGCAAAGCAGGAGTGAAGAACCCCAGCCCTGAAAGAGCTCACATTCTAGTTGTGGGTAGGGAGGGGGGGCGTGGCTGACAAATCAGATAAATCCACAAGCCAACTGCAGCTGGCAAAGGCGGCCATAAAGAAAATAAGACTGACTAATGGGGGAGCGTGGGGGGCGGGGCGTGGGCGGGGCTACGAGAGCCAGAGTGGGCGGGGCTAGGCGAGCCAGAGTTGGAAGGCGGCTCTTGGCTGAGATCTGGAGGAGGTGGAGCCACCAGTCCTGAAAAGGTGGTGCAGGCAGTGGGAACAGTAAGCTGGAAGGCTGGGAGGCTAGAGTGATCCCCGTGCGGCCCAGGAAAAGAAAGGAGGCCAGTGAGGCTGGAGCAGAGCGAGCAAAGACGGTGGGAAGCAGGAGCTAGGCTACCTAGGCTCGTGGGTCTCGGGGAAGAGTGAACTCAGGCTCCTGGATTTTCTGTGCAGTGGAAGCCATCGGAGGGCTTTGGCAAGGGAGAAAGATCGGATCTGGGTTATGCAAAGGTCGCTGTGGCTCCCGTTGGGGTGTGGATGGGAGGGAAGCAGGGCCAAAAGCGCTATGTCCTCTGCAGCTGAGCGCGGCTGGTGAACTGGGCTGGGGCAGGAGATGTAGAGCTACAGAGAAGCGGGAAGTTTCGGTGGATGTTTTGGGGGTATAGTGAGCAGGCCTGATAGTGAATTGGTTGCAGGGGATGAAGGAAAGGGGACTCAGGAATGACTTCTGGCTCGTGGGTGGTGGCGCCAATTACAGTGATGGAGGGCTGCGGAGGGGAGGTTTGGGACTGGGGTCGGGGGTCAAGAATTCTGCATCTTCAGTGGTTGAGAGTCCGCCTGTCGATGCAGGGGACGCGGGTTCGTGCCCCGGTCCGGGAAGATCCCACATGCCGCGGAGCCGCTGGGCCCGTGAGCCATGGCTGCTGAGCCTGCACATCCGGAGCCTGTGCACCGCAACGGGAGAGGCCACAACAGTGAGGGGCCCGCATACCACAAAAAAAAAAAAAAAAAAAGGATTCTGCACCTCCAGCCGAGGACAGCCCAGTGGAGCAAGGAGGACAAGGGGACCCTGGCTGATGTGTCCAGGGAGTCGTGACCATCATGCAAGGCAGGTCTGAGTGCAGTCCGGGAGCACACACACTGGATGTGTGCAGACTAGGGAGATCGGAGGGATTTAGCTGCTCTTTGGGACATACCAACCCTTTTTACCCTGAAGCCTGACAACAGTAAAATGACTTCAACATGCCACGCCCAGGGTCTAGGAATTCTGCAGCTCATGCTGCTGGCCAACCACCATGACCTTTTAATAATAATAAACAAGAACCCTGAGCAGAAGCTGGTGAGACCATCAGTAGGGGTGGACGGAAATTCGGGAACCCACAGTTTCCCAGAATGCTTTTCTGGGGTCACTGAGTCTGCTATGTGTGTTCAATCATGAATCTTATTGAGGAGAATCTGAGAACATCTCATTTAATTGCCCTGATAACTTCCTGCAGGCTGGCCCAATGCAGGCCATGGGAAGGCAGAAGAATATCTAGGCTATTGGATTTCCTCTTGATAAAAGGTCTCCTCTTCTTAGTGGTCAGTCCGCCATCCGGGCAAATAGAGGAGTCCAACCTTCCCATCTGGCTTGGAACTAGCTCTGAGAGGGGAGAGCCACTGTCAGCAAATTCCCTGAGGTGAGAGCTGCTACTTGTGAGTCATGCAAAGCGAATCTATGAAGGATGCATTCAGCTGCAGGTTAAATAAAATCTATCTTCCCTGGATTCCTTATAAGCAAGACCATGGGTAGGTGGGTTGTTGGTTCTGTGTAAACTGTGCCCTCAGGGATTCAGGCTTTTCTAGTTTTCTGTTTTGCCATCCTTATCATATTGACTGTCTTCCTCATTCTTTTGCCTCATGGTCACAAGAAGGTGGCCATAGCTCCAGGTGTTGCATCTGAGTTCAAGGCAAGAAGAAAGGAAGAGCGCTGTGTTAGTCACATGACTCATTTATCAGAAAAAGAAAAGCTTTTCCAGAAAATTCGTCATCAGATTACTACTTGGAACCAAGCCACATGACTACTCCTAGCTGCAAGAGAGGCTGGCAAATGAGAAGCTGGATTTCTGAATCAACTTAGATGTTTCATGATCCACAGCTGGCCATTGATGCCCAAGTCCAGCCCAGGATCTGTTCACAAAGAAGTGGGTGGATGTTGGGCAGGGATCTGATAGTGACCTACATGGCACTGTCCTCAACACCGACCTGTCACTGTCCAGGAAAACAGAGGTGGTTGGTGTGAACCTTGTAGAATGGAACCTACCTGCACATAAGTGCCTGTCGGTCAACTGGGGAGGATTTAGACCCAGCTTCATACCCTGTGCATACACATGAGTAAAATAGGAGCTACATTGAGTGCTTAGTATATGCCCAGCACTGGATGTTAAAATAAGATTTTATTTTCTACTCTCAAGAATCCTATGAAGTGGGTACTATTATTATTTTCATTATGCAAAAGAGGAAACTCAGGCTTTTCGGAATAACTTGCCCAGATCAGATAAGTTGAAAGAGGCAGAGTGAGGATCCAAATAGCTTGTTTCCTGAATCTGGGCTCGGAACCACTCCGTACTGGACTCTCCTCCCAGGGAAGTCGGGTCGCACTTGAGTCCAAGAGAACAGGACAGAGCACAGGACACCATGACTTCAGGCCATAAGGGCATCGATGGCTTTCTGTATCAGACAGCTGGTTTCACAGCCTGTGATCACAAGCAAATTTGTTTATGGGATTATTGTTAACTCTCTGTCTCCCCCACTAACATGTACACTCATGGATACAGGGAATATGTCTGCCTCATTCACTGTTGTATCCACTGAAACAAGCAGAACTTTCAAAAATGAGCCCCAAACCTGAAGTCACAACAGCAGACGCTGCAAAACACAGATGTTGGTTTGCAGTCAAGCTGCATCATACACGGGCAACTCTAAGTACTGATCTGCGGGTGAAAAGCAGCGGGGATTTTTAAAGAAGGCAACAAAATGTAATAATTTTCTGGAGCAACATTGGGCTGGCCAGCTAGGAATGAAATCCGACAGTGAGTAAAAAAATCATGCCTCAGGTCTGGTTGCCTGGGTGGAGTTCCAGGCTCAGACCACAAGGGGGCAGCACTTGAGAGATGATGCTCCCAGGCATGCGTTGCTTTCTTCCCTAGGGGCTTTGCAGTCATACTCTTTCATTTGGCTTGTTTTTCTTCTGCCTGAGAACAACCTAGCAACAGAATTCTTAGAATAATTCTAACTGCAGTGAAAGGTCAGAGAGGGGGATTTGGTGTTCAGCTAGAAGTAGTCCAGGAAGCCTACCTGGAGGAGGTGGATCTTGGTCTGGATGGGTCAAGGCCGCTGGCACCACCTCTCAGCAATTCAATTCATCAGTGTGGTTGTCCTGGGGGCAGTAGTCAAGACAGGGGCCTCAGATGGAGCCCCACAGGGAGGATACAGTTTATCTGGGGAACCAAGAGGATGCTCACATAACTATAATGTAAGATAGAAGTTGGCAACAAAGAAAAAGTCCAGAGTTATCCTGATTGATGGGACCTGGAGAAGCATCACAGAAAAGGTGGCATTGGAGCTGGACCCTGAGGAAGGGGTGGCATTGATCAGGATGACTTGTGGGTCTCATCTTGAGCTTTTTCCACCTGAGCTGACAGGTGACACAAAGGAAACGTTTACAGCGTGTGTGCGTGCGTGTGTGTGTGTGTGTGTGTGCACTCATGCACGTGTGCCTAGCTGAACAGTTAAGAATGCAAATTTTACTGTTGGGCAAATCTGAGTTCAAGTCTCAGCTTGGCCATTACTAAGCTGTATCAGCCTGAAACTACTTAAACTTCTTGAGTTTAGTTTCTCATCTGCAACATGGACATAGTACTTGTACTTATTGGAACAACTCATAGTTGTTCTGTGGGTAAATTACATAAACAGGAAAAAAATTCGTGTCTGGGGACTGAAATTCCAAATCACTTATAACTTGGGAAGAGAGAAATATAAAGGCACTCATTCATTTATTTAACAGATATTTTTAAAGCATCTACAATGTACCAGGCACTATGCCAGGCCCTTGAGCTATAACAGACTGAAAAAAGATAAATATTCTTGCCCTCTTGGAGATAATGTGGAAAGATATAGACAAAACAACTCAATCTATGGCAGGCCAGTTGGTCATAAGTTTTATGCAGGAAATCAGTGAGGGGGAGGGTAGTAAGTACCAGTTTGGAGGCGGAGGATCTTCTGTATACAGTTTGCTCATGGAAGTTGCCTGTGGGCTTGCTTTGGCGGGTGGAGATGGTAAGAAATATATATTTAAGAAATTTTGATACTGATGAAGAAATATAGGTTTAACTATGTTTGGTAAAATCTTTAAAGGCACACAGTAGTCAAATTTCCAAAGTCCAAGAGGAAAATAGGAAGAACAGGAAAACTTAATTCAACAAAATTAAAGAAAGGAAAAAACATGGTAAACACACAAAAAGTTAGATGGCAAATATTTATTAAACAAGTAGAGATGAAAGACTCAGATTTGGTTTAAAAAGCCAGAACCAACTATAAACTCTTACCTAGAGAGTCATACTACAAATAAAATGATCCAGAAAGTTTAATGGTAAAGAGATGAACCAGGCAGGATATACTGGGCAGCACAAAGGGAAAACCAAGGTTAGGATGGAAATATTAATATCAGATGAGGTAGAACACTTGAAGGCCAAAGGCAGTAAACAGGAAAAAGAGAAGTATTTTATACGGATAAAATCTACAGTCCATCAAGACGTCATAACAGGCATGAATCTTAATCCACCAAACTGGGCACAGGCTCTAATACAGGATCCTGACAAAGCCATGATCACAGCAGCAGACTTCGACATTCCCCTCTCATAATTACATAGATCACCTGGACCAATAAGCAGATAAAGGATTTGAACAACACAATTAATAGGCTTGATTTATTATATATTAGTACAACCTTGTTCCAAAGGAATAGCCTCATTCTCCTCAGCCCATGGAGCACTCTCAATGCTTAGTCATGGACTTGGCTCCCTGGTAGAGTTCTTGGCTGCAGTAAGCAAAAACCTGGACTCAAACAGGTTTTTTGTTTTGTGTTTTTTGCTTTTGTTTTTAAACAAGGAGGAAATGTGTGAGCCCACGTCCAGGACGTCTGGGAAGGGTGAGTTATTTCAAAGATCCGGGTAGGAGCCTCCTGTTCCCATCCACTGGGAAACAGGAAGAAAGTTCTTTTCTATATGTGGAATACAAATCCTTCCCTTTAGACATATTTGAGCTAACTGATATCAGATGGCTGCCCTCAAATCCAGAAAGTTTTGCCAAGAGAATGCACAGATTGGTTTAAACCTGGAACCGTGAGCAAGATGGATGGAATCAACATGATGTCTGAGACCACTCATAACTGACCCTAGAGCTGGATGGGGTCAGCTTCCCCATGGGCTGCATGCAGAAGAGAGCAGCATCAGCGCTGGGTGGGAAGGACGAGGGGGAAAAGGATGCTGAATAGAAATCAACAGGGTCCATCACTCCGGCCAAGAAAAAAATGTTAACAAACCCTAGAAAGGAGATAATTTACTGGTCACATTCTCTGACAATAATGTTTTATGATATTTGTAAGAAAACTAGATTTTTCTCCCCTTAAAAAATTAAAGTACATCTTACATGCCATAAAGTGCACAAAGTGTGTTAAGTATACATCTTAATTTTTACACATGTAAAACTACAAAGAACCTTCTAAAGATTCCTCTGCACTGCTTCTAGTCGGTGCCCCTCTCCAGAGGCAACCACTATTCTAACTCCAGTCACCACAGGTTAGCTTTGTCTGTTCTTGAAACTTATACAAATGTAATTATATAGCGCGTAGTCTGCTGTGTCTGGCTTCTTTTGTTCAGCATGATGTTTTTGGCATTCATACATACTGTTATATACATCAGTCTCATTCTTATTCATTGCTGTGTAGTATTTCTTTGTATGAACACAATTTAATGATCCTTTTCCTTGTTGATAGATAATTTTACTGGGAAAGTTTAAAGCATACTCTTCTAAATAGTTTTCAGATCAAGGAGGAAATGAAAACTTAAATGTTAGCTCTTCAGACATTAATATATTGAAGCAATGCCTTGGATGTAGCCTAGGCTGTATTCAGAGGGAAATCCATAGCCTAAAATATTTTTATTATTAAAAAAAAGAATGAGTGGATATAAATGAACTACTAATTTAGCTAAATAATATAAAAAAAGAAACAATATAAATAAATCAGAAAACAGAAAGTTATTAGAGATTAAAGCCTAAATTAATTAGGAAAAATAGTAAAGTTGATAGTTTATTTCAAAAGATTAATAACATAGACAACCACCTCAGAAACTTGTATCGTAAAGAGACTAAAACGAATATATGCAACATAAAATAGAGAAAAGATATATGATCACAGATATGAACAAGACTTTTTAAATTATAAGAGAATATTTTAAAATTACAAGAGGATATTTAAAAATCGAGTGAAGCAATAAGATGACTTTCTTGAATTATATAAATATGTAAAAGATGACACAAGAAGACTTTTAAAAGTTGCTACATAGAACAACCACAGGAGAAATTTAAAACAACCATAGAAGAGATTGAAAAGTTTATCACAGATCTTTCATTAAAAAAATAAGTGACTAACTTTATGCAGATTCAAGCTAATCTTCAAAGAAGTGGTAATTCCATTTAAACTTTATCAGACAATGAAAAAGAGCAAAATCCTCTTGGTTAATTTTATGAGGCTGGAAAACTCCGGACACCCAACTTTGATAAACTGGCTCACAAACAGAACCACGCTGGGCAAAGGAGAACCACTTGGCACTGGGTTCTGGACCAGGTATCACCACTTGGAAATATGGGCTCAGATTGGCAGGATCTGGTTTTTCAAAGAAGGCCAAGAATTGAATGCTTGTGTGTAATTTTCCAATTTTTCTATGCTGGCAACTAAGGCATTTTTTTTTTTAACACCGACATGGACTAAATCAAATTTGCTGACTGGATTTGGCTACCATTTTGCAACCTTTATTACAATGGAGTTGGACCCATGATCTGAAATAAGGAGCCAAAGAAAGAAATGACATCTCTTTACTGTAACCTTCATTTTCTCTGAAAAGAAAGTCTAACTCTGCACTGTTCAGTAGGAATACAATGTGAGCCACATATGTACTTTTAAATTTTCTAGTAAAAAATTGGAAACATGCTAAAAATAGAAACACATGAAATTAACTTTTAAAATATATTTTATGTAGTATATCAAAAATATTTCAACATGTGATATAAAAATATTTCAACATGTTGAAAAGTATTTCAACATGTGATACAAAAATTATTGATGGGATATTTTACATTCTTTCTGTTTTGTTTAAAATCTTTGAAATCTAGTGTGTGTGTTTTATATTTATAGTACATTTCAATTTAGCTGCTAAGCTTTCATCAGAAATACTTGATTTGTATTTAGATTTTGTAAAGTTTACAGTTGGAAAAGTAGATTTCCATATCTAAATTACTCCAAACACAGAAAAGTTTTCCAGTGATTGAATTGTGCATAAAATGCCATTTTCTTTAATATTTGCATCCCCATTGACAAAATTGGTCCATCTTTTTTAGAAATGATTTGACTTTGAAGTAAAAGTGTATCGGCTTTAAAACTAAGTTAAATAAATTCACGAACTCTTGTGCTAACTCAGTATTATTAACATTGACAGCAATAGAGGCATCACATAAATTGAAAAGGAACTCTAAATTTATCGTTAACAAAGCATTCCTCAAATTTTTAAAATAGTTTTTGTGGCCAATTTACATAATATTGTCAATTGCAATTACAATCTTCTGCACATTGATTTATGTTGGAAAAAAATGTGAAAGTCATTATTATTGATTTGTATTATGAAAGGTTTTAATTTCAATATGAATTCTCCTACCTGTTTAGCTAGGTCATCAATAAGTTTTCTCTTCTTTGGAGCTTCAAATTTAGGTCTTTCATCTGTTACATGATAACAGTGAGAAAACTTTAAATCAAACAAGCATTTTTTGTCTTTGATTAAGGAATATATGGCAAGTATATCTTTTCTTTCAAAGAAATCTTGAATTGGAGTTAACACTACGGCAAATCTTTGTAAAAACTCTTTCATGACTCAGCTAATGAGCAAAGAACATAAGATCATTAAATTCATTGTCTTCTACTTCTTTCAGGAGTTCTATAAATTGTGGTGATTCATAGCATTTGTACATAAATACTAAATGGTTTTAATTGTTTTATCCATGACACTTTTCAGAGTCTGCTCCAGAAAACTGAACACAAATATTTTATATGTATCATAGAGTGGAACAAAACATTAAGGAAACATCAGTCTCTTGTTTTAAAATCTCAGTAAATCTGAATGTTTGATCTAACATAACTGAAGTATCATCTGTCGTCATAGAAACTAATTTTCTCATTTCTAGCTGAAATTCTTCTCTGACAGATGTAGAAGATTCAAAATTATCTATGCCATGAGTTCTATTTTTTAAATTATGATAATTTTTTAGAGCAGTTTTAAGTTCACAGAAAAATTGAGGGGAAGGTACAGAGATTTCCCATATACCCCTGCCCCCGCACATGCACAGCCTCCCCATCATCCACATCCCACACCAGAGTGGTGCATCTGTTACAATTTATGAGCCTGCATTGACCCATCATAATCAGCCAGAGTCCATAATTACATTACAGTTCACTCTTGGTATTGTACAATGCATTCTCTGAATTTGGACTAATGTATGACGTGTATCCACCATTATGGTGTCATGCAGAGTATTTTCACTGCCCTAAAAATCCTCTGTGTTCTGCCTTCATCCTTCCCCGCAATGCCCCCAACCCCTGAACACACTCATCTTTTTAATATCTCCATAGTTTTACCATTTCCAGAATATCATATTTAGAATAATATAGGATGTAGTCTTTTCAGATTGGCTTCTTTCACTTAATAATATGGATTTAATAGTCCTCCATGTCCTTTCATGACTTGATAGCTCATTTCTTTTTAGCACTGAATAATATTCCACTATCTGGATGTACCACAGTTTACTCACCCATTCACCTACTGAAGGACATTGTGGTTTGTTCCAAGTTTTGGTAATTATGAATAAAGCTGCTATAAACATCCGTGGGCAGGTTTTTGTGAGGACATAAGTTTTCATCTCCTTTGGGTGAATACCAAGGTGTGTGATTGCTGGATCATATAGTAAGACTATGATTAGTTTTGTAAGAAATTGCCAAACTGTCCTCCAAAGTGGCGGTACCATTTTGCATTTCCACCAGCACTGAATGAGGGTTCTTGTTGTGCCACATCCTCACCAGCATTTAGTGTTGTTGTGTTCCAGATTTTGGCCATTCTAAGAGGTGTGTATCTCATTTGCATTTTCTTGATGACATATGATGTAAAACATATTTTCATATGTTTATTTTACATGTGTGTATCTTGTTTGGTGAGGTGTCTGTTAAGGTTTTTAACCCATTTTTTTTTTTTTTTTTTTTTTTTTGCGGTACGCGGGCCTCTCACTGTTGTGGCCTCTCCCGTTGCGGAGCACAGGCTCCGGACGCGCAGGCTCAGCGGCCATGGCTCACAGGCCCAGCCACGCCGCGGCATGTGGGATCTTCCCGGACCGGGGCACGAACCCGTGTCTCCTGCATCCGCAGGCGGATTCTCAACCACTGTGCCACCAGGGAAGCCCTTTTTAACCCATTTTTAAATTGAGTAGTTTGTTTTCTTATTGTTGAGTTTTAAGTGTTCTTTGTTTATTTTGATCACAGTCCTTTATCAGATGTGTCTTTTTCAAATATTTTCTTCCAGTCTGTGGCTTGCTTCCTCATTCTCTTAACAATATCTTTCACAGAGCAGAAGTTTTAAATTTTAATGAAGTCTAGCTTATTGGTTATTTCTTTTATGGATTGTGCCTCTGGTGTAGTATCTAAAAGGTCATCTCCATACCCAAGGTCATCTAGGTGTTCTATGTTATCTTCTAGGAGTTTTATAGTTTTGCATTTTATGTTTAGGTCTATGATCCATTTTGAGTTAATTTTTGTGAAGGGTGTTAGGTCTGTGTCTAGATTCTCTTCTTCGCATGTGGATGTCCAATTGTTCCAACACTGTTTGTTGAAGTCTATCTTTGCTCCATATTATTACTTTTGCTATTTTGTCAAAGGTCTTTATGTGGGTCTGTTTCTGGGCTCTCTATTTTGTTCCATTGATCTGTTTGTCTATTCTTTTGCCAATATCACTGTCTTGATTACTGTAGCTCTATAGTATGTCTTGAAATCAGGCAGTGTTAGTCTTCCGACTTTGTTCTCCTTCAATATTGTGTTGGTTATTCTGGATCATTTGCTCTCTATATAAACTTTAGAATCAGTTTGTTGATAATGACAAAATAACTCGCTGGGATTTTAACTGGAATTTCACTGAATCTATAGCTCAGGTTGGGAGGAACTGACATCTTGACAATATTGAGTCTTCTTAACCATCAGTATGGAATATCTCTCCATTTATTTAGTTCTTTTATGATTTTGTACATCAGAATTTTGTCATTTTCCTCAGTAGATTTTATACATATTTTGTCAAGTTTATATCCAGATATTTCATTTTGGGGGATGCTAATATAAATAGAATTGTGTTTTTAATTTCAAATTCCACATGTTCATTACTGATATAGGGGAAAGGGATTGACTTTTATACATTAACCTTGTATCCTGCAGCCTTGCTATAATTGCTTATTAGTTCCAGGAGTTGTTTCTTTTTTCCCAACCCGTATACCTTTTGTTTCCTTTCCTTGTCTTATTGCGTCAGCTAGGACTTCCAGTCTTTGATATTTTTAGAGAGGTTTTGAATTCTACAGTCAATTGTTTGCTGGCTTAATTGAAGATTTTATACTTTTGTGAAATATCATTTTAAATCTTTTCCTCATATTCTAACAAAATTTTTATAACTGACATAATAACTAAAAAATTCTCTACATCTAAAAATGATTCCATTTTTCTGTGTGAGAATTCAAATGATTTTATAGCTGGCCAGAGTTACAAGCTCAGATCTTGTTAAAACTCATTAAAATTTTATTATTGGACATTTCATTCTGATTCTAGTTGACTTATTTTGTTGATTCTTTTTTGATGCTTGAGAGGAAATTTCTTTTCAAGTTCATTATGTATTTGATAAAAGTATCTGTTACTATTGTTCATTTTGTTATCTTTTACCCAGTAAATCAAAAGCTTTTAATTTTTTCCTGCTGAAGCAAATTACAGTTACCATTCATTGTGAAATTTGTGATGTTTTCAGGTTTCCTTTACTGTTCTGCATGTCTACTCAATTTTACATCAGTAGGGTTCCTCCATTATGAAATCTGTTTTTCCACATTTATTTTTTTAAACTTGAAAAATAATTTTATATTAAAATTAAAATAATAAGAATTTCAACTTTATTACATAGATATCACAATAACTTGTTCTATCTGCATAAGGTATGAAAGTAAATACACCATGATGTTACATTAGTGCATAGACAAAGAATCATCCTAAGTGCACCAATCCATTGATACCAATTAGGTCTGTGCTATGCTTATGCCTAATACTAGAAACAGTGCACTTGCTCAACACATATACAACGATACTATAATAATAGCTGATGGGATGGAAAGTTATGAACTTTTGTGTGGTAGCCTGAATAATGGTGCCCCAAAGATGTCCATGTCCTAATCCCTGGAATCTATGAATAAGTCACCTTACATGGCAAAGAGAATTAAGGATGAAGATGGAATTAATCGGGTGACCTCAAAATGTGGAGATTGTCCCGGATTATCAGGGTGGGCCCAATGAAGTCACAATGGTCCTTGAAAGCAGAGAATCTTTTTCAGCTGTGCTTAGAGGGAGCTGTAACTATGGAAGAATAGTCAGACTCAACATTGCTGCCTTTGAAGATGGAGGAAGAGGGCCATGAGCCAAGGAATGAAGGCAGAGCCTCTATAAGCAGGAAAAGCAAGGAAATGGATTCTCCCCTAGAGCTTCCAGGAAGGAATACAGCCTGCAGACACTTTGATTTTAGCCAGTAAGACGCATTTCTGACTTCCAATGTCCAGAGCTGTAAGAGAAAAAAAATTGTGTTGTTTCAGGATAAAAATCTCTCATGGCTGCAATAGGAAATGAATACAGTAGTACTACAAAACAATAAAGTTGTCTTTTAGAAAAATATTTTTTACTGTACAGCTTTAACACTGAGGTTTATTAAACTTAAATAAAATTTAAAAATTCAGTCCCCCAGTTGCATGATCCACATTGCAGGTGGTCAGTAATGGCAGGCTCCTAATCGCTAGCAGTCCAGGTTTGGTTACACTCTTGCATCTCTTGGCTGCTGGGAGCGGTGAGAGAGGAGGGTCAAGCGGGGGTGGAACCATACTTGGCATTGCCCGTAAACTCTTTGGGACCCTCGGGCCTGTGTTTTGACTGCGCGAGTTCTGAGAATTGGGATTTAAATTTCAAGTTCCGTTTCAGGATTGTTTTTTGGAGGCCCCTGTGTTTGGAAATGGTGTGCTGGCTGGTCAGGGGGAAGAGAGCATCTTAAAAGAAACTTACATCTTTGTTGTTTGGAACTGAGACCCAAGATACAGCTTGTGGTTGCTGAATAAGCATTTGATCCCAGGATTTCCCATGAACTTTTCCAAGGTCTGACTCCGTCCCAGGCAGGATGTCTGGAGAGGCTGGCGAACCACATTATTTATCTATTGGTTTTGATTTCCATCTCCTCTTAGGGCATAACTGGCTAGAGATGAACCCCATCTCCACCCGCCTCCGGTACAAGCTCCAGCCTGGAGTGGAGTCTGGGGAGGCTTTGGAGTTGAGACAGCTGCAGAGCTCATAGAAACCAGCCAAACATGAGCAACGGGGGCTCCGGAGGCTCTGGGGCAGGAACAGCCAGGGGAGAGGGGCAGAGTCAGTGCCAGCTGCGGAGTTTCCCGCATGGTTCGCTCGATCAAGGAAAACACGCAAGAGCCTCCCTCGGAGCTCGCCCTCGAGAGGATGGGGATTGACGTGGGGCAGGGGTGTGGGGTGGACCAGGACTCTTGGGAGTCTGTGGAGGAAACACAAGTCCAGTGCCCTTTCTGGAGTCCTTCCCAGAAAAACAGCACAGCGTCTCGGGAACCTTTGGTCTTCCTCTCTCCCCTCCCCACCCTCACCCTTCCTGATGGTTCTTTCTCACCTCGCCGCTCCCCCTCCCTCTCCTCTCTGCTTTTCTCCCCTTCTGTTTTCCTTTCCCATTTCGACTCCCTCTCTCTTTCTTTTCTTCTTGGCGCCAGGCTTTGCCACATGGTGAAATGGCACCAAACCAAGCCACAAGTGAGGATTCCACTCGCT
This sequence comes from Hyperoodon ampullatus, assembly GCF_949752795.1. Taxonomy (NCBI): domain Eukaryota; kingdom Metazoa; phylum Chordata; class Mammalia; order Artiodactyla; family Ziphiidae; genus Hyperoodon; species Hyperoodon ampullatus. The sequence continues at coordinate 83,727,190 of NC_136927.1, read as the reverse complement.
TCTACTTTTTATTTAAAAATGTAACGACTTGTCTATTTTTACCATTAAGCAACAGCTGTTTATTGAAAACATCTGAAAAATAAAGCATAAAAAAGATAATAAAGTCCACCTATAGTTGCTTTAATTAGAGAAAAACGCTATGAAAATCATGGTGTATGTCTTTGAAGTCTTTGTCCTGTGTACGTGTGTGTTTATATGTGCACGTGTGTGTGTGGATGGGAAGTGTGTTCACAAAAATGGAGATCTTTGGGTAGTTTTAGATCCCATTTTTTTCCCATGTGACATTGTGTCAGAGACATTGTCTCACATTAGTAAGAATTTTCCAAAAAACTAGATTGTTAGTAGCAGGGTAGTTTCCTATCTTACGGATGTACCATCATTTACTTGTTTATACTACATGGCTTCCAATTGTGCTTTTTTCCACAGATATTGTTAGTTGCCTACCCAAGATTCTCCTCATCCCTCTTCTTTAGTAAAAGAACACTGGTTTTATTGTGGGTGACAATGTGCCTATATAAAAGACTACATTTCCTAACCTCTTTTACAGCTGGGGTGGCCAGTGAGCTGTAGATAGAAGTCGTTTGTTTGTTCTTCTGGGAAAGCACATTAGCAGGGTCCCTCCTTTTTTCCTTCCTGGAATGCAGATGATGTGGCTGGAGCACCAGCAGCCACCTTGGATCATAAGATGACCTTGAGGAAGAAAGCTTTTCATAAGGCCAGAGGGACATAAGGAGAGAAGGCACCTGGGTCCCAGAGGACAATGTGTGGGCACCACACCAGCCCTGGACCATCCATGCAAGAGAAATGTGCAAGAGAAATAACCTCCCATATATTGCTTGATTTCCATATCTTACTAGTAGCTGAATATAATTTCTACAGCAGATTAATTCACTCTATTTCATATACAATGATAATTTATTGAATGACTACTGTTTACCAGTTCCCACTGATAGGAGGACATACCAGTAAACAAAATGTAGAAAAATCCCTGTCATTCATGGAGCTGACATTCTAGTGAGGGAGACAGATGATAAAAAGGAAAACAAGGGAAATATTTAGTATGTAAGATAATAAATGCTACGGGGAAAAATGAAGTAGGACAAGGGGGTGCTTTATGTTTTGGGGGTTGGGGTGATGTTGAAATTCTGGATGGTAACTCAGGGAAAGCCTCGCTAGAGTAACTGTTTTCTTTCCTATAAATTCAAAATGACATCTTTTATATCACGATGGCACTTTTCACATTTTTTTATGCTTAGGAATTGGTGGCTAATTGGGTTTGGAGAATTGGTGACTTGGCTATTCTCATTAGGATTATCTCGGATGTTCGATCAAGTGTGAGTCTTTCTGTTGCAGGTGAAAGAAACTCAACTCAAATAGGCTTAAGGAAACAAGGGAATATTCTGACTCACAAAATTAAAATATCCAGGAGGTGGTCCAGGCATGGCTGAATCCAGGTGCTCAGAACGGTTGCCAGGAATCTGCCCTCCCTACTTCCCCATCCTCTGTGTTGGCATCATTCTCAGCCCCCAGCCCTCACCCACCTTGGAAGGGAGGTGGCTGCCGACTGAGGGTCCAACAGCGCAACATCTTCCCAGTAGTTGTAGCAAATATCCCAGGGCTCACTCTCATTAGATGGGGTTGGGTCATGTGCCTATTCCTGAACCAATCCCTGAGCAGGCTGGGGTCAGAGAAGCTGGTGGGCAGGGCCTGTGTCACAGAATCCCTTCTGAGGCTGGAGGAGTGGGCCAACCCAGAGACTTAGAACTGGGGGTGCTTCCAGGGGAACCCCAGGAGCTCTAACACAAGGGGCGGAAGATGCTGAGCAGGCCCTTCCCTTGGTATCGTGCCTACCCTGGAGGCCCCTTGGCCCTTGGGAAAAATCAAATCCATTTCTCCGTCAGTTTTCCTTTTGCCTGGTGATTGTTTTCTCCCATTTTACAAATGAACAACCAAATGCGTAAAGATCATAAATTATAAACGAGCCGTTCCAATGAGGCGAGTGATGGCGATGAGTGAAATCTAATTAAGCAGTTTGAGGTCTAAGTGATATTGTGATTGAAATGCCGTGTTGACAGAGCGTTTGATCAGCTTTCTAATCTGTTATGTGAGTTAGTTGGAGGCGAACTCCGTCCTGTTGACACTGAGATCAATGCATTCCGTTTGATGAGATAAAGTGCAGCTCTGTTTAAGGGATGGAATTCATGATGAGGGTTTGCCCTTGTAAACCACCATCCTGGCCCCCACTTGTCTGCGCTCCTTGGAGAGACATTGGTCACAATCAGGGCTGGAGAATTTGGAATACCACTTTTTTTTTTTTTTTTTTTTTTGCCTTGCGACACACGGGATCTTACTTCCCTGACCAGGAATTGAACCCATGGGATCTCCAGGGAATTCCCCTGGAGTACCACTAGGGGCAGTGTAGGGACGGGGGATTAGGAGGTACAAACTATTAAGTATAAAATAAACTATAAGGATATATTGTACAACACAGCAGAATATAGTAAATATTTTATCACAATAAATGGAGTATAACGTTTAAAAATGGTGAATCACTAAAAAAAAAAAAAAAGCATGATCACCTGCTTTTGAAGAGTTTAGCCTTGACACTCACTTCTTCATAAACTCAAAAGTATTTATCAAGCGTGTCCACCGCGCTAGCTACTGGCAACTGACGGGGAAAGATGGACATGGCATCCTTCCTTCCAGGGAGCTCGCAGTCTGGGTCCATTCTGGTGGTAATGGTCTGTCTTTTAGGGCAAAAAGAGGGCGTATGTGGGCCGTTTGCTCTCTGGCACCAAGGCTTCTAGTGAGAGGTTCTTAGTAAGTAGGTACCAGGAACCTCCAGGCTGGGGGGTCACCGGAAGATGGGAACAGAGTTGGAAGCTCCCATCTTGGTGGGGAGGCCCTCGCTGGGGCCACTGCTTGCTCTGTCTACTCTTGTTTCTGTGGGTCGGGGTGAATTTGGTTAATCAAGTTTCAGCCAGGGCTAGGTGAGTCACCTCCTTTCATAGGGGAGGGGTGTGGAGGGCCAAGTGGGGTAACTGAGGCCACTGGGCAGGAGGTGATGGGCCTGGGTCACACCCAGGGCTGTCTCAATCCAGAATCCAAGGCTTGGTCAGCACTGGGGCCGGTGCCCTGCTGTGCTGTCCTGAGAAGGGTGAGGGAACTGGGTCACAGTGCTGGGACTTACCCCAACCCCCCAGGCTGGCCAAAGCCGGCTCTCTGTGGGGTGCCGTGGCCTGCACTGAGCTCTCCGGAACCCTGATTGGGCCTCAGCCTTGCAGAGCATCGCGAAGGGGGAGCAGTGCCTTCCCTTCCCTCCCAGGACAGACCCAGGAGGGAGTGGGTGGGGGCCTGGAAGAGCTGGGAAGTTTCTCCCTGTTCCTCCCGGCTTCATCTTGCTGACCTCCCCTCTCACCACCCAGTCTCCTCTGACTCTTTCTGCTTAGCAGGGAGGGCTTCTTCCCAGTGAGGCAAAGACATCTTTGCCTTCATTTTCCCTTCGTCTTAATCTCTGATCATCAGAAAGGGGCCCAAGATCTTCATTTGGTTATTTACACAGTTTGGTCCTTCTTGGCAAACCCCGCCTTCCCTCCCCTGTTGGTTCTCTCAGGATCATTCCAGGTGGGGAATGATGCATGGAAGTTGCTTAACTCTCAAAACAGGTAACAGAGTGGAAAGAGCCAGGGCTCTTGATCCTGTCGCTGGGGGGCTGTATGTCCTTGGGGAAGGCACTCACTCTCTCTGAGCCTCGGTCTCCCCAGCTGTAAGATGAGACACTAGCATCCACTTCCTGAGTGCTTGTTGGCATGAAACAAGTCAATGGATGACAGCTCATGGTGCACAACTAGTGTTGGTTTTTCTCTCTTTGGGGAAAATGATGATTTTTCAGAAATGCTCACCTCTGGATTAATCTGTAAGGGCCCTCGGTGGCATCGAGGGTACCACTTTACGTACCTGCCCCCCCCACCCCGTCCTTCTTGCTGTTAAGAAGAGAGCATCCCTGCTTTTCCTCTTCAGGACTGTTTGTGCTATGGCTCTCTCCTTTGCTAGGGGAAGAAACCGACTTCCCTATTTGAACAAACCCAAACCAGAGCTAGTGCAGATGGGTGTTGTCTCTCTGTGACACCTTTCCGGGTGTGTTTATTCGCTGCCGTCGTTGGAACATCCGGTCCCTTTGGGAGGACAGACCAGTCAATGATTAAAGAGCGGAGAGATCGCTACGGAGCCGTTTCGCCAAGTGTGGTCCTCGGACCAGCAGCGGCAACATCACCCGCAGGCTTGTGAGAGAGGCAGACCGTCCGGCCCCACCCTGCCCTGCTGCATCGGCGCCTGCACCTGGGCAGGATGCCCAGGGAGTCTGCGGGCACATCAGGGCCAGAGTCGCATGGAGCTGACACCTGTCCCTCTCCCTCCGCAGGGGGGCCGTCCGTCAGTGCCCCTGGGCTGAGCTCCCCTGATGAGGGTGAGGGCACCGAGGCTCATCCTGGGTGGGGATGGGGAGGGGGAGGGAGAGCAGAGAGTGCTACGTGGCCATCAGGGATACAGGTGGCCCTTTTCTGCACCCATCACCCAGAGTTTTACTGTCTGTAGGTTCCTTCACCAACGGGACACAGCCCATCTCCACTCTGGGAAGAGTCACTGAAATGCTGGTGCATTAAGCGTCACCAGAAACTCGAATGCTGGTGCCTTGAAGGAGAAGGGGAAGCAGAGAGGTGACCCGGAGACAGGGCCCTGGAAGCCCACGCGAGGGGCGGCAGGTGCCTGAGGCCCAGCAAGCTGAGGGCAGCAGCTGAGGGCTGGCAGGAAAGGCTGCGGCGCCCGGGGTGGACCACGGAGCCGGGCCTCACAATCCGCCACTCACTGCCCACCGCTGGCCCCTCCTCGCCCTCTGGTGGAAAGGAGCTCAGGTGGGCCCTGTACTAGTTCCTTAGGGATGCTGTAACAAAGGACCACAAGCTGGGGGGCTTAAAAGCACAGAAATTTCTTCTCAGGTGGTTCTGGAGACCAGAAGTGCAAAATCAAAGTCAGCAGAGCCGCACCGCCTCTGGAGGCTCCATAGGAGACTCCTTCCTGTTTCCTCCAGCTTCTGGGCATGTGGCCACATCCGTCCAGTCTCTGCCTCTGCCATCACGTGGCTTCTCCTCTGCCATGTCCTCGTCTTAAAGGACTTCAGTCCGCGGATGTAGGGCTCACTCTAATCCAATGTGACCTTATCGTAACTAATCACATCTGCGAAGACCCTATTTCCAAATCAAGTTGCCTTCTGAGGTTCTGGGTGGATATAAATTTTGAGGGGATGCTGTTTAACCCACCACAAAGCCCGATGGGGCTTTTGAGAAGTGGTGGCATAATCTCTCTGTATCTGCTTTTTTTTTTCATCTGCTATTAAGAGTGAAAAAGAAAGTTAATTGGGATCTCGAGTGGGTTTGAAATCTCCCTCTTCCCACACAAGACTTAGCTGAGTGGGAATTTCAGCTGCAAGATTGTATTCAATGACTGTGGATGAGGAAGGGAGATCTGGAGGGTGAGCCTCATTGGATAGTAATATTTAGTAATAATCTGGTTTGCAAAACTGCCCAGGCAATTGCAGAAGCTGAGGACACTCTTTCTCCAATGCTGTTGATACAAGGGACATGGTGAATTCTCTCTTGTCAAATACAATAAACTTCCAAAAATCCATTGTCTGAGCAAAGTCCTGAGAGACCTAGGTCTTGTGGGTGCCTTCCCAGGGTCTTGGGTCTGCCATTGCCTTGACTTGGAGAGAATCTGAGCCTAGCAGGCAGAGGGCGGGGCCGGGATCTACACTCGTCTTCCAGCTGTGTTTCTTCATCTTTCCACGTCTCAGTTCACATCATTGCTAAATTGGGAACTAATTTAGTCCACACCTATGGATTGCATGCTGCTATGTGCCATACTGGGGTTTAGTGATGAACTAGATGGACATGGTTTCTGTGCTTTCAAAACTCCCTTTTAAATAACAGAGACTATAACGAACACACTATAAAAAAAACCCAAACTGTACCATGTGATGTGATGTCAGGTGGGGAGAGGTGCTGTAAAGGAAGGTAAGTGGGTGGAGTCTGTTGGTCGTGAACTCATTTCACCTGAGCAATCAATGAAGACTGCTTGGAGGAGGCAGCATTTGAGTAGGGATGGAAGAAAGCAAGGGAGAGTGCCTTGGGACTATCTGGGGGAAGAGCAATCCAGACAAAGGGTGCCTCAGGTTCAAGAGCCCTTGCTGGAAGGGCAGAGCGGGTGACGGGAAGTGGGGTGAGAAATGAGATCCGCCGGGCTGGGGACAGATCATGGGGACTTGCAGGCCCAGGAGAGGAAGGATTCTGCATCTTGTTCTGTGTGGGATGAGAAGCCTCTGAAAGTTTGTGGGCTGCCTGGAGACAGGCTCACATTCCCATTTTTAAAGCATCGGTTCTCCTGTCAGGAGAACGGCCGTGGCGCTGAGGGAGAAGCAGGGAGACCGGCTGAGGTGACAGTGGTTTCGGCCAGGGTGGTGGCAGTGGAGGTGGGGGGCAGGGGGCGAGAAGTTCTGCCTCACGTGGGATAACGCACAGAGAAGCCAGGAAGAGTGCCAATTCCTCAGGGGCGCGGTGAACGTTTGCTCCACGATGGGGCACTTCCCACCGAGATTCCCCCGGAAGGTGCTGTGTGTCCAGCCCTGCACCCCCAGGACCACCTGGTGAAGCAGCTTCAGCACCGAGATATTTCCGTTTCCCAGCCTCTGGCCGCTCTCTGGGAGACCACTTCCTAATGGAGAACACGAGGAAGAACAAAGCAGCTCATTCACTCATTCATTGCTTCATGCATTCATTCATTCATTGATGCATTCAGTATGTATTGGGCTCCTGCAGGGGACAGTGCTGAGCAGAAGCAGAACAGTCCTGCCTGCTGATGCTCACGGTCCAGCGCATCCTGTAGGCTTCAAGTTCAGTCCACTATGTGAGTGGAAAAGTCCCCATAAAAGGAGTTTGAAACAAAGAAATGATGAAACCTTGAAAACTAAGCTGACAAATCGGTAGACAGATACACCTCCTTGATCCATAAAGGTGACCCCCGTCTGCCCCTCCCCCTCCCCAGCATCCATCCTCCAACCCCCCCTCCTCCAACCCAGCAGAGAGGATGGTGGAGCGAGAGGTGGGCTGCCTTTGACCTGATTCCCAAATCCCTTCTCCCTGACAGGGCAGTCTGGCTGCCAAGGGACCTTTGATCTCCTTAATGGGAGAACCAGGACGTCTGCCCTTGAAAGGATGCCTGTGCACACAGGAGGGCTGGACAGGGGCTGTGAACCAGCCAGACAGAGCAAGCACCCAGAGAGATGCGCCCTGGAGAGGGAGGCTCATGAACCTTGCAGAAGCCACCAGCCTCAGGAGCTCTCCAGAACCTTTCTGGAAAGCTCACTGGACAACCACTACGGGTGGGGTCCTGGGTGTGGTGCCGAGAATGGGGTGGTCAGGGAGGACCTCCAAAGCCAGGCAGAGTTCAGAGGCAACAGTACGCTGGAGCCTAGGTTGGCCTGCCCAGCACCTGCTCTCCTTCCTTTTGGTGTGGGCACCCCGATCCTGTTCTCAGGACCTGCTCTTCCCTGGCAGGTGCTCTGGGGTGGACCCGAGTGAGGAGAATCAGGAAGCAAGGAGACCAGCTTTGTGACCTTCCAGGGGAAGAAGCGCCTGCAGGGAGCGGGCAGCGGGGATGGGGAGGGGGATTCCACGTGGGACCGCAGAAAGCAGGCAGCTGCTCCTTTGAAGTCATTTAGACTTTTACATTTTCACTGTCGCCAGCCCATCAGTCAGGGGCTGCTGCTGGGTTGTATTATTATTTTTCTCCTTCTAAAGGTCAGCGACTTGTTGCGGCTGATTATGTCCCTGAACGGTGCAGACAGGCAGACCCTGCTCGCCGACTTCCCCATTTCACCCAGCTCCGGGAAACATGAAACCTCACCGGGACCCGTCCATCACTTGCTTGCAGCTGGCACTTGGAAATGAAGGAGACTTGTTCCGTATTCCCAATCAATGTCCGTCTGCCATCTCTGTCGATAACTGCTGGGCGGTCCAATCTTTCCCCTGACAGAAAGGCAGCCGGGGTCAGCTTGGAGATGCTCTGGAGGGAAAAGGAGGCCGTTTGATTCAGACCCTCCTCACGGGGCTGGAATTAAGTTGGCTCTTTCTCTAATGGAACTGACTCCAAGGGTCCCTGGGTGCCAGAGATTCGATGGCTCTCCAGAGAACCAGTGATGAGCGATAATATTAAAGCCATGCACACATGCAGCCTCGCATTTTTAACAGTGCTGAGGATGCTTTCAAGGTGCTTCCAGCTCTGCAGGAAGCAGAGGTTGCCTGGCAGGGTGCTGAATGCACAGTAGGGACACAGTGAATGCTGAGGGAATAGGCTTGGTCGCTGCCATTCCCATTCTCCTGATGGGGAGACCAAGGCGTTAAGAGGCTTAGAAACTCACTCATCATTCCAGTGTTACCTTACCACGGTCCTCGTGTTTGCAAGTAGCAGCGGCCAACCTCCAAAGTGAAATTTACTGGAAGGGTTAGGGCTCTCCCAGTGGGCAAAGCTCTGTACTGGAGTCTTGAGTCCCAGCTCCAAATAACCAGAAGAGAGGTTCTGATTAGTCCAGCAACAGGCAGGTTTCCATTCCAGTCTGATCAGCTGTACCTGAGGAGTGTGGGACCTCATAAAGTAAAAAGGCCACCATGTGTATCTGGGGAGGGGAGGGGGCGGTCCTCTGAGAACGGGGGTGTCTCCTGGGCCACTCCAGCTCAATATTGCAAAGTAAACCCCAGATCTGGGAGTTGAGTCCCTTGAGGTTGGGTGAAATGTTAGTTCAGACTTGCAGATTGGAGAGGGTGGGAGTGAGCAGACATGACCGTCAGAAATTGGGTCAGAAAGCTCCACTGCAGGGGTGCAGGGACCTGTTTCCTCCGAGAAGCGTGGAGGGCAGGGGAGCCTCATGGAGCTGCAGACGACCCTCTTGGCACCTGCAGGTGGGAGGGTCGTGCTCAGTGACCGAATGGTGGGTGCCAGCAGCCCTGCTCTCTGCCCTGGACACAGCCTGGACAGAAGTCTTAGCGGACACTGTGTCCCCGATCTCCACTTCCAAGCCTGTGTGAACGCTCATGCCTGTGACTGGTCACACTCTCACTGGGGGCACAGTCCTCACCCCAGATGGTATCTGCCTAGCAGAATCATGCCCCCGCTTCTCAGGTGCCGTGATCTACCAGAAGCCACCTGGGATCCTCCATCAGAATGAATCGTCTCCTCGGGCAAGCATCCCTTGCCACCCTGGTCTCCTTTCCTAAGAGTTAGTTATAGCTTGTCTTATCCTCTGCGCCCCCAAGTCCCAAGAGCCTCAAACTCCACCCAGCCTGGTGGAAGGGAGGAGATAAGATTAAATTGAACATGAGATTGGATTTTTTTTTTTTTTTTTTTTTTTTTGCGGTACGCGGGCCTTTCACTGCCGCAGCCCCTCCCGCTGTGGAGCACAGGCTCCGGACGCGCAGGCTCAGCGGCCATGGCTCACGGGCCCAGCCGCTCCGCAGCACGTGGGATCCTCCCGGACCGGGGCACGAACCCACATCCCCTGCATCGGCAGGCGGACTCTCAACCACTGCGCCACCAGGGAAGCCCCATGAGATTGGATTTTTAAACTGGACTTCCCTAATTGTGACTAGAAAGAGGTGGGATTTGCCCCAGGTGTGTTCTGGTTTGGGCGCCCACAAATAACATTGGCTAAAACAAGACAGAAGTTGATTTTTCTTTCTTGTAAAACATGTCTGGAGGTGGGAGTCTAGGGCTGATGTGGCAACTCTGCTCCGTGAAGCTACCAGGGAGCCAGGCTTCTTCCAGCTTTCTACTCCATCATCCTTAGGATATGACCCTTGTCCTCATGGTCCAGTATGGCTGCTAGAGCTCCAGTTATCACACCAATGTTTTAAGAGGTAGGATGGAAGAGGGGGAGACTCCCTTTCAAGAAGCATTCCCGGGTATACCCCACAACACTCTCTCTTATATCTTACCGACCAGTATTTAGTCACATCACTGAACATAGCTACAAGGAACGCCCAGGAATATGTCTTTTAGCTGAATGGCAGTGGGCAATGGGATTCTCTTACTAAAGGAGAAGTAAAGATTGGTATTGGGGGAAAGCCAGTGGTTCCTGTTTCAGATAGGGAAAGGAGACTTGCAAGAGTTCTGTGGAAAGTAGTGATTAGAACAATATACCTGTTTCACGTTTATTCCCAGTGGAGACCGGTCAGAGGGATTTAATCTATGTTGGGAGGTTACAAGTACAGCTGCCAGGTAAAATACAGATGTCCACCTAACAAATACATTTTTAGTGTATGTCCTGAATATTACATGGGACATACGTACACTAAACAATTATTTGTTGTTTATATGAAATTCAACTTTAACTGGGGATCCTGTAGTTTTCTTTGCTCAATCTGGCACCTCTAGTTATGAGGGGAGTTGGGATACCCTCAGGAGGTGAAGCAAGGGCCTGAGTGGAGGTGTGAGGATGCCGAGGTGGATCCGGGCATCACAGTACTGACACGGGCTTGCCTCAAGGCTGGGTACCACCCTCATCCGTCACTCTCTCATGCTGGTCTCCTCCCTGGCGCTACCACAGTGGGGGTCTGTTAAGAATCTTCATAATTTTATCCCCAGCCAGAAAACTCGGAGGCAGCCACGTTTATCATGCTGCGCTGAAAAATTACATATACAAGTCCATTTCCTTGAGATTTATGTACTATTCCCTTCCACAAACAATTTGCAGAAATTTCACAGACTGTTGAAGAATTACACCTATAGTTACATCGTCCTAAGATTTATGCTCCTCCCAGTTTTCTTAAAGGATTTGAGGATATTTTATAAAGTTCATCCTAAGGAAAAGTAACAGGATAATTAAAAAGAAAACAACAGAGGGAAAAGCTACTTAGAAGAAGCAGAGTCATAGATCTCAGGTCCGTGTGCTCAGTGCGGACACAGCGTGATTTGGTGGTGGGTGGAGACCAGCGTTGAGACTGGCACATAGGTGTTGACTCAGTGCCTGGAACTGAGTTTCTACAAAAGACAAATCAGGGCGTCATGACGTGCTTTAAAAAGTGATCCTGCAGGTTCAAAATCCCTGTGAGTTTTCGCTGTCTCCTGAGTTCTCCTTGTGGACCGTGGTCTCAGGATGACAAGCCTGAGGAAGCCAGCCTTGCCGATGCATGATGGGTCTTGAGAATCACCCGGGGAAGTTTCCAAACCTCGGAAAGCCTGGACCATGACTTCAGAGCCTCTGGGGGGAGGACCTGGGTGCCAGAATTCGGAAAGCTCCCCAGGGGATACCCACGGGCAGTCAGGGCTGGGAACCCCAGGAGTAAAAGATTCTCTTCTATTTTCTGGGTGGGGAAAACAGACGCTCAGCCATGGGAGTGATTCATTCTGGTGCTACTGGAGCTGAGACGTGAGGTGTGACCTTCTGACCCCGCCTCACTGCTCACTCCGCAACCAGAGTATCTTGTCATTGCACAGCTTTTCAAGCACAACTGAAAAAAAAAAAAAAAACCCACCAGGACTGCTTACTGACCTCAGTGCACTGCAGGGATGACTACACTAAAGGCTAAAACTTGGGGAGCCTTGGGGTGCTGGGGAGCATACGGGACTGTCCACCAAAGCTGCCACATGGGTCACACCTGCTCAGGCTGATTGAGGAAGCAGCAGCATCGGGCCAGCCTGTGTTGTTAGACATGTTTGCCAGGGGAAGCTGGGCCTATTTCTAGAAATTGTAAACCAGCCAAGAGACTCTTGGTCAGCCTGGGATCAAAGTGGATCATTTCTCAGATGATGTCACTGGGGCAAAGCAGAGAGATTGGATGTGCATGTGTTAGGGGACATAAAAACATTCAGTGTTGATGTCACCTAAGCCCCAGTGATGGAGCAAGATGTGGTTGATGGGCCCTCAGCCCTCCAGGAACTTTCAGGTCCCTTGGTGAGATACCAGTCTGATGGATGCCAAAAAGAGTAGGCATTTCCATCAACCATAACTTTTATATGAACTTTCAACAGCAGGACTGGGGGGAGAGGCATGGGGGGCATCCAGGACACAGAATTTAAGGAGCCCTCACTTTCAGGGGTGTGTAAGTGTGCCATTAAGCTACCTTGGCACCTTTGGGGAAAATCAATGGACTCTATAAATAAGGGTCTATTTCTCGAACCTGTCTTGTCCTATTGGGCAATTCATGTAACCCTACGCCAATACCACACTGTCTTGAATACTGTAGCCTTATAGCAAATCTTGAAATCAGTTAGTGCGGGCCCAGAAACTTTGTTCTTTTTCTTGAAAGTCTTCATCAAAATCCCAGCAGGCTTTTTGTAGAAATCGACAAGCTAATTCTAAAATTTGCATGGTAACACAAAGACCCGAGAATCAGTGCTCTTTCTTCCTTTGTGTGGATCCAGATTTCCATCTGGTGTCACTTTCCTTCTGCCTGGTGGATTTCCTGTAGCGTATTTTGCAGGGTGGGTCTGTTGGTGATGCATTCTTCCAGCATTTGTATGTCTGAAAAAGTCTCGATTTCATCTTTGGTTTTGGAAGCTATTTTTGCTGGGTATAGACTGTTGGTTTTTTGTTTGTTTGTTTGTTTTTCTTTCAGTACTTTAATGATGTTACTCTACTGTTTTCTGGCTTGCATCTTTTGTTTGTGATGAGACATTTGCTGTCATCTTTATGCTTGTTCCTCTTTTTGTAATGTGCTTTACTCCTCTGGCTGCTCTTAAGATTCTTTAATATATCACTCATTTTATGGCACTTGATCTTGATGTACCTTGTTGTACTTGTCTTCATATTTTGGGGCTTAGTGTTCAGTGACCTTCTTGGCTCTGTGGCTTTATAGTTTTCATCAGATTTGGAAACAGTTTCAGCCATTAATTCTTCCAATTTTTTTTCTAGTCCCCTTTTCCTTAGTGTACTCCTATTACACATTTATTAGGCTGCCTGAAGTTGCCCCATGGTAATTGCTCCTTTCTTTTCCCATTCATTTTTCTCTGTGTGGTTAATTTTGGTTGGTTTCTATTGTTATGATTTAATGTTCACTAATTTTTCGTCTTGCAATGTCTAATTTGCCATTAATCCCACATGGTGTATCTAACAGTTTTTGTCTATATGCTATATATTACTGAGCCTGGATATTTTGTCTTTTCTTTTTTAAAGAGCAATAGGTTTTATCGTGGCAAGGAGTAAATTTCCTGGAAGATCAGCATGAGTCTATTGTGGTTTGATTTTAGACTTTCTTGGGGTGAATGTAGAGGAGCCCCATACTCTACTGCAAGAGGGGATTTTGTGGGCTGTCAACTGAATAAGGGTATATAATGTCTCTCCATTCTGGTTGGTCTGAACCTCAGTGTGTCTTAGCTCTGCACAACATTGGAATCTCCACTCACCACCTTTCCTCTGGTTCCCCCTGTTCTATGCCAGGCTTCACAGAGACTTGCCCTGTGCATATGCACTTAGTATTATGTCAAAGACTAAAGGGATTCCTCATATAGATTTCTGGAGCTCCCTCTGTATGCAATTACCTCCCCTGAAGTTCTCTGCCCTGAAAATTCCAGCTGTCTCGGGAGCCCCAAATGCCAATTCCTGTTTCCTCTGTCCAGGAGGAAACACTGAAACCACTTCTGCTCTTTCTGGATCAACGATTGTGGATGGGAAAAAGAATAGAAAATTAAAATAGCTAATTATATGTGTGGGGATTAACAGGCAGTGGCAGCCGCAGCACATCCATCGGTGTCTATGTGAGGTCCGTCAGTTTACCCACAAATTGCTTTGGTTTCCAGTCTCTGAGAGCCAAGCCTGAGGCTGGTGCTGAAGACACCATGGATCCGTAGTTCCAGGCTGTGACCTTGAGGAAGCTCGGGCTTTTGGAAGGCAGGCCCAGAAACACGCTATTTCTCTTTGGCCATAGCAGACCCATGTACACACCCTACACAGTGTGCCCAGGAGGGGAGTGAGAAAATGCCTGTGCGTGAGGTGACAGGTCACCCCCTAAGTGTCAGGGAGGGGGCCACAAGGCAATCAGTGCTGGGCCCTGGAAATGCTGTCCAGATCCACGTCACTGTTTTGCCACTAAGTAGAGTTGTGACTTTGGACAAGTTTCTTTACCTCCCATGCCTCGGTTTCCTTTTTGGTAAAAGGGATATAATCGTATCTAACTCCCTGTGGAATATGGCCTGACACTTAGTAGGTACTCCATAGATCTAGCTGTACTGAGGATTCATCAAGATAACTCTCAGTTTCCTAGGCGACAAGCTCTTTCTAATCCATGAGTTCTACTCTGTGATTCCACATGGTCATTTCTAGATCATGGACGTGGTGAATCCAATTTCCCAGTGTGGGTTCCACTTCAGTGAAACTATGGCATAAAATAGGAGACAAGTGCAACCATCTCAAGAAACAACCTGGACCCCCACGGACGCTGTTAGGAATCCTGGACAGTCTGTGCCAAGTTTAAATACACAGACTTGGGGGTACTGGGTGCTGGTCTCTGTCTAGCAGGGTGCTCTCGGACGAGCTCCCACCATAAGCGAGGAAGAGCCCTTGCCCCAGCTAAGCCAGCTGATCCACGGAATGGTGCCTGGTGAGCACAGAGAGCGCCCCCTAGCAGTGGCTCCAGGAGTGCTGTTTTCGTAAATGGTCATCATCTTCGTTATGACTGTTCTTATTATCTGCAGTGGGTGTGGTTGAGTCCAGACGCTAGCACGTGGATCTAAGGGGCAGAAGTGAGTGCAGAAGCTCGAATAACCAGCTTCAGCCGGTAGGTGAGGTCAACGTAGGAAATGGAAAGTTCCACCACGAAGGGCCTGGAATCAGAGCAGGCAGCTGGATATCACTGTTTCCCCAGAGCCAGCCCAGCCCGCTTGGAGCCTTGTCTGCCCCTGCCTGTTCCGTCCTGGGCCTGCTTTCTCTCATCATTTCTTTCCCTCCATCATGGCAGGGAGTGACCCAACCAGGAGCAAGGCAGACCGGACGCTTGTCAGGAGGAGGATGGATGCTGGCTGGATTAGGAACCCTCAGCCTAGAGGGACCTGGGTTTGTTTAATTGGGAGACAGAGGTAGCCTGAGGAGGATTATCTCCCTGGAAGGGGGCCCAGGAGTCCCGCCCTGTCCTGAAGATCCCCATGGCTCTCCTGAGGCAAGTCCAGTTCTCAGCCCAGCCCCCATGGGCACCCCCTCCCATCCAACCCCCAATGGCAGCTCAGACCCCAGACTCACTCATGCTGCTCCTTTCCTGCATCTCCGGGCAGTGACTCACTGCTCCTTCTCTGTGTGTCCGTCATGGCACTTTCTGTGCTACCTGGAGGGGTTGGCCTAGTCCCTGGTGGCTCCTCCCTGGGCTGTGGGCTTCCCGAGGCTGGGACTGCCGAGGCAGGGTCTCTGCGGGGCCAGGTGAAGGCCCTGGAGCCCGGGTGGGATCCTGGCTCAGCTCGTCCACCGCTTCCCCCTTGGCAAGTTCTGCTCGGGTCCTCGGTTTCTCTCTCTGTAGAATGGGGATAATATGTATCCCTGCCTCACGGGGTTGTGGGGAGAATTAAGGGACTTGCTATGTATAAAGGGCTTAGAATATTGCCTGGCTCATAGTAAGTGCTCCATAAATGCTGGCTGTTATTACTGCTGCTGTGGCTGTTATTCCCGCCTGTATCTTCCAGAGCCCAGCATGGGTTGGCACAGGGCAGGTGTCTGATGTGAATTAGTAAATGTGTGTCTTTCTAGCAGGGGCCCTTAGATGACAAGACGGCCTCTGGGTGGGGTTTGTGGGTTTTAGAACCAGGGTTCCCGGGAGGTTCCAACTGTGCCTTGTCAGGCACCCCTGCTCCCAGGGTCTCAAGGGCATCTTTTTTCTCCTTTTCCCTCCTTCCATCCTTCTCGTCTTTCTTCCCTCTCTCTTCTCCCCTCGGTTCTTTCTGATATAGGGAGCCAAGTAGTAAGCACAGTGAAGATCTCATATCCTTGTGGGTATTTCTGCTTCTATCCTTGGGCTCCATTTTAGCAGAGGACCTGATCCTTTAATAATACCAACTAATTGCTCTTAAGAAGCCCGAGAAGCCCCATGTTGTGCTGGTGCTCTGGGGTTGCTCGCCCACATACCATGCAGTGCCTTCATCTTCTGCTTTCCACAGCATGCACTTGGGGCTCTGGGTCCCAAATCTGCCCCACAAACCCGTCCCTTACTGTGACTTGGGAGTGCTTCTTTCAGGAACACCAGTGACTGCCCGAGGGCCCTGTCTTCAGCAGACAAACAAGTCATCTGGTGATGCGTTGGGCAGGTGAGTCTTATGAGTCATGCAGAATCCAAAGGAGCTGCCCAGGAGGGGCACTGCAGGGGCAATGCCAGGAGCAGCCAGATGTCAGGAGACTGGGTGGCCTCTGATGGCAAGCTTTGGATTTTAAGTCACTGTTGTTCTTAAAAC
This sequence comes from Hyperoodon ampullatus, assembly GCF_949752795.1. NCBI lineage: Eukaryota > Metazoa > Chordata > Mammalia > Artiodactyla > Ziphiidae > Hyperoodon > Hyperoodon ampullatus. Next base: position 83,710,717 of record NC_136927.1, on the reverse strand, counting down.
TTGGAAACCTTCAAAAGCATTCAATGAGGGCTGGACTGGAAGACTTGACACATATAAATGGGATTTGGAATCAGCCCCAGACTCAAGCACAGCTGCCCTTGTGTGGACATGCCTGGAGCCAGGTATGTGGCCGCTGGGATTAAACCAGGGCAGCTCTAGGAGGAGCCCGCCCTTTGCCCTGGTGTTGATGTCCATTCCTGGCATCACTAGGCTGGCTGCTGACCGGATCCCTGCAAGGAAGCCAAGAATACAGGCTCTGCAGCCAGCTGGTGCTGGGTTTGAGTGTGACTTTACCACCTACATGGCAGAGTGACCTTGACCCAGTCTTTTAACCTCTCTAGCTTCAGTTTCCTTCTCTGGACGTGGAATAAAGATAGTACTTCCCTCCTAGGATGATTTTGAGGGCTGACACGTAGTAAACACATCATGAATCATTATCATTTCCATTGTCACTCTAACTTTGAGACCAACCTGGCTACCTAAAGTGCGTTTTTAGCAGGAAACTGAGTCCAATCATTATATTCTTCCAACTAATAGCCTGGCTACAAACCAACTGCTGTTTCCAATTTCCTTGGCTTAGGTGGGGTTCCCTCTGAGTCAGTCTGTAAACCAGTTGCACCCTAATTAATCCTCATTATCCAACCACTCAGAACATGTTGAGTCAGGGACAGTCACGTGCTCCTGCCCCCACAAATACCTGTTCTCTCACCACCAGAACGCTAGCGGGGTACATGGCCACCCTGACTAAGACTACATTTCCCAGAAGGCCTTGTTGCTGGGTGTGGCCATGTGGTCCTGTGTTACCCAATGGGAATGAGAAGTGATTGCGTTAATGTTGATGGTTATGTCCTTACAGGGTTGGGACCAGCCCTCCACTCCTTTTCTCCCTCCACCAGGGAAGGGACACGGTGGCTAGTTGTTTGGGGCCTTGTGGACAAGGGCTACTCCCTAGGGGAGGTGGAGAAATAAGGAGTCTCAGTGCCCAGCACCATGAAACTGCATTATCAGCCATGAATGGTTACCAGGCAGAGAAAGTAACTTCTCTTTTGTTTAAGGTGCTGTGATGTTGGACACCTCTATCTTAATTAACATGGTGGTCACATGTATTTGGTCCTTTCTGACTATGTACACGTGTGAGCTGGAATTCACAGTGCAGGTTAACATCCATGCTAAATCACAATATTGACATAAAACCTTATCTTAGACAAAATCACATTAAATTGTGTCCCTTGATTAGTGATTTATCATAAAGAGCATCTTTTTATCATTGATCAACTTATTTTCAAAAATACATTTTTGTAAAATAATTACTCATTTCTTGGTTTTAATTGTGTAATTTTTACTTTTATCTTTTAAAGTACAGCAACTATTTCCTTGTTGTGGTATTTACCTTTATGGTTATCTTTTAAAAATTAAGATATAATTGACATATAAAAAATTCATCCTTTTAAAGTGTAAAATTCAGTGGTTTTTACGAGATGTGCAACTGTCATCATTTTTTAATTCCAAATTTTTTTCATCATACTCCATACTCCCATTCTCCCCTTTCCCAGCCCCTGGCAATGCCTTTTCTATTTCCTGTTTCTGGATTTGTCCATGTCAAACATTTCATATAAACGAATCATATAATATGTGGGATTTTGTGTTTGACTTCTTTTGCTTAGCATGTTTTCAAGGTTCATCCATGTAGTAGCATGTATCAATACTTGATTCCTTTACATGGCTGAATAATATCCCATTGTATGTATTTATACCACATTTTGTTTATACATTCATCACGTGATGGACATTCGGGTTGTTTCCACCTTTTGTCTATTATGAATAGTGCCCCTATGTTCATGTACAATTTTTGTGTGAGCATATATATCCAGGAGTGGAATTGCTGGGTCATATGGTAACTCTCTATTTAACTTTTTGAGGCACTGCCAAACTATTTTCCAAAGTGGCTGCACTATTTTACATTCCTACTAGCAATCTGTGAGGGTCCCAATTTCTTCTCCATATCCTCATCAACATTTGTTATTGTTCTTCTTTTTATAGTCATCCTTGTGAGTATGAAGTAGTATCTCATTGAGATTTTGATTTGCATTTCCCCAATACTAATGATGTTGACCATCTTTTCATAAGTGTTTTGGCTATTTGTATATCATCTTTGGAGATATGTCTATTCAGATGCTTTACTCATGTTTTAATTGGATATCTTCATTGTTAAGTTGTAAGGAGTTCTCTATATATTCTAGGTACAAGATCCTTATCAGATATATTATTTGCAGGTACTTTCTCCTGTCCCGTGTGTTGTCTTTTCAGTTTCTTAATAGTGTCTATTGAAACACAAACGTTTTAAATTTTGATGATGTACAATATATCTATGTTTTCTTTGGTGGCTGTGCTTCAGCTGTTATATCTAATAAACCATTGCTTAATCCAAGGCTAGGAATTGTGTTCAATCTGTGGATCAGCTGGAAGGGCATCATCATTTTAACAACATTAACTCTCCCGATCCATGGATTTGGCATATTTTTCCATTTCTTCAGGTCTTTGAATTCTTTCAGCAATGTTTTGTAGTTTTCAGTGTACATGTCTTGCTCTTGTTTTGTTCAGTTTATCCCCAAGTATTGTATTCATTTTGATGCTATTATAAATGGTATTACATTCTTAATTTCATTTTTGGATTGATCATTGCTAATGTGTAGAAAAGCAGTTGATTTTTGTATATTGATCTTGTATCCTACAAATTCTCTGAAGTTGTTTTTTAGCTCTAATAGTTTATTTGTGGATTCCTTAGGATTTTCTATATCCAAGGTCATGCCCTCTTCCGATAGAGATGGTTTTGCTTCTTCCTTTCCCTCTAGATGCCTTTTATTTCCTCTTGTTATTGACTGGCTAGAACCTCCAGTACAATGTCGAATAGGAATGGTGAGAGTAGACATCTATCTTTGTCTTCTTCCTGATCTTAGGGAGAAAACCCAGTGTTTCACCATTAAGTATGATGTTAGCTCTGAGTTTTTCATAGATGCCCTCTATCAGGTTGAGGAAGTTCCTTTCTAGTCCCAGTTTGTTGAGTGTGTTTATCATGAAAATGTATTGATTTTGCCAGATGCTTTTCCTGCATCTGTTGAGATGATCATGTAGTTTTGCCCTTAATTCTATTAATACAGTGTATTATATTGTTTTTCACATGAGGCCAGTGAAGTTTCTGTCCAGTTAGCTTACTGGTAAGTTAATGATTGGACAGAGACTTCTTTGTCCTTGGAACTAAGAAGTCTCCCAGTTTTTGTCGTGGTAAATGTGTGTATGTTGGGGCACATCTCCAGCACTTGGCCAGGACATTGACAACCCTGCCTTAGTCTTCACTTCCCGGTTGTGCAGGCCCTCAAGGTCAGACAGAGGTGAGAGCTTGGGGCCTCCTCAGGTCTTTCCTGACTGTGTGCACAGACCTGCACATGCACATGGTTTCTAGTTTCTCAGGAGTATGTTGGAACTTTTCAAATCCCCTGTGGACATCTCATTCTCCAGCTTTTTTTTTTTTTTTTTTTTTGCGGTACGCGGGCCTCTCACTGTTGTGGCCTCTCCCGTTGCAGAGCACAGGCTCCAGACACGCAGGCTCAGCGGCCATGGCTCACGGGCCCAGCCGCTCCGCGGCATGCGGGATCCTCCCGGACCAGGGCACGAACCTGTGTCCCCTGCATCGGCAGGCGGACTCTCAACCACTGCACCACCAGGGAAGCCCTGTGCCACCAGGCAAGCCTCCAGCTTTTTATTTTACGCTTTTTGATTAGCCTATAGTTTGCCCCAAGAATTATTCACCACCTCAGGCACCCAGGAACCTAATCAATTACTTCTAATAGTTTCCGATAAGTGCCCAGGCTTTCCATATTGAGTGAGGTTAAAGTCAAAAATAAAGACAGCTTTGCACGTAGAGTCATGCAGGGATGCACCAGACACGACCCATGAGGACGCCTCTTCGGGGACGAGGCTTTTAGGAGCTCCAACCTTGTTTTGCCCCTTCTAGGGGCTGCCGGGTTGCCAGTTTTCACCACGATCGCAGTCTGTTGTTTTCCAAGGCTAACTCAGAGCTGGACAGGAGAGGATGGACATAGACAAGTTAAAATGCCATGAAACTCACTGTTCTTATTGAGATTCATCCATTTCTTGAGCAAATGCTTTTTAGATTGCTTTCAGCCTCTGGTTAATTTTCAGAGCTCTGAAAAAGTCGATTCTGACTTTTTGCCAGTTTTTCTCTGACTTGTACAGAATAGAGAATTGTCAGAGATCCTTACTCTGCCATTTTTGATGAATCCCCTATGGTTTCCTTTCATACATGGTACGTGAATCCGAGTATCTACCTGATAATGATATAAAGTTTCCCCTTTAAATACGTTTATTTAAGTGAAAAAAAAGTGAGTTGAGGAAGCCAGTCTGAAAAGGCTACACCCTGTATGATTCCAACTATATGGCATTCTGGAAAAGGCAGAACTATAGAACCAGTAAAAAGATCAATGGTTCAAAAGGAGGGGATAGGAATGAATAGGTGGAGCACAGGGCAACTTTTTTTAAAAAATTGAAGTATAGTTGATTTACAATATTGTGTTAATTTCAGGTACACAGCAAAGTGATTCAGTTGTAAATATATATATATATATTTTCAGACTCTTTTTGGTTATAGGTTATTACAAGATATTGAATATACTTCCCTGTGCTATATAGTAAATCCTTGTTGTTTATTTTATATATAGTAGTGTGTATCTATTAACCCCATACTTGTAATTTATATCCCTCCTCTCCCCTTTGGTAACTATAACTTTGTTTTCTATGTCTATGAGTCTGTTTTGTTTTGTAAATAAATTCATTTGTATCATTTTTTAGATTCCAATTTCTTCTCCATATCCTCATCAACATTTGTTATTGTTGTTCTTTTTGATCATAGTCATCCTTGTGAGTATGAAGTAGTATCTCACTGAGATTTTGATTTGCATTTCCCCAATACTAATGATGTTGACCATCTTTTCATATAAGTGATAGCATATAATGTTTGTCTTTCTCTGACTTACTTCACTCAGTATGATAATCTCTAGGTCTATCCATGTTGCTGTAATATTTCATTCTTTTTTATGGCTGAGTAATACACCATCGTGTGTGTGTATGTATACATATATATATGTGTGTATATATATATATACACATGACACATCTTCTTTATCCATTCATCTGTTGAAGAAAACTTACGTTGCTTCCATGTCTCGGCTATTATAGATGGTGCTGCTATGAACATTGGGGTGTGTGTATCTTTTTGAATTCGAGTTTTTGTCTTTTCCTTATATATGCCCAGGACTGGGATTTCTGGATCCTATGGTAGCTCTATTTTTAGTTTTTTAAGGAACCTCCATACTGTTCTGCATAATGGCTGCACCAATTCACATTCCCACCAACAGTGTAGGAGGGTTCCCTTTTCTCCACACCCTCTCCAGCATTTATTATTTGTAGAATTTTTGATGATGATGGCCATTCTGACCAGTGTGAGGTGATACCTCATTGTAGTTTTGATTTGCATTTCTCTAGTAATTAGCAAAGTTGAGCATCTTTTCGTGTGCTTGTTAGCCATCTGTATGTCTTCTTTGTAGAAATGTCTATTTAGGTCTTCTGCGGTATAAGGCAACTTCCAAAGGGATGAAACTGCTCTGTGTGATGCTGTGATGGAAGCTACATGTCATTATGCATTTGTCAAAACCCATGAAATGCACAACATAAAGAGTGGACCCTAATGTAAACTATGGGATTTAGTTAATAATAACTAAAGGGTTATTGGTTCATCCATTGTAATAAATGTGTCACACTAATGCAAGATGGTAATAATAGGGAGAATGTGTGCAGGGAGGAGGGAGAGGGCACTCTCTGTACTTTCTGTTCAATTTTTTCTGTAAATCTAAAACTGCTCTTAGAAATAAAGTCTAGGGCTTCCCTGGTGGTGCAGTGGTTGAGAGTCTGCCTGCCGATGCGGGGGATGTGGGTTCATGCCCCGGTCCGGGAAGATCCCACATGCCGTGGAGCGGCTGGGCCCGTGAGCCATGGCCGCTGAGCCTGCGCGTCCAGAGCCTGTGCTCCGCGACGGGAGAGGCCACAACAGTGAGAGGCCTGCGTACCGCACAAAAAAAAAAAAAAAAAAAGAAATAAAGTCTATTTAGAATTTTTTTTAAATGTGACTTGATTTTAGGAAATATATTCAGTATAGAATATAGTAGGTGGTATAAGTATATGGCAAAAATCACATGTGAGGTATGTGGGTGATTGACATTTGGGAAACACGGTGGGAAATATGTACTGCAACTGGGGTCTCTGTTAATGCAGATAGTGGAGAAAAGAGAAAAACACATTGAATAAAAGATAAAAATATTTCATGAATAACTTGAGATCTAGTGGAACTATGTATGTTACACCAGGTACAGCTGATTGGGAGTTTTCTTTGCTTTGAGGGTCAAGTATGACTTGGGAAGAACTAAGAGACCAAAAAAAAAAAGAGACTAAGACATCTAATACAAGGCCTCTAATGGTTGATGGAAAAGCTCACGGGAGAGGAAGAAGGAGAGAGAAATTTTGGAAAGCCTCCATCAAACACATTGGAGGTTGTCGAAACCATGAGTCAGGTGATGAGAACAGCGCCCACATCAGCTGGCACCATGCTTCCTTTTGGTACCATGGACAGCAGCCAAACCTAGTTGGGTGAGTTTGCTCATGAAGCCAAGGGTTTCTTGTCTTCATCCCATGGTGTCGGATTTGTGCTGGGTTCTGTTTAGAACACAGGAATGAACTAGGAGTTCCTCTCCTTCTGGGAGATCTGACCCTTTCGCATGGAGCTACATAGAAGGCCAGGAGGCATGAGGGGAATGCACAGGATGTAGCATAGGAAAAATCAGTCCAAACTCTGCCACTTGCCCAAGGTCACAGGGTTAGTGACAGAGCATCACCCCTCTTGGAGTCTCCCTTTTCTCTTCTGAAAATTGGGCTTGATCCTCAACCAACCCTGTGAGGGGCACACAGTGAGTGCTGGACAGACGTTTAGTGAAAAGGATTCCAAGGATTCCTTTTCTGGGGTGTGAGAAAGAGGCCAAGGTGGTCTTGTTTAGCGCTGTGTTTCTGCTTCCTAGCACATCGCTTGCCAGATAGCCGGCACTTCAGCGAATGTTGGAGGAAGGGAGGAAGGAGGGAGGAAGGATGCAGGTTGCTGGTACTTCTCCCTTTTCTCAGCCTGGAGCACAGGGCCTGGCACCCAGGGGCTCACTGCCAATTCCCTCCTTCCTAAGCAGACAGTGTTTCTCCTACGGGGTGCAAAGCCCAGGAGGCAGCCTTATCGTCCCATCCAGCTCATCTTCAGTGGCAGTAAAGCTCAAGAGGAGCGGTGGGGGCTGCACCCTCAGGGTGTAGGTTCCATAATGAGGTCTGGAGCTCCAGGAGTCTTGGGGATGGTCCTTTATCTCCATTTCTCATCCGGAGCTCAACTTAAGAGTCCGTCTAGAAACATCCCTCCCACTTCATTTCCAGTTTCAGACACCTGGTGAGGCGAGTCCCTGGGGAGTCTGGTTTGCAGGAGGCTGGCTCTCAAGGCTTTTGTGATGAAGTCACAGGCCCTTGATGTATTATTCAGGCTGGGTACCAATCAATGCCAGACGGCCATCCATCCTCCGCTGGTCCCCCTGACTGGACTTCTGCTGTTTTGGAAGCAAATGCTAAAATCGGAAGAGAAATCGTCTGCTTTTGTCTTGCTGCAGCGTAGATACCTGGCACCCGTCGCTGGGGAGAGATGTTTGCGCTACACCGTCTGATTCTGTTATTTCCAGTTCCCTTGCTGGTTATAATCACCCCTTGTGCCTTTAGCCTCCAGGGCGGCGGGAGAAGCAACCTTTCAGTTGCAGGTAAAAGTTGGGCTGAGATTTGCTGCATTGTGGTGTCTTCATGTCTAGAAAGAAGTGTGATCAAAAAGGAAATGCTTGGAAAATCAGAAACGACAACCAGCTACCAGCCAAACACCTAGGATGATGCGCAGTGCAGGGCTGAGTGCTGAACTAGGAGCTGCGGTGACTTTGGACAAATCACTTAGATCCACTTCACGGATATGGCAATAGAGGCATGAGGCAAGATTATCCTGTCCACCTTGCTCTCCTCGTGGGGTCCTCGTGTGGATAAAGTGCAGTAGGAACATGGCATTGCGTCCTGGGGTCAGGCTGGCCTGGGTTCAAATTCCAGCTCTGTTGCTCGGCAGCTGTGTGACTTTGGAAAAGTGACTTCACCTCTCTGTGTCTCAGTTTCCTCATCTATAAAATGGGGATAATACTACTCTTGTCACGGGGTGGTGAGGGTTCAGTGTGTTAATCTAGGTGAAGCACTCAGAACCATGCCTGGAATATAGGAAGTCCTTAATAAACACTAGCTTCCATTATTAACAGTAGTATTACTACTAATAGCAAACAAAGTACCTACGACACTCAAGGCAGTGGACCGACTGAGCTGTATTCCTGATCTAGTCTAATCTGCATAACAGGCTCAGAAGGGAAGCTGATGAACCCTCAGGAAACTGTGTCTCAGAGGATGAAACAGTAGAGCTGGGATCTGAATTACTCCTATTCAGCACCTAGACTTCAAAGAGTTTTGCTGGTCTTGCTGGAGAAACAAGCTCAAGGAACTTTAAGTGACTGCACCGGGATTCTATACTATTTAAGACAATGAACACAGATGCCAGTATAACCCAGCACGTAGCAATGGCCCAGTGACTGGAGCGGCCTCTGTAAGCCCTTTGCTGGCCCTGCGTCCTGCGCTGTCTGCCAAGAACGTGCCCTCCTCTGATGGCAGGCTGCTTCCACGCTCCTCCTTCTGGTCATAAGTCTTCCACACCAGCTAGCCTTGTCCCTCCACAGCAGTGGTGTTCCATGTTCCGTGAGAACAGGCACTGTGTTTTATCCCCTCTGTATCTTCAAGGCCTGGAAGCATCCTTGGCACATAGTAGGTCCTTATTAAGTGGACTGAATGGAGGCCTGGTTCAGCCCGTGGCAACCCGGAGGAGCTGCCCTGGGTGGGGGGCGGGGAGGGGGAGGTGGGGTCTGGAGGACGGAGGGAGCCATCTGTGACACCTCCTCCCTCGCTCTCCCTGAAACCGGAAGGCGGCGACCTCCGGGGACCGCACCAACGGGTCCTCCTGGACTCCGCCTCCCACTTGGGCTTGGCCAGTGGTGGAACACCCGTGTGCAGGTTTAGCTGTACCCAGCAGGGGGAGAGGGTAGAGAGGACGTCCGGGGAGGTTATGACCATTATTAACTCTCTGCTGTCCCCCGCTTGCTCAGGGGTGGTGTGGAGGTGAGAACACAGGCATGAAAGTGCTCTGTAAATGGGAGTGCTCCGTGGATGTGATGACTTCCTGCCAACAGCACCATTGGTCCCGCTGCCCGGTGCTGCCCGGTGCTCGGTTACTGCACGGTGTTCACCCTTTACATCAGCCCCCTGCACACAAGGCCCGGCACGTGGCCCTTCCTGGGCCCCCTCAGGGTGGCCAGGTGACCGGGGTGTGTGTGGCTTTGGTGTCCCCAGACCTGGGTTGGAATCTGTAGCTTCAAGCCCTCAGGAATGCCTTTACCTTCCTGAAGTCACTCCCCTCTTGTCATGGGGGTCCTGATGGTCCATGTGGATGTTCGTGGGAACGGGCTGGCCCGGAAGAGCAGCCATCCTAAGAAACCTGTTCTTCTCATCCGTACACCATCAGTAGTCCCCGCAGTGTACAAGGCTGGCATCAATTTCCCCCTCATCCGTCACGCCTGGCAGTTTTCCAGATGGAGCCGAGTCCACTTGGTCCCTCTAGCTCAAGAACCCAGAGCTCTGAACGCCAGCTGAAGAATTCCACGCGCTCCTGTGACTTCCAGACGGAGCCCCTGCACCCGCCTTCTTCCCTCCAGCTCCCCTCTCTGCTCCCCGACCCATCCGCCTGATGACGGCTCTATAAGGATCCAGGGCTGCAGGGACCGGATTAGGCACCTGCCTTCACCAGTCACTGTTTCGCGGTTGCCTTGGAAGCCCCACAGACTTGAAAAAACAGAGACACACACGGTGTCTGTGCTGTCAGACACCCTGGCACACCCAGCCTCTAGCAGATACTCCCCAGCGGAGTCCCAGCGGGCCGGCTGCCTCCCAGGCAGGAGCCCAGGGCTGAGCTCATCAGTGAGGCGCCGGCCAGGGGGCTGATGATGCCCTGGGGGCGCCCGCCACAGCCAATCTGGGGCCCCTCTGTGCAACGTGCCCTCAGCTGCACGCCTTCGCCAGACACTCTTCCCCTTACAGAAGGACGGTGGTTCCTTGTTGCCCAAAGAGCCCAGCTGCCTCCCGACCTAGAAACAGGTCACCTCCCAGAGGCGAAGGCCGAATGCCCTCTGTACCCGGCAGATCTGAGCAGATCACCCCAGGTCTGGGACACAACAGCCTTAGAATAAAGACCAAACTCCTTACTTTTTCCTACCCTGGCCCTGCAGGGCCCAGCCCTGCCGAATTTCCTGGCTGCTTCTCACGCCTGTGCTCCCTCACACGGGGCTTTCCTCTGCCCCTGACCCCCCAGGGCCTGTGCCCCAGCCTGGAAAGGCCCCGCCCCTCCTCCCCTCCCCTGTCAACTCCACCATCCCATCCGATTTCACCACAAGAAAGCCCCTTCCACACGTGCCGCCCAGCCCAGCTCCTCTGCCCTGAACGTTTCACAGTCAGGGCGGCTCCTGTTTCCAGAGATTTCAGCTGCAACTTTCCCTGTGTGTCCTCCGCTCCTTCGTGGACATCTGTCTCTCCAACTGGACGGAGAGGGCAGGACGTGGAGTCGCAGGCTGGGCCCTTCAGAAGCAGATGCTGACATGGAATTTGGGGGTCTGACATGTTGGTTAGGGACCAACACTCATCAAGGGAAGTCAGAGATGGGGGACGCAGAGCTGGGCCGAGGGAGAAGTCCAACGCGAGCGTGGCAGTCTCTGGCAGGGTGCCGGGCACAGTTTTCTGCCTTTATCCCGAGCAGCTAGACCAGCCTGTGTGCCCCAGCCCGCCTTAGTCCCCTACGCCAGCTGCCCCTGGTCCCCCTGAAGGATGCTCCCAGGGCTGTGCAGTCCTTCCTTGAAGGGGGGCGGGCACCTGTCCCTGCACACACTCGTGGCTTCTCTCCCTCCGCATCCTCACGGCTCATCAGAGGGTGTAAGTCCAGCCCAGGCACCCCTCTTTCAGCCGCAGAGTGTGGGGCAGCTTCCTCCCAAGGGAACAGGTTTTCTAATTTGCATCACATGGTGCGGCAGCAGCTCCGGACATCCCAGGGGAGAAAAGTGAGAAAAGCCCTTCAAACCTACAATTAAGGTCCCCCAAACACGTCCAGCTGCCCAGCCTGGCTCTCACTTGCTGAAGAGTTGATACCAAGCAGGTTTGTGGTCAATCACAATTCTGCACTGATGTTCATTTCTTTTTTTTTTTTTTTTTTTTGCAGTACGCGGGCCTCTCACTGCTGTGGCCTCTCCCGTTGTGGAGCACAGGCTCTGGACGCGCAGGCTCAGCGGCCATGGCTCACGGGCCCAGCCGCTCCGCGGCATGTGGGATCTTCCCGGACCAGGGCACGAACCCGTGTCCCCTGCATCGGCAGGTGGACTCTCAACCACTGCACCACCAGGGAAGCCCCGGACAGCTTAGTTAGCACTGCTTTCCTGTCACTACTTTTGCACACCGAGAACAATTTTACTGCATTTCCATTACTGAGATGATGTAATGGCGCTCATCATCGTTTCCTGCCTCAACACACCTATTGGTAACCAGCACTTTGAAGTTTCCCTCCAGAAGAGGGTTGTTCATGGGGATCCTGATTTGGTGACTTAAACTTCACTCTGACACTCGTACTCCTTGGGACACGATGGAACAGAGTGCCACCCACTTCGGGGTCTGCTGGGCGGCTGTTGCAGTTTGAGGAACGCGTCCTGGGTCTCTCAGGTAGGACAGCAGTTTTCGCCCTTGACGTCTCCTCTGTGGGGATGGCTTATGGGCAAGAGTGCATCCAGCGATGCCTGTGAGGCCAGCTGTCCACCGACGGAGAGACCAGCACTTAATGAGGCCGTGACGGTACAGCCCGGGGACCTCTAGCATCAGGTGGGAAGGTGGTGATGAGGTCTGATGGATGAGTTAATTGTTTTCTGAAAGGACCTGAGGTGAGAGTGTCAATTATCTTTCCCCTTCCGGGATGTTTAAACATTCCGGACCCATCCATCTGTTTGTTCCTTTAGTCAATAAATACGTATTGACTGCCCTTTATACTCCGGCAACTGTTTTAGGTGCAGGGGATATTGTGGTTAATAAGACAGAAAAATCCAAATACAGACCTTTCCTCCCTCTGGGACATCCAATTAAAAGCTCAGAGATTAAACGTAGAAGATAGACATACAACATTCTCTTCAACTTAAAGAAACCACAGTGGAAAATACGGAAAAGCACAGGGAAGAATCCTCTCCCCCAACGGCGGTCACGGTCACTGCTTCAGTGTATTTACTTCCATTCTTCCAAGATATGCGTTCTAAGTACTGTCAAGATGACTCCGCAATATGCAGGATTTTAACCTTTTCTTACTGTAAAATAAAACAGACTGCAAACCACACCAAACAACGGCATAGCTGAAGAAATTGCTGTAAGGAAAACACCCCTGTAGCCCCACCTGGATGAAGAAACATAACTTTGCCTCCTACCTTCAAAGACCGTCCACGTAGTCCAACCTCCTCCTCCAAAAGGCGCCGTTACCTGCCTTCTATAGCAACCTCTCTCTTGTGTTTCTTTGTAGTTTTGTTGCCCTGGTGTGCTGCCCTAGCCACTATGGTTTAGTCTTGCCTGTTTAAAATATTTCGTTATGTCTTTTAAGTCCCTTGTAATCTACAGTTTTGTCCTCCACCCGCCCCCCCCACCCCACCCCTTTTGCCATTTAATTTGTTACAGTCTGGAAGAATCCAAGAAAATTGATCCAAGACTTTCCCACGGCCTGGGTTTGGCTGATTGCAAACTCTGGGCAGTTTCACATGTACTTTGTCCTCTGTGTTTTCTGTAAACTGGAAGCTGGTCCAGCGGCTTGATCAGACTCAGGTTCAATCTTTTTAGCTTGACCTCAGATGATGCCGTGTTTTTTCATCAGGAGGCAAGCCCTGTCTGATGTCTCTTTTTTCCCCGATGCTGGCAGCAAGTGATGCTCTGTTCTTAGAGCCATTAATTCCCTGGGGGTTGCAAAATGGTCATGTTTTAATTCTGCTATTCCTCCTTCATTTATTAGCTGGAATATTTTTATAAAGAGCTGTTTCCCCTCATCTACTATCTGATTACCCAGTGGTACAGTTCACAAGAGAAAGATCAGATAAATACCTGATTCTTTCTTCGTGCGTCGATTTCCAAGATAATGAGTTGATCTCCCACCATCCTCCAAAGATGATCAACTTTACTTTTTAAATGCCGTTATGAGTTCATAGATCTAAAAATATTTGCTAGGTTTTAATCCATTACAAATCATTTACTTTCTGAAGTTCGAACTGCCTTCTCTTCGGCTGCTGGAATCTTCTTCGAGTTCTGTTTTGTCCTTTGATGTGACTCTAGCACGCTTGTTTCCTTGCTCTTCTGGGTCCATTGTGAATATTTCCTGCCCTAGACCTCAAATCAGCCATTTCTCCAAGAAGCCTGGTTTCTCTTACTGGGAAATGGTATTTTGACACCACAGTCTGGGTCCCTCAGATGCTCATTTCTGTCAGGTTGATGATTATTTTTAGGGAATTTTAGCACTTAAGAGTATTCACATTCCAATCTAAGACTACAGATTTTTTACTTAATACCCCTATATTCATGGGCACAGGTGACGACAGAATTAATATATCCCATGGTGGTTCTTTTATGTTATCTTGCAGAACACCCACGACCATCTCAGGTAATTCCGATACTAACACCAACAGTATAATTACTGAGAGCAGGTTAACATTTCTTTGCGTGCACTCCTCTTACTTGCTTCCCACTTTTGTGTGATTGTATGACTGAGTAATTGCCGTTACAAACTACATTCTCTCCCTTTTAGCCCTCTTTATTGCTAGTTTAAAAGGGAGCCAGTATTGAATACTCACCATGGGTCTTCATGTAAAGGTTTCTCTAGTTATCCTGGTTGTCCGAATCCCATTCTCGAGTAGATTCCTTGGGAAGAACTCGTGGGAACACTATTCCCATTGCACATTGGTAATAGTTTGTAGCCTTTATACATAAAAGGCAGTTTGTGAAATTTAAAATCCTTAGCTCATGTTTTCTTCCTTGCAATGCCTTAAAAATATTATGCTGGACTTCCCCGGTGGCTCAGTGGTTAAGAATCCGCCTGCCAGTGCAGGGGACACGGGTTTGAGCCCTGGTCCGGGAAGATCCTGCATGCTGCAGAGCAACTGAGCCCACGTGCCACAACTACTGAGCCTGCACTCTAGAGCCCGTGAGCCACAACTACTGAGCCCGTGTGCCTAGAGCCCGTGCTCCACAACAAGAGAAGCCACCTCAATGAGAAGCCCGTGCACTGCAGCAAAGAGTAGCCCCCGCTCACCGCAACTAGAGAAAGCCTGCGTGCAGCAACGAAGACCCAATGCAGCCAAAAATTAACAAACAAAAATATCATGCCATCATCTTCTGGCATAAAACATTGCTGTCAAGAAGTGTTATCGTTTTCTTTTCTCTTATAAATCACTTGCTGCTTTTGCCTCAACGGCCAAGGATTTTGTTTTTTCTTTTTTCTTTAAAGTCCTGTGACTTTACTTTAGAATATGACTCAGTGATAGTCCTTCTGAGTCGATCTTCTCAGATACTTACCCTGTGTACTCTTGCAGTATGTAATTTCAAATCATTTTTTAAACGGAGGTATAGTTTACATACAGTAAAATTCATTCTTTATATTGACCTTTTCTATTGTGTCAGTTTTGACACAGTCATGCAACCACCACCACGATTAAGATATAAAATATTTACATCATTCTTTCAATATGTAGTTCAAATCTCCTTGTCTTCAGTAAAGTTTTCTTGAATTATTATTATTTTTAGTGTTGTTTCTGTTTCCTTGCTTTGGCGATCTTCCTCAGTTACTCTTTGTTAGATCTTCTTTGCCAATATTCAATAGCTGTCAATTTTTTCTGAAATCCTTTTTATCTCTCCTTTTTGTTACTGTTTTCCTCTCTCTGCATTTTGGGATTTTAGATGGCTATGTATTCAAGTTCACTAATCTTTTCTTCTGGTAGTGTCTAATCTGTTGGCAATCTCATCCTGTGTATTGTATATGTCAGACATGATTATTTTCAACTCTAGAAGTTGGGTTCTTTTTATATTTTCTATGTATCTCCTTAATGCTTTCCTCTATCTTCTTGAACATATGGAATGTAATTATAATAACTTTTCTAATATCATCTACAAATTCTATCATCTGTCTCTACTGGTTATCTTTTTTCTCATTATTTTCCTGCTTTTAAAATTGGAATTACAGATTTTTCCTTGTTGAGGGTGTTGGATAGTTTTGTATTCCCTTAATTAATGAACTTTGTTCTGGAATTCAGGTACATTTCTTGGAAACATTTCCATCCTTTTGAAGTTTGTTTCCAGTCTTTGTTAGATGGGAACAGCACAGTCTGGGTTACTTTGGCCCAACGATGGAGGCAATGCCCTTCTGAGTACTCTATGCAATGTCCTATGTGTTACTGGGTTTTTCCATCCTGGCTGGTGGCAGCACAAATTATTCCCACCCCTGTGTGAGCTCCAGGAATCATTCTGCCTGTTCCTTTCTGGGGGGTCTTCCCCTAGCTTTGGGTCATTTCTTTGCATGCACTGATCAGTACTTACCTGAAGGCTTGAGAGAAACCCTTTGCAGACTTCTGGAATGTTCTCTCTGTGCAGCTCTCTGTTTGCTGCTACACTGCTATAAGTTCTAACCATTTTGACTTCCCTGAATTGTCCGCTCTGTCTTCTTAACCCAAGGAGATTGCCAAGATGTTTGGCTTCCTCCTCCTAGCACTGTGCCCTGGAATCTCTTCAGTCAATAAGTTGGGCTCACTGCAGTGTTTGTTTTTCTCTTTCCTTTTCTCAGCAACTCACTGTCCTGTGCTGCCTGTTTCCCAAAATCTGAAAATTATGGTTTCAAGTATTTTGTTTGGCTTTTTAGTTGTTTCGGGCAGGAACATAACTCTGTTCCCTTTGCGCCACCCTGGCTATGAGCCTGTGTTTCTGAGTTTTAAAATGTTCTCCTTTTCATGTTCTGTTTCCCTTATGGCATCATTTGCTGTGTTTATACATGTGTATATTTCTTCTAGTTTACTCTTTATTTCTGTACTTATTATTTTCTTTTATTTCTAATTCTTTCCTGAGTTCTGTTACCCCATTCCTGAATTTTTTCTAATTCTGATTTACGTTGTCTTTTTTTAAAAAAAAATTATTTATTTAATTTATTTATTTTTGGCTATGCTGGGTCTTCGTTGTTGCACACGGGCTTTCTCTAGTTGCAGCGAGTGGGCTCTAGAGCGCAGGCTCAGTAGTTTTGGTGTATGGGCTTAGTTGCTCCACGGCATATGGGATCTTCCCGGACCAGGGCTCAAACCCATGTCCCCTGCATTGGCAGGCGGACTCTTAACCACTGCATCACTAGGGAACCCCTACATTGTCTTTTTATGTCTTGTATCATTTCCATTATATCTTTTGCTTCATTTGGAAATAGAAGGTCACAGTGGCATGATTTCATTTCCATGGGGAGGTTATCTTGCTCTTTATTTCTCTGTATTATAATTCTGCATGGGATTTGACCTCAGTGTTTTTCTGAGGTCAATTGAGCTTACTTGTTTCCACATGAGATTCACTTTCCTGAATTTTTACAAAGATGTGTGGTTCCCAGATCTTCTTTTTTTCTGTTATTTCCACGTAGTGTTAAAAATTATTATCCTGGTTCTATTCCACCCACCTTTATATAGACCTTATATTTTCCTTTGCCTCTGCTGCTCCTGTATGGGCCAATTTTGATTCCACCCCCAGCAGTTCCTCATCTGTCCTTCCTGTCTTGGAAGGTAACCCTTCCAAGGCAGGATTAATTTCAAGAGTTCATAAGGCTACCTGTTCCAGCTCCTTTCCTGGCTTCACCACTAACTAGTAGTATGACCCGGCGCAAACTCCTCAGGTCCTTACTGACCACTGGTCAAGGGAGAACTACTCAGCATTCTTCTGACCAGTTTTCTTATCTGCAAAATGGGAATAATGATAGTATGAACTCATACAATTCTAGTGAAGATGAAATGAGAGGGTGTATTCTGAATGCTTGTGCTCAGCAAAAGCTCACCAACTTTTCAGCTGAGCTGGAGGTCTGCAGAAAGGAGAAGCACAGAGTTTGAACATTTTTGCTGCGAGTTCTCAAATGCTGACTGTCTGAGGACCTGGTTAGGTGGCTGGACAGTAGCTGTGCCTTTTACCATTAGTGACTGAGCTTGTGTGGCTGCTCTGTTTCCTCTGGGCCCTGAGGCTGCTGCATCTTAAGGACGCCTCTTGGCCCAATTTTGTAGAGTTGGCGGTGAAGAATCGCACGTGGCTCGCCTGACATGTTGGGGAGAAGGGAATGATTTTCCACTCGATTCTGTTTTTTCCAATAAAATTCTATATTTAAACCACCCAGATATACTTTAAGGAAATCCATAGTGTTGCTTAATGGAAGTTCCCAGTTCAATAGAGAAACATAAACATCTACATAGAAAGAGGCACCTCACCTAATTCTTGACTCTCCTGAACTTTAATCCTTTTTCCATTTTCTTCGTCATTTTAAGAGAGGAATCTTAAATTCCTAGAGACAGGAAGTGATGTACAAAATTTGGCCAAGTCCTTCCAAACCCAGAGATGGAATCAGAGAAGTTTAGAAATCGTTGAGCCCTGGAGGCTTTCTTCATGGCCTCTGAAGTAACAAATGCCCCAAACGATGTCACCTATAACCAGAATAATTCCCTGGGTGTTCCCCTTTCTTCTCTCCACGTCTCAATCTTTCTTTTTCACGCCCACTGGAAGTACAGAAAGGGGATGTTCTTCATTGCCCATCTCTCTATTTATTCAACGTGTGTTTATTGAGCATCTACTGCATGCTGGTCACGGGGCTGGTGGAACATGGCAGACGAGGTACAGTCCCTGCTCTTACAGGGCTTATGTTCTACTATGAGGAGACAGAAAATAAATGAAGAAGTAAATGTCTAATCAGAAATTGTGATAATGCTATGAAGGAAATGGATTTTGGGGAGAGTGTGCAAAGGGCCCCAGAGGTGGCGACATTTAAGCTCATCCTGAAAGAGCAGAAGGATCTAATTGGGGGGCAGGAAGCGATTCCAGGCAGAGAGGATGGCTTGACCAAACACCCTGGAGCAGGAAATGGGACAGAACCACCTCCAGTGTGTGGCATTCAGTGGAGAATAGTGAAAGATGAGTTTGGAGGCATAATCTGCGGATTTTGATCTTAATCCTTACAATAAAGGGAGACCATTGGAGGAGTTTAAACAGGAGAGTAAAACAATGAATGAAATTTTCTGCAAAGGTCAACTGCAGGGTGGAGGATGGATTGGAAAGAGGGGAAGTGGAAACAGGGAGGCCAGCC
The DNA here is from genome assembly GCF_949752795.1 of Hyperoodon ampullatus. NCBI lineage: Eukaryota > Metazoa > Chordata > Mammalia > Artiodactyla > Ziphiidae > Hyperoodon > Hyperoodon ampullatus. Next base: position 83,692,080 of record NC_136927.1, on the reverse strand, counting down.
AGGCTGGGAGTGCACTGCTCAGAAGAGGCAATGATGCTGGCCTTGCCCCGGAGGCCAGGGAGACGTGGAGGACTTGGGTCAGTCTGCGGTGTTAGGGGAAGAGCCTTGATTCTATCTTTGGCTTCACTAGTGGTCAGGTAGATGGACCTTGGAATTTCTCCTTTCACCACCCCCCCCTTATTCCCCAATTTTTAAAATTGTAAAATTCACATAACATAAAATTTACCATCTTCACCATTTTTCAGTGTACAGTTCAGTGGTATTAAACACATTCGTAATGCTGTGCGACCATCTCCACCATCCAACGCTTTTCATCTTGTGAAAGTGGAAATCTATCCACATTAAGCTACAGCTGCCCATTCCACTGCTCTTGCCAGCCCCTGGAAACCACCCTGCTACTTTCTGTCTCTGTGATTTTGACTCCTCTAGGGACCTCATATAAGTGGAATCATACAGTATTCATCTTTTTGCGACTGGCTTATTTACTTAGCATAATGTCCTCAAGGTTTATCCATGTTGTGGCATAGGATTTACAGAACTACCCTCCTTTTTGAGCCTGAATAATATTTCATTGTGTGGATATACTACATGTTGCATCTCTGTGTTTCCAGCCTCAGCACATGGTAGGTTTTTTTTAAATGAAAAGATGGAAATATACATGGATGAATAAATGTATAAATGAATGTATTGGTTGTTGGGTGGATCCATGGATGGGTGGGTGGATAGGTGGTTGATGGATAGATGGATGGGTCAATGAATAGATGGATACATGCATGCGTGAGGTGTTGTGTGGATGGATGATGGATGGAGGGATGGGTGGATGGGTAGATGGATGGATGAATGGATGAGTGGGTAGGTGAGTGGATGAATGGGTGTCTGGAATAGTGAATGTATGTATGTATGATGGGCACATGGATAGATACGTGGCTGGATTGAGGTATGAACAACCTTTCTCCAAGAGGCCTTTCCTGGAGCTTGTGAACTCTCTTTAAGGCTTTCCAAATGTGACACTGTGAGCCACAGATGGAGAGAATGTGGTTTTCTAGATTCAAGACAGTGTAGGGGTAGAGAAGAGGCCTCAAACCAGAGGCCTGGGGGCCATAGTCAGTTGGCAAGTGGAGTATACTTTCATCAAATTGGTTGTCAGCTTTAAAAGTGAGGGTGTTTCCCACAAAAAAATCCAGATTTCTTGACTCTTTTGGAAAACTTTTTTTATTTAAGATTTGTTTTTGATGTGGACCATCTTTTAAAAGTCTTTACTGAATTTGTTACAATACTGCTTCTGTTTTTTATGTTTTGGTTTTTTGGCCATGAGGCCTGTGGGATCTTAGCTCCCTGACCAGGGATTGAACCCACACCCCCTGCATTGGAAGGCTAAGTCTTAACCACTGGACCACCAGGGAAGTCCCTCTTTTGGAAAACTTTTAAGCTCTGGCCTTACTGGGCCAGCATTCCTGCCTGAAACGAATGGCTGGAACGGAATGGCAGGCGTCTCCTCTCGAGGGTCAGGGGCCGCCAGTTCCTCGGCAACATGCCCACCCTCCTCATTTTGTGTTCACAGCCGAGTTCTCCACCCTACAGTGGTGGGTTTGGGGTCTGAAAGGTCTGGGTCAGAGGCCACTCCCATCAGGTTCTCTGTGTCCTCGGGCAAGTCACTTCCTCTCCTTGTCCTGCTGGAGCGGCAGAGAACTGGCAGCAGTAGAGTTGGTTTGGGCCAAAGTGCATCCCTCGTGCTGGTTCCTCATCCACGCTTTGCCGTAGATTCCTCACCTGAGATGTGGGCATGATGATGACATACTATTAATACGCACTAGGACTATTAAAACGTGCTGCGAGCCTCGCACACAGCAGCCAGTGAATCCTCCAGTGAGGTCGGCAGCCTTATTATTCCCACTTCAAGAGGACGCTCAGGCTGCCCGAGTCCACCCGGCCAGGAACCGGCAGAGCCGGGCCCCAGACCGGGTCTCCCACTCCCAGCGTCTCCCTGCGCTCCCTGCAACCACGTGCGTGCAGCACAGAGCAAGGCCCATCTGAGCCACCGTCGCTGCCACGCATCCTGCCTTTGCTGACAAACCCGGGACTGGCTCTTTGACCCCCGGGGACCTCTCTTTGCGGAACATCCCGATGTAAAAGCTCTGGAATGCGGTTCCTTGTCTCTCGTCCACACTCCGCTCTCCCGTGGCTGGGCCGTCCCGTTTCCCACACAGAGGGCCTGGAGGGCGCTTGAACAGCGTGTCTGAGCAGAGGCCTGGGTTCCCAGACCCCGGGGAGCCCCAGGGACTGGCCGGCATGTTGGATGCTGCCCAGCCAGACGCGGCCAGCTGACCGCGTTCCCAGGGGACAGTGTCTTTCCCACGGCCACACGGACCCCGGGAACGGCCTTGGCCACCAGCCCGCCTCTGAGGTCCTCCCGACTGCGGCTTTTCCCTCCCCGGGAGGCAGTGGGTCTGTGGCGACGGCGGGCCTGCGGCTTGGTGAGATCTGGGTTTGGGTCCAACAGCAATTTGACTTCAGGCAAATGCCTTCTCCCGTCTGAGGCTCCCCCTTCATCCGTACATTGGGGTTGACAGTGCCAGCCTCAGGGGTTTCACCTAAGGGGCTTTCAACACGCCTTTCTGCCCAACCAGCCTCCAACTACGTCTCCCTGGAGAAAGGCCCCTAAATCCACATACCCCCCTCGTGTGACTGGTCGCCATGCTCTAGAGACTGCGAAGTGATTGAGCTGGTTGTTTCTCTTCCGGTATAAAAGCCAGACTGCAGCCACCAGACATGATTACCCGGCCTCCTAGTAAAAGGACACAGGGCCCCGCTTCCGTGATGCTCTTCAGAGGAACGTATGTTTCTTGAGGTGAAGCTCAGGAGGGCCAAGCGTATCATTTCTGGGTAGAGAACATGAGAAGAAAAGGAGAATCCACCTCCACTGCTATATCCTCACAGGAACGAGATTGAAAGAAAATAAAAACAAATTACCTCCCGATCGTGACTAATGTTATATAAAAAGTTAGTACATGTAGCAAGGTCCTAAAAAAAAAAAAAAGGACTAATAACTAGACAAATACATGACACAAATTTCAGATCCGTTTAAGACGTGGACGTGGAAGTCTCTAGACTGCCATAGAAAAGGCAGCTTCACCTAGAAACACAGGACTTGGCCCTGATGACACTCAATGTTATTACCTTGAAGTACTAATGAGGCTGCCAAACAAATAGTCTTCAAACTAAAGGCCACCAGCCATCGTGTTAGTTTTACATTAATGTGTTGAATAAAAGAATATTTACTGCTCAAGGAACAGCGTGCCTATCTCAAGTTAATAGATTAAAAAAAAACATGAAAGTGTGGGCTTTTCTGGAAGGCCTTCTCTTTGTCGGCATGAAGCTCCTCTAATTTCATTATAAAGTCCCTGTATTTTCCTGCCACCGTGGGAAGCACCATTTGGGATTATGTTACCTATTGTCCCTAAGAAAATTCTGCTGATGGTAGCAAGTATCTATCCCAGAAAGGTGACCATAAATATTCCAGTCAGTGTCCTGTGGCCTGACTGCGGCCATTCCTGACATGGCCCCTGGGGAGCAGGAAAGGCTGCCCACCACGCCAGCCTCAAAAGATGTCCAGGTGATGATTGGCTGGGGCCCCTTCCCCGGGGCATGTAGTAAGGGGGCAGGGGGCCTCCCTGTAAAAGAGGGTCACGGATTGTGGGTCCAGCACTATGGGACCCCTCCAAAAAGAGGGTCAGGAACTACTCAGACCAAAAAGTAGAAATCCCACCAGCAGAAGGTTGAAATTATGTGGGCAATTTCTGAATGATGTTTAATATTGCTCTGGTAGGTCATTGAGAAGGTCAGCTTGAGGCGACCACCCAGTGAGCCCCCGTCCCCAGTTCTTCAATCCATCACTCATCAAAGTCGATAATCAGGTGACTCTAAGTAAGGGAGACTGTGCTAGATGGTCTGGTGGGCCTGGTCCAATCCGTGGAAGGGCCTTAACAGCAGGGCTGGGGCTCCCTGGCGAAGAGGAAATCCTGCCTGATCTTTTGAGCTCTGTCCTGAAATTTTCATCTCATGACTAATGTGAAGACCACCCAGGCCATGCCCCCATCTCTCAGCATGTGGGCCCCTCTGCCTGGACATCTCCCAGCGGCTGGCACGCCTCATGGCTGGAACGCTGTGGGCATTCCACCTGCTCAGGGAGGCTAAAGCGGCTCCCCCCACCCCACTGTCAGTCTCATCCAGACCCCTGGTACATTTCCTGCTCTGTGTTTGTTTGTCTTTATTGGATGTTACCTTGTTGATGTATCTGCTTCCTGTTTATTGTTTTTTCTCTCTCCCTCGCAGCATAGAAATCCCTTGGATCCTGTCTGTTTCTGCTCATCCACCTTGCCTGTCCCAGGGTTGTGTTCATAATTGTGGATGAGTGAATAAATGAATGCCCTGGAGTTTGGATGGGTGGGGCCGGGGACCAGGGCCAGCCCTCCTCCTGCTCTCTGCGGAAGAGCTCCACCACAGCACGGCCTGCCCTCCAGCCCAGGGCCTGCAGCCAGGAATTCAGATTCAGAGACATCTTGGAGGGAACATGTGGCAGGCTTGCTCCAGTGCCCGGCTGGACTCTGGGACGTCTCTGCCCGGGTTGCTGGGCACCTGCCCGCTGTCTAGGTCATGTGATCCCCATGGAAAATTTCTGATCTGCAGCAGGATGCCCATGGCTCTGTGACCACAAAATGTTACACCCACTGGTTCTGATGGGGACGCTTTGTTTCTTGTTAAAACAGTGGCCTGGACATGGCAGGAGAGAGTCCGGCCCAGCCCTGGAAGCACTTCAATGCACTTGAACCCGGTTCCTGGCCAGGGCTCTGAGGCTATGAATCAGGCTGGGAACACAGTGAGTTCAGACCTGGCAGAGATTTCAGGGCCTGGAGTCAGCCCTTAGCTGGGCCCAGGCTGTGGGTCAGGAAGGCTTCGGAGAATTTCATCCATCTTCAATTTGCACCAAGACCGCTCATCCCATAATAATAAAAATGCTCCTGTGGAGCCTCACACAACCTTGCACACATGATCTCATGCACCCCCAGGGGCCTGATGAGGGGGTACACTTCCCATGGTACAGATGGGCTTCCCTGGTGGCACAGTGGTTGAGAGTCCGCCTGCCGATGCAGGGGACACGGGTTCGTGCCCCGGTCTGGGAAGATCCCACGTGCCGCGGAGCGGCTAGGCCCGTGAGCCATGGCTGCTGAGCCTGCGCGTCCGGAGCCTGTGCTCCGCGACGGGAGAGGCCACAACAGAGAGAGGCCCGCGTGCCACAAAAAAAAAAAAAAAATAGTCCCTATGGTACAGATGAGGAAACTGAGGCTCAGAGAAGTGACTGTCTTGCCCAAGGGCTGGCAGATGGGACGGGAGCCCAGCATCCTGATTCCATGCAGATGTGGATGGATTTTGTGCATTGCAGCCGTACAGGGTGTACCACCCTCTGAGGAGGGAAGAGGAGGCAGAGGCCTTCACTTCACACATGTGGGAGACTCCATGGGACCCCTGAGGGTCCTGCCTTTGGAGGGCTCAGGGACTCACGCCTGATGGGGCAAAGGTGGCCTGGGTTGGCTACATCTGAGAAATCAGAGCTGGATGAGTTGTGGGCACCAGGACCCTGGGGACTGCACTAGGGAAAAAGGGCTGCTCTCCCGGGCACTCGACCCCGGGGTGTACCCAGGGCCAGAGCCATCCCCCAGGAGTGTCAGTCCATGGTGGAGCCTCTGCTGAGCCCTGCCCCGAGGGAGAGGCCCAGACAGTGCAGGGTGGTCCACCTCGCCTGGCCGCCCCATCCTGCTTCATCCCTGCGCCCGGGCGAGGACTCCCCTACCGCAGGCAGCCGGCTCACCGCAGAGCTGTCAGGAAGCAGGTTCACATTAAACCAAAGATCAAGTTTTGATTTTCACCAGGATTGGGCTTTATCGATTGCTGCATGAGACTGTGTTTGTGACTTACACTCACCACAGGGCTGTCTCTGCTGGAGGGTCCAGCAGAGTCACCTTCACTGCCTGAGTTCACATCCGGTCGGGGCAAACCTCTGTCCCAGCGCACGGGTTTAAAGGGCCAGTGGGCAACACAGAGGTTGGCTCCACGATTAATCCTACATGTCCAGTTCGTTCTGTCCACCCAGCTCCACTGACTGCGGTCGCCCTGAAGTGGGGCTGATGTGTTCACTCAGCACCTCCCCCAGTGCTTGGAGCATTACAGGCCTTAAAAAGGATTTATTGCGGAAATGAAGAAATGGGATTGTCCAACTGGTCTGCAGTTGCAGATTATCTTGACCCGAATGGATGTCCTCACTACTGATCCTCGTGGGACTAAGTCAATCCTGGAGCAGGGTCAGAGGTTAGGGGAGGGGCACCCCACCTCCGGCTGCTCTGGGGCGTGGTCCCCCTGACTCAGGGAGGTGGAATGCTTTGGGTGGTGGATGACGAGAAGCATCCGGCCACAGGCAGTGGGATGGGAGGGCCAAAGTGGGGAACTTGGCTCACAGGGGATCCTGGGAGGCGCCCTTTCTGTGTGGTTCTTAGCCTTCCCGCGGGCAGCCACCGTTCCACGTGCTGCTGTGATGGGGAGCTGCAGTCCCCCCAGGAACCAGCCACTCGGAGAGCCAGGTTGAGAGTGGGGAGGGGAGACCCATCCAGGCAAAAGGAAAGGCCTGTGGGAGAGCAGACCACTTTGTCTCAGGGCCAGAAACCAGGCAAGTGTGTAAAACACCATGAACAAAGGAGGAGAGGGAAGATTGGGGGTCACATCATGGAGGGCTTGTGATTTTATTCCAAGTGCAGAGGGGGGCACTCAGGGCCTGAGCAGGAGGGTGATAAAACACTGATTTTTTTTTTTTTCTAAAAGGCAGTTGTTTTAAGGAAGCCGCATCTCAGTTAGAGACACACCAGCCCTGCAAGGGCAGCCGCCATTCTGTTCACACTCATGGGCCCGTCTAAGAACCGTCTTCGCACAAGGAGGTCATAGCCCCACCCCTTCCCATCTGACTCGCCTGGGGCCCCTCCTGGGAAAAGGATGCTGTTTCCCTCTGGGGGTGGCCTCTGGAAGGGGCCACGCGGCATGACCTCCCGTTGACCCATCTTCTGCCCAAGTCCATGGCGGTTGGGTCGTCTGAATGGCCAAGTGATGAACTCATCGCCCACCTCCTGCAGGGCCACTGTCTGAGTGTGTCTGCGCTTAATCAAGGGACAAGCACGCTGTGTCCCGGGGCTGGGCCGCCAACATGCTTGATGAGTAACTGGGACAGTGAGGGGATGGGGAAGTGGCAACAATGCCCCCATTGTTCTTTGGCTCCAGAGCCCCAGAGGGCCAGGGCCACACGGAGGCTGGGCTGCGCTGGGCTGGGCTGGCAGCTGCAGCTGCTAGCCAGACCCCCTGCAGCCTCGGTCATCTCAGCAGGAAGGCAAGGGGACAGGTCCTGCTGCCCCGGTGACGCCACTTCCACAGAGTCTCCAGAGGCTCAAGACAAGCAAACATGTCTTGTCTGCAAAGGGCAAACGTTCCTTTCTGCAGAAGGACTGGGCATTTATGCACAGTGGAGGGTCTTTGGGTTCATTTGTGTGTTCATTCATTCATTCATTCATTTCTTATTCCTTCAATATTCATCCAGCCCCTTCGAGTGTTTTACCTGAAACATGAGAATGAGCAGTCAGTGCTTGATAGACATACATTTTGCCATGTCGGGCTGAGAGCTTCAGACTTCATTATCACGTTTAACCCCCACAGCATGCAGTGAGCTCTATTAAATTCAGATGCCCGTCCCAGGTGGCTGGGTTGGGACCTTCCCCACTTCTCCGGGGGTGTGTGGCCTTGGGCTGATTCCTTCACCTCTATGACATACATTACAGTGGGCTATATTAACTACCTCATCCAGTTTTTATTCACAGATCTAGAGACAAAAGTATACCTACAGAGGTATAATTTAATTAACAAATTTGATCCTATGTCTGGGTAAAGAAATGGAAAGGTAGAGAATACACTTCCTCTTCCATGAGATATCCATGAGATAGTTACCAAGAAAGAGCCATAAATAACCATATAACCACAATAAATCCCTTTCACAGCAAATAATGCAGGCATATTTTGACATAATATTGAAAAAACCCGATTAAACCAATGAAAAAAATAATACCCAAAAGAATATAAGTACTTGTAATTCACCCACTTGGGAAACTATTTGAGAGGATCTGTTTGTTCTAGAGCTGAACATATGCCTGGTCTCTGACCCGGCATCTTTACTGCTAGATGTACCTGCCCGGAAAAAGGCCTGCATATGTTCTCCCACAGCAGCCATGTGCTGGCGAGAGCCCGTGGTCTGTATCTCTTCCCAGCTCTACTTTCAGCTACATCACCACGGCAGCTTGAAGTCAGCCATGGTGGGAGGATTTACACCGTGGAAATTGGCAGACACGTGTCAGAGCTTTTTTCTGAAGAGCCATTGTTCAACATTTGCCAGTATATCAGTGATCGAAAGTCATGGATTGAATATTCACGGCAGTGCTATTCATAACGGCTCCAAGCTGGAAGTATCCTGGGTGTTCATCCACAGTGAAGGATAAATTCATTATGGCATTTTTTTTCCTGCATCAGAACTTTGCAGCAAGGAAAGTGAATGCCACCACATACAACGACATGGATGAATCTCGCAGACACAAAATAATTTACGGTTTAGGGTTGCCTTTATGTAAAATTCAAAACCAGGCATAACTAATCTGTGGTATGAAAGGCTATGACAATGGTTCTCCCTGGATGGGGGAGTGCAGGGTATGTCCAGAAGGGCACACAAATGGAGTTTCTGAGGTGGTGGCAGTATTCTGTTCCTGTATCTGTGCTCTGGTTACATGGGTGTGTTTACTTGGTAAAAACTCATTGAGCTGACGCTTACGATTTGATATGTATTTGATTTATATGTAAATCTTTAATAAAAAGTATTCTAAAAATACAAGATTTACAAATAAAACGCAACAAACCAAACTAAAAAATTATCTCCTAAATAACTCTTAGGCCAAAGAGAAAATTATAAATGAGCTGGAAAATACTATTTGTCCTAGGTAATTAATCATGGACATGTGTAAACACTAATCAAGAGACTTTTTATTACAGAGTGGCTCAAAGTAGTAAAAAAAAAAAAAACCTGAGTATTATCCAAGTGTTTAACAAAGGAAATTGGGTAAACATATTATGGCACAGTCATACAATGGAATATTATACAGTGATTACAATTATATTGTACAGAAAATGTCTGATGACATGGAAAGTTTCCTGATGTGTTATTAAATGGTTATGATAGGTTTTTTTAAACATGCATTTTATACAAGGAAAAATAACTGGAAAAAATACATCAAAATATTAATAGTCTTTATGTCTGGATAATGGAAGTGCAGGTTACAAAATTATTTTTTTATTCCTTTTTACATTTTCCAAAGGCTTTGCTGTGACTATGTATCACTATTGTAATGCCCCCAAAGTTTATTTAAAACAAGATAGCTTTATTATTAAATTCTGGCAACTAGAAGGTGCATTGTAGAGAATAAATCCCAGTGCCTACTTCTCGAGTGAATGAGTGATGGATCCCTAGGGTCAAATCTGAGCCCTGTGGGAGAAGACAGTGTGCGTGGACCACTTACCATGTGCGACGGATGGGAACGTTTTCACGGCAGATACGGGCAGACAGAGTCGTGTTATAATAACCGTGGGGGGAAGGAAGAACGGAGGGGCCTCCTATCATAAATACGACGGCAGTGGGTTTCTGAGCGCAGAACCTGGAGGGGCTGGGAGGGACGGTCTCAAGGAACACAGCTCCAGAAAGTTTTCTGCCCAGATGGGCTTCCCGGGAGCCAAATGGACATCCTCCTTCTGGAGACCGACAGGTCCTCAGCTGAAGTCGGCCAAGCAGGCCCCCAACCCGCCCCAAGTCCCAGGCCCCAACTTTGTAAATAGCACCACCGCACTTATTTCCTTATTGTTGATTTATAATAAGCCACTCTTATTTCCTTTCCTCCGTCATTACCCCAGTAAGGGCCGTTATATGACTGTGTGACAGGCAGTTAAACACGTGGGCTTCTGATCACTCTGCCTGGGTTGGAATCTGTGCTTTGCTGCTTCTAGCTGTGTGAAGTGACGCATGTTGCTTAACCTCTCTGTTCTTTTGGTCCCTCATTTATAAAATGGTGACTGTGATGATAACAAATATCCAGGCTTAATTCAGGATTAAATGGGATCGTTTGCGTAAGTCCAGTACAATATTGCACTGGGATATGCAGAGTAATGTAAAATGTTGGCCTTTAATATTGTTGAAAAGAGTTTAATTTCCCCACTTCTCTCTCTCCCCTCTGTCATTGCCTAGACTCAGCTGACATCCTGCTCCAGGCGGATCAGCGTGACAGCTTCTAATGTGGCTGGCTCCCTGCTTCCTTTCCTGCCCCCCAAACCTCTTCTGCATGTTTCAGCCAGAGGGGACTTTAAAACGTTGCTTTAGTTTCCAAGACTGCCATACAAATGACTGCAAACTTGGTGGTGTGAAACAACAGAAATTTATCCTCTCCTCTTTCTGGAGGCCAGAAGTCTGAAATCGAGGATTCAGCAGGGCTGTGCCTGAGGCTCTAGAGGAGGATCTGGCCCCAGAAATCCCCACGGTCTCCTGCCTGTGGGTCCCTGTGGAATCATCTGCTTGTTTGCTTGATAAACGATGATCGATCCCCTGGCGGGGGGCTGGAACAGCGCGAGACCTGACTGTTAGGTCAGGAGGAAAATGCAGTCAGAGCAGTGCCCAGGGGCCAGGCTAGGTTGGCCCTGGAGGTCAGGAGAGGGGACGGATTCTATTCTAATTGTGATGAAAAATCACGGAAGGTTTTGAGCAAGGCGCTAATGATTTGATTTGTACTTTACAAAAGTCTCCCTGGCTTAGGGTTCCCAGATTTAGCAAACAAAAATGCAGGTTACCCAGTTAAATTTTAGTTTAAAATAGACCACAAATAATTTTTGAGCGTATGTCCCAAACATTGCAGGCTGAAAATTATTCATTTATGTTGAAAATTATTCATTTTTGCTCTGAAATTCACATTCAGCAGGGCGTCCTGTGTTTTACGAAGCTGTTCTACCCTGGCTGCTGTGTGGAGAAGGGGTCAGAGAGGGACAAGGCTGCAGCCTGGGGCACCGTGATGAGGCTGGGGCATCACCCAAGGGCGTGATGATGGTGGCTCTGATGAGGTGGTGGCAGTGCAGGTGGAGATGAGTGAAGATGTGTTTTGACAACAGCTCACATTTGTGGGTGCTTTACTCATCTCATTTAATCTTTACAATAACCCTCTGAGGTAGGTGCTCATATTATGCCAATTAGACAGATGAGAAAACAGGCCCAGAGGGTTAACTTGCTAACTTATGGGAGAACCAGGATTCAAACCAGTCCCAAGCCTCTATTCTTAACTACTCTAAGATAGCCCTTACGTGGACTGAATCTCACCAGATTGTAGCCCCCTACACTTCCACCTCTGTTCAAAGACCTCAGCTGTGTGGAGGAGGGGTGTGGGGAGACCAGAGCCATGGGATGGGCTAGGAGGGGCCCCCTCACAGGGCGACAGAGTTGGGCCTGGAGCAGCGGCAGTGAGAGTGGAGGTGTGGAGAGGGAACATCTGTGTTCCAGAGACTTGGGGAGCAGACAGAAACGGCTCCCCATTTCTGTCTGCAGCAGGGCGCAGAGTTATTTTGGTCTGTCCACTATCTATTCCCCTTTCTTTTGGTTAGAAACTCCCCAGTTTCCAACAGGAACCAGCCCTCCCTTGAATTCCATCCATGTGCTCGGGGGAGCCAGCTCCGCCCCCAAGATCCAGAGGTGCCTTGTGACCAGGCTTGGCCCCCAGTGTTCGCTGCTGCTCCAGCCGCTGTGGTTGGTTTGCATGACCCAATCCATCAGTGGTGCCACGGGGTGAGCCCTGGCCTCCGTGGGATGCTTGGACAGGAGGCTCTCTTTCCGCTGGCGAAGGTGAGCTAGTGCGTCATGGGCACAGGGCTGCTGGAAACCGCCTCTCCTCCCGAGGACAGTGAGGCCAGAGGACGCCCCCAGTGCAGGGAAGTTAGGGGTGGGGCATACTGGGGACCCTGAGGACCTTTGGCGCCTGAAACCAGAGCAACCAAGGACCTTCCCGGTACAGGAGCCACTAAACTCCCCTTTTCTTGTCTTGATCCAACTTCAGTTGTGTGTCTGCCACTTGACCCTGGAGCGTCCAGGCTAATCTACAATGTCTCTGGGTGGCATTTTACCTCCACCATGGACAAGAATGTTCTGGAAAGAGCAGTCTTGGATCTTTAGAACAACAGAGATCAAATGTCCCCATTCTAGAAGCCTTTGAGTCCTCACTGAATTTTATAAATGAGGAAGTGGAGGACCCAAGCTGGGAAGCCTCCTGACAGCATCACTTAGCTAGTTAGGGCCATAACCAGAGTGGGGTACACTTTTGACAAATAGTTGGATTCTCCGTGATGTCTGCTGCGTAGTGAGCACCCAGCACATAGCTAGTGACTCTACTGTGGAGGGAAATCCCTCCAGGAAAGCAGTGTTTCCAACTGCCAGCTTCTGACCCGCTGGGATGCTGGTGTTTTGGAGTCTTTCCTGAAGCAACAGCCATGTTAAAGCCAGAGTTTGCAGCTATCTTTATTTAGATGACTCAAGATGTAATTATGAACAAAACTAAATTCAAACCAAGGTGTGATCAATGGAAATAGACACGTAACAGAAAGCTCAAAATTAGAGAAGGATGCTTTAAAAGAAGAGACCTCGTGGTCTCAAACGTCCAAGCGATGGTGAGAATCTGGCATTTCCCACGAAGACGGGCACTTCTCAATGACCACTGCCAAGTTCTCCCCAAACATGGGCAAAGGCCCCTGGTAGAGCTAACAGGAGAACCCGCCTCTGAACCTCTCCATTTGAGGTCACCAAACCAGAAGCCAGATGAACCTTTCCTGCTCAGGTGGGTCCCAGGTGCATCTCTCCAGGACCCCAGGAGCTCGGCAGTTCTGCTCAGAGCACCACTGCAGCCATGGGCTCACCCTGGGCCAGAAAACCGTGTTGTCCTATGGGTCCCTGAATCAGAGCATCTCGCCTCCCCTCTTGCTGCTTTTACCTGTGAAAGCCGGGGGAATGTTGGGGGTAATTCATCATCTGCTGGTTTGGTCCCTCACTCCCTTGGAGCAGATAAAGCCAGGTCACCTGGGCACCCAGTCTCAGAACCAGGTCACGTTCAAATAAACAACTGGCTGAGGGTCAGAAATAATTGAAAAGCAATTCAGTCTTTGCTGAAATCTCTCAAAAACACTCCAGGAGCTTCCATTCTCGATGCACATTGAAGCTTTCTAACACCCTCTATCCAGCGGTTCTCAGCCCAGGCGCCCAGCCCAACCAGACAGTGAGGTCAGAGAGCCCAGGACAGGCAGGCCCAGTGTCTGTTAAAACTCCCCCGGGATCCCAACGCACAGCCAAGTGTGAAAACCTCCCCTAATGTGCTCCAAGCCCACCCTGCTTTTCTCTATCCCCCCACGTCCCCTCCACACTCATTAATCCCATTTGAAAAACAAGAACCGGGAAAGAGCTGGCAAAGCCTGAGTTCTTCTCGATGGGGAGAGGCAAGGGCGGGAGTTGTAGATTTGCCTGTTGATTTGGGGGCACACACTGATCTGCCAACATTCGTCAGTGCTCACTAGATGCCAGGCACTGTGTGAGGCCCAGGAGAGCAATGGTATTGCAATAAAAGAGATGAGAAAGGGCTGTGGTTTGAGGGAAGCAAGTAAAAGGCAATTACAATAAAGGTCGATACAGACCATACACATGATGGCCAATGCCACGAATCAGCTGCCTGCCGGATTCTGTTCCAAGTCAGTAACGTGGATTAACCTGTTTAACCCGCACAACAAACCTGTGGTGTGGGTACTGATGTGAACTCCCACGTTACAGGTGACAAAACAAAAACCAGAGAGGTTACTCATCTGCTCAAGGGCGCACAGCAGGTAGGTGGCAGAGCTGGGATTCCAATCAGGAATGTCTGAGTTCCAGAGCCTGGCTCTTATCCATGGTGCTATCCTCACAGAAGGCTGTGTGGTGGCAGAGTTGGGATTTAAACCAGCCTGGCAGAGCATGCTAGGGCACCAGGGAAAACTTCCTGGAGGAGGCAACGCCTGAGCTGCGTCTTGAAGGACCCAATGTTCCAACAGGGTTCCTCTAGCATCTAAGCTGCGCCTGGATAAGGCAGGACATGGGAGTGGGGGGAAGGGGAAGGAAAGTGGGCATGATAGCCACAGGGACATTCCTTGGCTGTGACTTGAACAGGGAAAGAAACACAGAAAGCTAGATTAACAACAACGACAATAAACCCAGGAAATTTACTGACTTGTGCAACTTTGAACAGTTTGGCAGCCTTCAGGCACAGCTGTATCCAGGGGCTCATTTGACTTGACTCTCCTCTTGCCATCTCTTGGCTGTGCTTATTCCTAGTTGGCTTCATCCTTGGGCAAGCTGGGCTCCAAATGACAGCAGGGATGGCCTCCAGCAGTTCTGGGCTTCCATTTCTTTCATAGCTAGCAAGTCAGAGAAATTTCACCATCTTCCTATAGAATCCATTTCATTTCCCCCAAAGGACTCTGATTGGCCCTGCTTTGGCCATGTGACGGCCCCCTGACCCAGGGCCTGTTAGGACCCGGGCCTCACAGCAGGAGGTGAGCAAGCGGAGCTTCATCTGCTACTCCCCGTCGCTCCCCATCGCTTGCATTACCGCCTGAACCATCATCTCCTTCCCTGGTCTGTGGAAAAATTGTCTTCCACGAAACCAGTCCCTGGTGCCAAAAAGGTTGGGGACCACTGCCCTGACCTATCCTGATGTTCCAGGTCATAGACTACTCTGCTTGGCCAGCTTGGGTGACATGCTCAACCTCATGTGAGGGAGGCATTAAGGCAAAGGGGGTCCCCAGAGGAAGAAGAGCCTTCTGGGAGGGTAGTGGATCCCTCCTCCAGCCAGGTCCACTCCTCATGCCTGTCCAGCCAAGGCCAGCCTCAGTGGTCAGGAGGATGAGGAAAGTGGAAAAAGAAGGACGAAGACAAACCACAGGTTTATATACGGTTAAAAAACAAACCCAAACAGAACCCCAAGTGGTCCCAGAAAATCACTGGAACTGTTGGAGAAAGAAAAAGAGAAGGAGATGGGACCCTTGAAAATGAAATGGAATTAATTGGCTGTGAAACTGAGCACCAAGAAATTAAAAATAATTTAATATGAAGCTCACAGACTTTTGTCTGGTTTTCTATTTAGCATTTGGGGAAACTTTGATACACAGATGTGCCCCAAATGGAGGGTGTAGGGGGAGGGAGAGAGCAGAACCCTTGCTTTGGGGTCAGGGGCCTGGGAGTTCAGCTATGGGGAAGGGTCAGAGTCCTGGGAGGTGGGGCTGCTCCTGTCTCCATGGAGACAGACCTGCCATCCTCCCAGAGTTCTGCTAGGAGGGTAGGAAGATCCTACTTAGGCAAGGTCCAGGTAAGCAGCACCCGAGTTAGAATCCAGGGCTCCTGGCTGCCCGAATGGCCTGAGGAAAGCATGTTTCCTGAACTGCAGCTTCCTCAGTTTGTAAATGAAGTGGCTGTTGGAAGACCTAGTTGGCCAGTGTTGGCACACCCATCATTAGTAGGAGAGATGATTTCCAGTGGTACAGAAGCAATTTTTAAAACTTTAATAATGATGTGTTCATCTTTACGGTCACCTTCTATTTTTGTTTTTCCATCCGCGGTCGTGACGTAGGGTTTTATTTTTAAATGAATTTGCTTTTGTGAAAAGCGTGCATCGTTTAAAGAATAATCCTAAGTAAATTATAGCACCAGTAGGCAAAGTCATGAAGGCATTCCCACGTTGATCAATGTCTGGGAAATGCCAGCTGGGTGCACTGGGATTTCAGGTACAGGTTCTTATTTTATTGGTACATCAGCTGTGAGTGGGAGTGTTCAAGGTGCCCTGGCGACCAGCTATAAGGCCCAGAGGAAGCCCTGAACTTCCCAGGCTTGCTTTCCCAGTGATTCTCCTAGGCACCTCCTAAAAAAATAGCTGCAATCCCCGATACCATGTCGTTTTGAATCCTGCTTTTTTGAAACAATATTTGCTGACAGTCACCACATGCTGGCAGACCGTCTCCTCTACCGTGATTGTCAGCTTCTGCTTCCAAGCCCCTCTTCGGAAGGTCCTATAATGTGCTTAACTGGTTCTTTTTTGGAAGGAGTTTCCCCATTTTTCATGATTGTAAACAGCAGTGCTTTGAGCTTTCCTGCAGCCGGATCGTGGCTCTGATGATTCCTGAGGATGCTTTCCCTGGAAGGGACATGGCTGGACACCCCTGATCAAGGTGGAGAGGAGCCGTGGGCCGCGCCAGCTACAGCCCTGAGCAGGAGGCCATTCAGCTGCAGTCCTGTCTAGACAGTGAGCGTGCCAGCCACTCACTACCAGGCCTGAGCCAGCTGTGTGTGTGTGTGTGTGTGTGTGTGTGCGCGCGCGCGCGGGCGTGCGCACGCGCATGTTTGCTAATTACTCTGGAATGTCTGTTCTGGCCGCCACTGTGGAAATGTAGGTCACCCCAGTGAGGCAGGCGGTCGTGAGAAGGGGGGTCAGGCCAGCCGGCCGTGCACACACCGTATCGAGGTCAGGGCAGTCTGGGAGCCAGCCCGATGGGGCCAAGTACATGAGAAGCAGACAGGCGGGGCTCTTTCTGAATCTATTTCTCCTCGTACATTTCATAGTATTGCTCACATTGTCAACCTCCAGCGTGTGGCTTTCCCATCACAGAGGCAAGGACAAGTGTCCCATTGTACATCTCAAATTAGATCTTTCACGTAGAAGTCTTTTATTGAGCTGGGACATCCTATCAGGCAATTTTCCCCGCATGGTCAATGTCGTTTCATCCTTCCAGCAGCCCCAAGAGGAGGGTCCTATGTTCACCACAATAACCTAATACATAATCTCCATTTACCTTTTACAGGTAAGGAAACCAGTGCTCAGAAACGTTACTCCGCTATTAATAATTTGTTCCTGACTACATACCGGTCTCATCTGTTCCCAGCTCTTTGTACGTAATAGCTCTGGTAGTCCACCAACAACCAAACAAAGGTTGTTCCCATTTTACCGATGAGCAGACTGAGGCACAGAGAGGCCAATCACAAAGCCAGACTCAAACCCGAGTAGCCTGGCTAGAGGCTAAGCCCTCAAACCATGAGCTGTCCATCACGGCATTAAGGTGCCCAAGTTGGGCTGGAGCTGGCCTTTGTCTTGGATAAACTATTTGAATTAAAACAAAACTGAAGTGAAAGCAGGGCTATTGTGCCCACTGCCGAGAGGATTTTGGTTAGAAAGAGTTAAACCTGTATCCTGGTAAACAAAGGCGGCTCCAGGGGAAGCCGCTGAAAAGCCAGATCTTCTCAATGGGATTGTTCGCAGGCCCAGGTGTGCAGCATCTTTTATCAGCACACACCCTCAGCCTCCTCGCCCCAGGTTAGAAAAGAAAATAATCTCATCTAACAGACTTTTCCATCTGTGGAACCATACACTGCTGTGTGGGTGATTTGTTTGTGCACCTGACAGTAATAATTGTTCAAACATTTATAAACTGTGAGGTGATGAGGAAAAGGCTCTAAGGAACGAAAAGAAATACAAGGAAATGATGCTCTAGCCCACTCTCTCCTGGAAGCTGGGGCAGGATGTATCCCTCCCCCAACATTTTATTATAAAAAATTCCAAAATACAGGAACATTAGAGGAATCACACAGTGGACACCCAGATACTCACCACCTCGATTTTACCATGAAAAGTTCGGCGTGCTGGCTTTGTCACACGTCCACCTGTGACAGCCTGCATTTGAAAATGTCTCAGACTTATTGTCTGCAGGTAGCTAGCTTTCCCTCCGCAGAGAAGGGGTTCCCAGCCACATGGGGGTTTGGCCATGACTTTTCAAGGATATTTTTATACATAATATAATGTTGGAGAAGGAGTGGACTGAGAAATGTCAACAACCGCTCTTTTCTTAACTCCCAGGCACAGTGGCGCTTTCTGCCTTAAATAGTAGCAGTAACAATACTGGTCCCCGAGGGCTGCGTGAACTTGGACAAGTTATCTCACCTCAGTTTCTCTGTGTGTGAAAAGGCAGTGATCATACCTTCTGACGAAAGCTGATGTGAGGTTCTGAGACACAGAGGGTGTACAGACAGCATCTTGCACATAGCAGGTGCTCAATAAAAGGTCATCCTCTTTCTTAACGTCTACTGAGCTTACAGTCTGTGCTGTGTGATTTGCATGGGAGGGGGGTGGTCCTGGGGCTTCTGGGACCCATAATCAGAAGTTATGTCCAGCTCTTTGGGACAATGTGACAGAAGGGCCCCCTTGCTACCCCCACCCCCCACCCCAAAGGGCACCTCGTAATCTGGGCTTGCTCAGGGAGGAGCGTGGCCACCTTGGCAATTTGACCACTATTTAACAGTGAATCATACATGCTGCTCGTTTATTTCTTTTGTATTTATCTCTGTTTCTGCCCTCAAGGAGCTGAAAGTCTGTAGATGAGAGGTTTTACCCTTTTCTTACGGGACCAGAAGGACCCAGCAAAGGGCTCGGTGTAACTCAGTAGTCCTCAATGCACCCTTTGCTAATTCAACCTAACCCAACCCTACCCAACCCTACCCAACTCAAACCAACTTAACCTGACTCAACTCAACCCAGGTCAATTTAACCTAACTCAAACCAGCTCAATCCAACCTCACCCAGCCCAAACTAGGCCAGCTCAGCTCAACCCAACAGAACTCAACCCAACCCAGCTTAACTCAGCTCATTCTAACCCAACCCAGCCCAGCACAACTCAGCTCAAGCCAACACAATTCAATCTAAACCAGCTCAATCCAGCCCAGCCCAGCTCAAACCAACCCAACCCAGCTCAACATGATCCAGCTCAAAGGCAATAGTTGTTCAACAGAAAGCACACAGAATTTGGAACCAGATAGACCTGAGGTGAAATCTCAGCTTTTTTACTTAGAAGCTGTGTGACCTTGAGCAAGTCACTTCGCTTCTGAATCTGTTTCCTCATCTTTAAAATGGAGTTAAAATACTACATTGGCCAGTATAAAAAATGTTTTTTCTACTTGCAAAAGTATGAAGTTGGACCTTTCATACCATGTGCAAAAAGTAAATCAAAATGGATCCTAGATCTAAATGTCAGAGCTAAAACTACACAAATCTTAGAAGAAAAGTGCATAGATATCCACACTAGTGTGTGAATAGGTGTAGAAACTGTGTAAAGTGTGTAGAATAGGTGTAGATATTCATGACCTTGAACTAGGCAATGGCTTCTTAGATATGGCACCAAAAGCACAGACGACACAAAAAAAACTAAAAACAAAATTCATTTTCTGTCCATCAGGTGCCCCCTTGTGTGACACCATCAAGTCTGCCTCAGGCCACTGAATGGAGTAAATCTCAGCAACGTGCCCTGTTCCTCGCCTGACCCTCCCCTACAGCAGACAGGTAGGAAGGCCTCAGGAAGGGCAGGAAAGGCACTACCAGCCCTGTCCTGTTTGGCTCTTGTCTAAGAAGATTTGGGGTAATAGTTAATATTTTTCAGGAAATCCTCCTGATAAAATTGATTGATTTCTTATGCACGAGCTAAACTTTCGACTATAAATATGGTCCCTTCAAAGCGTTGTCGTGAAGACAGACATTAATGCATGGTACACCAATATGTAGAAATTACTGCCACTGCCACTGCCACTGCTCCTATGACCACGGTCATGATACTAGTGTAGAAGCTCTCTTGACCTGTCTCCACATCACCAAGACACTGGGCTGACCAGTGTTCCCCACTGCCTCTGAAAACATTCTCTGGATGCCCACAGCACTCTGAATGTTTGAGAGTGGTCAGCTACTCATCACAGAGCTCTCCCACCTCTGCCCCCATCTAATAAATCATCTGGTCACCCAGTGTCAGATGGATTTGTTCCCAAACCTGTCCACACCAGTTACACTTATGATTTTAATTTCAAAATTCAATTGAACTAATACACAAGGTGAAAAACTATGAGTATGAAAAGAAAGAGAATAGTTGGTTTTATGAAAAATAAGCCCTATACTTTGGAATGACTTGATAAATACAAATTGCCCCCAAAACTGCTGAAGAATTAGGTGTGGGAGAGATCACAAAATACACCAATAACGAAGGACTCTACATTCAGAATCTTTGCAAGCGTCTTTCAAAGTTTTACTTCACTTTAAAGGATTGGAAACTAGCAATTCTAGATCATGTAAAAATGGGTATGGTTTATGGAAGGAGATGAAAATGGAACTCCAATCAGCAAAACTAAAAATGCCTCGATGTACGCAAAAAGATTGGTAAATGGACGTCCCATTGGGTGATTAAACCGCCAGCTCTAACCGCATCGGGACTTTACAGAATGTGACTGCCATGGAGAAAGCTACGTGCGTGGTGTCCCTGAGGGTGGCTCTGCAGTGGGCTTCAGGCATTCGTATGAGCCGAATGGGAGCAGGTCCCACAGTGGGAAGAACACAGTCTGGCATAGAGGCAGGTGGTTCAAGGGTCCCTCTACCACTCGCTGGGTGACTTTGGCTGGACCACGTCACTTCCCAGGGCTGTGATATCTCCCTTCGTGGGATGTGAAGGTCAAGGGAGGGCTAAGGAGAGTCTGTAGCCAGGTTTTGGCCCAGAAGAGGGGTCGTCAGAGCGCCTGCCCCTCCCCTCTGCGCATCCATGGCCCAGTGGTCCAGCGTGTGCCTGACTTTCTCATCTCCCAGCCCAGGGTCGAGGAGTCTCGGCTCTCAGCTGAAGGGCACTCCTGGGTGCCATGTCTGTGAAATGGACAGAGGTCTATGAAACACACAATCCCTCAGGCTCTGAAAACGCACTTGACACGTTCGTGTCCCTCGGGGACCCTGACGTTTGGTCAGCTGGGGCTCTGCAGAGAGCAGACTGAGAAGAGAGGAAGTTCCAGTAAAAGAAGGGCAAGGCACTGCCTCCTGGCTGTGTGGAGGGTTAAAGAAACACTGCCTCATGGATTATTTAACAGAGGCAGTCTCATTACCCGCCGTCTGACCTCCAATGGGCAGACACTCTGGGTGGCAGCGTGGTCCAGGGCCATTAACGATGATGTGCGTGGATTTATTGGAGAGACAACCGCTTTCTTCAAGACCCAGCTTCAAACCGAAAAGACACTTGCTTCCGCGTCTGCATTGTTCCCGGTAGATAAACAAGGAGAGGAGAGCTCTGGGCCCTGGTGAGGCCCCTTTGGGAAGCGTGAGAGAACAGTTTCCCCACGGTGGGCCTGCGACAGTTCCACCTCGGGGAGGGCGGGCCGGGTGGCCAGACTTCAGGGAGGGATCCTGAGAGAACTTTCCAAGCGGTGGGGTCTCCTGGTGAAGGTCATTGGCTCAGGAGTCAGGCAGACCTGGGCCACAGACACGAACCAGTCCAGCACCCGGCTTTACCTGTCCACACCTCGCTCTCCTGTTGTGCAAGGTTGGCCCTGGGGACCAACCCACAGGTGGATGCTTCCTCCAAGAAACTAACATGGGGAGATGGGTCACCTCTTCCCCATCTTGGGTCATTTCATTGGTTTGCTTGTTGACTAAAGAGGATTTTTTTTTTCTTTTAGGCCTTGGGAGTTAGATTCCATCAATTAGAAACTTTAATGTGAGCGCTCAGCATATGGGTCCCTTCAGTTAATTGGACCACATTCTGCTCAGTTATCTCCTAAGGTTCCCATCCCTTCCCACCTCCCCACCCATGGCCTCTCTGTTCCCCACTTAATCCCTAGGTAGAGTACAGGATGCCTCATTAGGCTGGAATTTCAAAAAAAATTTAGTGTAAGTATGTCCCATGCAATATTTGGCACATACTTCTACCAAAAAAGATTATTCTTTGTTTATCTGAAATGCGACTTTTGCTGGGTAGAAATTTTTATTTTCATTTGCTCAACCTGACCATGGGTGGCAGGGTGGGGAGGCCCCAGGGCACCCTAGCTGGGACTTGGTCCTGTTAATGACTATGCTGTGATTTGTTTATCGGGCAGCCCCTCTGTGCCGGGCACTGGGCTGGGCCCTTGACGTCCATCTTCCTGTCTTTAATCTTCACAATCACTTTGCAGGTGTGGAAGCAGAGGGCATAGAGCCGGGGGGAGACCTGCCCGTTAGACGCAGGTCACTGAAGCCCATGCCCTTAACTGCTCGCCCCTGCCCCTCTAGAACCGAGGCACAGGGCCCCGACGCCCTGCCCACCCTCCATCAGCAGCTGGTCCTGGACCACTTCCCCCCGCTTCCTGGACCTGATTTAGATTCCTGCTATTTTCAATCCAGCCTGGGCCACATGTAAAGTCTTTATTTTTCCATCTAAATTAGCTCCTGGGGAGACCCTGCACTCTCCCCAGCTTTTATATGCCTTGATTTGGCTCGTGAAATGAGACACGTAGCCCTCAAGATCCCCCTCTTGTTCTCCAGCGAGGCTGGCGGAGTCTCTCTGCTCTTGGCTATGGCCCCTACCTTGTTCTCCACGAAATGTTATTTCCAGTAGACCGAGCGACGTAGCACCCATCATATGGTACAAATCAGGCAGGATCCCCTGACCGGCCTTCCTTCGTCCCACTGTGTTTCATGGGCCATGACTCACAGAGATGCTCTCAGGCACACAGTCTGGCGTTGCCTCGAGAACACACAACTCAGCCTGGCTGTAAAGGTAGGCTCAGCCTGACTGGAAAGGTTGGCGCTTACTTCGTTCCTTCTTTTATGTGGTTGGCTTTGTGGGAATGGGTGGGTTTACCGGCTGGAGTCACGCTCCAGAACTAGGCTTTTGGAGCCGGAACTTTAGACACAAGTTAGAATGTTCTGTGTTTGCCCTGGTTCTCTGAAGTCCGGCTCCGGTTTGAAAAGATAAGTCATGATGAAGCGAGCTGGAAGGTTGCCGACATCATTGGATAAAGCCAATGACACCATCTTGCAGATACTTGGGACAGTGGCTCTGGGAGAGGTAGTTAATTCAACAAGTTTCATGGCCACCAAAGGTACCCTCATTTACTCATTTAATGAATATTTCGTGAGCACTTATTTTGTGCCTGGTGTGTTAGCACCAGGGATACAGTGAGATAATTAGGACGTGTTC
The DNA here is from genome assembly GCF_949752795.1 of Hyperoodon ampullatus. Lineage (NCBI taxonomy): Eukaryota > Metazoa > Chordata > Mammalia > Artiodactyla > Ziphiidae > Hyperoodon > Hyperoodon ampullatus. The sequence continues at coordinate 83,668,893 of NC_136927.1, read as the reverse complement.
GCTGTGTTAAGGGTTCCGTCATCTACAGAGGTGGGGCCGGTGGGGGGGTCAGAAATATAAACCAACAGGCAAACCCACGAGACAGCGGCCACCATGCAGAGCCCCCTGAGGACCTGCAAGGGAGCTCCCACACTCTGTGTCTCCAGGCAGTGAACCAGGATTGATCCAAGTCCGTCATGGCCACCGCATTCCCCTTTGCCAGGCTCTTATTTCCTGCCTCTGTTGCATCTGGGGTGGCCCCACAGCTCTACAAATGAGACAGGTTGAAATCTGGCAGGGAGTTGCTGAGAAACAGTTTGCTCTCCTGATAAAAAGACCATATTCACTGGCTTCCCCTTCTGCTTTCTCCTTCTCTTGAAAATGTTGGTGTGATGCTTTGAGCTCCAGCAGCCATCTTGACACCATGAGGCCACCAACCTGAGAACAAAAAGCCTAGGTGCCTGGAATGTCAGAGGGGAGGGCAAGGACAACCTCAGTCCCTGAGGGAGTCGCTGAGACAGGGCGCCCTCCAAGCAGCGCCCCCTCCTCACTCCTTGACATGTAAGAAAAATAAACTCCTGTTTGTTTAAGCCACCGTTAGCTGACATTTGTGTTACTTGCCACCTAAACCATTTCTAATGGATGCAGAATTCAGTGACTTGATCTGGAAGGTTCTGGAAAATCTAGACAGAAGAGGTTTAAAAATGCACAAAGTCCCTTGTCCTCAAAGATTCACAATTGGTCAGGGACATGTAGCATGGAACCATGGTGGCCCCTTTGTCCCAGCAGATGGAGGGGCCGCTCCTTGCCTGCCGGGGGCCTAGGTGTGAGGGCTGAACTTAAGAGCTCTTGCCCCAGGAACAGGGGAAGTGAAATCAGACTGCTTGGTCCTGCTTGGTTTCCCTGAGACTCCTGTGGAACCCCCTTCTCTGTCATTTTCAATCCAGTTGAGCTGTGAAAACACAGAACATATAGATAGCACTGTTCAAGTCCCGGTGCGCTGATATCACCAAGGGGTCTTCTCCAAATGCAGATTCAGACCCAGCAGGTCCAGAGCCTGCATTTCCAGCTCCCAAGTGGTGCCGATGCTTCTGGCCAGGGGACCACACTTTGAGTAGGGGGCATGTAGAGGTGGCCAGCTGCGTCTAACACTGTCCCACTGGTGGCCAGGTCTGCTCTCCTACCCATGGAATCAGCCAAGTGGGTGTTCTGTGCCTCAACTCATGTGGCTAAAACTTAGCTCGCATCCCAATTCTTGTTAATTATGCCCTTCTGCAGTCCGGTAGGACCTCTCACTGATGGACTCTAAATCAGTTCCCTGGGGTTGGGATAGACCTAGAGTGACCAACTGTCCTGGTTTGCCCAGTGCAGAGGGGCTTCCTGGGACGTGGGACTTCCAGTCCTGGTGAACTGGGACCAGTTGTTGGTCCTTTATAGACTGAAGCCGGAGTGATTAAACCCAGGAAGACAACTCAGAAGAGGCCTTGGCACCAAACCCAGGAAATACCAAATGGGTGTCATGCAGGGGCTAGTGCAAGCAGGTGAATGAGGGAATTGTTACAGCGCTCCAATCAGTAAAGTGCAACAAGCCTGCTCTTTGGAATTTCCTCAAGATGTGCTAGACCGGGGTCTGGAGGCTTGAATAGTTGGGGAACAAAAAAATCGAGCTCCAACCCCCCTGCAGGGGCGGCCCTGTCACAGCCCTGCGCAGAGGCCGGAGGACTGGCATTGGGATAGAATGAGGTCACGGGGCCTCCATGCCTCCTGGGGCTGCAGGGGACTCCCCACCTCCCACAGCCCTGGGCTGTTAACAGCTCAGCTCCTTAACAGAAAAAAATATGCACTCATTCCCAGCAGAATGCCCTTAATTTGTCTCATTTGTGCCTAAAGCACAGGGTGTCCGGCAAAGCAATGTTAAACAAAAAGGCTGTTACCTTATGTGTGGCCTTTGGCAATCCTCTGAAAGTGCGTTTTTTTCCAGAACTAGATAGGGGAGCGGGGCCGGAGATGGGGGCTAACCCAGAGATGACGGGCTGGGTTCTGCCTGCAGACCTGGTTTTATTTGGGGGCTCTTGTTGTGTTTTTAAGAAGTGGCCAGTGCTTAAAAATTGGAAGATCTTAAATAAATATCGATGTTTCTAACATCTCTTGAAAAATTTAGCAGCACCGAATCCACATTCAGACACGTGGACAGTGAGCTGGGGTGGAGGACTGGTGGCCCCTCCGGCGCCCTGGGGGCGGGGTCTGTGGGGATGGAGTGTGTGGGGATGGGTGTGGGCTCCCCAGCCAACCTGGCTCCTGCAGCACTGAGTTGGAGGTTTCTTGGAATCATTTTTTGTGTTATTTTACTAAGTGGGCAAAATATTTTTAGTATTTTCACCAACACTGGTTATCAGTATTGGATTTACTTTCACCAGCAATTTCTGACTCAACGCCCCTCCCGACAGAGGAATTTCCACACTTTGGGGATCTTGGGCCAGAACTGGAAAGGAAGCAGAACGCAGGTGAGGCTTAACCCCAGCTAAGGAGCTGCGTTTGAGCATTGTGAGGTAGAATTGCAGAAATAAGTTTTTATGTCTCTTATTATTTTGCAAAACTCTGTATTCATTGTGAAAATAGGTGTGAATTTTTCATAGCAACATTTGCAAAGAATGTAAGGAGCATCCATTAAGGGAGCGATGAACCCACGTGTCTTTCAGGACATGCCAAGAAACTGCCCAGAAAATATTCCCCACCGGCTGCTCTGATATTTTTCCTGAACATTACCTTGAACAGGAAATGTTCATTCAGATCTCGATGGGGTGGATGTCCACATGAATAAATGTGAAGATCCCGTTCTTGGTAGGCACAAGTGAGGTAACTGAAGGATCGAGTTCATCTCATTACTTGATTTATGATTTTTACTGTAGAAGCAAGTCTCATGACATGAAAAAAGGTGTCAAGATAAGATACATAAAAAGTAGCAAAACAATATGTAATGCATGATACCACAACAAATTAGGTGTATATTTAAACGTGTGCACAAAAAGAAAGATCAAAATTACAAGTCAAAATGATCATTTTTATTAATGGATAGGAGAGTTGGGTTTTGTTTTCTTTTTGTTCTTATTTTTAAAGGGATCTGGGCAGTCAATTCTATCTCCCAAGTCAAGTTTCCTTCAAGCTGCTCAATTGAAATCAGCAAATGTTTACCAAGGATCCAGGCTGAGCCCTGAGTGAGTGCCAGTGATGGTCAAATAACAGCTATTATAATGATGGTGTACTAATTAAGACTGTGTTAGGCTGCATGTAACAGAAACCCAATGGCAGCTTAACACAATAGGGCTTTATCCAGCCCCCCATCCTCCCACCCCACCAACATCCCATATAACACGAAGTCCAAAAATACAGACAATGACTCCATAATGCTATTTCTCTCCACTCACCCATCCTTACATTGTGTCTTACATCCTTGCAAGAGCAAAATGGCTGCTTCACCTCCAGACATTGCATACCTGGTTCAGGAATGAAGAAAAGAGAGTAGAAAGGGGGAAGATACTAAAATTCCTCTATTTTTTAAATTAAGGAGGCAAACCCTGACAAAGGATTGCTTCTGACTTCTCACTGTCCGGAACACATGGTCATTTATAGCTGCAAGGAGGTCTAGGAAGGTGAGTATTTTTAAGAAGGCCCATTACTGTCTAAGAAAAATTGAGACTCTGTGAGTGAAGAAGAAAAAGAGTGGATATTGGCTAGGGACCTTGTAGTTTCCACCTCAAATAATCATGATGGTCACCGTTTACCATGAGCTTTACTACATGCTGGGCTCATGTACTAAGGCTCATGTTTTGTATCAGTCATCTGGGGATCATTATTATTATTTTACATTCCAGAAAAAGAAACTGAGGCTCAGAAAAGTGGAGCCATTTGCCTGAGGCCACCCAGAGTGCCAAGTAGAGCCTAACATCATACTGTCTGGGTCCAGGGTATGTGCACCTAATCACCAGGACGTACCAAGAAAAACAGGCATTTGGGTGTGAGGAGACATATGCAGAGAGATAGTCATTTCTTCTTGAACCCAGACTTGTGGGCATGACCTCTTGGGTTCTTTAAGACCAGAGCTTCATGAATAGAATGTGCATCCAAATCATCTGAGGACCTTGAGAAAATGCAGAAGCAATTCCTGGTGGCCCAAGGTTCTGTACTTCCAACAAGTTCCTGGGTGATGCTCAGGCTGGTGGTCTGAGGACCACACTTTGAGTGGCGAAGCCTTGAGCCACTTTCCAGACTCGTCCCACCTCCCTGGAACTGTCTCCTGGCTCCAGATACGTGGGCAAGTGGTGTTGAGATCATTCATTGCTCACGAGGAATACCCACAAGTTACAGGGCCCTGGGAAGAAATGCCACAAGCACAGGAGCCAATAGGAGAACTCTGCAATGCGATGAAACCAAGCCAAGGAGAGCTTTGCTCCTGCTGTTTTCCTCAAGGAAGAACCCACTTCCTGCAACAAGTTAAGTCTGGGGCTTCTAGAAGGACCAAGAGATGAGCCTCAGACCCAGAAGGCCATGGAGAGTTTGATGCTTTGGGGAAATTGGCCCTGCATCCCCATCTTCAGTGTCTCGGGAACTGGTGGGTCATGAATTTTGTTCTCTGCTTCAAAGATGATGAGGACAATGATGATGATGATAAAGGAGAGAAAGAGGAGGAGAAAGAGAAGGAAGAAAAAGAAGAATAGAGAGAGGAGGGGGAGGAAGGGAAGGAGGAGGAGGAGGGGGAGAGAGGCCACTAGAGTTTACTGAACACCTACTACATGCTGTCACTGTTCTAAGGTCTTTACATGCCTGATCTTATTTAACCTTCAGCAATACATTACCAGGGTTGTACTCTTTTTTCCCCATTTTACAGAGGAGGAAACTGAGCTCAAAGACACTGAGTAATGTGCTTAAGCCCATATAGTTGAGAGATGACGGATCTGGGATGGAAACAGAAATTCCTTCATCCCATGTCTTTGAAGGCACGCAATCCATGGTGAGCCTCTTCCGCTGGATTCAGATGTAGTCTTGGGATTCTTCCCATCTGGAGTAAGAGGTACAAACTATCAGGTATAAAATAAGCTACAAGGATATATTGCACATGGGGAATATAGCCAATATTTTATCATAACTATAGATGGCGTATAACCTTTAAAAACTGTGAGTTACTATATCGTACTTCTGTAACTTAGATAATATTTTACAGTAACTATACTTCAATTTAAAAAATGAATAGAAAAAACAATTAAAAAAAATTCTTCCTGCCTGGACACTCCCCCGCTCCCAGCCATCCCCCCGTCCCAGGTTCCTCTGGAGTCAGGATACAACAAAGAAAGAGAAGGAGACGTCTGTAGAGACGTACTGTGGAAAAGAACACTTTGGAGTAAAAAAAAAGCCAGTATGTATTTCCATGGCAGCCCTACCCCTTACCTGTAAGCCAGTTCTGTTCTAAGACTTGTTTGGAAAAATACAACTTTTCCAATGTGATTAGCATATAAGCAAACAATCTGAGCATGATGGGAATTTTGTGTTTGCTTGTATGCAATGTTGTCCTTGAGAAACACTAGGTGAATGCAAGACACTGCACTCAGCGGGGTCAAGCCACATAGGGACACAAATGTCTCACACGGGTGCACACGCCTGTGCGTGTGTGCAGACACACACACTCATCTCAACATCTACCTCAGCTCACCTCTTGGGTTAGGAGCCACATTTGTCCACACCTGGTGTTAAGACTTTCTTCCCTGTTTTGGACACAACCTTCCTTCCTCTGTGTCCTCCCCACTCATAAGCAAATTTCCGGTCTTTTTCAAGATGAAGTGCCATATTTACTGTAGTATATATGTATTTTCTGTCCATTTAATGTGTGTAAAACTGAGCTGGTTTTTATCTTTTTTTTTTTTAATGCGTTACTGGTGATGGTTTGAGAGTTGTGTTCCTATCCTGATTTTTTTTCCGTAAGCCCTGTGGTTTCTATTGTGTGATTTTGCATAGCACGGTGATCTTTGGAGCCATATATTACCTTACGGCAGAACTGCCTGCTGTTGCTTGGGTTAGTCACCTGGCCTTCTGGGAGCCTTAGTTTCCTCACCTGTAAAATGGGCATAGTCATGCCCATCTCACAGGGGATAGTTAAAAGAGCCCCGGACTTGGAGTCTAGGGACTGGGTCACAGGCCAGGCTCTAAGACCCACGGGGCTACCTCAAGGACTTTGGTTCCCCTGGGACCCTCTTAGCATCAGCTTCCTGGGCTGTTGAAGAGGGACCACCTCCTCAGCCCCGTCCACCTCACAGAACAGCTGGGCGGCTTGGAGATGGGCCGTCAGATGTCCACAGGCTTTGAGAACTCAGTGGTCAGTGTTATCAAGTTAATTTTTAAAGTTTGGAAGAAAAAGCCAGAAAGGTGTGAAGGAAAAATGTGAAGCTCCACGTATTCTAACCATCATTCATCTCTCAGTAGATTTAATTCTACCCCTTGTCCTTGATGTGTCCATGCTGGGTGACATTGTGCCATATATGTACACATATATATGTATGTATATATATATATATATATATATATATACACACACACATATATGTGTGTATATATGTATGTTTCACTCAACATTATGTCATGAGCATGCCATTTCCCCTTTATTAAAAATGCTTTGTAGACATTTGTTTTAACGCGTGCATAAATATTTCATCATAAGGACATCCTATAATTTAACCATTTTTGCAGTGTTGGACAAATTTTTTTTAAAGTCAAATAATGCCATGATTAATGTCTGTTTATATTAACCTGTTTTCATTTCCTGATTATTTTCTTGGGCCAGATTCCCAAAAGCAGAATTACTGAACGAAGTAGATGAGTGTTTTTAATACATTTTCAAACACGAGCACAATCAACGATTTGCTTTTGGTGAAGGTGCTTCTAACAGCATTTGAGGGAGTCCATTGTGCTACACCATCCCCAGTACCAAGTATTATTGCTGTTTAAAAAAATTTTTATTGGCGTATAGTTGATTTACAATGTTGTGTTTACTTTTTAAAATCTTTGTTCAGTTAACTTTTTAGATGACCTCTCACTGTTTCGATTACATTGATTAATTCTAAATCTATTTCTTTACAGATTTTTTTTTACTAACAATTTCATAAGTTAGAGCCCCTGAGTGAACATCTCCATTGGATATCAGAGCTTGTCCTTCTGAATGAGCGGGAAGACATACCCTCCGCTGCACCACTGAGACGCCTGCCACCAGCCTTCACGATCAGGTCCGCTGGAAGGCCGGTGGCCTCAGGGGAAGGGGGTTAACTTTCCACTTTGCAGCCGTCTGAGCATTAAGGTTGTGCTGGCACTGGGGGACCTGCATGGGGATTGCTGGTCTGGGTTTGGGGGCCAGACAATCTGGGGCTGGGGGAATGATTTGGGAATCGCTGTCCTCTGCATGGTACCTGGTCACTGCTTCTGGGCAAACCTTGCCCAAAGGCAGAGTTCAGATTCTATGCGGTGTGACGGGCCCAAAGAACATTTCTGTTTGCATAGAGGATTATATAAATAACAAACAGATTGTAGCCCCAATATGTCTTTTCAAAATTTATATGAAATGGCAGAGTTGGGGGTGAAAAACTTAGGGTGACTGGCTGTGGCAGTGTACCCTCACCCGGGGTGACTTTTTATGACTCCCTTCGGCTGTAACCTCTGGGAGGCGTCTTTTCTCTCCATTCAGCCGGCTCACCAGACATGCTTTTCCTTCCCAGGACTACATCCATCATGTGCCCAAATTCAGGAACTGTCTTGGTATTTATCAATCAGCCAGAAAGCAGATCTAGTGCCTAGAAGACACCTCATTAATTTTGCAAGTTTGATTTATTCCCTGTTTAAACAATGAATTAAATTCCATGCAAGGGGAAAGAAAAATCAATTAAAGCAGTCCTCTGTCTGGGACAAGTTTGAGCTTTGGGAAGCGGTAAGTGCTGCCACCGGGGGGCCACGGAGCTGGTAGAAAGATGGTGGCATTTGGAGTCAAGAGACCCAAGTTCAAGCCCAGCAGGGTGACCTTGGGCAAGTCAGAAGCCACCGACCTCCAGGGTTTTCACCTGCGTGTGATGATTAAAAAGAAGCAACTCTGTGACCAGCACAACGGGGGTATCGCAGCCCGCCTTCCTTTTACATCGGTTTTGGTGTAACCAACCTTATTTGTAAGGTTGCATAATGTATATACAAAATGTATTTTGTAAATGTACATGTATATTTTATATATATACAAATAACATATGTATGTATTGGTATATGATATAGATCACATATATTGATACATAGATACATACATATGTATACATGTATTTATTAACATGATATATATCAAAATGCACCATTTCTTTCTCCATGTTTTACTTTTAGCTCTAATTATAAATTATAGGCAGACCACTTTTTAAAATGAAAGAACAGTTTTTTGGGGTAAAATGTTAGTGATTTCTCCATTGCTTCCTCTATCAAAATGCTTTTCAAGGAAAAATCTAAAAAGTGAAATTAAAAAATCTGATCAAGCCATAGTTTCCATCATCACGCTGGCTGGGTTGGAGTAATCTTAGCAGGAGACACAGACAAAACAGATGCTAAGATAAACCCGCCGCCAGAAGAAGCAGCACAAGGGCCAGATAAAGGCTCCTGGTGACAGATGCAGCATCTAAACTGCAGCTTTGTGGTCAACGAACGGCTGCAGACTTTCTCTGTTTACTGTAATACCGACAACTCATTTGTGCTTTTATGGTGACAGCAGTATTTCTCTCTCCAGGCAGATGGCCGTGTTCATGTTCATTTAGCTCCAGCAGGCTGTCCAGCGTGGGGCTGGCTTGCTTCCTCTTCCGGAGCTAGCTGCTTGGCTAATTGAGTTTGGCTAGTCCAGGCCGTGATGCACTGAGCCGGAAGTGGCTGCCTGGGGCATCACCTGTAGGTGAGGTCGGGGGAGGAGACCAGTCCCTGGGAGGGTAACCAGACTGAGAAAATCCTAGCAGGACACAGCAGGACCCTGGGGTAGGGCCACCTTCCCCTAGGGCACGGCACCCAGGGACCCCGAGACATTTAGGGGCTCATGAAGATGTTTTAGCTCCTTTTAGAATCAGATGGAAGAATGGCTTGGAGGTGAAAGACAGCAAGGTGTGTCAGGAGCTCTGGGTAGCTTCCTGTGTCCCCACTGGCATCTCTCCTTCAGCTACTGTACTGACTCTCTCATTCCTAATTGCCTAAACTGCTCAAAAGAATGCCAGAGTCTCCTCACCGGCCCGTCCTCGCACCCCCTCCATCTGCGTCCCACCCTCTGCAGAGGCGCTGCCGGTGAACTTCGCCACGGACCTCCGAGTGTCCACATCCCGTGCACTGTCTCAGCTTCTCATTTTACCTGATTCTCAGAGGCTTGAAGCACTAACTAAAGGATCTGTCGTGTGATCTTTTAATCAACAGCTTAATTGGAGCTTCTCCAACTTTTCCACCCAGATTCCACTAAAGGTGAAAACCAGGGCTTGAATCCCCGCTGCGTGGCAGCAAGGTTGAAATTTACTTAGAGCTCGTGTTTTACCTTGAAAACTCTTTTAAGTTCTGCATTTTTCTCCAGTGTATGTCTGTATCTTCTTAGAAAAATAAGTGCGCCCCTGGCAACTCTCTGGGCAAGACTGACACTCCAGGAAGACAAGCTGTGTTTTCCCTGGGTTTTGCCTGCTGCCTGGAACCAGGGGCCAGGACTGGGGTGAGGCTGGCCAGGAGTCCGGGGCCCAAGATGTCAGGAGACCCCCATTTGCTGCCAATCCCGGGCTCGCATGACTCTGAAGGTGACATCTCCTTACACTGTGCACCCGTGTCTTCCTCAGCCTCCTCCCAGCCCAGCCCGGGCCCCACTATGAACCCCACTTTGAGAGATGGGAGCAGACCCTCCGGAGTAAAAGTAACAGGTGGTGCCAGATGGCTACCCCTCTACTGCACCGCCAGCCGCCCCCAGTATCATTGCAGGTGCCTCAAGGCAGCTGAGGGTCTCACAGAGCCTCTTCAAAGACCTCGTGTGGGACTAACATAGAGACAACTGGTCATTCTGGGTGTCAGCATCGTCTCCTGTATTTTTTCACTTTCACCAAATCGTTACTAAAAGACCATCCAGATGCCAAGCTGGACACTGGGGACACAGCAGTGCCCAGATGGACGAGGTCCCTCTCAATGTCTGGCATTCAGTAGCTTCGATGTTTTGTACAAATAAAACCAGACGGGAAGGTAGAAAAATGCGTCTGTGTTTGGGTGCAGCTGGGGTGTTCCTGGGCACACCCGGCTCCCCAGTTCAGCATTTACACAAGTAGTTGATCTTTGGGGTTTTTGGGGGTTTTAAAAATAAATTTATTTATTTATTTTTGGCTGCATTGGGTCTTCGTTGCTGTGCGTGGGCTTTCTCCAGTTGCTGTGAGCTGGGGCTACTCATTGCGGTGGCTCCTCTTGTTGCAGAGCACGGGCTCTAGGCGCTCTAGTTGTGGCTCGCTGGCTCTAGAGTGCAGGCTCAGTAGTTGTGGCTTAGATGCTCCCCGGCATGTGGGATCTTCCCGGACCAGGGCTTGAACCCGTGTCCCCTGCATTGGCAGGCGGATTCTTAACCACTGCACCACCAGGGAAGTCCCAGAAATAGTTGGTTTCTGGGGGCACTTGCCCCAAGAGCGAAAGGGGTGCTGTGTCAAACAGACTTTGAAAATGCCGGATAAGTTGGGGCCCTGGAGAGGTTCACGACCTACATGTATAGATTAGATTCTGGCTACTCCGGCGGGTCGACTCTGTCTGGCGTTTCCACATTTGACCTGCAACATCTGTTAACATCTGACAGGTTCCGCCTGGTCCACTTCCGGAAAGGTTGGTCTGTAACTTCTCCTGTGAGGTGGTGGGCACAGCACCTTCCTCATTCGTCGCTCTCCGGGGACCAAGCTTCCTTCCTTCCTCCTTGTGAAAACGTGTGAAGCTGCGTGGATGCAGCTTAACTGTGTTTCGGGGGATTGTGTGACCATGGCCGAGGCTGCTGGTACCGAGCCCACCCAGAGGCACTGCTGCTGGGAGCTTAGGGATGATTTAGGGATGAGGAGGATTTTCCTACTGCAGAGAGCTTCGGCATAGCCCTAAAATGACAATAATCAGCCAGAAACATGACAAACAACAAAAACAAAACAGAATGAGGAGGGTCCGGGGCAGTGGTGGCGTTGGGCGGGGTGGACCACAGGAAAGAAAACAGAAACGTCACGCAAAGAAAGGTAATTTAGACGTAAAATGGAAATAATACCAGAGACTCACCTGGGAGGCTTTGGAGTTTCAGGAAAGGAGTCCTCACTTCCTGCTGTAGAATCCTCTGGAGCTTTGAAAAAATGCTGAGCTGCCTGGCTCCAGGCGGGCCTAGGGAGGGCCCCAGACAGGGGTGGGATCTGAAAGCTCCCCCAGGCTACTGTGCCCTGAAGTCAAAGCTGAGAGCCCCTGCTTTCCCAGCGCGGTGGGAACGGAAGCTGTGTGGATCAATGCCCTCTTGTCTTTTTTCTTATTCCTTTTGTTTCAATGAATTTTTTTTGCGTCTTATTAAATGTTTCTCAGATGACAAATCGAGACTCACATCTCCATCCTCCCAGTCTTTTATGTTGTTTTTCTATTCCTAGTTCTCATCCCGCTTTGTAAAGGTCTTTGCTTTGCTGTTTTTCTCTTCTAACTTCTCCCCAACCCCTACACACATGCACACACACGCACGTGCACACAGAGACACATGCATGTGCACACAGAGACACACGCACGTGCACACTCACGCAGGCATTTCTGCGGTGCCCTCAGTACGCACAGACGAACTGTGGACTAATAGCCCCCAGGTCCACAGTTGCGAGGCTAATTTTGACTGGGCTGCTGCAGCCTCTCTGGGAAGCTAGCTATAGAAACCCTATGAAGATGGCAGGATCCTACATAGCTCTGGCGTCTCCGTCCTTCCTGCAAGGGCCCACAGTGCTAGAGTGACCCTGGGCAGCTCTGAGACGCGGATACTCCTGGGCCGGTGGGCCTATTGCCCTTTCTCCTCGAGGCTTCTTAGCTTGTATCTGTGTTGCTGTGTTCCTTGGCAGGTCAATGGCCAGAGTGTGCAGGGCCTCCCTGGGGTCCCACCCTGCAGCTAGACCGGCATTTCTCCTCCGCGGACGTGTAATGGTGTCTGGAGATATTTGGGGCTGTCCCGTTGGCGGCAGTAGGGGTGCTTCTGGCATCTGGTGGGTAGAGGCCAGGGACACCTATTCAACATCCTGCAGTGCCCGGCACAGCCTTCACCACGGAGGATGATCTGGCCCAAACCCCGGTAGGACCCAGATGGAGGAAACGTGACTTAGACCACAAGGTCCTTGACAGCTGGTTAAGTGTCTCTCCCTTCCTTGGCAGCCCTAGAATTGATAATTGCAGAATTTGGGATAGGATAGGATCGAATCAACCTCAGTGATTTGGGTACAATGATTATTGATTTCATATATGTCTTTAAATTACGTCACTTTGCTTTCTTAAGTCAAATATGTGAAAAGTGGCAACATTATGTATTTGCAATATTTGGGAAACCAGTATCACATGCCACGAATAGACAGGACCCCTAGAAATAAGTGCAAAGAAGGCTCAGCCAAAGTTATTCACGTGTCCGGCTGGAGGTGGTTGTCTGTGCAGATTCTGAGCACAAGGCTCCCTTTTTTGCGGTTGCTCTTATTTGAGTGTCAGAAGAGGGTTAAACAGGCCAGTGCCCTGTGGAGGCTTTCTCCTTGAAGGAGGGAGGGCCCGCGGGAACGAGCTTGCTTGCCCTGCGAGCCGATCTTCCCTCCTGCCCTGCCTGCGTGCCGCCTGCGTCTTCTTGGGGGCTTCTCTGGTGCATACATCACGTGCGGGGAGACCACAGCCCGCTCTTCTCAGGCGGATGAGGGGGCGGGACCCCCATGCTGGGGGATTCTAGAAGGGAAAGCGGGCGCATTCACCCCCCAGCTCTGCAATCTCAAGCAAGTTATTCAAACTTTCTGAGCCTCAGTTTCCTCACCTGTAGGATGGGGGTGTGGCCATACCTACTCCTGGCATCGGTGTGAGTGTTTGGTGAGAGAACAAAACACACGTCCCGAGCCCCGTTCAGTGCTAAGCCTGATCACTGCTGAATGCTTTCACACTCTTATCGTGATGCATCATCAGAAGAGCTGAAGATATTTTCCACTACGATTTTAAATAATAAATGCCCACATATTTTTAAGGCGTTTGTACATTACATATGCACACGTGCACCCTCACAGGCAGGCTCTAAAAGTTCTGAAAGTTCTGAAACTGTCCTGCCTGGTCTCCAGATCCTTCAGGACTGTGGATGAAGGTTTGCTTTCCCAGCCGGCTTCCTCCTTTCGCATGTGACCCTCAAATGTCCCTGGAGGACAGTGCCCTTGTGCTTGAGGGACCCAGATCTTTCTTCTCAGCCCTGAAGAAATTTCCCAAGAGGCCTGGACAGCGTTGGAGTCCATGAGCCTGGGGGGGGGTGTCGGCCAAAGCTGCTGGAATCAAGACCCAGGAGGCTGGAACATCACGTCTGAGTCCCCTGCCCCGTCCCTTGCCCCGTGTCCCCAGCCAGGCCTCCACACTCAGCCCAGCCCCCAAAGCCCCCCACAGGGTCTCCCTGACCAAAGAAAGCCCTGGCAGAGCCTGTTCCAGTCGGTCAGGGAGCCTGCACTAGGCCTGGAGGAGGGGGCATGTTTCCTGAGTTGGGAGCCCACCTGCCCTGCTCTGAGGTGGAGGAATGGCATTTGGACTTGAGGTGCAAGAAGGCATTCCACTGCTGTGGGTTTAAGTCCCCAAGAGTTAAATGCTTTTGAGAGATGACATCCTTATCTATGAAATGAGGATGATAATCCTCCCCATCTCCAGGATTTAGTGGGACAGCATATTCAGACACTTTGCGTGGAGGCTGGGACACAGTGAAGCTGCAAGTAATGGCAGCTACTACGCATATTTTTAGGTCACATGGAGCTTGACCCACTGGAAAGAGACCAGCCCAGCCCATAGCAGTTAATAAACAGAAAGGCAAGGGGAACTCTGAACTGGAATTGCTTCTAAAAAGTGAGTGTTCAGGGAGCTACTGGACTCTCTGCTGCCAGGTGGTGATAAGTGTTATGGAGAAAAATGAAGGCGGGGGAGGTGGCCTGGTGGTGGTGGTGTGTGTGTGTGTGTGTGTGTGTGTGTGTTTGTACAATTTAAATGTACGGTGGTTAGTTTCAAAGAGAAGGCAGTATTTGTGTAAAGATCTAAAAATAAAGGAGTAACTCATGGGAATAGCAGGGAGCCTATTTCAAGCAGAGGAAAGAATCAGTGCAAAGGCCCTGAGGCAGGAACGGAGCTGGCATCTGAGACCCGGCAAGAAGGCAGATGGGCTGGAGCAGAGTGGCCTGCAGCAGTGTGGAAAGAGACAGGGACCAGGGCCATGGCCAAGACTTCATGCGATGCAGCACCCTGGGAGGACCAGGAGCAGAGAAGTGACAGAACTTCACCTGCATCTTAATGGGATCCCTCTGGCCACTGAGCTCAGAGACTAGAGGCCAGGGAGCCCAGGGAGGAGATGGTTGCAGTAACAGGGTGAGAGATGGTGTGGGTTGCACAGAGCAGGATCTTCTGAAAGAAGTGCTCATGTACAGAATCTATTCATTGACCAATTCAGAGCCACATAAATGTGGGAAGCAAGGGTGGGAGAGTCCAGGACAACTCCTGCTTTCTGTCACCGAGTCGGGGTCACCGCGTTTCCTGACCTGGCCTCGGGGAGTACCCCCACTCTGCCACCATGGTGGGGGGCTGAGGGAGTGGATGGGGAGGACAGAGCTGGTTGGATGCTCCCGGGGACAGTCGCAAAGGGTGTTCCAGCTGGCGGAACAGGCCTTGAACTTGGGTAGGACAAGCCATTGTTTGGCGAGGGCCGTGGGCCCAGCAGGAGCCAGCACCCCATGGCCTGACGCTGGCCAGCCGCGTAGGGTAAACAGAAATTCAAAGGCTTCCCAGGCTAAGCGGGGCAAGCAGGGACGCGGCTGTCTCCATGTCACCCGTCCCACAGACCTTTGATCAGTGGGGAGGGAGGGTGTCCAGTGTTATCTCAGCTGAGGCCAGAGGGGCCTCCACACAGAGTGGCGCAGGGGGAGGGCAGTTGGGGGGAGGCCGTGGGAGTGGGGACACTCCAAGTGCCCTTGTGGAACGTTCCTGTGGACTGGGTTTCAGCCCTTGGGGAGAGGCGGCTGGGAGGGGCGTCTGGCTGCCGGAGGGGCTGGGGGAGGGGAGTGGTGCTGGTGCAAAGAGAAACCTCTTGAAGTCAGGTGGCTTTTCTGAGCATCTGAGTCCTCCTGGGAAGCAAGTGTTTGGGGAGCCCTAACAGGCGATTATGCATAAATAATCTGGAACGGCAGAGAGAGAAAGGACAGAAGAGGGAGATAAAAACAGACAGGGAAGGACAGGTCAGGGCAGCAGAGACAAGCGTGGCATCACGCGTCCCTCTGTGTCACTCAGCCCACCCGGGGTCACTGAGCACCTGCCTGGAGGTAAACGCCGGCCTCTTGGGGCCCCACCCGGGTCCCTCGTGCTCATCCCACAGCCTGGATTATTCTCTCTTCCCCTCCCCATCTCAGAAATCCTTCCAGACCTAGGGACGGGTCGAGGGCTTCCTCCTACTAGGAACGGGGCCCTTCTCTCCAGCATCTGTCATGAGCCTTGTCTGTCTTACCCGGGCGCCGTGTTTCTCTGTCACGCCCCCCACCCCCGGCCCCTTCCTGCCCTCCTGGGGTGTTTAGCAGTTTCTGGAGATATTTTTGGTTGTCGAGACTCGGTTGTGGGGAGGGGTGCTCCTGGAATCAAGTGGGTGGAGATGAGAGCTGCACACCCTGCAAAGCCCAGGACAGCCCCACCGCCTGCAGGGAACACCCAGACCCAGGGTCAGCAGTGTGGACTCGGCGAAGCACAGGTGCTGAGGCCACTGTGGGCGGGCAGCCTGGGTGAAGCTCGTTGGCGTCCCTGTCGGCTAGCGATCCGGCACTGTCCATGAGCCAGCTGCGTCCTGACCCTCGCATGTGCGATGGCCCCTTCTCCTCTCACAGTCCCAGCAGGAAGACCTGTAAAGAGCCCTGTCTGACAGGCAAGGAGCCGGGGCTGTCCCTGGCCTCGTGGGGCGGGAGGACAGAGGGGGCGATGAGGAGGTGGAGAGCTCCCCGAAGTGACTGACACAAGGCTGCAGCTGACATTTTAAAAGAGCACGTTGCCCAGCCCAGATCTGCTCTGGGGCTGCCTCCCTGCAGCCTTGTCCAGCAGATGCTTTTCGGGGTTCACAGCCATGCTGGATGCAGGAGCACGCCTGCCTTCTTGGAGCCTGTGTTCTCTGGGCTGTTGTGATGCTGCCTTAGACACACAGGTGCCCCCAGATCCTCCCAGTGGAGGACTGGCCAACCCCAGCTGGGCTCTTGGTCAGCAGGCAGCCCACAGCGGTCTGCCCTGGGGGATGGCCTCAGCTGCAGATGGCTGCCTGGTCCAAGGCTATGTCCCTCCCAGGGCAGCCAGTGTCCACTGACTGAAGGTTGCAGGGGTGTAACGGCCTGGCCATCTCAGCCCTGCTTGGGACAACTTCCCCTGGGGTGGGCTGAAGCTGTCATGGAGCTGCACCCCCTGCCCACGCTTCTTCCTCCCCCGCCCTTCCACCAGTGTGGGTCCCAAGGGCCCCGCAGTTAATGGTCCTGGTGTCCACCCTCCTGATCTCAGAGTCTGCTTCCCAGGAGCCCTGGCCAAGGCAATCCCCATTTCTCTCTGCAAACTCCTCCTCCCCAGGCTCTCGACTCCCACACCTGTTCCAAGGAGACAAAAGTGAGCTAAGAACCTACACAGAATCCCGCCGCATCCTCGATCGACCCCTTCCATCACTTCCTATTGCTGTTGTTCAGAATAACATCCAACCTTTACTTGGTCTGTACGCACTGAAATGCCACCTCCTCCAGGAAGCCTGTCCTGACCACTCTGCCCAAACCACAGCCTGCTCTGCTCTCTGTCAGCTCTTCTTTGTTTCCATCACTGCATTGATTACAACTGTGATGATTGTCTCTGTCTATTTGGGGCTGTCTCACTGGGTAGTGAGCAGCCTAAGGGTAGAGACCTGTCTGCTTCACTCCTCATGGCTGGGTCCCCAGTACCTGGAGCAGGTCAGGCACATGGTGGGCCCTCAGGGAAGTCTGTAGCATAAATGAACTGGGGTGGAAACATCCTAAGGTGATCCCCAGAGTCACACCCCTACATCATCCTCTCCTTTTGAGTTCGGACGTGACCTGAGTTGTTTCTCGCCAACAGAATACAACAGAAGGGAATGGGGTATCATTCTCTTCATTAAGTTATTTTATATAAGACTCCATCTCAGCAGGTTGGGTCAAGGCTCTCCTGCTGGCCTTGAAGAAGCAAGCAGCCATGCCGAGAACTGCCCACAGAGTGGGTACGTGGCAGGGAGGTGCGGGTACATCTAGGGCCAGAGGGAAGCCTCCAGCTGACAACCAGCAAGCAGCAGGGACCTCAGCCCTACAACTGCAAGGAAATGGATGAGACCAGCAACCACACCAGTGAGCCTGGAAGTGGACCCTTCCCCAGACGAGTTTCTGAATGAGAACACAGCCCACCTGGCACCTTGATTGCAGCTTTTTGAGGCAGGTGTAAAGAACCCAGCTAAGCCATGTCCAGACTCCTGACCCATGGAAACTCATAAATGTGTGTTCTTCTAAGCCACTAAGTTTGTGATAACTTGTCAGGCAGCAATAGAAAATGAACACAGTTGTAGTTAGAAAAGAATGGATGTAAATGTCACATGTATACCAGCAGACATTCATCGGATGGTATTGTTGTTACATCAGTTTATCCATCCACCCATCCACCCATCCTTCAGAGTGAGGGTTACCACAGGAAGTTCTGTATCTTGCTGATGTTTGACCAACGAAATCTGGAATGCCAGGTGTATATGGACTCCATCTTGAGTTGTCCTATAGTCTTCACACTATTAGCAGACTGTAAACTTTGTGACCAGTGTTGAGAAGTTGTCAAGGGTCTTACCATCTAAATGTGATCTCAGGAAAACTAAATATGTGTGTGTATACCTCTGTGTGTGCATGTGTGTGTATGGGCATGTGTGCGCTTGTGTGCGTGTATGTTTACCCATGAAGTTAGTCAAGGGCAGGCTGGGTGAGACACCCAGTATTGTTTTTCCCCCCATCCACTTGGCTCAGTCCTGAGTGGCCACAGGTTGAGTAAGGGAACAAGGGAGCTTCCAATGGGCTCAGACTTCTGGCTGGCCATCAGCATGGATAACAGACACAGACGTCAAATGTCTACAGCAAATGTGAGACTATTTAGGTACAATTTAGTGAGTCATCCCGCAGACATAAACATTTTAATCGGAATGACAATTTTTTCAAACAATTTGACAATGCTCACACATGCTGAACAGATGGGCTGGGCTCGGGGCCCAGCAAGTGCGCTTCTGGGGGACGGAACCCCGGCCAAGGCTGGCTGGCCTGCTGGAGGGGCAGAGTGGACGATGAGCCCCCGTCCGACAGCAGAGTGGCTCCTGGGAAGACCCCAAGTCCCCACTCCCAGGGGAGCCTGCCTGCAGTTTCAGGCACCTCTGTTTGATGTCCCAGTGATGCTGGTGACATCAGGGGAATTCTTGATGGAAGGAGGCCATTCATGTATTCATTCATCTATTTGGGGAATTTGCCGAGTGCCTATTATGGGCTGGGCACTGTAAGGTGTGTGTGTGTGTGTGTGTGTGTGTGTAGCCTAATGCATTATGAACGTCTCACAGTTTCTGTATTTGGAATCCACAGGCGTGTGAGGCTGGCCTAGAAGCAGCCCCATGGCAAAGATCTTGGTCACCTGTTTGTTTGGGAGGTGATTCTAGGAAGCTCCCGTAGGGTGTGGGGAAGTGAGGGGAGGAAGGGCAGGAGGCAGACACGGTGCGTTGATGAACGGCCACCCTGCAGGCAGCTGGGGCTCCATCTCTCTGGAGCCCTGTGACATGGTGTGGGACTAATTTTTATAGCGACACAGCCAAACATTTTTGGAGATGGGATTCGACCCTAAGTCTGTCCTTCTCTGAGACTGTATTTGTCAGGGCTCTCCAAAGAAACAGAACCAATAGGATATTTATAATGGAAAATTTATCGCAGGAATTGCCCCATGTGGTTATGGGAGCTGAGAAGTCCCATGATCTGTGGTCAGTGGGCTGGAGACCAGGAAAGCCGATGACATAATTCAGTCCTAGTCTGAACGCGTGAGAATTGGTGGGGGTGGGGGATGGGAAGGTTAGGGGATTGATGGTGTAAGTTCTGGTCTGAGTCCAAACAGCCAAGAAACAGGAGTGCCAGTCAAAGTCTCAGCTCAAGTAGAAAGAGGGGATTCGCCCTCCCTCCGCCTTTCTATGCAGACCCTCAACAGGTTGACGGATGCCCACCTGCAGAGGTGAGGGTGAGCTTAGTCTACTGATTTGGATGTTAATGTCTTCCAGAAACACCTCCATACACACATCCAGAAATAAGGTTTTATCAGCTATCAAGGCATCTCTTAGTCCAGTCAAGTTGACACATGAAATTAACCATCACAGAGACCAATGTCTTAACACTGTGGCATAAAACTTCTCCCCGGTCCATCCCCAAACTCAGTTTATAGTGGAGAAAAAAGCAGTGGCATCATACTGGATGCAACTCATTTCAGGCTATATTTCCTTTCCCTTGATGACACATGCATTGGGAAAAGGTCGTGAGTGACTGTGTGACCCCCATGCGTATAGGGGAGATGTTCTGTAATAAATAAGCTGGCCGTCTCCTCTGAGCAGGGGTGAGCCGTGTCCTCTCTCCCCGGGTCGGGTTTTCTGAGTCTAGACACTTCCCAATTTATCTCTAAATATAATCACCAGTTACCTGCGTCCCCCCCTCCCAAGCAAGTGGAATGGTTTTGCACTTTAATCACCCATTGAGTTTCCAAAATTAATTTCCTGTTAGAAATAAATATTGCACTATGAATTATAAATCAGACCAGGAGGTAATTTATAGAGAACGTGTAAATTAAAATTTCGACTGTTCTTTTCTGTAGCGAACGGAAGTGGGAGCAGTCAGAGGGTCTCTGGGGTTGAAGGTCTGTAGCTTCTCGAGGGAGGTCGGGTCTGAATGGTTGCGACGTGGGCAGGAGGCTCTGGCTGCTGGGCCGCTTGCCTGTAATCAGCTGCTGCTATTTCATGTGATTCCATTCAAGCAGCTGTTGAAGCTTGTCCACTGCGTGCTGGCCATTGGGTGTAAATAGTGAACAGCAAAATACCGGCCCAGGACACGGGGTCTCCTAGTCGTGGTCCCCTGGGAGGCGGCTGCAGAGATAAGGACTCCGGGAAACCCTTGTGTTGCCCTCGCTTTGGGCCCACCCTGAGGATTGTCCTCAGTGTTTGCTCGTATCAATTTGTTTAATCCTCACGATAACTGGACAGTAGGTTCTATCATTAGTGCCGTTTCCTACAGGTGGGAAAGGAGGCGCAGAGAACACCAGTAACTCCCACCTAGCTGTCCCCTGTGTGTATCCTCCCAGCTTCACAACCAAAAGAAACCCCTTCCGTCCAGCTCCAAATACAGCTATTTTAGAGAAGGGCCCTGACTAGCTTGGCCAAGGTGCCTGCCCACTGCTGGGCCCACTGCTGTGACAAGAGGAACCAGTGCTGTGACAGGCCCATGGCATTGAACGGAACCAAGATGTGGGACAGGAACATTGGGTGCCGGCCACTGCATCCTCCAAGAGGTGCACTAGAAGTGGCTTCTGCTTCTTGAGGGGATTGGGGGAGTTACACCAAGGACAGTCCTGAAAGAGACACCCATCTTAGTGAACGGAAGCCCCCTAAACCAAGGGTGGGATTCCCACCGCCTCGCCAGCCCTGCCTTCCTGGCCTTTAGGGATTGATGGTGGAGGCTGAGCCAGCACCTGGGGAACGTTGCTGGCCTGGGGCTCCTGGGAAATGCAGTAGAAAGCTGGATGGATGCAAACGTTGGCCGGAGGGGGGAGTCTAACTATCACCACCCCTCCTCCTTCTCCTCTTCCCTCTTCATTAGCATAAAAGTCCATTGAACCCATATTATGGCTCAAGATGCTCCAGAGCAGAGCCCATTCTGTGCATTATATCATTGCATCCTCACAGCGAACCCTCAAAATAAGCTCTACGACCTTCATTTTAGCTCGGAGGGCAGAGCTGGCCACCAGGTCTCTCCGACTCCAAGCCCATGTTCTCTTCTCTACACACAAGACAGTCTTGCCTCACTTTCTAACACATGCAAACAATCGACCCGCTTGGAAGCGTTTCCCATTATGGGGGTCCACCTCCCATATGGTGAACGGACCAGCACGGTCCACAAGCATGTGGCCGGCTGTGGCCAGAACAGTTGGGCAGAACATCTGGCTTTCTTTCTTGCCCAATTTTTCTCGGTGCATAAATTCCCTTTTCTTGGCTTCTTTCATCTGGCCCCAGGCCTGGTCCCCCGGGGACACAGAGAACCAAAGCAAATATTTACCTGAGCCCGACTTGGCTTCAGTTTAGGTTAAAAAGCCTTTTTAAAATGTAGAAGTGGAAACAGCCAGACCCTCGGGGTTATATCCTCCAGGCCCCAGTCCTGTTGGTAAAACAGAACAGAGAACGAACTCTGAGAGGTCGCCACTTGTAAGGGCTGGTGCTCCAGGCATTAGGGCTGGCAGATGTTGCTTTGGCTGTGGTCTCAGTGGTCGGAAGGCACCCTTACTGGGGGTGGCTCTGGGCGGGGTGAGGGTGGGGTGAGCTGTGATGGGGCGACAAGGACCAGAGAAACTCGAGATCCCGAGTTTTAGCAATTCGGGGCTCCAGACCAGGAGTTGAAACTTTCTAGCTAGTGACTGAAGCTTTGGGCAAATCAGTCTCTACTGTTAACCCCTGAAGGGGTCATGCTTGCAGATTTGCCCTTTGGGGAAACAATTTTTTGTTCATTGTGGTAAAATATATATAACATAAAGTTTATCCATTTAAGTGTACCGTTTGATGGCACTGAGTACATTCTCACCGTCATGTAAGCGTCATCCCTGTCCATCTCCAGGACTCTTTCATCTTCCCAAACCAAAACTCTGTCCCCACTAAAGACGAACTCCCCACCCCACCTTCTCCCTCTGGCCCCAGCACCCACCATTCTGCTTTCTGTCTTTATGAATTTGGCTACACCCAGTAGCTCCTTGCTCTAGATTGAATGTTTGTGTCCCCCAAAATCGTATGTTGATAACCTCACGCCCAAGGTGGTGGTGTTAGGAGGCGGGGCCGGTGGAGCTCATCACGTCATCATCTCGGGAACGGGATTCGTGTCCTCATAAGAGGCCCCACCCTCTCTCCGTGTAGGGGCGCAGCGGGGAGTTGGCAATCTGCAGCTCAGCCCAGAACTCGGCCGTGCTGGCACCTGCTCTGGAGCTATAAGAAATGAGTTCCTGGGGCTTCCCTGGTGGCGCAGTGGTTGAGAGTCCGCCTGCCGATGCAGGGGACACGGATTCGTGCCCCGGTCCAGGAGGATGCCACATGCTGTGGAGCGGCTGGGCCCGTGAGCCATGGCCGCTGAGCCTGCACATCCGGAGCCTGTGCTCTGCAATGGGAGAGGCCACAACAGTGAGAGGCCCGTGTACCGCAAAAAAAAAAAGAAAGAAAAAAAGAAATGAGTTCCTGTTGTAAGTCTTCCTGGCTGAAATGTTTAGGCAGAATTTTCTTAACCTTCCAAAAACATGCCTGGGCTTTACTGAGCCCACCTTAGGTGAGCCAACATTTCTTAGCCTGAGAGATGATTTGCTCATTGAGGGACCAAACAGAAAGATCACGGGTGCATTTACAGTGGGATAGCCACATTCTTGAAGGATGAACACTCAGGGCTGAGCGTGTGATGAGTTTCTGTTTTTGTAACCAAGAATCAGAGGCGAACTTCTCACGAGAGATCCCGACACTAATTGGCTGATTGTAAGAGACAGCAGCAAAAAGGTCGTGGAAACTTCCCACGTCTCCAGCCTGCTTTCAAGATATCTTTCCATGCTCTTGTCTCCCTGGGCCTCGTCAATAGCTCTGGGCCATAACATGAGCTTAAATAAGTTCTGACCTCCAGTTCGTTTGAAACACTGACACAGTGTTCCGTACAGAGCAAATCAACAAGCCCTGGGAGTGACTCCAAGTGGATGTGACTCTGGGTCCTGTCCCAAGGCAGGATTTCTGAGATCGAAGAAGAAAGTTCCAGAAGGGCAGCAATGCTGTGCTCACAGGCTCCCGCAAGCACCACCTTCTCTCAGGGCTGCATCATTCTGCCAGAGTCTGTCTTTTCTTGGCTGAAGTTCTCTCCCTGCAAGACACACTCGTCCCTTGGTATTCCCAGGGCATTGGTTCCAGGACCCCACCTTGGGCATCAAAATCTGAGGACCCTCTCAAGTCCCTTATATAAAATGGTGCAGTATGGCATATAATCTATGCTCATCCTCCCGTGCACTTTAAATCACCTCTAGATTACTTATGATACCTTATATGATGTGAGTGCTATGTAAATAGCTGTCAGCTCATGGCAAATTCAAGTTTGGCTCTTTGGAAATTTCTGGAATTCCCACCCCCTCCCCCAACATTTTTGATCTTTGATTGGTTGAGTCCAAAGATGCAGAACCTGGGGATATACGGGACCGTTCTACATCTAACAGGGAAGGAGTGGCACTTATTGACTTTTGCCACCCACATTTCTCAAAGTGCACCCCACAGGCCACCTGCTCACATTCCTCCCTCCCTCCCTCCCTCCCTCCCTTCCTGAGACCTGGAGTGCAGACCTTGCCCAGAGATGTTGCAGCATCTCCCCTCACGGCTCTTCTGATCCAGGGCTCACGGAGTTAACAGTACTAAGTGTGGAGGTGAGCAGAGAGGCGGGCCGCCCTCCAGGGAGCGGGGATGCTCTGGAACCAGGTTGCCCGCTGTGCGTCCTGGAGGAGCTTCCCGAGCAGGAGGCTCACTGCCTGTGTCGGGCACCTGGTCCGGGGAGACTGAAAGGCCCAGGCCAACCAGCACAGACGCCTCCCTGGAAAGGCTGCCCTCGTGAAGCCCCAGCAAATCACTGCCAGTGCCCACCCGAGGCCCTTCGGTATGTGAGCTCTGTTGTCTTTGAGGCCTAGAGAAGGAAGCAAGACATCCTCTTATTCTTATTCTAAACAGCCAATAGTCCACCTGATAAAAGGGAGGCACTCTTAGGCCCTTCCGGAACCTTCCAGAAGGAGCTCTCCAAAACACCATGGCCCCAGCAACAGGAGCTGGGGCCCCAGGAGGGCATGCGGGCGTCAGGGACCCCGTCTCTGCAGGGCGACGTCCTCTGTTCTTGTGTCACCTCCCGCTGCTTGTGTCCTTCAGAACACTGGCACAATTATTAGGGCATAAATCATCTTCTTTATCTCCTAGTTCACGTCCTTAGACTGCAAACTCCACGGGGCCAGGGCCACGACTCTTTCATTTGCGGCTCTGCCCCCAGTGCCTGGTGCCCAGCAGCCCTTCAATAGATACTAATTGGCTCAATAAGTAAAGGGCGTGATTCCCAAAGCCTCTGCCCATTTACAGAGTCCCAGAATGCAGTCCTCACATCTTTCTCGAGGGCCCGCTATGTGCCAGGAACATGGCCAGACATGGGATCCGTAGGATAACAAGAGCCCTGCACGGTCCCTGCCTCTGGGAGCTGAGTGATACCATGGAACTGACACAGGTTTGGGAATCAGGGACACAGGAGCTTGAACATCATAGGTCGGTCACTTAACTGCGTGCCTTTGGGCAACGAGCACTCAGTTAAGCCTCAGTTTCCCTGTTTGTAAAATGGAAAGAATGGTGGCATCTACTTCATGAGGTCGTCGGGCAGATTGGAAAGAGCGTCTGTAACGCATTAAACCAAATGCTTAGCACATAGTAAGTGCTCATTAAATTAGCTTCTGGGGCTTCCCTGGTGGCACAGTGGTTGAGAGTCTGCCTGCCGATGCAGGGGACGTGGGTTCGTGCCCCAGTCCGGGAGGATCCCACATGCCGCGGAGTGGCTGGGCCCGTGAGCCATGGCCGCTGAGCCTGCGCGTCTGGAGCCTGTGCTCCTCAACGGGAGAGGCCACAACAGCGAGAGGCCCGCATACAGCAATAAATAAATAAATAAATAAATAAAAATTAGCTTCTGGATTCATTTCCTAGGGCTGTTGTAAGAAAATACTACTAACTGGGTGTTTGAAACAATAAACGTTTATTCTCTCACATTTCCAGAGGTCGGACGTCTGAAATCTGCTTCCTTCTGGGGACTCTGGGGGAGAATCTGTTCCAGGTCTCGCTCCCAGCTTCCGGTGGCTGCCGGCAACCCTTGGTGTGCCTTGGCTTGTGGCTGCAAACCTCCAGCCTCTGCCTGCATCGCCATGTCCCTCCTTCCCATGTGTCCCTATGTCTCTGTGTCCCTCTACCCTTAGAAGGACACCAGTCATTGGATTAGGGCCCACCCTAATCCAGTCTGACCTTAACTAATTACATCTGCAAAGACCCTATTTCCATATAAGGTCACATTCTACGGCTCTAGGAAGACATGAGTATTGCGGGGACATTGCTGAGCCCAGAACAGCGTCTCTTATTTGGGCGCTCAGTGCCTCCCAGACACGATGGCCTCGCATCCTCCGAGGCTCCTCAGGAAGAAGGGCCAGCGAGGAGAGGAAGGCGGCCCTCAGGCTGCGTGACTGTCTTTGCTTTTGCTTTGAATTCATCTGATTTGCAAAGGGGGAGCCTGTGGCGGGGACCCCACCTTTGACGTTTCTCTCAAAATGGCAGGAGAGCAGCCGGACCACACGAGCTGGGCTCCAAAGCACCCTGTGCTCATAGGTCAGAAGAGAAGCCTTGGTTATAAAACGGACACTGAGCAGAGCTGCCGGAGGCCGACAGAAGGGTAGGAATGCGAGGCTGCTTCCAAGCTGACGCTGGCGGGATGGCAGAGCCGCGGTGGTCTCCTGGTGGCCCAAGGGCCCAGCAGCGAGTGCCGGGGGGTCCAGCCTGCCTGCGAGTGCCGGGGGTCCAGCCTGCCTGCGAGTGCTGGGGTTCCAGCTCCTCGTTGGGAAGGACTGTTTCTTTGTCAAACATTCTGGTAACCTCATCTCAACCTGGCACAGACCTCGCGCTTCCTGGGGTCACGAGGAAGGTTTGCTGCTGACGTCAATAAAATTCAGCCCCGTAATGTCTCTCCTGGGGATGCGTTTGTGGTGGGTTGATTCAAAGCTGTTCTGAAGACAGAGCCAGAGGGATTTGCTGGGTCTTTTAGGAAAAGTCCACCCACCAGGTATCTGAACCTGTGTCCTAAAGAGCATCGTTTCTTCTCTGCCCGTGTGTGCAGCGGTGACACCGAAAGCATAACCAGAATGGCTCTTTGCTCGCTGAGCTTTACTTTCCTGGCACCTGTCCAAGGCTGGCTCTGCTCTTGTCAGCCTCCTGACTAGCACCCTGTCCTGCTTCCCTAATTCAGGCTCAAATCATGGGCTGCCCTTGTTACAAAGGCAGATCCTGGGGCCCCCAGTCTAAAGATTCTGACTTGGTAGGTCCCAGAATCCACCTTTGAAACAGGCTCTCTGAGTAACTGATCCAATCGGTCTGTGCACTACCCTGGGGCGATGTTGAGCTAGCTTGGGAAGAAGCTCTAGAAGCATTCTGGAGCTCCAAAGTATTTCGCAAAATTAGAGAGACTTTCAGGGAAGATTTAAACCGGTGTTTTCCAAAGCATACATAGCATACGAAGCTTTCCAAAGCCAAAGACCAAGGGCAACGCGGTTTTAGGTGATGCATGCATGTGGCATTAAATAACATGATTCATACAGTGCAAAAATTATTCCCCTTTCCACCCCTCTGGTTAGACCAAGGGGAAATTCTTCTGGCACTAGGAGTCTTTAGCACCTCCTGACATTTCTAATCTCCCTTGTGAACAAAGAGAGAAGGGCCCCAGGCTCAAAGCCTTCACAGGCAGCAGCATGTGGCTGGAATTTAGTAGTATTCATTTAGAAATAATTATTTCTCAATATTTCTGAATAATCAAGCAAGTATTACTTAGAAATAATTATTTCAAGGTATTTATTTCTGTAGTTACTTTCTATTAATGGCACGGTACACTGATTTCCATTTACGGTGGTGATACCCAGGCTCCTTTTAGATTAAATACAGTTCATTAAAAATGCGAGGTGGTTTACAGAAGAAAAGGTGGTGACTGCATTCCAGCACAGGTGGCAGAAGAGGCCAAAATTATGGCAGTGCTGGGTAATGATGGAAGTTTGGGAAATGCTCATCTAGTCTAAGTTTTGCATTAGGTTCATGAGAAAATGGAGGTCCAGGGAGGGGAAGGGGCTTGCCCAAGGTCGCCCAGCATCTGGGGATGGTCTTCGCTGTCACCTCCAGGACCCCACTGCGGAGCTCTGCAGAGCCAACACTGCAGGAGAAGTTTTTTTCCGCAAACCTGGGGATCTGAGCTCACTGGGGAGGTGTGATTCTCAAGACACCAACATCTTTAACACATATCAAAATAAAGCGCCCAGAGTGACGTCACTGGCATGTGGTGGCCGCTGGGAGAAGAGGGCTATAAAAATTCATTGCTCTCTATCTGGTGACCTGCTACAGCAGGTGGGCCCCCGTCAGGGGGTCACCCGAAAGGCAGGGGGAAACGGAGACATTCTTTGGGCCTGACACAGCAGTTCCGCGGTGATCTCACCCGGACAACAGAAGCCTTGTTATTCCAAACTGAATTTCATTTTGTTTCTAAGCACTGGGGAGCTGGGGCTTGTGAACAGCTTTCAACAAGATGAAGGTCTAGATTTTCAACAAGAGCGGTCGGTCCTCCGTGTCTGCAGAGCAAGGACTTCAACAGTTGCTCGTTCTGGGGCTTCCCCCGTCCATATCCGAGATACCTTGTTGGTCCCGCTGGTCTCCACTTGTGGTTGGAGTGAGCTCAGGGCACGGAGCCACGGGAGCAGAACCTGAGATGGGCATTCTCGTCCTGGGGTGGTTTCGAGGGAGGGCTCTCAGGAGAAGCTGGAAAGGCAGTGAGGGCAGGGAAGGACCGGAGCAAATCTGCATTTGATGAGGAAACTCAGATGCTGCTGACAGTGATGGGAGAGAAACGTCCCCACCTGACCATTTCCCACCAACCTTGGGCTGACGATGAGTACAGGACCCGGGCGTGCTCGCCTGCAGGGGAGCACCCTGAAGTAATCTTCTCCCAAAGCCTCTCCTCGGTCACCATGGGAGCTTCTCTTCCGGGCACACCTTACCCTGCTCCCATGGGGAGGATGGATTCCGCCACAGAGTTGAATCCACCTCAGTCGTGAAGCAAGGTATCCAAGCCCCTTGTGAGTCGGTCCTTGTTGTGGGATGCCCTTGGGATGGACAGGGAGGCTCCCCTGATCACGGTTACCTTTCCAGAGAAGGGGGGTGGTCTTAGGAAGTGGTGTTTTGCTGGAAAACCAGCTCTCCAGGGGGCAGGAAGAGGAAAGTCCAGATTTGTAGCTTTTGCCCATTTCTGTGGTGTAAATACTCTCTCCGTGTGACCGATTTCAAAGCTACCAATGGTGCAACAAAAGGCTCACAAGATTCCTGGATGTTTAACGGCGATCTCTCACCAGCCAGGAGGAGCTGACCCCTACCACACCCCTGCATTAGCTGCGGCTGGGGGAAGCAGAGGGCGGGGAAGGCCATCTGGGTACCAGGTCAGCGTCTCTTTGACTTTGTGATGACCACAGCTGCCTTCCAACCCATCCTCCTGCTTCCCCTCCCGTGTCAGGAGTGCCTTCTTCAGACACTGCTCCAACAGGCCACCCTCTGCTAACCCTTCACATTAGTCTTCAGTTCCACGGTTGGTTTGTTTCCATTTCTTTGAGGCCCGTTCTCGGAATTGTGGCAGCTTATGTCATGGCTACTGTCTGGCCATCATGTAGTTAACTTCTTCCACCTGGTGTGGGTTTCAGTATCTACAAGTCAGCTCATGGGACATGGCTCAGAATATGATCTCGAGCCCTTGAGGAGGGACTAAAGGTCCCTGACCCTGCTTAATGACTCAACTATTATTATTTAGTCTTGTTGGACTGTTTTCCTTTGTTTCTTTATTTTCTCAATTCTCTGATTAAACTTATACTTTGACTAAAGTTTTTCTACAGACAAAAGGCAGGTGGAGGACATGGCGGGGAAGGACCACAGGGTCCTGCTCTGTTTCGTGCTCACACATCTTTGCCAAGAGAGGTTAGGGCTGTTCCTGACTCCCAGAGAGAGGACACCTAGAAGTTTCCAGTTTGCGGCTTTCCTGGACTCTGTCCCCTGGGGTCTCTTCCCTGGGCTGATTTTATCTGTATCCTTTGTTGTAATAAACTGTAACTGTGAGAGTAGCAGCTTTCAGTGAGTTCTGAGTCTTCCAGTGGATTATCAAAACTGGGAGCCCCAGACTTGTAACTGGTGTCCACGTGATGGTGGTCTTGGGGTCCCCTGGACCCTTCAATGCCCATTTCAAGAGCACCTCTTCTGTGACTGGCCCTGGGATGCAAGGACCAGGGTCTCAGATCGGGCCCTGTTCACTCTGCATCCCTGGGGCCCAGTAGACAGTGCAGTGAATTGTTGGTGGATTGACCCATTCAATAACGGCAGCCTTTGACATTCAGTAAGGCTGGGCTGTTGGTTTTTTTTTTTTTTTTTTTTTTGCGGTACACGGGCCTCTCACTGTTGTGGCCTCTTCCGTTGCAGAGCACAGGCTCCAGACGTGCAGGCTCAGCGGCCATGGCTCACGGGCCTAGCCGCTCTGCGGCATGTGGGATCTTCCCGGACCGGGGCACAAACCCGTGTCACCTGCATCGGCAGGCAGACTCTCAACCACTGCGCCACCAGGGAAGCCCATGGGCTGTTGGTTTTATTATGCCCACCTTACAAGGTGAAGCTGGACTTGCAGAGGGGCAGTGACTTGCCTAAACCACAAAGCTGAGGCAGGATTTGAACACTGATCTGAAGTTCTGAAAGCTCACTTTGCACTGTGCTCCGTTCCACTGCGGGTCTGGCCTCATGGCCGCACGCCTGGGAAGAGGAAAGGTCGGGAATAGAGAGGCCAGGGAAGCAAGCATTCGGGGTGGAAGCACCTGGGTACAGTGCAGGAGGGGCTGGCCCAGGGGCTGTTCAGAGCCCGGCTCTGCAGTGATGCTATCTGTGCCATGTGTGGGTCTGGCCTCAAAGCAAAGAAAGAGAAGAGAGAGGGAGAGAGAGGGGCCAGACCCTTTGTGAGTTATGAAAGGGAAGGCCAGATGAGAAGAGATAACAGCGTCAATGCTGTGCTTTTATTATACAAATCTGCACTTCGAGTTGGAAGAAAGGGTTTTTTTCTTTTCGTTGTTATTTGCTTAAGAGAATTGGAGACCGGAGAGCTGTCTCGGTGGACGATTAATGGGAAAAGAATTACATTTCGATGAGGTCTCTCCTCCTGGAGGGTGACTCTCTTCAAAGGAACGTGTACAGTGGGTGTCAGGTTCGTATCCTCATTTCCTTCTCAGCTAGGGCTGAAGGAGATGTTTTGAAGGGGGAATGGAGTGGGAAAGTAGCAGTTTAAGGCTGAGAGGCTTCTGGTTAATAATCATCGCAGCTAACATTGCCGGGGCCGGGACTGTGCCGGGCGCATACTTTGCGGTGCTGCGTACAGGTAATGAGCCCATGAATGAGGTGACACCAATGTCTCCATTTCACAAAGGAGCCAAATGAGGCTCAGGGAGCTTAAGTAGTTGGAACAGGGTCATAGGGTGAAATGTGACTGAAACTGGATCTGTCTGGCTTCTCGGTCCTGGCTCTTCCTTCAGATTCATTTAAGGGCTTGGACCAGCATCTTTCAGGGACAGCCTTGAGCAGGTGTCCATCTGGTCTCAATGAAAGGGCTTGGAAGAGCCAAGAAATGTCCCTCCTCTGCAGGAGTCTGAGAGGGCATCATGTGAAGCTCAGGGACTGGCACTGGGAGTTGAGGATATGTGTGGGAGGCCAGCAGAAGCTGGACCTGGTGGGTTTCACCTCATCCAAGAGCAGTGGCAGGGGGAACAGGAAAGAGGAGAAGGGGGCGTGATCAAGCTTGTATTTCAAGAAGACTGAGACTGTCAAAGAACAAATCCAAAGTGTCAGAGCCAGGGACCTCGGGAGCCCTAATAATGGAGCAGGTGGAGACCCAGGGCTCTGCAGAGCTTGGGGTGCCGGGCCCAGGGGCTGGGCTGAGGAGTACCCAGGAGGCTGGGCCCAGACCCCTGCCCTCACTTCACACAAAGCAGACCTTTGAAAATATTTTGTCTGGTACCCATTTGGGGGCTTTCACAGAAGATATCACTCAAGAAAACGTCTCTCTTGCCAAATAAACGGAAAAAAAAAAAAAAAGAAAGAAAAGCATGCCACTTCTAAGCCTACCTCTTTTTTAGTGAGGCTGGGGACGCCGAAGCCATGTGACCAGGGATGCGGCTGCACAGTTTGTGGCTGAGCCAGGGCTCTGGTCCCTGGTGTATCCCTGTCTGCCCTACACTGGGCTTCTTTGGTGTATTAGTTTCCTGTGCTGCCCTAAAAAAAGGAGTGCTAACTTGGCAGTTTAAACAATATGAATCTATTCTCTTACAGTTCTGCAGGTCAGAAGTCTGCAGTGAGCCTCTCGAGGCTAAAACCAAGGTGTCGGCAGGGCTGTGATCCTGGTGGAGGCTCTAGGGGAGAATCTGTGTCCTGCTCATTGGGGTTGTTGGTCGAATTCAGTTCCTTGGGGTTGGAGGACTGCTGTCCGGCTTCCTTGCTGGCTGTCATCTGGGGCCTCTCTCTGCTCCTAGTCCTACACGTGGGCTGCTGTGTCTCAGAGCCAGCAACAGTGTGTAGACTCCACACGCTGTCATCTCTTTGACCTTCTTTGGAGCTCAAGTTGCTCTCACTGGCAAACGTTCTCCACTTAAAAATTTTTTTAATTGTGCTAAAATACATATAAAATTTACCATCTTAACCTTTTTTTTTTTTGCCATGCCACGTGGCTTGTGGGATCTCAGTTCCCCGACCAGGGATTGAACCTGGGACCTCAGCAGTGAAAGCGCAGAGTCCTAACCACTGGACCTCCAGGGAAGTCCTTCATCTTAACCATTTTTAAGTGTATATTTTGGTGGCATTAACAACCCTCAGAATGGGAGAACATATTTGTAAATGAAACAATGGACAAAGGATTAATCTTCAAATATATATATAAGCAGCTCATGGAGATCAATATCAAAAAAACAAACAGTTCTTTAGACCTAAATAGACATTTCACCAAAGAAGACATACAGACGACCAAGAGGCACATGAAAAGATGCTCAACATCACTAATTATTAGAGAAATGCAAACCAAAACTACAATGAGGTATCACCTCACACCAGTCAGAATGGCCATTATCAAAAAATCTAGAAACAATAAATGCTGGAAAGGGTGTGGTGAAAAGAGGAACCCTCTTGCACTGTTGGTGGGAATGTAAATTCATACAGCCACAATGGAGAACAGTATGGAGCTTCCTTAACAAACTAAAAATAGAACTACCATACGACCCAGCAATCCCACTACTGGGCATATACCCTGAGAAAACCATAATTCAAAAAGAGACACGTACCACAATGTTCATTGCAGCACTATTTACAATAGCCAGGACATGGAAGCAACCTAAGTGTCTATCGACAGATGAATGGATAAAGAAGATGTGGCACATATATACAATGGAATATTACTCAGCCGTAAAAAGAAATGAAATTGAGTTATTTGTAGTGAGGTGGATGGACCTAGAGACTGTCATACAGAGTGAAGTAAGTCAGAAAGAGAAGAACAAATACCATATGCTAACACATATATATGGAATCTAAAAAAAAAAATTGTTTCTGAAGAACCTAGGGGCAGGACAGGAATAAAGACGCAGACGTAGAGAATGGACTTGAGGACACGGGGAGGGGGAAGGGAAAGCTGGGACGAAGTGAGAGAATGGCATGGACGTATATATACTACCAAATGTAAAATAGATAGCTAGTGGGAAGCAGCTGCATATCACAGGGAGATCAGCTCGGTGCTTTGTGATGACCTAGAGGGGTGGGATAGGGAGGGTGGGAGGGAGCCTCAAGAGGGAGGGAATATGGGGACATATGTATGCATATGGCTGATTCACTTTGTTGTATAACAGGAACTAACACAGTATTGTGAAGCAATTATACTCCAATAAAGATCTATTAAAAAAATCGCACTGTTGGGCAACTGTCAGCCCCATCCACCTTGAGAACACTTTCCACCTTGTAAAACTGAAGCTCTGTATCCATTAATCAGTAACTCCCCATGCGTCCCTCCCCGCAGGCTGTGATAACCACCATTCTACTTTTTGTCTTTATGAGTTTGATTATCCTAGGTTCCTCCTACAAGTGGAATCATAGTGTTTGTCTTTCTGTGACCAGCTTATTTCACTTAGCATAATGTCCTCCAGGTTCATCCATGTTGTATCACGTGTCAGGATTTCATTTTTTAAGGCTGAATAATATGCCGCTGTATGTACAGACCACATTTTGCTTATCCATTCATCCATCAATGGACATGGGTTGCTTCCACATTTTAGCTATTGTAAATAATGCAGTTATGAACATGGGTGTAAAAATATCGATATATTTTCCAGATTCTGCTTTCAGTTCTTTTGGGTGTATACCCAGATGTGGAATTGCTGGGTGATATGGTAATTCTATTTTTAATTTTTGAGGAACTGCCATACTGTTTTTCCACAGTGGCTGCACCAATTCACATTTCCGTCAACAGAGCAAAAGTGTTCAAATTTATCCACATTCTCACCAACACTTGTTTCGTTGTTGTTTAATAGTAGCCACCTTAATGGCTATGAGGTGGTGGTATCTCACTGTGGTTTTGATTTGTATTTCCCTGTTGATTTGTGATGTGACATTCTTTGCTTTTAAGGATTCATGTAACTAGACTGGGCCCAGGTGGATATCCAGGTGAGCGGGATAACCCCCCATCTCAAGAACTTTAATGTAATCACGTCTGCAAAGTCCCCTTGCCATGTAAGAGAACATGTTTACAGGTTCCAGGGATTGGAACATGGACACCTTGGGGCCATTGTTCTGCTTTGCACACTTGAGCCGCTGAAATGAACCTGGAGAGCTTAGGGGGGTGCTGTCCCCTTTTCTCTCCTCAGACCAGGTGGGAAGTGATCATCCAGGGGCTTAAAGGACCTCCAGCCTCTTAATGAAAATGCAGTTGCTGTTGTTGTTTCCTCACCCGGGTCTTCAGAGACGAATCACCTGAGAGTCACGTGTCACTCAGCACCTCTCGGTCTGTCCATCTGGGCAGCTCTTTCACACCAGGTGTCAGGCAGGTGTCACCAGTGGTGGACAAGGTCCTGTGTGGGAAACAGAACTGCAGCATCACAAGGTTGAAATGCGGTTATGAGTGTGTTCACGTGAGGAGGAGACCCCAGGGTTCCACGAGACCAAAGCTACCAAACCTCAGCTTTGCTGAGATGCTGATGCTTAAGCCCAGAGCAGGAGTCACTCAAGGCAGAGGTGAGGGGGGAGCCTCCCAGCAGAGGCAACAGAACATGCAAAGTCCCTGAGGTTGGCAGGGGCTTAGGTGGGGGGTGATTCTGGGATCCGAGGGATGGTGAAGGTGGCAAGAGGCTGGAGAAATCAGTGCTCCCACTTCCCATTCGAGAAACATCTGTGATGTTAAGCTTGCTCCATAAGGGACTGTTTTCCCTTCTGCAAAAGTCACGGAAATAACAGAGTTAGGAATCGGTGTGCGGCCCCATTACTCAATGGTAATTAACATGACAGCATCACTTTTTAGTAAGAGATTCAGCCATCAGTTTATTATTCCAGGAGGGAGATTAAACACACAGCATCCATGACATGAAAATGAAAATTTGGTTACTCCCGGGAGCCAAGGGGGATGTGGGGGAACTTCATTCCCTTCTCGTCCCGGCCCTGCGCCCCCGTCCCTGCAGCCCTTCCACCCACCCCAGGTTGTCGCCCCCAAAGACCTCCCTTTCGAGTTGAGTCACAAACAGATGAATCTTTTAACAGCCCCCATTTCCTCTGCTCCAGGAGGCCTGCACGATGAAACGGCATCTCTGCACAGCGGAAGCCAAGCCAAACAGATTAATGTGAGATGCATCTGCTGTAGATTAAACATTTGGAAAAGCCATTTTATAAATATTTTTTTCCCACAGCGACATCCCCATATGGCCGCGAGCTCCGGTCCCTCTTCCCAACGCTGCCGGCGGCCTCAGGCGTATGTATTGAATGTACACTCGGGGTTCAGGACTTCTGTTCCTGGCCTCCCAGGAGCATTCCAGAGCAACGGCTAATCTACTTTGGGGGACACATCAGACTCCGAGGCAATCAAGACAGATGGCGCCCACGTCCTGTGGGGCTGGCCGTGGAGGTGAGAGGCACCCCGTCTTGGTCTTCTCTCTAGAAATCCAGCCCACAGCCCTTTGTCTGCTCTGTGCTGAGTCAGGCCTCAGAATTCCCGAAACCTAGGTTCTTGTCTTTCTAGAACTCCCCGTCCAGCAGGAAAACACCTTCAAGGGTCAGCTCTTGGTCCCATGAACCATTACACTCCAGAGAACCACCAAGCCCCGTCCCTTCTCCCCAGTAAGTGCTTCCAGATTACGCGTCTGCAGCCGCTTCTAGTGCTTCCTCCCACTGCCCCCTCCCACCCCATACCCCCAGCAGCCTGAGGCATCACGCTTGCGCACGCCTGGCGTTGAACCCACCACCAGTGGACACCCGCCTCCAGATGTTTGATCAGGCCCTACAAGGCTCCATGCCTTCTCTCCCTGATAGATAGATTTACAGACAACTATAGATTCATCAAACTTGCAAAAATGGTGCAGAGAGGTCTGATGTATAGCTTCTCCCAATGGCAACACCTTAATAGCTATTATCAATATTAAAACCAGGGGTTTCCCTGGTGGCTCAGTGGTTGAGAGTCTGCCTGCCGAGGCAGGGGACATGGGTCCGTGCCCCGGTCCGGGAAGATCCCACATGCCGCGGAGTGACTGGGCCCATGAGCCATGGCCGCTGAGCCTGCGTGTCCTGAGCCTGTGCTCCTCAACGGGAGAGGCCACAACAGTGAGAGGCCCGAGTACCGCCAAAAAAAAGAAAAAAAATAAATAAAACCAGGAAATTGACATTGGTGTTATTGCAGATTTCACCAGCTTTATGTACACGTGTGTGTATGTGTGTGTGTACATGCGTGTTTAGTTGTATGCAACTTTACCCCACGTATGGATTCATGGAATTGCCATCACGCTCAAGACACAGAGCGGTTCCATCATCACAAAGTTCTCCCTTCAGAGTCACACCGCTCCCCTGCCCTCTCTCCCGTCCCTAACCCCTGGGAACGACTCATCTGTTCTCTGTTTCTGTAATTTTGTCATTTCAAGAACCTTACATTAATGGAAGTGTACAATATGTGACCTTTTGAGCTTGGCTTTCTTCATTCAGCAAAAGGCCCTTGAGATCCATGCACGTTGTTGTGTATACCAAGAGTTTGTCTCTTTTGATTTCTTTTCATTTGTTTAACCATTCACCCATTGAAGGACATTTGGGACGTCTCCAGTTTTTAACTACTACAAATAAAGCTGCTGGAAATAATCATGTGCATGTTTTTGTATGGAGATAACGTTTTCATTTCTCGGAACAAGTGTCCAGAAATGCAGTTATTCGGTCGTGTGATAAATATATATATCATTTTTTAAGGAATTGCCAGAGTTCCAAGCCAAGAAAACACCCAGTGCAAAGAAGATTGGTAGGGAGGGTGTGGCCTGTTGGAGGTGCCAAAAGAAGTCCAGAGCAGATAAAGTTCATCAATATCCAGCCAGGGCCCCAAGCGTATGGTCCATACAAGGAAAAATCAGTTTGTTGGACTTGGTCAAAATTAAAAACTTTTGTTCTGCAAAAGACTCTCTTAAGACGATGAAAAACCTTGCAGAAAAAATTTATAGACTATGTAGTTGACAAAGGACTAGTACCTGGGACACAGAGAGAACTCTCAATTTTGTAATGTATAGAAATACTGAATTGCTACATTGTACACCTGGAACTAACACAGTCTTGTAGGTTAATTATATTTAAAGTAAACAAAAATTTAATTAAAATAAAACAAAGCAAGGCACTTCCCTGGTGGCGCAGTGGTTAAGAATCCGCCTGCCAATGCAGGGGACATGGGTTCGAGCCCTGGTCTGGGAAGATCACACATGCCATGGAGCAACTAAGCCTGTGCACCATAGCTACTGAGCCTGTGCTCTAGAGCCCGTGAGCCGCAACTACTGAGCCTGCGTGCCTAGAGCCCATGCTCTGCAACAAGAGAAGCCGCCACAGTGAGAAGCCTATGCACCACAACAAAGAGTAGCCCCCACTCGCCACAGCTAGAGACAGTCTGCACGCAGCCTGTTGCACAATAGCGAAGACCCAACACAGCCAAAAAAAATAATAATGATAAAAATAAAGCAAAGCAAAAAACTAAGCAAATTTAAAAGATAAACAATACTCTGGGGGAAATTTTTTTTAAAAAAAGAAGTCTCAGAACTCAATAGAAAAACCATTTAATTAGAAAATGGTCAAGAGACATTTCACCAGAAAGGATTTATACAGATGGCAAACAAGCACATGAAAAGGTATTCAACATCATCAGCCATAAGGGAAATGCAGATTAAAACCACAGTGATACAATACTACACAACTATCAGAATGGCTAAAATTAAAAAATAGTGACAACACCGAATGCTGGCAAGGATGCAGAGAAACTAGACCTTTCATATATTGCTGGTGGGGATGTAAAGCAGTATGGCCACTCTGGGAGATGCTACATAAACACATTTTCATTGGGGTTTTATTCACCCCAGGTATTGGTTTGCTTGTCTGGATTTACAAATCCTGGGGTAGCTTAGGAATGACCTTTCTTTGCTTCACAGGTTGTCATGTTCACCCTTCTCTGTCTTGGGGTCAGGAGACCCAGCAGGGGAGGGGAGCTGCTGGAAGTTTAACTTGGTGGAACAAGCAGCCAGGCAGCATGGTCCATCTGGGCATGGCCCTGAGCCCCAAGTGAGGCACAGAAACTCTAAGAATTTGGGGGCCCTCCCAAATTCCAAGAGCCACAGGGGCTTTGGAAATGAGCACCTCAGGGGGGCCTGGCATGGACTGAAGACAAAAAGGGCTCACATATACTCGATTCTGTGCAAGACCCCAGGGCCTTTGCACGTCCTGGGATGACCAAGGTTGAATTTGCCTCCAGCCATGAGTGACAGGAGCTCAGGGTCAGATATAAGGTGATTTAAAGACTTTTTAGAATGGCAGTTTTGTCTGTGTGTGGACTGAGTTTCTAGGTCGGCACAGTTCTGCTCAAAATGTGGTCCATAGACTGGGAACTGGTAGGAGATTCTCACCCTTGGGCCCCACCCAGACCTACCAAGTCAGAATCCCTGGGGGCAGGGTCCGAGATCCATGCTCCCTCTAGCTCTCCAGGGGATTCTTTCACAAGCTAGAGTTTGAGATGCCCTAGATTAAGAAATGCAGCCTTCAGATACAGTGTGCATATTGGAAGGTGCATAATGAACCCACTGCAGAAAGTGGAGATGTGATTGTGGGTTGAGTACAGTGATTCTCAAAGTGTGTGGTCCTGGGACCCCTGGTGGTTCCTGAGACCTCTGCAGAGGGTTCACAGGGTCAAAACAATTGTCCTAGATAATACAAATGTCCAAATAAATGTCCAGAATCATTTGCCTTTTTCACCCTCATATTCTCATGAGAGTACAATAGAGTTTTCTAGCAGCTGCACAATGTGTGATGACATCATAGCTCTGCCAGCTAATGGAATGTGTGCTTGTGATTCGTGCATTTTAAAGATGTGTTAGTTTTAACTTCTGACACCATTAATATCGATAGATACAACCTTCTTGGACAAAAGCTCTTTGGAATCCTCAGTAGTCTTTAAAAGGGTAAAGCGGTCCTCAGCACAAAAGTTTGAGAACCTCTGATTTCGCACTTGCCACAGAGATCTAGGAAGCACCAATAATAATCATCA
Organism: Hyperoodon ampullatus; assembly: GCF_949752795.1. NCBI lineage: Eukaryota > Metazoa > Chordata > Mammalia > Artiodactyla > Ziphiidae > Hyperoodon > Hyperoodon ampullatus. The sequence goes on along the minus strand of NC_136927.1, from coordinate 83,629,750 downwards.
TTGGAGGCTATTATGCCCATTTCACAGATGAGAAAAATGAGGCTCATAGATTATACCAGTTGTGGTTCTTGGGTTGCAAGCATCAGAAACCCAAGGCTGACCTAGGTGAAAGAGGATTTACTGGAACTCTTGGGGTAGAGGAGGGGGATTACCCAGGCAGCATCCAAGGACCAAGGGATCGATCTGCTTGAATGGAGCAGCCGTTTGTGGTCCTGCTGCCCAATGGAGCTGTGAGAAGTGGCCCCACGTTCTCCTAGAGAAAGGCAAGCACATAGCCGGGCCAGTGAGATTCCTTCTCCTGCAACTTGGTTCTTAAGCAGAGGGGCAACAGACTGACTTTCTGAGCACAAGGAGGCCTCTCCCCAGGGCCCATTTTGCCAACAGCCACTTGCAAGAAAGCAGTTTCCCACAGGTCTCCCCATGGCTCATTGGGGCGAATGTTCAAACCAACCCCTGCCCAGAAAGATGTCTGGGCGGTGAGTGGAAGGCTGATCATGTCTGCGCTTTTAAGTTCCTAATGAATCTCCCTCTCCCCGCAGCCCCAAGCCAGCACGGACCCAAACCTCGCCCCCCCTCCCCGCCTCTATCGTGCCAGTGCTTGCTGGGAGCTCTGTGTGTGCTGTCTTCTAGCCAGTGGGAAATCTTTCTCTGGATTTATTGGAGAAATTGCCTGTCAGATATGATTATTTGTTTGGAGTCCTGTATATCTCATTTTGCTGGAGCTGGTGTGCTGTCACACACAGTTTATAGGTATACGGCAGGCGCAGTCCCATTAAATGCCCTTTAAAAATATGCTTGGTTAAAAAACAACCACCACCTTGTTTATGGTTAACATAGAGAATCACAAAACCCTTCTTCCCTGGGGACTGTCGGTGTTTGCCGCCTGTGGCAGAGGAGCTGTGTGACTTTAGCCTGAGTCCCGAGGCGGCCGCCACCCGACTCCTCTTCAGAAGGGAGGCCCGAGGACAGCCAACCTTTGTCCACAATTCATGTCCTCTCTGCTTAATCACAGCAGGTGAGATGGATCCAGACTGGCTAGCCCTGAGAAAACAGCCCGTCTGGCTCGGCTAAAATGATGTTTCAGGCGGGGATTTGATCGGCAGAATTAAAAGGCTGAAGAAATCTACCCATCCACAAGCCTGGAGACATATCCATGTGAGTTGCATGTTTCATTTGGGGTTTTGCAAACGAGGAAGACCTGTTGCGCCAGGACTGAAGTCCTCCTGGCCCATTCTGCCTGCCCCCCTCTGCCCTGCCCGGCCTGGGTCTGGATCCTTCTCCTGCTGGCTAAGCCTCTTGCCGTGACTGGAGGGCCCGATACCCTTGCCTGGTTATAAATAGCCAACAGTGCTGACAAGAGCGCCCCTCCCTTGGTCCACGTTTCCTCTGGGTACGCACCCATACAGGATGTCGGCGCCTTCTGATCCGGCACCGTTAGCACACGTCTGCTCAAATAAGTTAACGTCCCTATTTTGGCAGACTCAGTTGGCAAGGACAAGGCGTCCACCAGGCTGCCCACGGGGCCCCTCCCTGAGAACCGTACAGCTTTTTGTGTGCTTGGCTCTGCCAGGCTTTGAGAAAGGGCAGCTTCACCTTTCCTGTGACTTCCATGGTCCTGGCCACTGGCTTCAGTCTGACGTTGGTGCAGCCTGAAAGTCTTGGAGTTTGCAAATTCGGCAGAGAAGAATGAGAGGGACCTTCTGTGAGTTCTCAGGGTAGCGGGTCAGCTAGGGCATGCTTCACCAAAGGATGGGAACAGAAGGGGTACATTTCTACTGAGGGTTCTCAAAGATATTAAAACCTTCAGGACTCCAAGATTCTGTTAAAATGGTAAAAACAAAAAACTCAAGAACTCAAGAACTATTGCAATGGGGAGAAGAGACCTGGGCTCAGTTCCGACCACAACAAGGGCAAGTGGGGAATTATAGACAAGGAGCAGGGTGGGGTCAGAGGATGGAAACTCACTAAGAGGAAACATCAGCCTCAGGGGGATTCTGGCTAAACTGAACCAACAGGATTCTTGCTGAAGGCAGGCCAGGAGTGATCCGATATTGCCTGGGGGATGATGAGGGAGGAGGAACCCAATCAGATATCCAAGTGATCCGATGTTGAGGGTGAGGATTCTCAGCACGATTCATGCTACAACTAGATGCTACAGTGGTGGTTTCTCCCAGAATGCCCCAAACGTGGATGACTGCCTGGGACTTGGGATCTGCATCCTTCACCTGATCTTCTCCAAGGTTCACGGGTCTTCCTTTCAGAAAAAGAAAATCTCACTTGACATCAGTAATTACATTGTCACCTGACTTAGAAATTCAAAAGCAACTGCAAGTCAGGTTTTGAGTACCAGCAGCCAAGGTGGGAAATTACTTCTTGACTCTATTTGTGACTTTTGGAAACGGCCCCGAGACAGCTCCATCCATAAGGATGTCAGGAAGGAGTTATTGTCTAGGCAGCAAAAGGCAGAAATTTCAGCGACTGCTCAGTGATCTAATGCGGAGTGAAATTCCTCTTTCCATACTCTAGCACTTTGGAAATGCTAATGTTTTCAGACCCAGACTCTGTGGTTTTTCAATAGTGTAGATAGCATAGTAAAGTTTGATGTCAGTTGCCTATTGATTTTACAATTTCCTTGTTTCCCTTTTCCCCTCCCTGTCTTTCATTTTATTTATTAGAGACTCAACCTCGCCAGGCACACAAGGCTTAAGGTCTACCCGTTACTCGTGGTGGCCCGGGGTCTCAGGTCCAAACCTGGCAATGAGCATTCCTTCTCTCAGTCTGCATTTGCTCACCAGACCCCCAGGGCCAGAAGTGATGCCGGCCATGGGGACCCTAGAGGACTAAGACTTGTTTCCCCTTGGAGGAGCTCACTGTCCCATTGGTCGGATGAAAGGAATGGTGATTTAAAATATGAACCCCCAGCAGGTATTACAAGGCAGGAGCTCCAATTCAGAGGTGCTGATTCCTGACCCCACGGCTTCTTGCAGGAATGACTCGGGACAGCCCAGTCCCGGCAGAGAGGGAGCAGAGATGGTGAAGGCTGACCTCCGAGAGGTGGGTCACGCTGCAGGTGGTCTTAGACCATGTCATCACCCAGCTATGATTCTCCCCTCCTTCAGGGGAATCGACATCCTCCAGCAGATGTCTGGCTTTATTCAAGTTTGGAAGAGCATTTTCCACTATATATGACTTCCTTTCAAAACTAGTCATCAGCTCTTCATTCAAGCAAGGCTGGAGAAGCAATGGTGCTTCATGGGGGGAGGGGGTGTGGGTGTCCAAACTGGCCACAAACATGGTCTGTAGCACCCTCAGACCTCACTGGTCCGGCCAGGACCCCGAATGCTCTGGAGTGTCCCAGGCTCCCCCCAGGGAGAGCCACATCCAGGGGCTGGCAGGACCTTGGCTTCTGGAGACACTGATGGGAAAAAAAAACCACCCCCTGAAATAAATGACTAACTACCACAGTCCCCTCTAATGCGACCCCATGTGGCAGTTGGCATTTCCACCTGTAGCTTGCCGTGAGTTCTGACGCCCCTGGCAGGCTCTACTTCACTAATTCATTGATGGGGCAGGGGACGGGGCCCAGGGAATCCTGGCTGCAGACCACACCCCTTCTGAGCAGGAGAGGAGATGCTGATTCCCCTCCTGGTCCCTCCACGGGGCCTCCTGGCTGGGAGGCTGCCAAGAAGTGGAGGCAGCTGGTAAATTTGAGGGAGGTACTTCACCTCTCTGAGCCTTAGTTTCCTCACCTGTAGAATGGGGGTGTTAATAACAGAACATAGAGTCCAATTTCAAAAAGTGTCAATGAATCCAGTTACTATCATTAGCCTAATTACACAACTTGAAATATGTGCCCCAGGCTGGCTGCTGGCGCGTTCACAGTCTGACCGCTGGCGCGTTCACAGTCTGACCCCACGAAACAGGGTAGGACTTGAGAGCTGTTTTCTCTTGAGTGAAATACTGCCCAGAGCGGGGCGTTGCTTCCAAGTGCGGCAAACACGTTTTAGATGGCGGAGGGGGGTCTTTAGAAGACTTTCCTTCCAGGGTCCTGAGAAACCCTCAGGGGCAGCCCACCCAGGAGAAGGATCTGGAAAGGAGAGAGGAGAAGCGTGTGACTGCTTCAGCCAGGGCATCTCTAAGTGCCCAGATGTCAGCCAGAGCACAGGCCTGCGATCCTGTCCAAATCCATAGGCTCTCTGAGGCTGGATTTAGACGGAGGGGCTAACGAGAGGTCATTCCCTGCCCTCTAGCTCATCCTCACTTGTCTGATGGTGGAAGCTGAAAAGAACCTCCTTTTCAAACTCCACCTGAATGAAAGGCTCCCATGGACCACAGGCAGTCGCGGCATGAGATGGTCTCATTAGCATTCCCATCACACAGGTGAGGAGATGGAGCCTGCCGCATCACCCCTGACCCGTCTGATCCTCCGTCCCACACACACACACACAACTTCCATAGCCGTCGGCCTTGAGGTTCCAAGTAGGGCAATCAAGAAGGAACCTGGCCACCTGGGGACAAGTGAGTCCCCCGCAGGGGGACGCCTTCTTCCTCGAGGAACAATTCTGGGGAGACCTCGGCTTCTGGGTGGACATATTTAGTAATAAGAGCATATGGTGTGTGTCCCCCGAGCCTGATGCAGCCGCTCTCACGGACGGAGCGCTGGACCAGGAGTCCAAAGGCGTGGCTCCAGTTCTGGCTTCCTTGCTCCCTGCCCCGGCCAGCAGCGTGACCCCAATCTCACTTTCACCTTGACAGAGAGCGTCTTGCTCATCTGCAAAGAGGTATAAACACCCTGACCTGCCGTGGAGGTAAGAGCCTTCTACAGGCGTAAGGAGGGTCATACCGATAACGGGCTGAGGTCCGCCCAGCTCCTTCTGCGCTCGCTTGGCTGTGAGGCCCCGAGCAGTTAAGCCGTGAATGAAGACTTTCCGTTGTCCTGAAACCATTTCTCTTCCACTGAGAGCTCAGAGCACCTGCCACGCTCTCCACCCCTGAGATTTGAATGCTCCAAATTCAAAACCAAGTCAGATGTGTCAGTTCCTGAGCAGGACCCAGAAGACAGGACCTGTGTCTGTGACGATCTAGGTAACGTCCTGCACGTCTTTAGGACACACACATGCCAGGAACGTGGGCAACATTTATATTCATTTAATTTCCATGACAAGCCTACTGTCCTCCACTTCTCAGATGAGAAAACTAAGGCTCACAGACCAGTATAGACAAGTATGCAGACAGATAGATTGGATAGATGGAAATGATAAAACTAAGACTCCTGAACTTTTCTAGATGTAGATGTGGAAAAACAATCAGATGGACAGGAAGGAAGGGAGGAAGGAGGAAGGAAGGAAAAGAAGGAGGAAGGGGGTGAGCCGCGTGGAAGGCAGAGACTCTTTCTTACGTGTAGAATACGATTCAAACAATGAATTGGGGTTTGTTCTTGTTTTTGTTTTTTTTGTGTGTGTGTGTGTTTGTGTGCGTTTCTTTTGGTTTATCTGATGATTTCTATTGTTTCCTCTCCCTGTAGAAAGTCACAGAAATAAATATTTCCTGGTAATAAAATAAAGCCAGAACCCAGCTACCTCTTTTTCCTGCCACCGCAGGCAGCCATGCAGGATGGTGGATCATAGTGTCAGAAAGATGGGGGACGTGTGGCCTCCCGCAGTCAATTAATGGCGATAATTATACACTGTAAACAGTCTCGGATATAATTAAGGCTGGAGGCGCAGGGCTGGGCGTGCTCCCCGTTGAGCATCATCAGACATGGGGGCTGGAGGCTTGGCTCAGTCCAGGAGACATCAAAGTGCCAGTCTGCCCCTTGGGGCAGCTGCAGCTTCCTCCCGGTCTCCTCCCTGTTCCTTCTCCTAGGACACCTCCCGAGGGGAGCCACGATCCAGCCAGGCGCCCGGCTCAGTGCTGATGCCCAGAAACAAAGCATCCAGTGACCCCAGACCCCTGAGAGAGCCTCATCCTGCGGGGGGAGAGGTAGTGGCTCCTGAGACCCCAGAAACCCACTGGGTCTGAAATTGAGCTCAGCTTTCCCTCCTTCCTTCCACCGAGCTGCTGCACCCACAGCTCTAAAACCCACTTCGGGGCTCAAACCCCAAACCTGGGGGTCTACCCTGAAGCCTCCCTCTCATGTCTGACTCTAACCCATTCATTCATTTGTTCACTTATTCCATAAATATTAATGGGAGACTGCCATGACCAGGCTCTGTGTCATCAAAAGGACTGTCAGTTTTACCTCCCAAATGTTCTCCATTTTCACCCCACCTGCCTGGAGCAAGCCAGCTCCTCCTGGGTCTCCCAGCTTCCTCTCTGAGCCTCCAGGATCAGCTTAGAAAACCCACGTCTGGCTAGGTCCTTCTCTGCTTAAAACCTTCCAAGAGCTCACCATTGTCCTGTGACAGGACGAAGTTCTTACTAGGCTGCACCATCAGGCTCCGGACACGTCCAGTCTCCTCTCTCGCGCTCTGAGCTCCAGCCACCCCGGTTGTCTCTCTGTCTTCCTGTTTCTGAGCCTTTGCCCAAGCTGTTCCCTCTGCCAGGAATGCCCTCTCGCCCTCTCCTCTCCTCACCTAGAAAACCCCAACGTGTCTTTTATGTCCATTTCAAACAGCTTTTCTTCAAAGGAACATCCCCTGACCTTCTGCTTGGGTCAAACCCTCCAGTACATGGTTTTATGATTCCATGACTTTGCTTTTTGATAGTTAAATATCTTTGTAACTATGTGTTTAATGTCTTCCCCTCTTGACAAATTATTTGTAAGTTCCTTGACAGCAGGGCCTCATCTGGCTTGTTTGTTGCTGTATCTCCAACACCTGGAACAGTGCCTCACACATAGTAGGTCTTCCCTTTGTTGAATGAATGAGTGAATAAGTAAATGAATGTGTGAATGAATGGCTTTTAGTTTCTCCCTAGGACATATAGAGGCAACGTGTTGCATTTTCTACTTTCTGTTTTTTGTGACCCACCTTGATCATTCTACTTATTTTGGGTTTGATTCTTGTCATTTGCCATTTCTGTTCTGCAAGTTCCCACGTACCGAGAGGTTCAGGGTCTTGGGGATTACAGATGGCTACTAATCATCTGATGTTCCTCCCATCGAGATGTAAACTCCATGTTGCCTCCTCCTGAATCTGTCCTGGTCTGTGATGTCTTGACCTCTTGGTATGGTGAAAGAGATTGTCTGCTCCAGGCCTTGCCTTTAAGATGACTGTCAGCTTCCACATCCTTCTTCCAGGAGCCCTGAGCCACCATGCAAGGAGTCCGATTACCCTCGGGCTGCCATGCTGTGAGGAAGCCCAATCTATCCACATAGAGAGCCGTGTAGAGAGAACAAGGGAGAGATGCCTGGCCAGCCCCAGCCGTTTGAGTCAGCCCCGCTGACATCCCAGACATGTGCATCCCTGCTGTGCCTTGTCTGCCTGACCCACAGAACTCTGATACATAGTAATCAATTGTTATTTTAAGCCACGATGTTTGGGATGTTTGGGGTAGTTCGTTATGCAACAAGACAGAGCCAGAACAGGGGTTCCTCAGCTTTGGCAGAGAAGACAATACTTTCAGACATTTAGATAATGCCACATCTGCCCCCACTCATCACATCTGCAAATCCTCCCACAAGAGAGGTTTCTCTTCTAAAGCACTCTTCTGAGTAAAAGCAAACAGATAAACAGCACATCTGTGGGACTTCTGGGGCAGAGACATTCTTCTGGTTTTGTGTTTTGGAGAGCCTTTCCTTGTGGTCTTTTATTTTTCCAAAACAGACTCTCAGCTGGTTTTTGTTACCCATGGGACTGCTGGAAAATTCTCATCCCTAATGCAAGACCTATATTTTTAAGAACATCAGTTAAGAAAATTAAGAAAAATACTATGTTCAGGAAGAATGAAGCATTCTAGAATGTGTGTGTGTTGGGGCAGGGGTGGGGGTGAGGGGTGGATGTCTGAGACCAGAAAGACTGCCATTTCTTTTCAGTACATGGTCCCAGCCTGGAGCTCGCCTTCGATGGGAGGATGCTGGATGTGAGACCAGATGGGGATGGATGCGGAATTAGCTTCATAGTGTAAAGCTGGGTCTTCGCTAGCAAGCAGAGGACCCCTGTTCTGGTCATCTATCGCTATGATGTGTCTCTTGGCTGAACAGAAGTGGTTCACTGCCCTGAAGCTGGGCTGTGAGGGTCTTGTCTGCTGGTGGAAAAGCCCTTGGGACTGTGGGCCTCTGTCTCCTTCTGTGAAGATGCACCCCACATCGTGGGCATCCGGGCCCGCGGCATGACATCTCAGCAGCTAGTACTTGCTGGCGGCCTCCCCAGGGCTCCCGTCGACACCTTTCTCAGACTGAGTCCCTGGGAGAATGTGTTTGGGCTACCTCATGGATGGCTGGGGCAGGGACACATCAGGATCAGGCAGATGTTACCTGGAGGAGGAGAAACTCCATCTCCCTCGTGGAGTGGGTGTTTCCTTCAGGGGAGGGGAGCCAGCAGCTGGATGAGTGAAAGTGATGCAGAGGGGAAGAGGGGCTTCAGAGAGACTGAGGGGGAAGGTTTGGGTGACCCTCAAATACTGCGGGAGGGGGAGAACGGACTTGCCAGAGGAGAGCGGAGGATGGAGAATGTGATTGGATCCCTGGGCAGACCAGGCTGAGCCTGCCTGGGGCAGAGAAAGAGCAGAGAGACCCTTGGTCAGGGTGCCTCAGTGGGGGAGGAGCCACCAGTGGGTCAAGCAGGACATTCAGAGGTGATGTCAGCAGAGGAGCCAGGAGCAGGCTTTTGTTTTTTGAATTATTTATTTATAATTTAATATTAAAATTAATTAATTAATTAATTAAAGTTATTATTTATTTATTTTGGGCTGCGTTGGGTCTTTGTTGCTGCGCACGGGCTTTCTCTAGTTGCAGCGAGCGGGGGCTACTCTTTGTTGCAGCGCGCGGGCTTCTCATTGCAGTGGCTTCTCTTGTTGCGGAGCACGGGCTCTAGGCGCGTGGGCTTCAGTAGTTGTGGCGCATGGGCTCAGTAGTTGTGGCTCGTGGGCTCTAGAGCGCAGGCTCAGTAGTTGTGGTGCACGGGCTCAGTTGCTCCGTGGCATGTGGGATCTTCCCAGACCAGGGCTCGAACCCATGTCCCCTACATTGGCAGGCGGATTCTTAACCACTGTGTCACCAGGGGAGTCCCAGACCCTTCAGTTTTACAAACTGTTCCCCACCCAGCAGCCCAAGCGTCTTCTCTGAACCTAATTAAGCCATGTCTTGTTCGCTCTGCTTTGAACCTGCAGTGGTTTCCCAGTGTCCTATGAGAGAGACCGCCTTCTCCTCCCCGCCTCTCACTCACCGAAAACCAGTCGGTCTGCCCCGGGCCAGAACAGCCTCTGGCTTGTCCGACTCAGAGGGGCTTTCTCTGAACCCGCCTCCCTCACTCCAAACGCCAAGCAATTCTAAGAGTGTGTGTGGATCTAAATGTAAAACAATAAGGCTTCAAGATGAACACGTAGGAAATGATCTTGACACTTGGAGAGGTAAAGAGTTCTGAAGTAGGACACAAAAAGCATTGACCAAAAAGGAAAAGACTGTGAAATTGGACTACATTATAAGAACTAGCCATCAAAGAACCCATTAAGAAAGTAATAGGCAGGCCACAGAGTGGGACAAAACATCCACAATACAGATATTCAACAAAAGATTTGTATGTATAGAATATATAAAGAATTCCTACAAACCAGTAAGAAAAAAATAGACAACCCACAAGAAAGATGGGGGAAAGACTTGCAAAGGCAGAGAGAACATTCCAGCAGACAAGCAACGTACCAGAGGGGATTCACCCGTTCAGCCACAAGGACATGAAAATTAAAGCCAGAGTAAGATGCCACACATGCCCACTGGATTGACTCAAATTTATAACCCAGGCAGCACCGAGTGTGGGCTAAAATGTAGAGGGACTACATGCTGGTGTGAGCGTAAAATGTTTTGACTTTGGAAAATGGTTTGTAGCATCTAGTAAAGCTAAACGTATTTACTTTAGGTCCATCAGTGCCGTTCCTGGGCGTGGACCCAATAGGTGTACGTACATGCCCACAAGACGTGTACAAGAAGTTCCTAGGAGCACCATTCCAATAGCCCCAAACTGGAGACAACCCAAATGTCCACCCCTCAAAAAAGGGTACATTATGGTGTATGGGCAGCCCTCATTTTATTGCACTTCACTTTATTGAGCTTTGCACATAATTGCATTTTTTTACATATTGTGGGTTGGTGGCAACCCTGCATTGAGTAAATCTATCAGAGCCATTTTTTTCCAACAGCATTTCCTCACGTCATGTCTCTGTGCCCCATTTTGGTAATTCTCGCAATATTTCAAACTTGTTCATTATTATTATATCTGTCATGGTGACCTGTGATCAGTGACCTTTGATGTTACTACTATGACTTCCTGAAGGCTCTGATGATGGTTAGTATTTTTTAGCAATAAAGTATTTTAAAATTAAGGCCTGTACATTGTTTTATTAGACACTTAATAGACTATAGTATTGTGTAAACTTTTATATGCACTGGGAAACCAAAAAATTCATGTGACTTGCTTTACTGCAATATTTGCTTTATTGTGGAGGTCTGGGAATGAACCCGGAATATCTCCGAGGCGTGCCGGTATTTCATACAATGGAACAATGCTGGGGACGGGGCAGGAATAAATTATTGCTGACACTTACATCATGGACAAACCTCATAGACTTATGTTTGAGAGAAGCCAGGCGCAGTGGAGTGCACATACAGCGTGGTTCCCTCTACGTACAGTTCAAGAAGAGATAAAACTAATCCCTGGGTACAGCCCCCTAATCGTAGGGGCTGGGATGCGGCCTGGGGGTCAGCCTGGGGCTGGGTGGTTCTTTTTCTTCACGTGGAGGGTGATGTCATGGTTCGGTCACATCGTGAAGACTCACAGAACTGAATGCTTATGGTTTCTGCACTTTTCCAAATGTGAGTTATACTTCTATTAAAGTTTACTTTAAAAATAAATAAAAAGAAATAAAGCAGGCCCGTACCCCAGACACTCACTATCCCAAGAACCCATTTGATTTTCCTTATAATTACCTATGAGAGGGAGTCACGAAGATATTTTGGGGTTTAATTTTGAGAGTGTCACTTATACGCTGTGTGACTTCAGGCAAGTTACGTAATGTCTCTGTGCCTCAGTTTCTTCATCTGTGAAATGGGGGTGACGGTAGTGGTGGATGTATAAAACTTGCAGCACAGGGATTTCTGCCATCATCACAGCACTTCCCACTCTCTGAGATCATCTCGCGAACAGGATGTCCATCTTCCTGGCTGAAACGCCAGCTTCGTGGGAGAGGGGTCCTGCCAGGCTTCCTGGGACACTGCTCGGCCACTGCAAGTATTCAATACATATTCGTCCAATGACTGAGCAGAGGCTCGGGGACCCATGAGGCAGAGCCGCCCGAGAACAGGCTTTGAGAAAAGGAGGCGTTCCTGGGGCAAGAGCAAAGCTGATGGCAGGCCGGCGTGGCCATAGGTACCAGTGGGGGCACCTGGATCCCCCTGACTTGTCCAGCACCCGGAAGGGGCTGCTACTCAAAGAATCACTCCTTTCGGCCAAAAGCAACCTTGGGAAAAAGAGAAAGAGGGAAGAGACAAAATGAAACCTCCAGGGTCTCTCCTGCCAGGGTGGCCTTGGAATGTTTTTAAATTACGCCAGGACCACTGAAGCCCAGGAGCAGTGTTCCCTGGAGGCGCTGAACCGGACGCTAAGTCTCTCTCTCGTCCACCCACCTCAACTCCTTACAGGCGACACCCGACTGGGGGGCAGGGGGTGCCGGAGGCCACGCTCGCGTCGCCGCAAGTGGCGGGGACAGGGCCACCGCGCTCCCACCTCTTCCAGTGAGCTCCGTTTGACAGGACGTAATAAAAAGTCTTTTAATCTTTGTCACTGTGGTAGGCGGAGAGGCCAGAAGTCTCCATGTTTTAAAGGGAAATTTTAATTAGTATGTAAATTCGACTGGCGACATTAAAATGTCATTTGCTAAGTAAATGTTGCTGCACTCGGAGTTCAGGTATTTATTTGATCCTGTCCTGCCAAGGTGCCTTTGTGGGTTTCCTGAGTGTGTAATAACAGCATTTCAAAAACAAAATGAAATTCTGCCTCTGTTACAATGCACCCGGGTTACGGCTTTGCCGCCGGCGATGTGACTGGAATATTTTAAGGTAGCGGCCGCCGGCTCTGGCAGCCGCACACAATGTCCCCTCTTTCCTGTCTTCTGAGACGGCCTCTGGGGGCTGTGAAGGAGACCCTTGCATCCTTGAATCTGGATCCCCAGCATTGGGTTGGCGGCCTCTGGGGTGACTGCCAGCTAACTGCGAAGTGGGGGACGTGATGGGCGTCCAGGCTCTCAGATGAGGGGAGACAGCTGAGAGGTCAGGTCACGTCCCAGCCTCCACAAAACCCGCGAGGAACCAAGCACAGAGTAAGCGGTAGAAGGAGATCACCAGGGGCCACATTTTAATTCCAAGATAGGTGATAATTTGATGCTGAGGACCCAAGGAGGAGGAGGTGACTGTCCGGGCTTTCAACGCACTGGGATTTCCACCAATAGTGACCAAAGCATCCTCTGAATGTTGATTACGCTTCACTAAACCTTCCCCGTGTGTGTGTGCATGCATGTGTGTATGCATGTATGTGTGCATTTGTGTGCATGCACGTCTGAAGCTCCAAGCTGCCAGCCTCCTACAGCGGGCGTCCATTCAGCTCCCAGCCCCTGCCAGGCCTGAGCTGGCTGTGTGTGTGTGTCTGTGTGTGTGTCTGTGTGTGTGTGTGCGTGTGTGCATACGTACATGTGTGTTTGCTTGCGTATACATGAGTGCGTGTGCATGTGTGTTGGGGGTAATTCTAGATTACTGCATTTACCAGATGCACAAACTGAGGCCCAGGGATGTGACCCGCTGGTCTCCCGTCCCCCAAGCTTTCCTCCTCTAATCCACCCCGATACCACCTGTTGGAGGAGAATGAATTGGGGGCATTTTCAGGAGCCTGGGAGGGGCTGGGACAGAGGTCCCCCAAGTGCGTTAGTTCTCACGCCGGCCCCGCCAGTCATCAGCTGTGAAGCCTCGATTCCCTGAATCCCCGTCCCCACTGCTGCTCCCCGACCCCCATCTTCTCCAAGTCAGAGAGTGGCACGTGGGTGTCTGGGTGGCTGAACCCCAAAGCCAGGGTGTCCTCGGGGTACCGTGTGTCTTGAGGAACAGAGAGGAGGTGAGGAAGGAGTGGGGTGTGGGCCAGGCTGAAATGGGTGGTTTCTGCTCAGCTTATAGGTGTTAAGACAACACTCGGGACCCCCAGCCCCCTGATAAGTCACACATGTCCAGCCTGCTAGAATGCCAAAGTCGCTGTGAAAACACCCCACCTTTGGCTGATGGACATTTATGTTGTAAAACCCAAATAGAATACCAGTACAGAGGCAGCCCTTCCCCACCATCCCATTAGGATTTACCACCTGTGCTGGAAGAAGAAAAGCACTCAAGTTAGAGGCACAAGGGTTTCAATGCAGCTCTTTTCATCCTCTTATTCACGCAGTCACTAAAAATGCTGGCTGAGGGCCCACTATCCCATCCCCTGGACGCTTGACCCTCTGAATAGAGCAATGGTTTAAAGGGCAGGCCCTAGTGGTGGAAGAACCAGGCTGGAATCTTAGTGGGACTGCTTCCTGGCTGTGTGAGGTTAATTAACCTCTCTGAGCGTCAGTGTTTTCATGGGTCAGTTGGTGATGCTGGCAGAGCCTATTTCAGAGATGCTCCTGTGAAGCACAAGGCACAGCCCTGGTCATGTGTGGAGCCCCCAGCAAGTGGCAGGTGTGATTATTGCTGCTGGAGCTTCCAGCCCATTCTGGACCCTTCCTGACACAAGACTTGCCAGTGAAGAGGAAGGGGTGGGGGAGAGCGCGTGCCATGTTTCCCCAACAACTTTATGGAAGGAGCGCCCTCCTGGGATGAGATTTCTTCCCAAACACCCTGCCCATTTTCCAGAGTTTCCGGAGTTAATGACCAAGTTTCAATATTTCTAGAAACCTGAAAAGCTATACATATGCAAAGACACTTAGGTGGGCTTGGAGGGGTCTAGAGATGGGGGGGGAGTTGGGATGAGGCTTTGTCCCCTGAGTGGTGAGACACAGATTTACGTTCTCCTCCTGGGTCCCCTCAAGGGTCCTTTCAGCAAAGCTGGTGGACTAGTTAGTGGGAATTTGCGAGGAACGCACCCGGAAGCAGCCATCCACAGCGACACTCTCTAGCCATGAAAGTCTACTCACTGGTCCTCACCCTGGGGAACCTTGAAACTGCTAGTGCCTGGGACCCACCCGGTGGCCAGCCTGATTTAATTGGCAGGATGGTGATCTGAGGATCAGTGGGTCTTAAAACCTCCCCAGTGATTCCCACGTGCAGCCAGGGCCGAGAACCACTGGCTCAGGGCTGCGGTGGGCAGAACGGCAAAAGAGGGGTGAATGAGTGGCAGCAGCTTCTGCACGAGGCAAAGGGCCAGGATTTCTCAGGAGAAAGATTCTTGGGTCCTGGTTCCAAGATGTGCTTGGATAAGGTTGGTGAGAGCCACCTGGAGCTGGCTGGGCACAGGAATGCCATCTGAGTTCCCAGAGCTCAAGCCCCAGGATGAGCTGAGAAACTCAGCCCCATCACCTCCTGACACCACGGACATGCCCCCCTGGGGGGAAGGACACCAGCATGTGGGGCTGCAGCCTCCCTCTCAGCTCAGAGGAGCCTGGGATGTGATTCACCTCTCACTCGCACCCCTGTTCCCTTCATTCATTCATCTATTCATTCACCTGTCTTCCACTGAGAACTGCCTATGTGCCTGGCATCATTCCAGATTTGGAGACATAGCCGGGAAAAAGTCAAGACACGTGCCCTCAAGGAGCATACAGTCTAATGGTGGAAACAAACAGGGCATGGGTATCACTTAAAAAAGCAAGGAAGTTTCAAATAGTGGCAAGTGCTGCAGAGACAGTCAGCTTTCCACCTGGAAAATGAGGATTATAATAAAGCCCCTCAAGGCCAATGTAAAGATTAAATTAAATAAATAGTGAAAATATACATGGCATGGTTAACAGGCATCCAGTAGGTGTTCCAAGCTTACCGACAGCGGTTGGCAAGGAGAGAATCAACACAGCACAGGGAGAAATGCTGTGTATCAAGGATGTAACAGTAAGTTAGAGACACACAACAAAGAGATATAGGGCCTTCTCTGGCTCCACAGGAGGCACTAGGACCAGGGCTGGGTCCAATTTATTTAGCATTTCCCTAAATACCAATCCTCTCCTGTCCTCATACAGTTTAGGAAACTTGGATGGTTCTCATTAGCCAGGCCACCCTGGGCAAGCCCTCTAATTCCATCCCATCATAGGTGAAATTGGGAATTCCAGCTGGAGAGGAATGTCTGTGTTACATAGAATGTTAGAGACAAAGAGGGACAGAGGATTCAGCCCGGAGTGGCCCCAGACCCTGGCCGTCTGGAGGTTGTGCTGACCTGCTAGAAAGGGGCTCTCCAATCCCGAAAGGTGGAGTCTGGAAGAGGGCCAAGTAAAGGTCTGTGGATGCTGCTGGTTCTGGCAAGGTCCGCAGCACTTGGACCAGCGCCTAGCACGTAGTTGGCACTCAGTTCATGTTTGCGGGGGAGCGAACGACGCTCCGGGCCAGCTGCGCACCTGGCGGAGAGACAGTCACATCCATCAGTAGCTGGAGGCTCCCCCAGGACGTCTGGACGGGGCAGGAGGCAGGGCACGGACTGATGTTTTATCACTGAAAGGACGCCTTTAAGGTGAGCTGAGATAAAACGTGACCTCGTTTCATAAGCAATGTTGAAAGGGGGCTGCTCAGGAGCCTAGTTCAAACTGAATGGGAAAGAAGCCCCAGGGAGACCTGCATCCATCCCCGTCGGGACTGTTGCGGCACGGGGGTGGCGGGAGTCATCCCCCATACATCACACCGGGCAGAGGGGGACAGCCCAGCTTTCCCGGATTTGGTTCCCCGAGAGAGGGCGTGTCTGGGTCATGAGCCGACCCAGGACCATCCCTCCTGCTCTAACCAGCTGCTTAGCGGTACCCACAAGCCCTGGACGCCTCCCGTCCACCTGACCAGTCCGCGTGTCCTGGTTTGTCCGACTCCATGCTGCAGCGCAGCTTCCCCAGCTCGCTGGCGCCCAGCGATGCCGGCCACCCCCCGACTCATGCCGGAAACCTGGGATCACTCTTGTCCCTCTCTCTCATTCACACCTTGCAAGTTCTCGCCAGAATCTGTCCACTTGTCTCCCTGTCCCTGCCTGGGTCCGGCCACTGTCCCAGCCTCCTGGATGACCGTCATGGCCTCAGGCTGTTCTCCACAAAGGCCCTGGCAGGAGGTGGGTCTCACCCCACCATGCCTGTTCCACGCCCTCCCCTGGCCCCTGCTGCTCTTTCAATTTTTCTGTCCAGTTCCAGGCACACTGGTTTGCTAGGCAGCCCGGAGACAGACGTAAAGTGTTCATGGTTATCAATTCATCAGCCGACAGAAATAAATTGTCCCTCTGGAATGCATTTCAAATCTCCATCCTGAGAGCCCAGGGCCAGGTATTCCTGCTTACAGACTGGTGCCACCGCCCGTCCTACAGTATTTGGTTGGGCCTGTGGGACGCAGTCCTGCGGGCTCGGGGCACCATGAATGTACGATCCTTGTCAGAGCACCTACTGTGTGCCTGGCTGTTCCACACTTGACTTCATTTCATGTTCGTGACATGAGGGCCTGCAAAGTCAGAGGCTTCTGAACATTCGGTCTGGTGGCTGGGGTTAGAGGGGCAAGTTCAGATCTGCCTGACGCCACAGCTGTTACACCACTAGTTCCTTCCAAGGCACCTTTACAATTTTTTCTGGGTTCTTCAAGCCTCAGTTTTCTCCATTACCTTAAAGGGAATAAATAGCTTACTTGAGTTTTATCCTAGTGATATGCATTTTCTTGATATCAAAAGTTGGTACATAAGGTCTAAAAATATTTTGTGTGATAATATGAGACTGTTTGTATAAAAAGTTTTGCAGAGGGCTCTAAACGGAATCATCTTTCGTGAACTGCCTTTACTGAAAGAATCAAAGCTCCCGAAACTGAGCCGGCACCAGGTACAGGGCTCCTCCAACACTTCCTCCAGGCTGAAGATGGTTAAACCTTCACAAAAGGTCTTTTGTCAGCCTTTGTGAGCTGGTTTTTGTTCCTCTTCACTCTGTTGACCAAGAGGGGAGGGGCACCCCCATACCGTCAAGGCCAGAGGGATGGGCCCTAATATTCATTTCAACAGAATTTCAGTACAACAAAATCCCAAGACAACAGCAATCTTTTCACTAAGACTTGTGCTTGGCTGGATCGAAATGGACCTGAATTATTCCGATAACTAATTAGAGCCTATTATTTTTATTGTCTTTGATTTAAAAAAAGAACAACTCATGCTGAACCCAGAGGACCCCTGTAGCACATCAGTAGAAACGTTTGTGGTATTCTGCATGATAATGATGAATATTACTATGGCAGGGGAAAAAACCTTCTAAATACAAGTAATAATGGAAAAACCCAACCCTTTTTAGCTGTTTTAGGGATGCCATATACCTGCTGAGTTCTTGTGGAAAGCAGAGAAATGCTTGCCCTGAGGACACGTTGAATTTGTGTTGTCTTGTTTGATGTGGTTTTTGACAGGGGTTGTTTGTCAGCCTTTGTGAGCGCTGGTTTTTGTTCCTCTTCACTGGAGGGGCCCGCAGCGATCTGAAGAGGGTGCTGGGCTGGGGTTGTCACTGCCAAGAACCAGGGACGGAGGCTAGGAGGTCCAGGGTTTGGGTCTCAGGATGGAGGTGGGAGATGCCAAATAGGGTGGTACGCTCTGTCGGGGTGCCTGGGAGAGAGAGGCCCGGGCTCTGCATCGTCCAGGTGGAAGGTGAGGGAGACCACGTAAGTGTCGTCCACTCCTGGCCACTACAGGGAGTGTAGGGGAAGCACATCTAACCATTATGCCAGGACAGCAGCGGGGGACCCGAACTGCCTGGGGCAAACTAGGATGTGGCCGCTAACTGAGACATCATTTGCGGATGGTGTCCGGCAGACACTGGGATGCCTGGGACTGGCTCTCTGGCTGTTATAAGGAATCCTTCAGCCTGACCTCGTGGAGCTAGGGAACAGCCTTCTGTGTGACCCTTTACAGCTAAAATAAAGGGCTTGCTTTCTGCCGTGCTGTCAGTCTTCGTGGATTAGTAAATGTGAAATAATAGACACAATTTTAAGTTTTTCAGTGACTGCTATGCATCAGCCACTGCACAAGACATGTAACAAGCATTCCTTCACGGACTGGTCCCAGCAACTCCAGGAAATGGGGACCGCCATGATCCCTACTCTGCAGACAAGGAAGCCGAGGCTCAGAACAGCTGTCCTATGACCAAGGTCACACACCTTAGAAGGAGTAGTCAGGATCTGAAACCAGGTCTATGTGACCCCAGGGTTCCTGCCCTGTTGTTTCTGCATCAGAGACGCTAATTTACATCAAGCGTTCAAGGCTGATAATATTCAGTCTTTTTCTACATTTCTCACCTGGTCCCATCACACTTTAAAGACTCATGAGCAAAAAAACCAAAGACAGACCTAAAATGAAAACACACTCATGAGCACTCAGCAGTTCAATTTCACAACCTAGAATTAATCAAACTAGGACGACTCTAAACCAATCGTCCTGCCCTCCCTCCTCTACTTAACAAGTGTCTCCTGAGCATCTTCTGTTTGAGACAAGACGTTGCCCAGCCTCCAAGGTGCCATCAGGGTCCAGGTTTGTTTGTTTGTTTGTTTGTTTATGGCTGTGTTGGGTCTTCGTTTCTGTGCGAGGGCTTTCCCCAGTTGCGGCGAGTGGGGGCCACTCTTCATCGCGGTGCGCGGGCCTCTCACTGTCGCGGCCTCTCTTGCTGCGGAGCACAGGCTCCAGACGCGCAGGCTCAGTAGTTGTAGCTCACAGGCTTAGTTGCTCCACGGCATGTGGGATCTTCCCAGACCAGGGCTCGAACCCGTGTCCCCTGCATTGGCAGGCAGATTCTCAACCACTGCGCCACCAGGGAAGCCCCAGGGTCCAGGTTTTCAAGACCCTGAGATGGAGGAAGGGAAGACGAGTCCCCACCTCTTAGCTTGTCCACTCATGGGCCAATTGTTCTAAGACTCCTCTGCCTCCCCAACTTCACAGTGTTCCAGGCCTTTCTAGAACTTGCCAAATGGCTTGGTTTTAAATTCTGACTCTGCCCTTTGCTATGGACCTTGGGCAAGTTACATGAACCTGTGAATCTGTGAAATGGGGATGTCAGTCAAGCCTTCCCAGTGGGCTGTTATGGAGGTTGGGTGAGATAATGCATGCAGAGCTTGTTAGCATCTGGTCACGGCTCAACACAGCAGTTCCATGTGTTGTGTTGTGTTCTTGTCATTGTTTTTATCCACCCCCGCCTCCAACACCCTGTTATTCTCAGGAATCAGCACCAAGAACTGACTCGACTGTCACCCATCAAGTCAGCGGCTCTCACCTCTGCTACGCACTGGGATCACGCGGGAGTTTTAAACCTCCTGATGGCAAGGCTGCATCTCAGAACAACTATGTGGGAATCTCTGGGTCCCAGCATCGGAGATTTTCATGTTCCTGGTGATTTCAACATGCAGCCTAGGCCAAGAACCCGAGGATGGAGGGCTTGAGTCCTGTGATCCCAGTTGCTCTACAAGGAGAGAGGACTTTCCTAGGTGACGTGTCTGACAACCGTCGGTCACGTGATGGGTGGTGGAGATCAGTGCATGCAGCCAGGCCGCAGACCCCAGTCCCACAGTCCCCTGGCCCCTTACCTTCCTGCCACCCTCTCTGCTTTGATCCCGGAGGCTCTGTGAAGTCCCCACCTCGGGGCTGTGGCCAACACATTCTCTGGTTGGCCACAGGGCCAGCCGATCCCTCCTTGGGTGCCCTGAGTTCCGGGGCCTGGACGGCCTGGGCAAAGGGTCCGTCCAGCCCACGGTCACGGTGAACGTGCTGGGTGAACACTTCACAGATGTCCTCTCCAAGCCTGGTGACGGTGGGGGCTGGGGTGAGGTGGGGGATGCCAGCCTCCAGGGAGCCCCAGGAGCCCACCAGACACATTTTGCTTGAATCATACTATGTTAAAAAATTTTAAATTGGTTCCCAACATTTAAAAATCAGTGGCTTGCACATAAAGATTTCATTTCCTTCCTTTTCTTGCCCAGCGAGACTACTTTGTGCTCACACGGACGCAGCCACCAGCAGGGACTGGTCCAGCTGCCCCTACGTGGGAGCAGCCTGTGGCCCACACTGCCCACCCGTCTCTCCCCTCCCAGGGTGGGGGCAGCCCCCGGAGCCCAGGGCGGCGGCAGCCCCCGGAGCCCAGGGCAGGCCCCAGTCCCGGGCGAGGCGCAAACCCCTTTGTTCACTCTCAAAGCCTCTTCCTTCCATTCTGAGCTTCCCAGGCCCAGGGCACAGGCGGTGCCGAGAGCTTCCCAACGCACCTGTCCTCACGCCAGTACTGGGGTGAGAGGGGCACCCTTCTCTACCCTTTTCCCAGATGAGCTGAGCTCAGAGAGGCTGAATAATTTGCCTCGGGACACACAGCTGGCCAGTAGCAGAGTGAGGCTCAAAGCGAGGCCACCTGATCCCAGTGACGGAGGCCTCCACCCACAGTGGCCTCCCCTTTCCGCCATTCAATCACTCCCAACACACAGACAGACGTGAAATGGGGAAAGAATATGGAAGTCGATAAATAATGTGGGTATTTTGCATTTGGGGCAGAATTTAAACAGAAGCCCTGGAAAAATGCGGGCATTTCTACCCCAAAGGGACTCTGTGAACACATGGCCCAGGTGAAAGTAAGCTCAAGCGAACAAGGGGTTAAGGAGAAATAAATGGATGATTTATCATTTCTCTTCCCCGGCCCGCCCTTCCTTTTGGCCACCACTGAACACAGGGCCTTGCCTAACACCGTGATTTATCCGTGTATAAATATCAACAGAGTGTCTCCGATGGGACAAGAAGCTTGCCCGTTCTCTGAGCTCTAATAATTTCCTTATGTTGCACAACTGCCTCACTCCTTTCAATCAAGAGCTGCCGCCCAGGGAGGCCTGTGGTCCTTGCTCACTGGGTTAGCAAATACCAGGCTGGCTGGGAGACTCAGCATTGCCTGGGGCTTTCAGGAACTTCCTTCAGATAATAACCCCGCCAGCCAGGGGAGAACTGCCAGACAAATTAGGAAGAGCTGCCTGACGGGGCCTTTTCAGATCCTTTGAGAGGAGAAAGCTCCCTCCCTTCTGAGAAGGTTACCTGTCCAGGTACCGGCTGAATCGCCTCATTATTCTAAGGGCTTCCTGCAAAGGCTCCATGCTCCAGGGGCCAGGACTGCCGAGCTTTGAAGAAGAGACAAGGCCACGTTCAAACCAATTTGACCTTGAGGGGGCAGGATGCTCAGAGCTCAGCCTCCTGGCTGGGGCTTAAGAGCAGATTATTTCCAGAATGAAGTGAAGCAGCTCTTTCAGCCTCTGGCCTGAGCTGACTATTTTTTCTCTCTTGGACTTGTAGGCAGTGAAATAAAGTCAGGCCTTTATTTATCAGGACTCATTCCTACAAGAGCCTTGTTTGCCCTGGAAAGAGTCGAGGGAGAAAGTTCACGGGGGAGGTAACTGTCCTCCCGGCAGAGAGAGCGATGGGGGAGTGGGGCCCAGAGAGGGTGAGTCGCTTACCCTGGGTCACAGAGCCAGGCGGTCTCCAGGTGGCAGGAGTCAAGCCATGTTTCCAGAACATTCCAGAACACTCATGTTTCTACTAGACGAGGGTTTCCCAACCTTGACATTATTGGCATTTGGGCTGGATAATTCTCTGTTGCTGGGGGCTACCCTGTGCTTTATAGGGAGTTTAGCAGCCTCCCTGGCCTCTGCCAACATGATGCTGGTAGCCCCACCCCATCCCAGCAGTGACAACCATGTGTCTAGAGGACAGGGTGGCTCCCTCCATGTGTCCTGTTTTAAAGAATGTGGCCTGGACCTCGGGTTCTCTTACCTGCAGTGGGACTGGGCCCTGAGGGCACTTAGCCCTGTGGGCCGGGCAGGAGGAGGTGCCCAGGTGTGGGGCATCCTGAAGGACCAAGAGGCAGTGGTGGCCTGGTCCGACCACGCCCATAATCCCACTCCTTCCCCCCAGTGCCCCCAGGGATGCCCATCTCACAGACGGGGACACGGAGACTCGGCCGGGCGGCGGCCACCCTCTGTCCGCAGCGGTGACAACGTGTCCCAGGGAAATCACAGCTGCTCAGGACCAGCCCAACAGACCGCCAGGGGGGCCCTCTGGCTTCTTTCTGGCACATCCTTTTTTCTTTGTCTTTTAATTATTCATTAAACAAACTCTTGCGGGGTGCCTGCCGGGGGGGTGGGGGTGGGGGTCCTGGCTTTTGAGGGCCCCAAGGAGGGAGTCAGGCGTGGAGCGGAGCAAACCCTCAGCATCCCTGTGGGAGAGCCGGAGGTGTCGGGGGCTCAGCATCGCCGCCGAGGGGAGCAGATGGTGGGGTTGCAGGCGTCCCTTCCTCGCTGCCGCTGACATCCCTCCCCCACGTCCTTTCTCATCCTCCCTCCAACTGCCCTGTCCCTTGGGCCCCCTTTCCTGGAGCGGCCCAGCACCACCTGCCCTCACACGAGCCATGGTGCCCACAGCAGCGGCCTCGATCCGCTGCCTTCCCGTGCCCGCCTCAGCTCCCCCTCCGCACCGATGCTTCCGGGGTGGACTCTCCAGGAAGCTGCTTCCTTGCCCGTGCCGGGGTCTGCTTCTGGGGGAGCCCAGACTAAGCGCTAGTCACAGCGCCCACGCGTGTCCCGCACACGCCGCCCGCCCCTGTCTATTTCTCTCCCCTCAGGGGCAGGCGAGTCCTCCCAGGCTCCACTGCCTCTGGCCGAATAACATCCGGGCTCTCTCAAACTCCCTTCACAGGTCCTGGGCTCCCTGCACCCCCAGGGCTTCTGCACGTGCTGGTCCCGCTGCCTGAAACCCTTTCCCCCAGGTGTGCACGGGGCCAGATCCTTCATGTCTTTTTTTTTTTTTTTTTTTGCGGTACGCGGGCCTCTCACTGTTGTGGCCTCTCCCGTTGCGGAGCACAGGCTCCGGACGCGCAGGCTCAGCGGCCATGGCTCACGGGCCCAGCCGCTCTGCGACATGTGGGATCTTCCCAGACCGGGGCACGAACCCGTGTCCCCTGCATCGGCAGGCGGACTCTCAACCACTGCGCCACCAGGGAAGCCCCCTTCATGTCTTTATGCCTGAGCCCAGGCTCACTCTGCGCCCCCCAAGTCTGGCAGCCGTGTTCTGCCCCTTGGCCCGGCTTTGCTGAATCAGCACCCAGAGCTCTCGGAGGTCACCTTCTCTGAGCCTGTGTTTACTCGGCCACGGCCTCTCCTGCAGCAGAAGGTGAGCTCCGTGAGGGCAGGAAGCCTATCCATCTTGTTCACTGCAGTAGCTCCATCTAGAACAGTGTGGGAATGGTAGTCTCAAAGGGCGCTTGTAGGATGGATGAATGGATGGATGAATGAAGACAAAGCCAGACCATGGATGAGCGGGGGAGGGGGCCAGCTGGAAAGGGATGCCCTGAATCTCCCCAAGTTCCCAAGATTCCTCCCAGTCGGCATCCAGCATCCACAAGAGCCTGTCCTGGGCACCGGGCACCTGGTCTTCCATGCCATAGGAGACACTGGTGAAGACTCAGGGTGGCTCCCTCTCTGTCCCCCAACGTGAAGGAGGCCCCCAGCTATGAGCAGGACACCAGAACTTGGCTGTGTTCCAAGAGAACAGAGGGAGAGAGAAATCCAGCATCATTGGACAGCTGAGGAGCTATGGAAATGCATTTAAAATAGCTATTCTAGCAGCTGCCAGCAGATTACTTTTTCTATGCAGACTGGATGGCTTTAATAAAAAATGAGAACTTCTCCATCTGCTCTTTAAAGATAAGCCCCCGGTTCCCCAAATCGGTGAGCGACAGAGGCCCGGGGGGCTCGGAGAGCCCGGGAAGAGCCAGTCAGGCCAGTGACAGAGCCGATTAGCTAGGATCGGGCAGCACAAGGCGGGTCGGTGCCTCCGGGCTGTGTGACGGAGGTGGAGGCCAGGTGATGAAGCCATCGTTTAGGCCCTGTGGAGGCCGCCTCGCCTTCCCCGGGGTCCCGTGCCAGCCTTCTCTCCTACCTGCTGTCAGGTGGAAAAGGATGGATCTCCAGGGGCCTGGTAACCCCAGGATCACGACTGCGTTCCCAAGGGTGATCGGGAAGCAGCCTGGCTGATGGAGACCATGGGCTAAAGCAGGTCCCACCAAGGTGGGTGCCATGTGCACCCAAAAGACACTGCCGGGGGGACACCCAGGTCCCTCATATTGTGGCAGGTCTCCTAGCTCTACTATGGGAGAAGGACTGCAGGGCCAGGTGCTTGTACAAATGGGGGGCCTTCGATGAGATAATGAATACAGCATGATGATCAGAAAGCAGTTAGAGCCTTTCCCAGGGCCTTGGAAGGGCCACGAAAGGGAGAGGCCCTGGGACTCAGGCTGTATGGGCTTCACTGTAAACATGTGTGTGTGTCAGAGAGAGAGAGAGAGTGTGTGAGTGTGTGTGTGCACACACAGAGCTAGCATCTTTCCACCCTAGCCTTCTTCGGTTTGGAGCCCCGGGTACAAGAAGAAGTAAGTGACATTTATTAATGTGTGACGGTGCCCATCTCCTGCCCCGGCTCTTGCTCCCAGCCCCCCATCAAGGATAACTCTTTGCCAACCACCCCTCAGAATTCCGTGACACAGAATCACAAGGATAGGACTAGAAAGACAGGAAGGGGAGGGGAGGACCTGCCCAGAGAAACCAAGTTTGTCCACAAAGAAATGACGGGGATTTGGTAGAAGGGAGACTAAAACTCAACAGGCAGCAAGTTTGAAAGAGCCAGGAGTTTGTTGAAGGTGAGGCTCTCTGGGTGGATATGGTCTTGACAAGTCACGCTGTTGGCTGTGAACTGGATCCTCTGATGTTCTCGGAGAGGCACAGGTAACCAGCCAAATGCCTTTTTACCGACTGTTGGTTGTAGCAACCACATATGACTAGGGTATCAGTGGGGCAACACAAGGTCCAGGTTTTAATAGGGTTACACTTCAGTCCAAGGAGGAATTCTCCTGCCCAGGTATGTGCATGTGTGTGTGTACATGTGTGTCTGTGCACATATGGGAACTGAGGTGCCGGACCACCTGCTTGATAAGTCACGAAGCATCACCCATGTACTTTCCCTCTGATGGTGTTAAGAGGCATTATTCAAGCTTGGAAATAAAAGGAAAATATTGCTGCGTGTTCTTTCAGATTCGTACTAGAACAATATCTAACACACCTGAATAAAACTGATCTGATTTTCTGATCTGTGACTTACTATTTACTATCGATTGGAGCCCAGACTGATAGTAAAGTGAAATGTTAGCTTGTAGAGATTAATAAGTTGCAGTGACTGTCCAGAAGAGATGGAAATGATTAATGGCTAATAGAAAAGATTTTTAGAAATTTTTTTTGCCTTGTAGGACACAAGACATTAACCAGTTTTGTATCTCACTTGTATCCAACTCTCACATCCTCTTGAATTGACTTTGCCATCCTATTTCGCTCATTAACAAATATAATAATTGTGACATCTACTCACTGTGTGCTTGTATGAGAGTTATGTTTTTAATTTTTTTGAATATTATACTTTTACATTAGTCCCCTTTCTCTAGTCTCTCTGGCAGTAAACTTATTTTATATCCCTTAGGTTATTCCAAATGAGAAGCCCAAACTTAAAGCATGTGAATATCATTGTGTAAACGTCTCTTGATTCTATATCCTTTTTAATCCTTCATTTTTTTTTCAGAAGCCAAACTGTGGCTTTGAATGTGACCCAAATAACTTCTATGCTCCACCAGGCTCAGCCTCTGCTAGTCAGAGAAACACAGCTAAATAGTCAAGAGGAAACAAAATGTAATTCCAATTCTCACTTTCATTTTCAAAGGATATTGAGGGGATGCAAATCACAACCCACAGGACACTTCTGAAAAATGCCTTTTGCCTCCACCCCAATTCTCTCGCACTCAGCAAACTACTTCCAAGCCCCTCGTTCATCACTGCCTCAGTGTTCACTCACTGCCCTAATTCTCCTGAGCACACTCCTCAATGGCTTATGCTAGGAATGCTTTTGATTGCAAGCACTAGAAAACACAATAGACCTTATGGTTTAAATCATAAGAAGATTGTTTGTTCACTTAATCAAGTGCCCAGAAATACTGGGTCACAAGGCAGGCTCAGACAATCAACAGTATCATCAAGGATCCGGTGTCCATTCTTACACCCAGTGAAATTTTGTCCTCATGCTTGTTGCCTCATGGTCACAAGATGGCTACCACAACTCCAAACATTACGCCCTCATATGCAACATCCTCAGCAGGAAGAATAGAGTAGGAACTAAGGACTTTCTCCCCAGATGATCCTGTCTTTTTATCTGGAAAGAAAATCCGTCCCAGATGTAATCCAGCAGACATTTTCCTTTCTTCTCATTGTCTAAAACTGGTTCACGTGGCCACTCCTAGTTATAAGGGAGGCTTAGAAAGCAAGCATTTGACAAAGTAGAAAGGAATCATCATGGCTGCCTTAGACCAGTCACCACTCATTCCCTGGGGCTGGGAACAGCACAAGCCCATGCAGGTGGGGTTCTGTTAGCCTTGGAGGCAGGAGGGGAAGGAGTTCACACTGTCGGTCACACTTTTAAAGTTGGGGAAGCCAACTAGGGTGCTGGCTCTAAAGTATGACCTGGTGTGCACTGAGCCGGCAGATTTATCTGCACGGAGAATGAAAAACTCCATTTTCCATGCAAATAAATCCGTATAGGCTGACCTCTGTATGTTTTCCCCACTTGTGCCATTCAGGGATTTGTAAAAGACCTTGAGTTAAATTTGACCTTGAGCCCTCCTGGCATTTGCTCCGTCCCCTCCCGTCCCGGCCCACCCTGCCCGTCACATCAGGCTGCGCACTCGGATAACTTGCTGATGGATGATTTTGGGGTTTTGTACAAGACGTTTATACAGACGTGAACACGCTGGAGAGAAATTCTCAGAAGCGGCAATAGTCACTGTTAGTCTGGCGACGCGCTGCCCCATGTGGCAACCAGTACATGTGCCTATTGAAGTTTAAATTGAAACTAAATAAAATGTAAAATTCTGTTCTTTAGTCACGCCAGCCGCATTGCCGGTGCTCAGCAGCCACATGTGGTGAGTGGCTGCTGTATTGGTTGGTGCAGATGTAAAGGGCGTTTCCATCACGGTAGAAAGTTCTAACGGACAGCACTGGGCTTGAGGAGAGCCCTGGGTTTGTTTGTTTTTTAATTCTAGATTTTATTGGTGTTTTTTGATAACAAAAGTAACAACTGTTTGTCGGAAACCATGTGGAAAATACAGAAGACCATAAAAGAGAGCAGAGAGGGACCCAGGCGCAGTTCAATCACTGAACGACTAAACCTCAGAGGGACACCAGTGTCCTCACGATGGGCATGGCCCTCTGTTCCTCAGCCAGAGGGTCACTGAGGGACAGAGGAATCGAGGAAGAGAAGACCACAGTTGAAACCTCTCCCACTGTTAGAGGGACTGTGCGAGGGACTTGGTCCTAGGGTGGAGGACGGTTTACCAGTCAAGGTCCGGGCCAAAAAATGGAGCTCAGATGTCGCCCAATAGAAAGGTGGCGGTGCCAGGAGCCCATCATGAAGGTGTTAGAAGAGCTGAAAAGCCACATCCAGGGGCATGAGGGCAACACAGAGAGTAGCATCTGCAGGAGGTCTTCACCCCCCAGGCTAGAGGCACTGGGGGGGGAGCAGTGCCATGGAGCCCCAGAGTTGAGGCCATCCCAGAGGAAGCATGGCAGGGTCTGCCCAGGGGAGCTGGGGCCACAGAGGAGCCTCCTCCACTGCCTGAGGAGCCCCCTGAGAGGGGAGGCCCTCCTGGGTCCTCCTTCCCCCAGCCCCCCTCCCGGCCTCCTCTTGCCTCCACGCGGATGGCAGCCAGTGGGCAGGGCAGCCTGGGAAATGTAGTCTCAGGGGACGAGCGAGGGTGGGTGTGGGAGCAGTTACTGATGTCCTGGGCCAGGGACCGAAGTGGGCCCCCTAAATTCCTGTGTTGATGCCCTAACCCCAATGTGACGGTACATGGAGGAGATTAAGGTTAAGTGAGAACGCAGGAGTGGGGTCCTCATCCGATAGGAGCAGTGGCCTCAGAAGGAGAAGAAGAAGGAGAGGGAGGGGGAGGGGGAGAAGACAGGAGGGGGGAGAGAGACATGTTCCATCCCTTCCACTTGTAAGGCAGGAGGGAGCTCTCAGCGGAGCCCACCATGTTGGCATTCAGGCTGATCTCAGACTCCCAACCTCCAGAACTGTGGGAAAATACATTTCTGCTGTGTAAGGGCCCCAGTCTATGGTATTTTACTGTGGCGGCCTGAAACTAAAACATTCTGCAACTTGGAAATCCATCTCCACACACTGGCTGTGCTAGGCAGCACCATGGCCCCCAAAATGTCCACCCCTAGTCCCCAGAACCTGACGGAGCAAAAGGGTCTTTGCAGATGATCCTGGGCTAACTAGGTGGACCCAGTATAGTCACTAGGGTCCTCCTAAGAGAACAAGGCAGACAGCGGGTCAGTGTCAAGGAGGGAGCGGTGATGACGGAGCAGAGGTGGAAGGGATGAGGCCGACAGCTTTGAAGGTGGAGGGAGGGCCACGAGCCAAGGAATGCAGCAGCTTCTAGAAGCTGGAAAGGCAAAGAAACAGTCTTGCCAGAGCCTCCAGAAGGAAGGCAGCTGTGCCCACACCTTGATCTTATCCCAGTAAGACCCTTTTCAGGCTTCTGGCCTCCAGAACTATATGCGAATAAAGTTGTACTGTTTCAAGCTGCTACGTTTGTGGTGATTTGTTACAACAGTAAGAGGAAACTCAGACACTGGCACAAAGTCTGTGAACCTGGAAGGTGGGCAGAAAGTGGCCAAGACGACAGATTTGACGGGCACGCCCTCCTGGGTTTCGAGTCTTGGCTCCGCCACTTACTAGCTGTGTGTCCTTGAGAAAGTCACTCACCCTCTCTGAGGCTCAGCTTTTCTGTTCGGATGTGGAGGAGAGTGATCAGTCCTGCCCCGCCTGCCGCTGTGAGGTCAGGCTTTCTCTCCTAGAGCGTCGGCCACGTGCCAGTCACAGTTCCAGGTATGGGGAGACTGGTGTTCCAGAAAGCAAGCTCCTGACCTCCAAGCCCACATTCCGGCGGGTTCAATAATAGGACATCATTTTGGCACAGTACCAGGTATACAAGAGGTGTTCAAGCATTGCTGCCCACAACCTCCTCACTGAAGAAATCACAGAGGAGTCACCATCTTGTCAAAGTCAATGTGAGCAGGTACGGGTTGGAATTGGTCACCAGGTTTCCTACCCCCAGAACCCAGGAGGCTCGAGAAAGGGCTTCTCTCGCATTTCTGATGCTGTTGAGCCTTTAGGCTCTGGGGTTTAGAGTTTGGCTCACTGGGAGCTTGGCTGACCCAGTGAGACAAAGCATAGTTTCCTTTCAAGACACTTAAAGGACTTAGTGTGAAGAGTCCCCAGAGTGTGTCCGTCAGTGACAGCCCTGCCCGGGCTGTGTGACCGGCAAGTCCTGGGGGCCCAGGCCCATGGCCTCGTTCCCTGACATGGCCTGAAGTTCCCAGGAAATGGTCTTCCCGCACTGCCCTCCCCCCCATGCATGGGGGTCACGAGGTCTTAGAACTCTTGGGAAATCACTGGAAAGGCCCCAAGAACAAGAGCAGATTTGCTTCTCCCAGGCTCCCATGGGCACGGCTTCTGGAGACGGCGAGGCAGGAAGCCGAGAGCCTGGGGTCTGTCTCAGGACTGGGGGAGCCATGGGGCACCGGGCCACTAGCTGGGGCCGAGGGCCAGAGCTGGTCCTCAGATGGGTTTGCCTTGACCAGCCGAATTTTTTAAATCAGAAAACGATCACGGGCTTTAGCTCCTTTTGAAAATAGAGTGGGGTTGATGGGGGACCGGGCAACATCAGGGCTTCAGCCCCAGTGGGGCCCCCAGTTCACCACAGCCCCGGGCGTCCTGGGCCTCCTCTGCCCCGTGTGTGACCTCGGGCCCTTGTTCTTAGGCAGCGGTTCTCGGGCACCGGGGTTTTGCTCTCGGGGGCACTGGGCAACGCCTGCAGACATTTTCGGGCATCACGAATGGGGCGGGGCTGCTCCTGGCATCTAGTGGGTGGAGGCCGGGATGCTGCAAGGTCCAAGGCAGCCCCCATCACAGACAGCGACCCACCCCGTGTCAAGGAGGCTGCAGTGAACCTGTTGGAAGGAGGCGGGTCTTGGTTCGTGTCCCCAGAGCAAAGCTGGAGGCAAGACTTGGGCACAGGTGGTTTTATGAAGGACGGACCTGAAAGACAGTAAAATGGGGAGCTCCGTGCTGA
Organism: Hyperoodon ampullatus; assembly: GCF_949752795.1. Taxonomy (NCBI): domain Eukaryota; kingdom Metazoa; phylum Chordata; class Mammalia; order Artiodactyla; family Ziphiidae; genus Hyperoodon; species Hyperoodon ampullatus. The sequence goes on along the minus strand of NC_136927.1, from coordinate 83,599,204 downwards.
GCCTGCCGGGGACCTTTGGGACGCCTCAAGGACGTGCTCAGAGCTGAGCACACACGGGGGTGGGGGGACAGAGAGGATGGGGCATTGACCTCTGACTCCCACCCCTTGGGTGAGGGTGGTCTCCTCAGACCCCTCGCGCCAGGGCTGCATCTGCTCAAACTTGAACTGGGAGCCCTGAAGGGGGTGGTCTTGATCCCTGAGCCCCACTCCCTGGCCAGCTTACCCTGCCCCCCACGGGGGTCCCCTGTGGCCCACAGACCTTCAGCCTGGACGGCCCCAAGCCAGAGCGGTTGTGGGCAGGACAACCTCAGCTCTGCTGTCCATGAACCCAGAAGCTCACCGTGCACCTGCCCTGACAAATTCTAGTTCAAAACTCAACGGTTCTTTAATCTTCCTGCCAAGAAAATGTGACTCAAAGAGAAGACATCCCAGCACCGGCCTCCAGGATTGGTGGGATGGGGGGCTCATGGCCCCAGTAACTTGCCAAGGTCCTAATTTACTGGCAAAATACAGCTTGAATCCCATCAGGTAAAGAGCGCTTAGCTTCACGAAGTGATCTCTTAGGCGCAAACAGAGGAAAATATGGTCAGACAGCTCTGGCCAAACGAATTCATAACTTTCTGCTCGGAAATTCCAGGCATTCTCACAGAGCCGGCAATGGCCTGCTGCTCGGCCCCCTCCTCGGGGACAGACCTCACCCCAGCGTGCGGACCACCGTGTCTCCATCCACCCCATATCTGGGCACGTGCATGGACCCCGCTAGGAAACAGACTTCTTGCTGTTGCTCCTTCATACGTAATTACTTTCTGTAAGCTCGAAGAGCTTTATCATGCAGGAGGCAGAGAGCCCTGGTGGGCGAAGAACAGTGTCATGGATCAAGGTGTGACAAAGCGGGCATGGAAGGAAGGTGTGGTGACCAAGGCTGGTGCCTTTCCCTGCATCCTCGAAGTGGCCGTGAGACTCAGTGTCTTCTTGTACTGGGAAGGAAAGGTACAGTGTCCCAGTGTTTAGGACCTTGACCCCTCCTGCCTCACATCTCAGCCTTGCTTTCGATTTGCTTCTTTCCAACAGCTTTGCAAAGGCATGTGTTCATGCAGCTTGAACTTGAATTACCTTCTGCAGCCCACATTGATGGGCCCATGATGGCCCAGGTGCCCTGCTGGGCACTGGGAAGCTGAGATGAACGAGCCCAACTCTGTCCACACGGAGCTCGTGGTCTAGGAGGGAGGCAATACCACCTACATGGCTGCCCACATAATTATTTAATTATGATGCTGATCAATGGCCACAGCAGAGAATGCGGGAAAGAGGGAGATGGAGCACAGAGGGGGAGATCTGGGAGGCCTCGTTGTGGAAACGACATTAAAGTAGAGACCTGAGTAAAGTGAGGGGAGAGAGACATGTGAATATGTGGGGAAGGTGTTCCAGTGCAGGGACAACACGGGCAAAGGCCCTGAGGCAGGCATGTTCCTGGTGTGTCTGGGGGCAGCTGGAACCAGTGAGCAGGGGGTGTCGCCAGAGGTGAGGTCAGAGAGAACAGAGAACAGGTCAGTTGACATGGCGTGGATTGTTTTGAAAGCATCTCTCTGGTTGTTGTGGGACGGCCGGAGAGGGACCAGAGACCGGATGGAAGCTACTGGGTCACCTCAGTGGGCAATGCCAGGGCAGGAACCAGGGTGAGAGCAGGCCTGTGTGGGGTCTTTACAAGGCCTAGGACCATGGATGATCCAAGGCTGACTGATGACATTCTTCCATCTTTCTCAAGTCTCCTCAGCCCCTCCCTTTGCAGGAAGGATGCTGGAGCCCCTACTTCTTAGGTCAAAGGGGCCCTAGTTCCCAGGAATGCTGATGATGTAGCATCTTGCCAGGGGACCAGAAGCTCATTTCAACACACCACCCTCGGGGCAGAGTCTCCAGCATCCTCGAGCCAGTCCAGGAAATAGAAGGATGAGGCCCCTCAGCCTGCCAAGGCCAGACCATTCTTCACTTGGAAATATCATAGGGCCCTGCCCCCACTGCCCCCTCCTTCCTCCACCCCGCAAGGCTATTCACGAAAGAATTAAAAATGAGCCCAACGCTAAGAAGATCTGAGTAATGAATGTATTGGGACAACCAGACAGCCATTTGGAAAGAAGATAAAATTAATCTATTTCTCATCCCAAACACAAGAATAACTCCACATGGATCAGTGATCTATGTGTAAAAATGAAACTACACGGGCACTAGAAGGAAATGTGGGTGAATTCCTCTAAGCTGGGTGAAAGGGAAGACCTAACTATCATGAAAATCAAGACTGATACATAATTTGATACATAAAAATTAAAAATTGTTGCATAGTGAAAAACACCATATGTAAAGTCAAAGGACAAATGGTAAACTGGGAGAAAATATCTGTAATATATATCAGAGATAAAAGGTTAATATTGTTTAAAATACACAGAGCATTTAAAAACTGAGAAAACCAGACCAAAAATACTATTGGAAAATGACCAAAAGACATAAACAGACAATTCACAAAAAGAGATTTAAAATGGCCCATAAACATGTGAAGCATGCCAAGTAAGGGAAATACAAATGGAAACTCTAGCAAGGTACCATTTCTTACCCATCAGAATGGCAAAGGTCAAAACTTGACACCAGTTTCTGTCAGAGAGACTGGGAAATGGACACTCTCTTGCATGGCTGGTGGGAATGCAACATGGAAGAATCTCTACAGAGGAAAACTGGGCAATATCGTACAAAATGATACATGCACTTACCCTTCGAACCTGCAATCTCACTGCTAGGAATTTACCCTAAAGATGTACCTCCGATTATATGAAAATGCACACGCACATTGTGTACAATTGCAGAATGTTGCAAACAACCTGAACACCTATATGCAGGAGCAAGGCATCACCTGTGACGTGGAGTACTATGCAGCTGTGAAGAAGACTGAGGAAGACCTCGTGAAGGAATAGGCAGTGATTTCCGGGAGAGGTTGCTGGCTGTAAATAGCAAAGTACAGAAGAGCACATGTTGGACACATGCTACTTTCTGTGTAAGAATAAAAGGGGGGGAGGGGCTTCCCTGGTGGCGCAGTGGTTGAGAGTCCGCCTGCCGATGCAGGGGACACGGGTTCGTGCCCCGGTCCGGGAGGATCCCACATGCCGCGGAGCGGCTGGGCCCGTGAGCCATGGCCGCTGAGCCTGCGCGTCCGGAGCCTGTGCTCCGCAACGGGAAAGGCCGCAACAGTGAGAGGCCCGCGTACCGCAAAAAAAAAAAAAAAAAAAAAAAAAGTGTGGGGGGATAAAACATACACAGGAAGAAAAACATGGAAAGGATAAACAAGAAAACAGTGAACTTGATCCCTATGAGGGATGGAAGGGACCCAGGAGGGAGTGCTTCTCTGGATGTGACTTTTAGCCCAGTTTTGAAATTTAGAAGCATGTTTATGTTTTATATATTCAAGAACATACAATTAAATCAGTAAGGATGGGGGTGGGGAAACTAGAAAGGAAGCTAACAAATGAACTCAAATGTATTTCAAATGAACACCATAGCCACACTGAAATGAAAAGAGAAAAAGAAAATAAGAACCAATCCTACTAACTCACAAGCACGGTCCTTGGCAGCTCTGGGGCGGGGGGTTGGAAGAGATTTGCAAACACACCAAGCTCTTGTGAATGGATGCTTTTGTGGTGCTATGAGCAACACAACTGCGGAATTGTTTTGTATTATAAAATCGAGTGTATGAATAAGTGTGGCATTACTGTCAGGAGCCAGGGTTCTCACTGGAAAGAAGGGAGCATCAGCTGTGGAACCGGGAAGGCAAGAAAGACCTCCAGGGTGTGGGCTGGGATCGGGGGTGCATGGGTGGAGGTGGAGTTGGGAGTGCACAGGATGTAGAGGGTAACTTCTGTGAAGGAAAGGGGGGTGCAGGGTTAGGCAGTGGGGCTGTCAGACTATAGGCAGACTCAACAAGTTCTGCCAGCCCAACAGAGAGTTCCAGAGCAAGGACTGCCTATGGAGGGGTCCCAGATTGGGTGGCAACAAGCAGATCCTTGTAGCACTGCCTGCACAGTTATTGCTTCCCCAGAGGAGCACGACTTCATCTTCAAAGCTGAGCGGGACCTTGAGCAAGATGACAGCTGGGGACTGTGCTCTGCACAGCTGGGGGTCTGAGAGGCAAACTTCTTTGTCTGCACGGAGGTATCAGGCGAATGCATGATTTCCAAGATAAATTTATGTGTGTGTGTGTGTGTGTGTGTGTGTGCCTGTAGACATGTATATATGCAACTGTTTCTATATATTAGTTATTTCTTAGCTCTGTCTACTAGAAAGGCCTAGATGCAAAGACACCCCAGTAGCAATAGCACCGCTAATGCCCAGATCTAGGTTTCTAAAACCATTCACTATGAAAGGAACAGGATCCTCAGAGAAATGGCCAATTCCAGGGCTGGGGCAAGGAAGGTACTAGATGAGCCTTGAAAAGCTTATTATTCCAAAAAGTAAGGAGGTATTAAGAAAAAATGAAGACATATTATAAGAACACATCTTGAAGGGGCTCCAGGGGCCAAATCTAGGACAATTTGAGCACCAAAATAATTAAGAACAGTAATGAATTGTAAACCATTGTGGAAACGTGGTTTCCACACGTTTCCACTCATTCATGAGCCCATACCAATACTAAATAGATGAATGAATGAATAAATGAATGAATGAGTGAATGAATGGGTGAATGAATGAATGAATGGGGGAAGAAGGGCTCTTGCTTACAGAAGAACACCGGGTGCTGACTGAGAACCGGGGAGGGTGCTGGACTTAGAAGCATTATTTTGCAATCATGATTGTAAAGATTGGTCAGGGCCAGGGTCACCAATGGGTAATTTGGGAATTTGTTGAGGGGCTGGATATTTGCATGATCTTAAGGAAAAGTCATAATTAGGCAGTGGAGAAATCAGGCAATATCCTGACCAGGTGATAAAAATTAACATCTCAGCACAGAGCCAATGGGCCCCTGAAGGGCACACACATCACCATGCAGTCAGCTGGCAGAATCCCAAACCTGTCTCTAACTCTGTGGAAAACATCAGATCCATCCAAAAAGAGTAACACGCTATTTTTTTTAATGGGGTCAGTGGGGGAGGGACTGTAGTTTTCAAATATGTCAATGTCATAAAGACAAAGAAAGACTGCGGAAACGTTCCAGCTTGAAGGATGCTAAAGAGACATGACAGCTCAATACAAAACCGGGTCCTGGACAGCACCCTGTACAGCAGGAGAAAATGCTAGCAAGAACTGCATTGGGCCAATTGGCCAAGCTGGAATATGGATGGAAAATCAGATAAAAGAATCTGATCCATGTTAACTTCTTGGAGTAACGGTATGTGGTTGTGTAGGAGAAAATCCCTTTTCTTAGGAAATGCACACTATAGTATTGAGGGGGAAAGTCCTCTTAAAAGGCTAGAAAGATCTATACAAATGGGGGGGCAGGCAAGAGGGGCAGATTGAGGTTGAGAGACAAGGAGGGAGAGAGAGCTCGCAGACGATGAAACAGATAAAATGTTAGCAGTCAATCTGGGCAAACAGTTATAAGGGGGTTCTTTGTACAATTCCTATTCTTTCAACTTTTTGGTAAAGTTTGAAATTATTTTCAAACAAAAAAAAATCTTGAAACATGAGCCCTTTGTCTCCCCTGGCCGGTATTGCATAGAGATTTACCGATGGGCCAGCCTCTGACCCTGGACGCCCCTGGGGCCCCATGTTGGCCCACCTCAGGGCCGAGGACAAGTGGAAGGCAGGACTCATCGTACTGTGAAGCCAGAGGGAAGGCAGGGGTCCCGCGGCCCCACGAGCCCTGCAGGATGCAGCTGTCAGCTTTCCTTCCTTCAGTCCCCGGGTGGAGGATGTGCCACGTGCGGGCAAGTCACCCGCCACGTCCCTGTCCCCAAAGCTGACCCTTCTCCCTACTGTCCTCTTTGGAATCCACTTGCACTCCAGCCTGCAAACACGCCTGCGCACAGAAAGCACACACAACCCCCTCTCACTTGCTTCTCGCAGTGTGGTCCCTGGCTCAGCAGCATCGCACCCCCGGTAGCTGCTCAGACAGCATTCTGCTCAGGCAGAATACTGGGCCTCACCGCAGCCCTGCTGAACCCAAATCTGCATTTTAACAAGACCTCCGAGTGTTTGTGTGGGCGCATTAAAATCTAAGGAGCCCTGAGCTAACCCACTTAACTTTTAAAAAAGGGTCACATCTAGAAAATGGGGGCTAAGGTAGCAGTTTCTGTAAGTGTGCAGATTACAGGGGCTGGGACTTCTCTGTGCTGTTGGCTCTTTGGCGGGCTGAGGGCACCCCTAGGTCTCCCCTGCCGGGTGGCAAGGCTGCAGACCCCAGCCCCCATTGTGTCACATCTGTATACAGCGGTGGTGCTACAAAACATCTGGCAGCCTGTGCCTCTGTGACCTGGATTCCAGGAGGAGAGCCTCAGGACCGGGGCTGGAAAGAAATCACACTCGGGCAAACGGAATCCAAGAGCACGAAGGCACTAGTTTACCACCAACAAAACAACCATCTGGAATTAGCAAAAAGCATCTGGAACCAAAGGGGCCTCCGGGCGATTCGAGCTGTTAATCTTGATTGATTGTCCTTTGCGATCAAGAGAATTTCTTGTGGAAATTGATCCTGTGATCCCGTGTGGGATTCGGGAGGAGGGGTGCGGGAGGGCCTAGCGTCTACACCGCCTGCACCGCTCAGCTCTACGTCACAGTCTGGCGCGGCGGGAAGGGTAGGAAACCAAACCCGGGCTCTGCCACTTGCCAGTTGTGGACCTTGGGCAAGTTACCCGTGTGGGGTCTCAGTTTCCCACCTGAACAATGGGGTGATGACAGCGCCTGTGTCTGCGAGGACCAAGCGGGTACAGAGCACAGAGCACAGACAGTGCCTCCCACGGAGGTGTGTTGGGGGCCAGTTAGTTCTACGTCCTGCTTGTGGGCGGAGGGTGGGGAGTCGGGGGTACAGGAGTGGGTGCTGCGTTCGGGGGGAGTCCGGCAGGGCCCCTCCCAGCCCAGGGCCTCAATCTGGTCGCCAGATCCAGTGCAGCCGCGGTTCCCGTTTGTAAGGAGAAGTCACAGTGGCAGTGCCTCCCCCTGGGACTGTCCTATCCTGTCCTCACAGGGCCCAGCGCCTGTGTTGTTCCCATTTCATGGGCGGGAAAGTGCCTGCACAGGGGGGTTTAGACATCTCCAGAGGTTAGACCCTCCTGCTCTGGGATTCGGGGTCAACTGCCAGTAGGCAGGCGACTTTTCTTCAGTTGGGGAGGATCCAGGTTGAGAGGAGGGCGGGGGTGGAGGCCAGCGACCTGCTCGGGTCTCCAAATACCTCCTGACAAGGCCCACGTGTGGGCGCGCGCAGCGACCCCGGGGGCCTCTTCCAGCCGCTTCTCAGAAGTGGGGGGTCCCAGGGGCTCCAGCTCCAGGAAGAAAAGTGACTCCAGAGAGGGGCCCCGGAAGCACACGCGGTGCAGGGCTGAGGGGACGTCTTGGGCCCCCAAACAGCGGTCCCGTCCAGGCTGCACGGACTCTGTGACCACCCGTCCGTTTCCCCGTGGGACTGAGAGTCGGACCCTTGAAATGGAAGGCCCCCGTGGGCTTGTCTCTGAGGCCAGCTGGGAGGACGGGGCAGAGAGGCTCTGCCCACCAAGAGCACGAGAGGGTGCGAGAAACGCTCCCTACCCGCCACGGAACGTGTCAGCCCGCAGCTCCTTACCTGGCCCAACTCCAGCTGTTAGATCAGGACAGACGTCTGAGCCCAAAGTGCCTGGTCCACAGGCGCCAATAGCCCATGACCTCGGCATATGTGGAGAATAGGCGCGTGCGTCGGAGAGGGGTCTGAGGGGCCGCCGTGATGGGCTGTGTGTGCACAGGCTCCCAGCGGCCGCAGGAGCCCGAGGGGAGTGTGCGGGGGACGTGGGGGAAGGGAGGACCTGGGGGCAGGTGGGAGGGTCCCCCGAGGGCAGAGCCCTGGGGTCATGCCCTTCAGCCGCCTAGCCCAGGGCCCTGGATCCCCGGGGAATCCCAGGGCAGACGCCAGCCTCCCTCCCCGAGCTCCTCCTGACATTTCCCACCCTTGAGTCTGCACAGTGAACCCACCCGCTTCTGGGGACCTTAAGAGCAGCTAGAATACTCACCCTCATCCCAAGGAGCACTCCTCCCCTCCCCTGTCTATCCTGCGGGCCTCAGCCTGACCTTTGACCATCCTCTTCTCAGGGCTGGCTCAGAGTTGGCCGATTCATGCCCCCGTATGGGGTGTGGTCCTTCACAGAGCTCCCCACTTCTAAACGCCCACCCCATATCCCCTGCACATCCCCAATCCAGTAGATGCTGAGGGCAGGGATGGTGGTCTCCTGGGCTTCACCTGGCACATAGGAGCTGAATAAACATAAAAGGAATAGATCTTTAGAAGGGCGGGCAACCCATGTTGCAGACATGGCTGAGGAATGTTCAGGAAAAATAAATGGTAATTGATTGTTGTTTGTTCCTTTAGGATGTGAATCTTCCTAGTGTCTCTAACTCCCAGGAATATCTTCCACGCATGCGCACGTCTTATGAGAGTGACAGCTTTCGGTGGAAATACAGGAAAGGCTGAATCCCTTACATGAATCAGCACCATAAAGGATGGAGACCAAGATAATGGGAGGACCCATAATTCATTATGGGGACAGACCAGAGGTGGCCGTGACAAATTGACGCCCCTTCCCCAAATTTGCAGACATCGAGCAGAGAGTTTAGACTTACACTGGGTGTGCAAGGAAGGGGGTTGGAAACCATCTTTTCTTAGGGGGCAGGGAGATCGCAGCTGATATTTGGACTCCAGTTCTACACCCACCCAGAAGCCGATGGCAAAAGTCTGTTGACAAAACAAATGAAAAAACAAATGACCCAAGTTAGCCAGGTGTCTGCTCTTGTGGGGTTGTTTTTTTCATATTTATGAAGAAAAAGGGGGAAGAGACAATCCAGGATGCCGAGACCCCATTTATACCTCCAAAGCCAGATGTAACACTCCAAGACAGGCTGGCTGGCTTTCAGTAAGACAGAAAGTTTTTGAAAGGTAAAATGCAGCTCCCCTCTGTCGCTGAGCAGAGAGCTTCCCCAAAACTCAGCAGCAGGATCTGATGGGCTGAGGGCAGGAAGTGCTTTGCTCAAAAGCCTATGTCAAGGCAGAATTCCAGAGCTGATTTGCTTGACCTGGGAACCAGCAGCTTAGTGGAGAAGCAGCACTTGTAGGTCGCCTTGCACATTCCTGGAACAAGGCGGAGACCTCAGCCGTGCTGGGGCCTGGGGTCTGCAGCATCCCTCCGTCAGACTCCATTTTCTGGAAGTGCTCAATTTGCCCTTGGAAAAAATTAAAAGAAAGAGACCAGGAATGGAGGGGATGGAATGAATTATCCAGTGGATCAGACACTTCGGTTTAAGCCCAGGACCTCGCAGAGTCTTGCATGAAATCTTACGAGCAATATAAACAGAGCGGCCGCCAACCTCGCCACCAGAAATATTCAATAATAAAACACAGCTGTCAACGCTGGCGTTTCCCAAGCAGGGTTTGTCATTCCTGCCATTAGAAATGCTGACAAAGACAAAAACTGTAAAATGAAAGCCAGTTTTCCTTTCCCCACCAAAGAGGGAGGCTTTTGTGAACTGTAGTCTAAATATTCACTTAAAACTAGAACGATCCATAAAAATAATTTAAGACAGAACTTCTCCTTGAAAACTCATTTTGGCCAAGTGTTTGTAAGAGACCTGGGTTGATCCTGGCTAGGATAACCGCTTTGACTTGAAAGCTGTGTCCTGATTATTAAAATACCCTCCAGCCCCTCTTCTTGGCTCACCCCAGAGGTAATTAAGCGGGAGTCTTCTTAGCCGACTCCAAGTGATGGAACTGATGCAGAGCTGGCAGCGGCGGTTGGCCCATCTTGTTGGGACTTTATGATGGTAACATCTTAAAATGGTTCTGTGCGAAGAGAAAGACCCAGATGTGGGTGACAAGAAACATCTGGGACCACGACTCAATCCTCTGGCCTCAAAGCTTCCCACTCCCTGGTGTCCCAAAGATGGCAGCAGGAATTTTGGTAATAAAAACAGAGCTTTTGAGGGGGCAGGGTGCAGGGAGGCAAGAAAGCCAAAAGGGCATGAGTTCGGGTAATCATGTGTTCTCGGGTTTTTTCTCGTCAGAAAGACAGGTACCATTCAAGGATACACATACGATCCAGGGTGTGGGGTGCATGGAGAGGCGGGAGACGGGAAACCAGAGAGGGGATGGAGGCAAGGGGAGAGGAAGTAAGAGAATATACGGAGCAACGTGGAGGCTTTCCAGGGACCCGGGAAGATGGAGAGTTTCGAGCTCAGAAGTTAGATGTATTCAAACCTCTGCACCTTAGATCCAAAAAGGAAAAAAAAAAAAGAGCATTAGAGGGGGGGAAAAAGGTGATGTTTGGGCTTCCCTGGTGGCGCAGTGGTTGAGAGTCCGCCTGCCGAGGCAGGGGACACGGGTTCATGTCCCGGTCTGGGAAGATCCCACATGCCACGGAGCGGCTGCGCCCGTGAGCCATGGCCGCTGAGCCTGCGTGTCCGGAGCCTGTGCTCCGCAACGGGAGAGGCCACAACAGTGAGAGGCCCGTGGACCGCAGAAAAAAAAAAAAAAAAAGGTGATGTTTAGTAGCATATGCGTGTGGTTCAATGCAGCGTGTCATAGGATTTGGCTTGGAACACTGAAGGCCCGGGTCTCAAAGGAGCTTCTATCCTTGGTGGCTCTTCCTGCCTGTGGTTTGCTGTTTAAAGACTGATTACGTTTCGCCAAGTGCTCAGAGAGGCCGGAAAAAAAGATGGCCCTGCCCTTGGACGCTGTTCTGAGCACGAAGCACAATGACAACAGGGCAGCGAAGCGGAGAATGCTGGGACTTTAAAAGAGCAATTTTTACCCTAGCAGCAGGGAAGGACTGTTATCTCTTTTTTAAAGGAAAAAATTCCATATTTATTCCTGCTTTGCCTGAACTCAGAGGAGTGGGATGCAATTGTAACGAGTCTGTTCGCCCCAGAGCTGCAGGCTTGGTCAGACTCCACTCAGGGATGCTGTAAGCAAGTGCACAGGCCTTATCTTCTTCAGATAAAGTAATCACCAGCTGAGAAGAGGCTGGAGCAGCGACTCGAGGGAACGTGCCTCCCGGGCTGGTGCCTTGACCTCTCCGGTTTCCTTGCCTCTCCTTGGAGGGAAGAAGGCTCTGTGGTTGAAGGGCTCTCTGGATGTGAAGTAGTACTGCTTTTTGCTTTGACTGGGGCAACACAGACCCTCAGAAAGTGCAGACACCCTCAGCCTTGCCCACCAGGGGGACCCACTAGGTGACCCGCACCGGGATCAGGCAGTATAGACCCGATCTGGGGCTGCCATCCCACCCGCCCTCCAAGAGCCCCTCTCAGTCACACTTTGAAAGGGTTAGTCACATCAGACAGGCCTCCCCTGTCTGCTCATGGCTCAGGGAGCGAGGGAGGGGATCCACTGACTAGACAGCTTCAGTTAAATCAATAAAATATTGTTTTAAAAAATGAAGTTAGAGTGCATTATCTCTCCATTCCATGGGTAGGGCTTGCCCCAGGACACTGCCAGAGATGCAGGTCCCCCAAGGTAATCAGTGCCTAGGTTTCCTGCTTTGTAGAATGAATTCACCCCAGGCAGTGGCAGGGGGTGAGGGACAGCTTTTCTTTTGAAGCCTTTCAAGTGCATTTTTGTCACATTGAAGAGGAGGACTGCAGAGTCCGGGATGGAATGTGTCTGCTTTCCCTCGTGTATCTGCAGCTGGCTCGGCACCAGTGCTGTCTCCACCCCACGGCCCTTCATGCGTTCCTTCCGGCCTCCAGGGGAACCTACCCCGTTCAAGACCCCTGAGTGTCTTTTGAGGTACCTTGACCTGTGAATTAAGAGAACCAGTGACTTCTAACTCAGTTTGGGTCCTCATGCCTTCGCTGTGCACCTACTGTGTGTCAAGCAATCAAAACCAGTAACACTGACCCCGTGCCAGTCACTGGTCACTGTTCTAAGACCCTTCCACGTATCAGCTCACTGAGTCTCAACAACGCCCCAGGGAGATAACTAGGGAGGGTTATCCCCACTCGACAGAAGGGGAAACTGAGGCACGGGAAGTAGAGTAAGTTGCCCAAAATCACAGTGGTCATAGTGGAGGATGTAAGATTCCAGCCCCATCTGACGGCCTCAGAGCCGAGGCCCTGAGCCCTGTGCTCCAGGGACGTGGACCAAAGCATCAGCCTAGATGGCACGGAGGCCCCCATTCAGGCAGACATAGACCTGTCAGTGCTTCAGACCCCTAAGCCTGGCTGCTCTGTCTCCATCAGAGGCCTTGGGGGGAGTGGATGCTCCCACTCACTGGCCGGGGCCACCACGCTGCTGAAGGGCCACTTGCAGTGAGGCACAGCCCTAGCGCAGGAATTTTTTTCTTCCATAGAAGGAAGCTGTATTTGCAGAAGGAGCCACATTTGGCTGGTGAAATTCATCCAATCGAAAGTTGTACCCAAGTTGTTATAATTCAAACTCAGATGTCGATTTCAACTCCTATCTCACAACTATTTTGAGCCCAGGAAAGCCCACAAGTGTGTCTATTCTGAGATGACACAAAAAGATCCAGTTAGAAAAATGTTCAGAGAAACTTGGGAATTATAATTACTCCTACACCCGAGAGCATTCAGCTACTCTCATTTTATAAAGTGGCTTTGCAGAAACTGCATCTTAATGTTCTGCTCCAAAGGCGGTGGGAAGGGGGTGGTGACAATATTTTTAATTGATAGAAGGCTCCCCCACTGAGAGGCTTGCAGGGGAAATGGGTCCAGGAACTCGTGGGCAAGCAGGTGTCCGCAGGACGGTGCAGAGGGGGCTCCGTGGCAGCTCAGACAGAAAGGGGCCCGTGGCAGGGCAGAGGAGGGAAGGGACTAGGTAAGGGGGGGCCAGAGGCTCAGCAGCTTACAATACCAGGCTTATTTTAAAAACAATAACGTGGGCCTCCATTTAGTGGCCATTTTATGTTTATGGCCGAGACTACACTAAGCCCTAGACATGGATGAACTCATTTAATTATCAAAAACAACCCCTTAAAATAGATTCTGTTGGAATCCCAATAGCATTGGGATTTTACAGCTGAAAAACTAGGGCAGAGAGGTTTAGTGACTCTGGAAAGTCACACAGCAGAGCAATGAATCCAGGATTTGAATGTAAGCCCCTGACTCCTGGGTTTCTACACTCCGTCTCGTGTAATTCTCAGACGAATTGGAGTGAATCAAAGGGTGGCTCCCAGAAAGATATGTCCACGTCCCATTCCCTGGAACCTGTAAATGTGGCCTTATTTGGAAAAGAGGTGTTTGCAGATGGACTCAAGGATCTCGAGATGAGATCATCCTGGATTATCCAGTTGGAACTTAAATCCATTGACAAGAGACACACAGAGAAGAGCCGGTGAAAATGAAAGCAGAGATTGGAGGCATGTGGCCATAAGCCAAGGAAGCCAGAAACCACCGGAAGCTGAAAGAGGCCAGGACATAATCTCCCCTAGAGCCTTCAGAAGAGTGCAGCCCTGCTGGCACCTTGACTTTGGACTCTGGCCCCCAGAACTGTGAGCAAATACCTTTCTGTTGTTTCAGGCCATTTCGTTTGTGGTAACTTGCTACGGCATCCACAGGGCACTGATACACCAGCCCGGTAAGGTTAGTACTCAGTTAAAATGAGGACGCCCAGGCTCTAGGGGTTAAGTGACTGTAAGCACACATGGCAGGTGGCCAAACAAGCACGCAGACCCCATCTGTCTTCACTCCACACGCCTCTCCCCATCGGCCCATGAAGCATCGCTGTGAAGCATTTCGAGGGGACATCTCAGGTACAGGGAGGAGAGAAATGTCCCGACACTAAACAGGGGTCAGTGCCGGGGAGAGATTCAGTCTGCCGGGGTTCTGGATTGCCCACCACGGACCGTGGGTTGGACAGAAAGTTCTGGGCCACCATTGATTCAGTGATTTGATCTGCTTGAGCACTCCCAGTTCTAGGAAACTGAGGCAGGTCCTCCATCTCTCAGATGTTCCACTTGGAAATTCTTCCCTTGTATTGGGCTCAAAACACCTTCCAAGGATCCTTGTCACCCCCTGGGAGTTACTCTGAGCGTGCCAGAGTGAAGGGACTTGGTGTGGTCCTGGAGGTCTGCTAGCCCACAAATCTGAGCAAAGATTCCTGCCCTCAGAGAGCTTATGGTCAGCCAGGGAGTGCACTTGATGATGTCTGATGTCAACATGGGATTGGCAGAGGGAACCAGTTCCAGATTCAAGAAGACAGGGCTTCTCTCCTCATCTCTTGAGTCATCCTGCCCGGCACAGGGGTGCCCAGAGGAGTTGGAGGAATAATCATCACAATAGTAATAGACACAGTGATGGCTCCCATGGGTTCAACGCTGCCGCCAGCCAGGTGCCGCTCTGAAACCTTTTGTCTCATCCTTACTTGGACTCCCACCAAAGGGGCCATCACACTCCCATTTTATAGAGAAGGGGAGGAGGTGAGACTCAGCCTGGCTGGGGCCCTTTTCTCAGGTTACGTGGCCGTTAAATTTCTGAGCAAAGATTGGAACCTAACTGTCTAAGTCCAGGGGCTGTGCTCCTGGTCTCTTTTTTCCTAAACTGCTCACTTATGGATGAAGCACTTTGCACCACTGCTGTCCGCTAGACCGTTTTCCTGGCCTTGATAACCCTCCCAGAGTCTCCTCGGGCCTGTCACATGAGCAACCCCAATAAATATCTGAGTGGGATGGAAAGGGGTGGGGACTGGTGGGCTGACTTGGTCTGATTGGATCCAAGTTGATTTTAATGGACTTAACCTGAGTTGACGTGGCTTGAGATGACTTGACATGAGCTGATGAGTTGAATAAAAAATAGTTTAGGACTATTTCTGGGAAACTAAAGAAATGTCACTTTACCCCTTTGCACTGAGACCCACCCAGCCCTCTTCCCTCGGACTATGTTGGAGTCGGGAGTGGGGAAGAGGGTGTTAGGGAGGGATGGACGGTCTCAGAACTGACAGCCCTGGGAGCCTGGGCAGAGCTGGCCAGGACCACAGACATCAGAGCAGGGCAAAGGCAGCCGAATCTGTGCCAGGAGTTGGGTTTCAAATTCTGAGCCAAGGCTGGTACAGATGCCAGTATGGGAGCAGACAGAGGGAAATCAGAGGTCGGGTAGGTAGTGAGCCTCACTGAGCCCCAGCCATGCCCACTGGTCACAGAACACGGCCCACTCGGTGTGTAAGTGCGGGGAAGAAACCGAGACCCGTGGCCTTGACGCACCGAATGTTTCCACTGGGGCCAACGTGGTTCCAGGGTCCATGAGGGTGTATGCCCTCCAGGGTTTCATCTCTGACTTCGGTTCTAGAAGTTTCTTTCCCTCCTGGAGGCAATGCAGAAGCTTGGGAACAGTGAGAGCTTTGAAGTCAGACAAACCTGGGTGAGCAACCCTGGCGGACTTGCTGTGGGCAAGTCGCTTCAGCTCTGGGGGCCTTTGGTTTCTCATCTCTAAAATGGGAATACTGTTGTGCAGAATAGAAAGCACTCCGTGGAGAGCACTGAGCCCTGCGCTTGGCATGCAGCAGGCACACAGTTAATGCTAGCTGCCAGTGCGGCCTCGGGCGGGCGGTGCAGAGAGAGCTGAGGCCGTCCTCCCGTTGCCACCCCAGCTGCCGTCGCACCGATTCCTTCTGCATTGTTCGGGGACTGTGACAGCTCGCTCTGACCATATGCATTTCACGTGCATGATCTCACTTAGGCCTTACAACAACCCTGTTATTATCCCCACTCTGCTCATGAGCAAGCCAAGGCCCTGTGACCAACTGTCCTGATTTGCCCGGGACTGAGATGTTGCCTAGGATGTGAGATTTCCGGTGCTAACGCTGAAAACCAGGCAAGCTGGCGGGCCTAGACCAGAGGACCTTGCCCTGGTCTCATGACCAGCCCTCAGCAGGGCCACTGTCAGCCGAGCTGGCTGGCTTCCAGAATGTGCAGACCCAGAGCAGCATCCCCCCAGGGGCCGTCCTTGAATGGAGGCAACTCAGGCATCCATGGACCGTCTCCTTCTACCTCCACCCTCCACAAACCCCTAGAGAAGTGACAGGCATCCTTAGCATGAATCCATCATGCTTCCCAGCAACCCCATAGAGAAGGCATGTCCCAGCCCCATTTCACAGCATGTGTAAACTGAGGTCTCCTGAGGTCAAAGAGTTTCCCTTGAGGCCTGTAACCACACAGTTCTGTACCCACATGCCCCTGGAGGTCTGGAACCGACTTTGGAAATATTCAGAAGTATTTGTGGGAAAGAGGAACTGTCACTCAGGTTTCATTTAGGGCATAAACAGTCATTTTATAACATTCCTTAACCCAACCCAAGGCAAAACAAACAGGGAAGTAAACATCGGTCTGCGTCAGAGGGCTCGTCTCAGGGAAAATCACTCACCTCAAACTCCAGCCTGAGCCCAAGAGGGGAGGTGGGGTGGTGGGTAGAGAGGGGTGGGCAGGAGGGCCGCAGGGACACATTAGGAAGGGGGGCTTCTCGGCAGGGCTGCACCATGTAGGGCTCACAGACACTGTGTCACAGCCTTGAGAATGAAAATTGCCAACATCCTGCCACTAGGCTGCTCTGGACGGTGACACTGCCAGCTTCTCTGTTGCTGGATGGATCCCCCAGCCCGCTGGGCCCTGCCCGCTGCCCTCAGATGTAGCACCTCGTTTGGCTGTACCTGAAGCCGAGAAATTAGATAAAACTGTGGATCCGTCAGGAGCAGGCAGTGGGGTGACCGTCAGCTCTTGTCTGGGGCGCAGGATCTGGGTTCTGGGGCCCAGAAAGTATCTATTCTGTGGGGCAAACAGGAAACCACTGCTGGGGGCCTCCGAAGGGCTCAGGCTTCTTTGCGGATTTGGGGGATCATGGGAAAGGCAGGCCCTGAGGACCCAAGTCACTGTGGGGAATAAAATGGGAAGACCAGTCTCCTTCCTCATCATTCGTTTTAACTGAGAGCTTATGGCATAAGTGCTTTTCAGAAGTTGTCTCCTTTATTCCCACCGTGGCCCCCAGGGAAGAGCAGTTTCTGGCCGGTGACCCCAGCTTGCAGGAGACTGGGTCCCCAGCCTCTAGGTCTCCATTCTTAAACTCTCGCTCTGCTGACCTGGAAGCTGGGGCATCGGTGTCAAGTGGGGACAGCCCTGGGCCAGCAGGGAGGCCGCCCGGGGGGCCCTGAAGCCCCCTCACTGCCCTGAGTCCTTTGTCCTCATCTGGGCTGGGCCCCAGGCCCCCAGCTGAGTGCTTGGTTGGTGTGGATTGATTTCAGCCTCGGACGCTCAAGGAGCCCAGAGGCTGCCCCTGCAAAGGCTCTGACACTGGACCCCCGAGGCTGTCTAAGCCGGGAACGGTCCTCACGACTCATCCTCCCAAGACGCTGAGCCACACGGGGAGGGCGGGGCTGTGCACTCACAAATGCCAGAGATCCCTGGGCTTTCCGGCCCTCCCTTGGGGGGGCACCTGAGTGGGGATCCTCCAGGTCCCACGTCCCTTCCGCCCAAGCAGTTCCTGACGCGGGGTTCCCAGCACCGTTGCATTTGAAGGAAGAGCGGAGGGCTGCAGAGGGTGAAGGGGTCGGTACAGTAAGGTCACTTAGCGCTGTCTTCAGAGTGGCCTGTAATGACCTAGCTCATGGGGAAGTGCGGCCCCCTCTGCCCCCAGCAGCAAAGCAAAGGCCTGAGTGCAGGTAGCTCGTCTGAGAAGTGGCCTGGGGAGCCAGAGTGCAGGTGGGAGGCAGGCGGGAAGGGAGGGAGGAAGAGGCTCAGGGGCCCTGGCTGCGCTGGCACCGCTCAAGCAAGGGCTCAGGGTCCCCGGAACAGGGATGGCGGGGGAGGCGTTTATCCACTGGCTCCTGTGCCCCGTGGGTGCTGACAGGGGCCAGAGGCATGATAGGCTCACCTGGTCCACTTTCTGTGTGGGCCCTTGTGGGTGCTCTGTGGGCAGCAAAGCCCCAGGACAGGCAGGGATTGTCAGGTGGGCACCCAGAACAAAGCAGCGCGGGTGTGCAAGGTGTGTGGGGAAGCCTGAAGGAAGAAAAAGGGCCGGGCGAGACAGAGGGAGGCGAGAATGGGGGAGAAAATGGAAACACACACGGAGGGGTCTGAGATGCCAGCCCTGAAGCCCACCGCGCTGGGTCTCCCACTACAGATACAGGATTGCCCAAGCGAGTGCCACGTCCCAACCCTTTAGCTGACTTGTCAGAATCCACGGCAGCATTTCCAAGGCCCAGTGCAAACTGAATATGCAGGACCTTCTGTTCAAAAATTGTTAAGAATTTCAAGGTGGGGCTTCCCTGGTGGCGCAGTGGTTGAGAGTCCACCTGCCGATGCAGGGGACACAGGTTCGAGCCCTGGTCCGGGAAGATCCCACATGCCGCGGAGCAGCTAAGCCCGTGTGCCACAGGTACTGAGCCCGCAAGCCACAACTACTGAAGCTCACGCACCTGAGCCAGTGCTCCGCAACAAGAGAAGCCACCGCAATGAGAAGCCCGCGCACGGCAACGAAGAGTAGGCCCTGCTCGCCGCAACTAGAGAAAGCCCGCACGCAGCAACGAAGACCCAACGCAGCCAGAAATAAATAAATAAATAAAAATTAAAAGAAAAAAGAATTTCAAAGCGTTAAACTGAGCTCGGGACCCTTTAGAACACGGGGCCCTGGGCGCCTGCCCAGGTGGCAGGCCCGTGAAGCCAGAGCTGGTTAATATCACCGAGGCTTAGGGGTTCAGGGAGCTTGTGCAAGTGTCTACACTGTTGGTAAATGGCTGGGTTGGGATATGAAATCAGTTCTGTCTGACCCCTAAATCCTTGCTCCCAATCAAGGCTGGGTTCTGGGTCTTCAGAAGATGTAAAGGAATCCCGTGTGGGACTGACTGCAGCACCAGGGCACAGTTCCAGGCTAACGCAACACTCCCACGCATCAACACGTGCCATGTGTGTTGTGTTTGCTGCCCAGCATCCACTCCCAGTCTGTTTACCAACAGCACCTGGCTTACCTGTGGGGACTTCTCCTCACTCCTGTTCCATGCACAGGATGGGGTGGGGCTGACCTCACTCTTAATTCCTGGGGAAGACACATGACCCAGGCCTAGCCAATCAGGGCTTTCCATTCTTTTCATCTTCCTGACTACAGTCATTGGTTCAAGGATGTGCATGTGGCTCCAGCTCAGCCAATGAGAGGCAGCCACAGAAGTTGGGAAAGTGATGCACTCTCTCACCAGGGGATGTAAAGCTGCAGGAATGTAAACTGGGAGCTCTGGGAAGCCAAGACAGGGGAAGGCCTTGCTTGGGACAGAACTTACGTGGACAAAAGCATAGTCAAAGGATGGCAAGAGAGAGAGAGAGAGACATTTCTTGTGACATTGTTAGAGCCCCTGGATCTAGCCGTTCCTGAAGCTGGCTGGATCTCTGAACATTTTTTCTTAAGCCAGTTTGAGTTGGGCTTTTGTTACTGGAAGTGGAAAGAGTCCTGTGATAAATGAACATAGCTTGAGATGCTGATCTTTTACTATTACCAGGCAAACAACAACGACATTTGAACCTGGTTCAGGGTCCCCAAAGAATAATATGGTCAGGGCTCTGGGCTTAAGAGCGGGGACCACAGCTTGGCAATGAGGAGCTTCCCACTCCTATGAGCCCTAAAATCTTTCTAGACGTCCACAGGCAGCCTGATGGCCACACAGTGTTTGAATCCACCCACCAATGGGTCTTCTGAACATCAGCACCGTCCCTGGACAGCGGGCAAGTGGTTTCTGTAGGGCGAGGTGGCTTTCATTTCTGGCTCGTCATGGGAGTGGCTCTGGGGGCTCGACAGACTGAACAAAGGGAAGCCAGTGGCCAGGATTAACCTGACACCCAACACTTCACGGCTTCCACACCAGGGTGTCAGAAAAACCCGGAATCTTCCGGGGGTTAGGTTTGCGTTGGAGGAGGGAAACCCTTAGATTCAGAAGGAGGCTTCTCTGGGTGCAGACAAGCTGATCCTCCCAGGGCTGTGACAGGTCTCAGCAGCATTTTAAGTACGAGTGCACAGTGGGGTCTGCAAGCTTACACCTGGCAGAGAGACCCAGTGATGGGGGAACTTGGGGACGTCTCAGAAGACAGCGGAGGGGGTGGCAGTTGGGTCTCAAGGTGAGCAAACGTGGCTGAGGAATCAGGAATTATGAGTGTGGAGAGAGAGAGGGATGAGAATAGACAGACAGGACAGAGGCGGAGAGAGAGGAGGTGGGAACGGAAACCAGCGTAGGCTAGTGTTCAACCCGAGAAAGGAGGGGTCGGAGGAAAATTTTCCACTTTCTTCCCCTGAAACCTCCCTCACCAGACAGGCTTCTTCACTGCTAAGAAGATGTGTTTTGTTTTGTTTTGTTTTTTTCTTTCATCAGCGAACTGTCAAAATTACAGATGCTTGGTAGGAAGGCGAAGTCAGAATCTTCAATCCCTTTGGATTTTTTTGGATAAAATTTCCTGCCTCTGTCTCTCTGTCACATCATTAAGGAGAAGTTTATTGTCTTTGGGGCAACAATGTCGACTCTGATTAACGTTCAACAAGACAGACTCGGCAGTGAGTCGCCAGGATGGGAAATTAGGGAATGTCTTTTCGGGTGTTTTGGGGGGTTCTACAAGTCAGTAATCACTTTCCTCTTTCCTAAAGGGAAAGCAGTTTTGATTGGTGTGAAGGTGATTTTGTTTTTATATAGACGTAAAACTCACTCATGAATCAGAAGGTAATGGGGGGAAATGGGCTTGTTAAACTTGGTACTGAACTGTAACATGCCCACTGAACTACGAGCTCATCGTAGATGCCTGGGTATCAACTCATCTCATGCTCACTGCAGCCCTACGAGGTCCTCTGGGCTCTGCCCATTTCACAGATGAGCACCTGAGGCTTAGCAGCATCAGCCGTGTCCGGGATCACATGGCTTCATGGGGTGGAGCCAAGGTCCAGACCCTGGCAGGCAGAGTCCAGAGCTCACTCCCTTCCTCACTGACCACTACCTGCTCTAATCAGTGTTGGCCACAAAGGGGGCATTATGGGTCCTACAGCTGATGGCCCCAAGAATCTGACCCTGCGATTCCTGATGGGTGCCCTAGCACCCAGGAGGTGCACAGGACGTGATATTGAATGCATGGATCCTCACCACATACACACATACTAGACAGATGTCCTGGGAAACCACAGAGAGGGCTTTTCCAGAGATGGAACTCATCCTTGACAAATCGCCCCATTTGGATGTACCCCGAAGCAGACCCTGAGACAAGGCATGGATGCAGGTACTTAATTAGGGTCGTGACACCAGGAAGCAGGGGTCAGAGAAGAGGGATGATAAAGCTGCAGCTGCTCCTTCCGAGGAATTGTGGAAGGCACCTCGGAATTGCCCTGCTGAGACCAGGCACCCGGGGTCTTCACCCACTGACTCAGACTCATGGCTGAGGGCGGCCAGGGGCCTTTCCCGGCCACCCCTGCAGATGGGCTGGATGAGGTCTGGAGTGCAAGAAAGAGCCAGCAGGCAGCCGGGCTGAGAACAGAGGGCAGAGGATGGGGACGTGGACTGGCCGAGCTGCAGGAGAACTTAGAATGGTTGAGGGAACCCAGTGCACCAGCAGCTGCTGCTACAGGACTCAAGAGAGGAGAGTAAAAACAAGTGACATTTTTGAGGGCTTAACTATTTGCCAGTATCTTCATCTGTGTGAGCTGCTATAACAGAATACCACAGACTGGATGTCTTACAAACAATAGAAATTTATTTCTCACAGTTCTGGAAACTGGAAGTCCAAGATCAGGGTACTGGCAGATTTGGTGTCTGATGAGGGTTTCCTGGTTCATAGATGGCTGTCTTCTCACTCAGTTCTCTCATGATGCAAGGACAGAGGGCGCTCTCTGGGGCCTCTTTTATAAGGACACTAACCCCATTCACGAGGGTGGAGCCCTCATGACCCAGTCACCTCCCAAATGTCCCATCTCTGAATGCTGTCACACTGGGGGTTCGGAGTCTAACATACGGATTTTGCTGTAGACAAACATTCAGTTTACACTCCCCACTAGTAAGCACTAGCCTTATCTCTACTCTACAAGTGAGGAACCTGAGACACAGAGAGGTTCTAATCTCACCCAAGGTCACTCAGCCAGCAGGCAGCAGACAAGGATGAGGCTGGGCAGTCTGGACTCAGAGCTTGTGCTGGTAACCAGGGCTGGGACTCAGGTGATCGAGCAAGGCACTCAGGTTTAAAATTTAGGGAGATGTCACTCTCAGGGTTGGTCCTGTGCAAAGGTGGTGCCTGAGAGTCAGGCTTCCTTAAATTTTGCACCCTGAGTGCCTCACTTGCCTCACCCTGGTCCAGGCCCTGCTCATGGCTCTGTGCACTCTGCCCCCTGGAATGAGCTTCCCTGCAGTCCTGCACCCACTCCATCACACATCGCTTACAACCTGCACTGGGGGACGTGCTGGCTGGGTTCTAAGGCTGACCTAAGGTCACATGCCCCCACGTGCAGAAGGGGTAATTGAGACAATTATGCAGATTGTTTACACAAGAAATAATTTGTCCCTTCGATCTGAATTTTTCAAGAGGCTTCAAGTAACTGACAATAAAATACAACTTGATTTTAAAATGTATTTGAGGACTTCTAGTTTCCGCTCCAACATGTAGAGCTTAGAACTCATCATTCTCATCCTCACAACAAGAAAACAGCAGAACAAACTGAAAATCAACATCTCTTCTTAGATCCTTCAAGGAATTGAGGTCCCAGGGCAGACTGCGTCCCCAGAAACTTGGGAGAGACAGGCAGATACAGAGTCCTAACTTACAGGGACCAGAAGCTGCTGAAGCCAGTAGTGGGCAGGAACTTCTTAACAGCAATTGACTAATTGCTGGAGGCTGAGTGTGGGCTAGCTTGAGAGGAAAAACTCCAGGGTGTCCCGTTTCAAGACGGGTCCCACACTTTCATGAGTTTTCCCTTCGGAAGTCCCACTTGTGCTTCCAACAGGGAGAGGGGGAAAGAAGCCTTCTGAAATATGCCCCAAACCTTCTATTCTCCTTAGCAAAGGCCTGTACTCAAGGGAAAATACTTTACCAGAGCCTGCTCACCTAGGGCAAGGGCAACTAGATAGCTGGAGCCCCCTCTGGCCTTCCATCTCACTTTAGGGGAGAGGAAGAAACTCTTTTGAAGGTCACAGCCCAGGGGCTCTGGCCCACAGAGAAGATTTGATGATAAGATTACAGAATAGTTCCTTTCCTCATTACTTTACTATCACATCACTATACTAGCTCCAGGATAATAACAGGAGAGTACAAGTGAGAGCCACGAGACACAGACTCAATTTAAGAAAGAATTTCCAGGGAAAACCAAAGACAACAACAGGATGAAAACATGGACATGAGAGGAGCTTGAAGCCTTTTTTCTTACCTATGTTTACAACAAACATGAAACACAGCCCAACTCTGAGCCCCAGACTGTCATAGCGCCCACACTAAGTCCTGTTTGCCTCAGCTCCTGTTGCTCAATACAACATGTCCAGATTTCAAGAAAAACTTACAAGGCATACTACAAGGCAAGAAAAAACACAGTCTGAGAAGACAGACTACCTACAGAGGGACAAGGATGAGAATTACATCAGACATCTCTTCAGAAGCCATTCAAGCAAGAAGAGATTTGAGTCAAATATTTAAAGTGTTGAAAGAAAAAACCTGCCAACCTAGAATTCTGTATCCAGTTAAATTATTCTTCAAATTTGAAGGGAAAATAAACTGAGGACATTTGTCACCAGTAGACCTGCCTTGCAAGAAATATTTTAAAAAGTTCTTCATAGAGAAGGAAAATTCAGATCTACATAAAGAAAGAGCATTAGAAAGGGAATAAATGAAGGTAAAATTGAATCTTGTATTTTCCTTACTTGTAATTGATTAATAGATAACTTCAAAATTATAATAGCAAAATGCATTGGGTTATTATAGCTTGTGAATAAGCAAAATTAACGACAACAATATTATAGGAAACAGAAGGAGGAATGGATTGAGAACACTCTGTTATAAGGTATCTTCACTACCCATGAGGTGAGATAGTGTTAGTTGATAGTGGACTTGGATCAGCTATAAATGTATATTGCAAACTCTAAGGCAATCATTAAAAAAATTTTTTTAAAGAAGTATAACTGATATACTAGAGAAGAGAGAAAAATGAAATCATAGAGAATATGCTCAATTAAAACCAGAGAAGGCAGAAAAAGAGAAGACAAAAATTAACAAGTACAATGAATAGAAACAACTACAGTAGATATTAATCCAACTATATCAATAATCACTTTAAACATCAAGGTCTAAATACACCAATTAAAAGACATAGATTTACAGAGTGGATAAGAAAACAAGACCTGACTATATGTTGTCCACAAGAAACCTGCTTTAAATGTAATGACACAGAAGCATTAAAAATAAAAGGGTGGAAAAAGATAGACCATTCTTTTTAATGAAAAGAAAGCAGGAGTGGATATTTAAATTCAGACAGAACAGACTTCAGAGCAAGGAAAGTCAGAACGATAAGGAAGGAAGGAAGGGAAGGAGGGAGAGACGGACAGGGGAAAGAAGAAAAGAGGTGTTTTGGGTTTTTTTTTAACATCTTTATTGGAGTATAATTGCTTTACAATGGTGTGTTAGTTTCTGCTTTATAAAAAACTGAATCAGCTATACATATACATATATCCCCATATCTCCTCCCTCTTGTGTCTCCCTCCCACCCTCCCTATCCCACCCCTCTAGGTGGACACAAAGCATGGAGCTGATCTCCCTGTGCTATGCGGCTGCTTCCCACCAGCTACCTATTTTACATTTGGTAGTGTGTATATGTCCATGCCACTCTCTCATTTCGTCCCATCTTACCCTTCCCCCTCCCCATGTCCTCAAGTCCATTCTCTATGTCTGCACTTTATTCCTGTCCTGCCCCTAGGTTCTTCAGAGCTTTTTTTTTTTTTTAGATTCCATATATATGTGTTAGCATAGGATATTTGTTTTTCTCTTTCTGACTTACTTCACTCTGTATGACAGACTCTAGGTCCATCTACCTCACTACAAATAACTCAGTTTCATTTCTTTTTATGGCTGAGTAATATTCCATTGTATATATGTGCCACATCTTCTTTATCCATTCATCTGTCGATGGACACTTAGGTTGCTTCCATGTCCTGGCTATTGTCAATGATAGTCATTTTCACAATGTTGATCATTCCAATCCAAGAACATGGTATATCTCTCTGTTTGTATCATCTTTAATTTCTTTCATCAGTGTCTTATAGTCTTCTGCATACAGGTCTTTTGTCTCCTTAGGTAGGTTTATTAATAATCACTTGATTCTTAATCCTGTTTATATTTAATTATAAACATAAGACTTACTTTTAGAATAAAAAGAATGAAACACATCTCCATCATGTGCCTTTGTTCCCAATAATCCCTTTCAGATAGATCTGTGAAGTAATACAGAACACAGTGTCGACATACCTTTCATTTCAAAGGCCGAAAAAAATAGGGCTTAAGTAGTGAGATCATTTCTATTAGGCTTTATATTAGTATCAGTTAATGAGTTAATCAGTCAAATGAGTATCAGTTGATTTAATCTCACCCAAATGAATGGGTCTCTATTGGTTTATCAATGTGATAGAGCATCAGAGTTCAATGGGCAGGAAGAAAATTCTGCCGGCATAATGTGAGTCTTCACTTTTCCCTTCTGAATCACAAAAGTACCTCCCATTCCTACAGGCTTATCTCCATAATGTTTTTCAAGAGTCTGTCTCATACAAGTCACGAGGTTAAGTTTTCCAGTTCTTCTTTTGGCTTTCACCTCAATGACCTTTTAGTTCCTTGGAAAAATGCTATCGCTTACTAAATATTATTCTTTTTAAAAAAATTTTTGTTTGCATTGGGTCTTCATTGCCGCACGTGGGCTTTCTCTAGTTGCAGCGAGCGGGGGCTACTCTTTGTTGCAGTGCTCAGCCTTCTCATTGCAGTGGCTTCTCTTGTTGTGGAGCATAGGCTCTAGGCGCGCAGGCTTCAATAGTTGTGGCACATGGGTTTAGTTGCTCCACGGCATGTGGGATCTTCCCAGACCAGGGTTCAAACCTGTGTCCCCTGCATTGGCAGGCGGATTCTTAACCACTGAACCACCAGGGAAGCACAAAGTAGTATTCTTAACCTTAGTTTTAAATAAGACTCTCACTCTGCCTGTAGTCTTTTCTGAATCTTTTATTACTGGGTTATTTAAAGAGGTTTGGGACCTGGGTAGCTTTGGATTTTCTTAAGAAAACTAGAGTAGTAGCAGTAAGCATTCAAATTTTTAGCTATCTGAGAACTTTTGGAGAATACTGCATTTTTAGAACAAAATCACCTTTCCAGGTTGGCCTTCACTGGCAAAAAGATTAGCCAGTAATGCAAACCCAAAATCATGATATTTCTCACTGTATTTCTCTAGTAGGCACCCTCCACCTGCGGAGTTAACATGAGCAAAGTAACTTCCATTCACAGGAAGTTTGTGCTCACTTTCCGTTTGAACAACTGGCATAAAATCAGAATTGAATCCAAGAGTCTGAAATGGGCCTGCTCCTGCTCCAAGAACAAAAGCTCCAGGAAGCTGGATTTCTTTTGCGATTTTATTCAGATCATAAACTTTTTTTTTTATTTGTAAGTAAGTAAATAAGTAAGGCACACCTCCTACTTCTGCAATTCTAGTTTTCCCACAGATACTTTTTACAGGAAAGGTAAATGGCTCCTTAGTCAAATTAGGGCAATCAACTACAGAGGCCTGGACATCAGCAAAAGTATCCATTAACCCCTTCTGCAGAACTCCAAACTCCGGAACTCCACACTCCAGAGGCCCTCCTTTCGACGTGCTGCCTCTCCCCTTCTGCCGAAAAGAGGTATTTTTAAAAAAGAGTCCAGGGTTTCCCTTGTGGCGCAATGGTTAAGAATCCACCTGTCAATGCAGGGCACACGGGTTCGAGCCCTGGTCTGGGAAGATCCCACATGCCGCGGAGCACCTAAGCCCGTGCGCCACAACTACAGAGCCTGCGCTCTAGAGCCTGCAGGCCATAACTACTGAGCCCACGTGCCACAACTACTGAAGCCTGCACGCCTAGAGCCTGTGCTCTACAACGAAAGAAGCCATTGCAATGAGAAGCTTGCACATCACAACGAAAAGTAGCTCCAGCTCACTGCAACTAGAGACAGCTCGTATATAGCAATGAAGACCCAACACAGTCAAAAATAAATAAATAAATAATAAATAAATGTATTAAAAAAAAAAAGAGCCCAACCAAGAAGAAAATGTGTCTCCAGAGACAGAAGAGAATTTCTCTCAGTTGCTTCACCCTCTAGAAAAACTTAATAAAAATTAAGCATTCAGTAAAACAAATGCTGGAAGACAAAATGATTTTCAAATCCTATTTAACATATAAACTGACCAAAGGGAACAGATTTTTTAAAAAAATTTTTACATAACTAAGAAATAAAATGTTAAATGACAGAGAACACAACAGATACGGTTGGAAATCAAATATTAACAGAGAGAAAAGGCATACACATGAAAAGAGCAAAGAGATCAAAGCTGAGGGAAGCTAACAGAGGTGGAGGCCTGTTGCAGGAGATGCGATATAAGGGTTTGGGGGTGTCCCTGGATTACAAAGCCCAACAGTGACAATGTATTCAAAGACATGAAGCAGGAAACTTTCCCTGAAATGAAGAAAAACCTCTGAAGCTTTATATTTAAAAAACTCATATGTTCCAAGAAACTTTTCTTTAAAATGCCCAACACCGAGATATGCTGTAATTGAACAATTGAATTCCAAAGACAGAGAAAGACTTCTTCAAACATTGAAGCAGGAAAACAGGTCAGGGAAAAGGAGGGAAATATTTTAGTTGATCTGACTTTTCCACAGAAACACGTTGCACCAGAAGACAACTTCCACAAAGTCCAGATGGGCCGTGGATGTGACCTGGAAACGTTACATGTAGGCAAGATGTTCAAATCAACACAGTGGGTAGATGCTCCACACACAAGAGGACACACATCCCTGGAGAAAATTCCTTGGGAGAGTTTTGGAAAGAGAACTGGAGTCAATTCTTTGACAGTGAGATCCAACCAGCAAGAGAATAATCAAAAAAGAATTCAGACCAAATATACAACTACCCTACGACCCAGCAATTCCATTCCTAGAAACACCCTAACAGAAAAGAGGGCAAATGTCCAGACAAAGACCTGCACATGAATGTTGGAAGCAGCTTTATTCATTGTAGCCCAAATCTGGAAAGAACCCAAACGTGCATCCGCAGGAGAATGGACAAACTGTGATCCATCCACACAGGGAACACTACCCAGCAGTGATGTGTGAACTACTGGTTCACAAGACACTGATGGATCTCCCAGTGAAAGAAGCCAGATGTACATTTTACAAGAGTCAGTTTTCCCATCTCGACTCACTTTACATGATGATCAAGAACAGGCAACACAGGGCTTCCCTGGTGGCACAGTGGTTGAGGGTCTGCCTGCTGATGCAGGGGACACGGGTTCGTGCCCTGGTCCGGGAAGATCCCACATGCCGCGGAGCGGCTGGGCCCATGAGTCATGGCCGCTGAGCCTGCGTGTCTGGTGCCTGTGCTCCGCAACGGGAGAGGCCATGGCAGTGAGAGGCCCGCGTACCGCAAAAAAAAAAAAAAAAAAAAAAAAAGAACAGGCAACACAGATCCACAGTGATAGAAGTCAGGACAGAGGTTACCTTTGGGGGCTTAAGGGTCAACAGAAGAGGTGCTGGAAATGGTCGGAGTGACCTGGGTGGTGATGACACAGGTGTGTGCACATGTGAAAATTCATCAGGATGCACTTTGTGTGTGTTCACAGGGAGAAGGGAGGAGGGGGGAAGGCCACCTGCCAGGTCACAGTCATACAGCAGAAAAAAGAGGCCCACCGAAAGTGCCATCAGAGTAACGGTTGATTCCAAACTCGGGGAAACTTCAACCACTGCGGACAAGGAAACCCAAGGCTAATCCAACAGCAGCCGTCAGTTATTTCGTAGTGAGGAGGGTGTAGCACAAATACTCTGCAGCTCCAGGAGGCCGATCTGGCGGGAGAATCAGGTAGCGTAGATGCTTGGCTGCAGGGAAGCCCACAAGCCAGGGGCAACGCAGAAGGCATCACCCCCAGAATCCTACAATAATGTCAAGCCCCACATCTCGGACGAGGGGGGCGTGACACTGTTCTGAAATGAAGGCGCTCTGACAGCAAGGACCCATGTGCCCAGCATGTTCAGTTCCCTTTGCTGCTCTAACAAGTTGCCGCAACCTGAGTGTCTTAAAACAGCATGGATTTATTCTCTTACAGTTCAGGAGGTCAGAATTCTGAAATGGTTCTTACTGGACCAAAATTCAGGTGTATCAGGGCTGTCTTCCTTCCCCGAGGCTCTAGAGGAGAATCTGCTTCTTTGCCTTTTCCAGTTTCTAGAGGCTGATGCATTCCTTGGCTTGTGGCCCCTTCCTCTATCTTCAAAGGCAACAAAGTCATCACTCCAACCTCTGCTCCTGGCCTCACATTCTCTTTCTCTCATCCTCCTGCCTCCCTCTTATAAGGACCTCTATGAATACATGGGGCCCATTCAGACAATCCAGGATAATTTTCCCATCTTAAGATTCTTCATCACGTCCGCAAAGTCCCTTTTGCTACATAAGGTGACATATTCATAGGTTCCAGAGATCAGGCCTTGGACTTCTTTGGGGGCCATTATTCTGCCCACTGCACACAGAGACTGAGCTTCATTTATGCAACATCTCAGAGCCTCGATCTCAGACTTCTGATTGGTCCAGGGTGGGTTACACACCCATCCCTCATCCAATACCCAGGAAGAGAGGAGGGAAATTCTGGTGGGCATCTCTGAACCATAGCGACCAAGTGGATCCGTGCTCAGCTAACTCCAGAGGGGACCTGAGACAGGACCCAGCCGAGCCACATCCCCAGGTCCCCCACCAGAGGCTGAGCTGGCCTCACATCATGGGCCCTCCTTAGCCAACCAGCCAGGACAGCAGAGCCGGCCGCCCACGCCTCCAGCCCTGTCCACACCTGCCTCCCTGCCCTCCTTTTTGCTGATCTTGTGCTAGCAGACAAGTGAAGCTGCCAGCTCTTGGCACAGTGCTGATGTCCCCCAAGGCTGGCGAGGTGTGACGGTGACTTGTTATGAGGCTAGCATGGGGAAGACTGGACTTTCTCACCCCTGGTGTCTGGAGACAGCTGCTCTAAATTCCCCTGAGCTCCCAGCCCAGAGGGAAGGAGAGCAAAGCCAGAAAGGTAAAAGAGAAGCAGATTCCCGGTGCTGAGAGCCAAGGGCCAGGGCCCCGACTGCTTGGAGGGGAGCTCCCCGCTCCTGGAGGTAAAATCCAAGCCCTTCCCATGCTGATGAGGCCGGGCGTGGTCTGGCTCGTGCTCCCCACTTCTCCAGGCTCATCCTAGCCTTCTTCCTGCTTCAGTCTCCCCCTGCACCTTCCAGCCTACCTACTTTTGCCTACCTGGACCTGCTGCCTGGATCACTGTCCCAGCCCCATCCTTCCCCTGGCCAAATCCCACTCATCTTTCCAGTGTCGGGATACATGTTCCTTCCTCCTGGAATACGGTCTGTCTGAACCTCGCAGACTGTGAGATGCCCCCTCTTCACACCCCCTCGGACGCATGCCCCTGCGTCTTCACTTGTCTGTCTCCCTGTGTTGGGTCACAAGCTTCGTGTCCCTTCTCAGATTCTCCCAGGTGCCCCTTCCTTCCCTCCTGGATGACACCACCCCACACCTCCACTTCCATACGTGGATGAGATACCACACAGAGGGGACCCTGGTTTTCTAGCAGCCAGAGGGGCTGGATGACGTGGCTGGGGAGGAAATGTGTTGTGGGGGATTCCCTGAGCCGGGTACAACGCCTTCTCCTTTCTCTCTCCTGTGACTCCTTGGAGGTGCAGTTCCTCCTTTCAGCCCTTCCAGGGAAGTTCGTGTGCTGGGTGAACACACCTGCCAGGCAACCCAGTCTGTCCCTCCTCAGCACTTTGGGTGTGGCAGCCAGTGCCCTGCATCACCGCCCATCAAATCCTCCCCCACCACCTCACCTCCCTCTCCATCACCTCCACTGCCCTGGGCTTGTTCCTCCCCAGTACAGCAGAAGCCACCTAATCCTTGCCTCAGGCTCTGCTTTCTAAAGGATCCCTGCTCTTTGACGACAGGAACATGTCTTATTCATTATTTTAATCCCAGTGCCTGGCAATGAATATTTGAGGAGTGACGTGTTCATTCATTTTTCTGACACTCACTTTGCCAATGAGAAATAAAAGCACAGAGGAGGTGAGTGGAAGCTCTCTTTTAGCATCCTTGGTCAGAAATTGATCTAATGGCTGAACTGGAATCGTTATGCTCTTATCAACAGGTGGGGAATTGAGAGCCTCTTTTCACTTCTGTGAAGATGAATGAACCTGGTTGATATAAATTCAGAGAGCTGGAAACACAAGAGGTTTCCTATCCAGGCCTCAGAGTTTTCCCAACTGTCCGGAGGTGAATTAACCTTGAGCTTGGACTTGTGCCGTCTACAAGGCACATGTCTTTCAGCTACTTTCTTGCAGGTCCTTAAACCATGACACGTGGATGTATCAGCACAGTGAGAGCCTCCCTCTACCCCGGGTTTCAGCCACTTTTGAACCACGAGTCCCCAATAAAATGAGGCATAAATGTGTCTGTTTCACATCTTGCAGCAAAGTGCAAGAAATTCCTCCAGATCACTTCCTGAAACAAAGTCCCCTCCATTCTGAGAGGAGGCAGCCAGATGTAGCCAGTACTGGCCCCCTAGAGAAGGGACAACCCTCAGTGCCTCTCCAGCATGGATGCATATCCAGTCATTCAAACAGAAGGCGAGTGACTTTTGCGCTTCTCCCCGGTGGTAACAGTGTGTTTTGTGATATTGCTTTTGTAAGTTCCCCAAGCATGAGTCACAATTCTTCCATTTGCTTGGCTGTTTCCTAATAGTACAACCTAATTAAGCATGATTAGCTTTCAAATTGCGTTAGACTGAGGCCCCCACATATAGAGAACCCCGAATCTAATTAGAGGCCATCGCGAGCATCGGAGAAGCCTGCAGATGTGACACCACTCCATGAAGCATAATTGTCTGCTGGATTTTCTACTTCAATTTTCTTAGTGATGAGAGCAAAAAAAAAAAAAAAAAAAGTAGTGGGAAAAATACTATGTTTTTCAGCTGCAGTGATAACTTGAACAAATAGCTTTGCATCCTAATATAACGTATTTCCGGTAGACATTTCAGAAAGGAGGTGACCATAAAGTGCCTTATAAAGAATGGACGTGTCCCTTTGCAGCTTTTCCCCTCCGTCCTTCAAAGTGACTTGATAACATTTATTTTATTTCTTCATTTTTCAACTAGCATGTTTGTATTTATTCTTATAAACTTACAAGAGCTGTAGAAGCCTAAGCGAAGAGTTCTGGAGAGTACTCTGTACTCTAAACACCATACAGCACCACTCCCATCTGGGCGGTGAGCCTGAGTTCACCCCTCTCCCCAGGGTGCTGTAACCTGCAGACCCCCCAGCACCCTTGACTGAGGTGGTTCCGGGTGCTTCGGTGCCTTTATTGGTGATATTTTAGCCTGTGGCCTCTGTAGTCTCAGACAATCAACCATTTCCAACCTGTCTTGCCGCACACCGTCCTGTGTTCAGTGTTCAAGGTAATGCCTCCCACACAGGGTCAAGCTCTGGAACATCCTCTAGGGACACGTGTGGCCAAAGACACCAGTGTTGATTTACAGCAAGAACATCCAGAGGGCCTTGGCCTGGGGGTCCTGCTGCCACTGACTTTATAACATTTCCATGTTAAAATGAAGCAGCCACGGGACTTCCCTGATGGCACAGTGGTTAAGAATCTGCCTACCAATGCAGAGGACACGGGTTCGATCCCTGGCCCGGGAAGATCCCACATGCCGCGGAGCAACTAAGCCCATGTGCCACAACTACTGAGCCTGCACTCTAGAGCCTACGAGCCACAACTACTGAAGCCCAAGCACCTAGAGCCCGTGCTCCACAACAAGAGAAGCCACCGCAATGAGACGCCCATGCACCGCAACGAAGCGTAGCCCCAGCTCACCGCAACTAGAGAAAGCCTGCGTGCAGCAAGGAAGACCCAACGCAGCCAAAATTAATTAATTAATTAATTAATTAATTTTTTAAAAAATGAAGCATCCACAGCATTTGTGCCAAGACCCAGTCAAACTCATGTTAGCCCCAAGCCTCCCGTGAGCTCATGCTGGAGGATTTCTTTTGACTGTTTCTGAAACAGAGAGGGACTTGGGGCAAAGAGACGAGGCCCAGGAGGTCACAGCCCTGAGGACACCCCACCTTGGTTGATGAGACCACAGAGAGCCTGAGTGAGAAAACAAAGCACGACTGGGGTCCGTCTCCCAGTAAAACCCAAACCCAATACGTGATTTAATTAGTTTGGGGACTGAAAGTAGAAAAAGTTCAGTGGTTGCTTTTTTGGGGAAAAAAAAATTGGCTGGGGGCAGGGGGATGAGTCAATGCTTTTCCTGCCTGAAGTTTCGTGCAATGAACTTCATTTTCTCATGTTTCTGCTCCATTGGGCCGCCATGAGCCGTCCACCCTCTCCTGCCCGGGGCTGACCGTGCTCTCCAGTCCTGAGGTTGCTTTGGCCACCCGGCTCCAGGGAAGAGACGTTTGGGGCTGGCTGGGCTGGGGCAGGCGGTCGGACCCACTCCCTCCTCCCGCGTGGGCGGGTGGGCCATCCAGAGGCATGTTCCCGGGAGAAGGGACCGTTCTGATGTGAGACTGAGCTGGAGGCAAGGCGCAGGGCTGGGGACGTGGTAATGGTTGGATGGTGGACAGCTGCTTAAGGGCCGGAAGTTGATGGAATCACTTGAATCCGGTCAGCCAGCCCCACAGTAGCTGTGCCTGTCCACCGGGTCTCGCAAAGACCAGCACAGAGTCCACAGCCAGAGCAAGCAGCGAGGCATCGCTCCCTGCCTTTTCCCAGAAGCACAGAACTCAAACCACTCCGGGAACCAGAGACTCGGGGCTTTGGAGGCATTTAGGAACAGAGCCTCAGCCCGGGCACTCTTGTTCCCAGATGCCATTGGTGAGACCGCCTGGTGGCTCTCAGGCTGCTGGAGGGGACCAGTGAAGCCAGACTCTGGAGGCCAGTGGATGATGGATGCTGTGCAGGGACGCTAGCTTCGCACATCTCACCTCGGGACCTTGTTGCCCGTTCATGATGAGAGTGTTTAAAAAGCTTTATAGCGATTTGACACCACAGTGACATCCGAGCACATGACCAGTGCATAGCCAGCCCTGGGCACCAAGGGGTTACCTCCAGGTCTCTGACAGATTGGAAACAAAATACCCAGCCCTTTGCCACACTTACTGTGGGGAGCTGTAACTGACAGCCTCCCCTCTGAACCTGCTCGGGGTCCCCACTGAGAGCACCCAGAATGGGGGGACACATGGCACAAGGGAGGAGGTAGGGCCAGCTTTCCATCCATCAGGCTAGTGCTGCCCAGCACCCGCCCCCACTTGGTCTTTAGATGTGCACAGGGACTTGATTCGGAGCCACAGGCTACGGTGGGAATCCTGGGTAGGACCCTGTGTCCCTAGGTATCTTCGGGAGGCTGTGCAGCCTAGTGGTTCTCTGTGTGGGCCCTGGAGCCAGGGGGCTTGGGTTCAACTTCTTGGCTCTATATCCTTGGCAAGTTACTTTGGTTCTCTGTGTCTCAGCTTACTGATCTGTGAAATAGGCCTCAAAGCGGGGGCACAGCTGGCAGATAGCACCAACTTGGTGCATGAGGCCCTGTGTCATTTTGTCCTTCCCCGGGGAGGGGGTCTTCCCTCTCGATTCAGGTCTCCCCACAAAGGCCACCTCCTCAGAGTGGTCTTCCATGACCCCGCTTTCTCCACTGGTCACCTTATCCCCTCCCATCACGTGTCACTCCTGGGTAGCGTATTTTTATTTGTTTCTTTATATGGCCTGTGGCTCTCCCAGTAGAACATGAGCTTCGGGAGAAAAGACTCCATCTGTCCTGCCTGTGGCTGCATCCTGATGCTGATGGGTTCTGGTACAAAGGAAGTACCAAGAAATATTTGTGAACAAAAGACCAGATCTTTTCACGTGCCCATCCTGGCTTCCCACCCAGCACAGGTCGATCTGGGTCTGTCACATCTGGGCCAAGCACAGGGGAGCACCCGGGAGATGCCGGATGCAGCTTCCATGGGTTACACACCCCCAGCCAACATGCAAGGAGCCGTCCTCAGGCTGGGTGCCAGGGCTCGTGGGCCTCCCGGGCGCCATCCCCCGTCAGACCAGTTGTGAGTGATCTGTATACGTTGCCAAAACAGCGCCTGCTTTCATTCAGTTCCTTACTGTGGAACGCTGTTTTTCAGACTCTCCAGAAAGCCAGCACCCAGAGAGGTGCTTTCCAGATCCCCTGTCCCTTGAGAGGGAGAGTCGCAACGCCCCATGTCTGAGCGAGGAAAGGTTGGCAGAAATCAGTCCCCCCCTCCCGCCAGTTTTGCACAAGCAGTCCCAGAAGCCTCTGGAGGCTGTATGGGTTGACACCTCCCAGAGTTTCCAAAACGTTTGGCTGGAAACAGGAAAAGTGGAACCACGTTGTGATACAGAGGTAAGCTAAGACGCCGGGCGAGCAAGCTTCCCTGGACTTTGCATTTTCAGCAAAGAGCCTCCTTCAGCCCACAAGCCCCATCAGCAAACAGCCTGGTCAGCGATGGCTTCCACGGGCCATCCCACTTCCTTGGCCCTCAGGCTCCTCTTCTGCTAAATGGGGGTGATGAGAGTTCTCACCTCGCCAGTTAATACAAGAGTGGCATGAAATGCCGTATGTGTCACGTGATGTACCTGCCATAAACCTAAGTCCCCTTCCCCCCGCACCCTGGATATTTGGGTGGTGGAGTACATCACAGATAGGTTATTTTCTCTATTTAAGAAGGTCTATCTCTTTGACTTCATTTCTGACCACCCACCCCCTCATTCACTGACTTTATGGATTCTCCAGTAAGACAAGCTCATTCCTACCTCAGGGCCTTTGCACTTGCTGTTCTCTCTGCCTGGAGCTCTTCGACATTCTCATGGCCACCTCCTGATCATTGTTCAGGTTTTATCTCAATGTCACCTCCCTAGAGAGGCCTCCCCTGCGCCTTCACCTCAAGATTCCCCGACCCCTCCCCCCCAGCCCAGCTTCCTGCTCTGTTTTTGCGACTTCTTCATGGGAAATAGCCACAGCAACGATCTGCTTCTCCCACTAGAAGGTGGATTCTCTCCTTCCAAGAGGAGAGAATCCAACTTGAATGGAATCTTTTTTTAAAGCTTCAAGCAAAGCATCAGGCTGTGCTCTCCACAGCCCACCCCAGGAGCACTGCAGTTCCTGGGGGTCATGATGGGGCAGGTGGGGTGCCCTGGTGGAGGGGGTCACTGCGAACCATGGGCTGAATAGGACCGCCCACTGCAGGGCAGGATCGCCACTCGGGGAGGGTCTCTAACCACCTTAGCCGAGGCAGGTTTCAGAAGGGACCCTTGGTGGCCATGGTGGAGGCCGTCCACATGCTCTACCCGGTCTGCTGCCCGGGGGCCTGTGGGACCCCTGGGGGAGAGAGAAAATTGGGAGTCAGGAAACAGGAACTCTGAGCACATCTCAGCCACTCACTTGCTGTGTGACTTTGAGCAAGTCACTTCCCCATTCTGGGTCTCCGTTTCCTCAACAGTAAAATGCACAGAGTAAGACTGATGCCAGCTTTGCCCCCACTTTTGCCTCTTCCCAGCTGTGCTGTCCTAAGAGAGTCACTCCATGCACCTGGACACATTCCCTAGGATCTAAAATGGGACGAGACTTGTATCCACCTCATAGGATTAAACTAATACTGTTACTAATACTGACAGAAGCTTCCTTGTTCTTAGTAAGTGCTCAGTAAATATCCGGCTCATGATCAGAGACTGGGAATCTGCTCAGAACACTCCCAGTAAGAGGAGGATGGGCCTCCACCATGAACACGGGAGGGGATGCAAAAAGATTTTTTGTAAATGGTGGCGAGGCTGGAAAAAACAAAAGAGTGAGCCAGGAGGAGGTGTACAGGGTGTGTTTCCACCTGGGCTGGTCGGTGGGTGGGAGCTGGTGCCCGCTTTGGACACAGCTGGCATTTTTAGCACCAGCCGGGGGTCTGGACCTCTTGGCTCCCGGCTGCTCATTAAGTGAAGCCATCTGATTCCTCGAAGCGGGGCAGGTAACCAGCAGAGAAACCAGGATGGCTGGGAGACCCACCCCTGACACATTCCTCCCTTCTCAGAGCTTTGAGGGGGTCAGAGAGTTTGGGGACCAGGAAGAAAGCCTAGTTTGGGAAATATTAACTGCACAACCACAGCTGACCAGACGGGCAGACCCCACAAGTGACTTCCAGGCGAGTCCTGGGCTGGAGAGTGGCTCAGCCAAAAAGCCGACTTCTAAAGGCTCGACCACAAGCAAATGTGAGCCATATTATGAGTGTGGCAAAATCAAGGCTGGACAAGCTTAGTTCTTTCCTGGGTCCTGTCAGCAGGAAAACCATCCAGAAAGCATGCACTCAAAGCCCTTGCTTGTGGAACTTCAGAAGGCAAAGGGGTACAGTGGGGATGAAAAGACCCAGATTTTGGCCTCGGCTGTCTCCTAGCAGCTGTGTCACTGTGGGCAAGTCGCTCCCACTCTCTGTATCAGTGTAAAAAGTGTAAAACTAAGGACTAAGAGGCTTCTAGAGGCTGTGCCATTGTAGGATTATATGATTCAAAGGCTCCTTGACATCTGACTTTTTTGCTCTCTCTCTGAAAACCTAAAGGGCAGTGGGGTGGAGGGTGTTTGCACAGAGGAAATCAAAATCAAGTTCAAATCCTTTAGGTTTTCAATAGCCATGTCCAAATCCTGAGATGGCCAGGAATCTGTCAGTTGTAAGAGACGGAAAGCCCAGCTCAAACCAGCTTGAGCAAAAAGGGATGTTTATTTGTTTCTGGAATGTAAAGATGAGTTGGGGCTTCCTTGGTGGTGCAGTGGTTGAGAGTCCGCCTGCCGATGCAAGGGACACGGGTTTGCGCCCTGGTCCGGGAAGATCCCACATGCCGCAGAGTGGCTGGGCCTGTGAGCCATGGCCGCTAAGCCTGTGCGTCCGGAGCCTGTGCTCCACAACGGGAGAGGCCACGACAGTGAGAGGCCCGCGTACTGCAAAAAAAAAAAAAAAAGATGAGTTGATTCAGGAATGGTGGTTTCCAGGGGCTCAAATAATGTCACCATCTTGTTTTTCCTCTCACCCCAATTCTGTAATTCAGAACGACATTTACCTAGTGGTAGCTAACCAACCCCTCCAGGCTAGCACCTATTGTCTTCAGCAGCCCTGATGGAAGGAGATTTCCTTTCCTGTTTGTTCCAAGGAAACTCCCAGGATTGCTTTGGATTTGCCAGCCTTGTTTGCATGTCCATCCTTGAACCAATCCCTGAGGTCTAGGTTTAAATCCAGCCCCACCGTTTACTATATGTGACCTAGGATGAGGAACTTAGCTGCAGTCAGTTTCCCATGGCTGTGATGACAAATTACCACACACTTAGTAGCTGGAAACAACACAAAATTATTATCCTAGAGTTCTGGATGTCAGAAGTCCAAAATGGGCATCACTGGGCTAAAATCAAGGTGTTGGCAGGGCTGATTCCTTCTGGGGGCTCTAGAGGAGAACCCCTTTCTTTGCCGTTGCTGCCTTCCAGAGCCGGCCCCCCGCCTTCACTGTGGTCCCTCCCCCACCTTCAAAGCCAACAATGGTCCCTGGGTCTTCCTCACATCACATGACTCTGACACTGTCCACCTGCCTCCCTCTTTGACTTATGAATACCCTGTGATTCCGCTGGGGCACCTGATAACCCAGGATCATCTTTCCATCTCAAGGTCAGCTGATTAGCAACTTTAATTCCACCTAATCTTCCTTTACCATGAAACGTAACATGTTCACAGGCTATGGGGATTAGGCTGTGGACAACTGGGAGGCCATTATTCTGCCCACCACACTCACCCCACTGCCATTGTCTGTAAAACTGGACAGTAGCATTACTCCCTCAAAGGATCATGCTGAGGCTGAAAGGAGAGTCCTCAGCATAGAGCCTGGTACACAGTAGGTGCTCAACAAGTGAACGGGTCACCCACCAGCCTCAGAATTTGTGGACTTGCTCACGAGCATTTCTGATGAGCTTCATAGTTACGTTGGAAGAAAGGCAGCACATGGTTTGGGTGACAAACAATGTAGAATAGAATAAGGACTCAAGGGTGCGATGCCCCACACCGGGGCTACCTCAGTGACTGCCATTTAGACAAGGTGAAGAGTGTATGTTTTTACCAGACACCACCCCATGGGAGGGCCCAAGAGAGAAGGAAGAAGGCCAGAGCCACCCAGGAGGG
This sequence comes from Hyperoodon ampullatus, assembly GCF_949752795.1. Taxonomy (NCBI): domain Eukaryota; kingdom Metazoa; phylum Chordata; class Mammalia; order Artiodactyla; family Ziphiidae; genus Hyperoodon; species Hyperoodon ampullatus. The sequence continues at coordinate 83,559,603 of NC_136927.1, read as the reverse complement.
TTGTGGCAGCTCCGTAACAAGGACACGGGGGTTACTGACACCTCACCCCACTCGCCACCCCTCCGTCCACTTGTCCCAGATTAGAAGTGCAGCACCCGGCGGCTGGGGCACTGGGCACACGCGGCTGCTCTATCCACAGTCTGCATCTTAGTAACAACGGGATGCAGAGAGGTTTAGTGAGGTGGGGTCCCAGCTGCTCTGCCAGCCTCCACTGTCCTGGTGGCTATATGGGGCTCCGCCGTGGTCTGGCAGCACCTGGCCCGGGACACGGTCCATGCTAAGGAAATGTCTGGTGAATGAAGATGCAGCAGGGAGAGAACTGAAGGTGGAGTCCGAGCGTTGGTTCTGCCACTGGCCGGCTCTGAGCCTCAGTTTCCCCATCTGCAGGTGAGAGAACCCCTCGCTGCTGACCACACAGTGTGCCCTCTTTAAATGGCCACTGCAGGAAGCACCAAGAGCCGCAAGGACCGTCCTCGTCCTCAGGTGTCTCCCAGCTTCGGCCTCCGTGGATCTCCAGTCTGGGTCCCATGGGGACTATTGGGGTTGAAGAGACTAATTCTACCAATTCATGAGCCCACTTTATAAACGAGGACTTTGAGGCACAGAGAGGGGAAGGAACTGGCTGAAGATCACACAGCTTAGAGGAGGGCAGGTCAGGTGCCCCAGCCCCAGCTTCAGCATCCCAGCGGAGTGGCCAGCAGGAGCCTGCTCTGCTTACCTTTCCAGGTGGCAAATAAGAGAAATAGGGCAAAACAATGGGAAACGCCAACCCGACCCCATCCCTTCCTCTCTTTCCCTTCCCTGCCCCATGTTTCTGAGAGCTTAATTACAGGTTTAATGATCCCACTTACACAGTCACTGTCGTTCTGACAGTGGTGCGAGCCTCGAGTCCGGTAAAGCCTTCATCCCAATCAACCTTGTTTTTATTGATTTGTAAGCAGCTCAATTGTCTGGGAAAAGACAGCCCACCAGCCGGCATCTCTCGGTCCCACTGCATCACGGTGACATGCAGCGGCTGAGGCCACCCGCGGGCAGTTGGGGCCTCTGTGATGTATGTCCACAAATGCACAGTAAATGACACCCCCTGATCTGGGGGGACAGGCAGGAACCGTGCTGCACTGGCTGGAGCATTGGAAATAATTCCGCATCTCAACATTTCTCCATGTCTAGACAAGAAGTACTGCCTGCCTGCCTAAAATATTAAAATTTCATACGCTCCTCCCAGGAGAGGCCTTTTGGTTGTAAACATACAGAGACAATTTGAGTTTTCTTTCTTTTCCTTCAGGTTTCCTCTTTATGGCCAGTTGTGTAGGTTGCAGAGCTGGAGAGGCACCGTGAATTTCGGGACCCGGGTACTCCCCACCTTCTCTGTCGTGTCCTGGTTTCATGTCTGGTACAAGTCCTACATCTGTCACTCGGCAGTTGTTTGCCGGCACTTCTGGAACAGGATCCCTCCTCGATTCTTAGTCACACACTTCACTGATTCTTTCCCCCAAATAATGCTGTAGGGCTTCCCTGGTGGCGCAGTGGTTGAGAGTCCGCCTGCCGATGCAGGGGACATGGGTTCATGCCCCAGTCCGGGAAGATCCCACATGCTGCGGAGCGGCTGGGCCCGTGAGCCATGGCCGCTGAGCCTGCGCGTCCGGAGCCTGTGCTCCACAACGGGAGAGGCCACAACAGTGAGAGGCCTGCGTACCGCAAAAAAAAAATAATAATAATAAATAAATAAAAATAAAAAATGGAGATGCTGAGGCTCAGGAAGGGGGAGGCTCACTTGGCCAGCAGGTCTGAACCTGGGCAGAGAGGGGGACCCAGCCCCTGTGACCCCCTTTGCAGGCTGCCTGATCTCAAGGACATGGCAAGTTACCAAGCGCCCGGCTTGGGAGTGAGGGAGCCACATGCAGACCCTCACTCTGCTCCTTACCAGCTGGGCCATCGGCCAACAGGTGGGTGCTGGGCACCTCTCCTGGGGCCAGCCCTGGGCCAGGCTCGGGGGCTCCCTGATGAGCGGCATGGAGCTGGCTGCTGTTCCCAGGGATGCACAGTCTAGCAGAGCAGAATGACACTAAATAAACATAGGGCTGCCTCTCACACACACAGCAGACTTACGGGGGGGAATTGAGTATAAGCATTCAGCTTCTCCAAGAATAAGGGTGGAGGGAAGTGTCCATCAGAAGGGCCCAAATCCTCCAGCACGCGGCCCACAAATGGGAGCCGGGAGGCTGAGCTGCCATCTCCTCAGTTACTCTGCTCAGAGCTGAGCACCCTGCAGGTGAAGGATGATGCTACAGCTTAAAGATGTCATTTTCCACACACCATGGTCCCAAGGCCAGGGCTCCATCCAGCGCCCAAGCTCTGCATGGAAAGCATCGCCTGGCCTGCCTTATGCTGCCAATCTTGGCGAATCCAGGCTCAGGCTGAGCCTTCTTCGTGGTCTGCAGTGGACACTCCTGGTTGCCCAGACAGCATCCATTCCCCTGTTCCACTGCCCTCTCAGGGCCTTGAAGTTCCTGTGTGCACAGGATTGCCAGACAAAATACAGCATATGCAGTTAAATTAGAATTTCAGATAAACAGTGAATAACATTAATATGTTTAGATATATATCCATATCTATGTATACTTGTAATATATAAATTATAATACATTACAAGTACGGGTTAATATATATATATTTGTTAATTTATATGTTGGACATTCTAAAAATCTTGCACTCAAAATTCTTCATTGTTTATCTGGAATTCAAGTTTACCTGGCACCCTGCTGAGCATGGCACATGTTCTGTTCGGGGACAAGCCCTGGCCAGGTGAGCCCAGCAGCCCTGGGTCCCGGTCCAGCCACAGGCCCTGCTTCCAAGATGGGCCCCTGGCCCCAGACGGAAATGAACTGTTTGGGCTCTTGCGGAAGTGAACTTTCTCTTTCCTACTATTTTAAACCTGGAAGAAAATAGCGACAAGAGGCACTGACTGTCACTTTTGGCCAAATGCAGGCTGGTCTGAGGATGAAGTCAGCACAGCACACCCAGAGGGACAGGTAGGGGACTCTGGCCCAGCCGTATTGCTGGAGCTGCTAAAGCCACAGCAGCTTTTGACTTCCTAGGTTTAGCAGGTCCCCAAACCTTCCCTTCATTATTAAAGTCAGTTTGAGTTGAGTTTTCTGGGGCAGCCAACTCACGCTGCCTGGCTTGTGCGTGGGTTTGTCCATTGAGCCCTAGTCTCCCTAGTGAAGGTGAGTCCCCAGAATTAACATCACTCAGTCCCCGGGCACCCGCGGGCTTTTCCAGCAACAAAGCATCCACTCCAGGGGCCTCCTGGATTTGACTTTTCTTGTTTGGGCTCGCCGACCTTGGCAATGCGTATGGCCTGTTGGACCCAGGAGCCCTGCCAAGCTTTGGTCTCCACCATCTCTGCACTGATTTATCTTCTCGAGGAATTCCTCACCTGATTGCGGTCCAGGGTACAGCATCAGACACCCATCACCGAGCCTGACTGATAAACCTTCACGAGGGGAGCAAGAGGAAACATGCCTGACTGTTTCCAACGCATGGAGCCAGGGGCGGCTGCCAGCCAGGGAAGGCGTTCTCGTTTCTGTAATTCTTTGGGTGTTAAACAATGGAAAAAACTCAGGAGTGTCTCCACGGGCCCAAATGGGAAGCAGAGCCCAGAGGACCCTCACCTCTAAATGAAACCGCCCATGAATCTCGCCCCAGCTGGCACTCAGCCGTGTTCTCCTTGTTTCTTTTCCTGGTTCTGATCCCATGTCTTGGTGGGATCCCAGACCGGGCAGGAATGAGGGAATCTAGTGTCAGCGCAGGCAGAGAAGCCACCTTCCACCCTGCAGACTCCACGCACGGAAGAATCTGCATGAGAAACGAAATATATTCCTGGGTTTGGAAGAGGCGGCAGCCACCGCAGTGGTGCTTGATTTTTCTGAGGCAGGCAGTGGCGTCTCTTTGCTGGACACTCAGTCCTCACGAGGGCCCCCAGCTCGGATCAATGCGGGGCACCCAGGTTTCCTACTATTTTACAATTATAAACACATCACACACTTGTCAGAACAAGCCAGGTAACCAAGATGCATGAAGAAAAAGTTGACTTCTCCCATCCCTCCCTTCCCCCACTCCCAATCTCACACTCTCCCATCCACACCTCTTCTCTATCCCCCCCAAACACCCCTTGAAGGCCCCGCAAAGTGTAATCGTGCAATAAACACCACTCAAAACTGTTTTATAAAAACCTGTGCTGGCATCTTCCCAGATCTATTCATGTGGCCCTAACTTGTGACTTTCCATAGCAGCAAATATTCCTCACTTCACCCTGTGCATGACATTTAGGTTGTTTCTGGTTTTGTTTTGTTAACTACAAACCACTCTGCCATTGACATCTGTGTGTGCAGGTGTGAAAGCCAAGAGACTGAACAATTGTAATTCCGAGGGCACCCTCCTGTCGGACGGAGGTGGCCTCCAATGTCCGAGCGGGCAGTCAGAGGAGGCCAGCTCTGAGAAGAGCACGTGGGACGGTGAAGTCCCCAGGCTTTTATTTCTCTAAGATCCATTTGTACAGACGGGATTGTTCGGCTAGGGGTGTGCACTCTTCTTTTAATATAAATCACCAGCATTTCTTTTTCTGCAAATGATACAAAAATCTTACATTGACCTGTATGCCAGGGGCCTCGGGGCTGAGTGAGCTGAGGGCCTTAGTGCATAATACACGCCGTGGGTTGTGTCCACAAGCAGGAAGGCACTTTCTTTGCAAAGATGGGTGGTGTGTGAACTGCAGAGGAGAGAAGACAGCAAGACCTGCACAGTGATGGGTCCCACGTCGTCACCCACATGCCACCAGGCCGCTGGGGCGGGGGAGGGAGGCGGGACCGGGCTGCACTAGCCCAGCAAATGTCCTGAGGACGATGCTGAGTGGTCACAGCTAATTGCTGTTTGGAGTCCTTTGATCCTTTCAAATGCACTGCTGAAAATTCCTTATTTGTATGTATGCAAAAGAATGGAGTGAATCCAAAAAAGTTGGGAACTGCTATTCTAGGCCAGCTCTGCATGATTGAAATATAAGGCAAGCCACATTTAAAAGTTTCTAGTAATCCCTTCTAAAAAAAAAAAGAGGTAAAAAGGAAGAGGTGACATCATTTTTTTTTTTTTTGCCACGCCATGTGGCTTGAGGGATATTAGTTCCCCGACCAGGGATCAAACCCAGGCTCCAGCAATGAAAGCGCCGAGTCCTAACCACTGGACCGCCAGGGAATTCCCAACATTAATTTTAATAATATCTGAACTTAACACAAAATATCCAAAATATTATCCTTTCAACGTGCAAGCCAATTGTTGACATTTTCACTTTAAAATACCAAGACTGTGAAATCCACCACGTATGTTACACTTGCTGCACAGCTCAGTTCAGACCAGCCACATTTTAAGATGCCTTACTCGACAAATCTAGAAGGTTCTGGGTTTGGAGGACCACTACATGCGTCCATCCAATGGGTACTTACTGAGCCCCTACCCCAACCCCGGGGTTTGCTGTGCCGTGAGGAGACAGACGGGGACCTCTCAGCCCCAGGACCCTGTCAGGTGGTTCCCAGCACCCATTTAAAAGCTCCCACGATGGGATGGAGCCTCCCCGTCACCCCCAAAGAAATCAGTTATTAAAGCGGCTTTTCTGTCCTTTTCAGCCCGTAAAACTAGTTCTGCCTTTTGGAAGCACAAGAGATGCACCAGCTCCTTCTTCCCCTCGGACTTTCACTCATTCGTCCATCTCTCGTTCACTCAGCAGTATTTACTGAGCGCCTACAATGTGCCAAGCTCTGTTCTCGGCGCCGGGGGTACAACTGTGAACGGAACCGACCCAGTCCCCGCACTCAGAGCTCAGAGCTGAATGGAGCAAATATGCAAACAAGCAGGTAGCTATAAGCCCAGGGGAGGCCTCTGGGAGCCCCAAGGAGGGGGCCTCACCTGATCTTGGGAGCAGCAGTCTTGCCAGAGGGAACAGTCTTGAGATAAGACTTGGGAGTTTAGGGCAGTTATCTTGGGGGGGAGGGGGAAGCGGAGGCATGCTTGCAGGCAGAGGGAACAGCATGTGCTAAGGTCCAGGGGTGAGAGGGGGCCTCTGGGGGTCTGGAGCTCTCCCACGGCTGAGACGCAGACCTGTGCTAGAGGCAGAGAGGCACGAGACGGGTGGAAGGCCTTGAAGGGGTCGGCAGGGGCTGCACAGGGCATGCTGAGGAGTTTGGAATGGTCTAGATTTTATCCCAGAGGCACACTGCGGAAGGCTGGAAGACAGAGAGCCCTCCCACGACTTGCCCCCAAGCCTTCCCCTTCCTCTCCCCCTCCCCATTCTCCCCTGAAATAACGAGGCATCCAGACCCTGGGGCTCCCTGGCTTTTCCAGCTGTTACAGTTTGCCAGGAGCTGGGACCCTGGCTTCTCTGAAGGGCTCGGAGGTGAGGGATTGAGGGGTGCCGAGTCCACCCAGGACGAGGGCTACCACCCTCCTCGCTGGTGTCCTGCTTCCCATCCTGCCCCGCAAGTCCATTCTCCACAGACCACCCCCACCCCCGCCCCCGGGATCTTCTCAACAGGCAGACAGGCCCCGTCCCTTCCCATCGCGCTCCCGAGGCCACCCAGGCCCGTGTGGTCAGCCTCGGCCCTGCTCCCGTGTCCCCCCTTTGGCCTCACTACTCTCCCACCACGTGGGCCGTCTTCCTTTTCCCCGAACATTCTGAGATGTTTCCCACCTCAAGGTCTGTGCACGAGCCGCTCCCTCTGCCTGGAATGCTTTTCCGCACCCGACCCCTTGCAGGCTGCTCCCTGGGCCCTCGGGTGTCAACAAAGCTGGTGTCTCCTCCAGACACCCGAGGTGGCGCTTCCGCCCTCGATGCCTTGGTGGCAAGGCCACAGCCTGTCATTACTTTGTGTTTGTGACTGTTCGCTGTCTTCCCCCCACCCCGACCCCGGCAAGACCAGGAGCTCCTGCTGTCACACCCCCAGCTTCGAGAACACTGCCAAGCATGGAAGAGGCAGCCAGCGGATAGGTGTTGAATGAATAAATGACGCTGTTCAAACGTTTCCGAGCCAAATGTTCTTCAGCTGTAAAATGATAATCCCAGTCCCCCCTCCCCAGGGTTTTCGGGGGTCCTGAGGCGCTGTATGTGAAGCCCTCGGAGTCAGGTACGGCCGGTGGCGACTGCTCGGTGACCGCCAGCCCTCACGCCAGCCCTCACGCCACCTGCGGCTCCAGCTAGCATGATGCTTGAGGGCACAGATTCCAGATCCAAACTGCCCACTTCCTCCACGTCTGAGCTGGTGACGTCGGGCATGTTTGGGGCCAAAGCTTCATCTATGTAAAGCGTGCGCTGCTGTGAGGATGAAAGAAACAGACACCGCGGAGATCTTAGCAGGTCCCTGGTGATGGAGAGCACCACAGAAATGGCAGCTGAAGTTACTCGGCACACGTCTCTCTGGCTCAGCTGGAATTCTCTGGAAAACAGAGCTGGGGGCAGAGCTCGGCCCTGACACTTGACTGTGGAGTGCAGTCCCAGGAAGCAAGAGTGAGAAGAGGGAGAGGCGGGCGTCACCGAGCTGGCCACCTGCTCGCCCAGGCAGGGTGTCCCGGGAGAGGCCACGAGACCCCTTCCTCCCAGACCAGTCTGCCTGCAGAAGGAGGCGAGGCTGACCCATCTCCTGTCCCACCCTGGTCAGTGTTCTACCCTGGTGGGTGTCGACTGCTCCCCCATACTTTTAGATTGTGCTGCTTGGGACAGCCACTGGAGACACCAAAGCATCTGAGGGTCCTCTTTGTGTGAACCTGGGCCCTGGAGCAGCTGCAGTCCCAAGTCCAAGGGCAAAACGGGGGCTTCACTGAAGCCAGACCCTTGCCAGGGGCCGGGAGGTCCAGGGGTGGGGCGTGCAGAGGTGCAGGGTTGTGACAACAAGGGGGGCGGCTGGTGGTTTGCAGCCCTGGGGACAGAATGCTGCTTTGCTGGGGAAAGCAGCCAAGGCTCCAGGAGCAGGTGGGACCGTGTGGAGCCCGGAGGGACACGTAAACTGGGCTGGTGCCCTCACTCCGCACCGCCTGCATGGCTACCCACCCCACCGTCTCCACGACAGGCCTGGTAATTGTCCCACACCAACCTGTAGGAAACAAATCAATTACTATTTCTAAAGCACTAAGAGCAGTGCCCTGCGTACAAAAAGCACCACCTAAGGGTTTGTGAATAAGTGAATACATCTAGGTATTTTTCATGAAAAGGGCATGTGTGGTTTCCGGTCTGTATTTGATGTATTTGATTTTTCTTTGGCCAGCCTTGGATAGATGGCAGCTCCATTTGGGGCGAGGAGTGTGGCGCGTGGGCCTACCCCACACCGTGCGTGCGGACCGGCCTTGCGTCGCTGCTCCCAGCGCCCTGGCTGTGCAGCTGCCACCCTCGGTGGCCATGGCTGCCGCAGGGACTCCTCCATTATTCCAGAGTCAGAACTGGTGCTCAAAGTGTCATTTAAAACTAAAATAAGGGCTTCCCTGGTGGCGCAGTGGTTGAGAATCTGCCTGCCAATGCAGGGGACACGGGTTCGGGCCCTGGTCTGGGAAGATCCCACATGCCACGGAGCAACTAGGCCCGTGAGCCACAACTACTGAGCCTGCGTGTCTGGAGCTTGTGCTCTGCAACAAGAGAGGCCATGACAGTGAGAGGCCCGCGCACCGCGATGAAGAGTGGCCCCCACTCGCCACAACTAGAGAAAGCCCTCGCACAGAAACGAAGACCCAACACAGCCAAAAATAAATAAATAAATAAATAAAAATTAAAAAAAAAAAAAGAATGTTCTCGTCGATTTGGAAATAAGTGGTTTAAAAAAAAAAACAAAAAACTAAAATCAGACGGGGGAGCTCATTTATGCCGAGACTACAGTATTTTCCCAAGCTGCCTGCAGGACAGAAGAATAAAAAATTTATCCTTAATAGCATTTTGCTGAATTTTGCCACAGGAGATTTTTTCTCCCCGCAGGAGTTTGGAAGGATTCCAGTCTGCGTTACATCCCTCCTCGGCCAGCCTCCTGCCTCTCCTCCTCCTCTTCGGAGACTCTGCAGCCAGCCTGTCTTCTCTTCTTCCTGCCTTCACCCCGGAGACATGTCTGGACACTGGTCACCCCACCCCAGGCAACTCTGGGGAGGAAAGGGAAAAAACAGACAGCCCCATAATCAACTTCCCCTCCCTTTCCCTCTCCTCCCGCCTGGAGATGTGTGAGAAGACAGAAAAACACGGGTAGTAAAAGATGCTAAAAATTAAGGGGGTGCCCAGAGAGGTGGTGAAGCAAGGTCCGGAACACTAGATGATACAGTGATAACAGTTATGCATTTAAAAATCAGTATATGCTTGTGAATGTGTATTATGTAAATGCAGAAATAAAAATCTAGAAAGATACCCAACAAACTTTTAACAATGGTTCCTCTGGAATGGGGCATGAAGTGAGAAATAAGAAAAACAAAGAGGGGACTTCTGATTTCTGCTCCATGCGTACTTCTCCGCAGTTTACATTTTTTAAAAGTAACTTTTTAAATTTTAATTTAAAATATTAAAAGGGGATATCCAATGAGATTAAAAATAAATTCAAACTGTATTATATTGCTTTTTGGCAAATATGTGGGGAATTGCCATATGCTACCAGTGGGAGTGTATACTGATAATCACCTGGAGGATGATTTTTCAGTATTTGTGGAAATTTAAATACACAAGCCAGCACCCAGCACCTCCATTTTTCTGAGATGTGTGCACTAAAGAGACAGGCAAGAACATCCACTGTGGGACTGTCCACAATACCAAAGACTGACCTCCTAAAAGTCCCTCCATAGGTGGCTGGTAAGATAAGCTATGGGGTGTCCAAACGGTGACATCCACTGCAGCCTTTAAAGGCACGAAACAGAGTTACCCATGCTGAATGAGGGAAGCTCTGGGTACATACATAAGTATATGCAAACACATAGTAGGACGCCTCCAAAGGAATGCACCAAACTGATCCCTGTGGATGGCGGCCACCATGCTGTTCTCCAAATACTTCTGACCCACTCCACTTCCTGACCGCCTTGAGGTTGGGTAGGACCATGGGACCGCATCTGGCCCATGAGTTGTGAGCAGCAGTGTCCCAGGGTCACTTAAATGATGCTGGGCAATCCCCGCGAGCTCTTTTCTCTGGCCACGTTTCTTTGAACAGCCACGTTCAAGATGGTGGCTCCACACCGACCTCGTCCCCATGAGCAGAGCCCCCTCCCAACTGAGATGTACATGTGGCTTTGAACCCTGGAGAACTGGGCTCTTCATCTTTACCCTTGTTGAAGAATAACCCAGCCTCTCTCGACAGGTGCTCTGTGTCGCTCCCACCCAGGGGTTAGGGGTTTGGGCAGCTGGGCCAGGCCCCTGCCAGCCTCGTCTCCCACCACTGGCCCCGTTCTCTGCTTCTGACCACAGCTGCCCCCATGGCGTCAGCAGACCCCGTGAGACTGAGAACCATGTTGTCTTTTTTTTTAATTTTTAAATTTAATTTTATTTATTTTTTTATACAGCAGGTTCTTATTAGTTATCCATTTTATACATATTAGTGTGTACATGTCAATCCCAATCTCCCCATTCATCACACCACCCCACTCCCGCCACCTTCCCCCCTTGGTGTCCATACGTTTGTTCTCTACATCTGTGTCTCTATTTCTGCCCAGCAAACTGGTTCATCTGTACCATTTTTCTAGGTTCCACATACATGCGTTAATATATGATATTTGTTTTTCTCTTTCTGACTTACTTCACTCTGTATGACAGTCTCTAGGTCCATCCACGTCTCTACCAATGACCCAATTTCGTTCCTTCTTATGGCTGAGTAATATTCCAATATACCACATCTTCTTTATCCATTCGTCTGTCGTTGGGCATTTAGGTTGCTTCCATGTCCTGGCTATTGTAAATAGTGCTGCAATGAACATTGGGCTGCATGTGTCTTTTTGAATTATGGTTTTCTCTGGGTATATGCCCAGTAGTGGGATTGCTGGGTCATATGGTAATTCTATCTGTAGTTTTTTAAGGAACCTCCATACTGTTCTCTATAGTGGCTGTATCCATTTACATTCCCACCAACAGTGCAAGAGGCTTCCCTTTTCTCCAAACCCTCTCTGGTATTTGTTGTTTGTAGATTTTCTGATGATGCCCATTCTAAGTGGAGGTATCACCTCACACCAGTGAGAACTGTGTCTTCTTCTCGATGGCATTCCAGAGCCGACCACTCAGTAGGTTTCAGCCAACATTGGTGGAATGAAATAAATGAATACATTTCTCAGGAAGGGTCCAAGAGACTTGACGCGTCCTTGTCAGATCTGGTCCCAGAGGAAGGCGGAAACTTTCCGTAATTCTTCCTTCTTTCACGGCGGCAGAGAGCGCCGGCTGCCGCCCCTTGGCCACGCTCCCCATCTCCTTCCTGAGCGACAGATCCCAGCTAATGGCCTCCGGGTCCCTGCTGCCCTTGCAGCTCGAGCACAATGAAATGAGCGTGGATGCTGACTGGAGCTGCGGGAGGAGGGGCTCCTTAAGAGGTGGGCAGACAGCCGGGGGTGCCCCTTTTGCCCTGTCCCCTGTCATTGACTGGGTTCCCTCACAAGCTGACTCTAAGTCAAGGATTCAAGTGTAATGGATTTTTTCAAAGTAGCGCCATGGGGAGATGAGTCAGAGGAAGGGAGGAACCGCTGCAGAGCACACTGATGGGCAACGACTCAGTGCTGCTGGGACCTTCTGCGAAATGGTGCAGAACACGCCTCTCAGACTTATCCCACCAGGAGGCAAAGAAGCTGAGGTATTTATCCGCCAACTCTTGTTTATCTCTGAGGACTGCTTGAGGACACTTCCTGTTCTCAGCTCCTGTTTCCTGAGCTGAGAGTGAATCTTCTGGCAGAGTCATGGGGGCTTACAGTAGGGCAACCTTGGCCTATATAAGAACAGTGAGCGTCATCAGCAGTTCTTCTTACACTCCCAGTCCCTTTCTTCCTCCCTGGAACACAGAGTTGTTGTCCGGAGTTTCAGCAGCCATATTTGACCATGAGGCAAACCTAGGTATGGAAACCACATGCTAAAGATGGAGAAGCAAAACCACAAAAACGAAAACCAAAAAAACAAGAATAATACCTGGGTCCTAACTAACACCACAGAGCTGCCATCACAACCTACTTTCAAACCAGAGAGGTAAATAAATTCTAATCTTAAGCCACTATTACTTTAGATGTTTGTTAGCAGCAACCAAAGCTCCTATCTGACAGATCATGTAATGGCCATGTTCCTCATTCCTGTTATGAGCACTAATAATGCTGCTATTGATGACCATGAGGAGGAGGAGGGGGATACTCTAACTAACGCTACAAAAATAAGAGCCGACACATAATGTTTCTTCTGCACTTAAGCACTTTATGCGCCTTAACCTGTTTAGTCTTCATAACAACCCCAAGAAACAGATACTAGTATTATTTCCATTTCATGGATGAGACTGAAGCACAGAGAGGGTGAGCCACTTGTCCAAAGTCACACAACTAGTCAGTAGAAAAGCTTGGATGTGAACCCAGGCCGTCTCGCTCTGGAGCCCAACTCTGACTCACTACAATGCATCACCCTCTCCCTCAGCCTTTCCTGATATCCTTGAAAAGCCATTTCATTCCCCCACCTGCTCCCTGCCTTGAAACTTTCCAGAACTTTGATACTTCACATTATAAGTGAAATAAACCCATCGGGCTTAACAAAGAAAAGAATATGATTTCTGAACAAGCCTTTCTCAGGACAAAGGTGCCTCTTTGCCATTTAACAAAGCTCTTTATAGAAGATGGGATGGAGGGTGGAGAGAAAATTCCTCAGAACCTAAGGAGAAGGCGTTGGGCTCCATAAAGCCTTGGCAGCTGAGGGCACATGGACCTTCCCAAGCGCGTCCAACAAGAGAGCAGCAGGGCCTACCCTACGCCGGACCCTATGTTGGGCCTGAGGATACAACCGTGAACAAGACCACAGAGATCTCAGGCTCATAAAGGCACAGTCTGGGGAGGAGTGAGACGTTAATCACGTTGTCAAAGGCATAAATGTAAAAGTATGATTGTGATAGGAGGGTGTGACCTTGACACATGCAGAAGGCCCTGTGGTTGAAATGATTAAATGTGATAAAACTTAAACCTTTTAAGACACAACATGCTGAATGGGAACATTATGGGTATTTCCTCAGGCTGATGCCAGCAAGCATTTGCATCAACTAAGAAGTTTCCCTTGTGACTCTGTGCTCCACAAGCCACCTGCTGGCTTGTCTTCCACAGCAAGTTCTGCTTAGGAGGAGAATTGGGCTGATCACTCTCCCCCAACAATAGGTATTTCTTATTATAAGCAAATTCGGTGGCATTCTGGTCTGATGTAAGAGCTTGGTTAAGATGTGAGATGGGCCCAGCTGAGCAAGTTGGTGCCATCAGGGGTCTCGGCCAGCGTTGATGTCCCTGACCTACTCTAATTTCACCCAGATAATCAGCCCCACCCAGTGAGCCAGCCCTTTGCAAGTGGACATTCTCCACCCCACCCCTCACCCACTGGAGTTACTGTGAGGATTAAAAATAAGGGGCTTGGCAGCCACATAGCACAGGGAGATCAACTCGGTGCTTCGTGACCACCTAGAGGGGTGGGATAGGGAGTGTGGGAGGGAGGGAGACACAAGAGGGAGGAGATATGGGAACATATGTATATGTATAACTGATTCACTTTGTTATAAAGCAGAAACTAACACACCATTGTAAAGCAATTATACTCCAATAAAGATGTAAATATATATATATATATATATATAGTTGACAAAAAACGCTAAGTACTTTTTACATATAATCTTATTCTTGCTTCTTTTAGTAAATTAAAATGTCAATCAATTTAATTATTTCTCAGCCATTTCTTGCTAGGGTCTAATAAACACATTCCTTTAGCTTATGAAGAAATTATACTGGAATGTTTTATTTTATTCAATGCTGGCAATATTTTTAAAAATTTCATATTATATAACAATTTTACATCATGTTAAAATCTTGCTGTAGCATCAATCTTTAGATTACAGGATCCTTTTTTTTTATATTTGTTTGCTTTTATCTGCTGTGGAGAAATTCTTTTATTTCGTACTTCTTTAAAGTTTGTTTTACACCTCTTTGTCAAAAATGTCAGCCATTTATTTACCCCATGTAGATTTGAAAGAAACAATAAAAACAATTCTTGCTTTTAAAAAAAAAAAGGGGGAGGTTGCTTGGGAGACAGTATGTTTCCTTTTTATCATTTCCCAGATTTCAGACAAGTTTCTCAGCCTGGCTTCAGGCAAACCCTGTGCTGCAGGAAGCATTCAGCTCCTGCGTCTTTCCAGACATCAGCTGAGGGTCTCAAACATCCTAAGAGCAAATGTAAACTTTGCATTCTGTGTCTCCACGTGAAAGAGGAGTCCGCTGGCCCCAGCAGCAAACAGAGACTGCATTTACATGTCACCCCACGACCTCATTTCTAAATTCAAACAAGGTAATGTCTCCCATAATGGGCTGTTGAGGCCTCCCTGCCCTGAGAACGCATATTTTATCATCGCCTTGTTGGATCAGGATTCAGAAAGGGCTCATCAGCCACCTGACAAAGCGTCAAGGTGTCCCCTTGAAAGGTTGTTGCCAGCTGTGAGCCCATCACTGTGAGTCTGGGGGGACCAGGCCAGATGCCAGCTCATCTGCCCACAGCTTGGCCCCGTCCTGGGGTCCACCCTGTTTACAAGGCTCCGCCCAGGAAAGATGCTCAGTGTGGCCGGGCCAGAGCAGGTGCGGAGAAGGTCGTTCCCGTTCCAGGAACGGCTTCTTCCCTGCCAGGGTCAGTGTCAGAGGGCACCTCTGGTCCGGCTCACGCTTTATTATTGGGGACATTGAGACCACAGTGGGGGAAGGACGTGGCCGGCCAAGGTCACAAAGCAAGTCAAAGCACAGCCAAGAAGAGAAGAGAGAAAGTCATCTTCCCTCTACCCTCCACCGGCCAGCCCAGAGGGGCACGGCAGCCCCACCCAACAGGTCACCCAGACTACTCACGTTTCAGGACCTGGCTGGGCTCCTCCTTCTTCCAGGCCCCTCCTGACCATTCAGGCAGGCGGCAGGCCCCTTGTCCCAGCCCCACTGTCCCAAACTTCTGCCAGCACATCACTGAGCCCTGTGTTGGCCCTGCCTGGGCGCCTGTCTGACTCCTCATAGCACAGACCCCACGAAGGCAAGGACCACGGTGTGTGCCTTTATGCCGCACTGTGGAAGAGGCACCCACGCTCGCACAAACACACACTTATACAGGCCCACATTCTCACACAAGCTCAAACTCCCACAGAGACACACACTCAAACACACATGCACACACACTTATACACACTAGCACACACCCTGTGAATGAAGGGATGGATGAATGACACACTCACCACCAGTTGCACATTCTTGATTTCACATGCCTGGATCTATGTCCCAGCAGGACCAGGCTGGTCGCTGAGAAGAAAAGGATTTTGCTGTCCTAGAGGTACTGATTTGCTTTGTGACCTTGGCCCCCCTGGCCCCCCATCAAGGCCTGTTTCTCTGTTAGTCAGAGGGGTGGACCATGTGCCCACTTCTCACTCGCACGTGTGTTCATGACTTAGCATGAGCCCAGACTGCAGAGGTGAGTGGGCTGCGCTGGATCCCGGGCCAGCGCCCACCAGCTGTGTGACTCCAGCTGAATCAATCCACCCCCCTGAGCCTCAGTCTCCTCAACTGTAAATGAGCGTAGTAATAACTTCCTCATAGGTCTGCAGGAGAAACCATAGACACAGCCCCCGGCACTGGACAAGCATTTGGTTTTTCCTAGTTTAGGGTACCCCAAACACAGAGCCTGAGACAAGGGTTTTGGTGCAAGTAGTTTAGGGGAGGTGGTCCAGGAGGGGAGGGAGTGGAGAGCAAGGCAGTGAAGAAGGTAAATTAATACAAGGTGTGATAGAGTGGTCCCCCTGTGGCCAGGGACCTGCTTAGAGACTGTGTAGGACATGCCTCAACATTGTCCCACAAAGGGCCAAGGGGTCTTGACCTCCCAACTCCTGTCTGTCATTGACTGAGGCTGCCCTGGGGGAGGGTAAAGGAGGACGTCTTAACTCCCAGCACTTCTGCTCTGTTTCTATGCTTGGGTTCAGAATACTCCACCTGTGGCCAGAGAAACCCTGAGGCTTCAGAAGTGCAGGAAGCCGTCAGCAGCCAAGCTCCAGGGTGGACCATGGAGATGGGGTGGGCCATCGACAGCATCTGCTACAGCTGCTAATGTCACCGTCATCAGCCACAGCAGCGTCATCAGCATCATCACTGTTATATCGTCATCATCATCAGCAGCAGCAGCAGTGTCATATCATCGGCAGCATCATTATGATGATGACCATCATCACCTTCATCATTGTCATCATCCTATGCCAAAACATCAACCCAAACACAGACCTTACACCTTTCACAAAAATTAACTCAAACAGGATCATAGACCTAAGTGGAAAATGCAAAGTTAAGAAACTTTGAGAAGGAAACAGGAAAAAATTCTAGGTGACCCTTGGTTTGGCAATGAGTTATTAGGCACCAAAAAATGGGATCCATGAACGAAATAATCTATAAGCTGGACTTCGTTAGTATTAAAAACTTCTGCTCTGTGAAAGACACTGTTAAGAAAATGAGAAGACAAGTCATAGACTGGGAGAAGACATTTGCAAAAGACACATCTGATAATGGACTGTTACCCAAAATATACAAAGAACTCTTACAACTCAACAATAAGAAAACACACAACCCAATTTAAAAATGGGCCAGGGGGCTTCCCTGGTAGCGCAGTGGTTGAGAGTCTGCCTGCCGATGCAGGGGACACGGGTTCGTGCCCCGGTCCGGGAAGATCCCACATGCCGCGGAGCGGCTGGGCCCGTGAGCCATGGCCGCTGAGCCTGCGCGTCCAGAGTCTGTGCTCCGCAATGGGAGAGGCCACAACAATGAGAGGCCCACGTACCGCCAAAAAAAAAAAAAAAAAAAATGGGCCAGAAACCTTAACAGACACCTCACCAAAGAAGATATACAGATAGCAAATAAGCATATGAAAAGATGCTCCACATTATATATCATCAGGGAAATGCAAATTAAAACAACAATGAGATGCCACTACATACCTATTAGAAAGGCCAAAATCCAGAACACTGACAACATCAAATGCTGGTGAGGATGTGGAGCAACAGGAACTCTCATTCAGTGCTGGTGGGAAAAGCAAAATGGTACAGCCACTTTGGAAGACAGTTTGACAGTTTCTCATGAAACCAAACTCTTCTCATGGGATCTGGTGATGAAACTCCTTGGTAGTTATCCAAAAAAGCTGAAACCATGTCCACACAAATACCTGCACATGGATGTTTATAGCAGCTTTAGTCATAACGACCAAAACTTGGAAACAACCAAGATGTCCTTCAGTAGGTGGATAAATAAATAAATAAACCGTGGTGCATCCACACAGTGGAATGTTACTCAGCACTAAAAAGAAATGAGCTATCAAGCCATGAAGAGACATGGAAGAAGCTTAAATGCATATTACTAAGTGAAAAAAGCCGATCTGGAAAGGCTACATATTATATGATTGCAACTATATGACATTCTGGAAAAGGAAAGATTATGGGGACAGTAAAAGAAGGTCAGTGGTTGCCAGAGGTGGGGGCGGGGGGAGGGAAGAATAGGCAGACCACAGAGGAGTTTTAGGGCAGTGAAAGTAGTCTATACGATACGATAATGGTCAGACGTGACATCAAACATTTGCCCAAACCCATAGAATGTACAACACCAAGAGTGGACCCTATACTACAAAACAGAATGGTCAGGGAAGAACTGGTTGAGAAGGGGACATTTGAGCAAAGACTTGAAGGAGGTGTGTGGTGAGCCATGCCAGCATCTGCGGGAAAAGCATTCCAGACAGAGGGAACAGCCAGTGCAAAGGCCCTGAGGCCACAGTGTGCCTGCAAGGAAGCCAGTGGACTGGATGTAGTGAGCAAGGGGGGTGTAGAAGCAGGAGAGTTTGAACAAGTCTCAGGTTTTGTGGACATGGATCAGGTAGCGCCCTGAGACCATTTTAAGAGCTTTGGGTTTTACTGTGAATAAAATGGGAATATTGCAGGGTTTTGAACAGTGGCTTGGCACGCTCTGACCTATAATTTGGAGCATAGTGGGGTGAGGCCAGAAGCAGGGAGACCAGGGAGGGGGCCACGGCCATGGTCCAGGCTGCAGAGACTGCTGGCCTGGCCCGGGGGGTGGCAGTGGACGTGGCAGGTGTGGTATAATCTCTGTAGTTGTGGGAAATAGAGCCGACTGCATTTCCTGACTGGGTGGAGAGGGTCTTTGCAGCAGGGGGCAATCTTGGGGAACCCGCATTTCCCAGGAGGCCCCGGCTGAGCAGCCTCCTTCAGCATCAGTGCCCAAGGCCTGGCACCCTTGGGAGGCTGTTGTGGAAAGAGAATAGTTTCCCCAGAGAAGATGACGCTCTCTCTCGAGTGGGGCTCCTGACCCAGGAAAAGGCTCCGAGAAAGGTGGGAAGCTGGTATTCTTTTGTCCCGAGGAGAACATTCTGTGGCCATGAATCTTCATTCAGCCGTCACCAAAGTGACAAACATCCCCACCTCCCTGCTGCTGCCGCCTGGCAATCGCTCTGTTTACAGGATGTCTAGACAGTTTGGGGGGGTCGGGGAGTGGAGTCCCAAGGCAGTTCTCAGACTGGGCACATGGCTGTTTCTTCAGAGAAGAACTAAACCAAAAGGCAGAAATCTGCCTCTGTCTGGAGAGTTCATTAAATAGGAATATGCTTAATTCTTTTCTTTTTTATCAGTTGACAGCTTCCAACAGATAAAGCTTATTTTATTTAAGCTTTCACGCGCCTGGTGAGATAAATATCCCTGAATTCCAGTCTTCACAGGGGAAAAAAATTAAAACGGATGAAATCAGAATCTTGAATAGGTTTCTCGAAACTTGCGCAAGGGTGGACCCACGTGACTGGGGCTGAATTCAATCAACCCCACTCTGCGGGGAGCGTGGAGGGGTGGGCAGGCCCCCGAGAAGGACATAAGAGAACCTGCTGGTGGAGATCATTCTAGAGAGGACACTGCCTGGCTTCCATCCCGGAGGGCTGGGAGGAAGAGAGACAGGGCTGCAGGGACCATGGGTTCGGTTCCGGCCCGGCTACTGTGAGCTGCCTTAAATGTGCGTGGATCACTTTGTCCCTTGTGCCTCAGTTTCCCCAGCTGGAGTGCTGTGAGCTCACGGGCACAATGTGGGAACAGGTCCCTGGCCCAGAGGTGGCAAGCGTGTGCCGTCCCCTCCCTGCTTTCCAGGGAAGGAGATCTGGGATGGGGTCCTGCCTACGAGCAGCATCTGGCCCTGACCTCGGCTTCCAGTCTGAGCCCAGGAGCCCTCTCACAAGGCCAAGGCCCTCTGAGATCCACACGGAGTTGGGGGGTCCCATGTTGGGGAAATGGGGGCTCTGAGCGGCAGCGACAGACACTGGTGCTGATCTCACGGAGAAGCAGCTTGTCAACAGGAGACGGGGGCTCGCAGAACTACCCGGATGGAAGGAGACTTGGGCTCCAAAAGGCAGTGGGACAAATCGTGATCCAAGCGCGGGAGGATGCGGGGAGCCTGCCGAGTGAGGACAGGGCTTGCCGCGTGCTGAGGACGCGCGGTGGCTGCCAGCGCTGGGCCGGGACTTCTGCTTGCATCTGAGCTATTAGGGCTGCACCCAGGACTGCCCCACGCAGAGCCCCACTCACCTCCTGGGTGGCCAGGGGGCACCCAGACCTCAGACTACCACCCTGGCCTCTCAGGGCTGGGCCCTGGGCCCCTGGCTCCTGGTCTGCCTCTAACCCAAGTCCAGGGACCTTCCCCCCGCACCCCAGCTCATGCTCAGAGGCAAGTCCTGGGCCAGGGCCGGGCCTCCAGCCCGGGACACTGAGTCCCTTGGATCTGTCCAGGCACCTCCACAGTGGATTCCCTGGATCCCAGCTGCTTTGTGTCACTAGTTCCTGATCCCCAGCCCGTCAGTGGGGTCTGATCAGAAAGCAGAGAAATACCTGCAGTGGCTCCATGAGTCCACCTGCTACTGACCCACTTGGAGTTTTGCATTAAGTCAGTTGGAAAAAATTGCTTTAAAAAATAGTACAAGGGGGCTTCCCTGGTGGCGCAGTGGTTGAGAGTCCGCCTGCCGATGCACGGGACACGGGTTCGTGCCCCGGTCCGGGAAGATCCCACATGCCGCGGAGCAGCTGGGCCCGTGAACCATGGCGGCTGAGCCTGCGCGTCTGGAGCCTGTGCTCCACAACGGGAGAGGCCACAACAGTGGGAGGCCCACGTACCGCAACAACAACAAAAAATAGTACAAGGGAGGGAGCAACAGGACAGCTCAGAGTTCTTTGGGGTGTTGGAGCGCCTTGGGGTCTGGACTCTGCTGGTGGATCCAGGAACATGCACAGGGGACAGGATGATACCGACACACAGGAGGGCAAGGAGAGGGTAGAAATCAGAAAGCACAATGGGTTCATCTTGGTTGTGACATTGTCCTGTCGTTCTGCAAAATGTTACCATTGAGCAGAAACCAAGCAAAATGCACAAAGGATCCCTCTGGGTTATTTCTTACAGTTGCATTTGAATCTATAATGACCTCAGTAAAAAAACAATCATTTTTTTTTTAAATGAAGACCCCTGAACCTGATGACCTTTGAATGCTTTTAATGCATTCATTAATTTATTCCAAAGAGTCAATCAAACTTCTATTCAAAAAATATACATTAAGCACTGTTAGTCAGTGGGCTGCCACAACAAGACGACATAGACTGGGTGGCTTGACATGAGATCTAAATCACAGGAAGAATCCAACCTGTGAAGATCAGGGCCAGAAGGTTCCAGAAAGAGGAAACTGCAGAGCTTGGGCTGTGAGGTGGGGATAAGCCAGCCCGTCTGAGGTCAGTAAACAGCGGGCTGCAGAAGGACAGGGCATATGAGGAAGATGGTGCGGGCTTGTCCCGGACAGAGCCGAGGGGCCTGCATAGCACAGGTGGGTCAGGGGCCTTTGTCCCTGGTGACATGAGGAGTCCCCAAAGGTGACATGATGAGTTTTTAAGTTTTTAAAAGATCAGTGTGGCTTCACGTTCCTTCCAGCCCAGAAGCTATGATGCTAAATGGTATTTGTAAAGTGTCCGGCTAGGACTAGGTGGGGTCAGACCCAGGAGAGGCCCAGCCTCTGTCCCGTCTGGCATCTGGTTGGTCAGTGCAAAGGGGAGACTGAGGGTCCAGGGCCCCCACCACAGGTCCCGGCAGAGGGTCGGCACCTTGGCCCCCTGGAGGTGACACCAGCCCGTGGTCCCCCCATGAGCACCCAGGCCCTGTCTGCCCCTCGGCTCCATAAACAATCCCAACCCCCAGGCACAGGCACAATCGTGGCATCTCGGTCCAGGCGCCCCGCAGGAAGGAGTCACCCCCAAGCCAAGAGGTGACAGTGGGGCGAGGGACAGGAAGGCCACCCCTAGTCTTCCCCACCTATCAGGGCTGTTCCGGAGGGCCTGCCCCAGAGGCCCAGGTGCTCACTGCTTGACGGAGAATTCCCCAAGTCATCCGTTGCAGCCAGATCTAAAGCAGAACAGAATTCAGACAGCTTCTCGTATGAGGTTTATTTCTAATTAATTCCTCACTGGCACATGCAGAATCTGCACTTTCTCTCCCTCCCGGCTCTTCCAACCCCATACATATTTAAGAGCTTGACAGCTTTCCTCGTGCTAAATATAAATCATGTTTTACACTGGGCGTTCACCGTGAGTCGGTGGTCTTCGCCTGAACATCCTGGGGTGATTCTGCTTCCTGCTGGCGGGCATGGGGGTGCCCCACACAACCATCGTCGCTCAGTCCATCCACAGACCCAAAGGGCAGTGGGCACGTGTCATTTTGTCTGTCTAGCATCTGTCCCTTTTCCTCTGGGAACATCGCCCCATTTTTCCTCTGGGGAATAGAGCTGACACCACATGTGAGTGTAGGGTGGTGCCTGACCCAGGTCTGGTCAATCACAACAGTGGATCCCTCCAGCCACAGTGACTGGTTCAGGGATGTGCTCATCACCCAAAAGGCACCCAATGTGCCCATTGGCCCCCAAAAGGGGCCAATGAGAGACTTCTCTGGGACTTCTGCCAGAACTGGAAGGATAGAGGCACTCTCTTTTCACTTAAACCACTATGTGAATGAGAGGAAATTCTAAAGCTTCTGGCAGCCTTCTTGTCACCAAGAGGGGAAAGCTGGACTGTAACTGAGGCCAACATAGAGAGAAGCAGAGATAGTGAGAGAGGCTGAACTACAGTCACATTGCTTGAGGCCCTTGATCCAGCCACTCCTGAAGCATAATCTAGTTACATGAGCCATCGTACAGGAGCAACTTCCCTTTCTTGCTTAAGCTAGTTTGAGATGGGTTTTCTGTTGCTTGCCACCAGGAGTCCTGATACTACCAAGAACCACAGAACCATCCTGGCACAGTTGTCGTGAAGGAAAAAACAAAAACATAATAAATAGGAAGGTGTCTGGCACACATGCGTGCTCAACAAACATTGTTTACTTTTCTTTCTTTCTCGATCCAATTTCTTTCCTTCTTCACGGAAGAACCCCCAGGACACAGAACAAAAGTGGAGCCCTCGGAGGTCACATGCCCACATCTGAACTACACACCCTCACAGGTCTGTGACATTCCTGGAGCAGCTGGAGGAGGGAGGGACCCCAGGCCAAGCTTCTCCAAGGCCCTTCCCAGCTTAACTCCACGCCTCCTCCTATTATTAAAAACATCAAACACTTTATTTGGCTCTGTTTGACTACGATGCGCAAAGCGCTGTAATCAGACAGTAAACGCCACTAATCCTCCCCAAATTCCCGAAACGTAGATATTATCATTAACCCATTTCCCAAAGCTGATGCTCCTCATATTAACAGAGCCACCATTTGATGAGGACCTACCATGTGCCGGTCCCTTCCCTAAACATTGTCACACGGGATCATCACCCCCCAGCCCGAGCCTCTGAGGCAAACATTACCGTTTTGGTCCCCATGACAAGGGCAGGGAAACTGAGACTCAGAGAGGTTGAGTCACTCGCTCAAAGCCACACAGCGAGCATGCTGGGGATTGAAAGCTCGCTCCCTCACAGCCTGCTCCTGGGCCGGCCCGAGTGCTGCTTCCCACTGGCTCACCCCGGGCAAGGACCCTAGGCTGGCCAGACTCAAGCTGTTCCCCGGAGAGGCCAAGCCACGCATCTCTTAGAAGCAGCCCCAGAGCGAATATTTCCAACTGCTTTCTTACTGGGGAGGTGGAGCGGAATGCCCCCAAACCTGTAAAGTGGCCACAAGCTAGTCCAGGAGGGATTCAAGGGGGTGTTGTTGGAAGGTTTTTCAGAACCTGGAAGAGATGAAAGTTTGTGGGAAGGGAGGGGGATGCAGACCAGGAAGAGAGTGTCGGCTCTGGATCCTGGGGTTGAAGAATGTGTGTTCAAACCTTGGTTCCCCTGACCCAGCCCTTCTAGAACAGACTGGCTTGTCCCAGTGGATGCGGGGATGTTCTTCTCCGATGGGAATGCCAGCTCATCAGTGCAGGAGGGAAGAGAGCCTTAGCGAAGTCACCACTTGCAACTCCCGATAAAATAATTTATTCGGAAAAGGATCATCAGTGGATACTAAAACCAGGAAGTGAGAGGTTGTTGGGAGAGCAGAGTCCTTGCGAGAGGCCAAAATATCCCCTTCAGAACCATTCAAAGGGAAAAGAGAACTCATCATTGTGGAAACGTTAGTGGCCACCATCTTCTCCAGGCGACCCCACTTAGCATTGCTGAGAGCGGGACAACCTTCCGTTATGTGTTTATGGGAAATAGAGGAGAGAGAAGAACAAGGAAAATCCAGAACATGGGATAGTCCACAAGATAGCTAGATTTGTTCACTTCAAAAAGTCAATGACATAGGGAAGAAAGGTGGAGGGAAAATGTTCTAAGGTTTCAAAAGACTCAAGAGATGAGAGAACTAAATGCAATGTGAGAACGTTGTTGGATCCTGGTTCAAAAGCAAAACAGCTAAAAGGATATTTGGAGGATAACTGGGGAAATTTGACTGTGGCCTGCTCAACAGAGAGTACTAAGGATTTATTCTTAATTTTCTTGGTGAGAAAATGGTGGTGGACATAAAGAAGGATGACTTTTTCTTAGGAAATGCAGCTGAAGTGTTTAGGGGTGAACTGTCACGATGCCTGCAACTGTTAATTAAGTCACACACACACACACACACACACACACACACACACAAAGATACAGCTAACTTGGCCAAAAGTTAACTTTTGTTAAATCTAGGCGGCAAACATATGGGCATTCACAGAATTATCCTTCCAACTCTTCTGTGTATTTGACAATTTTCATAATAAAACGTTGGCGTAGAAACCCAGCCCCATCTCTCACTATGGAGTGACCTTGAGAAAGTGAGTCTAGGGCTGGGACTCTCCACTTCCTCATCCATCAAATGGGGACAAGGATAGCCACACATTCATCAAGCCCTTGGAAGTATTCAATGAGACAATCCATGTAGAAATCCTGATTTTAAGGCTTGGCCCCTAACAGCGCTCAATAAATGCTAAATATTAGCGTCATTAGAAGGCAATTAACCTAAATAGCCCTTGCTCTAACCCAAAGACCTTAATCCAAATAAACTCAAAAAGCACAGAATAATCGTCCAGGACAGGAAACCAGTGTATTCCCTGGTCTCACCCAACCAGTGCATTGACCCAAATTCAATACTCCTGGGAGACAGGCTGCATAGGACCACAGTAGAGCCAGGCCCCCTGGAACCCCTCCCTCTGTGATCATCTCCTAGGATCTTGGTTTCTATGCAGGGAGACAAATGTAGGGTTATATTCCTTGCAAGAACACACTGTGGTTATGTGTTCAATCAGCAAAGATGGAAAAGGTTGATCACCTTCAGGGTTGGTGACAAGTGGGCCCTCACGTCCACTCCTGGTGGACTGTAGCCAGGCACAGCTTTCCTGGAGGGTAACTGGCACCGTGGAGCAAAATCCCTGGGAACACGCATGCCCTTTAATGCAGCGGATTCAGTTTCCAGGAATTCGTCTTAAGGAATGAAGGAGACAAGCCCATAAAAATATACAAGGACATTCATCCCTGAGCCCATTTGTAAAGCAAAAGGCAGAAACTACCTAAATGCCCATCAATGGGGAAACATAAAACAAAATAAGATCCATCCAAGCCATGGAATAATGTGAAATCACTAAAAACGGTGATGTGAACAAACATGGATTAACATGAAAAGATGTTCACTGTAGATTAATGCAAAAAGAAAGAGTTAACAAAATCATGTGCGTAAAATAACCTGACTGTGGCTTTAAATGTGTATGGGGGTGTGTTGTTGCATGAGAAGAAGTATTAGGAAGATTGGTTAAATATGTCATGGACAACCATGTGATGGAATATCATGCAACTATTTTTAAAAATGGGGGAACTCTTCTAAGTACTGATGTAGGAAAATCTCTAAGATGTATTGTTGGTGCAAACAGTAAGGTGGACAACAATATGCATAATATTACACTTTCTGTGAATAAAACAGGATTAAAATACATATTTGTATTTGTCTGTAAACTATATGCAGATCCTTACCACTAAACTAATAAAGGATGTTACCCGTTGGGTATAAGGAACTGGGCCAGCGGGCACCAGGCAAGGAATAAAACTTTATAGTACATGCATTCTGTGTGGTTTTTGTTTTGAACCATAAGAATATATTACCTATTCAAAACGTTTTCTTCTTCTTTAATGTATCATAAAATAATTCTATAAAGACATATGCTAAAATGATGTTAGTGGTTGTTTCCAATTAATAAGATTCCTAGTAATTTTTATTTTCTTCTTTACGGCTTTTTGAATGTCTGCCTCTTTTTTTCACAATGAACATGCATTATTTTCGTACCTAAAAACTTCTCAGACATTTCCATTCTAAAATAAAATTACAAAAACAGCCACGCTTGCTTTTGTTTCTCCTCTATTTCCCAGTTTTAGCAAGCCCCCCACCCAAATCTGGTCATCAAACCCTGCCCTTAGCACACACATGTGTGCACACGCACACACACACACACACTCACACACACACACATTTTCACAGCTTTACTTCCTGACCCCTTCAGCTCTCTATTTCAGGTCTATTTATTTATTCTCAGGATTTGAACAAGACCCAGCAAACAGCTGAGGGCTCCCACGCCCAGGGACAAAGCTAGAACCATTTCACAGAGCACAGGGCGGAGAGGGGCGAGCCAGACTAGATGGCCACAGGCCTGCAAAGTAAATAGGAAATGATCTTCTCCAGACAGAAAGTAAAATCCAGTCCAAAACCATGACAGCTGTGTTCCAGAAACTAATCACAATGGCAGCTTACTTTAAAAATAGGAGAACAACTTTCCTACCTCAAAGTGAAGAACAGCTTCCCCTCAACACTCAACCATTATAGATGGAGTCAGAGAGAGAGAGAGAGATGTTTGGTTACCTGTCTCATCTAATCCTCAACACAAACAAGTAAAGAGTATTAGAATCCTCATTAAAAAAAAAAAAAAAAAAAAAAAAAAACAGCTAACATGAATAAGGTACCTAGTGTGTGCCAGGCACTAGTCTAGTGTTTTAAAAGATGTTAACTTTTCTAATCTGAACAACTATGATTTTTCTTAATGTATAGATAAGAAAGCTAGGCACAGAGAGCTTTAGCAACTTGCCCAAGGTCACACAGCAGCTGAACAGCAAAGCCAGAATTTGGCCCCTGGCCGTTTGGCCCCTCTTCCATGCTGCCACCACTGATCCACACTACCCCACTGTCCTGGGGAAGGAAAATGGCATGAAGATAATCTTAAAAGCTTGCCCAAGGTCTCAGGGCTATTGGCTCATGGGGCAAAGATGCAAACCCAGGCCTGTCTTACCCAAAAACCCAAGCACCTGCCTGCCACATTATCCCCCCTTTCTGGTCCCAGTGCCTTCCTCTGTTAGGATACGGGTGACAAGACCAGTTCACTCCACAGGTGCACACAGCACCCTGGGATGTATTTGGAATTGAGATGACTCAGTTTTATACTCTCTTCCCCTATTGCAACAGTACTGAAGAAAATCTGTCTTCACCACTTTTAAGTAGGGTCAGGCTCTGTTTCTGTTTCTCTTTGACAGGACCCCTTTTTTTTTCCTGAAGGGAAAGCTCATCGGACAGCTCATTGCCTTGTCCACCGCAAATACATTGGAATTCAATCACCCAACAAGCAGGCAACCTCCCTGAGGGCAAAAGACTGGAGTGAACTTTGTCTCCCTGGGCTGAGAACACCACTGGTTGCAGAGGGACACGTGCATGAATCACACTGAGGCCGGAGCAGATGGGACTCTTAGGAGGGCGTCATCTACCCACCCCACCAAGGGCCACGGCTGCTGGCCCAGGGTGGGAGCCTGAGAAGCTCGTCCTGCTCTGTCTGTCCCTCTTGGCCTCATCAAACTCCATGCCTGAGTCCATCTGTCCATCTGAGAAGGCAGCAAAGCCCTAAAGCAGGTTTGAAGAGGTCCTTGTCACCAGCTGGCCAGGTGGAGCATCTACACGTGAAGTCGACACCCTCCTAAGATCCATCCTGAGCCCCAAGGGCGTCCCACTGGGACAGGCCCTGGGGAAGGAGAGAGGCAGCCAGAGGCACAGACTAGAAAAGCCCACGGTTGCAGAGCAGAAGGACCCAAGTTCAAATATGAGCTGCAGAGTTGATGCCCATGAGCCTTCGCCTTGGCTCACCGCTCTGAGCCTCGGCTGTGCATGTGGAATGAGAGTCCAGACACCTCCGGGCACACCTGTCCCACCCCCGCGATCCCTGGAAACTCCTGCACTCTTCAGGCCTCTGGTTCTCAGGGTTTGGACCAGCAGCATCAGCATCACCTGGGAATTTGTCAGATAACACAAATTCTCAGGACCCACCCTAGACGCCCTGAATCAGAAGCTCTGGGGTGGGGCCCGGGAACCTGGTTTGAACAAGCCTCTAAGTGATCCCGATGCACAATCGAGTTTGAGAACCACTAGTTCAAGGAACCCCTCAAGAAGAAAGAAGGTGAAAATGCCAGCTCTGCACTGCCTAGGCAAGAAGAAAGAAGATGGAAGTGTCAGATGTGTGCTATCCTGAGCAGACACCGTACATCTATCCATCCTCAGTCTCCTCTGTATCCCACCCCTCCACTCAGTTAGGATGATTTTGGATGCAAGTTACAGGGAACCCTGACTCAAAAGTGGCATACATAAAAGGACCTGGGGTTCTCTCACCTAACAAGGAACCCTGCGGCAAGGAAGCTCAAGGCTGGTCAATATGGCATGGTTATGAAGGACTCGGGTCTTATCCCAACTCCATGCTGCTCCATCTACCGCCACACATTGGCTTGGTCCTGGCTGGTTTCCTCCTGGTCCCAATATGGCTGCCATTGCCCCAAGAATCACATCCAGGCATGACTACATAAAATGAGAGAAGGGAGACTGTTCCTCTGGTGCATCTCTTTTTAAGAAAGATAACTTTTGCCAGGATGGATCCTCTTCACATCTCATTGGCCCCAACTGGGCAGAGCACAGCCCCAGGGAAATGGGACTACCTTGATTGGTTAGGCTGCTCAGGACCAGGGCTGGGTCTGGGGCTGAAGTACAGACCCCTGGGAGGAGGGTGGATTCCCTCAACAAAGCCAGGGCTCTGTAGAAGAGGAGGAAGGGAGCAATGGCTGCTGGGAAGCAGACAACCATGGCTCTGCCCCCTTCCATTTACCAATGGGGAAACTGAGGCCAAGAAGGCAAAGTGAGTGCAGGGATCCTGACCCCCGCCAGCACGTTTGTACACCAGCCTAAGCCCAGCCAGCGAGCTTTGGTGTTGGGTATTCCAGGCGAGTGAGCTGGGCTCCAAAAGATGACAACACAGTGGACCCCTCCCCCTGTGGCCCCCTGGACAGGGTGGCGAGGGGTTGGGTTGGCTTTCCATGTCTGCAAATGCATACAGGGCGCACACATGTCCCCGGGCCGTGGGGGCCCCCAGTGCCCTCGCTTCATGCCCTGATTAATCCGTTCTCAATCAGAGCTTGCAAGGATCTGATCTCAATCTGATCCACTGGGGTCCAGCCTGGGTTCCCCCAAATTACATTGTTTATTTGTGCACCTGACTTGGAGGCAAACAGCGAAGAGGCAGAAATGGCCTGTTTTCTGAAGGTCAACAGCATGGCTGGAGGACAGTGGCTCTGCTCTCAGTGTGCCAGGCACCACGTCCCCCTTTCTTTCATAGCAGAGACACCCCAGAGAGCTCCCTTTGCTATTCCGGTGACATGGACATCCCAAGGCACCATCTCTCTGACGAGGAAAGGCATCGTGGCCTGAGGTTGGACAAGCTGCTGGACAGTCCAGCGCAGGCTCTCAACCTCTGACCATCTAGAGGAGACGTTGCCTCCCGCTGGGCCTTAAAAGATTCCGTGAGGCACTGTACCATCTCCAGGTAGAGGCTGGGACTCAGAGTCAGGCCCTGCTATGCCCCACTTCAGCCTAAACTGGGACCCCAGTACTTTTCACAGCCCTGTCGTTTCTCAGCACCCCACACCATCAGAGTTACAGACCCCGCATTCCTCCTTGTCTCCCCACACATGTGTCCTGTGCACCCAAACATCTTTCAGGCCCAGCACAGGACCTGGCACATACAAGGATCAATATTTGCTCAATCAAGTGACTAGAAAAATGAAATAAAGAGGATTTTGAATCTCCACTAAGTAGGGAATGAATGCAGTAGCAAAGAAATTAGGCCACGCCATGGGCTCTGATGGCTGTGGAGCCCCCAAGCAAGCCCAGTCCGGCCCCCTCGGTTGTGAACGAGCACCTTCTCCTCGGGCTGCTCCCGAGCGGGGTCAGCTGGAAGGTACTCCTGCCGGCCCCTCCCAGTGACTGACATTGGAATCACTTTGGCCTTAGAGTTTTGAAAGAGGTTGATTCTGATAAACTGACCTGAATGCTAAAGGGATGGGAGTTTCATTTGTATTCAGACGGGAAGAGAATCAGCCACTCAGAGGAGATGGTGCTGTTTAATTAGGTCTAGTAGTTAACTCAGAATAAAGGCAACGTGCAGCGGGGAACCAGGAAGGGAAAGGAAATCTCTCGGGAACTCACAGACTTCAGAGGAGCTGCAAAATAAAGAGCCGGTGGTTTAGAACTGATGGATTTGCTTCCTGAAAGAAGCAGGCTCCCAGTCCAGCGCCGAGGGTGCTTGCCCTCCTGGCTCCTGATTCAGCCAAAACTGAGGAGAAAATAACAAAAATGTGCAGGTCAGGACTCAGGTGTGTGTGCAGGACATACGGGTCCACGGGTCCAGTTTTTAATACAAGCAAGACACACCCCTTCTAATGCTCACGGCAGCACATTGGGTTCATAGTAGCCCCAAAACTTGGAACAACTCAAATACCCATCCACAACAGAACGGATGAGTCATACGCTGGACTACTATGCAGCAATGAAAAAGCACAAACTCCTGCCACGCACGAGAATGTGAACAAAATGCAGACAAATAATGAGGAGTGACAAGGATGCCACCAAAGGTCGTACACCGTGTGCTTCCACTAGTACAAAGAAGAGAAAATACAAGAAAAAGTAATCTGCAGTGCTGGGAGGTAGACGAGCCCTTACCTGGGCAGGAAGCACAAGTGGGTGTTGAAAATGCTCTTATCTTGGTCACAGTGGAGGTTAGACAGGCATGCATATGTGCAAAGTTCAACATGGCCACATGCGAGGTACAGGAACGCTTTGAGCTGCGTGTTTGGTAAGACCCGAGCACTGCGCTGTATGTATGTTAAACCTCAATTTAAATATGCGTATATTTAAAGAAAACCCTATTCTAAGTAACACGGCAGCTAAGGCGGGCTTCTCTGCCATGGCTCTGCTTGGTGTCACACTTCTGACACGTGCAAGCTCGCTGCCCTCATCCCTCCCCACACAGCCGACAAGCACGGTTCAAGTAATGGGAGCGATTATCGTCACAATTATAGGTTGAATCCTTTGCAGTTGTCTCTCCAGTTTACAAAATATATTCTACATCTTCCCTGCACTGTCTTTGCCCACATGGTTTAATCAAGTGGGGAGACTTGGCACTTCTTGCTTTTGCTTAAGGGCTCCAAGCGGCAGGGAGACAAGAAGACACTGCAGATTATGAACTGCTTTGCTCCTCGTGAAATTATACGGTAAGTGTGAAGCCATCCCCATGGACACGCAGGCGCAGGAGGGAGAAATGAATTATGCCACAAAGTTATAAGATGTGAAAATTGATTCGGGAGTGCTAGCTGTTTTCAATTTTATATTGCCATTTATTTTAAGAACGCCCGGGCTCTCCCAAACAGGAGTTTATAGGCGGATAGAAAACATAATTAACACCTAAAGTGACACTCCAGGTCTCGGGGAGGTGGCTGCTTATGCTCTGATCTACATAGCCAAGGCAAATGGGATTCCAACCAGCCTTAAACGAGGAAACTATGAAACGGCGAACAATCAATAAAACATTAAAAATCTGCTGCCTTTTTTCAGTTTCTTCTCCCTATCCTGTCTCTCTCTGAGCTTTTATGTGGCAACTTCTCTGAGAGGGGAAGGAAACAGTTGGTGAGACAATTCCAGGGACTTTCAGATTCAGCGTTGGAGAGGAAACGGATCTTGTGAAGCTAAAGTGCCCAAGAGAGACGATTTTGTGTGCGCATCTGCAAAATGGGATCACGGAGTGGCAGGGAGATCATGGGGTTAAAGACAGAAAGATCTGCATCCCAGGATCAGCTTGGCCATGTTCCAGCTTGCACACAGCACTCCATCTCTTGAGCCTCAGTTTCTTCATCTGCAAATTGGGGGTAACAGCAGTGCCCATCACCTAGGGTTGTTGGGAGGGTTAAACGAAGTGATTCATGCCAAGCAATAGCAGGGCATCGGGACGAGCAGCCAGCACTGGCTCTTTTCATCATTACATCCGGTTGCCTAGTTTCCAACAACAAACAGGTCAGGGGCCTGGTCACAAATGCTGAAAAACCAGGGCCCTGCTTATCACCTGGAGCAAGGCAGCTGCATAATTTGTGGGAGCCACAGTGGAAAAGAAAAATATGGGGCCCTTCCTCAAAAAGCAGGGGAAAAGAGCCATTAAAATGACTACACTATCATCCTTTTTCCTTCCTTCTGCAGTCTCTCTACTTGTTGTGGTGTTTTCTATTTGCCATTCGAAGTCATACGAAGTAAAGAAAACTGTTAAATCATTAGCATGAATTTTATCATTCACCTTTATATTATGCAATGTCCATTTTAAATACAAATATATGGGTGTTTAACTCATAGGCAGCATCACTGAGATGACACAATTTGTATTCTGTAGCTCGTACAGCACACGTGTTTTGTTCTAACCAGAATGGAAGAAACACTGCACAAAACTAACTCAACTATTCTTTCTTCCCTTCTTGATACGCACACACTCTGCCGACACTCCATCTCTGTCTGGCTGATGAGAAAGGAGCTGGGGTTGCCTTCTCTCTCCCTTTCCCTCTATGGTGTGGTTTCCAGCCTACGTGTCTGGCTGGTGCAGGGAAACAGCAAAAAAAAAAAAGGATATGATGGGTCACTGGTGTCTCTCAGAGCCCAGTTGCCTTCTCTCTGCGTCAGAAGCAAGTCCTCGTTCAGAGGGAGAGCCTTCGGGTGTTTGCCGTGGACGGAACACGCTCCCCTTGAACTTGCTGAGTTCGCCCACATCTTGGGCCCCCAGAATTCAGCCCTGTGTCGGGGTCCTCGTGAGGGCTACGTGTGGACGGGGCGGCAGGGAACGAGGACTCACGGACCGTGCATGTTCCCTCTGCTTACACACACTCTCCGTTGCCCCACGGACTTCAGTTACAAAACACAAGTTCGAAGACAAAATGATTCCACATGCTGAGATGGCAATGACAGCAGAGCATTGATCCAGGGTGTGATCGCAAGGGGCCCCCGCCTGTGAAGGTCCCTGTCCTGGGCGGCTTGATGTGCACTTGAGCGAAAGCCTCAGATTCCAGACCATTGAAGAGCATGGATGCTCAATCCAAGGGCGGGGGCTCTGGGGCCAAGGTGGGTACAATCATCATCCCCAATTTACAGACAAGCAAACTGAGACCCAGCAGGTTGTCTTGCCTAAGGCCCCACCTCCAATAGGGGTAGAAGTTGGGCTGAAACCGCGCGTGTGCAGCCAGAGGCCCTGCCTCACTCCCCTGGCCGCTTCTTCACATCTTGGGCCCCATCTTGAAAGGCCCGGGTGTGACACAGACATTGGCCCTGAGGTCAGAAGATGCGCTTTCTCCCTCCCTCCCTCCCCAACCTCCTCCTTCCATTGCTTCCTTCCTTCCTTCTAGGGTCGGGACTCGGTGGGGACAAGGGGAGGGAGCAGGGTGCTGTCACAAAGGGCCTCAGACCTCCTGTCCTCTGGGACCAATTGGCTCATTCCTATGTGGTGACGGGTTCAGCTCCTCCAGGCCCTGGTTTGGCGTTTCCTTTTCTCCTGCACCTTCTGTATGTGAGTGAGGGGGAGGGAGGTCTCCCCTGGGAGTGGGTCCATTTAAAGACATGAGACCTCACACCCTGCTCCCCACTAACTCTGCCCCTTGGGGACCCCTGCTGCGCTTGTCTGCGGAAGGAGTGGAGCCTGCAGGACGGATCTCAGGATGCGCCCGCCTTGCCTCCCCATCTGCCTGGACCCCTCCCATTTACCACCCAGCCTGGAAGAGGAAGGAGGCTGGGGTGACAGGAGCCCTTGAGCCCCCAGGAAACAAGCCCAGAGACACTGCATGCTGTGCCCGGCAAGCCAGCCATGAACCCCCAAATCGGTGCTCACTCCCCCCCACCGGTCCCCTCACTCCTGGAATTCTGCTCGTGAGCTGCCCTCTGGGGAGAACAAGATAAACCAGGCCTGCCTGGCCGTTCATCTGCACGACCAGCTCCTGAGGACGCAGATTCTGTTCCCCATTTAACAGAAGGGGAAGCCGAGGCCCAGAGGGGTGAAGTCCGGGCTGGAAGTTCACAGCCAGGAAGTGGTGACGGGAGACTCACTCAGAGCGGAGTCTCTCCAACCCCTCGTTTCTCTGCTCTGGCACCAACAGAAAGGTATGGATGCGCTTTATTTTCTACACCTCATGCTGCTACTTTTCCTGACTTGAAAAATCCTAAAATCCTGTTGTCACAATTTCCCACTGCTGTTCCTTTTGCTCATCTTTTTTTTTTTTTTTTTTTTTTTTTTGCGGTACGCGGGCCTCTCACCGTTGTGGCCTCTCCCGTTGCGGAGCACAGGCTCCGGACGCGCAGGCTCAGCGGCCATGGCTCAGGGGCCCGGCCGCTCCGCGGCATGTGGGATCTTCCCGGACCAAGGTACGAACCCGTGTCCCCTGCATCGGCAGGCGGACTCTCAACCACTGCGCCACCAGGGAAGCCCTGCTCATCTTTTTTGAGGCTGTATTAAAAAAAAAAAAAAAAAGCAAACACAGACCCTTTTCATCAAAGGACTGTTATCCAGAATGCATATAAAGAAATCAAGCCAATAAGAAAACGCCAACCAATTTGTAAAAAAAGGGCACAGTATTTGGATAGACACTTCACCATAGAAGATACACTAGTGGTCGGAGTACAAACAGCCTCTGTTCCCTCCTGTGCAGGGGAAAGCTGGCTTCTGGGGTGCCCTTCTTGCAGTCGCACAGGGCCCTGAGATAGGGACCCACACACTTGGTTTAATGTTCAGCTTTTGCTCTCTTGAAGTTCTCAATACCTTTTGAACAAGGGCCCCAAGGTTTCATTTTGTGCTGGGCTCTGCAAATTCTGTAGCTGGTCCTGGTGTGGTGGCTTGTGGGAAAGACCTCTGTTCCTGTCTGTGTGGGGATTGACCACAGTAATAACGACCTCTGCTCCTGGCCAGGTCATAACAACTTCCACTTATTGGACTCACTGCCTACCAGGCCCTGTGCCAACAGCCCTACAAAATCATTCACTGCATTCTCACAGCATCTTTGGGATAGATGGCATCCCCATTTTATAGATCAGGAAACTAAGGCTAGCAGAGGTGAGAAACTTGCCCAAGGTCACAAGGCCAAGAGGTAGCAGACAAGATTTGAACCCAGGTCTGGTTCAAACACAACAGGATTTTGAGTTCTGTTTGAATTCCAATCACACCATCAACATTCCTGATGTGATACTGAAAATTAAAAAGCAAGACACCAGTGTAGGACTAGAAAAGGAGCCTAATGAGGGTGGGGAGGCCGTCCCTGGAGGCCTGATCAAGCCATTCCTGAACTCCCACTCACACAAGTTGTGCCCTAGGAGGCTCCCCAGTCTTATTCCTCAGAAGAATTGCTCCCAGGTGCTCACAGAGGAAGCTGGCAGGGACGGACAAGTAACCCATGATGGGGCTGCATGTGCTGGGCTCAGCCTCAAGCTCAACCCAGCGCCCAGGACTCATGCCTTTATTTTGGGAACACACGGGAGAATCACAGAGAAGGGCCAGAGCCTGGGTCTGAAGCTGGCAAAATCAGGGTTTGCACCTTGGCTGTAGCACTTAAGTCTGTGGTTTGGAGAAGTTCCTTTACCTCTCTGAGCCTCAGCTTCCTCATCTGTAAAATGGACTAGAACTTCCCTTGTGGAGCCTTTGGGGGATGAAAAGAGTATAAACAAAGCCCTCAGCTCTTGTCTACCAAATGCTGAACACTCGATCCTATGCAAGAGCTCCTGGGCCTCGGGAGCCATGCTGTTCTCAGAGGAGAGGCCTGGGGCAAAGTTTCTCAAAATGGGAATGTGACACACCCCATCCCTGATGACTGACAGCATTTTCCTGCTGATAAAAAGATCAATTCAAGGCTCAGAGCCTGACTCCTTGCTCGTCAGGATTCTTTTGTTTTTCTCTGCTGGGGAATGTTTTGCTTTCCCTTCTTTCTCCTGGGGGCAAACCCACTTCCCTCTCCATATCGCAGGCCACAAACCAGAAGGGAAGAGAAAAGCATGCTTGGCCCTGGGGGGTCCATTGTAAATGCACGATTTAATTATCTCCAGTTGAAAACTGGCAAGTTGTCCAGGGTCTTCCTGCAAGACAGCCTGACGGTTTCCCTTCGTTGAATGTTAATGATGTTTTGGGAAACCTTTAAGCCATGCTCCCAAGGAGAAAATGGCTCCATGTGGTGGGGAGAGAAGAGGTGGGGGCTACCTGGGAAATGATGGCTGGATTCACCACTGTGGGTTCTACACGCTGATGCTGGCTGAGCACGCACTCCCTGCAAGGCCCTCTCTCAGCTCCTTGAGGGTCCCAAGCAACTTTCCCACCCCAGGGCCTTTGCACGTGCTGTTCCCATGGATCGAGCACTCTGTTTCCAGATGTCCTCAGAGATGCTCATCCTCATCGCTTCAGGGAAGCCTTTCCCAAGCCCCCTCTCTAGCGATGGCTTCCCACACCCCCATGTACACACGTTTGCTTGTTTGTTTCCTGCAAAGCACTTACCTCAACCTGCAATAATTGTAGGTGCTTGACCTGTTTATTCATCTTGCCTGCTATGACGTAAGTACTTGAGGTCAGGGCAGGGTGTCAGCCTCACTCGGTGCCCCTGAGGCGTAGCACAGTGCCTATAGGTGGGTGGGGCGGTGGCAGGTGCCCAATGAATGAATGAAAGTCGAATGAATGAACAGACAGGCTCAGTGTTTGGGAAAGGGAGCGACAGGGCAAAGAAAGAGTGGGCCCTTTCCCCAGGCCTCCGTGTCCCCTGGGCTCACCTGCTTTGCGCCAGCTACTAGACGCCGTGCCAGTGTCCTCTTCTCCCGCCACAAACATCCTCACCGCCTCTCCCCAGAGTGTGGCTGGATGGGCAGATGGGTGGATCCAGGGAGGGGTACATGAGTGGGGACGGACTGCGACTTTCCTGATTTGGTTTCCATGGGGGGAGACAGGCATCCCTGAGCCCGGGACAGTCACACAGCAGGCATCTCCTGGGCCCTAGGCAGCTGCTCACGCTTCCTCCCAGCCACCCTGCAGCCCTGCACTTGTGCCAGGACACACTTCTACCTTCACTGTTTCCTTGCTGTGCTTTAATGTCAGTGTTTCCTCCTGTAACCTTTCTCTTGCCTGGGCCGAGCCCCAGCCAGCTGGGCTGAGAAGGCACCCTCGCGGCTTCCCTGCTGGGCCAGAGCAGGGAGGGGCGTCGTCAGGCCCTTCTAGGCACATTGAGGCTGTCCCCGGGTTACTGGTGCTCACTTCTCTCAGGCCAGAAACCCAGAGACAGCTTTCCCATCCTACAGGCAACCAAAATTTCTGAGCGAGTAATCTGGGGGCGGGCAGGGCTCAGTGACTTGCTTTTGGGCTGCGGGAGGTCTCTTCGCTGAAGCTGTGACTGAAGCATCCTTATCAGCTGAGTTAGCGCTAACTGCTCTTGCTAGGTTTTCTTCCCATCTCCACAAAACTGTTGAGATTTTTCTCTTTCCCATCACAGATCAAATGAAACTTCTGTTTTGCATTTTATGCATCTGATCTCATGCACTTGGTCACTTTCTTCGAGCTTATATCAGCTGCAAAAAGCACTGGGGAGACGGGGCTGGGGTTCCCCCCCGGCTTTGCGCTGTTACACTCACAAGTCACAGCTCCGCAGGTAAGGCTCACAGGTACCCCCAGGTGGGAGGCAGCGCTGCCCCCAAGAAAGGGCTCGGAGCCCAAGGACGGCGCCCTGAGTGTGCACAGCAACACGCCCTTTCCAAATTGCCACCCCGTCACCTCAACTGCTTCTCACTGCAGCCCAGGAAAGGAGGAGGGACATTACACGTGAGGGACAGTGGGGCCCCCGGGGGGGCAGGCAGTAAGCATTCACATCTGATGAGCACCGGCCCTGGGACCCGCCACGCGTCCCCGCCGTCGCAGGCTCATTCGCTCATCTCACCGCGCGCTCATGAAGCACCAACTGTGCGCCCGGGCTGCCTGCACGGTGCCGAGAACGCAGCCGTGAGCAGAGCAGACCAGAGCCCCGCCCCACAAGTGTTCAGTCTCCGGTGGTGAGCAAACGAGGAGCTCCGGCAAACCAACAAAAAAAAAGCGAGAAACCCCAAAGGGAAAATGGACAAAAGATATGAACAGGCAATTTGCAGACAAGGAGACTCAAAAGCTGATAAGCCCAGGAAGAGATGTAAACATCCACCAGCCGTGAGAGCTATGCAGACGACGGCAAAGTCTGCCAAGAATTTAAAAGGCAGCGGAGGGCTGGAGGGGTACACAAGGATGGCCGGGGGCACGCAGTATCCAGTACACTTTATGGCAATTTCAGCAATTCTGGATTCTGGGTGTAAATGTCAAAGAAATGCTCGCCAAAGTCCAGAGAATGAATGAGTTTTTCATCACTGCCTCGGTGCAGGGCCCCTGGCGCCCAGCTGGCATCCTCTGTGGGGGATGAAATCCACGGCTAGACAGGAAGCATTTAGAAGCAGCAGCCCGGAAGTACACGTAGCAGCATGGATGCGCTTTACAGCAGGATGCTGAGAAAACAGAAGAAACGGTGAGATCCACAGACTTCTATCATTTCCATAAAATAAAACACACACACACAGAACAACAAGAGGACACACACCAACACTGAATCGCTGCGGGAGGGGTGGGTTGGGAGCGCTGACTAACTGGAATAAAACAAATAAAAGAGAGTGTGACCATGGTGTCAGCTATTGTTACACATGCTGCTCGAGGCTGGTCCAGGGTACCGACTCACCTGGCTGGGAGGGGTGGGCTTTCTTTCCCTGGAAAGCCTTGACTTTGGTGAGGGGGAATGTCAGGGGGGCACATTCTCCCCACCTCAGCCAGGCTGAGTGAGGGCCCCCCTGGGAGCCTCGGGGAAAGAAGAGAAGCCCACTCCCCTTCCCACCCCGGCACAGCCCACCCACCTGCTGGCAGCAAGTCCCTGAGCATCGTTCCTCTGTCCACCCCCAGGCCCCGGGGCGCTGAGTTGTGCACGAAATCATATATTTGGACCAGTTAGGCCTGGAGTCAAACAGCCCCCGAGCCTCCTGCCTCAGAAGTGAATCATCACCTCCCAGCTCTGCCATCTGGACACCGGGTCTCCCCTCCCACCACCAGCTCCTGGGCCCCCAAGGTCTCTCCGTTTCCCCTTTGACTTGTCCCTTTCTTCCCTCTCCACTGACCAAGGACTGAGTCATTGTGCATCCAGGCTCCATCTCCACTCCATCCTCACATGACCCACACTTACTGAGCACCTGCTCTGAACCCCGGAAGTTTTACACTCGGCAAGCTGTCCTCAAGCTGGGAGGTTCTTGCGTTATGATACCCACTTTTCAGATGAGAAAACTGAGGCCCAGAGGGGCACAGAAACCACCCCAGTTCACGCAGCTGTGCAGAGTGGAGCACAGGCTCTGTCTTCTTCTGCCACTGGCGACCAACAGAGGGAGTTTGTGGGGCCAGTGTGGAACTTTCCAGAAAAGCAGCCCCTTCTTCGGAGCAACATCCCGACAGAGCAAATCTGTTCTTTCCTGGCGTCCCCTCCACTCCCGGTCTTACCTCCCCGTTGCAAGTCTGAGCCACGAAAGCCAGCTCACGTTCAGAGCATCTGAGGTTTCACAAACACCCCTCAGGCCAGGAACCCCTTAAGGACCAACCTGGGTCTCATTCCCCTTTGCCTCCCCACACTCAGTCCTGAGCAGAGGAAAGTGTCTGGAGTCGCATAGACTGGGTTGAAATCCAGTCCCCCAGGCTGTGTGACGTGGAGCAGGTCCCCTCACCTCTCTGAGCCTCCGGGGTCATGGGGGTCATGACTTTTGCCACGGGCCTGGCCCCCAGCTGGCGCCCACGTTCCACTTGTCAGCACGGATTGGGCTTCATTCTGGAAGGTATTTGCAAATGCTTATCCACCCTGGACCAACAGCCCCTTGGGGAAAGGAAGGGAAGGAGAGGGACATCTCCCCCACAGGCCGGGGTGCCTGAGGCCTGTGGCCTCGGTGAGCCGGCCAGACAATGCCCCAGAGGATGGAGGACGAAGCCAGGATGGGGGACAACATTCCAGAGGGAGAAACCATAATTCCAGTGGGAGCCACAGACTAGGTGAATGTCCCCCTGCTCCCAGCGACCCCGTCTTCTCTTCAGGGTTCAGTTTCTTTCAATTAAGCTAATTATTTCTGCCACCAGCCCCAGACGTCTGGAGAGCTGGGGTTCCTGTCACCACAGGCCCAGAGGGGTTAGGTCCAGTCTGGCCGGAGTCACACGACGTGAGCAGAGCAGGACCCAGGGACCCGCGTCCAGCCTGGCCCGGTGCCCTGCGGGACCCCCTGCTACAGCCCCTACTCGGGAGGTTAGCTCAGCCATCACTGACTGAGCACCTGGCACCATGCAGAAGGGGGAGACCTGGGAGACAGAGGGCCGGTGGGCAGGCTCCCTGCCCCCACCCGCTCAGTCTGGGGCAGGAGAGGCTGAGCAAGAGGATGTCTGATGATTAAGAGGCGCGGTTGATGGGCGGGGTGGGGTGGGAGGGTTCTTCCAAGAAGGAGGCCCTGGGGTGAGGGGAGATTTGAGACCCAGACTACGGGAAGGTGACAGACAGAGAGAGAGCTGGAAGAGAGCACTCCCGGCAGAGGGGGGCGGCAAGTGCAAAGGCCCTGGGGTGCGAGTGTGCTGAATGTGCTGAGAGAAGAAAAGGGGGCCGCGGTGCAGGGATGTGAGCGGGGTTGGGGGGCGGGTAATGGGGAGAGCGACGTGCAATTCGAGGGAAGGTCCTTGCAGGCTGCAGTGAACAGTTCGCATTTGACCCCAAGTGCCCTCAGGAGCCTCTGGAGGGTCGCAAGCCTGGCAGTGACACGACATGAGTCTCCAAGGGTTTCAGTCTGAGCTGTATCATCCCAGGGGGCTACCATCCCCCTGGGCTCTGTGTCCGCCCACCAGGGTCCCTGAGATCAGCCTGGGGCAGAGCCGGGCTCCGAGGCCTTCAGCCTTATAGCTGTGATTGCGGGCTGTCGATTTGGCATTTTTACTTTTCCCAGCATCTTCTGCGTTGCTTCCCACATTGGCTGTGCCCGTTTCACTCCAGCCACAGCGGGAGAGGGTCCCGCTTTCCCCACGCTCGTCCAAATAGTTCCACACTTGCCCGGGCGATGGGAATCACAGGGGTCCCTGCTGCCCACTCAGCCCCAGGCCTGTGCTCCTCGGGGGTCCTGCTGAGGGGGCTCGTGACCTCTGCAGGCCCCCAAGAGCCCAGGTCACAGAGAAGACCTGTTGTCTGAAGTGCCCACCGCCCCCACACACACACTCACGGTGCATGGCCAGCATCTTCCTCCCTTCCCTGTTCCATTTCTATATAGAAAAGACATCGACAGGAGCCCACCGTGGCCACCTCCCACCACCCGGGAGATGATCTGGACAGCGTCTCACCCAAACAGATGGGGGAGACTGAGTCCCAGGGAGGCAGAGACAAGTGTCCAGGGTGTGCGGGTAGATAAGTGCCCCTCCAGAGATCGCCCCTGGTTGTATGTCGCTGTCGGTTACTGTCTTTGTGTCTCACCATCCCCCTCCTGTCCCGGTGCTTTAGCTCCTCGAATAAAACAGGTCTCGGTGAAGAGGGGCCTGGCACCCAGGGGCCAGGAGGCAAATGTTCAAGCCTCCCTGACCTCCTGAGTGCAGTGGGGAGATGACCACAGCTCTCATCCAGGAGCTGGGAAACCAGGTGGAGGTCCCAGCTTCCCCCAAATGCCTCCACAGGACCCTCAGCTCATCATAAACTCCCAGGGCCATTCCTGCACCATGTTAAATTGGATAATAACTCCAGCTATTCAGCTGCATCATGGGCTCTGAGAGCCTCGAATGAAATACTGGATGATGATAATGAGAGTGGTGATGATGATGATGGCGATGATGGTGAAGGCAGTGATGCTGATACTATGCTGCTGCTGATGGTGGTGATGGTGATGATGGTGATGGTGATGGTGAAGGTGGTGATGGTGATGATGATGATGGTGAAGGTGGTGATGGTGATGATGATGGTGGTGATGGTGATGATGATGATGGTGAAGGTGGTGATGGTGATGATGATGATGATGATGGTGAAGGTGGTGATGGTGATGATGATGATGGTGAAGCTGGTGATGGTGATGATGATGATGATGATGGTGAAGGTGGTGATGGTGATGATGATGGTGAAGGTGGTGATGGTGATGATGATGATGATGGTGAAGGCGGTGATGGTGATGATGATGATGATGATGGTGAAGGTGGTGATGATGATGATGATGGTGAAGGTGGTGATGGTGATGATGATGATGGTGAAGGCGGTGATGGTGATGATGATGATGATGGTGAAGGTGGTGATGATGATGATGATGATGGTGAAGGTGGTGATGGTGATGATGATGATGATGGTGAAGGCGGTGATGGTGATGATGATGATGATGATGGTGAAGGTGGTGATGATGATGATGATGGTGAAGGTGGTGATGGTGATGATGATGATGGTGAAGGCGGTGATGGTGATGATGATGATGATGGTGAAGGTGGTGATGATGATGATGATGATGGTGAAGGTGGTGATGGTGATGATGATGATGATGGTGAAGGTGGTGATGGTGATGATGATGATGATGGTGAAGGCGATGATGGTGATGATGATGATGATGGTGAAGGTGGTGATGATGATGATGATGGTGAAGATGGTGGTGGTGATGATGATGATGATGGTGAAGGTGGTGATGATGGTGATGATGATGATGATGGTGAAGGTGGTGATGATGATGATGGTGATGATGGTGATGATGATGGTGATGGTGAAGGTGGTGATGGTGATAATGATGATGATGGTGATGATGGCAAAGGTGGTGGTGGTAGTGCTGGTGGCAGTAATGATGGTGATGATGGGAGTGTCAGTATGATGGCTGCTCCTCGGCCCTGACCCCCATCACTGGCTAGGGGCATCCATCCCCCAGCTGCTGTGGGTAGGGGCTGGCTGTTAATGGTTCCCAGTTAACCCCTGATACAGATGTGACACCTTTCACAAGGGGTCAGCAACCTGCAACCAAAACCTGACTGAAGCGGGACGAAGGGCCAGTCCCTTGCCTCAAGGGAGGCCAAGTCTGTCATGCAATACACGCCAGGGCTCCCCGTGGGCTCAGGCTGCGGCCGGACTCCGGCTGAGGCCACACCCTTGTTCACCAACCGCCACCCATCCTGCGCCCTCTCCCCCTTCCCTCAGAGAGCAGAATCGTGCAGGCCAAAGCCCTGCCTCAGGACCAGCTTCTAAGGAGCCAGGCCTGAAGCAAACTCACAGGAACATGGCCGTTTATAATCTTACAAAGCGCGTCCAAGAATGGGAGTCCTCAGGCTTGGGAGGTGCAGGAGGAAGCCTCTGCGCCCTTTGCCCGCCTGTCTCTGTGGCTGTGTGGTCAGGTGCAGCCACCAGAGCAGGGCCACTGACCAACTGAGACCAAGTGGCACCAAGCCTGAATATTCGCTCTCTGGCCTTTCACAGGAAATGAAGGCTGACCCCCTGCTGTAGACCCACAGCTTCCCAGGCCTCTGATGAGGGAGGGAAAGAGGCAGAGGAGAGTGACTGAGTACCTCCCGTATCCGGAGACTTTTCATAAACTGTATCATTTAATCCTGAAACAGCTTCATGAATGAGGCACTAACGTTATTCTCATCTTAGAAACGAGGAAAATGAGTCTCAAAACGATGAAAAAATTAGATGTCAGGAGTCAGGACCCGAGCACGGGACTGCCTGGCTCGAAAGCCTTTAAGGTTCTTGCGTTTGTTTTTTGGTTTGTTTGTTTGTTTGTTTTTGCGGTACGCAGGCCTCTCACTGTTGTGGCCTCTCCCGTTGCGGAGCACAGGCTCCGGACGCGCAGGCTCAGTGGCCATGGCTCACAGGCCCAGCCGCTCTGCGGCATGTGGGATCTTCCCGGACCGGGGCACAAACCCGTGTCCCCTGCATTGGCAGGCGGACCCTTAACCACTGCGCCACCAAGGAAGCCCAAGGTTCATGCATTTGAATGAGGGGGATCGTGCAGACAGGAGGCTGACTTTGACTAGGGTAGCCTCAGGGAGAGACACCCCACCCAGCCTGGGGACAGGCCCTCAGCGTACTCTTGCTTGGGGTGGATGACTCATTTTTTAATTATGAAAACAAACTGGGTGTAAGGTGTTTGCCTGGGCCTAGCAGCTGCAGCTCTTTGTGGGGTGGGGAGGGGTGATGAGCAGGGTGATGGCTGTTAGGGGCGTGAGGCGAGGGTCCTGGCCTGGCCTCTCGGGTCCTCCCTGCTGCATCCTGACGACCCGTGAGTAACCGCCCTGTGGCATTGCACCGCTGCCCTCCCAAACAGCTGGCGGAGAAAAACAGCAGACACAGGGAGGTTTCTTCTCCAGTGACTTCTGGTCCCCGGAGCAGAGGTGGCTGTGAGAAGCTTCCCGATACAAGCCCCGGCCGCCAGGGAGGGTCTCGCCTGGACACTGCAGCGGCCTCCCCTCGCCTCCCCCCACCCTGGCG
Organism: Hyperoodon ampullatus; assembly: GCF_949752795.1. Taxonomy (NCBI): domain Eukaryota; kingdom Metazoa; phylum Chordata; class Mammalia; order Artiodactyla; family Ziphiidae; genus Hyperoodon; species Hyperoodon ampullatus. The sequence goes on along the minus strand of NC_136927.1, from coordinate 83,514,994 downwards.
CACTCCATCTGCACTCCCGCGGCGGCCAGCTGACCTCATCACCCGGCCTGGGTCATGCTGCTCCTGGCTTCTATCCTCCTGGTGTGAGAACAAGTTCCTTGCGTGGTCTGCAAGGCCCTGCAGGTAGGGCTGCCAGATAAAATACTGGACACCCAGTTTAATTAGAATTTCAGATAAATAACCAATAAATTTTAGTATAAGTATGTCCAATACAATACTTGGGATATACTTATATGTTTCCAAGGGTATTTGGCATTTACCTGAAATTCAAATGTAACTGTGCATCCTGTAGTTTTATTTCCTAAATCTCAACCGTATTGCACACCTTTTAACGAACCCTCCCCATCCCCCTTGCAGCACCTCTCCCCATGTCTGTTCTGGAAGTTACCATGCCCCACCCACCACAGGGCCTGTGCACAGGCTGGTCCAGCCTCCTCCCACTTGGCCTCATCCTTGTTAAATTCCACTCATCCTTAAGACCTCAGCTGAAATGTTACTTCCCCAGGCAGCCCACCAGCCTCCCTGAGCAAATCAAGTTCCTGTCTTCTGCGCACACAGCTCCCGCCCCGTCCATACCCTTCGGACATCTGTGGTTTACACGTGGCGATGTGATGCTCGGACTCATGTCCAGATCTCTGACCAGATGTCCATCTATACAGGCAGGATCGTGTCTGCCTTGTTTGTTGCTGTGACCCTGGCACCCTGCACAGTGACCGGCACACTGGATACTCAGTGAACAAGTGTGCAAAACACAAATGGACCAGGGCCGCAAAGGTCGAGTGAAAGCCCACACAGGCCCAAGGCCTGATCCTGTCACCGTGGTGTCCTGCATGGGGGTCTCAGTTTTGCTGCACACCAGCGGGCAGTCCAGCGCCCCTTGTTTGCGTGGATAAGGACTCAGGAGCAGTGTCTACTTAGCAGAGCTGGTTTGGGGAAATAAAGGGTGGAAATTCTGAATTACAACAAATTCTGAATTACTGCAATGCATCATTTTTTTTTTAAGTTTTATTTTCCTGGCAGGAAAGAAAGATGCCTTTTCCAGAGTTAATATGGAAGAACTGACGGGGCTTGAAAAACTGGCCAGCACCAGCTTTGTGTTCTTCCACGAGCAACAGAGAGATGTTTGTGAAGATAAACATGAGATCAGCCTTGGGCCCAGCACTGTAAAAATACACATATTTTCTCATTTACCCAATGGCCCAGTGGCCTAGGGCTTACAGATTAGGAAACAGATTAGGAAGTAAGAGAACCAGCTAGAAACCAGTGCTGGAAACATCTGTCTTCTAAGAACCAGGTAGGAGATAAAAGGACACTCACTCAAAGGATCCCAAGGGCTTCCCTGGTGGCACAGTGGTTGAGCGTCCGCCTGCCGATGCAGGGGACACGGGTTCGTGCCCCGGTCCGGGAAGATCCCACATGCCGCAGAGCAGCTGAGCCCGTGAGCCATGGCCTCTGAACCTGTGCATCTGGAGCCTGTGCTCCACAATGGGAGAGGCCACAACAGTGAGAGGCCCGCGTACCGCAAAAAAAAAAAAGACCCCAAAATTCAACCAGAGGACTTCCACTCCTGGTGAGGACTGAACGAGTCCCTCACAGAACCCAATAATAAAACCAGAGCCTGATGCAAGTGCTTGTCTTTGCAGCTTTTGGCCTGAGGCTAAGTGCAGGTGGCACGGTGCAGCCACAAGGCAACAGGACACCAGGGGGACTCGGTCTCTCTGGACCAAGAAACCAGAAAACGGAAGCTGGTAAACCATGACTGTTGATGAGAGCAGGGGACTCCTGGACGGGAAAGATTCACAGGAAATCCCCCCAGTTCTGTCTACCCTCACCTCTGACAGACCCCTGACCACTCCTGGAGCAGACCCAAAGCAGCCCAGGTAAGATAAAGCTGTGAATAGGGCCGGAATTGCCACCCCAGATACAGAATTTGAAGTTCAAATTTGGCCAACATCACTGCTTGCTAAAACACAAGAAACAGCACTCACTGGATAAAAATAACAAAATCTTAGAATCTTCAAAATTTAACATTCATTATATCCAGGTGTATTCATTCTTTATGATTTAATAAATTCCCGGGAATTCCCTGGTGGTCCAGTGGTTAGGACTCAGCACCTTCACTGCCAAGGGCGCAGGTTCGAACTCTGGTCAGGAAACTAAGATCCCCATAAGCCTCGCAGCATGACCAAAAACAAACAAACAAAAAACAAATTCCCACAAACTTTGTGCCTTAAAAAACACACAGTTATTATCTCACAGTTCTCTAAGTCAGGAGTCTAAATTCGGTCAGCAGGGGCTGTGCTCCTGAAGGCTCTAAGGGGAGATCTGTTTTCTTCCCCTTTTCAACTTCTAGAGGCTGCCTGCGTTCCTTGGTTCATGGCCAAGGTAAGTGAGGAATAACCCTTTGTCATATTAAATCACTGCAATTCTGGGACTGTTTGTTACCACAGCATAACCCAGCCTATTCTGATAGATACACCCTGATATTCATGTTAAATAGGTCATCCTGGATGCTGTCTGAAGAGAAGATTGAAAGGTGCCAGGACCTGTTAGGGGAATCTTATAGCCATTCAGGCAAGACCAGGACAGAGGGAGTGAGGATCAAGAAAAGTGCACTGATTTGAGGGCTTTTTAGGAGGTAGGATGAGTGGGGTTGGGGCCTGGATTGCATGTGGGGTGCCTGGAGGAGGTCGATGACACCCAGGTCTCTGGCTCAAACACCATGAGGACATTCACCACGAAAGGGAAGACAGCAGACAATACCGTGGGGGCTTAGATAAGGTAGCCAGCCGAATAATGGCCCCTTCAAAGATGCCTGCACCTTAACCCTCAGCTCCTGGACTGTGTCAACTCACGTGGGAAAAGAGACCTTGTAGATGTGATGAGGGGCCCAGACCACAGCTGGAGAGAGCAGCCTGCATTAGCTGGGTGGGCCCAGGCCAATCACAGGGACCTGAAAACCAGGGGACCTCTCTTAGCTGGGTCAGAAAGTTAAGATGATGGAAGAGGCCAACAGATGCAGCTTGAGCAGGGCCCCAGCTGTCACTGCCAGCTTTGAAGATGGAGGAAGCGCCATGGACCCAGTAGGGCAGTGACCTCTAGAAGCCGGAAAAGGCAAGAAATGGCTTCTCTCCGAAAGCCTCCAGAAAGAGATGCAGCCCTGCCGACACCTTGATTTTAACCCACTGAGGCCCTTGTGGGACTTCTGCCCTCCAGAACTGTAAGATAATGAATGCGTGCTGTTTTAAGCCACTGAGTTTGTGGCAAGTTGTTACGTCAGCCACAGAAAATGAACACAGAAGGCGAGTTCACATTTGGACACAGAGTTTCAAGGGCGTGGGACCTCAGGTGAGGGATCAGCTGTAGTTAAGTGAGGGATTTGTCAGTGCCCTGCTGACCCCTGGGGACACCTTGCGCCGCTTCTGTTACCTGTGGCATCTCCACAGCGCACTTCCCCTGGGCCACTGGAGCCAGACTGCCTGGACGTTACGGTCCCCTATGCAACAAATCATCACCAATGCCTGGCCGGTGCAGGGGGACAAAAGTCCAGCTCTGCGCCTCCAAACAGGACAAGCTCAGAGGCACGATTTACACGCCAGACTCCCAAGGATCAGCGGCTGGTCCTCCCCTGGGGCTGCACCTTTTCGCCTTGCTTGGCGTCTTCTCCTGCCTGAACTACTGCCCCTATTCATCCCGATTCCTCCTGGGAGCGCGTCCCTAATAAATCATGTTCACGTGTATCCTTGCGTAGGTCCAGGTAGTTGAAAAGGAAGGTCAGGGACGCCACTCTGCAACACGGCCGCCCCTAGGCACACGTGGCTGTTTACACTTACAGGTAAGTGACTTAACATTATATGAAACTAAAAATTCAGATTCTCAGCTGCAAGTTCTCAGTAGCCTCGCTGGCTGGTAGCTACGGTATCAGAGGAGAAAGAACATTTTTGTTGTCAAACTGTTCCATTGGGCAGTGTCGGTTTAGAACTTAGGAGAGATGTCAGGGCTGGGGGCGGGGAGGGGTGGTCATCGGGTCTGTAGATGCAGAATGAAGCCAAAGACACAGGCTAAGCTCCCAAATGCACACAGCGCAGCACTGGTTGTTCCTGGCCATTCTGGACGCGCAGTCCAGCCACAGCACGCCTGTCTCTCCCTGTGAGCTTGGAACCCCTGCTTCTTGCCGAGATGAACTGGATCACTGGGTGCTCCATGGAAAACCAGGAGGAAAGATGTATCATTTCCCCCTTCGGCCTGTCAGTGACATCATTAATATAGATGAGGTGAACGAAGGCACCCTCTCTCTCGTTGCCTGTGAGCTGCTTGAATACGCACCCTCAGGCTGACAAGCAAGTGCTTTCCCGCTGCTTTCCGCTCATCTGCATCCTGCTAATGCTGTCAATCGGCATCAAGTCACAGCTCCAGCTGATGGGTGACGAGGCCGCCTCGGGGATGACGGGCCATGAACTGGAGTCGGCGTTTGTTGATCTGCAGTTAGAAGCACGGGGCTTGGGTCCAAGGCGACGTGGAGAGAATTCAGTAGCTGCAATGCCGTGGGCTTATCACCTGATGCCTTTGAGACTCAGTTTCTCCTTCTCTGACGCGGGCGGAGGTGGTTCTAGAAATCCCTACCTCCCTGGACCACTGCCGTGAGGACCAGATGAGATGATGCAGGAAGATGGTCTCACAGGATGTCGTACAACATAAACCCTTAACAAGCAGTAGTTGCTGTCAACGTTGTTTAAATATGGAAGATGGTCCATGAGTGACCTGTCCCCTCTCGACCCCCTGAGGTCAGAAATATAACAACACTACTTTGAATCAACAAGTTCAAATCTTCTAGGAGATTTTCCCCTAACCAAGAACTGACGTAAGAGGGAGGGCATGGGCTTAGTGTCACACAGACCAGGGGCCCCTGGGTGGGCCATCTCACCTGTTTCCCACTTTCTTTGGTAACGGTGACAATGCCTCCTCCGAGGAAGGTGTGGGGATCAACGTGAAAATCACTGGGGAAGGGGAAGTACTTCGTTAAAGGATTTCTCCAGTGCTTTCCTGCAAGCAAGAGTTCCCTACTGGAGAGGAGAGCTGGCCTTTTGGCGAACATGCGTGACAAACTCTCCTGGGAGACCCCGTGGAGGGTCTAATTCAGCAGAGGTGAGCTGTGGCAGAAAGCCCCTCGGCCCAGAGGAAGTGCTGGGCTTGTGTGAAGGCTGGATGTGTGTGCCAACACCAAGAACATGCAGGTCTGCTCCATAGACTTCAGCATGGAGAGAGTTGACAAGTGAAGAGTCTTGTGGCTTTAAAGTATGTCCACAAGTTCTCCCTCCTTCAAGAGGTGGAGCTGCATTCCTCTCCGTGGAGTGATGGCTGGATTTAGTGACTTGCTTCTAACAGCTGGAACATAGAGGAAGTTACCAGGGCACAAAAGGCACTGCAGCATCCTCCTTGCTCTTCCTCGGATGACTCAGTCTGGGATAAGATGCTGCCATGTCCTGAGGACACTGGAATAGTCCTACAAAGAGGTCCAGCTGGCAAGAACTGAGGCCTGTGCCCACCTCCGTTGTGTGAGCCAACCTGGAAGCAGGTACTGTGGCCCTGGTCAAGCCTTCAGATGGCACAGCCCCAGCCAGCATCCTGCGTGCAGCCCTGGTCAAGCCTTCAGATGGCACAGCCCCAGCCAGCATCCTGCGTGCAACCTCAGGAAGGACCCTGAACCAGACCTACCAGCTCAGGGTGACCATGGACACTGTGAGATGAAAAAAATGGTTATTGTTTTAAGTCACTAAGTTTTGGGGACATTTGTTACATAGCACTAGATAACTAACACAGGCTTTCACTTGATTATTTGAATGAATGGATGAATGTTGGTTTTATTCTTGCTTGGTAATGAGAGACAGGACAAAGTAATACGGTGATGCTATTGGTTGCCTACAAATAACCATTGCCCCTTCCTTCTTTCCCCCCAAAATTTTAATTTTGTTCAGGTATCTAACTCTCACAGGCACCTCTGTAACTGGGGAAAAGCTGACTCCCTCCCAGATGTAGTAATTGGCAGGTCCCTGATTAACCGACCTAAGCCAGTCATGGTAATCTCATCTCTCTTGCTAGGAGTTGGTTCCGTTTAGCCAGTCAGCTCATAGAAATGCCTAGGCAAATACTCCTGTTTAAATAAGGGGCATGGGATTTAAGTTAACCCAATAAGACCCAAGAAAAGGGAGGCTTATATGTATAGGTGGTTATGAACAAGGAAGCCTGCTGCTGCTGGCAGCGTCTTGTGACGTGAGGGAAGCCAGCCTGAGAACAAAGCAAACACATGGAGGAGGGCAGAGCCAAGAGACTTGCAGCACATGGAGGCAGAGCCTTGATCACAACATGCCTGAAGCCCTCCCTCTGGACTTCCTATTACGTCAGATAATAAGTCTCATTTTTAAAGTCTTCTTTTTCAGACTTTCCATTTGTATGCACGCTGTTAACCTGTTTCTTTCCATCATTTAACAAAGATTTATTGAGCAACTACTCTGTGCAGGCATGGTGATATTCCTCACTGAAGAAAACAGACTTAGGGCCTGACCTCAAGAACTTATAGTCCGTGGGGGCCTAGTTGACCGTCAACCTCTTCAAGTATAATGGAGAGTGGGAGACCAGTGATGGCTAAGAGGATGACCTAAGACCAGAAACACCCTTATTCATCTCACAAGCCCATACTGGGAGCCATTAGGATCTACCACACAGGGATGTTTGGAGGATTAAATAACCACAATTTAGTTGAAAGAGAGGGTGGAAAAGTGACCTGTAGAGCCTGGACGTGGGAAGTGGGCTTGGCCTCCCACCAAGAAGTATAACAAAGGGGGTCCCTAAATGTAAGAGAGGGGTTCAGACTCCGGGTGGCCAAAAAATGACACATGCCTGCAGCCCAGGTGTCTGGGACAAAAGCTTGCACATTGAAACACAATGTGCAATGTGTTTCATGTGCAATGTGCAATGGCCCAGCCACCGAATGGCTAAAATGAAAAGGACAGACACCACCAAGTGTTGACGAGAACATGGGGTAACTGGAGCTCCATACGAGGGTGAGGATGCACGGCCACTTCGGAGAAGTGCTTCGCAGGATCCACTGAAGCTAAGCCTTCACCTGCCAACAATTCCACTCCCAGGAACACGCCTGGGACAAATGCACCACAATGCACCAAAGATGTGTGCCAGGTACTCAGAGCAGCACCATTTGTTAGAGCTGGAAATGACCCAAATGCCCATCAACAGCAGGGGGGATAAATAAACTGTAATCTACTCATACAGTGAAACACGGTAGAGCAGGGCTTCCAGCTTTGGCACCGCTGACATTCTGAGGTAGATTTTTCTTTATTACGGGGGCTGTCCTTTGTATTGTCCTCTACCCACTAGTTGTTAGTAGCATGCTCTCCCCAGTTGTGGCCATCAAAAATGTCTCCAGACATTGTCAAATGTCCCCCGGGGGCTAAATCACCCCCAACTGAGAACCACTGCTGTAGAACAAGAAGAAGGAAGGAAGGAAGGAGGGAGGGAGGGAGGGAGGGAGGGAGGCGCAATCCCACGTGCAGACACAGGAACACATCTCCAAAACATTGTGTTGAGCAAAAGAAACTAGACACAAAAAAGTGCCCAGGGAGCATGTGGTTCCATGTACAAGAAGTTCAAGAACAGGCAAAACTAACCAAGGGTGATTCCATCAGAGCAGTGGTTATCTAGGGAGGGGTCGCTGCCAGATGGGCTTGAGGGAGTCTTCTGGGTTCTGCGAGTGGCTTATACAATGGACACTCACGTACAATTTCATCAAGCTGTACAAATAAGAGTAATTAAGTTTACTCTAGGTTTGTTAGATCTCAGAAAGTACTTAAAAAATAGATGTGGCCGCTCTAGCCATCTGTCTCCTAGGGCCCCCTCGTCATTCCCAAGCCCTCCCCCGGCAGAGAACCCCGGCATCACCACCATCACTCCTCTCTCCAGCTCCTCATCTCCCCCTTCCTCACTCCCATCTCCCAGGGAGCTGCGCCCCCTACACACACACACACACACACACACACACACACACACAGCAGCTCAGGGCTCCCACCCAACACAGGTGCTGCGGCAGGGGGTGGACCACATCTCGAGCTGCAATTCTCTCCCAGGAAGCCAACAAGCTCTGTAGAGCCCACCTTGGGCCTCCGGCTCCAGTCCGCCCTCCTCGGGGGGGTGAGAGGAATTTCTCCTCTTGTTTCACAGTCCCAGACCAACCCACAGCTGACCCCGACCCTGGTGGGATCCAGCAGCGTTGGAAGAGCCCCACGCTGTGGCCTGGGGGTTGGCAAGCAAAGCGGGCTCTCTGCGTTAACCGAGGTGCCCTCACAGAGTCTGGGATCAAGGGCAGATGGCCCTGTAACAAGACTCGCCCACCCTGGAACGTGAGGGCGTCCAACTGCTTCACTGGACGCATGGAGCCGCAGGAAGATGCATAACTACAAGGAACCCAGCGTGGACAGAGGACCAAGAAGAGCCCTGGTTTATGCCCCCATCCTTCCATTCAGCTGAGAGGCGTGGAGTCTGAGTCCGTACCAGTGTCTGTAGGAGGCGCCGCAGATGCAAAATTAGTCACTTCTCCAAGGTAGGTATGCAAATAGCCAGTGAGCACATGAAAAGATGCTCCATGTCGGTAGTCATTAGGTTAGTGCAAACCAAAACCACAGTGAGACACCACTTTACTCCCACTAGGATGGCTAGAATCAGATAAATGGACAAGAACAAATGTTGGTGAGGATGTGGAGAAATCAGAATTCGTACGCAGCACTGGTGGTAATGTAAAATAATTCAACTGGTGTGAAAAACAGGGCTGGTGATTCCTCAAGAAGTTAAACATAGAATTACCACAGGACCCAGTAACTCCACTCCTAAGGGTATACCCAAAAGAACTGAAACAGGGACTCAAATATAATGTGTACAGACGTTCAAAACCACATTAGTCACGATAGCCAAAAGGTGGAAACAACCTAAACGACCATCGGGAGATGAATAGATAAGCAAAACGTGGTGTATCTATACGGTGGAATATTATTCAGTCTCAAAAAGTTATAAAGTACCGACCCAGGCTACAATGTGGAAGACCCTCAAACACATTATACCAAGTCAAAGAAGCCAGCCACCAAAGACCACATATTGTACGATTCCACTGACGTGAAATGCCCAGAACTGGCAAATCCATAGTGACAGAAAGTAGACTGGTGGTCGCCAGGGGCTGGGGGACGGGGGAGGGAGAAATGGGGAGTGAGTGCCTCATAGGCACGGCTTTCTTTTGGGGGTGATGAAAATGTTTTGGAACATGTTAGGGGTTGTGGTTGTACAACATTGTGAATGTATGAAACGCTGCTGAATTGTAGGATGAAAATGGTTAATTTTATATTATGTGAATTTTCCCTCTGTTTTTAAAAATCAATGAGACAATCCCTGTTCTGAGGAATCCCAGAGGAGGCTGACTATTTGGAAGGCAAGGACACATAAAAACACATTGTTCTGATTATTTATTATTATTACATTATTCTGATTATGTATTATTATAATTTGAGTAAAACATTACCCAAAATCCAGCGGCTTAAAACCATTTTACTTTGCTAACAATTTGTGGGTCAGAAACTCAGACAGGACACAGCAGGGATTAGTTGTTTCTGCTCCACTATGTCCCGGGACTCCGCTGAGAAGACTCAAATAGCCAGAGCATCTTCTGGAGGCCTCTTTACTCACGTGACGGACACCCAGGCTGGAGTAATTCGTAGCCTGGGCTCAGAGGGGAGCCAGAGCACCTTCACTGGACCTCTCCACGTGGCTTGGGCTTCCTCAGAGCATGGCAGCCTCAGAGCCCAGGCAAACCAGGCAGAAGCACTATGGGCACTTCTAACCCACCATGTAGTCAGATAGTATCACTCCTGCCATACTCTATTGGTTGAGGCAGTCACAAGGCCACCCACCTTCAAGGGAGGGGACGTAGACCTTACCTCTCAGTGGGAGGAATGTCAGAGCATTTAGTGACGTGTGTTGAAACCTCCATGCCCATCACTAGAGTGTTAGATAACTTATGCCCGTCTACATAACGGAATACTATGCGCCTGTCAGAAAGAATGAGGCAGCTGTATGATGTACTGGTAAGGAAGATCATTCGAGGTGCAGAGTTAAGTGAAAATAAGCAAGGGGTAGAACAGAGTACCAAGAAAAGAGGGACGTAGTTACAGTCACTGCTTCTACATGCACAGACTGTCCAGGAGGATGCATAGGAAATTAGTAGCAGGCTTGCTTCTGGGGTAGGGAAAGCGGGGCTGGGGACATGGTCAGGAAATGGAGAGACACATCATTTTCACTTTCTATCATTTTGCACAATTTTTTTTTACTATGTGTCTGTATCATAGGTTCAAGGGAAATATTTATAAAAATTAAAAATAAAGGAATAAGTTAGATAAGCAGTGCCATGGAAACACGCCAAGACATTGTTTTCAAATTTACTTGTTTTGCTTAATATGCATAGTACAACCACTTTTATAGACAAAACAAAATGATACATATACACACACTCACGATCACCCTCCTGAAGGTCAGGAAAGACACACACCAAACTGTAAGGAGAGGTATAGGATTGGGTGGGGCGAGACTGCCTCATTTTACTCCGGATGTTTCTGGATTTTTTTTTTATCTTTTATCATAAGAATGTTTGCAAAATACTTATGAAGATGTTTTAGGGAAAGTTTACAGCTTTAAACAAGAGACATCACCATACAGGGATTTCCTTGGTAGTACAGTGGTTAAGACTGCACGCTCCCAATGCAGGGGGCCTGGGTTCAGTCCCTGGTCAGGGAACTAGATCCCACATGCATGCCACAACTAAGAGTTCTCATGCTGCAACTAAGGAGCCCATGAGCTGTAGCTAAGGAGCCCACATGCTGCAACTAAGACCCGGCACAACCAAATAAGTAAGTAAATAAATAAATATCAAAAAGAGAGAGAGAGAGACATCACCATACGTCATGATGTGTGCTAAAAGGGGAGCCTGGGGCAGCAGAAGGATAGAGGAGGGCAGCTAAATGGAGCTGGCAGTCAGGGAAGGCTTCCTGGAAAAGGAGGCATCTGAGTTCTCAGAGGCTGTTGTATCTCCCTGAGTCAATGGAGGAACTGCCCTAGAGGGAGCCCCTCTGCTTGGTCTCACCTGCTTCTCATCCAAGAGGACTAAGTCCCAGTAGGACCTGCCTCTCCTTCCTCCGTCCAATGCCATTGGGATTTGCTGGGCCAAGACTGAATGCCTATAGACATGGGATCCCCTGCTTCTCTTTTCCCTCTTTTCCCTGCTCTTTATAATAATAATAAACCCAGATTAATTAATAATCACCACTTTGTGCCAGTTGTTGCTGAAACACTTTATTTGTCTTAACTTAAAGAGGAGTACTATTATGATCGATGTTCCAATTTTACAGATAGGAAAATGGAGGCACAGAGAGGTTAAGTGACTTGCCAAGGTCACACAGCTGGAAACTGGCAGAGCTGGGATTTTGAACCCTTGATGTCTGGCTCCTCAATCCAGACCCTTACCCTCCCACTGGGCTGCCTGGCCTTCCGGGTACTCACGCTGTCCCCCAGGGGTCCCCAAATCCCTCTTCCTCCCGTACGTTTCTCCCTCTCTCCTCTCATCTCTTCCCACCTTTCCTCCCCCACGTCTGCTGCCAGGTTGGCCTTGAGGAAGGTCAGCTTCCTTCCACAGACACAGTGCATTTCAGCCAGCTTGGGTTCCTGAAGGCCACCCTCCTCCCAAACTCTTTAAAGTGTATTTATCTAATTAAAAATCTCTCAGCAGCCCAACGTGCTGGAAGATTTCATATTTAACCAACATACATGGTCAACTCAACCTGTCCGGGCAGGGCAGCCCCATCCCAGGAGCATCACCCTGCCAGGCCCTGGGAGGCCGGGGACGCCCAGAGCAGCCATCTGACCCGCAGAGTCAGCGCCAGCCAGCTGCGTTTCTGGCCACTGAACCTGCCACTCAAAGCCCCCTTTTTAATTAACTCCAAATCTCAGGGGGCCGGAGCACGTGGGCAAACTTCTGTCTGACTTCACTGCAAAGCCCAAGCACATCCCAGTTTGCTTTCCAAGAATAGAAGTGGGAGATGAGGGAGGGAGGAGGCTGGGATCTAAAAATGAATTTGCAGCCCAGAGCAAAACAACCCAGCCGAGGAGAGGGGAGAGAAAGCAACACACATGCATGCAGCCCAGCCCAGTGGGGGCTGTCTGCTGCCATCCCGGGTGTGAATCGCGGACCTGGCAGTCTGCCCAACTGTCTGGCAGGGACGGTGAGGGGGGGTGGCGTGGCTCATGCCAGGAGCAGGCAGCTGGGGACGCCCATGGGAGTCTGGATGTTTTCTGGGCTCGTTGGTTCTCCCCAGTAGACAGAAGTGACTCACGGGCTTGCAGGCTGGGCTCAGGGGGTTCATGAGTGCCCCAGATGTCGGTCACACGAGGTTTCAGGCATTCAGGAGCCAAATGCCTGAGGGGCAAGGGACGAGATTCCACCATCAGGGATACCCTTACCCCCACCGGGACCCACTCAGGAATTGATAGGGGTGGCATACTTACCTGCAAATTATAACAAAATCAATAACAACAATAAGAATAATAATAACAGCTTCTATTTATTGAGATTTTACTCTGCCCATCGCTGCTCCAAACACTTTGCCTGAAACATCTCATTTGAGCCTCACGACAACCATGTGGGATATGAGCTATTCTTGCCCCCATTCTACTGATGAAGAAACTGAGGCCTGAGAGTTTGTCCCATGCCCAAGGTCACATGCTCAGGAAGGGATATCCTAGGATGGGAACCCAGGTGGGCCTCTTGCAAGGCCCAGGCCCTTCACGTCTCAGCGGCAGCATCTCCCTGACAGCCCGCCTGCCTCTGGTCGCCCACGGCCTACGGCAGTGCCGCCTAGGCATGGCCTGCATCCCTCAGGAGGCTCTTAGGGGTCCTCAGACCCAGCATCAATTAACAAACTACACAGAAAGGGCTCTTGCCTTTCCATTCTCTTTCATCTTTTCCAGTGAGATCTGTCACAGAGAAAGTCTCTGTGGGGTACTAGCTTGTGGCTTGTCTTTAACACCCCCTAGCCCTTACTAGGCTCCCTCTGGGGCCAAGAGAGCAGGCTAGCACCACCTAGAAGTTTATGACACTGATCTGTTCTCTTTGTGTTTATCTTTCCATCTTTATGGAGAGTGACCCAAATTTTCCTTTTCAGGTTGTGATACAAGAGTTCGCTTTTAAGATAAACTCAGTTTTAAGGGCTTCCCTGGTGGCGCAGAGGTTGAGAGTCCGCCTGCCGATGCAGGGGACGCGGGTTCGTGCCCCGGTCTGGGAGGATCCCACGTGCCGCGGAGCGGCTGGGCCCGTGAGCTATGGCCGCTGAGCCTGCGCGTCCGGAGCCTGTGCTCCGCAACGGGAAAGGCCACAACAGTGAGAGGCCCACATACCACAAAAAAAAAAAAAAAAAAAAAAAAAAGATAAACTCAGTTTTAAAAGTCGAATGTTTTAGAGTCAGGTACTGAAATATTTATGGATGAAATGACATGATGTCTAGGATTTGCTTCAAAATAATCTGGAGTGGGGGCAGACTCTGAGTCAAAGTATAGAAGAAACAAGATGGGCCATGAGCTGAAGTTTTTTGAAGCTAGCTAATGGGTAGTATATTGTAATAAGTATAATTCAAAATATGTTTATCTATAATTTTATATAAAATTTATTTAAAATTTTAATATACCATCTAATATAGTATATTATAAATTATATATAATATATTAAAATATTATCAATTATATAATAAATACTTATATAACTAGACCCTATATTAATTATACCTAATATATTATCTTGCAATATAGTTTATATTTTATGTATTATATATTGTGGGCACCTTGTATTATTTTATTTAGGCTACTTTTGTATGTATTTAAAATTTTCCATAGATACAAATGTTTGTCTAATTCAATATAAAAAATTCTATTAAAAAAAACTTTTAAGTAAGTTGTTTTAAAGAAACAGGTGAAGTAACAGTGTAAGCAGTACCCAGAGATGAGAAAAACTATGGCCGGGAAGAGCAGACAAGCAAGGCGTGCAGAACACTGGCACGCGACTTATTTTCAACATTTACAAGTTTATTTTCCTTCCCAGGAAGTGGGGAGGCGGGTGTACTCCTCCCCCTCCCCCAGGACTTTCTTCCTCTGGCTGCAGGACGTGGACCCCTGGCGAGGCCAGTGGTCTGATGTCATCCTTGCAGAGCTTGGGAGAAAGGGCAGGCAGGAAAGCACTGCCTTTTTATCTTTCCCCTTCAACGATATAAAAGTGCAGTATTGCTAAAATGATCCCATCTGGAAATCCAAATGCATTAGGAGCAAACAGGCCTGGCTCGTGGAGGAGGAGTGTTGCAGGGCTCTGTGCTGAGGGCATCCGCAGGCCATACTGCAGGCTCCACCCAGAGGACCTCAGCTCGGAGCCTGGGGGAGACAGGCCATCTGGTCTACCCAGAGCCCCACCCCACGGAGGCTGCAGCCCCTCGGTGGAGCCGAGCCAGACCCTGAGAAGAGCAGCTCTGGGCCCTGGGAGTCGGCCCAAAGGGACCTCACCGAGCAGAGACCATGAGCCCAACAGACAAAGGCAGGAGGGGCCTCAGAGTCCCCACCCAGAGTCCCAGATCTGCACTTTTCCCCCCTCAGGCCCCTCCGCCCAGCAGGGCTTCAACTGTAGCTTCAAACCCCAAACAACTACACAATGCCCCCCTTCTCACGGACATTCATGTATTCATGCATTAGTTCATTTAGTTATTTAACTAACACTTATTCAGCGCCTACCGTCCACAGGGCGGGGGGCGTGTTCTAGAAGCCGAAAATACAAGAGGGATAATGACACTTCCCAGGAGTCTTAACACCGCCAAGTCAGGAGAACACTTTCATCCCATCCATTCTCAGATGGGGCCTCTGGGGCCCACACACAAGGTGCCAGGGTTGCAGACAAGGAAACAAAGATGTACAAGCAGCAGCCGTGGCTGACGTCCACTGAGCCTGCACCGGGGCCGGTCCTCCCCACGCAGCCCCGGGAAGTGTGCGGTCAGCAGGTGCCCTCCTCGCACTGAGCTGAGGGGTGGGAATGAGGCAGGCCCGAGGTCCCCCGGCTGCCACGTGGCCAGGCAGTGGTTCCATCGATGGCAGCGGTGGACCCCCGGCCACCGGGCCGCGCGCTCTGCATCGCCAACAGCCCCGCCAGACTCCTATGGCGGTGACCACTCGGGGACTGAAGATACCGAGGCACAGGAAGAAATGGACCCTGGTCTGAAGTCGATGAGCACTTGCCTTGTTCCAGGTGCCATGGGGGCCCCTTTGCCTGGATCTGCGTGGTCCGATGCTACAAGCCCTGTGAGATTTGAAACATGGCTGGTCCAAAATGAGATGAACCGTCAGTGTAAAATACTTGCTGGGTTTCCACTGGTTGTTACGAAAAAGTAGTATAAAATATCTCAATGATATTCTTTTATTTGCTTACATGTCAGAATGATAAGATTTTGGATATATCAGGTTATACATAATTTTAAGTATATCGTTAAAATTAATGTCACCTGTTTCTTTTTACTTTTCTAATGTGATTACTAAATTTTAAATTACATATTTGTCTCAGGCTGTTTTATCGGTGGGGACACTAAGGACACAGAGCGGAGAGCAGAGTCAGGGGAAAGAAATCCGCCCGGTCCCACAGGCCCCCGGCTGGGAGAGGTTATTGCCATCTTGAAACTCTTAAGAACCTAGGCACGAGGGGTTGGGCGTTTGCATTTTGCACTCGTGCACACACAGAGGAAGGCCAGCTGCCCACACTGACCACAACGCGAGTGTGCAGCAGAGCCAGCTCCTAATGCAGCGGCCCAGGTGCTAACGCTCAGCACTCCAGGGCCGCCGTCTGGGTTTGGCGGCTGAGCACAGCCCAATGGGTTGTGCATCTATCTCCGTTGTGCATCTATCCGAGAGGATGTGGCCCTCTTGGACCCCAGAGCCCACACCCCCACCCCCTTAACCATAGTCTTGGTGTTTCCTTGACCAGATTGCTCTCCCTGAAAATCTCTCCCATGTCAGGTACGAATATGCATGCATACCTCCCCGCCCTTGCTACTTATTTTTCCCAATGGGCACACCTCCTCTCTGCCCCAGAAGGCTCCAGAAGGCTCCATCTAGCCCTCCAGGCAACTCCTCACTCATTCCTTGGGTAAAGAGAAGCAAGGAGACCTAACTGGGAGCAGTTTATGACAGGCAGGAATATTATCCAGGCACTTAAGAGGTTATTAACACCTTTTATGAACCTCGTTGTCTAAAAGCCTGCCATGCTTAATCATTTTAGCACCATTAAATCAGTATTAACAACAACCCCACCACTTGTACTCCGAAATGTCACCATTTGATCGCACTCATGAAACGCAATGCCTTGGAAAATCTGAGCAGAACAGTTGCGTGCTCAGCTTCCGTGCAAACATGTGTCCTCAGCTTGGTAGGTCCCGAACTAAAAGCAGGGGGGGCGCTGCTACCTGGGGTCTCAGAATCTGTCCCCTACCCAGCTGCTTCCCAGTCATTCCCCCTTCACTCGAGCAGGCCTGGGATCCTTCCAGGAGACCTTCCGAAAAAAATCACCACTCAGAGAAGAACACGCTGGGAGGTAGGAGAGGGCCTGAGATCAAAAGGGTACGTGATTGGAATCGTGTAAAAACCACATCACGTTTTTATTTTTCTCATGCTTGCCCAACGATATACACTTTTATAAAGTAAAAAGTGTTTGCCCTTCTCCTCCGCACTCGAATCCCAGCTCTGCTACTCGAGAGCTGTGTGACCTTGGCCAAGTGACTTCACCTCTCTGTGCCTTCATTTTCTCATCCGTAAAAAGGGCATCAGGATAGCACCTACCTCCTGGTCATGTTGTAAAATTAAGTGAGAGACTCTGTGCCTTCAGCACAGTGCTTAGTACCTAGTTAACGCTCAGTAAAGTACACGACCTCTTAAATTCCAGAGGTAACATTGTCAGCAGATTGGGGTGTACCCTTTCAGACTTTAGTGCACCTATAAAATACATCTGCATGCGTATTTCTAGAATTTTTTGTTTCACTGTTCTTTCGCTGTTCTTTACAGAACTGAAATCCTCCTGTGTATGCTGTGGTACATCTCCACCCCTATTTAGGTATTTTTCTCATGTGACAGTAAGTCCTGGAGAGGCTTCCACCCTGATGTTTATTGATGTAGCAGTTTTTCTGAAAATGGTCAAATAGTAAATACTGTAGGCTTTGCAGGTCATCTGGTCTCCATGGCAGCTACTCATCTCTGCCATTATAGCTTGAAAGTAGCCATAGAAAATAAGTAAATAAATGGTGTGTTCCAATAAAACTTTATTTACAGAAACAAGCGGAGCACCATCCCTAGCCCTCAGGCTGCAGTTTGCAGAGCCCGACTCCAGCCCCGCCCTTGTGGATAGCTCCCCGGTATCCCCATGCAGTTGTACTGTTACGTACTCAGTTCCCTTTTGTAGGGCATTTAGGTCATTTCCAAGTTTGACTTTTCAAACGATGCTTCCAGGTCTCACACCCAGGTCCCTGGGCGTCTGTGGCAGGAGGATGCATGCCTCCCACTGGGATTGCTGGGTGATGCAGGAGGTGCCCCTTGAATGTTACCAAGGAGTATTTAAATGCATGAAGCACACCCCTGGGCAAAGTGAAGGCTGAAAGCACATCGAGGAACCAATTGTTTCCACTCTTGTTTTCTGAACAAAAGCAGGGCTATTCTACAAACTTGACCTCTTCAAGGTCACCGACAAGGTGGTGGGGAGTAAGGCCATAGGGACCATATTTCATGAGTGGAAACTCAGCCTGGGCTGCAGGACACAGCCCCCTCCTGGAGCTCTCACTCAGATGACCATGACCGACCTGTAACTATCCTACAAGGTAGGGACAAGTGTCGTCTGCACTGTTAGCTTAGGGGGCAGAGGTCCCGAGAGGGGATGGCAGAATACACTTGGTCTTGCCCCCAAATGTATTCGGATCCCTGTATAACTTATTTTAATTTTTTTTAAACTGGTTGCTAAAATGTACATATCAGGACATTTCACATAAAAATCAGGATTTGGGCTTCTCTCGAGTATTCAGACAGGACTCGTTGAGGGCACAGACTCGGGCAGAGGACCATCTGTGCTGGAAGCCCAGCCCTGTGAACTTGGACAAGCCGCTTATCTCCTTGTGCTTTGGTTTTCTCTGAGTTAAAACAGTGATGCGAAGAGCACGGGTTCCCTCCTTCCTCTTGCTCCAGAACATGCCTCTCTAGTTTCTCAAACTCACCAAGGTCTTGTCCTTAACGGGCCAGACTGTTCCTTGCACCCCAGCCTCTTTCCAAAAAGAGCTCCTTCACGTCTGGTCTTTCTGGCCTCAGCACAGAGGCCTCAACCCCAGGGAAGCCCTCCCAGACCTGCAAATCCAAAGCAGGTCCCTCCCCTGCCCCCATTCCCTTCTCATCTCCCCAGGAGTGCCAGGATCTGCCATCACTTGGTGTCATTTGCTTGTTTGCTCCTTTGCTGTCTGTCTCCTCCCACCTCCATCACCCTCTCCATGAACACTCATTCAGCCACTCAGCGCTCAGCCCCCAGCCCCATTAAAAAGGCAGAGTCGGAATTTGAACCCAGGCTCCTCTGACCTCAGGGGTTCTTCCCTCTAACCCTCGCGCCCCCTCCAGCATCGTGATAAGAGATCCTCCATGGTGGACATCGAAGCTCCAGAACCACACCACTGCTGAGTCTTGAGTCCCCCTCTCTGTCGTTCATCTTCCTCAGCTGTAAACGGGAAACAGTGCCCAGCTCCCGGGCTCGTCTGGGCATTAGATGAGTCTGTAAGGGTTAGAACAGTGCCCTGTGTGGGGTACACACACAGTGTGAGCCATCACTATGTCATCATGATTCTCCGCTTCTCAGCAGGTACCAAGGTCCCCAGAATCCCTTCCCACTAGCAAATCCAAGCTGTCCTGGCTTCCCCGAGGGGCCAGCCAACAGCAGTCCTAAGCACTTTCCAACTCATGGACCCCTCCCAGCAGCTCCAGGAGGTGCATTCAGTTCTAATTCCCATTTTACAGATGAGGAGACAGAGGCACCGAGAGGTTAAGGAACGTGTCCCAGATAAAACGGTTGGTGAAGGGAAGAGCCCAGATTCGCCCTCATGCTCCACTGATGGGAATTTATCCCAAGGCAAAAATCAGACAGTTACACAGAGGAGGATGCTCAGGGGTGCTCTCTGCAGCATCACGTACACTGTAATGAAAAACCAGAAACAACCTAAATGTCCATCCACCGGGGATTGCTCAAATCACAAATACTACACCCAAACCTGGATGCTCTGCCACCATGAAAGATGATGAGAAATCTATGTTCATTAGCATGGAAAGCTGTGACAGCTAAGTAGAAAAAAGCAAGCCACTCAACAGCACTCGTAGTGCAAGTCTATTTTTGCTTCAATATGTATTTAAATATATATATTAAATACATATATATCCCCATGTGTGCAAATATGCATAGAAATGAGATTGGAAGAAAATGCATCAAAATGTTAGAAGTAGTGTTTGTTTCTGGGCAGTAAGATTTTGGAATCTTTCCACTTTCTTTCTCCTTATAATTTTCTGTTTTCTCTATTTTTTGCCATGAGCATGTATTGCTTTTATAATTGGGGGCGGGTGGAGATGCAAAAACCGATTTAGCTCTTTTCATTTTGAAAAGTGTACAACTTGCTTTCTGTACTTCAAGATAAATCGTGGGCACCTCTCTAGACCCACAGATAGGAATCAAAGCCTTCTCTATGATCGCTGCCCTTGCTCTAGAGTCTGGAGGGACCACACTTATTCAACCATTCCCCCAGTGACACTCAAGGGTGTGGGGTGTCACCCCTGTGATCACCTCATGGCACACGGCAAAGCTGACGGCGTGTCACTCCCACGCTTACATTATGCTGTAAGGACCGTCTTGCTGCCAGACTCCCTCTGGACGCTTGGCTTCCTCACTGCCTTTGAAGAAGCAAATGGCCGTGAGTCCTACAGCCACAAGGGAATCAATTCCACCAATAGCCTGAGGGAGTGTGGAAGCTGATTCTTTTTTTTTTTTAATTTTATTTTTATTTTTTATTAGTTTCTGCTTTATAACAAAGTGAATCAGTCATACATATACATCTGTTCCCACATCCCCTCCCTCATGCATCTCCCTCCCTCCCACCCTCCCCGTCCCACCCCTCCAGGCGGTCACAAAGCACCGAGCTGATCTCCCTGTGCTCTGCGGCTGCTTCCCACTATCTATCTACCTTACGTTTGGTAGTTCCAGCCTCATACCCTGACTTCAGGTGAGACCACAGCCCGTTAGTACCGTGATCTCAGCCAGATGAGATCCTGAAGCAGAGGCCAGCTAAGCCATGCCTGGTGTCCTGACCCACAGCAACTGTGAGATGATGAATGTGGACTGTTTTTTTTAAGTATAGTTGATTTACAATATTATATGAGTTTCAGGTGTACAGCATTGTGATTCAGTATTTTTACAGATTATACTCCACTAAAAGTTATTACAAGCTAATGGCGGTCATTCCCTGTACTCTACAATATATCCTTGTTAGTTATCTATTTTATACATTACACAGTGAATGTGGATTGTTTTACACTGTGAAGTTTATGGTGATTTCTTATGCAGTAATAGAGAACTAAAACATACTCGGTAATTCATTCACCCAACTCAGCTTTGCTAGATAGGGGCGTCTGATTTAGGAAATAAAATACATGATGCCCAGTCAAGTTTGGATTTCAGTGGAACAATGAATTTTGTAGTATAAGTATGTCCTCTGTAATATTTGGGGCATATTTATACTAATAAATTATTCATTGTTGAACGGAAATGTGAATTTACTGGATGTCCTTTCTTTTACCTGGTGCCCCTCCCGCGGACGTCATCGGTAGAGAGCTGGGCATATACCCGTACCTTCTGCTGGAAAGGCCTGCACAGCAAACCCAGGGACACCCTGCGAACAACCCTACAAGACCAGATAGGTGAAGACAAGGACCTAACCCCAAGTTCCTCTTTCATAACCCCAGATGTTCTGCACCAAATCTCTGTCCCTAAATTGAAGTGCCCCACCCTGCATTTCAGCTCTCCTGGGTCAGAACACAGCCAGGACCCACCTCCAGGACTCCTGGCCCCAATAGCAAGGGTCGGTCCCTTCACACGTGATGCTCTCCCGTCCAGTGGAGACAGCCCACCCTCCGCATAGCATAGCCCAGGGTCTGTGACTCTTGGCACCAAGCTACAAAGGTAAGTAAGATATAGTCTCATCCCTCAAGTGGGTCATGGCCAAAGAGGCAGAGAGAAAGAGAGAAAAAAAGGGGGGAGGGAGGGAGGGAGGGAGGAAAGAGATTCATACGTGCAAAACTGTCCGTAGATGCATTATTCATTACGGCCAAATACTGGAAACAGCTCCCGCGGGCCTCACAGGAGAAGGGATAAACACACATCGGAGGGCTACTCAGCAACAGAAGAACAAACTGCCGACACAAGACAAGGACGACGTCTCAATCATAATGTTGAGTGAAGAAGCCAGATACACAGAAAAGAACATCTTGTATGATCCATTCACATGAAGCTCCAGAACCATCAGCTTAATCTATGTGTTAGAAACAGGCTGGGGGCCCCCTTTGATGGGAGGCAGGGACTCGAACGGGCACGGGGTTTCCGAGCTGCTGCTCTTTTCCTGCTTCTCTATCTGCATGTTAGTTGCAAGGGCGTGTCCACCATGAAAATTCACCCATCTGGTCACACAGGATTTGTGCACTTTTCTGTATGTATATTATACGTCAGCAAATAATTTCATTGTAAAAAAGAGGTAGGTTGATAGGCAGGTGAATGGAGCTGGGGTCTATCCACACAACGGAATACTACACAAAGATAAAAAGCAATGAACTATTGCTACACACTGCGACATGCCCAAATCTCAGGCTAATTATGTTGAGTGAAAAAAGCCAGACCCAAAAAAGCACATACTGTATGATTCCATTTATATAAAACTCTAGAAAATGCAAAGTAATCTATGGTGATAGAAGCAGATCAGTGGCTGCTTTGTGGGAGGGGGCGAGAGAGATGGCCGGGGGCACAGGGAAACTTCTGGGTAGTGACAGAGATGCTCGGTATCGTGATTGCGAGGATGGTTTCGTGGGTATGTCCCTAGGTCAAAACTGGTCAACTCGCACATTCCAAATACGTGTAGTTTATTGTCTGTCAACAATGCCTCAATAAAGTTATTGTTTAAAATAGAGGTAAAACCCCAGGATCTGCCAATGGATGGGACATGGGGGTCAAGGGAGAGAAGGGAGGTGTCAGAGGGATCCCAGATTCATGGATCAAGGAATGGGGGAGAGGTGGTGCGCCCCCCAGGACAGAGAGTTTTCTGGCCCCAAATGTCAATAGCGACAACACTGATAAATCCCAGTCTAGAGGCAGACCTCCAGGGGTTGAAATTCTGGATCTGCCGCTGTGAGGTGAGAAGATGCAGCAGAGGGAGACCTAGGCCAGCTCACGCCTCCCTTGGGAAGCTCACAAACGAGGAAGAGAGAGCACCAGCCCCCCCCACCCCAAAAGAACAGGCACATTGTCACATGCCCTGAACGCGTGTGTCTGACGGTCGCGTTGGTCAGGAGGATGTGTAAAATGATACACAGGGGTCTAAAAATAAATAAATAACTGGAGAGGCCCGAATTAGCCGTCTGATGGTTTTAGCATGGAGATTTGGTACAGCTTGCTCCAAGCATCCTGGTTTCCCTGGATACGTTGGCCACGCATTAGCTGTCTCAGGCCAAAAATAAAAGAATTGCAAGAAAGAAGCCACGGGACATTGTCGCTGCCACCGCTGCTGTCAGGATCGCTCATCATTTTAAAAACCAGCCACCCCAGGCTCCTGGGACAGACGAGTGCCTCACTCTCTCTTCATCCTGACGGCAGGACAGTGCAGTGCCTGACGAAGTGGACCCTGGAGCCAGACTGGTCTGAATTCAAATCCTGACCCTAGGACAGCTTGTAAACGTATCATTTGACCTCCCCCAGCCTCTGAGACGTTGCCTTCTCTGTTCAGCAAAAGGGAAGATGTTCCCACTTCATAAGGCGGTCCGGGGTGTTGGCACAGAGTGAGGCCCTAAATCTAGAAGCCACTTTCATCACTTCCAGAATAGCCGGCACAGGCGGCCAGCATGCAGCACGCGGAGAGGGGCCACCATTAGATGCGCTCTTGGCCAGCCGAGGAGGCGCATCCCTGAGCCGGCATCCCCCCGTGCCCACCCTGGCTGGAGCCCAGGGAGATGGCCCTCAGACAGGCCTGCTCTGCTCCCTGCCCCAGGTCTCAGTCTCTCCCTGGGGAGCTGGCCCTGGTCTTGCCTCGGCGTTCTGATTCTCTATGCATGCTCTGCGCTGTATCGACAGCAAAAAAGAGGAGTATTAATTAACGGCCAGCACCTAAAGCAGTGCTCTCGGCCCTGGCTGCCCATCAGAACCCTCTGGGAGCTCTTAAACATCCCTATGCCCAGGCCACTCCCTGGACCAGTCGGGATCTGAGGCTGGGCCCTGGGCCTCAGCGTTATGAAAGTTCCCCCGGTGTTCAGTGGAAGTTGAGACCCAATGTCTAGACCAGGGGTCGGCAAACTTTTTTCTTAAAGGACCAGAGAGTAAATGTATTAGGTCGTGCAGGCCCTGAGGTTTGTCGCAACTACTTACCCCTGTCCTTGTAGCAGGAAAGCTGCCACAGATGACTCGTAAACGATGGGCATGTCTGTGTTCCAATAAAACTTTATCGATGGACACAGAGGCTTGAATTTCATAGAGTTTTCATGTGTCATAGAATATTTCTCTTTTTGTCTTTTAACCTTTTAAAAATGTAAATACCACTCTCAGCTCAAATACAGGCGGCAGGCTGGATTTGGCCACGGGCTGTGTAGTTTGCCGCCCTGGTCTAGAGGAACCACAGTGAATTTTTAACTTGCTTATTTCATTGAGCATCTACGATGCGCCAGGCACTGGCATACACAGCCAGACTCTGGGATACAGCGAGAAACACAACAAAGTCTCTTATTTACAAATCAGGGGCACAGAGGGGACCACATTTTCACCTCTTAACACCCCTAGGAGGGGAGGCCCCGCAGCTGCCAATCTAAGCCTGAGTCTAGACCAGAACTCGGATTCTGTGAATTGACACCAGAAGCTGCCCTCCTCCTCCTCAGTGAGGGGCCCGTGTGCCCCCTGACCCTGTGTGCCCCCGACCCCTGTGCAGGGTGCCAGGAAGGGCCACACAGGAAATGCGGTCCCCTCCTTCCCGCCAGGGGAGGGGAACCAGCACTGAATCTCAGCCTCACACCCCTATATCCCAGGGAATCATTTTTATTTTCCCACCCATTTTACAGATGAGCTAACTGAGCCCAGAGAGGTGAAGCAATTTGCCCCAGGACCTTAGCCGGTTGGGTCCAGCTCTCAGGAAACCAGTCCCACGGAGGGGGTTGAGGTGATCCAGTTTCAGACAAGTGAAGCTGTGATAAGACCCTGGCACCCAGCAAGCTGCCCCCACCCCGGGGCTGGACTGACCACTTCAACCCCTCCCCATGGCTTCCCCCAGCCTGGTATTTCCCCAGAGCCCACCATGGTGCTCTGAATAAGAATAAATATTCTTATTTATTTCCAGCATGGGGACATTTCACCCAGTTGTGCACATATATTGATATGTTCTTAAGGGTTTTTGTTTGTTTGTTTTTTAAACTGGAAATGTAAGCTCTCTCCTTCCACGTTTACCCCCACAGTCTCCACCCCACAGGCCTCCTTTAGGACAAACATACTTGCTTCTCCCCTCCCTCTGAGTTCCTCTTCCATGGGTCAATTTCAGCATCTCTAAACCTACCCTCAGGCACTTGGATCCTGAAATTGCACTAGCGTGAAGCCAGGAAATGGGATTTTTCCAAGCTCACCTCATCCCAGTTTCTCCATAACTCGCCAGGGTGGGTCCTTGCAATATTCCGTGCTCCTGATGAGGCCAAGAAAGGTGGGAAAGGTGTTTCTGGGCTAATGGGCGGCAGAGCCGTGTGGATCCACCCAGACCTGGGTACTTGGGTGGGGTGACCTGGAGAGGTGGGCTCCCCCATGGGCAGAACTCATGGGCTGGTATACTTTTTTAAAGGGCATGTGAGGAGACCACCATAGGTTAGTACCTTTTATTGTTTATTTATTTGGGTGCAGGATCTTAGTTCCCCGACCAGGGATCAAACCCATACCCCTGCAATAGTAGTGCACAGTCTTAACCAATGGACCGCCAGGGAAGTCCCTGCTTAGTAATTTTTAAATTGCCAACAAAGAACATTTTGCAAGTTACTTTCTGCTGTCAACATCACCTCATCGGAGAAAGAACTCTTTAATATCAACAAAATGGAAAGCAGACTTATCTCTGCAAAAAGTTCACACATCTCCCTGTTGGTCTCATTTCACAGTGGCCTGATGGAAATGTCATCCCAGACCAGAAGCAGTCCCTAGCCCTGAGAGGGACCATCACTGGACAAACTCATTCCTCTGAGCCTCAGTTCTCTCATCTGCAAAATGGAGATAAAAATAACCGCCGCCCGGGGCTGTTGAGCAAGCTGGCAGGCTTATCTCTAACAGCACCCTGCCCCTTGTGCTGTGCTGCCCGCGGGAAACTGCTGGAAGGCTGTAGAAAGGAGCTGCAGGCGGCTCTTCACACAGGGCTCGGCTCAGAGCCAGGCTCGTCAGTGGCCGCTACCCTGGCTGGGGCTGCGGCATCGTGGGTGTCACTATTTCTGCTGGAGTTGTTGCTGCTGCCTTCATCATCCTCCCCTCCCCGAGCCCAGGCTTAGCTTCTAATTCCAAATCTGAGTCCTTCCATTCATCAGATCCCGTGTCTGTAAAATGGGGACCCACGTCGCAGGATTCTTGTAAGGATCTTGTGATAGATCTCAGGTAGAGACCTGAGAATGGTGCTTAGCACGTCGCAGGGACTCAGACTGAATTCACTGTCATTATTGCCGTGGCTGTAAGCCAGCCACCCAATGGCAGACCCCATGCTCTTTCCACGACGCCATCTGCCCTTCTCTCTCCCTCCCTCCTGAGTCCATTTGACTAAAGATGTCAGGACCCACAAGCCAGAGTGCCAGGCTGTCCTTGGCCATGAACCCAGGGGCACTGAGGGGCCCTGCAGGCAGACTCAGTGTGGCTTCTACACTGACCCACTGAGACCTTCCCCAGAAGGAACCAGACCCTCCAGGAAAAGGAAGCCTGGGCCACCTGTCCTTGCAGAACCCAAAAAAAGTCCCCCAAATGTCAAACCAAGAAAGCAGTTTGGCTGTTGGTTGGCTCCTGAACTAACAGGTGAGGCTGGTCCCTGCCGGAGGGGCCCATGAGGCCCTGCTGACCTCAGATAGGTGTTTCCCATCCCCCCAATCAGGCTGCCTCGGTCGCTTTGAACCCTGATACCTCACGAAAGCAGCCAAAGCAAACGGCAGCCTAAACGGGGCACCTGATGACCCACCCCACAGGAGAACGCAGCAGGCTCGGACATCTCCGAGGCCAGTTTGCCTCCTGGGGAGAAGGCACGAGTTCATCTGACACACGTTCATTCAGCAGCTCTGCTGAGCTTTCTTTGTGCCAGGCAGGAAGCTGGGGTCATGCAGCAAACAAGCCAGACAGGCCCCCGTCTTTGCAGCGCTTATAGTTTGTGAGGCAAAGACATGAACAGCAAACAAATACACACATTCGTAGTCAGGGGTACTTGCTAGGGGCCCAAGGGAAAGAAACAGGGCGATGGGGTAGGACACTGCAGGAGGCCAGGGGGAGGCTTCCAAGAGGAGGTGACACTTGAGCTGAGCCCTGAACGACGAGACAGAACTGGCCGTGAGAAGACCATTCTCAGCAGAGGGAACAGCACGAGCAAAGGCCCTGGGCTGGGGTGGGTCGGGAGGTGTCATGTCCAAGGTCATGCAGCTTTGGATATGGAGCAAGAAGCAGTGGGAGGAAACCAGGCAGGGCAGGTGACGGGGCAGGTCACGGGCAGCTTGAGTGCCACAGGCAGGGATGTGAAAATACAAGAGGAAGCGTCCAAAGATTTCAGCTGCCCCTGCCAGGTGGCTCTCCTCAGCCAGGGCTCCTGAAGGCCCTGGCTGGCAGGAGGCCTCATCTGTCCCAGAGATTCAACCTAAGGTGGGAGAAATGTGATCATCTCATGCAGGGGCAATGTGTTTGGAATCGGATTGCTTTGTCAGGCTTTGGGTGAGGAGAGAAGGGGTAAGAGTTGAAATCTGGTCCAGAATGGGCATTTGTGGTTTTGCCTGTTTCCCTGACAACATCTGCTCTCAGAGGCATGAGCAGAGTCAGGGGGCTCAGGTGTCCTTTCTGATCGCTGGACCACAGGCTGCAAGAGGTCAGAGACCGCGTCTGTTCTGCTCCGAACCAAATCAGCAGAGGCCTGAACATGGATGAACGAATGAGATGAAGGAACAGGGAAATTCTGGTAGGTGTTTTGGTCGTACTTGAGTTCTTCGAAGCGAACTTACAGAGGCTTTCCTAGGGAGCCATCAACACGCCGTGGATTCGAGCACACCTTTTCCAGGAAAGGGAGCCCTGAATGAAACATGCCTATCCACTGCAACTTATGTTCCGTTTCAGAAACCGAGGACTGGACCTCCTGGAGAACAGGGTGGTACCGGGTTGAATGGCAGCCCCAAAATTCGTGTTCACCTGGTCTCAGATGGTCTCAGAATGTGACCATATTTGGAAATAAGGCTGCTTCAGATCTCATTGGCTAAGATGAGGTCCTACTAGATTAGGGTGGGCCCTAAATCCAATGACTGGTGTCCTTATAAGAAGGACAGAAGAGATTGGCGTGGCATCTATAAACCAAGGATGGCAAGGGTTGCCGGCAGCCACCGGAAGCTGGAAGAGAGGCCCCTCAGAGCCCCTAGAAGGAACCAACACTACTGACACCCTGGTTTTGGACTTCTGGCCTCCAAAACCATAAGAAAATAAATTTCGGTCGTTTGCAGCCCCAAAAAGACAAGGACCCTTTTGCGTCTCCCTTACCGTTGCCCACAGCGGCTGATGACTGGGGAGCCGTGTGGTCCAGACATTGGAAAAACAGCATTCCAGACCTTCCACATTCAGTTCCTGGGGCTGCCCAAACAAATTATCACAAACTTGGTAGCTTCAAACAACAGAAATTCTTACTCTCACAGTTCTGGAGGCCAGAAGTCTGCAATCAGTATCACAGGGCCGAAATCAAAGGGTCTCAGCGCCACGCTCCCTCCAGAGCCTCCTGGCAAATGCATTCCTGCCTCTTCCAGCTTCTGGTGGCTGTCGCTGTGCCATGGCTTGTGTCGGAATCACTCCGATCTCTGCCTCTGAGGTCACATGCCTTATCTGTGTGTATCAACTCTCCCTCTGCCTCTTGTGATACCTGTGATTGCCTTGGGCCCACCTGAATAACCCTGGCTAATCGCCCTATCTCAAGATCCTTAATTTCATCACATCTGCAAAGAGTGGATGGTCAAGTGACATGATTTTCAACAAGGTGCATGGTTGGCTTTCCTAATCAAATGACCGTCCTGGAATGCCCCCCAGTCACATTCTAGAACAGATCTGTGAGAGGCCCTGCCTCAAAGGCCCGGAAAAGAAAGTGATTCCCAGGAGTTGGCAAAGGTCCACTCGGAATAAAGGTCACTTCCATTTTCCATCAGTAGACCCGACAGACAGCCTGTGGTGATGCTCTCAGGCCAGGCTGGGAAAGTGGGGAGTGGGGAAAATGAGGCAAGCTAGGCCTGAGGTCCTCACCCCCAGGACACAGCACCTACTCAGCTCCCACCCCGTATGGTCTGATCTTTTGATTTATCAGAAATGCAGATTTGTTAAGGTGAAATTTCCTCATTAAGTCAGCAACTAATGTTAAAAATTTAAAGTGCTCTGTAGATCAAGCAAGACACATCCAGTGGGTGGCCAGTTCCCAACGTCTGCTGTTGACTGGGGTCTATCAGAACCCAGCCAGCGTTTAAGGAAGGTCTTCTCTGGAGCAGTATGGGAGGAGGGTCCACAGCTGAGGCTCTGGGGACAGACGGACTCGGGTTCAAATCCATCCTTCGCCAGCTGTGGAACCGCAGGCAAGCTACAACTTCCAAGCCTCAGTTTTCCTATCTGTAAAATGGGGTGATAAAATCAACCTGCCCGGGATTGGGATTGACATATACACACTACTATATATGAAATAGATAACTAATAAGGAACTACTGTATAGCCCAGGAAACTCTATTCAATACTCTGTAATGGCCTATATGGGGAAAGAATCTAAAAAAAGAGTGGATATATGTATATGTACAACTGATTCACTTTGCTGTACAGCAGAAACACACACAACATTGTAAATCAACTATACTCCAATAAAATTTTTTTTAATTTAAAAAATTAAAATTAAAAAACAATAAAATCAACCTCCCTGGGAAGTTCACATTGAGATGCTCCAGGCCCCCAGAACAGGGCCTCCCATACTGAATGTGCTATAAGGGCTGGGCATTATCATTGATGTGTTTCTGAGATGCATCCTTTTGCGTATTTTAATCATTCATACGTTTGGCTGCAACCTACAATCACTGTGTACAGTTAACATCTGCTCTGCCCCCTCTTCTCCCTTCCAAAGATGTTCTTAAATAGATTGTGTGACTTTAAAAAGATCGGATACCTTCCTGCTCAAGGTGTGGAAATGAAGTGCACGATGATCACGTCAGAGGAGATCAAAGACTCGAGACCCAGTTGGGGAGGGAAGTGTCCAGGAGGAAGCCGGGGCTCTCCCTGCACTGAGGTCTGTCCTGTTCAGAGTTTCATCAGTCACTTAGATGAAGTCCATGCTTGTGAAATTTGCAAGTGACCCCAAGGCGGGGGGAGCTCCAGGGCTGGTGTGTGAAAGTCCAGGGTTCAAGATCTCGCCAGCGGTCAGGAAGGAACAGCAGGTGTGAGTTGCGGCACTCGGCTTCCTTAAGTCAGTCCCAAAAGTCAAGAGTGACATCACCAGAATAGCTGCAATTAAAACAGTGGCAATGGTGAGTGTCGGTGAGGCTGTGAAAGACCAGCAAGGCTCACAGGATTGCTGGCAGGAGTGCACACTGGTACCGCCGCCTCTGGAGACTTTGGCAATATCCACTAAAGCCAAACACAGGCTGACCTCTGACCCAAAGCCCCACTCCTGGCAGTGACCCCAGGATAATGAGTGCACATGCACGGTGAGCACGCCGAGATAGTTCCAGAACACCCGCGGCAGCCCTGCCTGCAACGGCCAACAGCTGGAAACAACCAAAATGAACAGGAGGATCCACAGGAGAATCGTGGTGCATCACGAATGCTACAGAGCAACGCAAAGGAACAAACCACGAGTAGAGCGACGAGGATGAGGCTCCCAGAGTTAACAGGGAGGGAGAAGGTCAGACACAAACAGCACGTACTGTAGGATCCTGTTTATATAATGTTCAAGAACAGGAGAAGCAAATCCGCGGTGAAAGAAGCTAGAATGATGGCCACCTGCAACTGGGTGTGGTGGGTAGTAACCGGGAAGGGACTGGAGGGAACTTTCTAGACTGGTGGGTGGTGGTTACATAGGTGTATACGACATAAAACGTCATCCAGCTATAGATTTTGGACCTGTGCACTTCATTCTAGATATATGTTAACACTGACAGACAAAAAGTCGAGTGCGGAGAGTGCCAGCGGCTGTAGGGCAGGCGGCAGGGTAGGATCTGTGAACCAGGACTCCCGAGGAGGTGTAGACCATGGAGCAGGTGCCTTTCCCTGGGCCCAGCTGGAAACCCTCCTCATTCCGTCCTGGTCCAGGCAGACCTCTTCCAGCAACATGCGGTTCTGGAGGACATTACAGGGCCAAAGACCACCCATGGGAGCAGGGCCCATCCATGGGGTGTGACATGGGCAGTCACATGGGACTCTGCCCTCAGAAGGGGCTCTGAACTCTGCTGTCACCACCTTGACATTCTTACTAATTTTTGAACCGGGAGCCCTACATTTTTCGTTTGCACTGGGCTCCACAAATTATGCAGCCGGTCTTGAATGGGAAGCCGTGATGTGTAGCTGGGTCCTCAATTTCTGAAGGGCTATTCTATGGAAACAGAAGCACATTTTTGGTGGCAAGGGCATGAAGTTATGGAAGTTACAGAGCAACTGGACCTCAGCTTGATGTAAGAAAGAACTTCCTGCCGGTGCCAGTGCCTCCCAAAGAAAGATCAGCAGCCCGTTTGATGAGTGCCTGTGTGCCAAGCATCTTCCCTGCATCATCTGACTCTCTGAAATAACCCTGAGAGGAGGGACCATCGTTATCCCCATTCTGCAGAGGAGGAAATGGAAGCAAGTTTTTATGGTCGAGCATCACTCAGCTGGTTAGCAGTGAAGCTGAGATTTGAATCCAGGTTTAAATGAGTCAGAGTTGGCATCCACCACCAGAGTTTTCAGATATTCCAGCGAGGGCTGCACAACATCAGGGACCAGTGGAGGGGCTTTCAGCTTTGGGAGGTGCAGGACTTCAGGGCTCAAGGTGGAGATTCTGGGATTTTAAATGCAGACAGGAGGCAAGGTAAAGAATGCCAGAGCACTCACCTGAGTGCCACCCCTGAGGAGGCTGGTCTTCAGGTGCCTGGCCCCACCTGGGGGCTTCCTTCATGGTTAAACCAGGGGACAGAGACACTCAGGTGCTGGCAGGGACACTTGAGTAAAGGTAGGCATGTGTGATACAATAGGGAGGGGTGGGGACTGTGGCGACTTATGCTAAAAAGTTTAGAAACATTGTAAACATTAGGCAGTCAAAACCTAAAACACTTCCGCAGGCTGCCCACAGGTCACCAGTTAGTGGTTGCTGGTTTAGACTGCCAGCCCCATGAGGGCAGGGATGGATCTGTCATGCCCATCAATGTACCCCTGGCCCAGCCCAGCACAGGGCCTGGCATGCCCCAGTGGCAGCCTCTCTGTTCACCCCTCTTTGACCTCGGCTACCCAGCAGAGCTGGGCAATGTGGTGGGTGGCAGGACTCCAGCTCACCTGGCTGTGCCACACCCACCTGATTCCTCCCTTTTCTCTGGATTCCCAGGAGCACAGGGCTGATTTACGAGAATTTTCTTAGAAAAGAAAAACAAGTACTGGATAAATATTAGGATAAGGCAGTGGTTAAGACCAAGGCCTCTTGAATCTAACCCCACCACCTCCTAGCTACAGGATCTTGGAAAAGTTACCTGGCCTCCCTCTGCCTCCTGCCTCGGTTTCCACATCTGTGAAATGGGAATAATAATGGTACTTAACCTGCTTGTTGTAACTCTTAAATTAGGGAAGACTTGAATCTTGTGACTATTAAGTTCGATATGTCATCTTGTGACTATTAAATGAGGTAATACATGGCAAGTGCCCAGAGCGCCTTGCACACAATCGGCGTTTAATCAATACTAGCTATTGTTCTTTATTGCACAAACAGCTACCATTTATCAAACCTACTACCTGGCAAGCCCTGCGCTAAAAATCGGTCTTTGAAAAAATTATTCCACAAGTACATGTTGAACATGAACTATGGGGCAGACCTTTCACAAGGCACACGGTATCCCCATCACTTACTCCCCTGGGAAACTCACATCTTGGGAGAGGAGCAGCTTTAGCGCTAGAGAGCCCAGCAGGGTGGAGGTAACGGTAAGACACTTGCTGGTCGTTACACAGGAGCGTGGATTCTCAGGGTATCTCTCGTGGGTTCTACCTTACCCCCACCAGGCCCTGCTTGGCACACAGTAGAGGCTAGCAAACATCAGTCCGATGAACGAATGCCACTGGATACTCACAAGACCCTATACGGTAGTACCTGCTGATACAAACAGGTGCGGTGAGGCTGATCACCTGGCCCAGGACGCAGGAGGCGTGGAGGATGGCACCCACGCACACCCTCCAGGGGAGAGGACTCTCTCCCCAAAGGCGCAGCCGCCGCTGCCGCCCCGCCCTTCCGCCACCATGTGGATTTAAAACCCACGCTGCCGCCGGGCTCCTGCCCCTCTTCTGCCATTGGGCGAAGCCGCCCGCACTTGTGTCCAATCGAATGGCAGCTCCCAGAATGCAAACTTGGGATTGGCTCTTCCGCTGTGTCATTTTGGGCTGCTTCTGACGTCAGTGGTGTCTGGCACCCCCGCCTCTTCCGCGTCTTGACTGGCGTTAAAGGAGCCGCAGGGGAGAAGACGCGAGAGTTGCTTCAGAGACACCTTTAAGTAGCCTTTAATTTTTTTTTTTTTTATTAACGTTCATTGTAAAAGCTACAACAAACAGTATAAGAGAAATATACGTTTCATTTAATCCATTACACAAAACTAACCACTGTTAACATTTTGGCAGTTATCGTTTCATTTTTTTTCCAATAATATAATTGTATTTGTACAAAATTCGGATCAGTTCTGAAGCCTATTTAAACTTTACTTCATGAAGGACTTCTCTCTGTATCGTCAAATAATCTTTGAAAACGTGTTTTTAAATAGTTGCATTATCTTTGACCTTCTTTATTCAAGCAATCCCCTATATTTTTCTTAATTTCATTGAATTTTGCTTTTCCAAATGAAAATAAATATTCTTTTCCTTAAAAATCAGTTCTCTGATTATTTCCTTAAAATATGTTGTAGAAATGGAACCAGAGGGTGAGGACACTCGTCCTTTAAGGCACATTGCAAAATTGTCTTGCATTCATTCATTCAGCAGGTACATACTGAGCAATTATACCTGCCAGTTGCTGCTAGGAGCTGTGGATACAGCAAAGAAGGAGACGTGTAGCCCACGCCTCTTTCAAAAATGCTGCGCCAGTTTCATCACCTCTGAAGCCAGCTCTGTGTTCCCGAACCACTTATCTGATCCCAGGGCTCTCTGTGCAAAGAGGAAGAGGTTGTACCTCCAGCTCCAGCACAGGGACTGCAGACAGAAGGCAGAGAGTGTATGCTGGGTGCCACACCCCTGGGGGGTGGGTACTGCTGGGGTACCATGATGCCCCATTCCTCTGGACTCCAACAGTTCCTGTCTGGCATTCTGGAGGCCCTGGGGACATCTGAGCATCTGTTCCTGGGACCAAACACGGGACACGCAGGGCACAGTCCAGCAAGAGACACTGAACAAAGCAACTCACAAATTTATTTAAAAATTACAATTTGGGCTAACTTCTCCAAAGGGAAGGAGGGGATTTCTAGGGTTCATTTGTGTTTTGTGTGGAACAGGGAGCTCCTGCAGCACAGAGCGTGCAGTAATAACAATAATGAACTTTTTTCAAGAGCTTCTTCCTAGCCAGGCCCTATGCTACCTGCCTTACAGGAGTTTTCTTATTTAATCCTCCCAATAGCACTCTAAGTTCCTTGATGATCTCCATTTTAAAGATGATGAAACTGAGGCCGGGAGTCATTAAGTAACTTTCCCAATCAAGGCCATGCAGTTAGAAGTGGTGGCCTATACTTGTGTGACCCCAGGTTTTGGCATGCAGAATTCAGCATTTGAGAAACGAATCACTGAATGATTGAGCCCCCAGAGGGTAAACTCTACAAAGGCAGAGCCTGGCTTGCCACGGCTGCAGTGTGGAACAGTCTCTGTGTGCCAGGTATGGTGCCCGTCGCTGGCCCAGCCCAGCCAGGCGGACGCAGCCCTCCCTGCACCCTCTGCGACTAGCCTGGCCTGTACCCTCATACCCACCTCCTTCTTCACCAGCCCCCCTAATGCCAGCAGCAGAGTGCCACTGCCCAGGCTGGCACAAGTGCCTTTTATGCCACCAAGTATCACAGTTTTACATTATTGCTCACTTCTGACAACAGTAAAATGTATCGTTCATGAGAACAGAGACACAGAACATTTCTGCCCCAGTATTTCTGGTCCATGAAATCAGCTTCAATGACAAACAGTTGTTTCTGGACGTGTTTCAGACATGAGCTGAACATCTGGAATCTTCCAAACCCCTCTCAGGCTCAGCCTGTGGCAGGAAAGTCTGCATCCTAAGCTACTTAAGGTAACCAAAGACCCTGCAGGGCCTGCACCGGGAGTCAGGAGCAGGGTGCTGGCTCAGCTTGGTCTTTCTCCAGCAGCTTGACCTTGGCCAAGGCACGTCCCTGCCTGGGCCTCGGTTTACCCATCTGTCAGAAGACAGGATTTAGCTGAAATGTTTCCTTCCGTCCTTTCCTTCGGTCCACCCCCTCATCTCCCTGCCTTGGTCTCAAAGCCCTGTCTTCTCTGTAGAAACCAGTTCCCTGATGGAAATGAGAAACTACACAGGAGAGAAGGAGGTGACTCCCTGGTGGCATCTGTGACCAGTTTAGCAGGGCTCCTTTGCTTGTTGCTGAGAGCTCAACCATGTGACATCTGTCCAGGAGCTAAGCTCCTGCATCAGCACCCCTCCCCACAGCACAAGCGTGTCTCAGGATACAGCCCACACACGTGCAACACATATATGCACACACACACATACACACACTCCTCGCATCTTTACGGTTACGACTTCTGGATCTGGTTCTGGTACGAGGCAAGCACTTGTGCTTGGTAGGCACTGCCCAGGTCTCTGGCTTCTGGATACTTAGAAGCTGGTCATTAGGAGAGCACATGGAGACCGGAAGTGGAGCGAGTGAGCCAGCCAGGAAGACAGGACTGTCAGCCAGGCAGGAAGGTGGCCCCAAGTGTGACTTATCTGTGTACGTGTGCGAGTGCCACTCATTTACTCCACGGAGGTTTTGCCAAGTGCCCGCTGCATGCCAGGCCCTGCTCAATGCACTCACCAGGGATGCATGGGGGACAAGCCAGACTGTCCGGCCCCGTGGGGTTACCACTCAAGTGGAGACAGACGGTGAACACGCAAACATGTGTCTGATGCTTCTGGTCACTGTGTTGAGGCCTTGAAACGCTCTCCCCACCCCACCCTATGAAATCCTGTTCCTGCCCCGCTGAGCAGTAGAGGAGATGTGGCTTCCGTGAGGTGAGGTAGCTGCCGAGGTCATCTACGGGGCAGCAGGTGCCCGGAGATGCCCCTGCAGAGGTCAGCTGCTCTTGGTCTTCGAAGGCAAGGTTTTACAGACAGAAATCACCAAGCAGTTGGGCAAATGGTGGAGCTGGGGAAGCCTCTCTGGAGCCCAGGACCAGTGGGAAAGGCAAGGCAGACCCAGGCAGAGACTGCGAGGATGGTGCAGGGGAGTGGAAACACCGTTTGCTGAGGTCAGCCCACGGGCTCTGGGGCTCTGCATTCATATCCTGCTGCACCTCGTTCATGGGTTCTGGAGCCTCAGTGTCCCCATCTGTCCAATGGACACACTATTAGCTTGTATCTCACAGGGCTGACGTGGGGATCCAATGAGCTGAGCCCTGGTTCCCTACAGGATCCCGATGCACATTTGTTGAATGATTAAATGTACAAATATGAAGTGGCTAGAACAGGGCCTGGCACACAGGCAGTGTCCAATAAACATTAGCTCTTACTAGTGTTTAAAAGCAAAACAAGACAAAAAATAATAAAAGCACAAAGTCCAAAAATGCTAACTTGGGAAGATCAACAGGCCCATGAAAGCACCAGGAGCACTGGGGGCTGGAGGAGCTGGGGGAAAAAGTGACTCAGCGGAAGGGGTTTCCAAAAGTGGTGAGTCGGGAGAAGAAGTGGTTAAACCACTTCAGGCCACCAGAGACTGTTTCTGAAAAGGCAGCTGTGTCCCGCAGGCCTGGGGATGGCATGAGGTGAGGGGGCAGGGCTGGACCTCACAGGCCGGGGTCTGCCTTGTCCCCACTGGCCGCTGTCAAAGCAGGCCCCAGCGAGCACAGTCAGGACACGGCCAGCCACCCTCGACCACAACCAAAACCCACGCTGGTTTCCCTGGTCCCTGACTGGCTGCCGACGAGGGCCTGGAACCTGAGCAGGACCGTCTGCAGGATTTGCAGGGCCCATTGTTCAAAAACTATTAATTATGAAGAATTTCAAGATGGTGACAATAGAACATCAAACCAAGCAAGGGGCCCTTTGGAGCCTGGGGCCATGGCGTCTGCCTGGGCTGCACACCCATGAAGCCAGCCAGCAGTGCAGCCCAGACGGCAGGCACTGGCAGGGGCAAGGCCTCATTACGGGGCTGGACCACAACGTTTCTATCTAAAGATCCCCCTGTGGCAGATCCAACCCCTGCTCGGGGCAGACAGCAGCATGTGCTGTCTGGAGGCCCAGAAAGGCCTGTGCCAGCGGTCGTCTGGGGACACACACCCATTTCACAATCCCACGACCTGTAACCGGGTTGGGAAATGTATTCCAAGTCCCAGATTTCCTCTAGTTCCTCTTCCACCAAGGGCTCTGGCCTGGCCATGTGCTGCCCCCAGCCTGGGGCTCCCTCCCTGCCGTCCCACCTCCCCAGAGGGGCCACCTGACCCCTTGGGCTCCAGCTGCATCCAGGCCGGGTCCCTTTGTTTCTTTCCAACTCTTGTCCCTCTGAAACCACCGCTTGGACTTACATGTTTACACATCTGTTGTCTGTCTCACCCGCAAGAATCCAAGCCCCAGGAGGGCCCTAGGAAGATGCTCGGTAAATATGAGTTGAATGAAACACCACCTCCTCGGAGTGGGCTGCCCTGATCAGCAACCCGACCTCTAGCTCATCATTATTGTGTCTGAAGTAACCTAGTTTAGCTACGGGTCTTCGGGCCTCTCTCTAGTCTCTCCTGACTCCCACGATGTCACAGGAGGGTAGGGAGTTTGTTTTGGTTGCTGCCCTGTGTGTAGTACCCAGCACAGAGCCTGGCACTGAATAGAGGCACAACATTTACTGAGCGAAGGAAGGAAATGTCTTTCCCTGACTTTCGGTCTCCTTCCCACGGACTCAGGCTGGCCCAGCAGAGGTGGGCCACCTCCCCGTACCCGCACTGCCAACAGAGTGAGCTCTCCCGTCTCAGCCCATATCACCCCTTCCCGTGCCCAGCCTGACAGCGCGCTCTGACCCCCCATCACTGCGTTCCCAGCACCACAGAGGGTCATGCCTGGCACACATAGGGTTGCCAGATTTAGCGAATAAAAACACAAGACATCAAGTTAAAATTAAATTTCAGGTAAGCAACACATAAATTTCTGGTATAAGTAAGTCTCAAATACCGCACAAGATACACTTATACTAAAAATTGTTCATGGTTTATCTGACATTCACATGTATCTGGCAGCCCTAGGCACACGTGAAGCCTCCCATGAGTGTGGGTAGTCAAGTGTATGCTTCTTCCAAAGCATCTTTGTCCTTTCCTGCTACCCACTCAGCCAGGGGCCCTGTCATTGTGGGAAGGCTCTCCAATTGTCAATATCCTCGTCTGCAAAAGTGAACACAACATAATGCCAGAGCCTCCCGGCCGGGGTTCCAGGAAGATTAAATAGCATAACTGCTACTATACATTCAGCCCTCTCCTTATGCACTTTCCAGGCACTGCCTCCCTCACCCCCTCACAATCACCCCAGGCAAAGTCACCTTTAGCATCCCCACTTTGAAGAGGAGGACACTGAGGTCAGAGAAGTGAAGATACTCAGCAAGGTCACATGACTGTGTCCCTCTCGTCCTTGGAGGTGCCGTTGCCACCACCATACTGAGACCCTGCCTTAGGCTTCCAGGCAGAACTAACTTTGGAGCCAGGACGGAGACCACTAACTAGTCCCAGGTGTCACCATCGAAACAGTGGGGTCACATTGTAGGTGCTCATTAAATGTGACCAGTGCTGTTGTTCCAGACAGATGAACCAGAGGTCAATGTAGTGGGTTTGTTTTTTAATCCGCTGAATTAACTGGTTATTTTTGCCTGCTGGCAGTTTAACCTGAATTGTGTAAAATGTTGCCTCATTTCCAAAACAATCAACGGTGTGTGATTCTTGCTGCCAGACAGGCCAGATCAGCTGCAAGAGAATTCAGGAGCGCAGGGGCTGCCCCTGGCCTCACTGAGTTCCTGGCACTCAGGGCTAGCTAGAGCTCAGTGAAAGTCTGTTGATTGAATGAATGAAGGAATGGCTGAAATGAGGGGCAAGGCTGGTGGTCTCCTTTGGGGAATGAGCGGGATTCAAGGTCATCCCCAGGCCCTGATAACAATTTCAGGGACCCCCAAGGCATGTTCCTGACTCTCCAGCTTTTCCTCCAAGCTGCTGAGGTCAAATTGCAGCCAGACCTCCCCCGTTCCTTCCTGGGACCTGCTGGTGAGATCGACCCCTCCTTAAGGTAGGGGCTGAGACTGCCCAGCCCATGGCAGGGGCGCCCTCCACCGTAGGCCCTGAGCGCTTCCCCCCTTCCTGGCCCCTGGGCTTGGCTCCCTCACCAGTCAATCACTCCTGAGCTTGAACCCTCTAGAAAAAGTTTCTGGGCCTGCCCTCCTAAGAAAGCAAGAGGCATCACTGTGCCCCGTTGGGGAAGAGGCCTCACCACTTTTTGGGCTGGCGGCTTTCAGTGAGTTCTGCAAGATACAGCTCTGGTTCCAGTCTATTAAAAGGAAATGCCAATAACTTTTAAAACCTACCCCACCCGAATGCAAAAGTTGTCTCTGCTCATTAGGAAAACTCCAGGCATTACAGGGATATGTAGATATTTAAAGAACTAAAAATATTTGGGCGGGGGCCAGGGTGGGGAGCTGACCTGGGTTCAGCTTAGACTCTTCCATTGTGTGACCCTAAGCAAGTGACCCCCTTGGCCACTTTCCGTGTCTGTAAAATGGGAATAATAATATTCCTGCCCCTCAGAGTAGGCGTCACATTGCGTTCATGTTGGTAAGTTTCTGGCGCACGGTAAATAAGTACTTGTTAAATAAATGGAGACTTCGGGCAGGGTCTAGGAGAGGACACACCGAATTGCTGAGAGGATGTGGAGATGGGCCAGGGAGGGAGGCCTCTTACGTAATACTTTAATATCTTTTTAATTCCAGGAGAATGTGTTCTTGCAGCACTTCTGTAATTAAAACTTGAAATAAAAGTACACCCCCGCACTTCCTCCCCCGTCTTTAGAACTCCCGAGCCGTGCCCCTTCCCCGCCCCACCCCCCAGCCTGTGGCCCCTGGGGCAGCAGACTGTTGGGTGTGGATTTGCTCCGGGCCCCGCCGGCTGGGAAGTTACGAGTCCCGGACACGTATTTACATGACAAGGGCTCCCGGGCGTTTCTCGGAGCCGTCCGGGGCGTGCCCACGCGAGTTCCAGTTTTCCCCAGTCTACCTCCTCTCGGTCGGGTTAAAGTGCGCGGGGGGCGCAGTGGGCTTGGGGCCTCCTGGGGCTGCAGATCTGGAGTCGGGGAGCTTACTGCGAAATCAGGTAATGGGTAACCTGGAGGGCTCCCCTCTTCCCGTAATTTCCCCTGCCCCGAGTCCCAGGGACATCGTGCTTCTCTGGGGGGTGGGGGGCAAGCTTCCCCCGCAAAGCCTCGGTCAAGGACCCCGGGGGCCGGGTTGGGAGGAACGCACCCGCAATGGCTGGGACCCAATCCCGCTGCCCCGGGCCTGGTCTGTGCCGGGCAGAGCTTCCTAACTGACCCCCGTAGGGGAGGGGACGCTGCGCCCTTCCTTCGCCGCGCGGGTCCTGGGTCTACGCGGGCCGCCTTGCTCTGGCCCTTTAAGAGCCCGCCCCCTTCCCCGTCACCCCGCCCCGCGGCCCGGGGAAGGGGTGCGGGGGAACCTCGGCGGGGATTGGCGCAGCGCGCGCCCCCTCCCCGGCCCCCGCGCGGTGGGAACCGGCAGCCCCGTCTAGCGCTGACGTCAGACCGTCTGCCTGCCTCCGACCGCGGTCTCGGAGCGAAACCCGATCTCCTTGGACTTGAATGAGGAGGAGGCGGCGGCGGCGGCGGCGGCGGAGGAGGAGGAGGCGCTCGGCTGGGGGAAGCCAGCAGCGGAGGCTCAGCCCCGGCGGCAGCGCGCGCCCCGGCTGCCAGCCCATTTCCCGGACGCCACCCGCGGGCACTGCCGACGCCCCCGGGGCTGCGGAGGGGCAGCCGGGGGGCGCAGGGGAGCGCGGCCCCGAGCACTGAGTCCCGCGGCGCCCCGGGAACTTGGCGGCGCCCCGAGCCCGGCGAGCCGGGGCGCGCCTTCCCCGCCGCGCGCCTCCTGCATGCGGGGCCCGAGCGCCGGGCGCCGGCCGGAGCCCCCCCCGGCCGCCCCCGAGCCCTCTGCGCCCCGCGCCGCGCCACCGCGCCGTCCATGCACCGCTTGATGGGGGTCAACAGCACCGCCGCAGCCGCCGCCGGGCAGCCCAATGTCTCCTGCACGTGCAACTGCAAACGCTCTTTGTTCCAGAGCATGGAGATCAGTGAGTGACCCCGCGCCCCCCTCCCCGGAGGCCCCGTCAGGCTCGGACCCCGAGTCGAGGCGCAAATGCGGGCGGGGGCCTGGGCCGTGCGCGCCCCCTCGGGCCGTGCGCCCCGCGCCCCGGCTGCGCCCGCCGCGCCCGGGGCGCGCCCTCCCGGCTCGCGGCAGCTGGCGGCCGTCCCGGCTTTGTCCCGCGGCGCTGCGAGCCTGGCACGGCCCCCGCTGCCCGCGCCCCGCCCGCCAGGACTCGGACCCGGGGCCGAGCTGCGCAGAGGGCGGCGGGGCGCCCCGCGCGGGAGGGCTGGGGCGGGTGGATCCGTGAAGTTTCCATTTTATTTCCCTAAAGGGCAGTCGCGACGGAGCAATTAGGCCGGCTCTTTATCAACTTTGGCTTGGGGGTAGCGGGGTGTCAGGCGTGTGAGACACCGTCTGGCCTGCGCGGTGCCTGGGGCTCCGGGTGTGTGTCTGGAGTGTGCGTGGCTCTGTGGGTCTCGGTCTGTGTGAGTGGGTTTCCGTACGTCTGTGGAGTGTGCGTGTCTGGGTGTCTCGGTCTAGGTCTCGGCGTCCCTCTCTCTATGTCTGTGTGTCTGGCTCGCGGGCTGCCCCAGGAGTGTGTGTGCCCGAGTCTTCTTGGGTCTCTGGGTCTCTCTGTGTCCGGGTCTGGGTGCCTCTCTTGAGTGTGTGCATCTCTCTGGGGGTCTGGGGACCATTTGTGTCCGGGTGTCTGAATCCAGGGCTCAGCGCTGGCGGGTCTGGCGAACGTGGATCCTGAGTGTGTGTCATTGTGTGATTGTCTGTGTCCCCGACGCACCTATAAATAGCCTCTGTCTGGACAGCTTGGCTCAGTCTGGCTGGGACGGTGGTTACAAATGAGTCAAAGTTTGGGGCTGTCTGTGTTTGGGACTGCCTTGCTCTGAAAGGGGGAAGTGGACCAAGGGTGGGGAAGGGAGTGTTTGAAGCTTGGCGCTGACTCGCCCTGTGCTCGGAGAAGTTGAGACAAATACGCCTGGACATCCGTCACACATAGCCCACCCGGGTGAACACTGGGGTGGATGGGCATTTGACTGGCACCCCCCAGGGGACTGCCTTCTAGACTATATCCCCTCCCCCAGCCCACCCTTTGGAGACCTCTTGTCTCTCTGAGCTTCAGTGTCCCCATGGTCTCCCCTAATCTCCCCAGGCGAGGGTGGCACACAGCCCTTCCCTGCTGGGGCCAGCCTTCTTCCATCTGGGACCAGGAGTCCAGAGGCAGCCGCCACCGAGCGAGGGCAGTCACTGGGTGACTCATAAGCCAGTTTCCGCAGGCGGCTGCCACAGTTTTCGACCCCATAGCCTGTACAGTGAGGCGCAAGGGGTAAAAATAGCCCATGACCGGCCCTGCTGGGGCAGGCTGGCTGGCGTTGGTGGTGGGTCCTTCCATCTGCCGGTCCCCACTCCCTCCAGTCCTGGAATTGAAAGCCTTGCTCTCCCTCACCACCACCCCCGCCCCCCCGCAGCTGCCTCTTGCCAGGCCAGCGAGATGCCAGGAGAACCTGCCCAGAGCCAGCGTTTGCGGAATTGAGTTGCATTAAACCAGATTGCTTCCCAAAGGCCCTTTGTGAACTCGGGAGGCTAATGAAATGCAGGAGGATATTATTAAAATATGTTCGCACATGTTTGGAGAGTCTCGCGGGTGCTAAGTGGATTGGTGCTCAAGTACTGTTGGTGCCTTATTCTCCCTCTCCTGTAAAACTGCCTTAGGGAACTCCCCGCACCCCGGTCCACATTGTCAGGTTGAACTTATCCATTATGAGGGCTGAGCGTGGCCGGACATTCTGCTCTTCTTTCTTTGTGTTCAGGACTTTTTAAAAAATTCATTTTTATTTCTGTGCCTTCTTGGGCTAGTCAGCCCTGACAATATTTTGACCGACACCAAGAGGCCGTTAAGTCCGATGCCTGTTTTGACCGGTGTGCTTCAGCATCTGAGTGGGACCCTTGAGGTTATTAGTGCCTGGAACCCTGGCCTGCTCCAGCTGGCCCTGAGGTGGCCCATTAGTCATCATGCTCAGTGTATTTTTTACACACGGCCCTCTACTTCCTGGAAGAAAGCCCAGGGCAGGGAGGGAAGCGGTCTTTAAAGCGCAGGTATAATATAACAGTTTGTTGCGAGTGCTAATCAGATTTCCCGGAAACAGTCTGATGAGGACGCTTTAAAGGCCCGGAGTTTCTTTATACAAAAATAAGGAAGGAAGGAGGGAAGGGAAAATGGAAGGAAGAAAAGAAATGGGCAGTGGTCGCTGTGCATTTCTCATGATCTGAGCTGGGGGTTCCAGTAGAACATTAAACGTTGGATTTGGAGTTGGTCTGCAGGGCAGTGTCCAGGTGGCTCCTCTTTTAGAAAAGAAGAGATTGCCCTTGGTAGGTCCGTTAAGCCCCGTGGGCCTCAGTTTCCTCATCTGAAAAACGAGACCGTGATGGTTGAAATAAAAAACTCTACCGTCTTTCAAGACGAGACCTCTGCTCTCCAAAGCCTGGCTGGAGGCATCAGTGCCGGAAATGGCTTCCTGCCCCTTGAATAGTGCTGGGTCCTTGGTGTGGTCTTCAGTGGCCCCAAATATCAGACCTGGGTGGACCGTTGGCAAACTCGGGGTTCATACCCTCGATTTATAGATGAGGGCAAGTGGCAATGGAAAGCCTTGTCCCAGGTCCCCAAGCGATGCTTGACTCAGACCCAGGGTTATTTCTCATGGAACGCACACACCATCTTGAAAATGGAACAGGGGCCCCAGAGTAGGTCCACCTTGAACTTGGGGGCTGGAGGAAATCAGCAACATCTCCTTTGCACCTGGAAGAATGGGAACTGGGTTGGCCCTGAGGAAGCCAGATACCTGGGATGGTCTTC
This sequence comes from Hyperoodon ampullatus, assembly GCF_949752795.1. NCBI lineage: Eukaryota > Metazoa > Chordata > Mammalia > Artiodactyla > Ziphiidae > Hyperoodon > Hyperoodon ampullatus. The sequence goes on along the minus strand of NC_136927.1, from coordinate 83,470,731 downwards.
ACTTTGACAAGACACTGCCAAGACTCTCTAGGGGCCCCCATCTTTCCTGAGGGTCGAGGGGTGTGGGCTGCTGTCAGATGGGACTTTGCTGTTCTCAGAACTCACCCCATGGAAAAATACACCATTCTGGAAAAGAGCCAGGGTTCTGGGAATGGAAAACAACCAGTTCAAGTGACAGCCCACCGGAGATGACAGCCAGGGAGTTCGATGTGGCAACTTTTGAGGAAAGGATTCCTCTTGGCACACACATGTGCATTTTTCTTGGCCTTCTTTGACCTCTTTTCAGTTCTGCTGCATCTCTTAGAAATTACCCCCTGTCTTTCTCCTCCAGCTTCTGCTTGAGACTTTTGGGGGCAGACAGATGCTAACTGTGCTTTCTGGACAGACCGAATTGTAGGGCCAGACAGCTGTTGGCTCTTGTGGCAGCATTTCTGGAGGGTCCTGGGAGGTGCCCCTGCCCTGGCTGCGCCCTGCACCTCTGCAGACAGTGTCTATGGTGGTGGCTTTGTTTTTTTAACACAACCGGAGCCATTGAGCCTCGGATTCCTCTTCTCCGACCTCTCCTCCGATTCCAAACAAATATCCCCACGCACTAGAGACTCAGAAGCTCATAGGAACCCAATTTTCTGGTGGTTTGTCTGGCACATGTGCTGTGCATGTGTAACACTGGAATCCAGGGTATGTCACCCTTGGCACTAGGACGCCTGGGCCAGATAAGTCCCTGTTGGGAGGGAAGGGAAGGTTGTCTTGTGTGTTGGCTATTTAGCAGCATCCCCGTCTCTACCCTCTAGGTGTCAGGAAGAGGGTTGTACTCCCCCCAGCAAGTTGCAACAACCAAAAATGTCTCCAGACTTTGCCAGATGCCCTCTGAGGGGCACATTGTCCCTGGCTGAGAACTACCGTTTTAATCAGTTACTGGTTTTTCCAAGGGGGTGGGAGGGGGCGGGAGGGGGCGGGAGGGCAGATCTCAGTGGAGAGAAGACGATCCTCCGTTCCTTTCCAAAATCTGCCCCTGTAAACGCCCAAGGTGACACCTGCCACTCATCCACTTAGCCTTTATTGAGCGCCTCTTGTGTGCCACGCAGGGAGGATTGGGGCTCCTTCTTGATGAAATTTCCGGGTTTCGCCTTGGATTTGCATTTATTAGGAGGAAAGACTCGGGCACCCTTGAGAGCTGATATTTCAGGTTTCCGGTTAAACGATGGACATCCAGCCGGCACCAGCGTTTACCCCCGTGGACCCTCTCAGCTGGGACTTTTAACCCACACGTTTTCTGACTGTCCGGGTTTTAGGTTGAGGTGCCGTAGGAGGCTGAGTTTTGACTGGATCTCAGGTCAGGCCGTTGGCCACAGCTTCCCAGGAAGTCTGGGTTAAGCCAGCTACACCGCCCAGCACGTCCTGCGGGCAGGGGTGAGCTTAGTGTTTGTCAAGACACAGAATAACTAATGGCTTTTGTGCACACACGCATACACAGGCACACACATGCGTGTGCACACACACCCATGCCAACACACATGCACACGTATGGGCTCACACACTCAGCTGCTACCCCTTTCTACCTTTCCGGCCAGCTTCTCTCGAGGTTGGGAATGGTTACAGCTTCTTCTGGGCATGTGAGACAAATACAAAGGAAAAAAGTACGCACACACATACTCTCTCCCCTATAAGTTGTGCAAATGTATGCACTCTCCCTTTGAAAGAGAGGAAGGGAGATGGAGCTGTGTGTGAGGCTGCCTGGGAGAGGAGGCTGGTGGGGCGGGATGGCAGGGGCTGCTTACCTTGGGGACAGTGAGATGCACTTGAGCCCCAGTAACCCCGGAGCGGCCAGCTCAGGTGTGCCCAGGTACCACCTCCACGTACCTGCCCCACCTTGTCTCAGGGTTTTTAAACATCCATGGTTTGGTCAGTTGTTAAAACATAAGGAAGTGTTGGAGAGGAGGGCACGGGTGGGGGGCCCCAAGCCAGAGGGCCCGTGTGGCCTTGTCTCCAGGTGTCATCACCCAGAGAGAAGTTGGCAGGCAGCTTGGCACCTGGGGTCCCGCGCAGAGAGAAAGAGCTCTGACGCACTGAGTCTTGGAGACTGTACTCCTGCCAGCCTTGGGCTCTTGTATGGCACACGTGCTGCGGGGAGATCAAGGCCGAGGACACGTTCTGTGCTTTTTAAAAGGTGTCGCGTGCATACCTGCGTGTGTGCGTGTGAAGATGCTTGGTTAGGGGTGGGGCTGGGCGCCACAGGTGCCACGTGCCCCCTCCTCTTTGTGTGCCTGAGGAGCAGAGAGAACGTACCCCACTGCTCCGGGCCTTCCAGAGGCCAGCAGAGCATGGTTCAGGGTGGCAAACTCAGTGTCCTCTGTTTTGGGGGAGGGGGCGCTGCAGAGAATGGTGGATGGAAGTCCTGCCTAAAGGGACCACTGCCACTGGGCTTGCCGTTGTCACGTGGGCCCTGTGAGGCCAGACCTCTCAGTTTCAGGGACCTGGACAGCTAGGTTTTGTTGTAGAACTCCTGGATTTTAAGTACTGGCAGTTCCTTCTTTTCTCACCTGCTCGCAGGTCCTCTCTCCCGAGGGCTGAAGTGGGTTAAGAGTGTGACCCAGGGCCAGAGGGATGGAAGTTCTGCCCCACTCCCAGACTTGCTGGCTGTGTCACCTTTCACTGTCACTTGGCCCACCTGTAGGACAGCAGCTCTGGTGTGCTGGGGTGTCGGGAGGATTCAAAGATGATTCTCGGGGAGTGTGGCCTGGTGTGTGCACGGCTCTGCGTTCATGGGAGTTGGTGGTGACAGTGGGGTGGACTAGGCCCAATGACCCACTTGTCCCGTCCCCTAGCGGTCACACTCTGGCACTCTGCCTGTTGAGAAGGACTTCAGAAGAGGGTTCCTCCACCCTGGGGCTGGGGTGCCGGCACTCGTTGGGGATGTTGGAACGAACAGGCCCATGTGGGTACCATGACCTTGAAAGTGGAGGTCATTGAATATTTGTGTGAGTTTCCTTGTCCCTGGTTGGCAAACCTCCAGCACGTCCACCCCTTGGCCCAGGAAGGCCCAGACATCTCTTAGGGTCCCCCGCTGGGTCACTGGAATCCAGAGCCTGCTTTGGAGGCAGAGACTGGGCTCTGGGGGTGGAGGGTATGTGGCCATGAAGAAGTCAGCACCACCCTGACACCAGATACCCCACTGGGTCCATTCCTAAGACGGTTGGGAGCACACAGCCCAGAAACTCCGAATGGTTTGAGGCTCTCACTTTGAAAATTCATTTCCATTTTTAACAAGTCAGGGTACAGGGGTGGAGGGTGAACCATCAAAAAGAGGCCCTGATCTTTTCTTCCCCGGTGGGTTTCCCTTCTCCACCTCTGAGCACCGGCGTCTTCGCTCCTGCCCTTCCACCTCCCCAGGTGGGCTGGACCCTCCATGAAGTCACGTCGACTTCACTTCCCTTTGGGTGGCACCACAAAACCAAACCCTGACATCGCGGGGTCTTGCCAGGGCCTTGTCAGGCACTGGTAGAGGTGTCTGTCACCAAGCCGGGAAAGGTCCCAGAATGGCTTGCCGAGAGGAGCAGGGGCTTCAGCACCCTGGGGTGGGCTGAGAAAGGTTTGGGGCATCCCCAGGCTTTCCAGGAGCCACAGAACAGCTTCTGTCTTCTGTTTCCAGGGTGACTGCTGGGTTTTTGTTTCCACTCCCTTTCCTAGTTGGATATGAAGAGCTTATTATGTGCCAGGCACTAGTGACGCATTTTTCTCAATCTTCAAAACAACTCTGTGAGAGGGCTGTTGCTATCACCAATTTGCAGATGCAAAAACGGGATCAGAGAGGGCAAGACACTTGCTCCGGGTCACACAGCCAGGAACTGATGCTCTGTTGGGACTCACACCTCCGCTCCCTGACCCCACAGCCCATGCTCCCGTGATTTCTTCCCCGTGACACCACACCGACTCCCATTCATCAGGGAAAAGCACTAACAACTCTCAGAGCGTGCAGTCGGACAGCACACTGGCTGACTTTCAATGGAAAGGTCTCCCCCAGACATGTGTCCCCGCATCAGGCTGTCTCTGTCTCCTGCTCCTTCCTGCGCCCCCAAACCGCCACCATCCGATCCCGGGGCAGGGGCTTGCTAAGTGGCCCAGGGCTGTTCCTGGAGGGACCATAGCTTAGCCTTCCTAGGATTTCCAGGCCGTCCGGGGAGCACTGCCAGCCTTCTGGCCAGGGTGAGATGATGAAGATCTAGACTTCATGGGGGACCTACGAGGGGCAGAACATCCCGTAGGTGCTGAGTAATTCAGCACTTCATCCTGCACCGAGGGTGCTGTTCCAAGTGCTGTTCTGGGCACCGCAGAACATCAGGGGACAGCTACATAGATAAACCTACCCTCCGAGGGCTGCCGTTCTAGTAAGGACGGGGACAAGAAAATGAGTTCATTTCGGGGAGGAGGGCGGAGAGGAAACCGAAACAGGGGCGACCTCAAAGCCTCTTTCGGGGAGGCCCCCGGGCTCCCAGACTGGTCATTGTGTTTGGGCTCCAAGAGCACCCTGTGGGTCTCTTTCCAGACCTATCACGCGGCATTGAATATTGTGTAATGAGTTGTGTCGTCTCTCTTCCCTCTGGTCGCTGAGAGGTTGGGGTCCATTTTGTTCATTATATCCCCGAGCCTGGTTGGTACCTTGTGTATGAGGGGCAAGGAAGTGGGCAGGGCGGGCCGGCAGGCTCCTAGAAGACTCCAGGCAGGACGGGAGGTGGTCAGGATATAGACGTGGAAAACCATCCTTTCGGGGGTCCCTCCTAAGCTTTCCCGCTTGCCCCTCTGCAAAACAGAGAGGACATTAACACCTGCTGCATAGCTTGTCAAGACAATTGCCCAGCAATGAAGAGCACCTCGGGCACAAAACATTTTGAATGCTCCAGTGCCCTTTCCACTGTTTGGGGCAGGAAGCTGTGCCTCAGCCTCCTCCCCACCTCCCCCTCGGCGGCAGGTACCGAAACCCACGCAGAGAGGGGTCTCTTCAGTGTCACTTTAGTGCCACTAAGAGCTTAGAAATGACGCAGGTGCATCGCCGGGCCCGCCCCTCGCCTCCAAAAGGGGGATTTCTAGGGCGACTCTTTTCTGCACACAGTTGTTTCAGACTTGGAGTGTTTTTTGATTGCTCTATCCATTTGTCACCCCCAGTGGAGCTGGCGTCCGCTCGGATGTGACAGTGAGACCCACAGTTTGCCAGGAGTTAGGCAGCTACTGTGACTCACCTTCCGAGGTAACCAGGTGGTGATCGGATCTTCTTGACGTTCCGCAAAGTCCGATATGTGTTTGTTTTTCACTGGAGTGGGAGCGGGGAGGAAGGGGGTGGTCACTTGGCTTAGAATCGGTGCCTCTGCGATGCACTTGTAGGATGTTGAAAGCATTGGGAAATGTGGAGTCTGATTTTCTTTACCTTCAGATGTATTTTAACTAGAGTCATTTATTATTGCATTCGGTGGCTTTGGGAAGTGGTTCTCCTGGCAGAAAAGAGGATTTTAATTATTTGGTAACACGTGTAAAATCCCAGGGGCTCTGGGATCTGAATGTTGGGTAAAGTTCGCTTCTGGCTTCCTTGAGCCACAGCTCTTAAAGTTACACTGCCCTCTGGAAACGTCTCCTGGTGCCCCACGCCTGGCACCAGCGCTGGGCTCCCCGGGGCTGGACAGATACAACTTAAACCACTGAACAGTCATATGAGTTCAGGACACCAACTTGCCTTCGATGTTTGGGGAAACGGTCCCATATCTTCTATCCCTAATATGGACTTCGGTGGTGATGGGGCTGGGGGCAGCTGTGCCAGGTTCTACTTAGGATGCGTACAACTTTTGCAGGATCTTGGCACAGAGTAGATGTTCAGTAAACAATGAAGCAGTGAGTGAAAGAGTGGATTTATGGTGTTCCTTCATCACCCCCGTGGCTGCTGGGAGCATGCACTGAGGTCCTGTAACTGCTGGCATTTGATCTGTCACCTTCTATCATCGCTGTCACGCTTCAGGGATAGGAGGGTCTCTGTCGGTCCTTAAGGTCTGCAGGAGCTGATGTTTCCATCCCTGGCTTTGCGGTTGCGGGCAAAAGTGACAGATCCAGCTGCGGATCTGTGTGGGTGTCAGTGGTTAAGAATACAGAAATATGTGCTTTAACATGTAAAACCACATATCATTGGGTATAAAAAATACAAACATATATAGACTTATATTTATAATATAAAATATGCAGAATATTTTAAGACGTGTGCATTCCACCCAAGGCTAGGAGACCTCTCTGAGGTCCCCCGACTGGAGGCCACTGCGGGAGCCACATCCCCATCCCCCTGCAGGTGTGCTTTGCCCTGGGCTCCCCCAGGGAGGTGAAATCAGGGTTCCCAGGCTCTGTCCTCAGAAGCAATAGAAACGAGCAGCTCAGTCAGTTTTCCTGCACATTTTGGGCAAAGCAAACTGCCCTTTCCCAGAAGAGGTTTTCTCAGCCCCGCTGGTCTTGGGTACCTGGTTGCTGACTGCTCATCTGAAGTAGCTTCCCCGAGCTACAAGACGGCCCCGCCACCCCCCTTGCCTCGCTTTCCCCGAGAGGGTCCAGGCAGCTGCTGGTAAGTGGGGCTGCCCCAGAGCGTCAGCCAGGCGTGAGCTCAGTTTTGTTCTCGCTTATGTCACTTTGCCCACCAGGGTCAGACATTCTCGACGGGGATGCTTTCAGACTGTGCTAAGGCTGCCCTATAATATTCAAATGCCTGGCCAACAAGCGTCAACCCAAGCCCTGTGGGGTGATTCGTCCCAGAGGCCACATTTCCATTGGGGAGGCTCAGAATTTGCACGTGGCCATAGCAAGCACTGTTTCTTCATCTGCCTAAGCTTTATAGCAGGTAGAGTAGCTTTGCTCTGATATCCCCCCAGTGGACGTCAGTTGAGAGATGGTGGAAGAGTCTGGTGGTTGTAGGTAATGTATTTCAAAATCCCCATCACAGAAGGGAGAATCTGTGTGGCCTATTATGGTTGCTGCACTTCAGGAATAAAAAATAAAAGTCAATACCAAGACGTTTAGTAAAACTAAGTGCGTACATGCTTACTTCCTTTACATAGCTCACGTGACTACACAGAAAGACTTCATCAAGGTCTTAAATAACCCTCGAAAAGGAAGTAGAAAGTGAAGGAGGCAGGGAGGGTCCCTTCAGCCTGGGGAGCCCTGCAGGAATTTGGTATCTGCCCTTGCCCCAGTTTGCGAATTCCCAAGTCTGAGAATTCAGGCTGAGGTCCTGTAGCTGGTCACGGGTCTGATTGCCTTCCTGAAAATAATTTAGTTGGTAATAATTCTGTAAACCTATGAATCAACTTTGCGCAAACACCCTGAGTAATTTCTTTGTTCTTTCCTTTCTACTTTGTAAATTGGTGTCTGTAAAAGCCAAAGGTTTGGTCTTGTGGAAGGCATGATTCATTTATTGGTGTCTGTGCTGCCCCGTTATTGTCCAGTCATTTCAGGACCCAGTCGCGGTGAGCCAGGAATGATTCATACGGGGCTGAGTTGAGCAGCCGATGGGGGTCACAGCCACAGGGGAAACAATTTTTTCTAATCTGTTTATGGTATGGGAGAAAGAGGTGGCTGTATCGACATGATGGAAAGGGTGTCAATTACATCGGTGAGTCTAACCGATGAAATAACACCGACCAGCCCTTTGAACACCCCACCATTTGCTGCTGTCGGTCGTCCTGATGGACCACAGCTAAATGCACTCCTGTCTCGGGTGTATCTCTCCTGTGTTTGTGGATCCCAATCTCTGAGCAGGCTGACATGTAGGGACACCCCCAGTCAAACCTAGAGCAGAGTTTCAACCCAAAAGCCACAAATGCAGAGAACATTGCCTTTTAAAAAAGTCTATCCACTAGGTTCACCACGGGATAGTTCAAATATCCAGGCTTAAGGGTCAGGGACCACTCCCGTCCCCTCTCATTTGTCTTAGATGTTTGCAGTTGTCAAGTCTCTGCATTAATCTGTAGTGTGTGGGGACTTACACGTGGAGCTGCTAATTTTGTCTAATTTTATTAGTTACTTTTCGCCCTAAATAAAATTGTCACCGTCCTCCCATCTAGAGGGTAATTAGAGTCGCCTGCTACATGGCGCAGAGGTGTAATTATGAGCCCAACTTCCAATCATCCACATAAATCTAGGCCCTGCCTGCAAGTGCATAATCCAGAAGTTGCTTATGTTTAGTTAAGGAATATTTCTTCCTGTGGCCATTTCCCTTCTGAAGTCTCCTAGTCTGGTTGATTCTCCATCTGTGTGACTTGCTCCACTGTATCCTGTCCTCCACATCACTGAATAAGGTCCTGGCTCGGGTATCTGTGGATCCCCAGCTCCTATAACTCTTTAGTTAGAGGAGAATTTAGCTGGTACTTATGGAGCCACTTTGTGACTTTCAAAGTGGGGATCAGGGATGAGCGCATGGCATTTGAGCCAGCACTCCCCTTGCTGCCCGTGACAGACATTGCTAATCGATCCCAGCATGGGACAGTGGCAAGGGCTGCAGAACTCCTGGGAGGGGAGGGACTGCTCCTGCATGCAGCCACCGGGACTCCCCATCTGCTCGTTATGTCACATGGAGGCCCTGGGGCTGTCTGACGAGTCGGGGACAAGTCCCTACTATGAGTTCTAAGGCTGTGCCACCACTTTGATATGACCCAGGCCCCGGCTTCAGCTGTCAGGCCTGGGTCCCTCCCAATCCTCTGGGCTCATTCATGGTGAGATCTGGAGTAAGCCCCCTACCCATGTTACTCTCAGCCCCCCAATATTACTTCATCTGTCTTTCTTTAAAATCGGGGTCACCAACTCAAATGTCACAGAAGCCTCCATTTTTACCTGGGATGCATGTTGCGGCGTTCTTTTGCAGTCTAGTGAGAATGAGCTCTGAACCCTCTCCTGGAATAGACCCAGGTGAGTGGGGGTGGGCTTCAGGAAGAAGAGGAAGAAAGGAGAGAAGCTGGGCCGTCAGTATTCGGGCAGTGAGCCCCCAGTGTCCAGCAACTTTGTCTGTTTCCTTGATGATTGCCTTAGTGGCATTGTGGCTTTTCGAACCCCGGCCATTCCTGCCAGCAGTCACAGACGCTCACCAAGCACCGTGTACGCCCTCGGGGCAACCCCGTTGGCACAGGAGGAAGCGGAGCTAAGGCACGTGCCAGGGGGCGGAGATCACCAGCCAGGAGCAGAGTAGGATTTGAACTTGGGCTGCGGGACTCCAAAGTCTGTGCTTTGCCCGCCGTCCCCCTGGCTTCAGAACCGCCTGTCACCCGTGTAAGGCGTGGCCGACTCCAGGCCTCTCCGCCTTTGCCCTCGGGCTTTCGCAGCTGGGCCTGCGTCCTGTTCAGCCCTCCTGCACACGCTCCCCTTGGAATGGTCACCGGCGACGATCCCGGGGCTCCGTGCCAGGGCGAGCAGGAATCCGTCCCGTGTCGGGTTGCAGCCGACGGGAGAAAAGGGTCATGGTGACCTATGGGGCGCTGGGCAGGGCCTGGGCTCCCCAAGAGGGGTGCCTCGGGAGAGGGCGCGATGAGAGAGTCCAGAGAGCATTAGGACTGAGGTCCCTCTCCAGCCTCCTTCTCAACAGCCTTTCTCCATCCTGCTAGACATGGAAGCCCCGGAGGGTCTGCAACCCTGACCCTCAGGCGCACCCCAAGGCAGGAGTGGGGCTTCTTAAAGCTCCCCGGCTAATTCCAGGGTGCGGCTGGGGTTAAGCCCCGCTGGGCTGGCCCCCACCCCGTGCCTACAGATGGAGAAACTGAGATTCAGTCGAGGGAAAGGAGGAAATCCGGGCCAGTTTTCAGCCTGAAACCTTTCTGTGGCTAATCAGAGCGCTGCCACCAATAACGTCGTCATCGTAAGGACAGCAGGCCGGCGGGACTCCGTGCGAGCCAGGCCGGAGCTCACGCTTGCACGCGTCACTGTGCGCTGGGCAGCAGGACCGCGGGGCCCGTGAGCCCTGGCGTCGGCCTCATCTTCCAGCGCCTGTCCTGTCCTTCCAGGCCATGTGCTCGAGTGGCCGAGCGACCCTTGAGGCCTCTGCCAGCTGCGGTGCAGGGGGATGGCCTGGGGTCTGGTGGGTGGAGTGGCCGCCTGGGGCCTGTAGGTTATACCGTCTAGTTCAGGGAATGGTAGGGACACCCGGTTTCACCAGGATCAGGCTGGGCACCCAGCGTCCTGGCTTCCTCTTCTGCTCCCTGTGGCTGCCGGACACGCCTTAAACCCACCCTTCAGCTTGAGCTGCCCCTACCTTTGCCTTCTGGGTTCTTGGCTCCCAACGTGTGGCTTTCTGCTTCACCAGGGGTGGCACGTCTCTCCTTGAAGGGTACCTTTCCCAGGGGCTGGAAGGGAGAATCACACAGAGGCGGGAATAGGGCACCGGTGGGCTTGCAGTTGAAGGCGGAATGTTCCAGACACAAGATTTTCTCATCACTGAAGCCCCCGATGAGCCCTGCTCTTACCTCTCCCCTGCCATTTCTTTCCTTCCCCTCCCTTCTTAATTTTTTTTTTTTTTTTTTTTTTTTGGCGGTACGCGCGCCTCACTGCTGCAGCCTCTCCCGTTGCGGAGCATAGGATCCGGACGTGCAGGCTCAGCAGCCATAGCTTATGGGCCCAGCCGCTCCGCGGCATGTGGCATCTTCCCGGACCGGGGCGCGAACCCGTGTCCCCTGCATCGGCAGGCGGACTCCCAACCACTGCGCCACCAGGGAAGCCCCTCCCTTCTTAATTCTGTTCTCTGTAAAGAGGGCTTCGTTGAACCCTGAGGCTCTTGTGAGAAGGAAGGCCCTGCAAAGGCCCAGTCAGACCCCACCAGCTGTCCCTTCCCCTCCCTTCAGTCGTTAAACTTCCTCCTGGAACCTGCACTTCCCCTGCTGTGATGTGTCTGTTGAGGTATAATTCATAGACAGAAAGTGCACAGACGTCAGGGTGCACTGTGATGAGTTTTGGCACGTGTCTGTGCATGTTACCAGTGCCCAGATGGAGACGAGGGACCTTCCGTCTCGGCACCCGGCCCGCGGCCCCTCCCAGGCTGTACCTGCCCCACCCTGCCCCTCACCGAGGCAGTCACTGCAGATTCAAGCACAGAATCTCAGAGACTGAAATTTAATCTCAGAGATTAAATTTTCTGAGTGGAGAACTTTGCATAAATGGAGTCACACTGTATGTTCACTCTTTTTTTTTTTTTTTTTTTGCGGTACACGGGCCTCTCACTGTTGTGGCCTCTCCTGTTGTGGAGCACAGGCTCCAGACACGCAGGCTCAGTGGCCATGGCTCACAGGCCCAGCTGCTCTGCGGCATGTGGGATCCTCCCGGACCGGGGCACGAACCCGTGTCCCCTGCATCGGCAGGCGGACTCTCAGCCACTGCGCCACCAGGGAAGCCCCTGTCTGTTCACTCTTTTTGTGTGGCTTCTTTCACTCAGCCTCCTGACTTTGAGATCCATCCGTGTTGTGTGTCTCAGTAGTGATTCCTTCTTATTTCTGAGCGGCATTCAGTTGTGTGGATGAACCACAGGGCTGCCATTCAAACAGGGAAAAGCCCCGTAAAAGGGGCATGTGGACCCAGAGGAATGACTATCTAAGGGTGGAATTCCAGGCGCCTTCGTGGGGAAGAGGTTTTATAACCTGAATCTGAGCCCCATAAACGGGCACTTGGGGCCTGGGCATCTGTCCAGCCCTAGCCAGGGAGACTCAGGGTGGTGGCAGAGGCTTTGGAAACAGCAGGCTACACCTCTGCCGCCACCTGGCACGGCCCCGCCAGCCACTGATGCCAGCCCGCCAGCCCGCCTCACCTGGCCCGCATTCCTTTGCAGGGAATGAGGATGTGGGTGACCCCAGACAGGTATGAATCATGTCTGGGGGAGGTGGTTACTCAAGCAGAGAGCACCCAGGCTGAGTTCCTGCCAGCTGACGGATGGCTTGGACCTCGGGATGGAGCTGTATGTCCTGGGGCTTGGGGCATGCCTCACTGGAGAGTGTGGAGCTGGCAGACGGGGTGTCCGACACGGGGACGCGAGCATTCCCTGAAGAAGAAAAGGATACCCGCAGAGTGGCTTCAGAGGCAGAGTGCCAGTTCAGAATCGTGGCTACGTCACTTAGCAGCTTTGTGGCCGCCAGGCCTCAGTGCTTCATCTGTAAAATGGAGATGTTAGTAAGTGTTCTGAATTTTGGGGGCTGTGTGTGACAACACATAGCTCACTCCAGGTATTTAGTGAATGCCAGGCACCGCGCTACATGCAGTTTTGCAGGAGCTGCCGTTACTAGATCTGTTTTTCAGACAGGCAGACTGAGGCTCAGAGGACAGAAGTCACTTGCCCAACGGCACCCGCAGACAATTGGCCGAGCTGGATCTGGAACCCTTGACACCACTTGGGTCATAACCACCTGACCTTGTAAGTTCAAAGAAATCGACAGACCCAAAGCAAACTGGCAGCCCATGAGAAAATTTTAGATAGCATGTGGACGGGTATTTCATGTTTAATAGTTATATTCTTAGGTTAATGTATGTTAAATGTAAATAAGGAAGAACGGAACAAGCAAAAACAGCACATCATTGATTTCATGAGTATTGTCTAAAACAAGGCTAAGTAGTAAAACTGAGTCAATTGAATTTTTTTTTTTTTTTTTTTTTTGTGGTACACGGGCCTCTCACTGCTGTGGCCTCTCCCGTTGCGGAGCACAGGCTCCGGACGCGCAGGCTCAGCGGCCATGGCTCACGGGCCCAGCCGCTCCGTGGCACGTGGGATCCTCCCGGACCGGGGCACGAACCCGTGTCCCCTGCATCGGCAGGCGGACCCTCAACCACTGCGCCACCAGGGAAGCCCTGAGTATTTATTTTTTAAAAATATCAAGGAATTTAAATTCCTTTAATGGGGTATTTGGAAATGGCAAAGGTCAGGAAGGCTTGTTGATGTGATGTTTAAGATGCGCGCCCCAAGGAGTCCTCGGGGGTCTTTAATAAGCAATTACAGACTCACGGCACCTCCTGCAGAGTAGAAGCACTTTGCTCTTTGCCCCTCTAAGGTCACCCGGCCGTTTGAAGGTCGGGGTCAACTCAGTTCTAATGAGATTTAGGTCACGGGGTCGCGTCATGGGCGGGAACCCGAGGGGAAGGTTCATGGGTAGAGAGTTATGGATGGAGGGGAAACTCTCATCCTTCCCCCAGACAGACAGCTCCGAGCAGCTTCTGGCAGGTGACGGGCTCCAGCTTTATCCTCAGGAAGGTGCTAGTAGGGAGAAGCAAACCCATTGCCCCACCAGATCTCAGGGCCGCCACGTGGTTTGCAAAGGAGTGTCCTGGGGCCGGGGTGTCCACAACCTGCCCCGCACAGCTGTGTGTCATCCTGGTCTCGGTGTGTGTTTGAATCAAGATTTCTAGGTTCTTTCTTTGTAATGGGAAAAATCTCCTTAACTTAATTGCCCTACGCTGCCTGAAATGATTTGATGTTTTGCAGAATAGATCTGTGATTTATTACGTAGCCTCCTAATGCGCACCTTTTTGGCTCTGGGGAGAGGGAGACGCAGTGGGAAGAAAGGGAAGCGCAGGGCCCGGTGGGTCCAGCTCCGGCAGGGGCCTCGCTGGGGGTGTGGGCTCCTGATGGGCCCCTGCCATCTGCTGGACACTCTGCCCTCTGGCTGAGACGCCCCCAGCATCACCTGGTCACTGCTGGGACACATCCCATCGTTGGGGGAAGTTCTGCCACCTGTCTGGCTTGGGGTTTGGCAGAGCTGTGCTTATTTCTACTATTTTCCAAAGAGTTTGCATGTGGAAATCCCCTAGCGGTCCAGTGGTTAAGACTCCACGCTTCCACTTCAGGAGGCGTGGGTTCCATCCCTGGTCGGGGAACCAAGATCCCGCCTTGCTACGTGTTGCGGCCAAAAAAATAGAAAAAAATCAATCAATCAATCAGTGTTAAAAAAAGAAAAAAAACAGTTTGCATGTGACAGACGGCGGCGGGGGCTGTTTGAAGACCCCACGTGAGACTAGAATTGAGCCTCTTAGTGGTGTCAAGGCTCCCTGGGGGCCCGACCCTGTCAGGCTGCTCTAGCTGGAATGTGAGCTAGGCTTCTTCCCAGAGAGCCCCTGACTCAGAGACCTTCCCGCACCCGGACCCCAGGTCTCAGATCCTGGGCCTGGGTCTGGTCCTAAAGAACTGAGAGGAAAGGGCAAGCAGGTGGCTCCTTGAACCCACTGACCCTACCCGTGGGGCAGCGGAGAGCACACGGCCCTGGTCCCTGCCCTCCCTGCTCATCTGGGGCCCGCCTCGTCCCTGACTACCTGTCTAGGAATTTTTATTGCAGCTCACAGAGGCATTGCAGCTTGGCTGGAATGTGAAAGATCCTGGCGTGCAGCGGGCGGGCATCCGTATGTCCTGGCCCCTGGGCGGGAACGCAGGGGCGGAGGCACCCGGCCCGCTCACAGGTGAGCACGGCCGGCGTGGTACCGCTGCTTCGGGCCCCATCTGGCCTTTGTGCTGCCTCTTTGGGCCCTGATTCCCCTCTGGGTAGATGTTGCTTTGACCATTTCCCCCGAGACCTCAAACCACAGCAAGGACTAAATCAACAGTTGATTATGACCAAGCGTGAAAGCGGAAAACTAGTGCTAAGAGTTACAGCACTTAGGCAGCCGCACTGTGTCCCCAGGAACGCGGCCCGGGACTCTCCCTGTGATGTGGGATCCTCCCGGCGCCCCTGGCAGGCAGGAGGACGATCATTAGTCCCCGTGTACAGACGCACACGTGCTGAGGTCGAGAGGGCACCAGGCTTCGGGCTTGTGGCTGCTGAGGGGCAGGGCCGGGACCTGAACCCCAGCAGCCTGGCTTCAGCTCCGCTTACTTATCCGTGTGGGCTACGGGCTCGGCCAAGGGACAGTTATGGCCCCTTGTGGATCTCATCAGAGATCCTTGCCGGTCAGCACTAGGAAGGAGGGATGGTGGCCTGGGGCTCCCAGAGCTCGGCCTTTTCCCTCCACCCTGGAGAGTGTCCAGGTGAGGCGGCAGTGGACAGAGGGGCCCCAGACTCCAGGCTTCCGCAGGCCACCCTGCCAGTGGGTGCCGGGCTAGCGGTGCCAGCCGGCGTGGGAGAGCCGTCCTGCCTCTGCTGCATCTGGCAGCCTCAGCCCTCGAGGAATTCCTCCTGCGGCCAGGAGTGGCCATGTCATCCCCTGCCGGCCACAAGCCTGGTGGAGACCGGGCTTCTCTGAGCGAGCAGAGGAGGGGGCTTCTGGGGGGCAGGCCCAGGCCCTTTCTCCTGGCCGCCCCGTGGTTATCCGCCGCGCCCCCATGATTCCACGGGCACATCGGATCTGCCCTGAAGCGGCAGCAGCAGCATTTGGAGTCCTTGGTGAGGCCAGGCCCAGCGTGCAGGGAGTGAGTGGTCACTGAGGACCCAGACCCAAGGAGCGGAAGGCATGGGTCTGACCGCCGCAGCGTAGGAGAGGGTCCTTGGGGCAGCTCCCGCTCTCGGAGCTTCTGCTTCCTCCTCTGCACAATGGGGGTGGTGAGGATTACAGGAGAGAAGACATGCTTAGCCAAGTGATGGGTGCCTCGTAGATGCTTCGGAAATGCAGCCTCTTCTGTGGTTTAAGACGTGGCCAGTATTGAGGGAGAGATGGCTACACCAGCCCCAGGACCTGCCTGTGAGAAGGGAGGGGAGAGTGACGTGGAAGCCCTTGGCTCCGGTGGGAAAAGTTAGACAGGACCTTGAGGCATGAGTAGGAGTTCTACCCAGGGAGAGGTTTCTCCCGTGAGATTACAGGTACCAGCCCCTCCCAGGCACACTCAGGGTTGTGTTCACCCCATTCGCCAGAGGAAGGAGAGGCACAGTTGTCCGCCGCCGTGCAGTCGGGGCGGCACCAGCGAGGTGAGTGAGTCTGGGCCCCTGTGTTGTATGTGTGTCAGGGACAAAACCTAGACCAGGAGACGTGGACCTGGCCCCAGCTTGCTCTGCAGCCTCGGGCCGGTTTCTTCCCTGCTCTGGGAGGGTGGAGGGTGTGGGCATCTGCCCATCTCCACTCTGACCTTTTAGTTTTCCACGGCAGAGGAGTGATTTCTTTGGGGGAAAAGTTCGCCCTTCCCCCACCCCTGAGGGACCAGGAGAGGAGTTCTGGGGGATGGGAGGAGCTGCTGCCTCAAGGGGGGCCTCTCCAGACCCTGCCCGTGGGCCTGCCAGCCTGGGCTCCCCCAGTACCTCCTTCACCTTCGCGTCTACCGGCCCAGAGACCCTTGATGACTCAGCCCTGCAGCACCGCTGGGGACCTTGACCTTCCTGAATCCGCCCCTTCCCCTACAGAGCCTGCCCAGGGCTCCTGACCAGTGCCCCACTCAGGGCATCTGTGGGGCATCCATCTGTGGATGCAAGAGCCCTTGGCCCATCCTAGGGGTGCTGGAAGGCTGGATGGGGTGGGTGTGTCATCTGTAATTTCGTGCGCATTTAGGAACCTTACGGATGGGTAGTTTGCCTGAGTATTTCATTCCTTCATTCGTGAGTTCATTTGACACATTTACTGAGCACCTACTATGTGCTCTGGAAGTTCACAGCCATGAAAAAGGCAGACTCACTTGAGTGGGGCAGACAGGAAGTAAGGAAACCAATGCAAGTGTAACAGCTTTTCCAAAGTCCCACAGGAAAAGGGAGAGGCGGGCCGGGGGGCCGGGAGGCCGGGACCGTCTTTCTCTGTTTCCTCTGCTTTTCCATCAGCCTTGTAAACTGGGGTTATCCTGTGGGACCAATGCAGCCCGTTTTATCACATGCATTTGTTCTTAACTCAGATATGGAGCTGAAAAAGAGGAACTTTGCGACTTTCCCTCTGGGGCACTGATCCAGAAACCTGGGGTGGGCCAGGAATCAGCATTTTTATAGGTTTTCTTGTAGGAGATACAGATTCAAGAAGGCAGAGTCCTAGATTCTTATCAGCTGGGGCCCCAGCAATGCTGGCATCCAGGGCCCATCCCCAGGGGATCTAGTGGGTCAGGGCTGGCCTTGAAGCCTTTGTCCCCTCTCTGAGGTTTCCTAGAACAGATAGATGCCAGGCCGTGGAGTCACAGGGCTAACCTGTGTGCTTGTTTTTCAAGCTTCTGCTTGTATTTCCAGAAGGACCCCTCGGAACGCCCAGAGCAATGTATACCAGCCCTAAAGAGATAATGCTGATTTCACAGTGAAAATAGCTTGGTTCTTCTGATAGAAAAAAGTGATATGTGCTCCTTATTTAAGAAAAATTCAAAGAATTTGATAAATGACAAAGACAAAAGTGTAAATGCCCGCAGCCCCATCACGTGGAGATGAGTTTACTCTGCAGGTCTGTTTCCAGGCATCTGCACTGCAGGCTGATGAGGGCAGGTAGCAGTGGTTGGAGGGATGGGTGCAGCCTCCTCCCCTGCAGCGTTTTTTGCGAGGGGGAGGGAGACGTCCCCTCCAGCTTGCCTATGCCTCGTCTCCCCCCTGAGACATGGGGTCTGAGGCCCGCCTGGGGACCTCCTGCTAATGCTGGCTGCCTGGACAGCAGCCTGCACCTTCACCTCTGTAAAATGGGCTGATGGCCATTGGAGAGGCCGGACCAGTGCCCGGTGGGCCTTAGCTGCTATGGGAGATGCAGCCTCTCACCTCTGGGGCTCACATCGGCCAAATAGTGCTGCTTCTGTATCCATTCGATATCGCAAAGCTCCTGAGTCAGACTTTCATTGAACTGAAGGTCCTTGCTGGTGAAACGTGGTCTGAAAAACCACAGATCTTATTCGAGCCTCTTTTTACAGACAAGGTGTCTCAGAGGCCCAGAGAGGGTGAGCAGGAACCTGGAGTCACACAGCCAGTGTTCACCACCCAGGTGTCCAGGAACACGTCCCCTCCCCTACTCGGAGCAAGGCCTTCCAGATGCCGGAAGGTGCCAGGGTCCCTGCTGGGGACTCTCCACCCTGGTCCCCTCAGCCCAGAATACACGTGAAGCTTCTAAACGGATCATGATAAACAACTGACATTTATGGCCACGCCTGGATTCAGGCACTGCTCCGAGGCCTTCCTGTGAATTAGCTCCTTGAGTGAATTAATTTTTTAGTGACAGGCTAAGGAATTCCCTGCATTTAGTTTGGAGATGGCGTGTCCAGCCTTGGCAGCCACCCAGGCTGGATCCTCGGGGCTGGGCTCTGGCCACATCTCCGTCCCAGGAGGGACAGGCAGCGAACGTAGGGGACCCGAGAGGTGTCGGGCCCTCCCCACGCCCCAACCTTTCCGCCTGGGAGGCCAGGCCTCCGTCCTGGTCATACAATGCCCCCTTCTCACATTCAGACTGGCGGTCTAGACGCTCACGCTCCCTTTTGTTCTGGAGGGTCAGGGGTTGGGGAGAGGCCCCAGAGAGTGGGATTTGGGCCGAGGCAGGAAGAAATCTTCCCCGAAAGAAGAAAGGGGTGGGGGTGGGTGAAGAGACACCCATTTCAAAGGAGGCAGCCCATTGTCTCCCCTGCTCGGCCAGTGACCAGCCTCCCAGCAAAACATGCACCGATTTATAATGATGGGGGCAGCTCTCGGCAGAGACGCACCATGAAACCCGATGGAGCTACGCCCACTTGGACCTGTGCGCCTGAAGCTGCCCAGTGGACGCTGTCTAAATAAAGCCCTGTGGCCCATGCCAGGAGATCTGGGCCAGGCTGCCAGCCAGATCCCAAGGGCAGTGCTTGGCCCAGCCTGGGCCCAAGAAACCCCGTGGGAAGAGACACAGCCATACCACATCCCCCAGCCTCCAGCCGCCACCTGCTCGGGGTGCTCCCGATGTCTGGGTGCTTCGTCAAGGGTGGGGCCGACCAAAACATCACTAAGATGGGAGCCCAAAGCCACCTTGTCCTGTGGCCTTTGGTGACAGGAAGCTCGTTGCCTGGGAGCTGGCACTGGCTGAGGAGAGATGCAGAACCTCCAGTTTGAAGCTCAGGTTCTAGTCCTGGTTCTTGGCTAGCGAAGTCTGTAACCACTTAGAGCCTCGGTTGCCTCATCTGTGAAATGGGGACACACATGAGATTGTCCGCATTCCCTGCCTGGCACCAAGTGAGTGCCATCCCTCTTGCTGTTGGTGATTGTGACATTGTTGGAATGAGCCCCCTCCCCTGGGGAATTCAGAGGCAGGAGGCAGCCTGGGCAGAGGCCATCGCAGTTAGGAGGAGAAGTATTTTTGAGTGGAGGATGGCACTGGGAGGTAGCCTCAGCCGTGGAGGCCTGGGGCTGGGGTGGGGGCGACATGCCCAGGATGGGAGTCAGGCCAGTGGGGCTCGGCTCGGGCCAGGACTTGGTGCTGTGTGATGTCGCCAGTCGCTTGCCCTCTCTGAACGGCGTGTTCTCACCAGGAGTCCCCTCCCAGCTCTGCTGTGCTGGGGAGAAGCCCCCAGAATCAGGGTGCCACATGGCGCTCATCACCCACTCAGGCCACAGTACCTGTTGGCCCAGCCTTGGGGAAGGAGAAGCAGGATTTCATCTCAGGGATGAAGATTTCCTGCTGAAGCCAGAAAAAGTGTGCAGTGCCTTTGGGACCTTCAAAGCCACCATGGTGGCTGGAGCTGATGGGTGAAGGGGGTGCCGTTAGAGCGGGGAGGATGGGGTCTGATCTCGCCTGGTTCCAGGGGAGTTTGGGTACTGGGGAGCCCTGCAAGGGTTTAGAGCAGGGGAGGGGGGCGGGTGACAGGGTCCAGTGGACGCCCATCTCCAGCTGCAGAGTGGAGAACGGGCTTGAGGCAGCGGGGGCAGCGAGGGGCGGTCCTGCCGAGGTCCATGATACCAGGGATGACGGTCGGACCGGGTGTAAAGAGAGGGAGGATGGGCTCAAGTTTATGGTGAAGACAGAGGTTACAGAAGGACCTGGACCACTAGGCTGACCTCAAGGTGCTCAGAGCTGAGGGCAAGACAGAGGGACGCAGGACCCGGGATGGTCAGGGACAGAGGCTGTCCCTGAGCCTGGTGAGGAGAACTTGGTTTCCGCCCCTGGACACTTTTCCTCCACTGGTGGAGAGAGCTGCTCCAGCCTCTCAGGAGCCTTCTAGGAGGCCCTGGGGGTCTGAGATGAGTTTGGGAAAGCAGAACAGGGTGGAGAGAGGTAGGCAGAGTAGGAGCCCGTGTGGGCAAAGGTGTGGAGAGAGGCTGGACATCTCTGTGGGTGTTTGTGATGATCCTGGGGGCCCAGCCCATCAGTGGTCCTCCCAGCTGCCCTGGACCTGGTCCTGCAGGAGGTCTCCTAGTTCCTGCCCGTATTTTATCATTTCCTTTCAGGTCAAAGACTCCCCACGACTGTGTTTGGAAAAGAGTTGGCAGAAAACATTTCACTTACTTCCTGGGACACTGGGGACAGGAGGCTCCCAGAGGCCTGCACTGGGCTCGGGGAATGTGCCATCATTGATTAGTAATGTCTGCTGTGGTTGCCAGATGAGAGTGGAAGCAGGTGTGTGTAGGAGGGACTCACCAGTGCAGAAGTATCTGGGTTCTTTCTAGTCCTGGCTGGGTCACCTGGGCAAGTCGCATCCCCAGTGGCCCTGGCCTTGGGGTCCAGCTGTTAAATGGCCGTGCTGACCCAGCCGGCCTCTGCCATCCTTCCAGAGCTTCAGGCCTGTCCCAGGCACAAGAGACCATGGGCTCCCATTTCCCGTTGTCTCGGTTGAACCCCTTGACCAAAGAGAATACCGTTCTAAACCCCGGCGTCATATCCCCCGCGGCAGTGGATGTCTTGCAGAACCTCCACATCCGTGTGTCTGGGTGAAACCAGAGATTCTGCCTACAGACGGCGGAGCCTGTGGGCTGTTCACTGTGGGAGAAGCAGCCTCTGGAAAAGCAGTTCTTAAAAATGAGTCTGGAAACCAAAACCAAAAAAGGGAGGAAACACTCCATTCATTAGTCCTCTGACATATAGCCCACAATCAATCCCCCCTTTATTTGAGGGAATCGGGGTCCCTGTAAGGACCAGCGTGGGAGGCTGCTGAGGCGTTATGGCATCGGCACGCTGACCTCCCCAGTGGACAGTGTGGACAGCTTTCATTGGTGAGCCTCCCAGTCCTGGCGGTGTTTTGTTTACGGACCGTGTGCCTTGTGTCCTCACTTTCTCCTCCTCCCGGCGTGTGAAGGAGGCCGGTACCCACTTCACAGGTGAGGGCAGCGAGGCCCGCACCTGGGACTGGGCCTGCAGGATGCTGGGCCAGTGGCGGGGGCATTTAATCCTCACGACAGCCCTTCTGGGCAGGTGGCCAGGACCCCGCTGCACAGGTGGGGAAACAGGCTCAGAGAGGCAACCTGCTTTGGGCCGCGTAGCCTGAAAGCGGTGGAGCTGGGGTTTGCTCTGTGTCCGTCTGGCTCCTGGGTCTGGACTCCGCACGTTTGAGAGAGGGCACAGAAACCCAGCACCCTGGCAGAGAAGGCAGTGAGGGTGGATGGAAAGAATGACCCCGCGCTGGGCACCAGTGGGCACCAGTGGGCACCAGGCCTTCCTCTAGAAGTTGGCAAATCTGAATTGAAGAGACCGGAGACCCCATGTCGGGGACCCGCCCCGCCTGGGCGCCCCAGGTCCTGCACACGCCCTGGGCTGGAGCCCACGAGCTTGGGTGCGGTTTCTCCTCCCTCTGACCTGACCTGGCCGAGTAGAGGCACATCCTCTGGTTTTGGGGGCGCTTGGGGTACACCGAACGCGTCCAAAGGAGGCACCCCTGAGGCCGGCCCACCCCCGACACCGTCCCTGCCTGGGAAGGGAGGACGTTTTGCCTGTTTTGCCGCGACTCTACAACAGAGGCAAGGGCCGCTCCTGCAAAACGCACGGTTGGAGGTGACACCAAATTCCTCCTCCCCAAATTCCTCCTCCCCAAATTCCTCCTCCCCGTTTATTCTCGGTGTCTCCCCCCACCCAGAGGCAGGTGGAGACGAGTTCTCATCCCACCCACAGCCCCCGCCCATGCTTTTTAATGTAACCCTGCCCAGCCTGGGTGTTAGCAACATTTTAGCCGCCGGCTGCTTAGAACAGGAAGAGCGAGAATTCTGTGCCGGTGGGCCCCGTACCGTCCTCTTCTCCAGGCAACCTGGAGGGCGGCCCAATCAGAGGTGATGTGTTTTCTATTTCTCCGGGGCGGCCCAAGCCCCTCCCCGCCCCGTCCACCGGCAGACCCCCAAACAGACCATTAACTTAGCATTTTCATTGAAGTCCATCTGACAAATGGTTTCGACGGAGAAAGCAATACTGCGTCTTTAAATGGCGACTTTGTCAGCGCGTCTCTGGGCCGCCGTAAAAAGTCCTTTGTTATCTGTGTCTAGACAGCACGCCAGCGGGATATTTGGTCTGCGTGAGGGAGAGAGATCTGACAAGGTTGAATTCATTTACCGGCTTATTTAAAGCAGAATTTCCAAACACTTGCTCATAAACTGTTTTCGGCCCAGACTGCCCCGGCCTCCCCGGCACCCACGCTGGCTCTTCTTGTTTTTATAATTTTTCGCCGGTTTGGGCAGTGAGCGGGTTGCAGCCGGTGCCCTGGCGAGGGGAGGTGAGGGGTGACGGGAGCTTGCGGCTTTTTTCTTTCTTTAATTGTCCTCTTTATGACTGTCTAGACGCCCTGCAGATGTACGTTCGCAGGGAAATGGCTTTTCCCTCTGGTTACGGGACACTGAGTAGCAAGGTTGCAGAGCTCCCCGCCCCCCACCATCTGACTGCCCTCCCCCTGCCCAGAACCTTCTCCCGCCATCTTCCCTCCCTTAACTTAAGGCACTTCGCCTTCTGGCAGCGTCTTTGTGTTTATAACACATTTACTTGACTGTGCTAATTTTATACCGCCACCAAAAAAAAAGAGAGAAAGTGGCATCCAGGTTTTCTCCTCTCGGAAGGGTGGGCCGAGACCCCTCCCATCCCTTCCCCCAACTTTCCCCTCTTCTTATCACTCTTCGGCATTCCTTCCCCCGCCCCCGGGGCATAGACTAACAAAAGGAAACATACAGGCATAGACTAATAAAACGAAACACCAGAAGTTAGCTTTTTAAGGATGAAAATATCAGGGCAACTTGAATGGGGTCCTAGGTTTTAGTTATTCGAAATAGATGCATTCATTAATCTCCTTTACATAGCAACTAGGTGATTGTTGCCTCAGTGAACAGCCTGTGCGGCTGGAGGGTCCCCGGCCCCCAGACACCCATCGCCAGCCCTGCAGGACCTGAACCTGCAAACAGGCGTTGTCCTGCCAGGACGGGAGAGTGGGTGCTCTGGGCAGTTTCCCGACCCTGCAGTGCAAGTTGGGCTTGGAGGCGGGGCGCGGGGGTTGGTCCTTCTCAAACTCCCCTCCCCTTGGGGGCAGCCGCGAGGCCCTGGCGTTAGGAAGTCCGAGTTGCGTTGCAGTCCAGCTATACGTTAGGCTTCGGCCCGGAGGGAAGCAGACACCAGACCTCCCGTCTGGAGCCGGGGAATGTAGGACGGAGACAGGGCTGCGCTGCCTCCCTGCCTGCCTCCCCAGCCAAACGCCACAGCGTGCCCCCCAAAAAACTATCGTCATCGCTGTTGACCTGGCTGCAAAGCCATAAATTTCCACCCTCCGCCCCGCGGTCATCAATCGGCCCTCTGGGTTTTACATGGTAGGGGGCACAAAAGGTGGGGAGGGGGTGGAGGTGTCCGGCTGACCAGATGCCTCTTGGGATCCCTGAACTGCATCTCATTTCTGCCAGGCCAAGCAAATCCAGCATATCCATCTACTTCCTTGAGTGGTGGGGGGACTGGACATTTCATCCGCAGGAGATGGGAGATAAAGTACTCAAAACACTCCGGGCTTCTCGGCCCGATCCTTTCATTTCTTCCCCCAAACAGACAAAACCCACAGGCAGAGGGGCCTGTGACACTGCTACTCCCATTGTACCCCGGCACTGGTTTATTACCGGCTTTGTGCGGGCAGCTGAACGACGGGCGAAGGAGAACTGGAGTACTGGGGGCTTCCAAGCCTGTCCTGGTCATCACCTTAACCTGAAATTCTGTTAAGTCCAGATCTATCAGTTCTGATTTGTGACTGAATTGTAATATTTTGAGTTCCACAGTCATTGGGGTCTCTCCCCGCTCCCACATTACTATAACGTACGTCTTGAAGGAGAAAAGTCCAAAGTGAAGGTCAGGGACCTTTTTTAAAATGAAAAGAGAGAGCCCAGGACAGCATCGCCAGGTTTGTACTGCGTGCAGATGCACTGCTGACCGTGCTCCCTGCTCCAAGCTCCGGAGCAGGAATGGTCCTTAAGAAGGATGGGCTATTAAATATCCTCAGGCTGGCAGACGTGTCTGTGCTGTAATTGGGTCTGTCTTGGAGTAATTAAAGGAAAATGATTATATTAACCCAGTCACCAAGCCATCGTGGCACAGAGAAACGTGTGCCACCCGTATTGATGTTCACTCCAAAAATTGGCCTTTTTCAGCACATCAAAAATGCACTCTTGGCTTGAGTTTGGGGGGACTTTTTTTTTTTTTTGCATTTTTTTTTTATACTTGATCATATGTCTCCTGGTCTTCTTTTTCCTTTTAAAGAGCAGCGGGATCCCCATTCCCTCTAATACAAGCAGCTTCAGTTCACACAGGGAGATGTGAGCTTTGAAAGCCGAGCTTAAGGATGTGCGTGGCACAGATGCCCCAAGAGCCTGCAGCTTGAGAGATGAGATTGAAAAGAGTCTCGTGTCTCAGTCTCAGATCTGGGAGGCCTGGCCTTGTTTTTTTCTTCTTGGGGAAGCTGCAGTTTCAAGACGGCCTTGGTGTGCTGCCTTATTTAGGAGGCGATTTGCTGCTCATTTGTCAGGCAAAACAGATGTGGTAGGGAGACAACATCTATTTTCATAATTCGAAACAAATCTGGTGGCCGCCTTCCTTTTCAGTGGGGCCTGCTCATCCAGAGGGCCCAACTCCCCGGCAGCATTTAGCAGAAATATTTATAGCTCATCAATTGAACCTTTCTTCT
The DNA here is from genome assembly GCF_949752795.1 of Hyperoodon ampullatus. Lineage (NCBI taxonomy): Eukaryota > Metazoa > Chordata > Mammalia > Artiodactyla > Ziphiidae > Hyperoodon > Hyperoodon ampullatus. The sequence goes on along the minus strand of NC_136927.1, from coordinate 83,445,806 downwards.
TCCAGGAGAAGTTGGTTTCTGCTGGCGACTGGGAACACTGACTCTTGCAGGCAGTGGGTGCTTGGCAGGGATTTTTTTAATGGAGGATTGGGGGTGCCAGCCAGTCGGAGCAGCTGTGCTTCACCCCATCAGCGGGTCTTCTCAGAGCGGGCTGTTCGCTGAGGAGCCCTGCTTTCCTGTCACTGTTTGCACCTCTTTGTCAGGAGGGGCAGTTGGAGGCTGGTCTTGGGGGACCCCTCTGGGCAGGCAGCTGGCACCTCCGACACTCCAGGAAGACCCAGGACCTGGGCCTCTATCAGTGGGGAGTTCGTGCTTAGGTTTGCAGGGTAACTTGGGTATCATTTCCCCATTTTATGGATGAGAACACTGAGGCTCAGAGAGAAACAGCTTGCCCAAGATCATGTGATGCATTGATGGTGGCGCTGGTCTCCTGGCTCAGGGGCAGGGTACAGAAGTGACCCGGTTTGTTCAGATTCTGCTCAAGCATTCATTCCCAACTGCAGCCTTCCGGGTACCGTAACCCCCAGCTAAACATGACACGGTGTCTGCGTACCTGCAGTTCATGGAGGGAAAGAGGGTGGTCCCAGGGTTTGGGGAATTGGCTGTGTGTGTTCATCCATCAGATGGTCGAGCTCCTACTGTGCGCCACTGAGGCAGCTGGTGAGGGACAGTGGTGACCAAAACGGATCTGTGCCAGTCCTCGCGGAGCTCAGGCGCTCACGGGGGAGCAGACAGTAGTTTCAGGCGCTGGTAATGCCAGGGTCACGTGACTGTGCCTGGGGGCGTGTGCTGGGTGGGAGCTGAGAGGCCTCTCAGAGGGGCTGACACACATGCTGAGATTTGAGGGATGAGACCCAGCCAGCAATGGGAAGATGTGGGGGGGGGGGGCTTCCCTGGTGGCGCAGTGGTTGGGAGCCCGCCTGCCGATGCAGGGGACGCGGGTTCGTGCCCCGGTCCGGGAGGATCCCACATGCCGCGGAGCGGCTGGGCCCGTGAGCCATGGCCGCTGAGCCTGCGCGTCCGGAGCCTGTGCTCCGCAACGGGAGAGGCCACAGCAGTGAGAGACCCGCGTACCGAAAAAAAAAAAAATGGGGGGTCTGCTGGCCGTGGCACCTGGTGGAGGGAGAGATGGGGTTCAGTCCCCTCGCCTGAAAAACGAGCGTTGACCAAAAAGTGGGGAAGTTTCTGATTCACCTGGGAGAGCCACAAATGATGCATTTCTGCAGGATGGTAACCACTGGGGACACCTGGACGAAGGTGTAGGCAGACCTGTCTATAGTATGTGAATCTGTAGTTATCTCAGAATAAAAATTGTGTTCTAAAAAGCGGAAGATCTGGCAGGACCCCTTCCCTTCTCGTTGCTGGGACCACCCTGGTGCGGCGGGTCCCTTAGTATTCCTACCATTGTAGCCCAGGAAGAGAAAACGTGGATAGCTTCTCTCTCGTGCTCACCTGCAAACTGTCGGGTGGGGGCTCTGGGCAGCTTGCACACTGCCCCTTGTTGCCCTGGCAGAAAGGAGGCCCATGCAAGGGTCAGGGTGACTTCTGGGCCTCACACAGGCAGCTGGTTTGGAGGGCATGGTGGAACCCAGTGAGGCAGGCTTTCTCGTAACCACCAGAAGTGGAAACACACACATCGCTTGTCTGTCCTGCCGGCACCTGGGGCAGACATCATTAATCACTCACAGCACCCTTTGCTGTGGGCCTGGACACAGCCTTACCCCTGTCGGTGGTAGAACCTGGGGTGGATGAGTAGGGTCTCGAGGCCCAGGAGAACTGGTCGTGAAGGTGGCCATGCACAGGGCCATCTTCCCAGCCAGTCAGAGGGCCCCGCTTTGCATCTGGAGGCTACCCCCCAGGTCACCCGGGACATTGCAGCTGCCTGTAAAGACTGAGTGAAGACACTGTGTTTCTTTGAGGCCCCTAAGCTTATGGTCTTTGTGTTTGGGCAAAAGGGCTCTCAGATAGTGACTGCTGTTTGCACGAAACTCAGAAGCCAGAAGTTGTCATAGAACCCTGTTTTTCCTGCAGATTGACATCCCGTTCCAGAAATGCCCTTTATCACTGGTCTGGGCCCCGCCCATGGTTGGTTCCTTCTCATTCCTCCAGAGAAGGGCCTGTAAACAACGCAGGGGCTGCTTTCCCTCATTTTCACTCATTTACTCCTTTCACAAGCATTTTTGAAGCACCTACTGTGTGCCTGGGACAGGAGATGTATCTGTGATCAGGGAGCTGCTGCAGCTCCAACCTTCAGAAATTTACAATCCAAGTGTTCAGTGAACAAGTGCTTTTCCCTCATTTGTCTGCTTTCACATCAGAGGTTTAGACTGGGCTGTTGATCCTCTTTAAAACAGCCGTGTGTAACTTAAGTCCTTGCCGCTGTCTCCGTCCTGAGCCTAATGAGGACTCTCGTGTTGCCTGACTGCTGTTTAGGGAGCAGGTTTTATGTACCAGGCACCGTGCTTGACATATTACCTATCGTCCAGACTTTCTCAACCTCGGCACTAGTGGCACTGGAGCAGGATAATCCCTTTCTGTGGGCGCTGTCCTGTGTGTTGTAGGATGTTTAGCTGCATCCCTGGTCCCTTTACCCACTAGATGCTAGCAGGACCCCCTTCCAGGTGGGACGACCACAATGTCTGCAGGCATTACCAGGTGTCCCCCGGTGGACAAAACCGTCCCCAGGGAGAACCGCTACCTGTACCCTCAGGGCCTGCCCTTGAGGAGGCCGTGTGAGTGTGGGCAGGCTGGCAGTCCGTCTCCTCATCTGTCAGATTAGGCGCTGACAGGGCATCCTGTCGGTGGCTGGTTGGGAGCCTTGAACGATAGAATGCACTTAGAGCTTGTAGCACAGCCCAGCCAAGCCATCGTAACTGGTGTGTCTGATGGGCAGAAGTCATGCCTCCCGTTCACTCGTCCAACCAGGCTCCCTGGGGCTTTCGGTGACCGTGAGGCAGTCTCCACATGCCACCTGGAAAAGACAGGCAGGGTCATGGTGCGTTGTGCTGACCCCCACCAGGTAATGCCGGTGTGGGCGGCTGGTATCCAAGGGATTGGGAGGCTGGCGCCGGCCCCTCCGGCCTTGCCCAGGTAGCTCTGTGACTCTGAGCAAGTGTCTTGCCCTCTCTGGTCCATCCTTTTTGTTTCTGACCCATGTTGGGGGTTTCCACGCTGCTGCCTTCCCCAGAGGCCCAGCCTCTCGCAGGCTTGTATTCTGCCGAGCCTCGTTCCTGACCCCAGTCACTTCAGGGTTCTCTGAACCCCTCAAGGTCCCAGGTGTCCACCCCTTCCTCTCCTTTTCACCTTAATTAGTTTAAATATTAGGCTCCGGCATTTGCTTTTACATCCGGGACTTGAGTGTAAGAGTTTATGTGAACAAGTGGATCCTCCACTAAAGGAGTGAAAAGCCTGATAGAAATCGACTAATCCACAGCAGGGTGATTGTAAAACACACCAAATCCTGCAGGTCCCTGAACGCAGCACTGGAAGATGTCAACTCCGTCGTGGACGTGGGGGCCGTGTGCTGCGTTTAAGGAGCTTCCACGGCGATTCTGATGTGTGACCATGTTCGGAAAATCACGCTGGAAAGTGAATCGTTTCAAAACTCACACATTCTGTGCTGCTTCTGCTTGCACACACACACCCAGGCACCCCAGAGAGTCTCATGTACTTTGCGAGGCCCCAGAGCAGCTCACTCCACTTCATGCCCTCACTCCGTGGCCCAGAGGCATCAGTCTTCTTTCTTCCCCTGGAATGTGGCAGACGTTCCTGCCTCAGGGCATTTGCACTGGACATTCATTAAGCCAGGAGTGTTCTTCCCCCAGCTCGCCTCATCTCTCAGGTCTTGGCTTGAAGGCCACCTCCTCAGAGATGGGTCCCTGACTCCCCATCCAAGGAGCCCCACCTTCCTGGGCACTCCCTCATCACCCTCTCGTGCTGTCTTCCTAAACACCCTTAGCTGTTGGTGCTTATCTGCATATTTATAGCTCAGCTTTGGTCCCTCCCCAGTCGACTTGAGCCCCGTGGGAGCAGGCATTGCTTCTCCTGAGCTAGCACAGGGCTGGCCTGGACCCCCAGATGCGGAGGGACCAGCGCTCATCACAGGTCAATTCCGGTTCCGGTCAGGTTTCCTGAGAAGACAGGTGAGCAGTATTTGAGAGGACGCTCAGGTGTCTCCCAAGATGCCCGTGTTGTTTGAAGATCCCTGCGGCTCCTGACTCTTCTGTGCCCTAGATGGAGACTGGCAGCAGTTTGCAGTCACTTCGTCATCGGCGACATGTTGATACTTAACAATGATGCTTTACCTTGGGGATACCTGATGCTTTGACCTGTCGTATTGGGGTTATTGGGTTGTATTGGGGATGTGGTGATACTTTGGGGAAACCAAGCTGCTCTCTCTCCCTCTGGGACAGATGTAGGTGGTGCTTTGCTCTCTGCTGCGGGGTGGGGGAAGACAATGATTAGAGGTTACTTAAAATCTTCTTTCTTCACTTCTAAATTTTAAACGGCATGTTTAGAATTTAATCTTCAAACCTGGGAGCCAGACCTGCAAGTTGAGAGATGACAGCCGAGAGATGGTTTCGTTTGGCTGGCTGCAGCAGCCAGATGGCAGATGCTGTGAGCGGGAGACGGAGGGAGGCCGGGGCAGGGGGGCGGGGGGGCTTCTGTTTCGGCTCTTACCCTCCCCCCGAAGCAAGCCATCCTCCCAGCACCAGACCTGGGCCGTGCGTGCCCCAGGGATCGCTTGAAGCAGCTGGCATTGCCCTCTGCCAGGGTGATGTAGGGCCCCAAGAGACAGGGCCCCCCCATACGCCTCACTTTTCTTTTTAAACTTTTTATTTTGAGATAATCATAGATTCGCATGCAGTTGTAAGAAATGATACAGGGAGAGCTCTTATACACGTCCCCCGGCTTCCCCCAGTGCTAACGTCTTCTATGGCGATGGCCCAGTATCCCAGCCAGGAATCGGCATTCAGGACCATCCATTGACCTTGCTCCCATTTTCCCCATTCTCATGCACTCATTTGAGTGAGTGTGTTTGTGCACGTGCGTTTGTGTGTACCTGTGTGCATGCTTAGTTCTATGCAATTTTATCAGATGAACCACTGGCAACCAGTAGTCTGTTCATCTCTATAATTTTGTCATTTTGAGACTGTTAGATAAATGGAATCATACAGTATGTAACCTTTTGAGATGGGCTTTTTTTCCCTTGACATGACTCCGAAGAGCCACCCAGGTCATTTTGTGTATCAGCAGTTCATTCCTTTCCGTTGTTTCTGTGCCACGGAGGTACCCCAGTTCGTTTGACCACTCACCTGCCGAAGAGCATCTGGGCTGCTTCCAGTTTGGGGCTGTTACAAATAAAGCCCCTGTGAACATTCACGCACAGGTTTTTGTGTGAACGTAAGTTTTCGTTTCTCTGGGCTAAGAGCCCAGGAGCGTAATTGCTGGGTCGTATGGTAGTTGCATATTTCGTTTTGTGAAAGACCCTCCACTTTTCAGCAACACCCATCCATCCTCTGGCCTGTGGGGAGAGATGTGAGTCCCGGCAAGTGGACCTTGGACATGAATTCCTTCCTCCTTCAAATATTAATTGAAGGCAGTGTATGGTGCCAAGCATGGTGTTACCCTCCAGGGATTCAGTGAGGGCAGGGTAAACAAGGGCCTTTGCATGGAGCTTTCTTGCTGCTGAGGTGAAATCAGCAATAAACAGCCATCAAATCAATAAAGAAGATAGTTACTCTTACACGGTGCTATGCTACATGCCAGGCACTCTCCAGGTACATTACAGTCCTCAAGCAGGCCAGTGAGAGGGGGCTATCCTTTGCAACGCCCCTCACTGCAGATGCAGATAAAGAGCCACAGAGAGCCGTGGGACAGAGTGGATAATCCGGGCTCCTAACTGTGCACTATGTTGCCCCTCATGGCCAAGACAGGCCATCAGGAGATGCAGAGTGTGGTGGGAGGTGAGTGCATTGGGGATAGGATGACCGGGAGGCCTCCCTGAAGTGGGAACATGAAACATCCCAGGACAGAATTGCACATGCAAAGGTCCTGGGGTGAGAATAGGAAAAAGGCCAGCATGGCTGGAGTGTGGTGAGCACGGGAAGGAGACCAGAGGTTCAGAAATGAGGTTGAGTGGGCGTTGCGGGGCTTTAATCTGAGCGTGAGTCAGGGATTCAGTTGGTGTTTTTTAAAGATTGCTCTGGCTGCTGGGCACAGAGTAGACTGGGGAGGGGTGTCAGCGTGCAGTGGAGGAAGCAGGGAGATGAGAGAGAACCCATAGGCAAACCCTTTGCTCTTGAGGGAGGACCCCTAAGTCTCCTCCAGCCTCAGCCTGGGGAGACCCCCGCAGGCTCCCCGTGAGGGTGGTGGGCTCCCTGTGGAGCACAGTGTAGGGCGGAGTCTCCCCGTGGCTGGATCTGCATCTGATGCGCCGTGAGGGCAGGAAGAGGACCCCCGGCGGCCACCCCCTCGAGCCTCTGGACCTGGGCCTTGGGCTCCCCTGGGGGTCCGTCTCCTGGTGACTTTCCTGGTTTCTCTGTCCTTCCTGCCTTCTGCTCTCCTCCCTCTGTCCACGCTCGTTGTTGTCCCACAGCGTGAACTTGTCTGCTCAGCATCCGTCACTCCGGATCGCTGACGAGCATGTGCGGACGCTCTCGTGTCCCTCACACCTGGTCAGGTGGGGCTGCCTGCCTTTTAATCTAATGACGGCCACCATTTAGTATGCACTTGCTGTGTACCGGTTCGTGTTGGGAGGGCCTGGCTCTGAATTCCCGGGGCCTGGCGCAGGGCCTGGCACATAGTAGGTCCACATCTACTAGCTCAGTTCATCCTCCGCGATCCTGGGAGGTGATACTGTTACTGATCCATGCTTTACGATGGGGAAACAGAGCAAAGGGGGCCACGTAGCCACCCAAGGTCACACATACGGGAAGTGGTAGCTCCCGGACTCAAATCCAGAGCCGGGCCGCTTGTCTCCCACGGCTTTGCTATGTCCCCATCTCGGTCCCCATCGTGAGCTCTGCTTCCCTCAGAGAACAGCTGTTCGGAACCTTGGTCTTTCCATTGTTTGGGATTTTCTGCTGCTGGAAGATGTTCAAAAGGAAATGATACCGGAACCTTGGTCTTTCCATTGTTTGGGATTTTCTGCTGCTGGAAGATGTTCAAAAGGAAATGATACCAAGTGCTGGAATAGCCTCACCCGTGGGGTGGGGACCGGGAGAGGCAGCTGGCGTCTGGGAGGCTTGTAACTGCCCTCTGGGAATTTGCTTTGCTTGTCTCCTGAAAAGGAGAGAGGAAGGGACTCAGAAGAGTCGCAGGGAAAGACTGGACAGATTTAGACCCCAGACAGTCACACACACACACGTGCGCGTGCGTGAGACACCCAGAAAGACAAACAGCCCGAGAGAAGGCCATACGAAAGCAGACAGTCAACGATGCGAGACAGACACACAGACGCCCTCAGACAGACCCAGACTCGCAGGCCCTCGGAGAGAGGCGGAGACAGACGCTGGGGCTCCCACCTGCTGGGGGAAGGGGGGTCCTGCCGTGGTGACGTCACTTCCCCCACCCGAGCTCTTCCTGGCCGTGGGCCCTGCTCAGCCAGGGAATCCATGCAGTGGCCGACTGTCAGTGTGTCCAGCCTTGTTTCCTAGAGCCCCCGCCCCCGCCCCCTGAAACCTGTAAATAAACTCCTGGGCCAGGGCTCTTTCTCGGGACCCGAGGCCCACATCGAGGTGAGGCACCAGGCCAGCACGTTGGCACGCGTGTCACCTTGCAGCCCAGTCTGGCTCCTGACGGACTCGGCCTCTGCCGGCTGCCACTCCTTCTACGAGACAAGAGGAGGTGAGAGAGAGTGAGGGACCACTTCAGCCTGGGGCTGCCAGGAGGCAGCGGTGTGTGGTGTGGCTTTGTGTTGAGCTTCTTGTCGGGAGAAGGTGACGGTTAGGACACCAGTCCCCGCGTGGAAACCTGTGTGAGTGTGGGCATGTCCCTCCCTGAGCCTCAGATTCCCTGTCCCTGTAATAGGGGGACCATAAGACTAAGCCTGGAACTGCTGGGAAAGCTCCATGAGATGAAAACTCGGACCCAGGAAACACGGGGAGTGGGGGCCACACCTGTTGTATGCGTGTGTTGTTAGAACGGCCTTGGGAGAATCCAGACCATTGATTTCCTGTCCCAGAAATAAATCCACCCAGGTTCCTGAGGGCACAGGTTCGAATCCTTTCGCCACAGAGAGCAGGATTTATTTACCGCCCTGGATATCCTCAGCTCCCGGGGCCTGGCTCTGAATCCCCGGGGCCTGGCGCAGGGCCTGGCACATAGTAGGTGCACAGTGAACGTGCGCCCTGGAATGAACGAGTGGGACTGAAGAGTCCCTGGGGTTGGATGTAGATGACAGAAGAGAACGTCCCTCCTGGAAAATAAAATCCCACGCGCCCTGGGGGATTGTGGGCAGGCTGCTGGCTGTGCTTCTGTCCCCGTGGGTGCACTTGTGTCTCCATAGGCCCGTCCCCACCTCCCCACCCAGGGCAGGTTCCCTGCCTCCACGGCTTGTAGTTGGTTTCCCTACATCAGCTCCTACTATTCAAGGTGCCAGTAAATTGGGTTCTGGTGAGGGCTTCCTTCCTTGCTGGTAGACGGGCCACCTTCTTGCTGTGTCCTCACATGGCCTTTCCTTGGTGTGTGTGTGCGGAGAGAGAAGGTGAGCTCTCTGGTGTCTCTTTTTTTTTGGCCACACTGCACGGCTTGCAGGATCCTAGTTCCCTGGCCAGGGATTGACCCCAGGCCCCAGCAGTGAAAGCTCCGAGTCCTAACCCCTGGACCACCAGGGAATCCCCACTGGTGTGTCTTATAAGAACACTAATCCTATAGGACCAGGGCCCCACCCGTATGGTACCATTTATCCTTAATTGCTTTTTCGGAGGCCCCATCCCCAAATATAGCCACACTTGGGGGGTTAGGACTTTAACATAGTATTTTTGGGGAACACACATTCAGTCCGTAACACAAGGTACCCTTCTGCTCCAAGCAGAGGATTTGGGAAGGCAGGTGAGAACGGCCACTCCTTGTAAGTTGATCTATTAGCACCAGCCCCCATAGTAGCTATCACTTTAGGGTTTGCTATGAGCCTGGTACATCCAGGTCTACACCGCAAGCCCCTGCACTGCTCTGGAGGTTCCAGTCTCCTTGCTTTTTGGCTATGTATTGACCAATACAAGTTTCTTTGCTGCCTGAGCACCGTGGTGGGCCAGACACCAGTGAGAGACCAGAAAAGGGGATTCCCTCTTCCTTGGAGCTGGGAATCCCACAGGGCAATGGCCTGGGCCTGGCACCATAATAGGATGTAAAAGTTGCTCTGGGACAGCCACAGGTGGGCTTTGAGGGTTGAAGAGGAGTGCGCCCCCCACCACCACCAAAGACTGGGCAGAAAGGCTCCTGCTTGCCAGTCTTATGCTGGCTGTGAGGAAGCTGCAGGACAAGGAGACAGCATCCTGGTGGTGTGGACAGACTGCCAGTGGCCATAAGACACAGACCAAGGGAAGCCTAAGTCATGACATACATTTTCTTGGAAGTCATAGCGGATGTCCTGGTTGCTATTTATAAAATTAACCACCAGTGATATGGGAGAGCTTAAAACTGCCAGAGAAAACCAGAGAAGGAAGGGACCGCGGGGGCTGGGGTAGTTGGAACTGGGCTCAGAAGCCGGATTAGGAGGAGGAGAGGGGGCATCCCAGGAAGGTGGACCACCCTGGGCAAAGGCCCAGCAGAAGGGAAGCGGAGATTCTGCTCATAGGGCAGCAGGGATGCTGTTGGCTGAGAGGATCTTGTAGGCAATCAGGAGGCAATTAGCAATGTAAGTAGGAGAGCGGAGCAAGTAGCCCTCGTGAATGACAACTGATGTTTACGGGCCACTTGACACGCTCCGGGCACTGGATACAGATTCAGCCACCCCATTCACCTGCATGGCTTAGGCTGGATGCTGCTGGTGCCCTGCTTCTCTAGATGAGGAAACTGAGGCGCAGAAGATGAAATTACGTCCTCAGGTCACGTGTTTGGCCATAGGTAGAGCTGGGGTTTGGATCTAGGCAGGCCAGCTCCAGGGCTCCTGCTGATGCCACTCTAGGTGTCTGCGGAATCAAACTCAGTTCCTGGGAGCCCGAGGGTACAGGGGAGCCTGTCCTGCTCTTATCGCTTCTCCAGCCTCTCCTGACGTCTGACCTTGGCCATCACCGCATCTCCTGCCGCTGCCCTGGTGGAGACCCAGAATGGCTGGGCCCTTCACGGTCCTAAAGGAAGGGGCACCCACGGCCAGCACTGAGCTCCCTCCTGACGGAGCGGACCTCGCCGACCCTGAAGCCTCCAGCACGGGGTCGGGTTGATGGAGGAGCTATTGAGAAGCGGCTCAATACCGGCCGCATTGTAGGCTGATTCAGAGCTGAACTCTTTGTCCGAGAGGCTTGGAAACGGAGCCGCATTCACTTCCCCTCTCCTGGCGCTGCCCTCCAAGCCCCTAGGAGCTCATGTTGGGAAACACCAGGCCCTTGAAAATTGGTAATTGAGAGAAACATCTGCTGGTTTCCAAGGAGCACACGGTGACTCCTGAGTGGTGAGGGCAAGCGTGCGTCGCGTTGTCACCGCATGCTGAAACTCTCTCACACACACACACACACACACACACACACACGGGCACACACGGGCACACACGCGCCTGAGTCTCTTTCGTATGTTAATTAAGATTGATTAAATTAAATGCTTGTTATAAAGATACAAGCAATATAGGCATACAAAAAGTAAAAAGGATAGACTCCCTCTTTCAGAAGTAGCCATCGCGAACAATTTGATTTTTATCCTCATTTTTGCTATAAAAATGGGTCCATGTTATATATACTGTTCCAGCTTCATTATTTCTGCTCAGCAGTAATTGCAAACAGCCAGCCACCATCTGACCTATAGATCAGCCGTTCTCAGCCAGGGGTGATTCTGCCCCCCCCAGGGGACATTGGGCTATGTCTGCAGACGTTTTGGTTGTCACAACTTGGCAGTGATGGTGCTACTGGTATCTAGTGGGTAGAGGCCACGGATGTGGCTAAATATCCTACAATGCACAGACCACACCACAGAGAATTATCCAGCTCAAAACGTCAGTAGTATCAAGGTTGGGAAACCCCACTATAGATTTATGTATCTTTCTAGTGGCCCCATTGTATTCGATAGTGATATATATATATATTTATATATTTATACACACACCAGTGTTTGTCTAGTGGGATTGGATGGTCTCTGGTTGTTCACGTTTACCAAAAACCCTGCAGAGGTGTCCTTATACGTATATGCTCTCAGGTCCTTCTGCGCATTTTTCTGTTGGATACCATCCTGGAAGTTAAGATTGCTGGGCGGAAAGGTAGTATGCATTTCAGATTTTGGTAGGCACTGCCATGGTGCCCTCCGAAGTGATTATGGCCATTGACACTGCCACCATGGACAGCTCACTCACCCACGCCTCCTCCCCTCAATTAGCAAAACGCATTTCATTTATTTCAAATAACTTTCCACTGCACCTCCTTGTCCATTGACAGAAACGGCTCTCTCTCCGCAGCTTCACTCCATCCTGCCGATAACTCGCGAACGGTGATTGCTATTTTGCTGACAGTGAGTGTTTAAAGACGTTCGATATCAGTGACAATAGAAAAAAGCAAGTCCCATTAGTTCTTTCCATTTGGATAATAGCAAGAAAGGTAAAAGGCACTGCTTTGTCTCTTCTTATTGAAGGAGCATTTAATCACGAGGTTCTAAAGTGATTATACAGGCCTTCTGCTCTCCCTGGAGTTGATTTCACCACCCCGTTCCCACATGTACTTTGAGACCCGGGGCTCACCCATCGCCCAGCTGCAGCCCCTTCCCAGGCCACCTCCCAAAAGGTGACTTTGGGATGTGTGGGGTGAAGCCCCAGAAATGAGTGAGGCTCCGCACGCTTCTGCCACTCGGGTACAAGAAGGCAGTTCGCCTGTAACCAGGACAAGGTGTCTTACTAGTTAAAAGGAGACGCACACATAAGCAGGATATGTGGGGCTAATGATTTACCATCAACACCCTTTAAACCTGGCCCTGTATTTATTGTCTAATTAATGAACCTTGACTGTAGGGTCCCCTGGGCTTCCGGATGCTTCCACCGCCACTGGGAGTGACTAGAGTGGACCTTCTCTGTTAGGCTGCAGCTGTGAGGGGCTGTAGAGCTGCATCCGGTTCTCCCATCCTGTGATGCTCTAGACTAGAGGAGATGAGTGTAAGAGTTGAGAGACTGATGCCCACATGCTTGGGAGCTCGGGGGGCGGGGCGTGGGGGGGAAGCCCAGCAGGGAGGTGCGTGTGTGTGTGTGTGTGTGTGTGTGTGTGCGCGCGTGCGTGTTCATGCATGCACGTGTGCACAGGTGCAATCCAGGTGGGGAGAGGGAAGTGGGGGAAAGGGTCAGCTGGGCGGGGAAAGGCTGGAAGTGGTCGGGCAGAGGGTGTGGCTCAGGTGGGAGCGTGGACCATCCCCTGTCGTCCCATTCGCTCTACAACACCACACACTTTCATCCCTGGAGAGGCCGTCAGTCCAGCCAGTGTTGGGGAGAGACAGGGAGCCACAGTCTCACAGGGCAAGCTGCGCATTCATCCACGTGCATCTCCCCTCTCCAGGTGAGGGGAGGCCAGGCCCGGGGACTAGATGACCACCTGGCACCTGGGTATCACCTTGGGCTCCTCAGCCGGGGCCACCTGGAGGGGCCATCAGGCCCTTCCCTGCCCCACCAAGGGCAATCTCAGTGCAGCACCTACTCTCCCAGTAACAGTCAGAGGCTACCCGATGCCTGGGCTCCACGGCCCTCAATCCCAGGCTGAGAGGCTTGACCCAGACCTGCTGCCAGACCCAGGATGACAGCACCTCTGCCAGGAGACACCTGGGAAGCCCCATTACGGGGAGCGGCTGCCTGTTTGGATACTGACAGATGCTTCTTACATCTTTGTTTTTCTCTTTTATTATGAATGTAATTACACATGCTCAACAGTGCTGAGTATGCAGGAGTGTGTGTTACAAGGAAGGGGCCGTCCCCTCTCGGGCACCCACCAGGGTAACCACACCTGTCCCCTGGTCTGTGTAGACGCATGTAATCACGGGCATGTGTATTTATCGCAAGATTCGCTTTTGTTTTAAAATACACGTTTGTGCTTTTCTAAACAAAGATGGGCTCGTCCTATCTGGTGGCTTCTCCTCTTTCTCGTGGGGCATCTTTTCGTGTCAGTGCCCACAGATCTGCTGGCCGTGCCTTCCTGGTTGCGTCGACCCCTTGGAGGGACGTTTAAGTGATTCCCAGTGATTCTCCCTTCTCGTGCAAACCTGCAGTGGGCCTTCCTGACCCTCCTCTGTTTACCTGAGAGCACTGCGATCCTTTATTCCACACATTTATTGTGCGTCTGCTCTGGGAAAGGTGCTGGGGACACAGAATGCTCACAGGGTCACTGGACACTGGCATTCGAGGAGGGAGAGGCAGGAAATAAGCGGTTAGACAGGCCACATGTGGCCTCTGATTAGAGCTGCAGAGAAGAGTGAAGCCGGCACGGGACACGGGGTCCTGGGGACTGGGGCAGGCACTGGTTCAGACAGGATGCTCAGGGGTGCTTCCTGAGGAAGTGACATTGGAACAGGGACCAGAAGGCAAGGAGGGAGCAAGCACATGGATGTGGGGAAAGATCATTCCAGGCAGAGGGAGAGGCACATGCAAAGGCCCTCAGGTGGGCTGTGTTGGGACCTTTTACAGAACACAGAACAGAACTCTTATTAGAGCAGAGACAGCGAAAGGGAGAGAGTCCCAGGAGAAATGCACTGGAGATAAATACCCAGGAAGTGATTTGCTTGCTCAAAGGTTCTCTCTTGGAAGTTCTGAGAGATTGTTATTTTGCTCTGCGGAGATGCCCCCAGCTTGCACCGCCCATCAGCTACCGCACTGGCAGAGGGGCCCGCTTTGATGGGCCTTCTCCAGCTACTGTGGATTCCACAGCTCAGGTCTGCTAGGGGCAGGGGATAGGTGTGGCCCAGGGCCTGGAGTTCTTGGTTCCCCGTAATGAGGCTTCCCAGGTGGTCTTCCTGCAGAGGTGCTGTCATCCTGAGTCTGTGGCTCCAATTAACTCATGTAGTTCTCACCACAGCCACGTGAAGTGGGGACTGGGTGATCCCTCTCCCCCCCGCCGCCACCAGATGAGGACACTAGTGATATACTGAAGGTCACAGTGTAAGTGGTAAAGTTGGGATGCGGACCCAGGAATCTTGGGGGCAGACCTCGTGTTCTGAGTCTGTACCCTAAATTCTTCCATGAGCAGCAATGCGGGGAGCCCCAGGCCCCTGTGCAAGGCCGGGTCCCCCCGCCCCAGCCAGCCTAGAACTTGTTTGCCCCTAACCCGCAACACCAGACAACAGCAGATAGTATCTCACGGTTATGTGTTCCGGTATCGGGTGCCCAGAGCCCGGCCGTGTGCTTGGCCCAGAGTAGGTGCTGGGTAAGCGGTGTGGTCTGTCTTTAAAAAAGAGAAAACTGGCCTAGATTTGCTGCCCACCTGCCAAACCTTAAGAGAAAGATCCATTTTTTACTTACAGATGGTCTTACCCTAAGACATAAAGGTGCGTCAGGGGTGTTTGAAACGGCACCAGGAGCGATCAGAAAGTTATTCCTTTGACGTCTGGTTCAATTTTATTTGAAATTCCAGCGGGGGAAGGAGCTGGGTTCTTATTCAAATGCAGTGGTGGAGAAGGGGCCGCACATGATGTGGCAGGAACCCCAGGCAGGCTAGGGCTCCTCTGAATGACAATGAGCCCTGCCCCGGCCCGTCGCATCCAGGCAGGCCTAACGAGATTAGATTTTCATAAATTTCAGACAGTGCCAATTCCTAATTCCTCGGCGTACGGCCGGGAGGCCAGACAGGGCTGCCTGCACGGGCTGCTTGTTAACCAGGAAGCACGCTGGCTGCCCCGCCGCCCGGAGCAGACGTGATGGGGGCAGGCGGCGGGGGAGGGGGGAGAGCCGTCTGGTCTGGAGACCTCCCGTGGGCTGGCAGGAGTTGGGTGGACTCTGGCCCAGCTCTCCAGCCAAGGGAGGAGAAAAGAGCTCCAGCACCGGGCTGCCGCCCCGATTATTAACTGGGAACCCAGTGACAGTCGTGCCCACATCACATGGTGAATTCTCCACCAGCCCCACTTACAGCTGGGAAGTGGCCGGACAGGGGTTTGAACCAAGGCTCCTGCGTTTGGTTCACGTTGTGGCTCCATCACCAAGAACAGGGGACCGTCAGCTTGGATGCAAAAGAACTGCATCTTTACCTTAACCAGCCCGAACAGGACCGCGGACACCAAACCACAGGGCATCAGCAGCACCTGCGATGTGGTCGCCAGTGGAAACCACAGGCTGCCTATCGCATCGAAACCTGCCGGGTTATATTTAATGTGATAGTATCCCCGGGTCACACGTGTGATCCTGTATATTCTTCCTATGTCACAAGTCTGGTTGAGAGTTTGAGGACTATTTTGATACAGTTGGCTTCCTTTCAAAGCCTGACTTGAATTTTTATTCAGTTTAATTTTATTTTAAAAATCTCATTCTAAGAGCGCGTCCTGGCTCCCCCAGGTGCCGGAGGAGGAAGCCTCGGAGTCAGGACTGTTCTCTGACTCTTGGTCTGACCGACGATGCTGCCCCTTGGGGGTTTGTGGGAAGGAAGAGGGAAGGGCCTGTCCTGGGCGGGTGCTTGGCGCTCAGGTAGCAGCAGAGGAGAACGCAGCTGTATCTTTATGCAGTTTCGTGGGAGGTGCCCAGAGCCGCCCTGAGTGCCTGGCACGAGGTCCTTCTAACCATCCTGTGACTTTCCTCCATGCTGGTGGGGAGGTGGTTACTGCTGGCCATGATACTGGCTTCGAGGACACGTGACAAGTGATGCTCCAGCAGTCCTGATCCGGCCTGGCGACCAGGCCCACTCCACACAAGTGCCTGGCTTGAACCCACACTGTTCCCGACATTCTGGGGCCATGGCACTCAGGACCGCTGGGTGTGGGGCATCAGCCTAACCTGGCCCTGAAAGTATGGGCTTGGGGGCCTGGGCTCTCTTGGGCTGTGTGGCCTCTGACCAGTCACCTCCCCTCCCCCAGCCTCAGTTTCCCCATCTGTAAAGTTGACGGCGGGGGTCATGTTAGTATCTACTTCACAGAACGCTGGTGAGGGTTCAGTAAGATGATGCCCATAGGTATTCGGGCTGTGCCTGGCCTTGAGGGGGCTCTCGGCGATGCTGCCTCTCTCACTAGTGTCACAGGGGCTGGGAGAGGATCAGAGATGCCCATGCACATGTCTCGACGTGACTGCGTCTGTCTCTGGAGGAGAAGACAAAAGGAGGGTCAGGCCGCTCCAATGAGGCAGACGAACCTGTTAATTTGAAATTATTCACGAGGAAAGAAGACACTCAAATTAGAATGACCTTACTTTGCACGTGGAAGATGGGCTTGGCCACCCCCAAGAGCCTGCCGCATCCATCACCCACCCCAAGGGGGAGGTTATGAAGAAAAATGGCAGGACCTCTCCCCCACCCCCACCCCCCAACAGCGCGCGGACTTGATGCCCAGAACAGAATGAGGGAAATGTGATGTTTCCTCCCCAAAGGCTCCTGTCCTCGGCGCAGGTCCTTGGAGCAGAGACCGGTGCCCAGAAGTCCAGCCGCCACCCTGGGTGATCTTTCTGGACTGACCCTGGGGCAGAGGCCCGTGAGGCGTGCTCAGCGTTTCCAGGGCATCGGCCTGGGTGAGGGGTGCCTGTTGTCCCCAAAGGCATGTTGGGAATTGTGACAGGATCACATGCTGTTTTCTGCCCCGTCCTGAGCTCTTGACATCTATTATTTCATCCCCCCGGGACTCACAGGGGTGCATATGCCCAGGGTCACACAGCTAGTAGCTGGCAGATGCAGGAAGACAGGACTGGGCATCCTCAGAGGTATTCCCAGTGTGGGAAGGGGAAACTAACAGGTGCTTTGGGAACGCTGGGAGAATTTAGCAGAGTCTCCCCTTCTTGCTCCCTGAGGGACCGGCCCTGCCCTTTGATCTAGAGCAATTTCTCCCTATGCCTCGGTTTGCCCATCTGCAAAATGGCAGTGGTGATGGCTGGCACCTCACAGACTTGGGGGAGGCGGGCTCCAAGCAGGGCCGTGCGTGTGTCGTACACATTAGCATCCTGACTGTCGTCCCAGTGAGTAGTCGCCACGGCAACGGGGAGCTTGGGCTGTGGACCAGCCCGCCATCTCCTCTTGCTCTAGTCTCCCTTTGTCTGTGACCAGGCTTTGCTGTGAGTCCCATGGTCACAGGAGACTTGAGCTGAGTGGGGGGCAGTGGTTGGACCCACGCTTTCCACCACTGTGCTGGGCACTTGGCCGCATGTCCAGCAGGATCGGTGTGGCTCCACATCTTGGGGGCTCCTCTCTTGGCTGGAACTCCCGAAGCTGCCCATCCTGCAGGCTTTGGCCTGCTCGGTACTTTCAGAACTCTAGAATGTGTTGCCGGTGTTAAGGCCCAGGCAGTTCTGGGGAGATGGGGAGGTGTGACCGCACTGGGCCAGCCTGCCTGGGGGCTGTCCTGTTTGGTCCGCTGGGCTTTCAACTAGCAGTGCCTGTCTAGAGTGCCCTGTGGACCTGGTGAGGAGGAGCTCCTGCTCGATTAGTGATGCCTGCTGTGGGAGCAGGATGGAGGAGTCGGGTACGAATGCTGAAACCCAGGCTGCCCACAGGGGCCAGGCAGATGCTGTCAAGCAGAATGGGGGCCCAGGTGGAGCTTGGGGCCAAGTAGACAGTACAGCCTGTGTAGTGAGGGTGGCTGCCTGCAGCTCCGTTCCTTTGAGTGGGGGCAGGGGACTGTGCATGCGAGTGCCCTCAGGTCCCCAGTTTGCCACCGTTCCCAGCAGGTCCTTTCCAATGCACTTCCCGGAGAGGTGGATTCCTGTCACCCGAGGCAGTGTCTCCCGGAAGGAGCACCCTGAGGGTGAAAGTTCACTGTGGTGCTGTGGGCGGGACCAGAGTCCCCTCACCTCATGGCCAAGGTCAAAACACCCAGCCCAGGGTGTTCTCTGCCTCATGGGTTGGGGTGAATCACCTGCCAACCGGGGGGGGCCTCTCCTGCACCCCTCATTCCCCCCCCCAAGTCCGTGTCTGCACGGCCCGGAATACCCAGCTCGGTCCTGCTCGACCCTCTCTATTCAGGTTTACGGGTTCGGGCCGTCCTTGTTTTGCCGTGGCTGGAGTGCTGCAGAGCCCCCCACTATCCGTGGTCACCTTGAGGGAGTGCTCCCTGCGTGCCGGGCATGTCACCCTCGCACCACCTCCTCCTCCACACAGGGAAGTTGGGATGGGTTCAGCGAGTCAGGGTCCCAGAGCCAGCCTGGGGGTCCCCTTGGGGACCTGCCGAGGGGTCTTGGGAGCCTGCAGGAGTCTCCCTCCTCCTCTGGCCAAGACCCCAGGCCTTTGGCTTCCAGAATAGAGCCTAGAAATGATGCGTGGTTTCTCTTTTTCTGAGCGTTTTCCCCTCTCTTCTCCCAGGTGGATGTGCACAAGGCTGTGTCCCAGGGACCAGGGGGGTCACATTGGCGCTTTCAGCACCCTTGGCTCCTTCCTGGGGGTGACGCTTCACTCTGGGCCCCGACCCCCAGAAATCAGGTCCTCCTGCCCTTTTGGGGTCGGGAGAGCTGTGAGGTTTGTTCACACCTGCTCAGCCTGCTGGGGCCTCATCCATGGCTCTCTTTCAGGCCCTACCAGCCCTGTTGCCTCTGCTGCTGGGCAACACCGGGAGGAGGGCAGAGGTCTGGCCAGGGCCCTGCAGGCCGCCGGGGCCGGGGACAGAGACAGAGGCAACGCACACCTCCTTTCCTGCAGGCCCGGGCGGGCAGGGCGCCTGGAGATGGCAGGGGGAGGGGCAGAGAGGTGCCCCCCCAGGTCCCCGGCAGGGTGAAGAGTGCACGGCCTGGGGGGAGCGGGTGCAGGCCTCTCTGAGGGGGGCCGTGGGTGTTGCACAAAGCCAGCCTCTGTGTCTCCTGAATGGGCAGCTTTATCCCGGGCCCTAGCGGACGGGCCCTGGACCAGCCCGTCTGGGGAGGCGAGAGGTGTGGCCGCAGTGATCAGGGCTGATGCCAGAGACCTGGCCTTTGCCCAACCCAGGCCCTGCCGTCCTCCTGGCGGGAAAGCGAAGGAGCCCCTCAGAGGGTTTGAGGCTTGTCCGATTCCCCGCTAGGTGGGGCACGGCCTTCTGGGGCCCGGGAAGGTCTCACCAAAGTCCCTGGCTACTGCCTCCTCCTTCCTGGGCCCCCCAAGGCGAGGGAGGGATGCAGCTCCACACGGGCCGGAGCCAGGGCCCAGGCTCCAGATCGAATTCCCGGGTGCAGAGGCGGCCGTCCAGTGGGTGGTCGAGCGGGGGCAGCCACCAGCGCTGGGCCCTGGGGCTACACGAGTCTGTCACTAGGCCTGAACCTGAGTCCCCCCACCTGCAAGACGGGATGATACAAAGTACCCGTGTGTACGCTCAGCCCCGAACAGAGGTCCTCAGCCCCGGCACACTCTTTGTCGCGGGGTTCCCTGTGCCCTGTAGGATATTAAGCAGCACCCTGGCCCCGCCCTCTCGGTTCCAGGAGCGCCCCCATTTGTAACAAGCCACTAGTGTCCCCAGACATTGCCACGTGTCCCCTGGGGGTTAGACTAACCCGACTCACTGATGGCCTCAGGCAGACATTGGCACAGCTGGGCAAAGGCTTGACGTGGTGGAGGAAGGTGGGCGTCCTGCAGAGCCCAGGGGGAGAGTAGGGGTGGCCGGGGCGTCGGAGAGGACGTGCGGGCGGGCTGCATGTGGAGGAGCTTCCGCGGCTGTACCAGCACGGACGCCCACCGGGATGCACCGATCTCCCGCGGGACACCGAGGCTGGGGGCAGGAGGGCTGGCCCTCGCCGGGTTTGGCAGGGCCCCGCTTGAGCGACCCACGAGCGACACGGCCCGCCGCGCTCCGCCCGCCTTCCAGTCCCCACCTGCGGCCCGCCCCCGCTCCCCAGCTTCCTTGCGTCTCTCCGGGGCGAAGAAGAGCTGAGTCAGTGGCCCTGAGCTTGAACCTGTGGCCCCGGGGAGCCCTCCGCTAATTGCTTGTTAGCGGGGGAGGGGGGGCCTTCCGGGTCGTCCGTGGGCGGCCTCAGGCGGGGGGAGGCCGGCTGCGCCCCCTCTGCCGCCCTGTCCCTGCCCAGGGCCCCGGCATCTCGCCCGCCGCTGCTGGGGACTCTGCTGGCACCGGGCACGGCCAGCTGCCGCGCCGCCCGACACGGACCCGCTCGAGTCAGCAGAAACCACCCGACTCCGGCAGGATCAAAATAACCTCCTTCCTTTTCCAGCACTTGAGGGTTTTTCCGCCTTCTGGGGGAAAAACAAAACAAACCCGAAAAAAAGAAATGAGAGCTGCAGTGTTTGCAGCCGCCCGGAATGTGGTTTTTCTGAGGCCTCTTCCCGGCGGTGGCCGGCACACACTCTGTCCCGTGGAGGGTGGTGTGTCTTCGTGCGTCTCGTGTGTGTGATAGATGTGTCTGTACGTGGGTGTGTTATCTGTGTTCGTTTGTGTTGGGGTGTGTGTGGGTGTGTAGGGGTGCTGGGGGTTTTGTGTATCAGGTGTGCATGTGTCGGGGGGTGTGTGGATGCTCAGATGCCCTGAGCCTCCGCCTGCACCGGGGCCCCGAGGTCTCACGTGTCCCCTTGGTCTCACGTGTCCCCTTGGTCTCACGTGTCCCCTTGGTCTTGCAGCGGAGCTGGAGTTCGTTGAGATCACCATCATCGTGGTGGTGGTGATGGTGATGGTGGTGGTGATCACGTGTCTGCTGAGCCATTACAAACTGTCCGCTCGCTCCTTCATTGGCCGGCACAGCCAGGGCAGGAGGAGGGAAGACGCCCTGTCCTCGGTGAGTGTCTGCCCTCCCTGAGCTTCCGGGGGGCCCGCGGACGCCCCTGATCAAGTGCCCACAGTGTCAGGGTCGGGTGCTCACAGGAACGGACGGCAGGGAGACAGTCTGGGGGGAGGGGGAGGGGGAGGGCTTCTAGGTATAGGCAGTGACCCAGATGGAAGGGCGCCCGTGGACCAGTCCATGCGGTGGGGCTTTGGTCCCCAGATCCATCCATCCATCCATCCATTGGACAGACATCTACTGAGCACCCTCTGTGTGTCTAGAACCCTCCCAGGCATTGGGGGGTAGATAGCTTCGAGCAGGTTGCAGGGGGTTGCTGCCTGATGGGCTGGATGTAGACAGACAGGAGTGCCGGTTGCTCCAAAGGAAGCTGAAAGGAATCACCGGGAATCCCGGAGTGGCTGGTTAACCCAGGACAGTCGAGGTGAGCCCCTGAGGCCGAGCTCTGAAGGGAGAAACAAGGGTGGGGTGCAGAGGGGGTGAGTGCGGAAGGGTGAGAACGACAGAGGCGGCACGGTCCTTGCTGTCCCTACAGAACTGCAGTTTGATGTGTTACTAGAATTGTGTGCCCTGTTGGCCGTTCTGGAAACCCAGGCATCTCCCCACAAAGCTCCACAAACTGGGGCGGATGGAGCAGCTCCCAGCGGTTTGGGACCTCGCCCTCCTCCGGACCTGAGCACCCACGTTCCCCTCATTCACCTGCACCTTCGGTGCCGCCCCTGCCTGCCGCTCCGTGTTCCTCAGCAGATGGACCAGGGGCGGTGCAGAGTCCATCACTAAACAGTTTCCATCTCCACGCCTGTGAGGTGTAATTTAACAACCTGGACGGGAGTAGCTGTCTGAGGGACGGGCTGCAGGTGACATGGAGAGGGGGGGCCCGTGGGCGGCCCCGGGGCTGGGCAGGGAGCACCTCTCTGAGCCCGTGTTCACTGGGCGCTGGGGGGAAGCGGCAGCGGGCATGGCCTCCCGGCTCTGGGGGACGCCTGGGGCCGGCGCTGGTGCCCAGAGTCTGTGGGACTGAGCTGAGTCAGGCTGGCAGGCCTGTCCCTAGCAAATTTGGGCATCTCCGCTTGCGTCAGGCCTCAGTATGTCACCAGGTTGCCAGGGCAAGGAGCATCCGCTCTGGTCCCTCTGACGGGAACACTGGGTGGCCCAAACCCGAGGCCCAGTGTGTCCGGAGGACACTTGGCAGCTTCCTGCAGGGCTTACCTGCGTGTTTATTTGCTGTCGCTGTTGCCTGAGTGACAGTGCCACCAGCTGCACTGCCACATCCATGCTCAGTAATCCCTCCCACATTTTACAGAGGAGAAACTGGGGCTCAGAGAGGTGGGAACATTTGCCTAGGGCCACACAGCTTCTAAGCGACAGCTTGAAGAGCCCATGACCCGTTTTGTCCCACCTCGGATGCTGGGGCAAGCTTTGGACAAATGAGAAGACATCAGCCTGGTAGCCGTGCTCCAGGGTGGGGCATCCTACCCCCTCTGAGCCTCAGTGTGTGCGTCTGTAAAATGGGTGGAGCGAGCCTTTCTCCTTCTTACCCTGCATGGTCACAGGGAGGGTGAAGTTAGCTGAGGGAGCTGGGGAGATGGCAGAGGTTCCGGTGTGAAGGACCCTTGCCACCATAGGGGGGACAGCCCTGTGGGCAGCACTGGGACTTCATGCCCAGATGGAGGTCACGATTTGGGCTCTGGTTCCTGAACATCTGAGGTTAAAAGAAAGTCCCCCCTGCCCCCAGCCGACTTCTACCAGCCACCTGCACGGGCCCCGGGGATGCCCAGCTGGGTAAACATGGAGGCTTATTAGACCTGAAGTACGTGTGGTGGCTCCCCTGGGGCCCCTGCCAGACAGGGCGTGTCTGAGGAGTCTCGGGGGCCCATGACCTCCCAGAGAGACCCAAACGCAGCCTCCTCTGCTTGGGGCTGGGCCCACCCCTGGCATGGCTGTCCTGCCGTGGCCCCTTTTCAGGGAGAACCTCTGGGAGTTCATTTCCTCATCTGTCAGAGGGTGGGGCTCAGGTGCAGGTAAAGCCCTGTGGCCCTGGGACCTCACTTCCCCGCCTGATGCTGCTCCCAGAGAAGCTAGAAAATACTGCAGGGGTTCAGACTGTGGCTCGGCGTCTGCAGCTGAAGGCAGGGCGGGAGTCATCCAGGTCTAGATAGACCAGGGCTGGGTCCCCACTCTGTGAATCAGGTTTCTGGTCTCATTCCCATGGTCTCTTCCGTGGCTGCAGTTGCCCTGCAGCAGCCTTCTGGGTGGTGTCACAGACCGTCTGGCCCTGTATGGAGCCAGTTTGCGGACCCCTGATCTAGATGGGGAAGCCATGGGCAGCTGGACGAACTCTCCAAGGAAGCTTTCAGAAAGAGAAGGAGGTGTCGGGGAGTGGAGCGGGGGTGAGAGAAGGAGCTGCCAGGGACAGCCCTGTGGGCACTGGCACCTGGAAAGGCGTCAGGGCCATTCACTGAATTAGAGAACAAGGTGAGTTAAGACATGGCCTGTGGGCAGATGCAGTGCAGCCAGCTGGACTGCGGGTTCCTCACAGCAGGACCAGGCTGATACAGGAGCTGAGATGCTGTGGGAGCCTGGGGAGGGGCATCCGGCAGCTGAGAGGTTCCTGGAGGCCTCCCTGGAGGAGGTGACCTCCAGGTGCACAAGTTGGGGGTAGTCAGGTGACAAGGATGGAAGTGATTCTGGGGTCTACGGTGGGGCCTCCCAAGCAGTGACTGGTATTTTCCTAAGCACTGTGGGTAGAGACTCCCCGGGCTAGGGCTCGACGGAGGGCTGGGGGGTGGGCAGTGGTGGGAAGACGTTGTGGGGACCTCGAACAGAGGGCCTCCTAGGGGGGTTTTAGGCAGGGGCCCGTCTGGGTCACATGTATCCCAGCTGACCTTGGCTGCTTGCACCCCTCCCCAGGACTCCCGACTTGAATGGGGAGCAGGTGGATGTCCCCCCATCTGCTTCCTGGTGCTCACATGGACTGTGCCAGGGGCCCGACTGGGGGTCACAGAGCCTGCCAGGGTCGGCTTGAGCCCGAATGATTCTGGAGGAGGTGGGCAGGGTTTGGATCCCAGCACTGCCCCCTACCAGCTGGACCAGCTCGGCTTAGCCACCCGACCTCAGCCTTGCAGGTTTTGTCGGAAGAGTTGAGTTAGTGCTTTAAAGAGCATAGCACAGTGCCTGGCACCAAGGCGTTCCTAATATCAGTAACAGAATGGTCCTTGATGACCATTTTAACAGTAATAGTGTATGTCTGCCCGCTGTATCCCCACGCCTGGAATAAACTAGACCCCAGTGAGTCTTTGTGGGGCTAAGTGCTTTCCTGATGGAACAGTTTTGAGAGACACAGAGCTCCCCTAGTGGCCGTGTAGGAAATTGCAGCCCTCCAGGCAATTCCTCCCCAGACTGCTGGTGAGAATCACCTTACAAGGGAACCCTCAAGAAAACATGTCCCCCAAAAAACTCTGGGGTGATAGATATGTTCATTATCTTGATTGTGGTGATGGACTCCTGCTATATACCTATGCCAAAACAACCAAATTGTATGCTTTGAATATGTACAGTTGATTATATGTCAGTTACATCTCAATAAAATTATAAAATTAAAGGAAGGAAGGCATCCCTCCCCATAGGCCCGGGCCTATCCATGCGTATCACGGGAACAGAAGTGGTGCTGCATGATTGCATGATTAACTCTCCTGTATTTCTTCATCTATAAACTGGGTCCCCAATAACGGGGGCAAGACAGACTATAGTAAGTACTAAGTAAATACACGGACAAGGTGATTACAGATATGACAGATGCTTTGAAGGAAATAAGCAGATGACGGGATGTTTAATGGGAGAAGGCCCTTTAGATAATGGTGCTAGAGAAAGCCTGCGGTGGGCACTGGACTTGAAAAGCGAGAAGGAGCCAGCTGTGCAGTGGGGCAGCCAATGCAAAGGCCCTGTGGTGCACAGTTAGCACTTCCATGCACTAAATTGCGGGTCAGCGTGACAGGAGGGAGAGTGGTGGTGGCACCCAGCACTGTCCTAGGCTCACCGAGGGTCGCGTGCACCCCAGGGGCTTTGCATGTTCGCCTCCTTCAGTTCTTCGACAGATACTGCAGTTATGCACGTTTTCAGATGCAGTAACTTGACCGAGGTCGCACAGCAAGTACCTAGGCTTTCTTAGGAGCCGGTTCACCAGTTCATTTGGATGTGTTCTAAGGCCCACGGAAGCCTGCTGGAGGGTTTTGAGAAGGAGGGACCCACGAATCAGATGTATGTTTTGGAAAGTGTGAGTTCGGAGGATGCATTTTCGGGGGGCAGCCTCGGGAGCCGGGAGATCAGCGACTAGGCGATTGTGTCATGTCCAAGAGAAACGTCCAGGCCCGGGCTGGGGTCACTGCAGTGGGGCTGAAGAGGGGGATGGGTGCAGCATCTCATGCCGAGCGGAGGCTCTCAGAGTCCACGCCAGGCTCTCCCACCTCTGCCCGTCCCGCTGACCCTGTCCTCTTCCTCCCCATACAGGAAGGATGCCTCTGGCCCTCGGAGAGCACGGTGTCAGGCAGTGGAATCCCGGAGGTGAGACCCGGCGCCGCCTCCCCTCCACCGCTACCCTCCCCCCACCCGCCTGCCCCCGCAAGGCTGCTGTAGTGGACGCCGAAGGCCCCCTGCCCAGTATCTCCCCTAATCCGGACCGGAGGCTCCTCCCCTGCTAGTAGAGTGGCTACAGGAAGCCCACACCTTCCCTTCTCTGAAGAATCCTCCTTGGTTGCTGGGATCGTCCCTACTGGGACATCATACGCTCCCCACCCCCAGGGAGCAGCCCTCAGTATCTGCGACACCGAAGGACAAAGGCTGCCCTCTTCCAACTGTGTGACGATGTTCACACACCAGGGCTCGCCAGTCATCAGGGGGCTGGACCCTGGGCTTGGCTCCTTCCCCCCGCCACCCGGCGGCTGTCTCTCCCTTTCCCCAGAGAGCAGAGTCACAAGGGCCCTGCCGCTGGGGGACCCTCACTCTGCTCTTCCCCTCCAGCCGCAGGTCTACGCCCCGCCCCGGCCCACCGACCGCCTGGCCGTGCCCGCCTTCGCCCAGCGGGACCGCTTCCACCGCTTCCAGCCCACCTACCCATACCTGCAGCACGAGATCGACCTGCCGCCCACCATCTCGCTGTCGGACGGGGAGGAGCCCCCGCCCTACCAGGGCCCCTGCACTCTCCAGCTGCGGGACCCCGAGCAGCAGCTGGAGCTGAACCGGGAGTCGGTGCGCGCGCCCCCAAACAGAACCATCTTCGACAGCGACCTGATGGACAGTGCCATGCTGGGCGGCCCCTGCCCTCCCAGCAGTAACTCGGGCATCAGCGCCACGTGCTACGGGGGCGGTGGGCGCATGGAGGGGCCGCCCCCCACCTACAGCGAGGTCATCGGCCACTACCCCGGGGCCTCCACCTTCCAGCACCAGCAGAGCAGCGGGCCGGCCTCCTTGCTGGAGGGGACCCGGCTGCACCCCGCACACATCGCCCCCCTGGAGAGCACAGCGGCCTGGAGCAAAGAGAAGGATAAACAGAAGGGACACCCCCTCTAGGAGTCCCGGGGGGCCAGGGCCGGGGCCGCAGTAGGTAAAACAGCAAAACACTCCGCACTTCTTGAAAGAAAAGAGAGAGGAGGATGGGGCGACACACAGGAAACTGCGACGCATGACCATCCTCTCCCCACCTCTCTGTGTATAAATATTTACATGTTCTGTCTGGTCTGAATGCACAAGCTAAAAAAGCTTGCAAAAAAAACCATGTTTCTTTGTTGAGCTGTGTCTTGAAGGCAAAAGAGGAAAAAAAATTCTACACTAGTCTTTTCTGTTTCTAGTTGAGCTGCGTGCGTGAATGCTTACTTTCTTTTGTTTGTTTATGATGATTTCACTTAACTTTAAAGACATATTTGCACAAAACCTTTGTTTAAAGATCTGCAATATTATATAAATATAAATATATATAAAATAAGAGAAACTGTATGTGCGAGGGCAGGAGTATTTTTGTATTAGAAGAGGCCTATTACAAAAAAAAAAGTTGTTTTCTGAACTAGAAGAGAAAAAAAAATGGCCATTTTTGAGTGCCAACTCAGAAAGTGTGTTATTACCTTGTAAAGAAAAAAAACTACAAAGCAGGGGTTTAGAGTTATTTATATAAATGTTGAGCTTTTGCACTATTTTTTAATATAAATATGTCAGTGCTTGTTTGATGGAAACTTCTATCAACGTCTGTCGAGACTTTTAAGGGAGAAATGTTGGAATTTCACGGTGGACGTCAGGCAGAGGGTGGGCTCCACGCTGAGTCTGGAGAGAGGCTCCCAGAGGGGCTGATTTCCTGCAGAGTGGAAGCTTCTGTCTAGTGATAGGTTATTACCTCGTTATACATTCCCTCCCGAAGGAGACGCATTTTTTCCCCTCTGGGCCAGGACAGCCTTTGGATCGCAAAGAAAATAGGAAAGTTACTCGAGGCCCCAAGTTCCAGGAGGTGGGCTTTGCTCTTCCCAAAATGAAGATAAACTGTTACTGAAGGAATCTTAGTATTTTCTCCTCTTTTCTGAACCACGAAGGTCCCTGTAGGAAGGGGCTCGCTAAGGTGCTCCCTGCCCCCTGCCTGCCTTGCCAGGGCCACACCAGAGGCGGTTAGGTGGCTCGTGCGTGCAGGATGCTTTGGTGATTCAGCTGGCTCCAGGCTCTACCGGCTGAGGTGGGTGCAGCCCACTGGCATATAGGAAAGGCCCAAAGGACTAGCAATGTGACCTCATCCCTGTCTTTATGTATTGATTCTCACGTAACAGGCCCATAACCAGAAGACCAGAGATGAAAAAGTGACATGCCCAGGTTTCTCCCAGGACACTGCAAAAGGGTTAAAATGAGAAAGACAGTCAAACCAACGCGAACTCGAGCTTTAGGTTGTAGAAGCAGAATTCTTTCCCTTCTCCTCTCTTTCGCATTTCATTCCCTTCCCCGTGGAAACCATCGTTTTTGATGTGTTTATGTATCTGTGTTTTCATAAGCGTCTTCATCAGACACAACTCTTGTTTACCAGGGTTTTACTGAGTAGATGTCGGCGGGACCCCTTGCTGGTGGCGTGTGTGTGTGCAAGTAGAGAAGGCGGGGAGAGAGTGGAGTCGGAGTCCTCCCTCCCACCAAGGGTGGGCTAATACTCCATGGGGTGACGCCCTTAGCAGGAGAGCAGGCCACCCTGCCCCCTGCGTCCCACGGAGGTGTCTTTTCATCTTCGGCAGAATGCCAACTAGCTGGTTAACATAAGAGAAAGGTATAAGAGGCAATAAGTATTGATTTTAAACAGCTTTTTTATTACTTGAAAAAAACTCGAAAATAGTTTTGAAGTTCTGATCATTTGAGCTCTATTTCTATACGTACCTTTTAAGACCATGGTGACCAATAGATGACCGAGGTGTCTGAGTGTCCGCTCACCAGCCTGGCAGGAAGTTCTGGTACCTTGACAATAAAACCTGCCTCTCCGTGGGGTCTTCAGCCTAACCTTTGCTTCTCTCTCAAAGATCCTTTGAAAAGGTCATTCATGCAGAGACATCATAGAGTTTGTCCTGAAAGGTACAGGGACACATTTATAGATAAAGTTCTTAAAAAAAAAAAAAAAGTATCGTTCCTTTATGCGAAGCGTCTCCCTAGTGCCTTACTGAGAAAGCGGTTGACCCCTTTTGTCCCCCGGCAGCGGCGTTCCTGGACAGCGCCCTGCTCACCCGGGCCCGGCCTTCCCGCTCGTGGTGGACAGAGGGCTACTGCTTCTTTAAAAACATCCCCATCGCCTCGTGCCGTGTCCCGCCCACCCGCCCTCCACCCTGGATGTGCCTCCCTTGGGTCAGGCCACCCCTCCTGCCCCTCCAGCCTCTTGTCAGTACTCGTTTATCTCCCACCTGAGTCACAAACCTAGACGTGGACCTTGTTTGTGTGAGTAGCATAGCAGCAGACGAAAGCCAGGCCTAAGTGTTCCCGGGGTCCTCGAACCAAACCTTGAGTCTCATTGCTGGGTGGTGCGGTCTGCCTTTGCCATATGAGCAGCGAGGTAGAAGAAGGAAGCTGGTGAGGGGGTTACTGACCTCAGCTGGCTTGAGGGCAGAGCACGCTCCCCAGGCCCCCATTACGCCCCAGGGTGGCAGTCCAGGCCTCAAGGCCGCCGCATCGTCCCTGCGTTCCTTGCCTAGCGGATGACAGTTGCAGAAGTCCATGGTGGAGCAGCTCGTCAAGGCCAGGGCACCTCCCAAGAAAACCATGGGGTGTGTTTCTGCAAAGCTCTTGGTTTCTCTGCTGGACCCAGAGCCCTGAGGGTACACTCCTTCCTCTAGGTGTTGGCTGTCGTGTCCTTACCTTCGAAAAGCCTTTGAGCATCCCTCGGGAGGCCCCCTTTTTTCAGTAGAAAGTTGGTTGGTGGGGGCGGCCCTTGGCAGTGGCTGGTTGGAGGGGGACCAGGCTGGGCTCAGAGGAGGTGGCAGAGCTTGGCTTCCTCGAAGCCTCTCATTGTTTCCCTGCTTGTCCATCATCACATTTCCTCCGGAGGAAAACTCCTTCCCCCGCCAAGCCCAGGTCTACACAGGCGGACTTAGCAAAGTGCCCTAAGAGCCGTCCACGTCCCCGTGTTTGGGCCAGGAGCTGAGAGCGACACCTCCCCACGGCTAGCAAACACCGGGGCAGGGCAAGGACCGAACCATTCCCAGTCCTTGTCTGTCTGCTCTGTGAATTGTACTTTTCAGAGAATTTTCGTTTCGACATGCAACACCAAGCTTCCAGATCCATAAAACATCCTGATGACAAAGGAGAGAAAATGTTTCGTTTTGTTTGGTTTTCCGGAAACTGCGCTTCAAATTCTGCTGTACCATAGAGCTCAGAAGGACCTGCTGCGTTCTCGTTTGCCTGCCTGGTTCCATGGTGGTTGTGCTGATGGTGACGCTTTCACGTTGCTCCCTTGGCGTTGGAACCGCTCTCTTTCGCAGCCCTGTTTCCCAATTTTTGTTCAAGTTACACGTATGTAAACTCTCCGTGGCACGCTGGGTGCGGCGCCCGCGTTGCTGCTGCATAAGACTCTGTATTTGGATGCCAATCCACAGGCCTGATGAAATCGCTTGTTGTGTATCAATAATCATTAGTGGCAATGATGACATTCTGAAAAGCTGCAATACTTATACAATAAATTTTACAATTCTTTGGAACGAGGCTCTTTCGCTTTCTTGGGCTGCGTTGCTTTCCCCCTACCACCCCACCGCCCTCAGCACCAACACTTGGATGCCTTTAGTGGGAGGGAAGCAATCCCTCGGAGCTGCTGTGTGGCCTTGAGCAATTCCATCAACCTCTCTGTTTTAATTCAGGCAGCATTCAGGGAGCCCAGTGAAAACACTTGCACAGGCAGGGGGTGCATTGGGTGACATTGGGGTAAAAGAGTTTGCAAAATACTGCATACTTCTCCCCCCACTTGGGATATCATCCACCGTGGCATGATGAAAGCTCTGGTAAGGGCTGCAAGAAACTCTCTTAAATGGGGCCCTTTCAGAGACGTGGACTTGTGTGAAGGGATGTATCAAAGTTCTGCTCCCAGGGGAGACAGTGAAGGGAGCTGGGAAAAGGACAGAGGAGGAGAAGTGCGAGGGGGACTGTTTTAGGCCAAGTCCCAGCCTCAGGCTGATCCTCAGGGAGTCTGTGGGAAGCTCTGGGATGCAGATTGCACCCGGGAGAGGCAGGCTCCTGGCTCTTCCTGCCTGAGAGCGGGGCAGAGAGGGGTTCCCCAGGCCCCAGGGTGTCCCTCTGAAAACATCCCCAGATGCCAGCCCTTAGCAGTGACCCACATGGAAGCAGGGAACGGGATCCCGAGGGTCTGGGTGGGACACTCACAGTGCCCGCTACAGAAATTCTTGTTTCTCTAAATTGAACCATTTTTCATGTCTGGTCAAGGATTTTTTTTTTTTTTTTCAAATCAGCCAAAACAGAGCTGATGCCCAGGGATGAACACTGTTTGGCCTCATTCCTGGGTCTTGTAAGCTTCTGGACCATAGAGCCCTGTGATTGGGGCAGAACCTGACACACGTCTGCCTTACCTGCTCCCCTCTCTGGTGAAAAGGTTACAGAGAACTGGGGAGACACCAGAAGAGCTCATTGCTCTTGGCTGGTGAGAGCAGGGACCGTGGTGTTCTGCCCTGGCCTGGCTCCAGGACCTGAGTGCCTCTTACCGGCAGTCACTCCCCTTGCTGACCCTCAGTCACCTGGTCTGTAGAATGGGTTGACAGCAGTGCCTGTGAGGTGATGTCTGATTCAATAATGCCAAAGGGTGCCAAAGGGGCAGACACAAATATTAGCCACTCTCATTAGTAACAGGCTCCCTGGGACAGTTTTCATATAACTGAATGTCCCTCGAAGATTCTGGATGAGTTTGCAGGTCCTGGGCTGAGCACACAGACTACACCACCTCCCCAGGTGGTGGGGTCGGTCGGAACAGAGCTTTTCCCCACTGGAGAGGGGAGTTGCGGTTCTCACCAAAAAGATGACACCCCTGCCCCACTTTGAGTTTAGCTCAAGCAGAAATCGCCATATGGGTCCAGAATAACAACTGACATCGCTACAGCTAATACTTATTGAGCATCTACTAGGTTCCAAGCACAATGCTAAATTCTGAACGAAGGTGGCATCTCCTTTCAGGAGGCCTCACTTTGCACTCACTCCCCCGACATTTTCTGAGCCTTGCTGAGGGATGCTGGCGCATCAGACCCAACCCTGACCTCAAAGAACTCATCTTCTGGTTCTAGAGACAGACTCGCAGCCTGGGACCACAGCCCAGTATGGTGAGAGCAAGGAGAGTGTGCTGTCAGGAGCTGGGAGAGGTTTGTGAAGGCTGGATTTGGAGCTCAAGGTTGTGAGGAAGGAAGGCGAGGACAGCAGAGTCCGAACCAGGCGCTTGTGTGAGCAGAGGCCGCGAGGGCGCTCGGCAGGGCACCTGCGCAGCCTGGCAAAACCATGCCCTGGAGGGGAGGTTGAGCCCCTGGCTGGGTGGGAGTGGGGGCACGGAGAAGCCCAGCGCGGTTAGAAACACCAGGAAGATAATCATGTGACCAAGAGAAGGGCGTAAGTTTCCTTTAGAGCCGATCTGATGAGCAGGTATTTCACATCCTCTGTACGCCCGTGCCAGGGACACAGGCTGACAGGAAAGACCCCGTCCTCCCTCCGCAGCCTCCAGGCTGGTGTGTGCTGCAGGTGATGGGAAGAGCCCCTGACTGGCCTCCCGCAGGTCTGACACTGAGATGGAGTAGCGGGGGGCAGCCTTAGGTAGCTCTTTGTGAGCCCAGGGCCTCAGCAGTTACCTAAAAATCAACAGGCCAACTGGTCTTCCCCATCACCCACCATCCCCATCACCCAGAGCCAGTGCCTCCTGTACTCTCCTAGGACCCATGGACCAAATCCCCAGCTGTCTGGTTTTGTAAATAAAGTTTTATTGGCACAGAGCCCCACCAGCTTAGTTACACATCATCTACGGCTACTTTTGTGCAATAACGATAAAGTTGAGCAGTTGCGACAGAGACCAAATGGTCCACGAAGCCTAAAATATTTACTCTTTGGCCCATTACAGAAAAGTTTTCTGATCTCTGCTTTAGAACCCCACGTGGCTGCAAGATGGCTGCTGCAGCTCCAGGCATCACACTCAAAGATAAAAAAGAATCTCATTCTTCTTTGTATCTTTTTTTAAAAAAAATAAACCTTAAAAAATAAGCTTTAGTTTTAGAACATTTTTATGTTTATGGAAAAATTGAGAAAATAGTGGGCTTTCCATCCACCCAGTTTCACCCATTATTAACATCTTATACCAGTGTGATATATTTGTTACAATGAATTAATCAATGTTGATATAGTATCATTAACTAAAGTCTAAACTTTATTCAGATTTCCTTAGCTTTTCCCTAACATCCTTTTCCTGGTCCAGGACCCCATCCAGGACACCACATGACATTTAGTCATCACAACTCCTGAGGCTTCTCTGGGCTCTGACAGTTCCTCAGACTTTCCTTGTTTTTGATGACCTTGACAGTTGGGAGCCCTAGTCAGGTATTTATTTTGTAGGATGTCCCTGTATTGGAATTTGTCTGAGGTTTTTCTCATAGCTTAGACTGGGGTGATGGGTTTTGGGGAGAAGAACCCAGAGGTAAAGTGCCCTTCTCATCACATCATATCAAGGGTCATATATTTCCAAAGATACTTAGGTCAGTACCCTTTCCCCCAACCCCTTTCCCTGAGGCAGTGACACATGTTTGTAAGACAGTTACAGTGTCTTGTCACATTCTGCTTTCCATCCTGGGATCCTCTGACCTCCTAAATGTTTTTTAATTTACATACACCAAGGTTCATCCTTTGTGTTGTAAAGTTTTGACAAATGCATAGTGTCATGTATCCACCATTACAGTATCATACACAAGAGATTCACTGTCCTGAAAAACTCCCCTGGGCTTCACCTGTTCCACCTCCCCTCCCTTCAAGGTCCTGCAAACATGGATTGTTGTACCAACCTGAGTCCTGGTTTCTTCCGGGAAACAGGCCTGGGAGGTGAGTCCTGCCCCGTGGTTCTTGCTGAGAGGCCCACTAAGATCAGCAGGACGCTGTCCCTCATAGTCTGTAACAGGCTGGGAGGTGGTTGTTTTTTTGTTTTTTGTTTTTTTATTGTGTATATTTTACATTCTTATCAAAGTAAAACAGCAGGTCCAAAGCAACAGCCTCTTGCCCCGTCTTTTCCAAACCCACAGCCCAGTCCTTGGAGGCAACAACCGTTCTTATACCTCTTCCTTCTGAGAATGACTACTTCATCTCCAAAACAATAATCTTCTACCTCTAGCCTGCGGTTTCCCAAAGTCAAGATGTTACCTACTGACTTCCTGCTTTGACAGACAAGGATTTAGCACATTGACACGCCTCCCTACTTCCCAATATAGAAATGTTCTTACTTGGGTTCCTTTTATGATTGTCTTTATGACTTCAATACTGTTATCTACACCTCTGTTTTGTGTTCCCTCTATGGGGACAGTGTTTCTGGACTCCCCACCTGGCAAGTTGAGGAGACTGTACCCCTGGCCTGGCTGGTCTTCAGCTCACCCCCTCTTCCCAACCTCCTTCCACTTCCTTTCTACCTGTGTTCTCTCCGTTTTTACTTCCAACTTATCAAGGTGAGTGACATTTCTATTCTGCCCATAGCATAATTCAGTCCTCTGTGCGTTATCTGTGAGTTGATCCTAAAACTGAAATTCAGTAAATGCTGTTTACATTGTTGTGACTATGTGGATATTGTTCATTGCATGCAAAGTCCCATTCAATATAAAGAACTGAGTTTTGTTATTATTTTTTATTACACTGTTCTATGGACTGAATTGTGTCCCCCAAATTCATATGTTGAATCTCTAACCCCCAATGTGTTGGTATTTGGAAATGGGGCCTTTGAGAGGTAATTAAGTTTAGGTGAGATCATGAGGGTGCAGCCCCCATGATGGGATTAGTGCCCTTAGAAGAAAAGATACCAGAGAACTCTCCCAAGCCCCCACCCCATGCTCTCTCTCCCTCTTTCTCTCTCTCTTTCTCTCTCTCAACCATCAGAAGACACAGTTGAAAATCAGCCATGTGTAAGTCAAGAAGACAGTTCCCACCAGAACCCAACCAGGTTGGTATACTGATCTCAGACTTCCAGCCTCCAGAACTGTGACAAAATTAGTTTCTGTTCTTTAAGCCCCCAGCCCCCTGTCTTCTGTGGTATTTTGTTATGGCAGCCCCATCAGACAAGATACACAGGTAATCTACATTTATTGTAGAAAATGTAGAAAATTATAGAATACAAGTTATACAAATTATATTGTAGAAAATATAGAATACAAATCACCTATGTATTGCTAAGAGATAATCCATACTCTCTCTAGGCATTTTTCTATGTTATAGGTAATCACATATGTTTAAAAATGGAATCATCCTCTAGCTTTATAAACATCTTTCCTTAATATACTATAAACACTTTTCTTTATCCATAAATACAGTTCTGTATGGCATTTTTTTCATAGCTTCAGAGAATTCTATTGTACAGATTTCCTAATTTACTTAACTGGTCCCCTTTGGTTGGACATCCAGGTTGTTTATAATTCCTTCACCTTTATAAACTATCTTGTGATGAACAGCTCAGGCATACGTCTCAGTACACAGGTGATATTATTTCATCAGGATAAAAGAAAGAAGCTCCTAACATTAATGTTTTTACAGAACACAGTGGTTCAAACTGAGGGTGAAAAAGCAGAGGCCACATGCCAAGCACATGGCAAAAGGATTCTCTCCCTCTCTATCCTCCTCAAAAATGCTTTCCATTCCTAGATGTCCACCAAGTAGCCTTGAATCAATTCATCCAGATTTTAGTCTTTTGTCTGATAAAAGTGTATGTTCTTGTTAATTCTTTATATAACAAATGACCCAAACCAACTGAGACTGACTTCAGCAGAAAAGGGAATCATTGACTCTTGTAACTGGTTGGGAGCTGGGCCAGATCACATGCCCTCCAGGTCCAGATGTGCACACCATGATGTTAGGAAGGTGTCTGTCTCCATCAAACTGCTCATCTCTACTGATTTCCCTTTCAAGCAGATCCTCCTCTCCCGCCACCTTTTCTCCAGGTTCATTTCCTGACAGCTCTAAGTCAAGTGGGAAGAAATTAGCTCTCAATCTTCTATCACAAGTCCCAGAATAGAATCCCTTTGGCTGGCTCAGGTCATGTGCCCATCCCTGAGCCAATCACTACAGCCAAAAGAAGAGAGTGCTCTGATTGGCCTGGTTTGAGTCTCATGCCTGCTTTGGACCTAGGGGTGGGGTCAGCTTCCTCCCATCCATGTGGATTGAGAAGAGGGTGAGGTGGCTCACCAAAGGAAAATTGGAGTGACTGTGCCAGAAGAAGGGGGCTGGGTGCTGGACAGCCAAAACCAGAAGGTGCCAATACACTGGACAATAAAGGCATTAATAATGAAAACAGAAAGCTTTTTATAAACACAGCAACACTTTTGCCATGTGTAGTCTGCGCTGCCTCCTTTGCACCAAGCTGGGGAAGGCCGTGGTGCCTGAACCAGCCCTGCCATTTTGACTACTTTAAGTTGGTTTAAAGTTGATATTTGTTGAAATTATTTCAGCATGTGTGTCTGGCTTCCTGTCTCAGTTGCGGGCATAGATGGAACGTTCAGAGTGAGGAAGGATGTGTGAGCCAAACGGGGGAGACAGAACACACAGGAAGTCTGTGCCAAATCAGCATCGCATTTTCTTTAACACGTTGTACAGTTGTCTCGAAGTAAAAGAACTGTTTCTAAAAATAAAACAAAATATTATAAAATCTTCACAATTAAACGATTTGGAATAAATGATGGGTTTAAATGTGCAAATAAAAGTTTAAAATAAATATCCACCCATGCATGTGTGTGTGTGAGTATGTGTGTGTTCAGGCCCATGTGTGCGGGCTGCCCCTCCCCCTGCCGCACGCCCCCAACCCCCACTCTCCCTTCCCCTCTGTGGCCCCTCCTTGCCATGACTGATAACCCTGAAAGCAAAACACTGAAACCATGATGTTCAGCTTATTAAAAGGCTTTTATTGAGCTCAAAATAATTAAATTTGCCTTTAAAAGCATCTAACTTGATTGAGTGAGCAAATGTAAAAATGAATTTTTAAAATTCATGGAGTTAGATTCCTTCCTGCTCTTTACAGGTGTGGGCAAATGCAGGGGAAGCTGCAAAGGATGGACTCAGGGCCCAGCTCTGTGATCATTTGATCTGGATTCAAATCCACCCCTTGTCCCTCTCCAGCTAGTTAACCCTTGGGCCTCAGTCCCACGAGAAGTTACTTGTGCAGAGAACTATAGCAAATGCCATCGCTATCCCCATCACATCTCCTTGGCCTTTTCCATTTCTTTCATGTGGGTCCAGCTGCCCACCATGCTGCAGGCCAGAGAGGCTGGGGGATTGACACAGTTGGGAACAGCCTCCTTCAGTGATGGGAGTGGAGGGTAAGCACCCCAGCTCCCTCAGCCTCAGTGGGGAGCCCTGAGAAGATGTTCCCCATGCTCCCAGCATTCCTAGCACTCCCTGCGGCACTGAACCCCAGGTGCCGCCAGGGGGCTTGCTTGATGGCGAAGCCCTCGATTAGCCCATCCTTCCCCTGTCCCAGGTCCCCACCCCACCCCCAGGGTTTCCTAGCATCACCTCCCAAATAACTACTCGCACTCAACTCTGTGCCTCAGAGTGTTCTTCTGGGGCACCCAGCCTCAGACAACAAACTCTAAAGTGGTGGTGGGTGAAGTGAGAGATCAGAGCACCTTGGAGAGAAGAGCTCCCTGTGAGGAAGGCACGGAGGGGCTCCTGTGTGTCCGCTCAGGTGTGGACATACAGTCACCAAGTCCTGTTTTTAACTCAATATAGCCAAAATAGCATTTCAGTCAATCAATATAAAAATCGTTAATGAGAACAAAAATCTTAAACATTGGACTCTTTTCTACTAACTTAGGTTTCTGTGTCTCAGAGGACTTAGGACAGGGCTCTGCTCATATGGACACTGTTAGGAACTGAATATTTGGGTCCCCCCGCCAGCAAATTCAGTGTTGAAACCCTACCCCACAACGAGACGGTGTTAGGAGGTGGGGCCTTTGGGAGGTGATTAGGATTAAATGAGGTCGTGAGGGTGGAGCCACCGTGATGGGATTCGGCACCTTATAAGAGTCATGAGAGGGCTCGCTCCCCCTCATCCCCACCATCTGAGGACACAGAGAGAAGACAGGCATCTAAGAACCAGGAGGTGGATCTCACCAGACACCAAATCTTCCAATGACCTTGGACTTCCAGCCTCCAGAACTGAGAGATACATATTTGTCGTTTAAGCCACTTGGTCTATGGTATTTTGTTACAGCAGCTAAGCTGACTAAGACAGGCACACTCAGTCAAAGAAACTTTAGAAAAAAGAATAAAGTATCAACCTTTTTCCTGCTAGATCTGGTACGTCACAGCAGGCAGCACTAAGTTGTCCAGCATAGAAAGCGCTGCTCCTTATCCTGTGGCAGGATGACAACATACCTGTTCATAACAATAGAAATAATTGCTAAGAGCTTGGCTTCTAGGGCTTGATAGCGTGGGTTTCAACTCCATCAATTTCACCCACTGGCTCCATGATCTTGCCCAGTTTACTTAGTAATCTTTCTGTACCTCAGTTTTCTTCAGATTTAATATTAAAATGTAGATTTAATATTACTTGTCGGATTGTTGGAAGAAGTGAATAAAATAATGTAAAGCACTGGAATTAGGGTCCATAGTAAGCTCTAAATAAAACAGTTGCTATCCAGTTGATAAGTCTTTTAAGAAACATCTTCGGGTCAAATTTTAGAGGACGTTACCCATTTAAAATTAAAAGAAATCACGAATTAACTCATAAAAGTATTCTGCTGGTGCCCCATCTTCTACCCCATACTTGACAACACCCTGGCCACAACTCACCTTGGGCCACGATCCCCAAAAGACCAGGAATCCTGCCCTCGCAATCTGTCTCTCTTCCTTTCCCCATTTTATCTTCTAGGTGTAGATAGTCTTAGCACCTCAGGCCTACAGATGCTTCAAGAGCTTTTGAAAATGAACTCCAAAATATGGGGGAAAAGCCTTGCAAAATCAGAATCCATAAATGTTTAATTAAACATCTAGAAGACATAACATTATGTCAAGTTCATTAACTGTTCCATTTAGTCATCAAAATGTTTTCGTTATACTTCATTATATTTGAAACAAATTTATAGGTGAGATCTCTTCATTGTGCAAGAATTCCCAAGAATACTGGACCCTCGGTGGAGGAATTGTGGCCAATTGTAATTAAATGAATTTCTTGTAAGCAAAGAATTTTGGAAGCAGCACTATCAAAAAATCTTTTGATTATAAAAATAAAAGTTAGTTGTGAATTCATTTCCATCTATTTTGGGGGATGTGGGGAAGGACTTCTAAAAAGAGTTAGTGGGGGAAGGAAGGGTGTGAAAGCAGCCTGATGCTGGCCACAGGTCCCTCCCCTGGACTCCACACAGCCTCCTTGTGGCCACAGCCGCTCTCCCCCGTCAACCTCCTGCCAACGCTCTCTGGCACCCCTGGTGACCTCTCCCAATCCCCAACCCACCTTGGGTGAAAATCTTCCAAGAACTCTTCCTTTGCCCCGAGGGAAGATCACAAGTTTCGATCACGGCCTTCGATGCCCTGGCCCCTGCCCAGCTCCCCGACTCACGTGACCCCTGCCCAGCTCCCCTTTAACAGCCAGCACTGCTGGGAGTTGGGGGAGGGGACCCAGGACTTGGCCTGAGTCACCCGTCAATCCCTCGACTGGGTAGTGTGGCCTTTTCTGCAGCCGACAGAAAAGGAACTAGCGGGGGGGTCGAGGCTTTCTCCCCCCCAGCGCCTTCAACCCACCCCGCCCCCCCCACTGGCTCCAGCACTTCGCCTGGGATAAAGGAGCACAAGGAATGAGTTAGTGCAAGACCAGATGAGTGAATGGGACTGCTTGTCACTCAGAGAGGGGCAGGTGGGTCACACCATGAAGATACGAGAGCTCCTGTTTATTGAGCACATGCTACGTGCGCGGTGCTCTGCTGGGACCTTCCGGAGCAAGATCTCGGATTCGCTTTGCCACAAACCCAGGGTGGAGCTGCTGTGATCCCCTTTTACAAAAGGAGAAAGGGAGGCTCAGAAAGAGTAGTGACCGGCTCAAGGCTCAGAGGTACGAGATCGGGGCCCAGGGATCAGAACCCCAGGTCTACCCGGCGTGATGACCCAAGGAGGCTCCCTGAGCTCTGCCCTGGTCAGTGAACGGAGCCCAGGCAGATGCCTTTGGGGGCTGCACTGAGGACCCGCTGCCCACTCCAGCCCCTGGTTGGGTCTTTGCCCCTCACCCTCCGCTGGTAGCTCTTGTGACCTTGTGCAGTCCCTGTCTCTGGCCATCTGTGGTTCTCTGCCCTTTGCCCCTGGCCAAAGACACATTATTGTCCCCATCTGGTGCCTTCAGACCTTTCCACTCCCTCCCCCCCCCGAGGTGAATTCGCAGAGGAACCGTAATCATAACATCCAGGCTGTCGGGTAGAAAGGAGACTGGGTTTTGCCAACACAATGTGCAGTAAAAATATCTCTCTTGTAAAAGAGAGAGAGAGAGAAATTTAAAGACTAGAGATCAGTAACGTGTAATTATCATCTGGTTTGGGCGGAGAGTTCTAATAGTTTCCAGAAAAACACAAGCCATGAAAAAGGAGTGTGCTTTCCAAGGCAAAAAGGGATCTGAGCCCCAGCAGGCAGTAGCGCCATCTTGGAACTCCTGGGGGCTTTGAGGTCCTTCCCAGGCAGAGTCGGGGGTCACCAGAGTCCCTGTCTCCCTTCCTCTCTCCTTTTGTCTTTTTTTTTTTTTTTTTTTTTTTTATTTATTTAATTTTGGCTGTGTTGGGTCTTCGTTTCTGTGCGTGGACTTTCTCTAGTTGCGGTGAGCAGGGGCCACTCTTCATCGCAGTGCGCAGGCCTCTCACTGTTGTGGCCTCTCGTTGTGGAACACAAGCTCCAGACGCGCAGGCTCAGTAGTTGTGGCTCACGGGCCTAGTTGCTCCACGGCATGTGGGATCTTCCCAGACCAGGGCTCGAACCTGTGTCCCCTGCATTGGCAGGCAGATTCTCAACCACTGTGCCACCAGGGAAGCCCTCCCCTTTTGTCTTGCATGCTGGACGGGAGTCTCTGAGAGTGTGGGAACTATCTTTGAACTCAGCCCCGGACCTGCTCAATACATAAGCTCCGGAGAACAGATATAATTCAAGGCATAGAGGAGGTTTCCTTGTTCCATTCTTGGGGGGAAAACAGAGCCTTGCAATGGCAGGGACAGCTAAGTATCCTCTGATAACTGTTGTCACCTATTTGGAAGTTAATTGATCCCCTAATTTTAGCTCGGTGCATGGTGGTCCAGAATAAAGATCTTTCCTAGCCTCCCTTGCTGGGCCATGGGACTGATGGATGTCAGGGGAATGTCTGTGCAACTTGTGAGTATTCTTAAAGGAGAGGTACCTACTCTTCTTCCCTTGCCTCCTTCCTGCTGTAAGGAATGCAGTTGTGATGGCTGGAGCTTGAGCAGCCATCTTAGAACGTAAGGCCACAAATGGCAGAGCAACAAGATAGAAGGGGCCTGGGTCTCAACACTATGGTGTGCCACACCACACCTGGACTGCCTACCAGACTGTTTTAGGAGAGAGGCACAAGTTTCTGTATCGTTTAAGCCACTGATATTGCCGTTAAAGACAAACCTCATGGTCAAAATTATCTTGAGGGCTTCCCTGGTGGCGCAGTGGTTAAGAGTCCGCCTGCCGATGCAGGGGACACGGGTTCATGCCCCGGTCTGGGAGGATCCCACATGCCGCGGAGTGGCTGGGCCTGTGAGCCATGGCCGCTGGGCCTGCGCGTCCGGAGCCTGTGCTCCGCAACGGGAGAGGCCGCAACAATGAGAGGCCCGCATACTGCAAAAAAAAAAAAAAAATTATCTTGAAAGTCTGTTAAACTGAGAAGAGGAAATACAAGCTAATTAAAACTTTAAAAGTGAGAACCCCACTCAGTGTGGTGAGATGCTTGCTCACAGCAGGTTCATGGCTTCCATGAATTCCAAATGTGCCACAGAATGCTATGGAAGATGGAGCCCACCCACATTAAATTGTTTTTTCTTTCTCTTTCTCTCTTGCTTTTTTTTCCCCCCTAATGTCTAAAAGTTATATTATGGAGTTATGGAGATCCATCACATCACATTTTCTAAATGTTGCAAATTTTGTGAACACCAACTAAAGGTCAGATAAACATGCTTTTTCTTATCTATTATCTTTGTTTTATAATTAAAGAAACCAAGGCTCAGGGACGTAGTGACACACAGCTAGGGAGGGGGTGATGGGGACAGAGGGGCACCGGAAAGGGCCATCCAAACATGTCCAGACAGACACGGGCCAGAAGCAAAGTTGACCCCCAGATCGAGCTTGAGTTCCTCAGCCGGACCTGCAAGCCCACCAGGCACCCAAGTCAAGGCCTAGGTCGGGGTGTCCATACTAAGACGTGTAGGAGAGGCATGGGGAATGGGGAGAAGCTCGGGTACAGACAGATGGAGTTGGGTTTTTTCTAGGGTGGGGGACGGGTGAAAGGCCCCCCCTAAATCAGAGGGAACGGACGAGGGAAGCCGGGGCGCAGGCTGGTGAGCGGGCGCCACCTAGTGGCTAGTCCAGGCACGGCGCCTCCCAGCCTCCCGCAGGGGCTCCGCAAGAGCCCGGAGGGCGCCCCACAATCTCCCTCAACACAGCCAATTACTTCGCATTTAAAATTAAGACTGTCAGTTTACATAGAGATACACGTTTCTTTGGTTTTACATTAAAGAAGGAACAAAAGCATCATCGTGGCTTCCTGTTTTTATTGAGTTGTCCAACACTCCCCCTTTGGTTGGAATGAAATCACCTGGGACTCTCGGCCCTGCCTCCCGAGATTGGGGTTTAAGTGGTCTGCGTGTGGACTGGGCATCAGGATTTTTCCTGCTTGCTCTGCGAGGACAGCTTTGAGTCAAGTCTCCGGGGCCCTTTCCATGGCTATACTTGTTCCTGAGCTCCTCCCTTTGCAGAAATGCTAGGGATGGTGTCCCCCTGGGAGCCTGGGCCTGGCACCCCCTCCCCAGCTTCTGCAGCTGGAACCCCAGGCCCAGGGGCTTCCAGGGTTGAGATCTTGACACTCTGGGCTGCCTCACACAAAGCCGTTCACCTCTGTAGACCTCAGTTTACCGTTCTATTACCTGGACCAGAACAGTGGCTCTGAACTGCTTGGGGCAGGGGGGGTGTCAATGGCCCCTTTGAGAATTTACAAAAGTGATGCATCCTTCTTCCAGAAACAGGTAAGTGGGTGTCCAGCTGTGTTCATGGCTGTAGAAGGCATGAATTAACCCTTTTAGTCCTCTCTGCCACCTCCTGAGGTTGCTACTTGTATTAGCCCATTTCACAGATGAGAAAACTGAGGCATAACTAGGTTAAATACCTTGCTCAAGGCGCCACAGACAGTAAATGGTGGGGCTGAGTTAGAACTCAAGCATCTCTGTGGCCTTGGACAAGTGACCTCACTGACCCAAGCTTCAGTTTCCTAAGAAAAGAGGCCAGTACTAGCCCCTACCCTGGACATGATTCAGGGGCACACGAGATTGGAGAGCACATAGTAAGTACTCATCAAAGAGGGTTGTTGTTTTGATATGCACAAACGCAGGCACCCACCCATCCACCCACCCAGGTGTCTTGGCCTGAGTGTGGGGCTCAGGGCGGGCAGCGGTGGGAAGTCCCCTGGCCCCAGAGCAAGCACTGGTCTTGCCCAGCTCAGCCGTTCCCTGCTAACATCTAGCTGGAGGCCTAACTGTATCTTGTTTATCATTCCGTTTTCGATTTCGTTTCCTTCAAAAGCCACACACAGAAGTTTCATTTTCTTTTTCTCCAGAATCTGATCAGCTTGGGGTGACTAGGCATCTGTTTCCGGTGGGTGTGAACAGCTGACAGCCGGCTGGGTGAAGCTGGAATAACTCCACAGCTGCCAGAAGCACCGCCAGGACCACAAAAGCACACCCAGCCTCGACCGGGCCCACCTTCTCCAGGCCACGGGGTCGGGGAGCCTGCCGCTGCCCTCAGGTCACCTGGGCTCCCAGCAGCTGCTTCCAGCATGGCTGAGGCCCCTGCCAACCCAGGAGACGCAGGTACGTTCTTCCTTCTAAGGAACAGTGGGAGTGCCCGGGTGGGACTTGCACCTTTTTTCTGGTTCTTTTTCTTGGTCCAGATTACAGCCACGAGAGGACAGTATCTGAAAGCACAAAAGTAGTAAGAAAGAGGGAGAGAGGGCATTGCATCAGGTTCAGAGCCTTGCTCAGCCCAGGCATCTTGCAACATGCTTCGTGTGCATTTTGCAATAACCCGCTCTTGCAACATGCTTCGTGTGCATTTTGCAATAACCCGCAGGTGCAAGCCCGATGAGGTTTCCATCTTACGTGTGAGCTCACTGAGGCTTGCAGGTGAAATGACTCAGGGGACCACGGCAGAGCCTGGGGCCTTAACACCCGTCTTCACACTCATTTTGAGGAACAACAGAAGTTGTCTGCTAAGAGGGGCAAGTGCATGTATGTGGTTTTCCTCCTGCTGCATTCGTTCCTCGCATAGCACTCTGTTCCTGGAAGCACATGATGCAAGTTAACTGTTATTGAGCAGTGCTCTTTTCTAGGGTCCCCACTGAAAGCATGAGGGCTGTGGGCTGGGACGCTTTTTGTTTGTCTTTGTTTTGTGATTGTGAGCTAGTTAATCCTCACCACAATCTCTGAAGTAGCTACTATTATCACCATTTCACAGATTGAGAAACTGAGGCCCAGAGAGGTCACATAGCTAGTAGGTGGCAGAGCTGGGGCTCAAAACCAGGAAAATAGGGTGTGCTGGGGAGGGGTGCCGACTGGGTGTGACCCAGGACCCCAGGCTGGTTCCCAAGCTCCTGTTGTACTTCCC
This sequence comes from Hyperoodon ampullatus, assembly GCF_949752795.1. Lineage (NCBI taxonomy): Eukaryota > Metazoa > Chordata > Mammalia > Artiodactyla > Ziphiidae > Hyperoodon > Hyperoodon ampullatus. The sequence continues at coordinate 83,401,264 of NC_136927.1, read as the reverse complement.
CAGTGAGACATGTCAGGGGCACTCGGTAACTGAATTTAACTTGCCCCCCGGCAGATTTTCCTTTTAACCGACGTGTCACTTACATCTCATCCGTTTCACAACTTCCAGTTCACCAGCCTGAAGACTCAGCAGGTGACGCCAGCCCCGCCTTCACTGCATGGACCCCATTTCCCCTTTGGGGTCAGGGCACTGGAGGAGGAGGAAGAGGCTCCCCCTGGGGCAGGTTTTTTAAGAATCAAAACTCTTTTTAAAACTAGGCAAAGCCACAGTGGGTTGGACGGGTATCCCGGTTGAGGGGTAGTTTGGTGGGTGAAGGGGTGGGTGACCCCACGTGTTCTAATTGCACATCACCTGCGCCCAGAAGGATGCAAACATTCCGACCACAAGGGCAAGGCCACAGTGCCCAGCGCAGAGTTGGCAAATGGGTTGTCCCTTCCCCCGCTAGTGCCGCCCACTAGGAATCCAGGAAAAATCCAGAAGGTAAAGGATTGGGTTGCTGCCCTGGAAGGGGACCTAGGTCTTCCCAAGAAGGGCCCTGCTTTGCATTTCCCTCAGGGTTCTCAGGGCAGACATTTCCTCTCCCCAGCTCCTGGCGCTGCAGGCCCTGTGTCTGACCAGTTCTCTCACTCCCCGCAGGGCATCTGGCTTGGGTTTATGGGAGCCTGTCTGGGAGGAGTAGGGGCCGTTTGGAAAGTTCCTCGTTGAGCCTCGAGGCATCCTGCTTAGGACCATTAACTCAGGTGGGGAAACAGAGACCCCGGAGGAGCTACTCATCCCTTGCCCAGGTCATCTGGGCAAACACCTACCCAGTAGTGTACACTCACTTTTTCACTCCATCAGTCCTTCATTCAAATGCTATTTCCTGAGACCCTACTGTGTGCCCGGCCCCATGCTAGACACTGAACCACTACACTGAACCTGGCAATCACAGCAGGAGATCCTTGGGGACACTCTGCAGGGGACCCACACACAACCAGCACCCCACCCACTCAGGGCATCCAGGACAGCCTCCCAACGATGGAGTCTGAGCAAGACCTGAGGTGAAGTATCCGTTGGACAGGTGGAGGGAGGGAATATTGCTCCTAACAGAGGGAAGAGCATGTGCAAAGGCCCAGGGGTGAGTGCGTCTGAAGGGAATGCAGACAGGTTGGCCCTTGAAGGGAAGCTGAGGGTGGGTGAAGATGAGGCTGGCAGAACCGGGAGTTGGTGGCGTTGCTGTCATCCGGGAGATGGTGGTGACAAGGACTAGGAGGCAGAGGCAGCGAAAGGAGAAGAGAGGATTCGAGACAGCCAGGGACAGTGTTGCTAGGACTCCGGGATTGGGCATCAGGGTGAAAGATCCGTTTCTGAGCGGATGTTGGGTTTCTGCTGGGGATGAATAGTAACATCGCCCAAGTGGATTGTGAGCCCAAGAGCGGGGGCAGATTCCACTGGGAGGAGGAGGATGGGGGATGGAGAACACCGGAGTGGGTCTCACTCCTCACCCCTCCCCTCCCTCCTGTGCTCTGCTCCCCCCCTCCAGCATCCTGCCGCCTCCACTCCCCTCTCTCTGAGGATGTCTGAGAGCTGAGTGTTCCCACCTGCCCTCCGGCACTCACTCAGGTGGGGGACGCTCGGAAGGCTTGGCACCGCCTCTGGCCACCAGGCTGTCCAGCCAAGGTCATTTCTGAGCAGCCCACATGCCCCTCCCTGAACAGAGATGCTGGTGGATGTCTGCTCAGACCTCAGTCCCTGCCTCTGCCCAGGATCCCTCTCCTGGGGGGCCGCCAGCCCGGGCTGGGTAGCTGGGGGACTCAGTTCTCTCTCTGTCCCTGTCTCCCTCCCCCAGACCTTGAGCAGAGGATCTTGGAGGTGCTGAGGGACTCTGGCTCCCCTGTGAAGACTGCCCAGCTGGTAAAGAAATGCCAAGTGCCCAAGAAGACACTCAACCAGGTCCTCCACAAGATGAAGAAGGAGTCAAAGGGAGTCCGGCTCGTAGGCCCCGCGACGTGGTGCTTGGCCGATGGTGGGACCAAAGAAGTGCTTCCCGCAGAGCTGGGTAACCTGCCATCCCGGGACAGAGGCAGTTGGAGGGGGCAGGTGTTGGACCCAGCACGAGCAGTCCTGGCAACGGCCTAGCCCAGATTTGGGCCTGGGTTCAAATATAGGCTCTGCCCTTGGGGACACATGATGTATCCTCACTGCATCTTGATTTCTTTTTCTGGCCGATGGAGGTAACAGTAGGGCTGCTTTGTAGGGTTGCGAGAGGATTTGATGCAAAGGGCTGAGCCTGGTGCCAGTATGTAGTAGGTGCTCAGCAAAACATTAATAATGATGAGGATGGCAGTAACGATATGATAATAATAGAAGAGCCGTAGCATCACACGAGATCCGCGTTTCTAGTTCTGCTGCGGTGCCCGGGGGTCCCCTAGCCCGCACGCAACCCCAGAGGGAGTAGATAGTCTCCCCCACAGCCCCAAGTCACACAGCTGGAAGGGAGCGGGGCGGGCTTTGAAGCTGAGTTCCTTCCGAGTTTGGAGCGTCCATGCGCTAGGGCGTTCTGCGGAGCAGCCCACCTCTGTCTGGTAGGGTCCCCACCCCCTCTCCTGCTCGGCTGACCCCGACCGTCTTTCTTCCCAGCAGAGAGGCCGAAGAAAGATGCAGTTGCAATTCCCCGGAAGCCTGGCCCTGAGCTCAGTCAGCGGCGTAAGCATCTCGTTTCCTTTCAGCTCCTGTTCCCTCTGACCCCAAACTCTCCTTGGCCACTCGAGAAGTTACAATTGTTCAGGGGCCATGGGCCACCCACTAACAGGTCCCCACAAAGTGTTCGGGGGCAAGACTCTGTCTTTCGGTGAAAGAAGCTGAACGGCTGAGAAACCATTTGATGGGTAGTTGGCAATCACTGTGCACCTAGCATGTGCCAGACACTGTTCAGAGCCCTTGACGAACATCCCCAACCCCCAGAACAACCTCTGTGGTCCATTATAATTATGCCCATTTTACAGATGAGGAAAATGGGCACAGAAGCTGCGTCTGTCCCAGGTCACACAGCTGGTAAGCAGGGGAGCAGATTCAGCCTCCAGGGTCCTCCTTAACTACTTGCTGTCCTGCCTCCCAGAGGAAGAGATCTTCCAGTTTCTGGAAGCCCATGGGCCCCATAGAGCCCTGATCATTGCCCAGGCCCTGGGCATGAAGACGGCGAAGGAAGTCAACCCAGACTTGTACGCGATGAGGAACAAGCACCTCCTGGACTTAGACCAGAAATCAAACTCTTGGGCTATTTATCGACCAGGTAGGCCCTTTACCTGCCGCCCACACCTGGACAGGGCAGAGGGCAGAGCTGTGAAGAGAAAGCGTAACGCCCAACACCGGGTCCTGGCTGGGCTCCCGCTAAGCTCTTGGCCTGCCCCACCCCGTCAGAAGCTTGCTGTGGTCTTGCTGACCCATCCCCGGAAGAGGGCTCCAGGAGGGAGGGGCGTGCTGGCAGGAGTAACCAGGGAGGGCTTCCTGGAGGTGTGGCCCACCCCTGACTGTAGCAGTCCTGGGGCGCAGGTCTCAGCCTGAGTTTGCTGACAGTCTTCTGTAAGCACTTTGCCCGCCTTGGATTTTTAAGGCTGCTGAAGGGGTGGGCCAGGCTGAGCCCAGATACCCACAGGGTAGCGTCCCAGAACCGACGTACCCATTACATGCAGCAGGTACCGGGCCTAGAGCCCAGGGTGCTTTTAGGGGGTCACAAAAATGCTCTAGTTTCTCTTAAAATCAGAAGAAATAAATGAGCATTATAGTAACAATGAACAGCTAATCATGACTCTAGCCGAGATTATATTTGTCTGTATCCCAACGCAGTCATAAAATGTAATTTTAAATATTTTTTATGGATGTAGGGGCTCACAAAGGCACAAGAGCCAAGGGCTCACGAAGGTGGGAATGTGGACCCGTGTGTGGAGCCCACGTGGGGCTGACACGCCTGCTTATGGTACCCAAGGAGGGTCTCAGCATCCTAGGCTGGATGTTAAACACTGGTGACAAATCCAAATTCTTAAAAATGCCTTGTGAGTCGAGCAAAGCTTATCCCATGGCCAGAAACAGCCTGTGGACGGCCACCTTGCATCCTTCCCTAAAGGAAGAGAGGACCCTGAAGCAATGGTTAGGGCTGTGGGTTCCTCGCAGTGAGAGGTACAGAGGGTGGGCAAGCAGCAAGGCACCTGCCATCCTCCCAGGGTGGCAGAGGACACAGGGGTAGGGTGGCCTGCGGGACAAAGTCCAAGCAAGGCTCGTCTATGATACCTGCAGTGTTTGGTAAACACTCCACTCCCTGGGGCCAGCCTTGGACCTACTGACTCAGAACCCCAGGGTGGGCCCCTGGGAATCTGTATTTTAACCAGCTCCCCAGGAGATTTTGATGCTGCCAAGTAGAATTTGGAACTTCTGACTCCTAGAGAGATACAAAGGGATTGAGTGGAATGCTATTTTGCAGAAGGTTCTGGAAATCCGTCCACCCCAGTTATTTACCAGCAAAATCCAATCAACGTGATCAGTCATAATGGACCAAACAGCCGCATTTCCATTAAGAACTCCAAAGGCATCCAGATTGGACACGAGAATGTCATAGTGAGACGAATGGCCTCTGGGGAAAATGGTGAGTCCTCTGAAATGTCCAGGAGAAGGGACCTGTCGGGGCATCTGCTCCATCTGGGTGGGGGCAGGGAGTGGGGGGCATTCAACCTTCCAGGGAGAAAGGGCAGCTTTCAGATCTCCAAGGTCCTTTCTGGCTTTCTCAGGAATAAGGATGTCCCTCCCTGTGCCTGGATCAAACCTCTCCTGCTTTCCCTTCCTGCCGACATCTTTTGCCTCATTTTCATGGGGACCCAATATTTTCCCACAAGAAAAAACTCAGTTCACTCTTCCTCACTAGGATGTCACAAGGGGTCGTTGTAGCATTCTGTTTGTCCCGAGACACTCTTTTTTCCCATGTGTTAACATCTCAGAAACTGGGATGCATCGTATGGGTGCATCCAAGCTTTGGTGAAATACAGTAAGCAAATGGTGGCTGCTCTGTGGCGGGCACTGTAGGGAGAGGGCACAGGGTCACCCATCAGTCCAGCCATGGGGCGTGAGTGAGAGCGCTGGCCCCAAAGTTGGAACGCTCCCTGTGACCTCGAGAGAGCCCTTCCCTGCTCCAGGCCTCAGTTTCCCCAACTGTGAAATGAGGAACTTCATTCTAGAATCTAGATCAACCTTTCCCCAGCTTTGGTCCTCTGAGCTCCACCTCCCTAATTTTGGCCACGCCCATGGCTGATTCTTTACGCCATGTTGCTAGATGGTTTACTTTTTATTCTACTCAAATTAACTTTGAAGTAAACTTTTACAGCATTACCTTGAAAACTACGAAGGTTACCTTAAAAATAAATGCTGAGAAAATAAAACAATGTCAGAAGCTCTGAGGGCTCCATGTCAACAGCAAGTTAACCCCAAAGGAGACCTTCTCCTGATGGGCCCAGAGGATTGAGAACAGCTAGGAAGCAGAGGATGTGCTCATTGTCTGGGTTTTCAATGCCCCAGTGACACCCCAGGCACCAATGGTAAAAACCCCGGAACCCCACGCTACCTGTTCTGCCGGTCCACCTGCTCTCCAATCCAGACCCTGAAGTAATCACTCCCAGTCTGATGGTGTCCAGAAAGACTCCAGAAGCCTGTCTCCTCTGTGCAGCCAGGACTTAGTGTGTGTGTGTTGGGGGGGGCGGGGTAGGAGGTGGGGTGGGTCAGAGGATGGGGGTCAGGGGTCATACTTCTGTGTCCCCTGCCAGGCTCCACGGCTCCCCTCTACCCCCCTCCAGTGGCACCCACTGATCCCTCAACTCAGGGTCCCCTGGCTGGATCCTGGGGGCCCCAGGACATCCGGATGGCGAATTCTGTGCTCAGACATGTACAGATGGGACACGGCAACGAGATGAGTCTTCACGGCAACCCAGCCAAGGGCCCTGCCCACAGCGCCTGTGGCAGCCCCCCAGGTAACTGGAGAACAGGCTGCCACCCCACCCCCACCCCACTGCATTCAGCTCCTCGCTATAGATGGAACTTGAGCCAGTCCTTGTGGGGAGCGAGGCATGATGGGAAATTCTTTCCCTCCCACCAGGAGGCTCTAGAGCAGGGGGCTCTTTTAGAGTTAGCACCTGGGTTCCCATTCCCTACTACCCCCTTCAGGAAACCTCAGTTTCCTCATCTGTACAATGGGCAGGGATCATTTCCTGGGCCAGCTGAAACGGGGACAAAGGAGACGACTGGACTGGAACTGGACAGGCATCTAAGGAGCCACCTAGGTGCTGTCACCAGTGACCAGAGCTCCCAGGCCGCGTCTTCCCTGGCACTGGTCATCGAGAGACAGGCTGGGGGGTGGGATCACAGCAGAGAGGCCTGAGAGAGAGGAGGAGAAGCAGGGACGCCAGGGGACGGGTTTCCAGAGGAGGCGAGGCTGGTGAGATCAAGGGAGGGCTGCAGGGTCCAGCAACAAGGGGTCAGTGGTGACCTAAGGGGACAGAAGGGGCACGGGGAATGGAAGGAGGGGGACGGAGCGCGGGCATTTCTTTCCTGACGTTTGGCCGGGAGAGGCAAGGGCGAGACAGCTGCGGCTGGGGGCCGGGCTGGGGGCCACAGGGAGATTCTAACCAAAGATGGAGAGGGTGTTCCAGAGCTGCCAGGAAGAAGGCAGCAGAGAGGCGGGAAGCAGGAGGCAGTGGGGGGAGGGGCTGAGTCCCAGGGGAGGCCCAGAGGACCAGGTCAGCTGGGCTGGGCTGCAGGAGGAGGGCCACCCAAGCTGGCAGAGCCGGGGGCCGAGGGAGCCGGCGGCCCCAGCAGGTGAAAGGCACGTGCAGAGACGCCGTGTGAGGCCACGCGTCCGCCGGCGACAGAGCACGGCACGGGCCACTGAGGGGAGGTTCCAGGGGGACAGTCAGCCATGGAGGACCTGAGAACCAGGCTGGGGGCCAGACCCACCGTCCAGCTGCTCTCACCGTCCACCTCCCCCCCCGCCCCCCCGGCATCTCTCTTTGGCTGACCTGCAGTCTCTGTCCTGGGTACCGGCCCGGAAGCTTCCATCAAACTTCAAATCCCCGAACCAGGACCTCACTCCGAAGGGAGCACGGCCCAGAGAGTCCACATTCGCTCGTACTTCCTGGAGGACACCACCGTAGGCAACAACAACAAGATGACTGTCAACCCAGGGGCGGCTGATCCCACAGGAGTCGCAAGGGCTGGCGAGCCAGGAGGGAGCGCAGGTGAGCCTGGGACACCCCTGTGTGTCCTCTTTCCCTCCCTCATTCATTCATTTATTCAACAGTCACGAGCCTCCCATTTCTGGAGTCGGGGAGACAGGAGAGGGTCGTAGCAGGAGCGGGGGCTCTAGGGTAGAACGTGTGGGGTCCTCCTAACCTTTCACTCAGCTTGGAGCCTCTGTTTCCCCGTTTGTAAAATGAGGGTGATTAGACTAGCCTGTGGCTCCCGAGTTGGAGTGAGGCCTGGATGCGCTCCCCTCACTGCTGGGACACCTGGACCGGACCAGTGACGTGACTTGTGGTGCCCAGTGCAACCAGAAAAAGCAAGGCTCCTTGTTCAAAACTTAGTAAGAATTTCAAGACAAAGACAGCAGAGCAGTGAACTGAGCACAGGCCCCTCAGAACGGGCCTGTGTGACTGCCCAGGCCACATGCCCGTGAAGCTGGGCCTCCCTGGAAACTTCTGGAACATGATCCCCCCTCGATTCTCAGTCACCCGCTTCACTGATTCTTTCCCCCAAATAATGCTGTAGGGCTTCCCTGGTGGCGCAGTGGTTGAGAGTCCGCCTGCCGATGCAGGGGACACGGGTTCGTGCCCCGGTCCGGGAAGATCCCACATGCCGTGGAGCGGCTGGGCCCGTGAGCCATGGCCGCTGAGCCTGCACGTCCGGAGCCTGTGCTCCGCAACGGGAGAGGCCACAGCAGTGAGAGGCCCGCATACCGCAAAAAAAAAAAAAGAATAATGCTGTAGCCACCTTACGCTTCTTCCCCGTTTCAATGATTAGGAAGAAGTCGTCCATTCATTCATGCACCCACTCAGGCCACACTCCCGCCCTCAAACGCTCCCTCCCCCGGAGATACAGCTAAGAGCACAGACAGACAAATACTCCCCACTCACAGGGGCCAGAGTCCAGTATAGGGAATAGAGACAGTGACAAACCAAGCCTTTTGAGGCTTTTAAGACCAACACTATAAAAAACTATAAAACCTGGGGCGGTGGCTGGGCAGTGCCGTGACGGAGAGGAGCTGCCTTAGCCAGGCCGCCAGAGAAGCTCCAGGAGGAGGTGACATCTAAGCCCAGGCCTGTGGGGAAGGAGAAGCCGGCCAAGCACAGATGTGGGAACAGCATTGCCAGAGGAGGGAACAGCAAGTGCAAAGGCCCCGCAGTGGGAAGAAGGGTGACGTCCAGAATCACACACACACACGAGCCCAGGGAGCGGCAGGGAGTAGGTCTGGTGGGCAAGGCCGGGCCTCTCTGTGCCGGGAAGCCCAGAAGAAAGGTCCAGATCTTACCTGAAGTGACCTGGCGAGGCCTGGAGGGTTCAACCAGGGGCAACTTCATGTGGGGCACGATTTAAAGGTCTGGCTGAAGACAATCGGGGGAAAGCAAAGGGGGCTGAGGAAGCGGGAGCAACGGTCCAGGGGAGAAAGGACGGGGCCACGGAGATGGGGACACAAGGTCACCCACCGGGGAAGCCTGCGTCCGGGGCAGCAGCCTCAGTCCCGGTGAAGCAAATCGCCTTGGCTATTCGGTAATTCGAGGGGAGGCGGCTCACGTGTTCCTGGGGCCCCATCTCTTCCCTAGAGCCTCCCTCCAGAGCTGCACGATCCAGAAGCGAGGTCCCTCCCGGCAGCAGTCAGGCTGCCCCCGTCAACGCTGAGACGCTCATCTCAGAAGAGCTAGCGGCTATGACGCTCGAAAAGCAGGGGTCCCAGAAGTGCAGAAGACACCTGCTGAGCGACAGCATCGCAGAGCCAGTGTCCCTGGAGGGTGGGACTCAGAGCAAAAGCAGCCTGTAGGCGGACTCGCGCAGGAAGGGCCTGGGAGCCAGGGAGCTCCCTGCTGCCTTCAGGGCCGTTTATGACCTTCTCGCCTCCTGACACGTGGCCAGCGTGCATCCACATTTGGGCTGGGCCCGGCATGGGGCCAGGGCAGGGCTGCTGGTGGCAGGAGCTGCCTGCCAGGGGGTCACCTTCCCGGGCCCACCGTCTATCAGGGCCACCCATTCCCTGCCCGTCACTCAGGACCTGACTTCCTCAAGGCCCATCTTGGCCACCTGACCACTTTACCACCTGACCTTTCTAGAACCTTCCTACCTCGTCCTGGAGGGCTAGGGATGGGTCATTCTCTAAAGTTGCCAGAAAAGGGATACCACCAGACAGGTAAGAACCTCAGAAGTCGGCTGCATCTCCCCAAGCACTGGCCAGTGAGTTCACTAGGCACAGAGGCCCTGTCCTTTCACTCTTGAACCTCCAGTGTACGCTGGACCAGCCCCTCCACTGACCACCTCCTGAGTACCATGCCCTTGGGCTACAGAGAGAGGAAGGCCAAGCCCTGCCCTTGGGGAGCGGTTCAGTCAGCGGGAGAGGCGGCCTGGGATGTGGGCAGTGAGTCCTGAGCAGGAACGATCACGGGGAATTAAAGGAGTGCAGAACAGCAACGCAGACACTGTCCCGAGGGCCCAGGAGGCTTCCCGGGGAAGGAGAAAGCTCTTGAGCTCATTCTTCAACATCTGGCAGAGGGAGGAAGTTGGACTGGGAATGGTGTTCTAGGCAGGGGCTCCGCCTGGTCAAAGGCATGATGGTCAGAACAAGAAGACTTATAGCAGCACAGCAGTTTGGGTGTTGCTAGAAAGCCCAATGCAAAGAAAATGCAAGTGAGAGTTTGGCTGGCGAGGAGTTTGGACTTGATGCTGAGCTCTGGACAAGCACGGCTCCACCTGCGCAAATATTCCAGGAGAAACTGGGCAAGTCCATGCAACGAGGAAGTTGGGTTCATTACAGAGAAGGAAGGGTTTTGTCCAATGGGCTGGAATGGCCCAGCCTACAGGAGGCAAAGTTATCTCGGCCGCCACCGTGACCTGGGGCCCCCAAATCCCTCCTGCCTGGGATATCCAGTTCGCAGACGTGCCACATGGTGTAAGGGGCTTGAAATCAGGTTTGACTCCTTGCTTCTGGCATTGTCTGCCCTCTGGGGTGAGCCGAAAACTAACTGCTTGCCTCAAAGTTTGCCCAAGGTCTGTGGTTAACCAGGCCCGTATCAGTGGGCCATCAAAATGCATCTCAGAACGCAGCTTCAGCTCCCACCTGCAGCCCAAGCCAGAACACTCAATTTTCCTGCGAGATTTCCCCTCTCTGTATAATTAATTTGTCATAAACACACTGACAAAGCATTGCTGGCAGTTAATAGGGGCTGGAGGTGAAGGTCAAAGCTGGTCTCTTCAGGAAGGAAATTAACTAGCTACCATTAAAAGCAAAGAATGATTAAGTCCATCCATCCCCCCAATATTTTGCCCTCACTAGCTCATCCACCGTCCCCCCTTTCTGCACTGATACCTGTGCACACAGAACTTGCCATCCCTGGAGTTGGATGGGGTCGGGGTGGGGATGGGGGAGGAGGAATTTGCTACATGAGTTGGAAGTGATTTTCCAAAAGCACCATGACCTGCTCACAAATGCAATTCTATTTTCTTTTTCTTTTTAAAAAAATTTTTATTGGAGTATAGTTGATTTACAATGTTGTGTTAGTTTCAGGTATACATCAAAATGAATCAGTTTATATATGTACATATATATCTCCACTCTTTTTTAGATTCTTTTCCCATATAGGCCATTAAAGAATATTGAGTAGAGTTCCCTGTGCTGTACAGTAGGTCCTTATTAGTTATGTATTTTCTATACAGTCGTGTGTATATGTCCATCCCAACCTCCCAGTTTATCCATTCCCCCCTCTTACCCCGTGGAAACCACAAGTTTGTTTTCTACACCTGTAACTCTATTTCTGTTTTGTAGATAAGTTCATTTGTACCCTTTTTTTAGATTCCACATATAAGCAATATCATATGATATTTGTCTTTCTCTGTCTGACTTACTTCACTCTATATGACAATCTCTAGATTCATCCATGTTGCTGTAAATGGTGTTATTTCAGTTTTTTTAATGGCTGAGTAATATTCCATTGTATATGTGTACCACATCTTCTTTATCCATTCCTTTGTTGATGGACATTTAAGTTGTTTCCAAGTCCTGGCTATTGTAAATAGTGCTGCAATGAACATTGGGGTGCATGTATCTTTTTGAATTATGGTTTTCTCCAGGTATATACCCAGGAGTGGGTTTGCTGGATCATATGGTAGCTCTATGTTTAGTTTCTTAAGGAACCTCCATACTGTTCTCCATAGTGGCTGTACCAATTTACATTCCCACCAACAGTGCAAGAGGGCTCCCTTTTCTCCACACCCTGCAATTCTATTTTCTTATCCCAGCCTCTCTACTCCTCTCAGAGTAAGCTTAGACAGGACCCCTCACCTGTGGGGCTTTAGCAGACAGCCAAGGTTAGAGGCTTAGAGCAAGAAAAAGAGTCTAGGGAGAAATCCAGGAGCATTTGGGCTGCAAATGACAGAAACCTAAAAGGGGAATCTATTTACTCATGCAACTGGGAAATCAAGAGATAACTAGCTTCAGGAATGGCTGGATCCAGGGGCCCAAGCAGTATTTTCAGGCCTTTTCTCTCCATCTCTCTGAGAGACTCTTTCCAGATGGCTGCCAGCCACCCAAGACTTACAGCCTGTCAGCTTAGCAACCCCAGCAGAAAGAGAATTCTTCAAGCCAGACACAACAGGTAGAATGTCCCAGGGAGGATTCTGATTGGTTGAGCATGGATCAAACGCCGATGAGCATGGATCACAAGCTGATCCTTGGACCAATCAGGGAGAATGGAGTGCTCTGATTGGCTAATGTGGAGTCAAATGTGCTCACGTCCATGGTGGGAGAGGTGAAGGCATCCTGGCTCTCACTGCCTGGCCCACATTTTTTGACCCACCTGCACATTCTCTTTCCCACCCCGACCTGAGACTCTATGGCCTTTGCCTCCTTCATCTGAGTCTCCACCAGCTGCTGGAGAAGCGGCCCAGCTGGGAAAAGGCCACAAAGCCCAGAGATCAGGGGTGTCAGACAGTGGGCGTGAGGGCCGGGCTGCCCCTTACCTGGGCTGCAGAGCCCCCGAAAGGCCTGGCATCGCCTCGGGGAGACAGACCCAGCTCCGCCCACTGGTGGGAGGCATGAGGGTGCAGGGACGCAGAGTCTGGGAAGGAGGCTGCGAGATTCTAAAGGGGAATCTGTTTCACTGTCCTATCTGTGCGACCCCCATCCCTCACTGCCCATTTAAAGGCTCTGAGCCTCAGCCATTTCATCTGCAGAATGGGCCAGGGAGGCGATTAAGGGCACACAGCTCAGGTGTGCGAGAGTGCTAGACGGTATGGGGGCCTCCGAAGGCTGGGCCACACGTGGGAAGAACTCAGTAAAGAATAAGTAGTTCAGTGGTTCCCCACTGGGGCCCATTCTACCCACATGCTCCCATCCTGCAGACAAGTGGCATGTCTGGAGACTTGGTTGTTACCGGGCAGGGGAAGTAGTCTCCTGTTGCTGCTGTAACAAATTGCTGCACATGAGTGGTTTAAAACAACATAAACTTAGCATCTTCCAGTCCTGGAGGTCGGAAGTCCCACACGACCTCAGCAGGCTAAAATCAAGGTGTGGTCAGAGCTGGTTCCTCCGGAGGTGCAGCAGAGAATTGCTCCCCTGCCTTTTCCAGCTTCCAGAGGCACCTGATTTCCCAGCTCGTGGCCCCTTCCTCTGTCCCCAGACTGAGCAGCATCACATCTTCCAATCTCCCCTCCACCCCCGTCCTCTTTCCTCCCTCTTCTAAGAACGCTTGTGATTACTCTCCTCTCCGCCTACCCCGCCAATCTAGGATAATCTCCCCTCAAATCCGTAATCACGACCACAAAGCCTGGTTCACTATGAAAGGTGACATACTCATAGCTTCTGGGGATTAGGGCTTGGACATCATTGTGGGGTGGGGGTGGGACTGTATTCTGCCTCCCCCTCCGCTAGGCAGCACCGCCCCACAGCAAAGAATTGTCAGGACCCCAATGTCAGCGGTGCCAGGTTGAGAAAGCCTGCATCGGTGATGAGTGGGGCTTAGCATTGCAGCCCTGGGTGTAACCTGAGCGTAACCTCAGGTAAGTCCCATCACCCCTGAGCCTCAGTTTCCTCCTCTGTGAGATGGGCAGAGATAAGGACAGCACCCTCTCCATGAAGTTCCTCGGGAGGATGAAAGGGTATCTGGCACAGTGATTCTCAGCCCTCAGAGCGTCTGACAAATGCTAAGTCCTGGTCCAGCCCAGATCGATTGATGACAGTCTCTGGGAGAGGGGCCTGGGCAGCGGTATTTTTTAAAGCTCCTCCATGATCCCAAGGAGCCCCCTGGGGGCTGAGATGTCCCTGCCTGGCTCCAGGTGGACACACCCAGGACACCAATGGACCACAGCCATAGCTGGGACCCCAGAAACCCCCCACCCAGCACCACCTTCTGGCTGGTCTCTGTGGCAGGAGAGCGTCTGTGGGGAGAGGAGCCCCAAGCCCGTTCCCAGCCAGGTCCCAGGTCCCAGGTCCCAGGTCCCAGCCGACCTCAGCCTGTGAGCCTGCAGTGGAGGATTCGGGGCTTAGCCTCTCACAGCTTTGGTCCGAGCGCCACCTGCTGGCTGGATATAGCCCTTCACCAGGCAGGGCTTGTGAACTTCCAGGGTCCCAGTCTGGGGCCAGGCAGGATGGGACCATTCCCTCCCACCAAAGTGGCCAGACCTACGGCATTTCCCCTAGGGTTCTGGGGCTCTGCACTGCACCCTAAGCCTGTCCACAGACCCCAGGTCAAGTTCCTGCACTGCCCTCCCTTCCCACGGATGCCAGCAACCCAAAGTCAGAAACCCAGTGTCCACAAGAGCTGATTTTCTTCCCTCAAGAGGAACACCCCCTGTAAGCTGGGACCCACCCCCAGAAGACCCCAGACCAGCTCCTGCAGGAGTCCCAGGGACCTTGCCTGCAGCATTGCAGCCCTGAGCCCTGATGTTTGTGGAACTCCCACTTGTACTAAGTCACTTCATCCTTCCATCCAGCCTGTGAAGAAAGGGATTCTCAACCCATTTCACATGGTGAAAATACTGAGGCACAGAGAGGTTAAGCTACTTGCCTAAGGTCATACAGCCAGGATTGAATCCAGGGGACAAAATGGGATAAGATATTCCCTTTGGATGTAAAAGAAAACCTTCATGCGTGGAAGGCCCACATCATGTTTGGGCAATGTCTTGATCTGGGAGGGTGTATGGGGTTGGGGGCCCCCGATGGCGAGTGGAACAGGACCCCATCTGAGCGCAGTCAGACCCCCTGTCCTCACGCAGGCCCACCACGCAGGTGGATGCCCCCCGGGTCTCTGCGACAGTGTAGGGCTGAAGAGAACAAGCTCAGGGCCACCCCAGTTCGAAGTTCAGTCCCACCATTTCCTGCTGTGTGACTCTGGGCAGATATCTAGTCTGCCTGTGCCTCAGTTTCCACATGTGTAAAATGGGATGATCATAGTTCCCCGCTCTCAAGATGGTTTGCAGGATGAAATCAGTGTCTGCCTCACAGGAACCAGGAGTCCCTGTGTCAGTGCCGTTGGTAACGGTGCCCTTTGCCACACGACCTCCGGAGCTGCCCACATCTCAAAGGCCGCCCCCCTGCCATGTTGCCCCCCCCAGACCCCATCTTCCCTCTCTGACTCCCTAGTTTTAATCTGACATCAGTTTGGATAGGATGGTCAGAACCTGAACTGCCCCTACTGAGTCCTGCTCAGGCCCAGCAGGCAGCGGCTTCACCCTCTGAACTGTGACCTCAGCAGCCTGACCCTCCAGTGCACACACAGCTCAGTGTCCAGGACAGAGGGGGGACCTCCTGACAGGGCAGCCCCTGCCCACCATCACACACACACACACATACACATCACACACACACATCACACACACACATCACACACACACTTCACATACACACACATCACACACACACATCACACACACACATCACACACACACATCACACACACACTTCACATACACACACATCACACACACACATCACACACACACACATCACACACACACATATACACATCACACACACATCACTCACACACACATCACACACACACACACACACACACCACACCTCGGGGCCACTGGGCAGCATCACCTCCTCCTGCCCAGCGAGGGACAGCCAGGCCTGGGCCCCGTCAGGGCTCAGACTCTCACCAGAGGCTTGGCCCTGGAACTGTTGTGCAGGCTCCCTGAGCCTCGTTTCCCCATCTGCAAAGCAGGGGGTTAACAGAGAATCCGTGGCAGGGCCTAGCACGCAGTGAGCATTCCGTGGACATCCGTGGAAGTGGCTGCTGTCATCCCTGTGCTCACGGCTCCCCACAAGGCCACGGCCACAGTGACGGCAAACAGTGGGTCTAACCTGCTGTGACTTAATGACATCTGTCACTCAGGGGTAGGAGGTATCCGACCCCTCTGCAGAGGGAGAGGACAGGCTGGGCTGTCCCAGAGTTTGCCCGACCCACAGCCCGTGAATCTACATTTGAACACAGGCCTAGGAACTGTCCCTCCACACAGACGAAGGCTGTTTAACACTCACAACAGCTCTATGAAATGGACAAACTGAGATTTTGCCCATTGCACAGATGAGGAAACTGAGGTCCAGGAAAGCAAGATCAAATCCAGGTCTGACTGGCCCAGACTGGTCCCATTGTGCGTCAGGACCCTCCAACTCTGCGAGGAGCCTGGGGTGGGTCGTGAGGTAACTCGGAGTGACGCTGGGAGGCTGGGTGGGCCTGGTCCCCAGAGCCATGAGGTTTGTATCCGAATGTGGATTTGTCAAAACCCCCTTCTCATCACAGAGCCGAGGGCTTTGAAGTTTCAATCTCCCTCAAGGGAAGCAACAACAAAACCAAAAAACTCTGGAAAACTCACTTTGCTCCAATAAATCCAACCTACAGTGCTCAGCCAGCCTGAGTCACGCCCTGGCCACACCCAGAGGGTGTGTACAGCAGCTCAAGTTATGTTGTGAAAGAACCTTCAGTGACATGGAAAGAGATCCAGCATCTAGTGGTGCATAGGGACAATCCCAGCAGGTCCCAGAGCTCTGGGTGGGGTGTGATGCACTTTTTGGATTAAAAAATGTCTGGATGCATGGGAAAGAGATTGAAGGAAGTCAGTGTACATGTGAAGAAAGGCTCTCTCTGGCTGAAATCCCAGGTGGTCAGTTTCTTTTGACTTTGTCTGGGTCTTCGACTTTACCTGCAGGGCACGTGCATTAATTGCGTAACTATAAACATCTGTCATAGAGACTCCTGGGCCCCCGGACACTGTAGGCCCTGACGCGGGCCATGGCCATGGCTCTGGCCACCAGGTGGCACCCCCGATCTTTTTTCTGCAAAATGAGCCCAAGTTTGGAATTAACTGGGCAGTGAGACAGGGGGTCATGGGACCCACTTCTCTGCCTCAACTAAGCTGGGACGCCTAGGGTCAGGACTGGTTCCTGAGGTCCAGAGCTCAGACTCTAAGATCCCCACCTCATCTCTGTGGACCCGCCACCCCCAAGTTGGGCAGTTCTTCTGCAGAGCAAGGGTGACAACCCTGCACATCTATCCCATCCGCCCAGAGGTGTGTGTCCTCAAAGTGACCTTCGGGTGCCTTTGTGTTCAGTTCCTGCAGGGGGCCCCATCTGCTCTGGCCCCTTCCCAGCCCTCTCCGACCCCCTCATTCTTGTAGGTATCATATCATATGCGCGCCTAGAGCCCTAAGAGCTCTTGTCTCTCTCTGCCCGTCTCTCTCTGTATCCTTCTGATTTCCTCTCTCTGTCTCTGTGTCTCTGTCTCCCGCTCACATGACATCTTATGGTCCAGCAAAGTCCATGTGTCCGCACAGGTAGCCTCCCAGCCCCCCACCTATGAGAATTTAGGCCAGCAGGTCTGGGCGGGGCCTCGGAATCTGGCCCTGTCCGCCCCTTAGCTTCATCTCCTGACGTCCTCCTGTCTCCCTCCCTAGCCCCAATCTCACCAGCCTCGAATTAACTGCAGTCCTCCTGCCTCAGGGACTTTGCACACACACTCCCTCTGGCTTCCTTTCTCTGTCTCTTCTGGCTGGCTCATCTTCCAGGTCTTAGAGGGTCCCCTCTTCAGAGAGGCCCCCTCCCTGTCACCCAGGCCCTCTCTGTCACACCCACTGAGCAATTTCCATTTAAGCACCCAGAGTAATCGGCCATCATTTTACTTCCCTGTTCCTTTCATTTCAGTCTCTCTCCCTGGACAACTCTTTCACCCCACCAGGGCAGAGGTCTCGTCTGTCAGTTTGTCCGCTGTCCCCTCAGTTTCAAGAACTATGTCTGGCTTTCGAGTAGGGACACAATGTGTATGTATTTCATAAATGAATGAATGAACTCCCGCAGGTGACTGATGTCCAGTGTGGCTGGAAACCTGGACGATTAGCCTGCCCTTCAGGGCCTCTCAAGATATGGCCTCACCACTAGGCTTCACTTCCTACACCGCCTCCCTCATGGGCTCCCCAGACCTGATTACTCCAGTGTAGGGTCACCCTTTCCAGCCGCCAAGGCTTTGCCTGGGCAGTGCCTTCCACCTGGATGCCCTCCTTCAACTCTGCCCACTAAACTCAACTGTTAAGGTCCCACCCAACCTCCAACTCCACCAGGAAGCCTTCCTGGGTTGTTCCCTGAGTCAATATTTATTTCTCTGTCTTATAAACTCCACCCCACACTTTATGGGTTTCTAGGGGTTTCGCCCAAGGCATTTGCTGTTTTCCCCAGGGGCAACCCCACCAGGGGCCCGGGCTGTATCGACCATCCTCAGACCCCAGTGTGGACTCCACAGAAGTGCTGGCTCCAGAGCCCCCAACCAAGAGGTGTAGGATGAGTGTGGCCCCGGGAATCAGCATTCAGCAGCCTCCTCCCTGGGAGCTGACGCGAGCTGTGGTTGGCTGGACTCGATGACTCGCGTCTTACTAAGCCAGGGGCCCAGAACCCAGAATAAGCAGCTCCTGCCCTCTGCCCTCTGCCTTCTGCAGGACCCAGGGCAGCAAGATAAATTGAGGCCTCCTTCTCCACCTTGACCCAAGGGCAGGGGCTTTGCCCCGGAGCTGCCTCGGCAGTTCAAACCCTCTCCCAGGCTGGGCAGCTGTGGGCAAGCACACAGCCTCTCTGTGTCTGGTTTCCCGCCTGCACCAGCCTCGCAGGCCGCTGTGTGGGTCCAGGGGTCCCAGACACCTGATGTGCCCGAACAGGCCTGACACAGAGAAGTGACAGCTGTTTGTTTATTGAAGAAGGAAAAGTCAGTCCAGAAGCAGAGAGCAGGCTGCTCCTCGAGGCCCTGTATGACGCATAAGGCAGAGCGGCGAGTGTGCTGGTGACCCTCCGAGGTGCTTCCCTTGTCTGTAACAGGGTCCCTCATCCATCCGACCTCCCCCCTGGATGGAAGAGAGGGACTCAGCTCAGCACCTGCTCCCTCCACTGGACAGTGAGCTCCTAAAGCCCACGGCCCCGTCACCGTGCGTGGTCCCAGGTGGTCCTGCCTCCTCCCGCATCCCTGTCCATGTTCCCAGACGGTCCTGTGCCCTCGCGCCTGTGAAGGGAGTCTGTGACCCCCCGATGAGGCCATCACAGCGGGGCTGCACCTTGGATTCCTTGGGGGCCCCGGTCAGGCTCCAGGAAGATCGGGTGCCCTGGGAACCCCACAGTCTCTGCGCCCACTTCCCTTCGGGCTCCAGCTGCCAAGCACCCACATGCAGAGTCAGCCGTGTGGGGTTGAATCCCATGGCGGGCTGGGACTTTGGGCTGGGACTTCGCTCCTGGCTGGGGTAGTTACGGAGACCCAGGGCTCGCTCCCAGCACTGACATCGTGGCCGACGTCCCTGTCAGAGTCCCCGGCTTAAGCACTGATGTTTCTGGCTGATTCTGACTTTGGACGGGGGACATCTAAGGGAACTGCCAGGGGCTGGACATGGTGAAAACGGTCCAGAGATTTTCCACCTGAGGCGGGGGCCACCCCTCGCACTCCTAACCCAGCCTCTCCTTTGCTGGCATTCAAGGCCCAAACCAAGCCCCTCCTCTCTGCCCTCGGCCCCAAACTGCCATCCCAGCCCCCAACCTGCACCGCCCAGTGTGCCTCCTCTCCTCTGCCCAACCGTGCCCCCGCTCCAGCCTGCCCTCCCCCCGTGAGGGATGGAGAAGGGTGGGGCTGAGCCACGCCTTCCTGGCCCTTCCAGCAGCTCTGAGGTTGTTCCGCCTCCTCCTGGGTGAGACAGAAGTCCTCGGAGGGACAGCACCGGGCACCCTGGGTCTCGGCCCTCCCAGCACCCCAGGAGTAGGCAAGGGCCTGGCCAGGGGGCTCTGGGCGTCCCCAACCCTGCGCATCACCTCCCGCCCAGGACCCCGCAGATCTTCTCCCTTGAGAAGTCTCCCTGGGGAGGGTCCTGACAACACTCACTCGTTAGAGCCCTCAAACCGGCCAGAATCTCCACTTCCAAAGCCACTCTGGCTGGGACCGTCTTTCTAGGGACACTGCAGGACCAGGACTCCTCTATGGACACTGCAGGAGCCCCCCACCACTGCCCTCCCCTCTCACCCCTCCGCCCATTCTCCACGCAGCACCCGGGAGACTTGGAAAATGCCGCTCCGGTTCTGCTGCTCCCTCGCTACAACCCTCCATGGCTCCCCACTGCCCCCTTGAACTTGGCCCTTGGGCCGGCCAGACCCTCCACCCCCTCCACCTCTTCTCCCTGCTCCCCGCCCCTCCCCCAGCGGCTGCATCTGGTTCCCCACGCGTGTCGGCCTCAGCCTGGCCTCGGAGCCTCCGCACGAGGCCATTCCCTCTCACGGGACGCCCTTCCTCCTTCTTCACGTGGCTCAACTTAGGTGTCCCTTTTCCAGGCAGGAGGTTCCTATCACTGTCCCCACAGAGGTGCCGCCTTGGTGCTGCGGGGGCCCTGGGATTGGCACTCAGCCGCGGGTCTCCATTGGACACAGCTGTGTTGGGCCGACGTGGGCCTGGGGTGACACAGGCTGTGGATGCTCCCAGACACAGCAGAGTGGGGAGGGAGGTCCAGCTCCCTGCCCGGCCCTCGTGGGGCACGTTCCACCCGCTGCTCGGGTCCCCTCCCGGCGGAGCCCCTCACTGTTCCCTCCGGCTGATGTTAGTGGGTCTCGGTCCTGCCCTCAGGATCTGTGTGAGTCCCCAGCGGTGCCTCCCACCGGGCCACCTCACAGGGAACTGGCCACTGGCCTGGGGTCCCCAAGGGGGAAGTGTCTCTCTCCAGCTCCACCCCAGGCCTGTCCCACACCTGGCTCACAGGTGGCCAAGGGGCTCAGAGCTCACCTGCTCTGCCGTTTCCCACGTGGGACCCTGGGTAGGGGGCTGACCCCGCTGAGCCTCAGCGGCGCCCCCCTTCCCCCGTGTGGGGCTAAGATAATTTCCCCACCCAGCGGGGCCGGTGTGAGCCAGGCAGAGGTTGAGCGCCCAGAACCGTGCCTGGTGTGTCGTAAAAGCTCAATAAATGTGAGCATCTCCTCTTCAATCGCATCATCCTTTTACCAAGATTTTATTTTCATATTCATGTCCACGTCTGGAGTCTCATGCCACCAGGTGCTCCGTCGGTGTTTAGTGAATAAGCAGTGGTCCCCAGGGCTCCAAGAAGACCCCGCCCCTCTTTATAGGCTGTGACGGGAAGGGGGCGTCTCTGGAGCTGCCCAGCTCCTGTGCACCAGCCCCCGTTTCTCCTCTGATCTCATCCCACTGCATCTTGGCTCTGGAAGGACCGTGAGGTGGTGTGACCCCAGCCACGGAAGCTCAGGCCTTCCCCACAGATTCCCAAACCTCCCCCTTTCTCGGGTGCTCACAAAACACCGCACTGGAACGATCGTGGCCGGGCATGATTCCGGGGCCTGGAAAATCCAGCCAAGGGGGCTCTCTGATGGACAGGGAATGCTTCACAGAGCCGGCTCGGGCCGGATCTCTGGCTGGAAACTCCTGAGCTCTCAGAGACATTTGTTTGGGTTCACTGCCCCCACTGCTCAGGACTTTGGTAACAAAAAGCCAGGCCCTGCCAAGCCCTGTCCTAGCAGGGCAGGGCGCAGTGCAGGGGACACCGGCTGGACTACCCCCCACCTGCCAGGAAAGCAGAACTCCCCAGAGCCGGTGGCATCCAAGGGGGGAAGAGGGGGACTGGTGACCTCAAGTGCACGAAGCAGCTCTGTCCTGGTTTGCTCCTTCACTGGTTTTGAACTTGGAGGCATTCCTGGGGAGGGGGCTGCTCACTCGAAGGCTGCGAGCCCAGGCCCACCCGAAGGCCGGCGGGGGACTCATGCAGGGCAGCTCCCCCAGCCCAGCCCTCTGCCCGGGGCAGCCCTCCTCTGAGCTGCAGCTCTCCCCCCAGGGCCCCAGCCCCAGCCCAGAATGCAGCCGTGCAGGGTCGGGATGGACCAGGCCTGTTGTGTGCCAAGCTGGGCAAGGAGCGGTGTGAGAGTTGCCTCAATTCCTCCTCCCAGCAGCCCCAGGGGTAGGACAGGGCGGTGGGCAGGAGCCAGGGCAGACTGGGAGCCTCACTGGCTGGGCTCAACCCCAGCTGTGCCATGGTTTTGTTCTCTGCAAAAGGGGCACAGGAATCCAACTCAGAGAGCTGAGCTCAGAGTGGGTAGGTCACTGACCACGGGTCACACAGCAGGAGAGCAGCCCTGCAGGATTTGAGTCCAGGACTCCCCCGGCCACCACCGGCAGCCCTGCCCCTCCTGCAGATGCTGCCTGCGCTACAGCCACCTCCAGGCGTGTCACAGGGTATCAGTGTAAAGGGTGCTGACTTAGGGTGGAGCCAGCCTTTGCTGCCCATGAGGAGGAAGCGGTAGGGAAGTACTGTGTGGTTGTGAATTACTGGAGCTCTGCTCTTTGAGAGGCTTGAGTTCAAATCCTGCCTCCCTGTGTGGCCTCAGGCAGGTCTAGTCTCCCTGGTCATAGTGTCCCCATCCGTAATGAGGACAATGATCGCCCTTCTTAATGGGGGGTGCTCAGAAAGCACCTCTGGGGCCCGCCCCCAGAATCATCCTCATTTTCATCATTCATGTCCTTGACCTGATTCCTTGAAACGTCTGGGTTAGTGTACAGGGTTAATATCCAGGGTTCAGCCCAGGGCTCAGGAGGATTGATCATAAATCACTTAGGCTTTCTGGCCTCAGTGTCCTCATCTGTTAAATGGGACTAATAGCAGTCTGCACTTCTCAAGCACTTAGAAGGTACCAGGCCCCATGAGTACAGGTGTGGGGAGGGTGACCCACACCTCCCCAGGCCGCTAAGAAGAGCACATGGGTTAGTCCTTCTAAGAGGCTGGAACACTCCTGGCACACAGGGAGTGCCGAGCATGGGCGGCTTTGCCACTGTTCCCAAGGTGGAATCATATGCTTCGCTTAACTGCTCCCCAGCCCCGGCACCCCCCAGGATATGCCAGCATCCGTAGAGCCAGCCCACGGGTCCAAGCCCACCGGGGTAGGTGCCCTTCTCTCCTTCTTGCTTCTTCTTACTCCCTGCGGAATGTGGAGTGACACCAGGGATGCTGCAGTCTAAACCCTAGAAGCCTCCTTGGAAGGCCAGGTCTGTTTCAGGCACCGGGTCAGGTAAACAAGGGCGGAGCCACCCACATCAGGATAGCAGGATATAAGGCGGAACATCTGGGCTCATTCAGGGTTGTTTTTAATCACTGGAGTGTTTTCTGGGACGTAGACTCAAAGCCCTTGAGGACCCAGAGGGGGCTCGTGGCTGCTGGCACTGTTGGGCATAGCTATTCTGTAGCTGCTTGGGAGAGAGGAGGGAGTTCCCCATCCCTGGAAGAAACCAAGCTGGGATGTGCATCCTGTTGTCCGTGGTCCTGAGGTGGCTCGCCTGGGTGGGAGGGTGAACCGGACAGTTCCCTAAGGCAGCAGTTTGACAATGAGGGTGGGTGGGTAAATGAGTTAAGACCTGGTCAAGCATTTAGCACAGTGTCTGGCTCACAGCGCCCTCCATGTGCTGGTTATTCATTGAAGATCCCTTCCCGTCCTACATTGCATGAGTCTGTGGCTTTGTGTATATGCCCCAGCGCATAGCATGAAGAAAGGACACCAAGCGAGAAAATGCTGCAGGATTAAGGATTAAGTTAGAAACCAATTAAGGAGCGAGCGAGCCTGGAAGCATCTCTGAGCCCCGGCTGCCTGAGTGCTAGAACATCCGTGGAAACGTGACCAACTGGAGAAATTCATATTTATTAGAGCCCCTCTCAGAGAGAGCGTGTTTGTGATTGCAAGAAACCTCAGGAGAGACTAACTGGTCTGGGGATGAAACCTCTTTTCCAAAGATGTGCTTGGACCATAGAAGCGCCCTTAACAGCTCCTTCTAAGGAGGTGCAGCCGTGCTCCAAAGGCCTCGTGTTCAGCGGAGCACACTGGGGCTGGAGCAGAACTGCTCGGGCCAAAAATGGAGGTTAAATCCTGACTGTCACCTTCTACACTCTGAACACAGGACACAGGCACGAGGACACCCAAGGGGGAGGTGGCCTGGGGACCTTCTGTCCTCTGTCTGCCCAAGAGTCAGTCCCACATTGAGAAGCCTCTTTCTGGATGGAGAAAGATGGGAGACAAGCAGGCTCCTTATGGCAGCAAGAAGGTGTGTCTCCTCCTTCCAGAAGGAACCACAAGGTGGACCGTTCAGCCCCCTTTGCTTGAGATGCACCCCAGCTGCCCTAGAGGACAGAAGAGGCCCCTGATGCGCCCTCAACCTGCTCCCAGGGAGTCATTTCTCAACGATGACCTTGTACGATGACCCCTGAGCCGCCCCACCAGAGCATGTGCTCCATGGGGACAGGGCCACATCTGTCTGGTTCTCCGTTGTGTCTTCACATGTGCAAAGTTCCTGCACATGGTGGGTGCTCAATTAGTATGTGTTGGATCAGATGACATACAATGAAACCTCTTCCAGAGACAAGCATCTGTTTTCATTCTCTACTTGCCATTGCTGAGCTCCTACGTTCAGTGAACCCGTATGTCCCTCCCCAGCCTGACAGGCTTCTCCCCGGCCCATCCCCGGGCATCTTCTCCGGAGCTCAGGGAGCCGGCTGGCCAGCTGGTCCCCAAACACGGTCCTTCCCACCTCTGCTCCTTCCTCTGCCATCGGTCTGTCCTCACAGCTCTGCGCTTCGTCCCAGATTTCTGTAAGTCCTAAACACGTTCCTTTCTCCCCACCTCTCCATCTTGCACGAGCGGCCTTGGGCCATATCAAACATCGCTTTCCTGAGCATCCGAATACCACGTGCAAACGATGGAATTATTTTTCGATGCTTTTAAAAAGTGATCATCTGGTTTCTAAGTTGGTTCTGGTGTGGGGACAGCTCTGTCCTCCGACGTGGAAATGCACGGTGAGCCCACTGGTGTCCCAGCCAAAGCCCCTTTCGTACCTTAGTACTGCCGGGGTGTGGCCGTCCTTGGCGGGCTCCGTGTTTGGCTGGACAACCATTCTTTTAAAGCTTTGAATGCAACTGTGGAACACAGCTATTGATCTTTCCTTTCCTGAGTGGGGCACAGCCAGGTTCACCCCCAGTGTTCTCCACCCTGGCACCTATACCCACTCCCCAGCTGAAGCCAGAAACCCAGGGGGCATCCTTGGCTCTTCTTGCCCGCGCCCCCCACCAGCCCATCCATCTCCGGGTCTGTGGCTCAGCCCTAAATGCAGCCTGACTCTGACGCCTTCTCCCCACCCTCCTCTCTCCCCTGAAGGCTCTCCGCCCTAGGATGCAAACCCTTCTGCTGCTTCCCACCTTTCTCCCACATGGCAGCCAGAGGAAACTTTTCAAACTGCATGTCAGGTCACATCTACCCCGCTGTCTACGCTGGTGGATCTCAAAGGTGAGTGAGTGTGGGCCAGAGTCTCCTGGGGGGAGATCCTGGCCCCCCCACCCCGCCGAGTTTCTGATCCAGCAGATCAGGAGTGGGGCTCCCAAGTCAGCCTCGGTAATGAGTTCCCGAGGCCCACTGCTGCTGCTGCGGGTGCTGAGAGACCCCAGGAGGAGAACGGTGGTCGGCTCGGGGCCTTATCCTGCCTTCAGACCGAAATCAGAGCCACACGTCCACTACGCCACAGGGCAGGGTGTTAACTCACAGACCGTCTGGTGTCGAGTCCTGGCTCTGCTGCTCCCTGCGTGTCCTTGATCAAACGACTTAACTTCTCTGTGCTTCGGTTCAGTTTTCTTCTCCGCAAAATGGGAGCAATAACAGTATCTTCTTTCCAGGGCTGTTGTGAAGATTGAATGAGCTAATACTGTGTCGGGTTCTCCCAAGGGCAGACTGGAGACAAGGATGAGCGTGATCCCGGAAGCCCTGAGGGAGGGGTGGGGACAGGACACCCGGACGCAGGAGGCGGGCAGTGTAGGGGCCTGGACGGGGTGGGTTATCCCCGTGGGCAGCTTGGACCCGGCCCTCCAGGGGAGCCCTGGGAGCCAGTGCAGGACACGCCCATTGGTAACCTTGAGATCGAGGCTGTTCCCTCTGGGAGGTGAGGGAGATGGGGTGTTTATCCAACAACGGGGAGCAGCCTCGAGTTGACAGCTGCCCCCAGTGTGGGTGTGAGGCAGTGTGAACAGCCTGGCCCACAGATGGAAGAGCGACTCCAGTGGTCCCAGAAAGCCCCCTGCCCACTGAGTCATGCTCACCACTGGGAGAGAACCAGGGGCATGTGGGGACCTCCCGAAAATACCAGCAAGGCAGGCGGAGCACTGCGGAAGAGCTGGTGGAGTTCCAGCTCCTTTCCTAACTCCCCCCCATGACCTGAGCCCCATCCGAATCGCCTTCAAGGCTGGCTGGCCCGTGCCAGCCCCCCAGCCGGTTTCCTGCTCCCCTGACACTCCCAGTCCGAGAGCCCTCGCGCTGGCTGTGCCCTCTGCCCGGAGCATCATTCTCAGCTCTCACAGGCCTCTCTTCCCACTTCCTCGTGTGTCAACACCATCCCTGCTCGGGGAGCGCTTTCCTGTCTCTCCTGTAAAGCCAGCACCACCGCCCCCTCCCCGTCCCTCTCAATTCCTCCTCCCCACCCCCCACCCCCCACCCCCCGTCCCTCTCAATTCCTCCTCCCCACCACCCCCGTGTCCCTCTCAATTCCTCCTCCCCACCCCCCACCCCCGTCCCTCTCAATTCCTCCTCCCCTTTCGCTCCCAGCCTAGCACACCTACTCCAGAATCTCCTCGTCCAGTTCCCTGCTTACTGGTTCACAATCTGTCTCCCCCAACTAGCCTATTTCACCCTGGATTCCAGAAGCAGTAGTGTTTACCATCCTGTCCCCAGACTCTAGCAAACACAGAATGGCCTTCACTGAACAAGTGAATGAATGAATGAGTAGAAGTACTCGGCTGAGAGTCAGAGAACCAGCAATGTCATCTAAGGAACATGGCTTCCTGAGCTGGCGCTGCAAGGCTTGAATCCCAGCCCATTTCTCACTCCTGCATCTTCCCTCTGACCCTCGTGCTTCACTTCTCTTGTGGGACCACTAACACCCCGCTCACCTTGGCAGCTGGGAGCACTGACCTTGACAGTGTAGGTGGGACTCCTTCTAGCGGAAGGGACCCATGAGCCCCATAGGTCTGAGAACTACCTGGACAACCTGGACAGAATGAACAGCAACATCTGCTTCCTCCTCCATCCTAGGCACTCCCAAAAGCCCAGAGCGTGGGTTAGGATTCAGTGTGGTACATAGAACAAAGAAACCAAGGTAAGAGTACCTTAAATGCAACAGATTATCTACCCTCATGTAGAAGAAGCTCAGAGGAAGAACGTCTGGAGTGGGTAAGGTAACTTGCAGAAGTCAACAAAGCCCAGGTCCTTTCTGCCTTGTTGCCCCTCCATCCTCAACGCAGAGCTTCTACCTCATAGTCCAAGATGGCTGCTTGTGCTCCAGCCATCACGTCTGCATTCTAGCCATCAGTTAAAAGAAAGAGGTGAGGAAGATCTTGCTTGCTCCTAATACAAACACCTCCCAGAAATGCCACACAGAAGACTTCCACTTATAACTCATTGGCCAGCACTTGGTTGCACAAGCAAGTGCCCAGCAGTTCTGCCATTCTGTTATTCTTTGATTCATCTAGTATGTATTGATGAAACAGCAGGGGACAACATGAACAACAGCCTGCTTGCTGACTGATGGGACCCACATTCCAGAGCAGGGTGACAGAAGGGAATCAGGTCAACACACACATGAACTGGTGGCTATGGGCAAAGCCCTATGAAGAGAATGGGGAATGGGGAGAGAGGAGGTGAAAGAGAAAGAGCAGCGGGGAGGGCGGGGTGAGAACCTGCCCGAGCCGAGGGACACAGAGTGAGCCTTTCTGGGGAGGAGACATTTGGATGGAGCTACTGACCATTCCAAGAAGCAGGAGATGGCTTACATGCCTCCGCTCGGCCACGTGCCCGCTGTGCACCCCTGGGCAAGTCCCAGTACCTCTCTGAGCCTGTTTTCTCTCCTCTGCAAAGTGAACAGTAGCCACTCTCTCACTGGTTTGTGGGGTGGAATCTTACTCACACAATGGGGGTCTCCATGAAGAAACGGAGGCTTACAGAGACTGAAGAACCTGGCTCTAGACCAGTAGTTCTCAGCTGGGTGGGAGGGTGGGTTTTGCACCCCAGGGGACATGTGTCAATGTCTGGAGACGTTTCTGATGGTCACAACGGGGGAGGGGGCTGCTGCGAATGCCATCCAGTGGATGGAGGCCAGAGATGCTGCCAGAAACATCCTGCAATGCCCAGAACAGTCCCCAGGACAGAGAATCATAGACCCCAAAAGTCAACAGTGCCGAGCCTGAGAAACCCCGCCCTCTGCAGTCGCCCAGCCGGAAGGAGCAGAATCAGGGTTTAAACGCAGGGTCATTTCACCCAAAGGCCACTCTCTGTCTTCTCCAAATGCGTTTCAGAATCCCCACCCCAGACCCCTTCCGTGTCCCCCAGACAATGGGGTTCAAACGTCTTCTTCCGTACAAACGCCCACGATGACTCCGATATTCACGGAAGTTTAAGGAGAGCTCAACTTTGTGCTTATAAAGTGCCAGGCACGTAGTCGCCACCCCCATACACACCAAAATCCATTACAAATTTAAAGTACAGCTATTATTTTTACAGCATTGCTTAGAAATGGCTTGCAATCTCTAATTTGCTAAATTGATGTGTATATTGACTAAATAAATATTCGGCACGAAGCCCGAGTCCCCCCTCCACACTTATTAATCCTCAGGAAATGGAAACACAAGACACGAAATGAGCTTTTGCTCAGAGCTGCCGACAGGAATACATTATGTTGTTTTTCAAGCGTTTGGGGACTTGACGCGCTGCAGCAGGGGCGGCCGAATCGGCAGCCTCCGAGTTTTCCATGACGCACTTGTCTGCCAGCAGACGTGACTGTGCTGCTGAGGCTCCTTCTCGGACTTTGAGAGTCTAGGACAAGAAACCTTTATCTCCATGGGGGAAATCTGGGGTGACTGCCTTTTGGGGGAGTTGATTTGAGGGGTTGATGGATGGCACTGATAACAGTAAACAGAAATCACAGCTGATGCAGGATCCTCCAGAGATAACCTGGGGACAGTTTCTTTTCTTTCTTTTTTTTTTTTTTTTTTTTGGTGTTTGTTTATTTGTTTTGGCCACACCGAGAAACATGCAGAACTTCCCCAACCAGGGACGGAACCTGTGCCCTCTGCATTGGAAGTGCGCAGTCTTAACCACGGGACCGCCAGGGATGTCCCAGTTCCCTTTCTTTAAGGACTAAGGCTGTTAGGGCTCTCAGCTCTGGGGAGACAAGACAGAGCTAACTGGGGCGGGGCAATTTCCGTGGACAAAGCTTGCTTTGAGTTTCCCCACTCCTGGAGGCTCTCATCCGGGGTGTTGATGAGTCCTGGGAGCTGGCCTTATACCAGGGTGACCAGGGTGGGCCCAGACATGTGGGGATGAGCCTGGGGGTGGAGGAGGTCTTTCATGTATTAACATGTAAAGGTTCCCAATCCATAGCACATTCACCTATGGTGCTGGCTGATACCAGTGAAGCAATACAGCCCAGAGTTAGGAGAGAAGTTCACCTCATGAGAATTGGGAGGTGGGGAAATGGCCTCCAGAGAGAAAAGGCGAGAGTTTTCCTTTTGCCCTACTGGGAGGCCGTGAATCCCAAGGGGGAAGCATTTCATCAAGTCTAGTCTCTGCCCAAAGCCAGCCAGACTGCTCAGGTCTCCTCCCCAAGGAAAGCCAGATTCCATGGGCTAGAGACAGAGGGGGGCGTGGGCACCATGGAGACCTCAGTTTCCTGGTCTGTCAGATGGGGTTGCTCATGATGGCACCACCCGCAGTGACCTTGCCCGCAGCAAGCAAGCTCCCCGCTGCAGAAGACGGTGGCGACTTCTCCCTGGACACATGTTTACTGGCAGATGGGGCTGGCAGATGGGGGGCAGCAGGGGCCTCTCTGCAGCCTCTGTACCCTCAGGGCTGCCCCCCATCCCCGCCCCGAGTGAGCCTGTGGGACCCCAGGATGGGGCAGCTACAGAGGACGCAGGGGTGAGAGAGGAGAAAACACAGACGTCTCCAAGGGAGGCCCCTCGTCCCTACCATTCTCCAGGCTGAAGGAGCAGCCAATGAAAAGGCCCTGGGTGGGACTGGACCTGCTTAACAGGTGGGACAGTGGCCTGAGATGTTGCCCTCCTGTAGAACCAGCAGAGACTTTGTGGATTAAACAAAGGGGAGTCCCACGCCAGATGCCACCACACACCTAGGGGAGGTGATAGAAACGGCAGACCACACCGAGTGCTGGCCAGGGTGCCGAGGCAGTGCTCGGACCGCTCGTCCACTTGGAAGTCTGCTTGATGGTTCCTTAAAAAGTTAACTGTGCATCCGCTCTACCCAAGAGAAAGTGCCCAGAAAGACCAGGTCAGGCGTTCACAGCAGCCTTATCCTAAACAGGCAGAACCAGAAACAGACCAGGCGGCCATGCCGAGGGGAATGGCTCAACCAGCTGTGGTCATCGCTTCCAGCAGAGAAGAACCACACAGCTGAGTGGAAGGGTGACCTGCTGGTAGTACAGCCCCTTGAGGATGCTGGGCAAAACAGGCAGAACACAGAACGGCACACAGAGGATGAAGCCAGGTCCACCCCGGTCTCTGTCTACCACGGATGAGGCAAACCCTGTCTCTAGTGATAGAAGGATCAGTGGTTCCCTGGGGCTTGGGGAGGTGGGGATTAATAGGAAAGGGCACTAGGGAACTTTTGGGGGTGAAGATGGAATGTTCTAGATCTTGATCCGGGTGGCGGTTACACCCAGGGGTCCAAACTCATCCCACTTCCCACTTAAGACTGGGTTTTGCTGCATGTAAAACATGCTTGAGTGAAAAGTATCCATGAAACGGGGCCTGCAGTTGGGTTTGGGGTCCATGACCCCCCTCCTCTCTCTTTCAAGCTGCCCAAGTTTCCCAGACGGAAGCAGAAGTTCTGTGCAGGTGGAAAGTGCCTCATTCCGTCACCGAGGGCTCCTGAGGCCACCGCGCCTGCCTTCCTGCTTCCATCGTGTTATTGCCAGAGCCCGAGAATTGCTCCCGAGGCGGAATCTTGAATATTCATCTGATTTACGGCCTGCCGCCGCTGACAGCTTTATGCATCCGCCCACCAATACCTGCAGCCGGTCATCAATCTTCCCCCGAGATTGTGCTTCTGCCAGTAACTCATGAACTACAGAGGCCCCCGGCGGCCCTCCCGCCTCCCTCCCCTCGCGTGGCGCATCGTGATGGGAGAGGGACCTGACCAGAAGTCAAAACACTGCTGCTGTCTTGCCGCGGCAGCTCGGGCGACCTTGGATGACTCTCTCAGCCTGTCTGCAGCGAGGAAGGGAAACTCAGGTGCCCTCTCATCAGCCCCATCCCAGCTCCCAGCCTCAGTTTCCCCACCTGCAGAGACAGACAGGGGCTGGGCATCACCTCTGTCTCCTCACCTGGGAGGGGGCAGACAGGCTGAGGCAGGTGGGTGGGTGAGCTCAGGGGAATGCAGGATGCTTGCTATTATTTGACTTGGAGATGCTCACAGAACAGGAGAGGTGGTGGTCCTCACAGCAAACTCCCCTCGTTTTTCTCGTAAACAGACTGGGACTCAAGGCAGCGTTTCCCTCCAGGACTTTCGGGGGGCTCCAGGTGGGACACCCAGCCCCTGTCCATAGGGAGTAGATGTGATGATTTTTTTCCAGGAAGGAGCAAAGGTCACAGGCTTAGCCCTGGTTCAGGAAGCAGCCCCCAGGTGTTTGCAGAGCTGGCTCCTGGTCGGGACTCCTGGCCATGAAGCTGCTACCCAATGCCTCAGCCAGTCTGGCTCACCCGGGACACCCAGCACCTGCCATGGGGATAACACTCGGCCAATGTTCCCGGGGTTGAGCGAAACTTCGCCAAACAGTAAGACACTAGTCATATCTGCAAAAGCGTTGGAATGAACCCGCGCCTGGCTCCATCCTGGTCCTCAGATGGCTGCGAGGCAGAGTGGTGGACACAGCCCCCCCGACCCAGACACACCAGGGTTCAAAGCCGTTCTGCCCCTCCGCATCCGGGGACCTTGGTAAGTTGCCTGGCACCAGCCCCCCAGCCCCGAAAGCTGGACATTGGGGTCATGGTTCCCTCAGAGGGTTGGCTAGGGGCTCGGAGAAGCCACCTGTGGCCAGTGCGTCCACTGTCCTCCCGACACCTGGCAGCGTGCTGGGCACCCTGCTCCTCAGTGGGTCACTCAACAAACACTCGTTTCCCTTTGGATCCCAAAAAGCTCGTGATATCTGTGCCCGAGGACACACCGCGGGCGCCCCTCCCCAAGTGCCAGCTCCCAGCAGTCTCTGTGATGAGGCCACCTCTCTGGGGGCTGTGACCTGCTGCCCACAGAGGACCGCCAGCCCTTCCAGTGCCCTGCTGGGGTCTCCCCAAGACTTGGGTTCTCCGGGCTTCTGTTTAGTCCCACATCGAGGTGGCGGAGGGTTAACTAAGAGGGACCGGGAGCCCCCAGCACAGTGCTGGGCTGGGGGGCCGCTTGACAAGCGTGCCCTCCCCTCCCCCTTCCTCTGCTCTGGACCAGAACCCCCCTCTCCGTGTGTCAAGAGTCAGGTGGTTGAGGAGTCCACCAAGTACCAAACTGTTTCTGGAGACGGAGTACCTTGGAAGGAGGGAAGGAGGGAAAAAGGGAGGCAGAAGCCAAAGCTGAGGGTACCAGTTTGCCTACTGGGCATTCCCTGAAAGGGGGCAAAGCTCACTGGGGGAAAGGTCTCAGCTACTGGGAACACTTCCCAGGGGACTTGGCATCAGCTGCTAAGGTTTCTGACCCCTGGACTTTTCACCTTGGCACCAGCTGCCTGACCACGCTGGCAGTATTGACCCTGCGGGAAGGGAAATGGCCAGAAATGGGGGGCAAGTGTGTGTATGCCCACCGCCTGGGCAAGGGGTCAGAGCCAGGACAGCTGGACCCGGGACCCTGAGAGCCTCTGGCCCCTGAGGCTTTGGATGTAGTTTTTGTCCTGATGCCTTCATCCTCTCTGTCCCCATCCTCCTTCAAGTCCTGCTCTTAGGGCTGAAACACAGGTGGATGGATGATGCCACACCCACAGCCCCCCTCTCTGGGGATTTGCTCCCAGGGTGGAGAGAAAGGTTAAAATCCAACTCCCACCCTTGTTAGCCATAAGAACTCTTCTAGTGCCTCATCTATAGAATGGGGATAATGATAACTCCCAAGCCTCAGCACCGAGCAGAGGATCGAAAGGAAGAATGCCTGGCAAGTGCCTGGCACGCTGTACGCGCTCAGTATGGAGAAGCTATTGTTATGGGACCACGAGTGCTCAGTAAATGTTTACTAACTAGATGGGTGGGTGGATGAGAGGATGAATGAATGGATGGGTGAGATGGATGGATGGATGGATGGATGGATGGATGGATGGATGGGTGAGATGGATGGATGGATGGATGGATGGATGGATGGATGGGTGAATGTATAAGCAAGTGGACCCCTAGATAGGTAAATAGAGGTAGATGGATAGGAGAGTGGATATGCACTCATTCACTATCCAGCCTTGCATCCATCCATCCATCCATCCATATATCCATGCATTTATCCATCCAACTCTGTGTGTGTGTGTGTGTGTGTGTGTGTGGTGGTGGTGGTGAGGGAGGCCTAGGTGAACAGAAAGTGGATGGACAGGTAGACAGATAGATGGATAGGTAGATGAATAAATACAAGGGCGGATGGCTGGCTTGATGGGAGGATGGATGTTCCGATGGAACATTAGATGAATGAACAGATGGAGAGAGAGATGAATGGGCAGGTGAATTGCTGGATGGCTGGGACCACAGACGAAACCCTAAATGGCCTCCCTGCGGAAGGTGGAGGTAACAATTACTTCAGCTCCTGGCTGGCACCACACACATGGACACAGCCACAGGGGCCGGAACACTGCAGCCTTCACAATCTGCTCATTAACTGACTCATGAAGCTTTTCACCTATTCGATGCCAACAGGGGAGCAGCATGACATTTCAGATTTCCTTTCAGCAATCGCTTGCTTGGCCTTTCACAGAACACAGCACGCAGCTGTTCGCTGGCTTGCATTCTCTTCCAGAGGTGCCTTCAAGCCCCCAGGCTGGTAATGGGTCCAGCTTCCCCAGGGCCAAGGGGGGGTGCCCTAAAATGTTGGGGGCCCCTTCTCCCCAGCTGCCTTGCCATATCCTCTTCTGCAGCAGTACCACCAATCACCTTAATTACCCTTCAGTTAGGGGCTTTAATTTATAACGTGAAGTATCGGAGAAGGAGTTTCCCTGGCAACCAAGTTTTTAAACCCAAGATCCTCCGGGTTTTAAAAAAGCCCCTTGGCGTCTAATTCCCCCCCTGAAAATTAGCTTGGAACTTTTCAGATGCTGAAATTTTTAGCATAACAGCAGGCTAGCACTTGTGTCAGAAACAATAAAAGATGTAGATTCCTCCCCTGCCAGAGGCAAGACCCTGGAACGTTGCTCAGTTTCTTCTGCCACTTTCTTCTTGGTGGAAAAGCAGGGACTGCAAAGGCCATTACGAAATGCCCACAGAGGTGTCATTTTCGGAGCTTTAGGCAGCCAGGCTCCTGAGAGCAGCCTGTTTTCTAGCTCAGGTTGTTCCAAATCCCTGTTGAGTTCCGCCATGAGTGGTGGATGGAGAGGCCCCCGCCCCGGGTGCGGCTGGGTGGCGTGGGGCTGCACTCACTGACAACCTGGGCCCATCTCCCCAGGTTGAGAAGGACCGTGCCCAGCAGCACCTCCAAAGGGGACGGTGCGCGACTGCAGAGTCTACCCTTGGTTCAGGTTTCTCTCACTGGATGCTCCCCATCACCAGCAGGCTTCCTATCTCCCTGTGCCAACAAACTGAACCCCAGCTGGTGCCACGGCCTGGATTTCTGTGGTATGCACCGGCATGGGGGCCTGCTCTTCCTTTCCCACCCTCCACTACCCACACCCTTCACTTTGCCCGAAGCCGCACTCCATCCATCCAACCTCCAGCCGCCTACACAGCATCCCCCGCCCTCTTCACCCTCCACTGGTCCGCAAACACCCTCCACGCTCCGTCCGCCCTGATCCTGGCTCACGTCCCTTGCTCCACCTGGAATTCCTTTGCTTTGCCCTGTAGACCTTGGCTTCCCGAGTCTGACAGCGGTTTCTGAACACTGTTCAAAGGCTGCTCCCTCTCAACAGCCTTCCCGACCCCCCTCCCCTGTTCTCTGAACCTTTGTAGCAACCTGTCTCCGCCTCGGAGAACACTCAGCTCTTCAGCTCTGTCCAGCTGAGCAGTTAGTGTGTCCTGGAGGCACAACTTATAGGGGAAAATCAGGCCGGGCTGCTTCAGATTCTGGCTCTCCCAGCTTGGTAGCTGTGTGACCTTGGTGAGAAGACAGAGGGTGGCTTGGGGGGGGAATGTAGAGTTCACGGCTGATTGACCCCGTGGAGGTTAGATGAGCACCTGCGTGAACGGTCCATTGGATGGGTGTGTGGATGGAAGATGTGTGGAGACAGAGACGGAGGATACAGGAGTGGATAATTAAATGGAAGGGAGGGAGGGAGGGAGGGAGGGAGGGCATCCAGCTGTCCAGACAGAATGACAAAGTCTGGGGGGTGGACCAGGAGGCTGATCACCCAGAAATTCTGAACGGGAGAAGAAAGTGAACCTGTAAATTCCTCTCCACAGAAAATAATGCTCCTGATAACTTGAGGCTTGAAGTTTTCCAGTGACCCTGGGAAAAGGACAAGGCCTCCTGCGGGACGAATTCATCAGGAAGGACAGTCCTGATCCGCTCATCTAAGCGCTTGGGCCGACTCTAAGTGCCGGGCAGTCAGAGGGCGTTCAATAACTATTCATGGGAAGGTGACGGGTTGATCTTGGAGACCTGCCATTCGAGGGAGGCACGGCTGGCTGGCGACAGCACTGGTGTGTCACCCGTCAGCGCCCGTTCCCTCACTCTCAGCAGCAGGAAAAGTTGGTCCTGTTGCAACCAGCCCAGACCCCAGGGTTCAGGCGTTGCCCCCGCGCTTGTGCAGTGACTGTAACCCACGCGTCAGAGGGGCCCTGGGGCACATGCCTCCTGACGAGAACCAACATGCGTGGTTCCAGGAGAATGAACCTCTGACTGTCTGGGTTCAGTCATGAAGGACCCGAGGTTGCATCAGATCAGTTCAAGGCCACTAGAGTTATAACCTGTTCTCAGGGGTCGGTCTGTCTGTGAAGCCAGGAAGACCCTGTAGATAAAGGGCCACCCCGTGGAGTTGTCGGTGGGCAGGGGCAGTGGGGTCGAGTGCCAGCAGGCCTCTCCCATACCTAGTAAGGACCTCTTTTCCAGGGAGGATAAACCTCGATAGATGTTCATCACAGATGCACTCAGAGGCCCAGGAATGTGCAGACACCTGTTTGCCCACCGAGGCTTCATCCCAGCCTGCAAGGTCTGTTCTGACTTGGGACAGTCTTGCAGACTCTCGCCTGGGCGCCTGGGACAAAGTCACACTGCACAACCCCAGGGGGGGCCCTTCGCATTGGCCAGGAGGGAGGGTGGTGGGTTTCAGTGTGCTCCATTGTTGGAGGGGGTCTTCGGGCCTCTGGTCCCGAGTAGAGCATCTGAAAAACAAACAAAACTTCCTAACAGAAGTCACTGAGCTTTGTGTTGTTCATAAAACTGTCTCCTTACTTCTTCCCTCAGACTCCCTCCCCACTAGGAAATAAAGAAAGCGGTGTGGGGGGGCTGGAGGGGGACAAATTCACTTCTGCCTTATCTCTAAAGTGTTTAGCTAAGTGCCAGGCTCATAATAAGAGCTCAATAAATAACCATTATTAGGAGAGGAAGAGATGGAGGAAATCGGACAGGTCAGAATTTAATTCCGCTGCGCAGATTTATTGTGTTTCTGCCCAAAAGGAAAAAGAGAGAAAGATTATCTCAACTTCCCCCATCTCCTTCTCTCTCCCAGGCTGACTTTGCAGCAGGCCGTGTCCTCTTGTCACCTTTTGCCTGCAGCCTGTTGAAAAAAATAAAAGGAAGCAGCTAGTCTGGCACGCTTGGCTGGGCCCCTACCTCTCCAGCCCACAGCGCCCTCCGACTTTATGTTTAATTTCCCTGGGTCGAGAGGAAGCAATCTGATGATCCGAGTTAATTCAAAATGTAAATTTCATCTCCTATCGGCTAACGGCTCTGAGCTCCGCTTTACATAACGGGGAGCAGCTGCCACATGAGTCACCCGGGCCTCTGGCTCCCTGGTCTCTGATCTTAATGGTGATGAAGCCCTAGCCCAGGCTTCAGACGGCTGAAGCCTCCGTGCCCACTGAGGCCAGACCGGAGTTGACCTTGGAGGGCAGAGTGTTGTATTAACTGGGGGGGACCATGGGACAGGGGGATAATGTCAACCCCAGCGGCTCTGCTCAGTCCAGGATGCCCCAACTGGGCCAAACCAGTCTCCTGGAGTGCCCACTCACCCACATTCAAGAGCCTCAGCCCTGGCAGAGAATTTCACCACGAGCCAGGGGTCCCCACTGGGTACAGGGAGCTGTCTTCACCCAGATCCGAAAAGTAGCCTCGAACCCTCCAGGGTCTGGCACTTAAGTGACAGCCAGGGTCTTCCAGATGCTGGCTCTCCTGTGGCTGATATGGTCCCGAAACTGCCCCTGGGCCCCAGAGTGTGTCCCCTCCCTCGCCAGCAGATGCTAAGGGCTGAATACCCCACCGTCTAAGCTTCGTGCCCTGAAGACAAAACCAGCAGCAGGATGTCAGTTTCTGTCTCTCCTCTGTGGCCTGCGGGGGAGCCAGGCTTTGAGCCAGGATGGAGGGGCCAGGGGACTGGGGGTGCGCCCATGAGTTTGAGCCTCCTGTTCCCCACTGTCTTCCCTGGGTCCTGGCATTGGAAGAATGGAGCAACACGTGAGGGGCAGTGGGATAGACAGGGAGCGGGGGGCGCCCAGGGGTGGGATTGCAGGCATGCTGCATGAGCTCAGGAGAACTATTCGTGGGTAGAACGTGCCTTCCTGTCCATGAAGTCACGCTCTCCACCTTGTCCATCTCCCCACACCTGGACCTGGGCTCACTCAATCCCACTTCTAAGGGTCCCGCCAAAAAGGCCCACGGCTCTGACATCAGGGTAGGCTTGGAGGGGGAGAGACTTCCCCGGGGCAAGGCTGGGGAAACCGAGGCTCGGGGAGAAAGCTGCCGCCTGGCTGCCCAGGATCCTCGTTTCCTAGCCTGGAGTCCATTCCACAGGCTTCTGCTACCAGGGAGGGGAGAGGGCCCTCCTGCCGTGGCTGGAGCCTCTGGGTCCCGGGCACCTGCGCCTCGACCCTCCCCTGTGAGGTGACGTGAACCCTCTCTTCCCCTGTGCAAATTTCCTGATCCACTGTCAGAGCTGGGTTGGGGCCCATGGCCTCCTGACTCTGGGATTTTTCCCTCTGCTGAAGACCCCTGGACACCTGGAGTCTGAGGTCTCAGCTCTGCCACCTGCTGGTCTCCATGACTTCTGCAGGCTTCTGGCCTGTTCCTCCTCTACCCGGGGCAGAGATGATTTTTCCAGTGCTCAGGATCACTGGAAGAGGGTCACAGGTCGGGCATTAAATGGCATTGAACCCCATAATGAATAAGTCCGTCCCTTTGCCATTGTCTCTGAGTCTTCCTGATGCTCTCCGGGGAGCATCCCAGTGAGCTGCCTCTGCCCTGCCGCCTCCCTCTTCCCCTCATCTCCCTTTTTTTTTTTTTTTTTTTTTTTTTTTTTTTTTGCAGTACGCGGGCCTCTCACTGCTGTGGCCTCTCCCGTTGCGGAGCACAGGCTCCGGACGCGCAGGCTCAGCGGCCATGGCTCACGGGCCCAGCCGCTCCGCGGCATGTGGGATCCTCCCGGACCGGGGCACGAACCCGTGTCCCCTGCATCGGCAGGCGGACTCTCAACCACTGCGCCACCAGGGAAGCCCTCATCTCCCTTTTTGACAAGGTGAACGCAGCCCTCCAACCCAGAGCCTTTGGCAGACAACCGGTTTCTAATGCAAGTGAGGAAAGACTTTTGTTTTTATTGTATTTATTCTTTTTTCACATCACTCAATGGAGCTTTAATTCACATGCCATAAAATTCACCCACTTAACGACATACAATTTAGTGGCTTTGAATACATTCACAGGATTGTTCAACCTTCACCACAATCTAATTTTAGAACATTTTCATCAGCCCCAAAAGAAACTCTGCACCCATTAGCAATCTCTCCCTAATGCCTCTGACCCCTGACCCCCAGAAACCACAAATGTACTTTCTATCTCTGTGGATTTGTCTATTCTGGACATTTCATATCGCTGGGACCACACAGTGCATGTGTCTTTTGTGGCAGGCTTCTTCCACTTAGGGTTGTATTTCTGTGGTTACCGTAGTGAGGAATGCTGCGTTTAATTAATGATTGAGATGCAACCTTTTCTTCTTCATTCAATCTAGTACGTTTCCCCCATTTCAGTGTACTGATTGTTTGCTCAAGTGACCAGTTACCCAGGGAAGGTGGGATGTGCCTTAGAACGTTTGGAACACACAGTGCAAATGCCGTCTGAGAGGCGGGGTCCCTTTGCTGTTGGTTCTCTGATTTGGGGAATTTTCCTCTCCCTCCTCTCTCCAGCAGCCACCAAGCCCCTTCCTCCAACCTCCCTGACTTTTCTCAAAACCCTCATTGCTCGGAGGAAAGACAGGGACCAGGGCAAAGTCTCTGCAAACAAGCAGTTCCTCCCTCTATTCAGCAAATGCAGAGGGACAGCTGTGGTCTCAATTTCTCCCCAGTCATTCTGTCTGGAAGCAGCATCTACATCGAGTTTAATTATGCAGTTAAAGTCATTTTCCTGGGCTGAACAAATATTCACAGCATATTTTGCTGAAAATTTCTTCGCCTGGAGAAAGGTTCTGCCTTTGGGGCTGGCGTGTCTGGTGTGCATTCACACATTGACAGACCCCGCTACCAGGGGGCCGCCTGGCGCCGAGCAGGTGGCAGACAAGCAAACCCCCGGGAACGAGCATCAGCGTGAAGATGTGGCAGGTGTCAGCCAGGCACGTGTGCTCTGGGCCCCGCCCCGGATGTGACTGTGGACCAGTGACGTCTGTTGTTTCTCCGTAGCAGCCCTGAATCCCGGCTCTGTGGCATCAAAGAAACCTCTGGGCTCTGGGGTGGAGGGGGGAGTGCAGACGGTAGAGAGAACATCGTGCGTGGGAGCAGCTCTGTAATAATCAGAACTGCAGCCACCCTGCCTGCGTCACTGTCCTTGTCACCTGTGCTGTGGTTCCGGGAGGTGATACTTAACAATAACAAGAGCCCGTGTGGAGCATCTCCCAAGGGTCCCACTCTGTTCAGCTTTCTGTGCAAGAAGACTCAAGGAAAACGTCAGAAAAGCAGGAAAAAGTCACATTGTTAATATTACTCCCTCTGAAACTTGTCTCCATCTCAGGGCCCCGGTTTTCCCCCTGGAGGAAGCTTGATCTCAGTCCATTGCAGGGAGGTCAGAGGACTCAGGGTTTTCTCAGTTAGAGGGTTTCCTCTCCACCGGCCAAGCTCCATGGTTGGCAGCAAAGTTCTGAGCTGGGGGATTTGTGTAGCCTCAAAGCATCGAGGCGGGGCTAGGACAGGAGTGAAGTTCAAAATATTTAAAAACCAGTGGGAACAATGACCACCCGGAGGGGATCCTGAGCCCGGATTTGGGAGCCCCTCAGCTGTGTGCGGAGGTCTGGGGGTCCTGAGGGAAGACTTGGGATGGGTGAGCCAGGGGCGGTCGGAGTGCTGGGGCAGCAGCTCTCCATCCGCCTGCGTGGGGTGATTTCAGCTTCTCACCTCCAACCCCGCCATATCGCATGTCAGCCCTGATTGGAGTGGAGGCCATTTTACAGTTGAGGAAACCGAGGCTCAGAGTTTTGTGCAGTCCCCTGAGGGTACACTGCTATGAAGAGGTAGAGTGGGAACTCACATCCAGACCCTCTGGGCCCCAGGACCTTTGCTGCGTTGGGCTATTTCATCTTCTACTCCTTGGACGCCAGCAGAGGTATTATTGTCGCGGCACAGATCAGGGCGTCATGTCAGGTAGCACTGCTGGCCAAAGGCAGAGCTGGGATGTGTCCAAGGTCACCAGTATTTCCTACCCCTGAGGAAAGGAAGGAGGGCAGGAGGGAGGGATGAGACAGCCAGCCCTTTCCCATAGATGATGGAACCCGGTCCCTTGTTGCTGCAACTGCTGGCGTGAGGACAAAGGAGAGGTCACCGCTCTGGCAGGGAAGCAGGTCCGGGAGCCTCCAGGGCCCCTGCCTGTGGCCGTAAAGCTCGGGAAGGAACATGCTGTGTCCCACCCGGAGGGGCGAGAGCAGGGGCAGCCTGGGGGCTCTGGGCTAGGGTGGGCCAAAGGAGAGAGGGCCCTGCAATTCCCGACTCCCAGAGCCCCCGGCCCCGCCCCCTCACCTGCCCCGCTCCCCTGGATTCTCCCCCAGAACCTCGGGTGAACATAGGGACAGGTTTGTTGTCCTGGTTCAATACGTGCTATGTACCTACTGTGTTCTGGTCTTTAACCCAGACCCCAGCAGGGAACGCATGGAGGTCAGGGGGCAACTCCTACACTGGATCCCAGTAGAGAACGTCAGTCCCTGTGTTGATTTGGACTCATGTGTACTGTGGGGAGGGCTGACCAGGACCTGGGAGGCTGAGTTTTCATTCTCACCCCCATCCCACCCTGACCAATGGGCCACTCTCAGGGCCTCAGCCTGACCACCTGCAAACGGCCTTGGCCTTACCTGCCTTCCTGCCTTGCTCGGGCTCAGGCACAACACTATAATGTCAGCCATCAAGGTCATAGTGTCCTGATGATTGTGGCCACAGGGCCCAGCACAGAAACTAGGACTTGGAGGTGGAACACAGTGGGCACGGTTTTCGGAAACTGACTTAGGCACCAATGGCGAGTGCTGAGTCCTTTTGGTTCCCTGAAAACTCTTATTCTGTTTAAGGCACCTCCTCCAGGCTGTCCTCCAGGCTTCCTGGGCCAGGTGGCAACATGGTCATATAAGAGTCTGCTGGCTGGGTGAGCGATGCTGTGCACTGGGAATTCTGAGATGGCTGGCTTTGCTCGAAAAGGGGTGAAGCCTACCGGGGGCCTAGAGCAGGAAGCCGGGGCCAGGGGCATGCATTTTAAAAATGGTGCCCACGCTCTATCCTGGAAGTGCCTCTCAGGGGTCCAAGGAACTGCCTCAGGGGGTGGAAAAAAGGAAGCCAGGGGGCCTGGGTCCCGACACCTGCCCAGCCTCCTGTTGTGTCTCCCTTAGCTGCTGGGTTTCTGAGTCAGAGCACATGTCAAGCGGGTGTTCTGCAGCCAAAAGGAAAAACAAGTCTGAAAGCCACTGATTTAAATTAATACAGCAGATAGCGTTTAATTGAGTTAAATGGTTTTTCCCCTCAGTGGTTTTGCTATCAGAGCTTGACACTTTGTGGGCAGAGCCCCGTCAGCTCTCAACGCCTTAAAGGAGAAGGAAACTCTGGCTGCTGTTTCCCAGCCCCGACGGACCCATCTAACCTCGGTTTCCCCACCTATAAAATAGGGGGGATCTCGGCTTGACCTTCCACATGGTGCCTGCAAGGCACAGAGGACTTTTGGGGA
This sequence comes from Hyperoodon ampullatus, assembly GCF_949752795.1. Lineage (NCBI taxonomy): Eukaryota > Metazoa > Chordata > Mammalia > Artiodactyla > Ziphiidae > Hyperoodon > Hyperoodon ampullatus. The sequence goes on along the minus strand of NC_136927.1, from coordinate 83,358,948 downwards.
ACCAGCGAGCCTGTGAGCTGTGGCAGCGAGCAAAGCCAAGGCGTCCTGACCCCCCTGAGAACACGCACGGCTGGGGTGTGCTGAGTGGGAGAGCCGGCCCAGAAAGCAGAACGGCAACCAGAGAAGGCCCTGTGTATCCACAGAATGTGCAGGCCCCGTCCAGTGTGTGGTTCGTTTGGATTGCCCGGAGGACCCAATAAACAAACATCGGGAACAGAGGGACCAGCGGAGGGCTGGAGGCAGCCCATTGTGAGCCCACCAATGGCACGACACTCTGTATACAGAAGGCGCTCCATTAATGCCTGGAGAGCCCTTTTGCTGTTTCTTCTGAAGGACATTTTTCTCTCTACTCTCTTCCTCTATGGATGACAGTGGAGACAAGCATTGCTCAAAAAAAGTATTTATTGACAAAAACCTGTGAAGTTAGCCACGATATAATTCTTGTGGAAAGCCGAGCCCCCAGACCCAAAGTTTTGTCAAAAAGCACATTTTAAATGCTCCTGTTCCAGTTACACAGGATCCACCATTTAAAGGTTTGTGGAATTGTTCAAGGACACTAACTAGTAGCTTCTAGGCACTAACCAGTGGTTAACTCAGAAAATCCAAAGTGTGGCACCGTGTCACCTCTGGGTGACATTCTCTCTGCTCACACCTCCCCACCTGGCTCTGTCCTGCCCCCTCCAACCCCACCTAACCCCTCCGTCAGGGGGGTCCTGCCCGTCCTGTGTTCTTTGCAGGGAATTCCATCACAAAGGGCTTCATCAGAGTTCGCTGTTTTTGGTGGTTCAAATAAGAAAAATAAAGCAAACAAATCCATCTTTTCTATAAAAGTTTATTTTGTGATTTTTTTTCCAAGAAGTGTTAAGGGAATATGTTGAAATTATGTAGAGGTGAGGAACTACGGTGTATAAAAATAATTTAAACACACATATTAATAACAAAGCAACATCGCTTTCTAGCAACAACTAGTAGGTAATCTTGCCCAGGATTTTTCCAGAGTTATTAAATGTGCTTTAGACAACAGTACACAGACACACACACACACATACACATATATACAGCTCAAGTATCTTCTTCTGTGCATTCCGGCTAACTGATACAGCTAAAGAGAAAGAACAAAAAAGACTCTGAGTCTGAGCGTCCCTATGTTGAACAAAGGTGCATTGCATAGTGAACTTTGCAGCCTGCTGAGATTTCCCTCCACAGCCTCATTAGTGACTAGCCTTATTCTGCTGTGGTCTTATCAGAAAAATTAAGGGGTGTCTTTCGATCGGCCGGTGGGTGCGGTCATTGTGGTGCTGCAGGCAGTGAGAACTCAGGAAGCCCCATCCCTCCCTCTCTCTCTCTCTCTCTCTCTCTCTCTCTCTCTCTCTCTCTCTCGCTTGCACTGTATGGACTGGAGGCAGAGGACCAGGTGAGGTCTGGGGTGTGATTACATCTGGCTGATTCTTTGCTTCAGGGCCAGGATCTCGCTCTCGATCTCTTTGGGGAGGTCGGCGTTCACCTGCTCCTCCAGGTACTTCTGGATGTCTTCCACCTCCTCCTCCCAGAACTCCTTGGAGATGTGGAAGAGCTCCTTCACGTTGACGTCCCCCAGGCCCCGGAGGTCCAGGGCATCCTCGTCGGGGATGTAGCCGATGGGCGTGAGCTGGGCGCCCCCTTCCCCGCCGACGCGGGTGAACATCCACTCCAGCACCCTGGAGTTCTCGCCGAAGCCCGGCCAGAGGAACCTGCCGGCCTTGTCCTTCCGGAACCAGTTGACGTGGAAGATCTTCGGCAGCTTGGCCCCGGGGCGCTGGGCCATGCCGAGCCAGTGCGCCAGGTACTGGCCGAAGTTGTAGCCAAAGAAGGGCCGCATGGCGAAGGGGTCGTGCATGATGACTTTGCCTGTTAACAGGTAAACGATGCCTCAGAGGACGCTGTCGGCACATTTACTGTTGACATGGCCACTTGGCTTTCTCTACCTGTCTACACAGAGAGAGACACAGGGAGACAGAGACAGAGAGGCAACACAGAGAGAGACACAGAGACAGAGACAGAGAAACAGAGCCAGAGAGAGACAGAGACATGCAGAGACAGAGAGGCACAGAGAGAGAGAGAGAGACACAGAGGCAAAGAGGCATAGAGAGACACAGAGACAGAGAGAGAGAGGCACAGAGACAAAGCAGTCCATCTCCCCTCTCGGCGGCTCCAGATGCTGGCCGGACTCACCCTTGTGTTCCGCCGCTGCCGTGGCCTCCGATCTCATGGCCGCACCCACAAACACACCATGCTGCCAGCTGAGAGCCTCATAGACCAGAGGGACGCCTTTAGCAGGAGAAAGAAACGTTCTTTTCAGGCCTTGACAGCCAGACCCCTCGGCCGGCGATGCCGTCTCACAAATGGAAGGACGCAGCTGCGTGTTGTCTTTCTAACTGAGCTAATTCTGCATCCCCAGAGCTAAGGGCAGATGCCGCCACGTCAGGTTACGGCAGGAGGCCACGCAGCCAAAGTCAATCTGGGGGCGGCATCACAGGACCAAGGATCCAGAAGTCCTAGGTGGCCATAGAGTACGTTCTACGCTGGAGCATGCTCATTACCCTGCCGTTTTGGAAAGGAAGCTCTGCATCCCTGACACCCTCCGACAAGGTCACGGCAAAGGGGAGAGTGGGCCACGTCCTCCGGTCCCCAGCCCGAATGCAGGGGAGCCTCACCAACAGGTCGGCGCCCTCCGAAGATGATGGCCTCGATGGGCACGCCGTCCGGAGACTCCCAGTCAGGGTCAATGATGGGGCACTGGCTGGCAGGGGTGCAGAACCGCGAGTTGGGGTGGGCACAAGGCTCCCCTACAGCAGCAAGAGAGGAGAGACCCTGAGCGTCTGGCCCGACACACACGCCCGTGGGCTGGGGCCCCGGGCCTCCCGGGGTGGGGGACTTACCATCCTTGGGGTCCCACTCCTTGCCCTTCCAGGAAATGAGCTTGACGCCCGAGGCCAGTGGCTGGTCAATGCCTTCCCAGTAAACGCCCCCATCGCTGGTCTCGGCCACGTTGGTGAAGATGGTATTCTTCTGGATGGTCTTGATGGCATTGGGGTTTGTCTTCACAGAGGTTCCAGGAGCGACACCAAAAAACCCGTTCTCTGGGTTGATGGCCCGCAAGTTACCTGGAAAGTTATAAACCAGGTAGTAGAAGTAAATACCAAGCAAAGCATAACGTATATTCTTATATCTTGCCAGGCTAATTTCTGTACCAAGTTCTCAAGTCTTTTATTTTTATCCTCCTCCCTAGAATCTATTTCTCTTTTCTCATCCCAGCATTATCAGTCAACTCTGACTCTTTCTTCCTCACCAGTTTCCCACCAAGCTATTTCTTTTTTTAGTCTTTATTGAATTTGTTACAATATTGCTTCTGATTTATATTTTGGGTTTTTGGCCCGAAGGCATATGGGATCTTGGCTCTCCAACCAGGGAACGAACCTATACCCCTTGCACTGGAATGTGAAGTCTTAACCATTGGACCGCCAGGGAAGTCCCCCACCAAGCTATTTTAATCAATTTATTATACAAACAAACAGCAATATAGAGTCCCATTTCAATCCAGATTTGATATGAGATTAAAGAATGCTGATGGAATACATATGTCTAAGCTTTTGCAAGAACTGAAATAACTGAATTAAAAACCAAACACTGTGGATTTAAGAGAATTGTTACTTTCTGAAAGCCAAAACTTCACTTAGGTTCAATTATTATCATCAACACTTGGGCCTAAAAGAGTCACCTTGTTGGTCAAATTTCATCCAGGCGATGTCATCCCCCACACACTCTACTTTCCACCCTGGGAGGGTGGGGTTCATCATGGCCAGGTTGGTCTTCCCGCAGGCGCTGGGAAAGGCAGCCGCGAAGTACTTCTTCTGGCCCTTGGGGTTGGTTATGCCCAGAATCTGTTGGAGGCAATATTTCTCCTTAAGCACTTCCTTCCTTTCTGCCCCAGAGGTCCATGCTTTAGTCTAGGAGGGCGTCTCCATCATCACTCCTGATGGAATTCCTAGACCTGTCCTTGGAGCATTGTGGGAACTCTAAAGCGGTAGGGGTTCACCACTTCCCCTGCCCTGCCCGACCCTCCACAGCGCGCATTTAGAATTTCCTGCATCTTACCAGCATGTGCTCTGCCAGCCACCCCTCCTCCTTGGCCAGCCGGCTGGCCATCCTGAGAGCAAAGCACTTCTTCCCAAGGAGCGAGTTCCCGCCGTACCCGCTCCCGAAGGAGATGATTTCTCTGCGGTCGGGCAGGTGGGCGATGAGTGTCATCTCCGGGTTGCAGGCCCAGTTGTTAACCAAAGGCTCTGCACGGGAGGACACGCCCACATCAGTGTGCACTGTCCCCGCCTGGGTTTAAGCTGAAGCTTGTTTTTTGCTTTTTTTTTTTTTTCCAGTTCTAGCTTTTGATTTTGAAACAATATGCTTACTCTTTAAAGGCAAAGGGCACCCCACGGAATGGAGGCACTTGACAAACTCCCCGTCCCCCAGCGCTTCCAGGACGGGCGTGCCCATCCGCGTCATGATGCGCATGCTGGTCACCACGTAGGGCGAGTCTGTCAGCTCAATGCCGATCTTGGAGAGAGGCGAGCCCAGGGGCCCCATGCTGAACGGGATGACGTACATGGTGCGACCTGCGGGGCCGGTGGGTGGGAAGCGGTGAGAAACGACCCCGGACTCACAAACAACCACCACTGTTTCCCTTGGTGGACCCTTCTCAAGATTCCCCCTCTGACAACATCACGCCTTGCTTGCCACCAGTGCCCCCGATTTAGCAGAGTCCACTGAAAAGTGGCCAGAACCCTAAAATCAAAGAGTTTTCATAAATGTGCAGTTGGGCTCCACCAAGCTATCTTAAATCCACATGTGTAGACATCGTTTTCCTGGTCGTATAAGACAGTCTATGAAACCAGAACGGAGATGTACATTTTCAACACACGGCCAATGTCACATGTGGAATGTGAGGCTCTCCAGGGCCGTGGGAGTTTCTATGACAAGCGACATTAGGACAGACGCAATCATAAAAGGTTTGCTGATATTTTGCTCAAATAAACGTTCCACTCACCTTTCATGCACCCTGGAAATCGGGCGTTGAACGCTTTCTCAAAATCCTCCTCAGACATCCAGCGGCCCAGCTGGCTGAGGCCGGTGTGGGGGATGGGCACCGTGTCTCTTTGCTGTCGAGTAATGATGACCGTCTTGCTTTCAATTCTGGCCACATCCCTGGGGTCAGTGAGAGCCAACCAGCTGCAAAAAGCAAAAATACACAGGTGAGGATTGGAGAGGAAGGGCTGCTGTTCTGCATGGCATCTGCGCCCTGGACGCCCTCAGCCCCGCGCCATTCAGGAAGGGACCAGTTATTCATCATCACGTTCTTCCTACACCTGGCCGGTGCCCAGCACGCTAGCGATGCTCCGTCAGCGTCAGGGAGACACACACTAGACCAGGAGCTAGTCTGTTAGGACAGGGACTGTCCGACCTTCCTTTGGCTCGGGGACCTAGTTTGCAGAGAGCGTTCGCGTGCGTCCCCTCTTTGACGACTTGGGCTGCTCTGCGAACGTCATAAAATTAAGTTGCTGTGGTTCTGGCTCTTTTCCTAAGCTTTTCAAGAGTCTGCAAACCACACAGCCCCGCCCCCGGCCCTGCCCAAGGCCCTCCTCCACCTCACCCCCACCTTCACCCTGGGCGGCGCAGAAGGCGCCAACGCCGGGGCCCGAGGGTGTGCTCACCAGTTGTCATACTTCCTCAGCCTCTTGATCACACCCTCCTCCTCCATGTGGCCCAGCAGCTGCTGGTTCTCATCCTCGGAGCCGTCGCAGATGTGGATCTGGTCGGGCCAGCACAGCTTGGCGTTGCTTTCCACGAACTCTCTCACGGCCTGGGGCAGGCTGTCCAGGGTGCCCTGGACGACTTTGGCTGAGTAGCTGAGGCCGTCTGAGAGCTGGGGAGGCATCTCTGCGGGGCTGGGCTGAGGGGCACGGGCGCCAAGGTTCCTGCCATAGAAAAAGCACAGGCTTCCTGAACAAAAACAACCACGGATGCCCCCCAACTCCACACGCCTTGCCCGGGTTGCACCTCGCCAGATAGTCGGGGCTGAGAGGAAAATAGAAAGCCAGTTCCTGTTAGCACTGCAGTTTGTGAGAGACGTAAACGAACAGCCCTACCTACCTTTCTTCTCTTTGGACGATCCGGATCAGAGACCCAAAGGTCTCTTTCAAGGCTCTTCCCGCGGGTAAGTGTTCGTTCCCAGTGGGAAGGCCCTGTCTGGTGTTTGGGGGCAGAACTTCCTGGCTTTAAATTCCATGAAGGACAGAGGTCCAGCCCCTCAGCCACACCCAGGGAGGCTCATCTCTGACGTCAGGGGCTGGTCTTTGGATCACGGCCACGGTCAGTTATGCTTTGGACCGGCCCACTACAATAAACCCCAGGGAGATAATCATTGAACAGATAGTTGTTAATGAGTGCTGGAGGCCTCCGGCCCCTGGCCCAGCCATAGCAAAGCCTTACACAACTTCTGATTGACGAAACTCTGACCCAGTCCCCTGCTGATGCAAAACACAGGCCCTCCCTCTGACAGGCAGGTGCGACAGAGCATCGGCTGGGGGCACCTCGGGGCTTTTGGCAGCACGTCTTGTGTACGGAGCGCTGCCGGTTGGCAGAACGAGACAGTGGTGAGGTGTCACCCCACAGTCAAAGGCCAATGGGAAGAACACCCCCAAATGCAATGGGACGGCGTGCAGCTATTGGCCATTGTCTGACGTAATTAGGGGCGATTAACCTTATAGAGTGTCCACGGTGTGCCCCCTGCCCTCACTCCAAATAGAAAGAAACTCCATGAGGGCAGGGGTTTCTGCCTATTTTGTTCCTTTTTTGTATGCACAGTTCCTGGCACACGGTAGGCGCTGAATGAATAAATGCAGAGCATTGTTGTAAGTGCTTTGTATCGACTTAACTCCTTGTCACCCTCTGAGGTGGAGCCCACGAAAAGTCTGTGTACAGACAAGGACACCGAGGCACAGGGGGCCCAGCGGCTACTCCCCAATCCGGGGCTGGTGGGTGGCAGGGGGAGGGTTGGAACAGGAGCCGCTGGGCTCCGGAGCGGCACACCGGACTGCCCCTTGTGAGGAACATTTGCCCCTTCTGGAACCTTCCATGTATTGTCCGAGGAGTTCCAGGCTGGGTGCAGTTATTTCTGGAGTCAACTAAACACTTTTTGTTGCCCTTGCAAATCTTAGCGTCCGGGGAGTGGAGGGGGCTGGTTTTGCTAGATTACACTTGAGCAATGAGACCTTTATAACAGCTGCAAAGAATCTGCTTTGCAAGCCGTCGGAACGTCAGTCGAATTTAATGAGCTATGGAGCTGCTGGCCAGTGTCGAGAGCACTAGGTGAGAAGTCGGGAGAACGATGCCAAGGCCCGACCCGCCCCAGCCAGCTCCACAGCTGAGTGGGCGCCCCCTCCCCGGAGGAGGGCGGTGGGGAGTTGTCTGCCTCCCCTGTGGAGGGTGAGCTGAGATGGCTCCGTGACAGTGTCTGCAAGGCGCCGTGACAATCACAAGGCGTCGGGAACGACAATATCAGACCAGGAGTACTTGGAGGACCATCCTGCGGGGCTTTGCTTCCACTGCCACACTGGGAGTGCACATGTCACCAACTTCCACCGAAACTATCAGCCCATCGCTAGGTTTCATTGATTCAGCTTTTTAATTCAGCCAGCCGAATCTTTCAGTATAAGTACAACAGGAGATGTCTCTGTTTAAAGTCATTTGCCTAGATGGTCACTGGAATTCATTCTTAATGATGCTATCAGCCACACAGAAGTGAGTGTCCTGTCTAATTTCAACCACAATGTGATGCTCCGGCGCTGGGGACACTTCCTTAGCATCTGACATCAGTGAAATTAGCCATTCAAAGGCACAACCGTACATACACAGAACACACATTTACACCAGTCTGGCTGATCTCCCCGAGTGGGTAGAGATTCCCATTCTGCCAGTAAAAACTGTAATAGTTAAACCAAGTCCCCCCAGAACCGAGTGCCCTCACTGAGTTTATGGTTAATCACTCTATCCAAAACTGTTCCCTTGCTCTCTGACCTCAATCCCTTTCTCGTCACCTCTGAACTCCATGCTATGCTAACTGAACGCTCATCAACCAGCATTAGATGACTAAGAACACTGACGTCATAACATCACTAATGCACTGAAGTTGCTGCTCTAGATCTCATCGCTAACTTACAAACGCGGGTTGTTTCTCTAGGGCAGGGTGAGCTCACAGACCCCCGAGCCATGGACCACCTGGCCAGAGAGTCATAAATCAGAGAATCTTGACCCCTGAAACTACGATTAAGAAATGTCACGAGACAGTGATTAATCCCATTTCTTTGTTCCTCCCCTTTAAAACACCCCCGACTCAAAGACCAAGATGGAGTGGATCTGAGGCTTGTCTCCCACCTCCTTGCCTGGAGCCCTGCAAATAAACCCTTACTTTGCTGCAAACACCCACTGTCAGAGTTTGGCTTTCTGCACCCCGCCTTGATAACAATCAGTGCCAGTGGGCTGCGGACCCTCTGCTGGTGTGCGGCTTCTCCTTTGCAGATCCAGTAGCAGCCCGGTCCCTTTGGCCTGGGGATCTGGCTGGAGAATTCCCTTCTGGACCAAGCATCAGCACCCCTGGGCAATATTTTAGGCTTGCCGTAAAGGAATGGTTTGGGGATTGGAAGATGTCTATGGGTGAGCGAGCGGCACAAGGGTGCAGGCCGAAAACTTTTTTTTGAATTTTCCATTTTTTTCTTAGACTATTTTTTATAATGATTCTTTACCTTTTAAAAAAAATTATTTATTTTATTTTTTAAATTTATTTTGGCTGTGTTGGGTCTTCGTTGCTGTGCGCGGGCTTTCTCTAGTTGTGGTGAGCGGGGGCTACTCTTGGTTGAGGTGCGCAGGCTTCTCATTGCGGTGGCTTCTCTTGTTGTGGAGCACGGGCTCTAGGTGCGCGGGCTTCAGTAGTTGTGGCACATGGGCTCAGTAGTTGTGGCTCACCAGCTCTAAAGCGCAAGCTCAGTAGTTGTGGCGCACGGACTTAGTTGCTCCACAGCATGTGGGATCTTCCCGGACCAGGGCTTGAACTCGTGTGCCCTGCATTGGCAGGCGGATTCTTAACCACTGCGCTACCAGGGAAGCCCCGAAAACTTTTATCTTTGTATATTGGTGCCTTCCTGGGCCCACTGCCAGGTATTGGGGGAGGGATCGGGTTTGATAAAAGAGCCTAAGATTGCTTTTGGAATTGGTTTGGCTTTTGTCGTGTGTGCGTGTGCGTGTGAGTGTGAGTGCATATTTGTGTTAAAGAAAGTGCACTATTTTAATTGGCAGACATGGGAAACAGAAATTCAATTCCTAAAAATAGCCATTTAGGATGCATCTTACAAAATTGGACCACCTTTAGTTCTGGTTTCATGATTAAAGCCAATATATATACAAATATATATATTTTTTTCTTCTTTTTTTTTCCTAATGGCCATAATATTCTTTAGACTCTGGAGAAAAATTCCCAAGATGAGGCTCACTGGACAATCCAAAACTGGTTTTGCTGGCTTGATAAAACCTCTTTTCAGAATTTTGACCCTAAGGAACAAGTCCTTCTGAGAGAACTTGCTTTTCGCTCCCTATGCCTTGAGACGTAAATGTTCTACCAGGGCTCTCAGGAACTTGTACCTTATCTACAGTAGATCATTCCAATTCCTGAGAACTGAGGGGGAAAAAAAGGTGGAAAGAATTTAATTTAAACTTAACTTACTCATTTAGAAACCAGCAAATTTTATATTGTAATACCTGATTCATGACTAAGTTTTAAAATGAAGCTATGAAATCTCTGTCTGGATGGATGGATGTCTATGTGTGGATTATGAATATGTCTTTATCTTTGGATGGTCTTACCACAATTAATTTGTAAATGAGCTCTATTTAATTGGCTTAAAGGAAATTAAGCACTTATATAATTCTCAGAAATATAAAATAAACTAACCCGAATGAATTATAGGTTCATGTGATCTGGAAAGTATTCAATATTAAATTAATATTTGGTATTAAGGTTAGTTAAGTTTGTTGGTTTAATTAATATAGGCATGTCTTCAGAGTCATCAACATTAAGTATAATACTTTTATTGTACCTAGGTTTACTGAAAGTCAAGTAAGTTCATATTATTTCTGTTACAAAATTTGTCAGCAAGAAAAATAACTTGATATGATGAAGTCTTTAAGTAAATCAAATGTAAAAAGAGGTTTTTTAAGGGAAATTTTAGGAACTTTTTATGTTTTAGGAATATCTACTTAAAAATAGTCTCTCCAGGGCTTCCCTGGTGGCGCAGTGATTGAGGGTCCTCCTGCCAATGCAGGGGACACGGGTTCGTGCCCCGTTCCGGGAAGATCCCCCGTGCCGCGGAGCGGCTGGGCCCGTGAGCCATGGCCGCTGGGCCTGCGCGTCCGGAGCCTGTGCTCCACAACGGGAGAGGCCACAACAGTGAGAGGCCCACATACCGAAAAAATAAAAAATAAAAAAAAGTCTCTCCAGATTTTGGTAACTTGAAACTTTAGAGTTTTTCTAATCAAGTTAAATGATGGAAATTTATTGAATATCTAGGTCATTCCAAATGTTTGTCTCCCTTTCAAAATTGAAAGTTGTCATTTTACTTTTAACCATACTCTTGCACCAATGTTCAGGATAAAAAGAAAATTCTCTAGTGAAGTTGTCACAGTATAATTACTCATGACAGGTATCACTGCTTGCTTTAAGTCTATTGCTATGTACAATGTTTGTGTGACAATTCAATATAATTGATAAAATATACAGCCTATAAAATGTTTCCCTATTAGCATACCTCTGAGTTTGTTCACTACATCTGATTAGTTTTACCCCAATGTGGATAACTAGGCAAATATATACATACATACATATATATATATATATATATTTCTAAACAGAAAGGAGGCATAGCACCAAGGGATAATAAAGGAGCCAAGACAGGCAGCAAGGGACAAACGTCTCAATCTATTGGAAAATTTGCAAACAAAAAGGGGAAATGACAGAAGAAATGTTCACATATTGAGGTATGGGGCTCATACCTGGCTTATACATGGTTTAAACTAGAACAGTCTATTTGAACATGTACATCTGCTTTAATCATTAAGGGGAAAAAATGCATTTAGAAATCAAAATAGAGTCACTGTGGGTCAGGCATCCAAAACAGAGCTGGGTGGTCATTGTGGATGTGGTTTCAGACATGTTCCTGGATTGCTGAGAACTTGAATTTTCTGAACTGTATTAGACTCCAGAATACCATTCTGGAGTCGTGAGCCAGAGAATCCTGACCCCAGAAACTATGAGTAGGAAATGTCACAAAACGATGGTTAATCCCTGTTTCTTTGCTCTTCCCCTTTAAAAACACCCCCAACTCAAAGACCAAGAGGGAGTAGGTCTGAGGCTTGTCTCCCACTCCCTTGCTTGGTGCCCTGCAAAAAAATACCCTAACTGTGCTGCAAACACCAACTGTCAGAGTTTGGCTTTCTATACCATGGGCACAGGAGCCCTTGCTCCATAGCAATAGGTTAGATTCCCTTGAAGAGTACCTAGATTAAAAACAAAAAGGAGAAACTAGAATTTATGCACAGTCCTATATGCTACCAACACGTACAAGGTTTTTACATTCTGAGTCTCCTGGAGAGAACAAGTTGGTTCAGTTAAAATGTAGGAGCAGTGAGTCATCCAACCGTCCCCTTACGCACATGTACATGATGGAAGGGTGGTATTATTCCTTTGCAAGTGTCCCTTGTCAAAATGTTAAAAGTAAACATTGGACCCAGATTTACCTAAAAGTACTGAGTTCTCTAGAAGAAAAGAGTGATACAGAGAGAAGCTAGGGTTTTGAGGACTCACAGGCAAAGCTCCCTAATCCCTCTGTTGATGATGTCTTAGGGCTCCAGTCTGCCCCTGTCCTTGGAGACTCCCTGCTCCAAAGGGGACTCACTGAGCAATGTCTTCAAAGGACTGACCAGTGACACTGCGTCTTCCCCATTTACCCACAGGCTTAGTTGTAAGTAAGTCTCAGAACTGAGTACCGGCCATTGGTTTCCACGGGGACCTGCAAGGGCAGCTCTACTGTCACCCTGCTGCTGGAATCCCTGAGGACCTTCAGTCAAACCCCCTCATGGATTTTTCAACACACTCCAAGGTGGTTGGGGAGGGTGGGTGGCCACCTCTGGCCGGCCCACCCTGTGAGTTGCATTTGTCATTTCTGCATTTGCAAACACTGCAGGGACCCCCAGCCCCAGCTTTCCCAGGGCCACTTAAGCACCTATGTCCTAATGTACATAGTTGCTCTTCTTTTGAAGAAACATCTAAAGACTTGAGTCCACATACAAAACCTCTTTGTTGAAAGGAGAAAGACCAGACACTAAAAAAAAACAGTTTCAAACCTAAAGGTATCATCTTCCCTACACCTTCCTGAGGTCACATACACATTTTTTGTTGTCCTAAGCTGCAGCTAGCTGTCCCCAGGGTCCTGAGGAGTGAGGGAGCAAGACTTTGAAAAGCCTACGGGATGCCTGCGTGGATGGAGCCATCAGGAGGGCAACATGGAAACCAGAGCAGGGCCAGGATGAATGGGCAGTTGAGGCGAGGGGTGAGGAACAGCTCCATTCCAGATAAGCAATGAAAAACAAAGCCATGTACTTGGGTGGCGTCTCCCAGAGGATTCTGAGGACAGTTTGATTGACATCCATTGGTCGATGTTTACCTTGAGGCCAATAAAATAAAAACAGAAATTCCAAAGACCATCAACACCAGTGCTTGGAGTTCCTGTACAGCCAGGATCTGTGGTTTCCATCCTGTGCTCTGAGGGATTTGGGGGCATCCCTCTGAGCCTCCCGGAGGAGGAAGGGGGAATGACCAGGTGAGATGTGCTCAGAGCCTTCCTCACCCGCAGCATCTTTGACTTCACCCGTGGTAAGTATTATATTAGACTGCCATATTGGATCTCTGTTTGAACAAGGAGTTTCAGAAAACATTGGAAATTCACCACTCACAACCAATTCTTTCACTGGAGGGGTGGAACCGCTGAGACCCAGAGAGGGCAAATAAGCCATTTTCCCAAGCAAGGGCTCTCAACTGCAAGCCCAAGACCTCTCCACTCCACCCCACCACCGATGGGGGTGATGGAGAGGCTCATTACACCCAGGGAATGACCACAAAAATGCCCCTCAGCTCAGGAATCTGAATTCATAGGTCAGCATGCCCCTTTCCTGGTTAAAGATCAAAGGGACAACAGTTTTCCAGACTGGTAAAGATCAAAGGGACAGCAGTTTTCCAGAAGGTGATAAGAAACTAACAATGTAAACCCCATATCTTGTCCTGGAGCCAAAAGTATGTGCGCAACTCAACTCTGGGTATCCATTTCCAGGGATGCTACTCCATGGGCACCAACTGGCCCAGGCGTGGAACTTTCCAACAGCAGGAAAACACTGTCCAGTCATGTAATGATCTGTATGGCATCATCTGCCCCTGGCAATCCCAGTCATCCACCCCGGCTGTGTTTGTTAGGGACAAATATTTAGATGTTCTACTTTTATGGGGAAATCGTAAAAGTCTCTGAAGCATGGAGGGTTTTGTTTTTTGTTTTTTGTTTGTTTGTTTTCTACAGAGTTGAATGAGTTGAGTTCCTATTTTAAAGCCATAGAATCATATAATTGAAAGGGTCCTTAACAGATGATGTTAATCCAGCTTAATGGGTTGGGGGTCTCCCTCACGGGTGATGAGAGTTTTGGAACCAGATAGAGGTGGTGGTTGCATCACATTGTGAATGTACGAAATGCCACTGAATTTTACACTTTAAAATGGTTGTTTTTTTTTTAACATCTTTATTGGAGTATAATTGCTTTACAATGGTGTGTTAGTTTCTGCTGTATAACAAAGTGAATCAGCTTTACATATACATATATCCCCATATCTCTTTCCTCTTGCGTCTCCCTCCCACCCTCCCTATCCCACCCCTCTAGGTGGTCACAGAGCACCAAGCTGATCTCCCTGTGCTATGTGGCTGCTTCACACTAGCTACCTATTTTACATTTGGTAGTGTATATACGTCCATGCCACTCTCTCACTTCGTCCCAGCTTACCCTTCCCCGTGTCTTCAAGTCGATTCTCTACGTCTGCGTCTTTATTCCTGTCCTGCCCCTAGGTTCTTCATGTCCTTTTTTTTTTTTTTAGATTCCATTCCAAAATGGTTGATTTCATGTTATAAATTTCACCTCAGTTAAAAACCAAGAAAGATTATGTAGTCCCGTCTTTTATGTGCAAGATGTGGGACAATGGCCCAGTGTGGGGAGCAGGTATACTGTATGTGAGGGAGGGGCGCTCATCTGAAGGCCACTGTAGGAGGCAGGCAGGTCTCCAACACACCCACCCGCCCCCCACCCCTCCACCTAATCCTTTCCACATCTCTCAACAGCCTTGTAATGTCTTAAGACCATAGTCTTGGGCTGAATGTACACTCACCCAGCAGAGAAGACAATTTGTGTCATTTGGGAATCTTCTCCCAGGAGAAGATTTTGTCTGTGTGCATATTCTTTCCACAATGAAGAAATAAAAATGGATCTAGAGGGAACCCATTTTGCCTGTTTGTGTTAATAAAGCAAAATTTTTGCACATAAGATATGTTAAATGAATGCCGATAACCAGGTGTTAGAACCTTTCTAGAGGGCTGGTTATCTTCCCTTGCAATCATTAGTGACCCATGGAAATAGCAAATCCATACAATCTTGTTTATTTTCATTTTTAAAATAATTAATTAATTAATTAATTAATTAATTAATTAATCTTGGCTGTGTTGGGTCTTCGTTGCTGTGGTGTAGTTGCGGCGAGCAGGGCTACTCTTTGTTGCGGTGCGCGGGCTTCTCATTGTGGTGGCTTCTCTTGTTGCAGAGCATGGGCTCTAGGCACACGGGCTCAGTAGTTGTGGCACATGGGCTCAGTAGTTGTGGCACACGGACTTAGTTGCTCTGCACCTTGTGTGATGTTCCCGGATCGAACCCATGTCCCCTGCATTGGCAGGCAGATTCTTAACCACTGCGCTACCAGGGAAGTCCCCAATCTTGTTTATTTTCTTTGGAGAGTTTTCCATCGGGTTTCTGGAGAGGCGTAAAGGAGCTCCGGGTGTGCAGAAGTGATGCACATGTTGGAATTCAACGTTCCACGCCACATCCATCCCGTGAACAACTTCAGAGCTCAGGGTCACCTCCGTGGGATGCTGACGGTGAGCTTCTATGGAGGCTAGGGCCCCAGGCAGTGACAGGAGAGTCACCCTCAAAGTCAGGACTGCAGATTCCAGGGCTGCTCATAGACTGTGCCTAGCATTGCGCTTCTCTGTACCATGTGAGAGCCTAACTCCCCTTGTTGACTGGCTGTTTGAGTTACGTGGCCTGTGGTTTGCAGCCAAAAGCTTCCTGAGACAGGATCCCAACCTAGACAGAACCCTGACTCAGGAGACCTGGGGCAATTCTGGTTCCAGCTCCCCCAGAAGCCAGTGAGACCAGCATCCATGCCTCACTTTCTTCACCTGTACAGCACGGAGGTGGATGAGACACAGTCCAGGACTGCTTCTATCCCTAAAGTCCCGTCGATTCGTCACTGCATGTGTTCACTGCCAGGGATTCTGAGGTCCACGGTGGCTTTGGTTTTTGTCTTCTTTCCCTCTCCCCTACTTTGGAAGACCGGTGACACTGTGTTTGGTAAGCCTCCCTTCTTGTTGGACGCTGGGGAGGACTTTGTTTCCATGCTGCTTGTGCACATTAAAATGGGAAGTCAGAGTTACATGCCAGCTAATTTAGGTACACAACTACACTGGGTGGAAAGGAGCAGCAACCTAAGATATGACAAAAGAAAATTTAAGATTCAGGTTTGCCCTCATCTTTTACAACCCTGCCTTAGTTCCCTTTTTTTTTTTTTTTTTTTTTGCAGTACGCGGGCCTCTCACTGTCGTGGCCTCTCCCGTTGTGGAGCACAGGCTCCGGACGCGCAGGCTCAGTGGCCGTGGCTCACAGGCCCAGCCGCTCCGCGGCACGTGGGATCTTCCCGGACCGGGGCACGAACCCGTGTCCCCTGCATCGGCAGGCGGACTCTCAACCACTGTGCCACCAGGGAAGCCCTGCCTTAGTTCTCTTCATCAGTTTCATGCTGTAAACACAGCATACCCAGATTTTGGCCCCAATCCCCAGTTTTCTACTCTTCCTATGTGTTTGCATATGACTTGTAGTGTGGAGGGCGTTAGCTGGGTGGTACGGCTCCAGGTGGTCTTTGAAAACGCTTGTGCCATCGTTACTGAGTGTCCCTGGATTGGTCACTTACCCTCTACGGTCTCAGTTTCCTTATCTCTAAACTGAGCCGGTCCTTCCGACCCACAGTGCCCTCGATTTCAGGTGCTACAGAGTAAGCAAGTTCATTTTCCCAGAGCGTGTGAAGCAGAGTGAGAACACATTCACCGCCAAGCCCACCCACAGAGAAAAGACAGCACCACCAGGCAAAGCACGGGGCAAAAAGAACTAATTGCATAGTTACCAAAAAAAAACAATCCAACGCACTTATTTTGCAGCGAGAAAATGGATCCACTTTGCAGCGCAGTTAACTCTGTCGGAAATAATGATAATCGCTCGGGAACTGAACGCTCTCTTTCCTAGAGCTCCCTGGTAACTATGCAAGTTCTTCCACATGCCTGCAGTGGTGCGGCTCAGAACAAAAATGTCTTTTCTGATCCATGCTGGGGATAATTCCTAAAACTCAGTCAATCTCACACTCTCAGCTCCTCTCCCAAGGGTGGGAGGTGGGATTCATAGCACTGGTACTCAGGACACATCCCCCAGGATCAGGGTCCAGCCAGCATGTCTCATCAGGGACTGGGGCATCTAACTTAGCCGTAATACCCTAAAATACTTCCACATTGAAATACAGAGGAGAAGGAGGATGCTGCTCTCATATCCTAGTACCAAGTCAGAGCCCTTCTACACACACGCAGAAAACCCTGTTTGAACAATGACCACAGAGTCTGATGGAAAAAGATGCCAGCCCATGAGCCCCTTTGCCTAAACTAGTCTGTGTTGCTGGGAAGAGGCAACCAAGTAAAATAAATGGTAAAGGTGGAAAGAAACGTTCATTTTGGTGTTCTGGATATTTCAAGAAAAAGTAAAATTGGCAAGGGGGTGAGAAATCTGTTGTGGGTACCTAGAATCACAGGCCAACACAGATGGGGAAGATTTGTCTCATCAGCAAGTTGGTGTTTCAGCCGGGAAAATGGGAAGCAGGGGCTGGGGAGACCTCTGCCCTGCTTATGTCTCTGTCATTCTTTAATTTTCAATCAGGTAGAATTCCATCCTGCAGCTCTGCCGAAAGCTGAGGTCAGGCAAGTTTTCTTTCCCTGGCTTGGTGCAAGGAAGGTGTGATGCAAGAGGCCTCTTTCTCAATCCTTCTGTGCCTTGTTGGGGGCTGACCTGGCCAGGACCAGCAGGGTCTAGGGCACGGACGTCTGTCTCAGGGGCTGGCCTCAGCACACAAGCCCCTGTGGGCTCTCTCTCCAAGTGGCAGGGCCCACTGCTCCAGGGTTGGAAGTCAATGGGAAGTCCGGGCTTTCAGACACCAGCTTCTATATGTACAGACGTGGGTCAACTTCACTGAGCAGTGGGCCCTCTTTGACCATTCCGGTGATCAGAAAGAGGGATTGGTTCAGTATTTCAATCTGCAGGCGGGGCCTATGGTGTCCTTTTGGGGCCAGAGTAGTGTAGTAGCCGACAGCATGGATGCCAGAGGCCGAGGCTCCCATTCGTATCTGGACCATGTGGCCCTCATCAAGTCACACCCTTTCTATGCTTCCTCAGTTCCCTCATCTGTCAAGTGAGGATAATTATAGAACTTACATCAGAGGGTAGCCCACATCATACTTGGTAACCCAAATAAACATCCTTGTGGGTTTATGAAGGGACAAAAAAGCAAAGGCAAAATTCCTGACTTCTAGGAGTCTGTGTTCTCAATCCTTTCAGCGAACTCTGCACCTTAAACCATGCCTGGCACATAGTAGGCGCACAGCAAACAACCGCTAAATAAACGCAGCTGGAAGACAAGTTCTACGCACAGAGGATTAGAACCCCCCTGGCGACAGTGACTAAGCACCAAGTACAGGGTGCAGGCGATAAACACACCCAATCAATGCATCCGCCCCCTAATGGGGTAACGGCAGTACCACCTCGGGTTTTTATTTAACTTCTTCCATATGCTTTCCTGTCTACTCTTCTCTCTCAGTTCCTTGAATCAGATTTATGTTATCACGTGTGTGGGATAACCAGCTCATTTTTCACTCCTGATGCTGCCGTTCCCCCGGCATCATCCGCTCCCCCGGCATCATCCGCTCCCTGGAGCACGTTCTGCCTGGGCTCATTCGAAGCTAGCCAGGCAGGCATTTTTCTGAGCAGCCTTTCTGAGCAGTTGTTTACCTTTCCAGAAGTTCCACAGTGCCTTCTCATAATCAGGAGCATCAGGAGCCACAGGATGTACGCACATTCAATCAAATAGGTGCACTAAATAACCCGAGTCGTGTTCAAAGTCCTGAGTTACGGCCGACCGGGCTCTGTCAGCAGCATGCAGGAGCTCATCGTGAATATTTGTAAACACTTCTGGTGGGAGACGCGTCTTGACAGCTTTGATAAATGGCTGGGATCATTTTCCACCTGGCCCGACTCATCCCAATCACAAGCTGCTGAAAATATCCTTTTTACACTTGCCCTTTGCTAAGTGCTGAGGCACGAACCAAAGTCCCTTCCCAGGCTGGTTACCTAATTTTTATTAATAATATCTTCACTCGATCAATCACTGTTAACTAACGAGAACAGATGAAGAAATTAATTTAAGCCCGGCGCGAGGAAGCATGTCAGCCCGTGACACTTCCCCTCCCCAGTGCACTCTGCGCCACTGGCTGCATCACAAAGATGCACGGTGACTCAGGCCGACCTGCCTCGACCTTCTCCGACAGAGGACAGTTTCTCCTTCAGAGAGCCGTTTCCTAGGCTAGGGGGCTGTGCTAGCAAAGTTTTCTTAATTGTTTCCCGTCCCTGATCTCATTCAGCACTGGGAAGGCTGTCGGCCCCTGATGCTACGGGTGCCAGGGGCTAGTCCATGGGCAAGGGTGAGCCACCTGTCTCAAAACGTCACCTGGCACCGAGGTTGGCCTTTTGCTCCCTGAGCGATTCATTCGAGTCGAGCCTCCGTATTTTTGACCAAGGGTGGGGAGCAAAGGAAGAGGAAAAGGGTGAATACCAGGCCCAGAAACAGCTCCCTGGAACCCTTCCCGTTGACCCACTACACCAACCCAACCTGTATTCAGGCCAACATTTGTCTTCCTGGGCCTGTGGCATCTTGGGAACAAGACGGTAGCCATGGACCAGTCCTTCGGGGGCTCGTGTTTACTTCTATTCAGCAGACTACAACTTCCAGGTTCAAAGTTGCAAGAGATGCACGAGGCTTCTGAGCCCTGCGCACACCTGTAAAAAATGTGATGAGTCGCAAACAAGCGAGCTTGGATTTCCTGTGAGTTGGGCCATGGTGGTAAGTGAAAAGTTCCCGTGTTGGGGGTCACTACACGTTTTTAAAATATCTGTATTTGAAGATGTATCTCAAGCACTTCTGTGTTTAGACATTTTTTGCATACATTTTGAGTGCGTGAAGCCTAGCTGAGTAACTGTAACGCTTCATCTTTCTTCCTTTCAGGTGAAAATTTCAGGTGTCCCTTCAGTTAAAATGAGTCCTCACAGCCTCCATTTGCAGAGAGAGAAAGAGAAATTCAATCACATTCAGTAGGCGTCCACACAAAGTAGCTCATGTGAATTATTAATGATAAATTTCGGCGGGGGGGGAACTTCTTGGACTTTCTTTGTTGTACTTTTAACAATTGAATGCAATGCTCATCAGATGTCTTCTTGTGAGATGTCACATTATTTAAATGAGAGCACATCTGACATTTCCAGAAGCACGTGCTAAATTCTGAAAAGGGAATGTTCTCGCTGATTTGATGGGCACCATTTGGGCTTTTCAAAATAAAGGTTTTGAGCACTTTAATTTTGGAGAGACTTGCATAGTTCGACATAGAGATTTAAAATACTCTCAACTACTTTAAAGAAGAACAGCGAGAAAGTTTCCTGCTTTGCAACAAACAGAGGAACCCTCCACAAAGTGACATTTGAAAGGCACTGATGGTGGATAATAACTGCTCAAAATATACTTAGAAACGCTTGCTGTTTCACTGTTCTTTATGTATCTAATTATTCCAGGTATTGTCATGTCAAAAAAAAGTTTCAGATGACATATGTTGTTCCTTTAAAAAGAAAAAGTCTAAGTCAGAGATGAAATCTAAGTCTCCACGGTATATCGTGGCCTGGACAGGTCATCGCTGGGAAATGACCTTTACTATCTCTGGTTGCAGGCACTCACGTTTTAACAGAAAGGCATTTATTTGTTTGGGGTTGGCCCATGCTGCTCCTTCCCTTTCTGCAGTGCCTGGGACATTTACTGACACATATTGGAGCGCAACTCACGAGGCCAGACACTGTGCTAACTGATGTGAGGGGTGAGATGGGTGTGGGACGGTCCACAGAGCAACCAGAAGAATCCCAGAGATGTCAGTGCGTTGTTTTTTTTGTAACCTGTTCCATCTGCTTACCCAACCCTCTGTATCAGATTGTGGTCTGCCCTTGGGAGCTTCAAGGAGCTCCTCAGAACTCCAAAATCAGCTTCCTTTTTGCGAGTTAAACTTGGTCACATCCTTGAGCCAACTTTGTTCCTACCTCAGGGCCTTTGCACATGCTCTTCCTCCTGCCTGGAGCACTGCCCCTGGCTTCTGCGTGGCTGGGCCTCCCTGTCACTCAGGGCTCAGCCTTTCCAAGCAACCCCCAGCACATTGTCCCCAGGTGCGTTTCCTTCCTGGCATTTATTACTCTTTGACATTAGTGTCTTCATTTGTCTATGGGTTAAACTTCAGGATCCCTGATTCAAATGTGACGAGCTCCATGCCGGACAAACACCTTGTCAGCCTTGGTCAGGACTGTGTCCCAGCCCTGACCGTGGTAAATGCTCAGGGCTACTTGCTGCATGAGAAGGTAAACTCCATTTAACCTAACCAATCACTTTGCTTGAGTTCTATAGTCTTGAGCACCATGAGATTATGATTTGGTTTCTGAAGGCCTTGCAGGTCACAGATGCCAGGAGCTCAGTCCCAGCCCAGCTCTGGTCTCACTGCAGGTCAGCATGTTGGTGTGCTAGTCTTGAACAACAGTCTCGTGAGCTTGGTTAAGATGAGCCCAGCTCTGAGAGCCATCTACTTCCGGGTTACAACACTGGGTTGAAGGATGGGAGCTTGGAGTCATAACACTGGGCTATGGAAAAGTCAGCCAGAAGTAAATGTCCCCCTCGATGCAACAGGGGGACAGCCCTGGGGGCCCTGCCTGGGCCTCAGACTTCTGCCACTGTTATATCTTGTTTAGACTTCCAAGCAGATCAAGAAGCCTCCGGGTTTTATTTGTATGAAGTACTTTACCTCTCTCCTTTCCTGAGACCTCAGAGCCTATTTGTACAAGAATTCTTTGAGTAAACAAAATACAAAAACCCCAAACAAGTGTCTTGCCAGGAATAAATAAAGGCAGCACTAAATTAGATGATCGATTTTAAGTTGGCCACGTGTTCAATAGAGGAGACACAGATGAGCATTTAGGTGCCTGTGCACACAGCATCTAGAGAGCTTAGCAGAGCCTCACTGTCTCAAACACATTCTCCACCAGGGGCAGGACCCTCACCACCCCTGGCCATCGGGCTGCCTTTGGAAATGTGTGGAGCTTATGGGGTTGTCACAAAACGACGGAAGCACGACTGGCATTTACTGCATGGGGACCAGGGACGCGCCACATCCTGCCAAGTGCCGGACGGGCCCGCACAGCTGTCCTGTCCCGACACCCAGGGGCCCTGTCGGGAATCTCTGCACATCTG
This sequence comes from Hyperoodon ampullatus, assembly GCF_949752795.1. NCBI lineage: Eukaryota > Metazoa > Chordata > Mammalia > Artiodactyla > Ziphiidae > Hyperoodon > Hyperoodon ampullatus. The sequence continues at coordinate 83,336,870 of NC_136927.1, read as the reverse complement.
AGTTCTTGATGGAGGGCAGTGGGCCGGGGACAGGCATCCTGCATGTACACGGCTAACGGGAGGAACGCAATGACCTCCGTCAGGCATGCAAACATGTTCCAAACTCCATGTCTTTGAAAACGCAGCACCATCATGAGTCACTGTAGACATAAAAGCATGATGCAGAATCGCCCTTTATACTGGTGATTCATTTGTTTTTGAAATTAGGCAATAATTTCCCTCATGCTCTGCACATTTACATAACCACGCCAGGGAAAACTCTTAGGAGTCAGGAGGGAGAGTTGGGGTGGTGGGGGAGGGCCTTAAGTTCATCTTTTATCATAAGATCATAAGATCATCACCATTCACTAAATGTCAGCCAAGCACCCCAAACACGCACTGCTTTACCCGGACCTTTCTCTGGTCATTATTCATTTATTCATTTATTCATTAAGCCTTTCAGAGTAGTTTACCATCTGAAAAGAGAGATGATGGCAGAAGGTTTGTAGCAGAAAGTCTGCAGGATAAGCCTGAATGAGCCACTTCAGAAAATATTTAAAAGTTTTTCAATAGTGAAAATATAAAAACTTAAGGGGAAAAAAGAGCAAAGTTTGTGGTGGTAAATTATACTAATATATAAGAAATGCAATTACATACTCATCACTTGCAGTGAAACGGTTATTATAATAGTATGGTATTATAAAAATGATAGGGTTATTATAAAATAATAGGGAATTTATCTTACCTTCGTTGCATTAAGATACAATAAAATTACACTCTGAAAACAAATGATGCCTTCTACTACCTTCACGAAACATTAGCTAGGCCTGGGTTGTCCACTAGAAACTTTCTCTGCCTTGCCCTGTCGAGGCATTGATTTCAAAGTCAGCCTTTCTTTCTTCATTTGGTCATAACATTTGAGAACTGGAGAGAACCTTCTAGAACGAGACTGAATCCCTTCTTAGTCTGCAGAGGTCCACTGTGGCTGAGAGTGGATGCCTGACTCTGCGTGGGCTGGAGAGAGATAGGGGGAGGAGCCCCATCCTTCCAAGACCCCACTCTCGTCTGGATGCTGAGCTGAGCTGTCCCTCACACCTGAGGCCTGCCTGAAGCGCAGGCCGTGGCCAGCTCTGCAGGCTGGTTGGGCAGGCCGGTGTTTGAGTGTGGAGGGTTTCTGTGCAGCTTGAGACACGCTGAGGCACACTCTTGGCAAGGTGTTATTCTGAGAGTCTGGTGAAGCCATTGCCAATGGAGAGAAGAAAAAGACAACCAACTGCAGAGGGCAAATGTTCAGAACGGCCCCATTTCCTTTATGGCGACAGGACAAGTGAAATCCATGTCATCCAAGTCTAGGTGGTCCCTGAAAACCCCTCCTTCCAGCCCTGCCTGGGAGAGGTACGTTTAACCGTTTCTGCCGTGGCTCCAGAAGGAGGCCCGGGGAGGGACACAGACGTCAGGGAGGTTAGAAGCACAGGGTCCTTGCTGTGTGTGACTGAGCAAGCTGCCCCCGTGTCCTCATCTGGAACAGTGGGATAAGAATAGTTCTAACTGCACAGGGTCAGGGGGAAAATCAAAGGGCGGAATGCATAGCAGCCCACGGATGGGTACACGGGCCCCCAGTAATGCTACATGTCTTTACCTTTGTCTGCTATTCTCTCTCTGAACAGAAGGATCAAGGAGATCCAGCGAAACCCCCAAACATCACCCTGCTCCCACTCCGGCACCTCACTGACACCTGCAAACTTCGTCAAGTCCCGACTGTCCCCGTGCCGAGTCAGAGAGGTCAACCCACAGGACCCCACCGTGCCACTCACCACCCCGCCAGGAGTGCCAACCTCAGACTGTCTGATCGTGTTTCCCAGGGAAAGTACACTTATAATTTGTCTGGCTTCTTAATTTCTCCTAAGACAAAGTGACAGACTGCTCTCCCCTCTGTGTTGGCTTTTATGATTTCTTCCTTTGTTTTTCCATCTCGCCCACTCTTCCCTTGCTGAGCGCCCCAGCTGTATTCAGTATTAGCCCACTGTCTGCCTGGCAACCCACTATTATGCACTTATTTTATTACTTGGTTTCCTACCCTGATCTTGTGATTCATTTCTAACCTTTACCGGTGGTAACATAACTCCTTTGCCTTTCTTTCCTTCCTCCCCACCAGCCCCTTCCGCCTTTAACTTTCAGATGTCAGTTTCAGGTAAAGCCTGGTGTCCTCACGTCCCCGGAAAATGGCCTTATCTACAGCTCCAAGTTGCCAGTCTTGTTTATTCACTTAGAGCCATCAGTTTAACCAAATCGAGAGCTGTACTTAATGTTTTCAAGTCGCTTTGAATAAGGTCAGGAGAGATAAACAGGAATCAAGAAAGAAAATAAGGTGATAAATTGGTCCCATGGGCAGGTATCGGACTTGAGACAAAGGACATTCTTTTTCCTAACCTCACCTTGCCTGATTGTGTAACCAGAAGGTTACATAAACGTAGGTCAAGGGTCACAATTCCCATGATCCATGCATGGCGTTTCTAAGTATTTTTAGAATCGTATGGGACGATTTAAGAAGAATTAGGAACTTTCTGCTTTAAAGACGCCCCGTTCAAAGGAAACCCAATATGTAAAACATCCAAAGTTATTTAACACCATAAGCTCTCTTCATGTCAGTGCTGGCAAGGAGATGTCGGGTCGAATTTTCTGGGGCGATACTTGGCAAGAAAGAAGACAGGAAGAGAATCTTGGAAATCACAGGGTATTTAAAGCTGGAAAGGAACACATGGATCATTTTATCTAACTCCCTGAGGCTCAGATGAGGAAACTAAGGCCCTGAAAGTTTAAGAGACTTGCCCAAGGCCTAGAGGCAGGTCTCTGAACTCCAAAACCCAAACTCCTTCCAGCAACTCAGCACCTGGAGGCATAACTTTTATTAACAGAAATAATGATTTTTAAAAATCCTATTTCAAGTTTTTATGATCATAACCTCCTAATTCTCTCCCTCTCTCTCTCTCTCTCTCTCTCTCCCCCTGTAACATACAATTCACACACCCTAAAATAATTCATCCTTTAAAAGTATACAATTCAGTGGTTTTTACTATATTCACAGAATTGTGCAACCATCGTCCCAATCACTTTTAAAACATTCCATCACCCCGAAAAGAAACCACTCACTACTCCCCATTCCCACCTCCTAACCCCTTGGCAACCACCAGTCCACTTTCCATCTCTACTGATTTGCCTATTCTGTAAATTTCCTATAAATGGAATCATATGAGATGTGGCCTTTTGGAGCTTCTTTCACTTGGCATCATATTTTCAAGCATATATCAGTACTTCATTCCTTTTCATGGCTGAATAGTATTCCATTGTGTGTTTAAGCCACATTGTGTTTATCCATACCTCTGCTGATGGACATTTGGGTTGTTTCCATTTGGGGGCTATTACGGATAATGTGGCTGGCCGTTCTCTTTTCCCTTGTAACAATACTATATAAACTTCCTTGGTTATTGTGATGGCCCACCTTTCTCCTAATCTTGCCTGTCTGGCCCTAAGTCATGGCATAAACTAGAGACCAAATATCGCTGGGCTGACCCCCCCATCCGTAGCAGGCGCTGCCTCTCCTGCCTGAAACTTGACCTTATCTCTAAACCACAATGTGTTTTGTGAAATGTCCCTTGTGACATTTCTGCTTTCCTCCACGGCTCGCTTCCTGCACACTCTCTCTTAAAGATCTTTTTAGAATTCTGGTATGCGAACCCATCCATTTTCATTTTGCAGATCTGACAGACCCTGTGGACAGATTTTTGTATGAAACCTTTCTGCTTTCCTTCTTTCCCAAATTCAATCTTCACAATTCTGAGAGGTAGGAAAATTGAAGATTATTCCAAAAGACGGACACTGCATATTGAAGAAATGAACATAGCGCGTTAGAGACAAAACCCGAATCTGGCCCAGTTCTGTTGATGTCCAGTCCTGCAAGCCTTCCAGGAGACCTCATGGCAATGATTCAACTTCTTAGACATAGATAGGGAGCTAGTGCGGGTGAACAGCAATGAAAATTTCCTTTTAAAATTATTTACTTCCCTTTGAAAAATCAATAGGTAAAACAGGACACACATGATTAAATTGGGTGCCCCAAATTAAATTATGCGAAGCAGCTATAAAAACAGTGTCATGACATGAACATTATGTATCTCAGAAATATGGAACCGTTGCCCTGGTAAGTACAGCAAAAATGGAAATGAGCTAAGTAAACCTCATCAATTCTGTACCTCTAATAGTAATTCTGACAGAGGCCGGGTTAAAGTTTACCTTCTAAGATCTTTCAAGAAAGCCTTTGCTAAGCAAATTAACAGTGCCAACAGGATTTCTGGTGACTGCTGAAGCTACTTAAGAGCTCAAGCTGTTACCCAACACATCAAGCAGAGCAGGGATTATATATGCACTTATCTCCTGGCGGGTATTGCACAGGCTCATAAAACCAATAAGCGATAGAGACCTTATGAAATGAAGTTCCCAGTCATTCTTAATGTTTACTTAATATTTCCCTAAAGAATTTTCTTCAGTCATAGTTTTCTAGCCCAGTTCTTGCTTGGTTTCAAAGTAATAAAGTGCCTCTTTTTTTTTTTAATTGGAAAATTATTTGTACGTTTACTCATGCAGCCAGGCCTTCTCAGAGATTAGTCCAAATTACAGTGGGGCAAACTGTTCTGGCCATGATATAGAGATTTACAAACCACTGAGTTTCACTGGCAAGGAACATCTGAAATTGGATAGTCATGCAGACTAATATAGGCATTGGAATAATAGGAAAAAAAAAAAAAACTGAAGCTTTGACCCATTAAGTTAAGCTCTGTCCTCAAAAACCACTCTGTGGTAAATATCAAGGGCCAGGGTGGGGTACAACTGAGAATGAAGTGATCATTAGAAAAGACAGAGAAGAGGTAAGAGGCCCGGGAATCCCGGTTCACCTGCAGGCAGGCACCACCTGGGGAACCTATCATTGTCCTCATTTTCCACAGGAACCTGAGGTCCAGCAAGGTTAATTCTCATCCCCAAGGTCATAATGCTAGTAAATATCCTGGGCAACCGCACAAGGAAGAAGATGAGCTCTCCAGAGAGGTAATTCTGTGCAGAGAAGGTTTGTCTCCGAGGGGCCAAGGGAGGCTCCAGGCTGCAGGGAGCTTCAGAAACCTGGGGTCAAGGCACCAGACCACGTGAGCAGCAGTGTGCGGACGGAGGGGCTGAAGGTGGAAGGTCTGTGTGAGGGAGTGTCCCCGAGGGAGAGGCTGAGCCTTGCTCCCCCGTAGATTATCCCCCAGGTACTTGGTTCATAGTAGTCATTCGATATTTGTCAACAAACAGACAAAAGATAGCATAGATTAGAAAAGGGAGGATCAAAGCACAATATCGGGCAGGGAGGCCTCTGGAGGCAATGGAGCAAGTTATGGAGGACCATGGGCTTCTCCTTGGTCTGGGTGAAGTTGTCCCTTAGACTAGAGCTCCTCAAGCGGGGTGAGTCTGCCCTCTCCCTGGGGACATGGGTCAGTGTCCAGAGGCATCTTTGGTTGTCACAACTAGGTGGTGCTGTTGGCATCTGGGGGTAGAAGCCAGAGATGCAGCTCAGCACCAGGGAATGCACAGGACAGCCCTACAACAGAGAATCTCCCAGCCTGAAACACCAATAAATGTCAGGGCAGAGAAGCTCTGCCCGTGACCGTCCACCTCTTCATTCGATTTTGTGCTCATCAAGCGATCTTCACCTCCTGGCTTGTTTTGCTTTGGTTGCTGGTGGTGCCACAATAGCTGCTATGATTTCCACCACCCAAACTACTAAGATTCCTAATGACAGTGGTGAGTTCCATTCACTGGAGCCCTTGCTATGTCCAGCGCCATGATCACCATTCAGTATCTCACTCAGTGCGACAACAAACTTATGCAGTAGATAACTTTCTGATCCCGTTTAGTAGATGAGAAGACTGAATCTCAGAAAAAAGCAGCAGCGTATTTCAGGGGATGACAGCTGTAAGAGGAATCCCCTCATTGACTCTGAAGTCTATATGCTTAACCACTGCGTTTGCCTGTCTCATTTAAATCATTCAGTGCTTCTTTTTAGACCCAGAAGTTTACATACGTATTTTCCTTGAATCTTCCCAACTGCCCTGTGAGTAGGAGGCAGGGTGGCTATCTTACAAATGAGGAAACTGAGGCTCAGAAAGGTCGGGTCTTGCTGGGGGTCACTAGTGGGGCTGGGACTCTGCCCCAGTCTGTCTTTCCACCAACCACAGTTCTCTCTCATCACAGTAGCTGCAAGGAATGAGGAAGCCTGGATGGTAGAGTTGGGGTCTATCTTTCTAGAAAGGTCGTGTTTCGTCGTAAATTAAGAAATTGGCACCAATTGATATGCCAGTGCCTTCCGAGTCCACTGTGGAGTCCCGACAGAATCAAATTCCTAGACCTTCATGGCAGCAAATCAGACCCTGAGCCCAAGCAACAGCCTCAAGGTGACCCCTCCGTCCCCCTGCGCCATGGATCGCCCTGTGACATCAACCCATGACACAATGCACTCATTAACAAAGCACAATGCCACACAAACTGCAGGAAAAAATAATATCAATGCCACCTTACAAATATTAGCGTGTATAAGTCTGACAATTTTACAGATAGCAACCATGCAGAAAAACTTCCACTTGCAGAGTAAAGCTCCCATGAAAAATGCCCCAGTGATATCTTTAGGCATTATTATCTAGAATAGGCGTCAATAGCTATTACATCCTTAACGTCTATACTGACAATTCAGACTCAGAAGCATTCCATCAAATGAAGATGAACATTTTAATATTGCTAAGAACACAGACGTCCTTGAAGGGTGTTCCTTTCATCAGTTCTGCTAGCTTGACTTCCACGGCTGGCCCTGTTTGAACTCCATTCTCAAGGAGCCAAACTCTACCCGGCACTGTCCCCTCATTAGCAAAGAAGCAGAAAGCTAATTGGTTATTGGGTTTTGTTGTTGTTGTTTTTGGTTATGGAATTCTTATTTTTATTTATTTTTTTAACATTTTTATTGGAGTATAATTGCTTTACAATGGTGTGTTAGTTTCTGCTTTATAACAAAGTGAGTCAGTTTTACATATACATATGTTCCTATATCTCTTCCCTCTGTGTCTCCCTCCCTATCCCACCCCTCTAAGCGGTCACAAACCACCTAGCTGATCTCCCTATGCTATGCGGCTGCTTCCCACTAGCTATCTATTTTACGTTTGGTAGTGTATATATGTCCATGCCACTCTCTCACTTTGTCACAGCTTATCCTTCCCCCTCCCCATATCCTCAAGTCCATGCTCTAGTCTGTGTCTTTATTCCTGTCTTACCCCTAGGTACTTCATGACCTTTTTTTTTTCCTTAGATTCCATATATATGTGTTAGCATACGGTATTTGTTTTTCTCTTAGACACTGATGAAAGAAATTAAAGATGATACAAATAGATGGAGAGATATACCATGTTCTTGGATTGGAAGAATCAACATTGTGAAAATGACTCTACTACCCAAAGCAATCTACAGATTCAATGCAATCCCTATCAAACTACCACTGGCATTTTTCACAGACCTAGAACAAAAATTTCACAATTTGTATGGAAACACAAAAGACCCCGAAGAGCCAAAGCAATCTTGAGAACGAAAAATGGAGCTGGAGGAATCAGGCTCCCTGACTTCAGACTATACTACAAAGCTACAGTAATCAAGACAGTATGGTACTGGCACAAAAACAGAAATATAGATCAATGGAACAGGATAGAAAGCCCAGAGATAAACCCACGCACATATGGGCACCTTATCTTTGATAAAGGAGGCAAGAATATACAGTGGAGAAAAGACAGCCTCTTCAATAAGTGGTGCTGGGAAAACAGGACAGGTACATGTAAAAGTATGAAATTAGAACACTCCCTAACACTATACACAAAAATAAACTCAAAATTGATTAAAGACCTAAATGTAAGGCCAGACACTATCAAACTCTTAGAGGAAAACATAGGCAGAACGCTCTATGACATAAATCACAGCAAGATACTTTTTGACCCACTTCCTAGATAAATGGAAATAAAAACAAAAACAAACAAATGGGACCTAATGAAACTTAAAAGCTTTTGCACAGCAAAGCTAATTGGCTTTTAAGCTGCTGATCCCCTGCATTCATCACTAAGACACAACAACCGGTTTCTGCTGGAGTGAGGGCTGGTCTGTACCAAAGCAAAGATTCAGCAGTCTTTTGTCTCAGTTCATGTGACGACTGCTGGTAATTGGGGAATTACCTCTAAATTCATCTTTCAAAAAACAACTGAATTCTAGTCTAACTGCTGAAGGGTGCTTAGTCTATAACTTCCTGACAGGTTGCTGGAAAGAAGCCAGAGGAAATTCTCAGAAAGCAAGCGGGCATATGGTGCCAAAGCAAACAGTAGGATAAGGGGTGTTGGTACATGTCCACTCCAGAGCCCTGCACCTCCATTCTCTGGAATGCTCCATGTCTTGGAGAGTTCGTTTGCAAGAGCTTAACGCTTGCACAGGGTTAATGAGAAGACTGAGTTTGGGGAGTTACGAATGCTGTGTCTGCCATTGTCAAGGTCAAGACCACCAGCAGGGCCTTCGCTCTGTCCACTGCAGGAACTCAAGACTTAAAAGTGCATTATATACTGGGCTTCCCTGGTGGCGCAGTGGTTGAGAGTCCGCCTGCCGATGCAGGGGACACGGGTTCGTAACCCGGTCCAGGAAGATCCCACATGCCGCAGAGCGGATAGGCCTGTGAGCCATGGCCGCTAGGTCTGCGCGTCCGGAGCCTGTGCTCCGCAACGGGAGAGGCCACATCAGTGAGAGGCCCGCATACCGGAAAAAAAAAAAAAAAAAAAAAAAAAAAGTGCATTATATCAACCGTACTTCAATTTTTAAAATTAGTTAGTTAGTTATTTTTGGCTGCATTGGGTCTTCATTGTGGTGCACGGGCTTCTCGTTGTGGTGGCTTCTCTTGTTGCAGAGCACGGGCTCTAGGCACGCAGGCTTCAGTAGTTGAGGCACGAGGGCTCAGTAGTTGTGGCTCATGGGCTCCAGAGTACAGGCTCAGTAGTTGTGGCGCACAGGCTTAGTTGCTCCGCGGCATGTGGGATCTTCCCAGCCCAGGGATCGAACCCGTGTCTCCTGCCTTGGCAGGTGGATTCTTAACCACTGTACCACCAGGGAAGTCCTATATTTCAAATTAAAAAAAACAAAAAACTAATAGATTTATAAAGTTTTTTTTTTTTTAAAAAGGACATTGACATTTGGACTCTTCAAGTTCACTCAGCAAATGAATGCCAGGCGCTGTTCACGGCTCTGTGGGACAGAGGGGACCAAGGTAGCCCTGCCCTCCTGGAGCCATATCCTAAGGGGAAACAAACAATAAACAGGCAAACTCATAAACAAGAATTCAGATGAAAGAGCTAATAAAACACATGACAGTGACAGAAATCGTGTGCTGTGGAGGAGTGTTCTAGACAGCAGTTACACTGGGGAAAGTACACTTTCGTTGAGAAGGCGTTGCCATTTTTATGTCTGGGGAGGAGACCCCCCAAAATGGGCATGCCTTTGGCATTTAAAAGGAAAGCTGAGGCCAGGGAGGCTGCAGCGCAGAAACAGTGGGGCAGAGAGGGAGGTGGTGTGACGGCCCAGAGGCCGCTGGCAGGAGCTGGACCAGGTGGGCACGCAGGCCGGGGCGAAGGGTTGCGATCCGGAAAGAACATCTCGGTCTCCTTCTAGATCAAGTGTCCAAGCTCGACCAACCGAAGACGGATGCCCTTACTCTCCAGCCCAGGCTGTTTAGAACAATCAAGACTAAACAGGTCCCAAGTGAGCATCTCTACGAACAGCAACCTGATGAGAAAAATGTTCCGGCTGTAATAACGGACGTGTCTTTCAAGGGAGAGACATGGGGATGAGCTGGTCATGTTTGTGACCTTTCTGGCCGTAAGAAGATAATTTCTGCTCCCTGAGAAGTCAAGACGCCAGGGGCGGCTTGCCTTCCGCCACCTGGCCATTCACCCGTCACCCTCACCAGAATGACACCTTTAGCATCTTTCTCCTGCCAAGTCAGTGGAAACGCAGCAGACCTTCCCATCAGCAAAAATCATGGTTACCATTATGAAGTCGAAAGCATGAATCTAGGCACCCGAGGGTGCAAGGAGCTGTGAGACGAGAGATAAGGAAAGGAGAGAACTTTCTAATATATAAATTGGGTTGCGTCACTCCCAGGGGCAAAGCCTTCCAGTGGCTTCCTATGGAACCCAAATAGAGTCCAACTCCTGACCTCGGACCATCCACACAGCCCTGCAGGAACAGACCCTGCCCTCCTCCACCTCCTGGGAGCCCTGAGAACAGGGAAGAAGGAGGGGGCGCTCAGAGGGGGCCTGTGTGGCCCAGGCAGACACAGAAAAAGGCAGATTTGAAGGAGTCTTGAGGGATGCTTCAGAGTTGGACTAGTGAAGAGACAGGCAAGTGAAAAAACATGCAGGGAGCAAGTGTGTGTGTGTGTGCACGTGCGTGCGTGGGGGAGGACGGTGAGAGCTGTCTTCGATGGTGGTGAGAAAAACTGGGGAGCGATGGGGAGGGATGGGGGTTAGCTTCTGAACACAGCCTAAAGTAAATATAGTCTAAACGCATATGAAAGAAGCAGCAATAGGTCCAACTTCACCAGCTTCCCCTCCCAAGTTGGAAAAAGTCACTCTTTCTCTGGTTAGCCCCGTTGCAGTAACTGTCATGCACTTCGGGGCTGTAGCAAGAGCCCTGGGGTGCCCCCAGTCCACCCTGATTTCGTGCACACCTGTGGTTCAGACGCTCAGGCCATGCCTGGACTCCCAGGCCCTGTGACCTCAGACAAACATCCATGTACCCGTCGTACCAGGAGTTAAATCGAGGACGCCTGCACCAACATGGATGTGGTGAGCCTGACAGCGCTCTACAAAGTTGAATTATTATCACTTCCAGAGCTCTCTCTTGAGAAAAACAACGACTTCATAAGTTCCTAAAGCGCTTACAAGTACTCCCAGAATGATCCATGGTGCCAACCACCCGACCCCTCCTTTTGTGTCTAAGTAATGGGAACCAGTGGGAAAATATCCCACTTGGCTTTGGGCCAATCTGGTTCCTGCATCCATTTTGTTTGGTTGACAAGAGGACTTAAAACTTCTTTTAATTAGTTGCCACTGTTTAACACTCAGAGGAATTTAGTTGCACACTCAGGCCCTGGCTTGTCTAGAAAAATAAGATGCACGGCATCTGTCTCTTTGTGGCTGTGGCTGAGCGGGGCTGGGAACACAGTCCCCCTCGGGAGAGGACACCTACCCACCGCCAGCCGCCAGAGTCACTGTTGTGCCTGGGCCCTAAACGCAAATGGCTTTGCCGCCTTTGTTCTAGATTTTAAAATGTATCCTTTATCCATAATAGAGGCACTTTGGGATGCTTCATGGAAGCGATCACTGTCACAGGACACTGAGTACGCTTCCGGGGCTGCAGAGGAAACAAATCTGGTAAAACAGGGCCCCGATGCTTCCGGACCCCACGAGGCTTTCTTCCCACTCTCCATGGACACCCCTGGCACTCGAGGACCCAGCTCACACAACGTTTAGCTCTCAGACGCCATCCCCACCCCCTTTGTCAGAGGCTGTCCACACACAGACTTTGGGAATGAGAGGACTTTGGAGTATGAGCTCTTTAGGACTGAAGTCAGCGGCATTTTGTCACATCAGCATAGTTCTAGGGCTATGGTACAGTAGCCAACACGGCCCGTAATGTCTAGATAAGATAAGCATGAGCCTCCCATGCCAGTCTTGTGGAAAAATACAACATTCTTCCCAAGATTTCTGCCAATTCACAAGGGGCTTAAATTCTTATGGTCACAGGGATGGGGTAGAGGAGGAGGGTGTGTGTGCCTACAGAGGGGCAGTTGGAGGGCTCCCGGGGCTGATGGTACTTGGTATCCTGATGGTGGTGGCGGCTACACAAATCTACACGTGTGATAGAACTACACATGCACACACACAAAGGAGTGCACGTAAAACTGTGAAAGTCTAAATAAACGCTGTGGATTGTACCCATGTCTGCTTCCTGGTTTTGATATTGCACTGCAGATACCTAAGATGTAACCACTGCAGGGGACTGGGTAAAGGGACCCCCCTGTACACTCTTGTTTGGCAACCTCCCGTCAATCTATAATTATTTTCAAAACCAACATCCTCATGGTGGCCTCTGCGTCCAAAACCCAGTTCTGGGTTCATTTCACCTGTGGATTGTTCCCCCAACCCATGCTGGCCTGCACTGCACACATGCCCACATGGAAGCCAGCCCTTCGCCTGACTTCTATATGTACACAGACATCACACACACACACGCCACATACACCGCCTCCAAACCAAGGCCTCTGTGTGTGCAGGAGAGCTCACTGACGGCTGGGAGAGAGAAGCGCAACTTGCATCTTCATAAGATGCACCTCTGGGCTTCCCTGGTGGCGCGGTGGTTGAGAGTCCGCCTGCCGATGCGGGTGTCACGGGTTCGTGACCCGGTCCGGGAAGATCCCACATGCCGCGGAGCGGCTGGGCCCGTGAGCCATGGCCGCTGAGCCTGCGCGTCCGGAGCCTGTGCTCCGCAACGGGAGGGGCCACAGCAGTGAGAGGCCCGCGTACCGCAAAAAAAAAAAAAAAAAAGATGCACCTCTAAGCGATACCTTAGCCATATCGCAGTACAGGTGACCCTTGAACAACACGGGTTGGAAGTGCGTGGGTCCACTGACAGGCGGGTGTTTTCAGTAGTAAATACAACAGTGCTGCACTGTCCACAGTGGTTGAATCCCTAGACATGGATGCAGGGGACCCCTGATGGGGGAGCCGACTGTACGTTATACCAGAACTTTCGACCCTGCAGAGGGTCAGTGCCCAACCCCCATGTTGCTCAGGGGTCAGCTGTATTGTCCCTCTTTCCGTTCTCTCTGCTCTTTTCCTTGCACGCCCCCCTCCTTCGAAAACAAACAGACAAGAAAAGGCAAACACAATAGAGGCGAATTCTCCACGTCTGATACAGAGCAGTTTCTTTATCTCGTTGAGGGTGTTGGCCGGGAACCTCTTCCACCTGCAGGCAACTTATCAAGGTGATTTTCCACTTCATGACAGTCCTGCTCCCCAGAGGTGTGAGGAGGCCAGCTGCTTTAGACAACGTGTCTCCCCTTGGGCGGCCTGGCCGGAGGGGCATCTGGCCTGAACAGCAGCCTTTGGGAAACCTGGTCTATCCGCCAGCCTCCCACTCACTCATCAGGGCTTCTAGTCTGCTTTTCAAGCCCCTTCCTTCCTTTCCTTTCCTTTCTTCCTTCCTTCCTTCCATCCATCCATTCACAAATATTTGGCTCAAGTGCAGCCCTGACGACCCCCAATTGAAGAGAAGACCGTTTGCCCTGCATCTCGGCAGGTGTCCCCCACACGGAGACTCTTCTGTGTCCTCTGTCACCCTCAATGCATCCCTTGTTCCAAATGAAAACCATCTCTTCCCCTTTCCAAAGTAATGATTCTGAATTTTAATTCTGTAGAACATATATTTTAGAACATGTGTCAACGAAAAGCCAGAGGTACTTTGGGCATAAGAGGTAAACCATGAACAGACTCTCAGCTCCCGTTTGGGGCTTCTATTCCCTACTGCTGTATTACGGCAGGCAGCCTTTCTAAATCCTCCAAATAGAGAAGTTTAAGAAGCATTAGACGTGTGTGACGTTACAAGGATATAGACAACTAACCTTAAAAGGTAAACGGAACCCGCTACGCATTGACTTTGAACACTTGGCTCTCAGAACCAGGTAAGATTATTGCATACAATGATTGCACAACTATTCATTCAGGTCCATTCATTCAACAGACATTTGTTGAGTGCATTGCAAGTGGCAAGCCTGATCTAGTACCAGGAAGGAACAAACAGCAGAATAAAACACAGGACGATCTTGGCCCTGGGGGAGCATGCATTTCAGTGACATTTGTTATGAGCACACCATGAGCCTTCAAGTTTTGGAGGAGATGCCAACCACTTTTCAATGCTAGGGAACAGGAAGCTGACAAAGGACACTGGGGGGTCCGTTTTAAACAGGGAGGTCGGGGTGGTGGTGGTGGGATGAACTGGGAGATTGGGATTGACATGTATACACTAACATGTATAAAATAGATAAGTAATAAGAACCTGCTGTATAAAAAATAAATAAATAAAATTCAAAAAACAAAACAAAACAAAAAATAAATAAATAAACAGGAAGGTCAGAGAGGCCTCAGAGAAGGGATGGTGGAACAGAGATCAAATTTTAGGGGAGGCAAAACTTTTTTCCTCTGTCCTCTTAGGGTCTCCAGCTGGGCCTAAGAATTAAATTGATCTGAGACAGATGACCAGGAGAAACACACACAGATTGTTCCATGGACATGGGCGCCCCCAAGAGAACAAAGACCCAGTGAACAGGTCAGGTCTGGGTGTTTATCCACCAAGTTGAGCAAAGACAGGAAACTACGGAAAAGTAACAATACATGGGGAGACTAAAGGAAAATAGGAATTATTTTAACAAGTCTGCTTGTTCGGATTTCTCTCGGCCTCCATGCCCCATCTCTGGTGACAAGACTGTTTCTTTCTTCCTGGTACCGGGAGGGCACCATTCACAGGGGGGTTTCATCTCCTGCTTTCAGGAAGAAAAGGGGAGGTCAGGGGGCCCTTCTGGCATCTGCTCTTTTCCAAGTGCCTTTAGCTCAAAATAATCCTTATGCGAAAGTGGGGTATTTGGGGTGGCATTCTGCCACCCTTCAAAGTCCAAAGTCCCTGAGGGACAGCCTGCTTGGGGTGTGAGAGACAGTAAGGGGCTGTGTGACAGGAGCAGGTGGGAGAGAGGTGGTCGCCTGAAGTCTGGGGGGCGGGGGGACACCAGCTCTCCTGGCATCTGGAGGGCTCTGTGTGGGGCGGGGTGGTGTTTCGAGCGGAGGCGAGATCCTAGTGGCCTGCGTTGGGGGGTGAGCAGGGGAGGATTGGAGGGGTGGTCAGAGCACTGGGAACTGAGCAGGGACCCATCGTTGTGGTTAGCATTGACCTTGACAAGAGCAAGAATGGAACAGCTCCTGCAAAAACTAGGACATCCCAAGCTGTCCTCGGTACTGGACAGCACAGGGCATCAGTCCTCTTAGATTTTAGAGTAGAATTACCAGCCTCTAATTAGCATCTAATTAGGTATGATCTAACCATACCACTGAATTTAGACCTTTTTCTGATGCTAAACCTACTGGAGAAATATAAAAATGTAAAATAATCCCTCTTTATCTGTTCTGTGCCAGAAGATTTAGGGATGTCATTTTTTTTTTTAGGCAGATTTAATTTTAGAACTAGCAAAAGAAATCTAAAAAGTGAAGTTTAAAAGGCTTGCAGAGGGACTTCCCTGGTGGCGAAGTGGTTAAGAATCTGCCTGCCAATGCAGGGGACAGGGGTTCGATCCCTGGTCCAGGAAGATCCCACATGCCGCGGAGCAGCTAAGCCCGTGCGCCACAACTTCTGAACCTGTGCTCTAGAGCCCGTGAGCCACAACTACTGAGCCCACGTTCCACAACTACTAAAGCCCGCACACCTAGAGCCCGTGCTCCACAACAAGAGAGGCCACCGCAATGAGAAGCCCGCACACCGCAACGAAGAGTAGCCCCCCACTCACCGCAAGTAGAGAAAGCCTGCCCGCAGCAACGAAGACCCAACGCAGCCAAAAATAAATAAGTAAATAGATAGATAAAGACTTGCAAAATTCCAACAACATAAATATTCTATTATAAATAACAATTGTTGCATAAATTGGTGAAAAATACTAATAAAATAACTAACATTTATTTTGTATTTACTATATTCCAAGCTCTGTGTTATTTTTCAGCACTTTATATGGATCATTTCATTTATTCCCCATAATAATAAAATTAGGAAGGCACTATTATTAGGCTCAAGTTACAGATGAGAAAATAGAGACTCAGAGAGGGTGAGTAAGCAGTCGAAGGCCACACAGCAGGGAAGCTGTGCACCACTTTTACTGCTAAGTTATGCTTCCTCTGGATGCTGAATAGCAGTTAGAAGCTTGGGCTCTAGAGACAAATGAAACACAGTCCATAAACCCTCAGCATTTATTTCAGGTTTTTGATCCTCCAGGGGTTTTTTTCCAACAACAAAAAAGTAGACCACCTTTTCTTTCACACTAGTTTTAGGTACTATTTAAAGAAATTATGCACAGAAAAAAAAAACAGGAGTCTTTCCCATCGGCCTCTTCAGCACCCCAGCCCCCAAGTTAACTACCATTCATGGGCTGGAGTACACATTTCCAGATTTTTTCCCCGCAAGATGCTTGTTTTTGGACTCCATTTAATCAGACTTAATGTAATAAAGCTTGTATTATTTAGTTATCTACTTATTTCCCAAATGTTTCTTCATGTAGAAGCAGGACAAGGTAGAGGTTATAGTGATAAAGTTCTGGAGAGTTCTAGAACACCTACTGCACTTTTGCTTAATAGTCAAATTCCCATGCTTGTATCCTGCCTCTTCCCTTCTCATAAACATCCCACATGGTTTTAAGAATTCTCCCCTGTGCCTCCTTTGTCCCCAAACTCTTCACCCTGTGGCCAAGTCCACAAGCAATGCTGAATTGCTCATTAAATAAAAGTACATTCGGTCTGTGTTCATACCAAAGGTCAAAGGATAATGATCCATATAAAAACATTGTTTGCCCAACAGGTTAACTGGCAGGTTCGAAAGTGGACGCTCCTTGGCATCCCATTGGTTGAAGCCAGAATGGCAGCGATCACATCTCAGGCAAAAGAGCTAGGCTGTTTATGTACTCTTTGGGCATGAATTATCTTTATGACACACAGAGGGGCCAACCTTATCACTGCAACAGCGGATTAAATAATAATGTACTACTTTCCCTGGTGGCGCAGTGGTTGAGAGTCTGCCTGCCGATGCAGGGGACACGGGTTCGTGCCCCGGTCTGGGAAGATCCCACACGCCGCGGAGCGGCTGGGCCTGTGAGCCATGGCCGCTGAGCCTGCGCGTCCGGAGCCTGTGCTCCGCAACGGGAGAGGCCACAACAGTGAGAGGCCTGCGTATCGCAAAAGAAAAAAAAATAATAATAATAATGTACTACCACTTGCTAGTCAGGCTTCAGTGCAATATAAGCAAATAAACACAGAAACAACCAACCATGCAGAAGAAAAACTTGGTATCTACTCTTAAACTCTAATATTTGACAAAGTAGACATTAACTTTCCATCTCCTCTTCCTTAGAATTGAACTGATTATAGTAACACACGCAGCTGAGGCGGTACGAACATACCTTAGTTAGTACTAGGGCTTCCCGCTAACCTATCATGGGTTCAATTCTCTTTACCTTAAAGCAGGTCCACCGCCCGTCTTGGGACGTGTCCCATCCAGTGTGGAGTTTGGAAATTCTGGGGCGCCAGATCACCTTTCAGAAAGGTCCTGGTGAGTCCCCCATTTCCCAGCGATGGAGTTAGCTGAGTTAATTATAAACACCTACGGCATGAATGAACAACTGTTGAATAAAGTAAAAAGTTTCAGGAAGCCTTCTTAAAATGAAGAGGTCAGAGATGTCTTTCAATTGTTCAGGTAAATATCGCTTCAGGGCAACAGGAGAAAACCACTCTGACATTTACTTATGTAAGATTCCAGGATATACAAACCAAATTCACCCTTCCTGGATGCTAAAGAGGCAAGAAAAAAGAATGGGGAAGGGCTGTGGACGCCAGCATCCAGCAATTCCACAAAACACTGCCGAGGGCCCTCCCTGTCCTAGGCACGCTGGGTACAAACTACTGACAAAGACCCCTTGCCGCAGATTTTCTGGCAATTCCAACCTTCACGTAGCATTTCACCACCAAACTCCTTTTTCACTTGGGAAGCTCACCTATTTAAGTGCATACCACGTGCCTTATAAAGATTTTGCACTCAAGTTAGGGGGCCAGGGACTCATTAGGTGGTAAGGCTCATGACACTCACTCTGGAAGCAGTGAGCAGACTGAGAATAAATTTTAAAGATGTCAGCACTTGCCGGCCTGCCTCATTCAGTGCTGTCCTGCAAGACATGCATTTATTATTTTTTTGTTTCAGAATAGTTTTATATTGATCATGTATATATCTCTGGGTAAATCTATTACATTTCTGAATGGGATTATACATTACGTCTGCTCCCCCCACGGCCCCCGTCATCCACGCCTCCTGGGTCAAAAGCAGACCTTGGAGGCAGAACTTGTGGCCGAGAGAGCTGAGTAGAGGTACTCGAACATTTGCTTTCTGCAACCAAGTGTTAACGTGGCCTCCTACCCTTGTTCCATTTTACGTGGTAAGCACCATATACTTGGCCAGGACGCTTCTTTCCTTGGAGCCACACTGGCTGGTCAAAAGCTGATAATGTGGAGAGCCAAGGAACAATACCGCCCACGATGCTACAGGCCTCTGTAGCCTCTCCCAGGAGCCCATCCAGCAAGCAGCTGTCAACCACACACAAGTCCCTTGACATCCTGGGCAAAAGGCATGGTGAGCATCCCTGTCACCTGAAGGAGGCAAGTGACCAACAACTACACCAAAGGTGCTGCAGGAGCCTGAGGCTGGCAGGTGCCAACCGCAGCATCTTTAGGAGATGCAACAGCATTTGCCTCCGGGACAGGATGCCAGGTCTCCCAGGTCTCAGCAGGGCTACGCTGTACCCATCAGTGCTCTCAGGGACACCTACGACAGCAAAGCCAAGCCAGGCGCAAAGCTCTGGGTATTAGAACAGACACATGGCTCAGATTACACCCTATGTGGCCACTTGAGATCATCAGGAGATGGGTCTGGATGGAGCAGGGACCGGGAAGGGGTAAAGGAGGCAACTGAAGAGAATCTGAGGAGTTTAGGCTTTTGACAAAGACGGTTGCAGGCCCACGAGTTGATTGCTCTTTTCATTCTAGACTAAATGCAAGCAACCTGCCTCGTGCTTTACCTCAATGTCCCTAATAAACAGGGATCGAGAGTTTAACTGGTAGAAAGTGCTCCACGCACCCGGGCTGAAATAGGTCACATCTCTTACTTTGCTAGTCTCCTGCGCTCCACGGGCCTTTTAGCAGAAATCCAGCATCTCTTTCTGGAGATGTCTCCCCCCCAAATATTATATTAACCAAGAACGCAGAGAGGCTTATGGAATCGGAAAGGAAGGGTCAGTTCAGATTCCACAGAGAATAAGGAGTGGACAGGTGACAGTCACCTGCACCCGCAAAGAAGGTCGCCCTGCCGAAATGAAGCTTCGACAGTCTGGATTCTTCCAGAGGCTGCCAGCCAAGCCTGCTGTCTTGAGACTGTGTCTGGCCTACCGGTGGCCTCCAAATACTGCCCACGTTTTGAACCCACTCACTGACACGGCCAGGGTGGCAGCCTGGCCCAGGAAGGCTGCCTCGACACCCGCCGCCTCACGGGTCCTGCACGTGTGCCGTCTCCTCCCCCTCCCCCAGTCAGCGGGGCTGCCTGGAGACTCTCAAAGGAAGACAACCTTCTGGGGTGTCCCTCCTACCTCCAGCTTCTGAAAGAAGGCTCCACAGACGCTCCAAGGTGACACATCCTTCAGTGGGAGGTTTGCCAGGGAGTCCCAGGGGTGCCTGCAAAGAGGAAAGGAAACAGATGCAATCTTTGCTGGAACTTTCCACATCAGAACCAAAGTTTGGAAAACTTCAGGTCTGTCTGCTCTGCTCCGCCTCCTTGAGTGCTTCATCCATGTCACCCCACTCTCCCTTTCAAGGAGGCTCTCCCCCTGCTCGCCCCTCCCCCCTGACTCTCTCCTCTTTAAGCCCCTACTTTTCCCTCCAAGGCTACCTCGGTTTCCCCTTTCTATGTCCCTCCTCTCCTTTAAAAAATGTGTTTTTAATCCGTAGTTGACATTTCTAAACATGAATGTATTATATAAATCCTGGTAAAACTTTCTAGCTGCACGAGTGTGAGAGCAATAATGCAAAATTACCCGAGAAGGCACTAAATAGGTCATGATTGTTCAAGCAGAAAAACTCATTTAAATGATTTAAAAGAAGTTATTATAACACACTCTTTTCCCAGTGACCTTCAAATATTTATCTTCACCCATATAGCACACATACTGTAATAGAAACCCAGACCCAATGTTAAAACTAGCCATCCAAGATTTTAACCAACAAACCCATTACTGTTGGTACATGAGCTTTTGTTTTTTTGGTTTTTTTTTTTTTTTTTTTGCGTTACGCGAGCCTCTCACTGTTGTGGCCTCTCCCGTTGCGGAGCAACAGGCTCGAGACGCGCAGGCTCAGTGGCCGTGGCTCACGGGCCCAGCCGCTCCGCGGCATGTGGGATCCTCCCGGACCGGGGCACGAACCCGCGTCCCCTGCATCGGCAGGCGGACTCTCCACCACTGCGCCACCAGGGAAGCCCGGTTTTTTGGTTTTTTATTGGAGTATAGTTGGTTTACAATGCTGTGTTAGTTTCAAATGAGTTTCTTTTAAAAGTGAATTTAGTTCTATCCTTTGTACTATCAAAAATGAAAAAAATTTGCATATGTACTCTGCACGATAATGTGAAATAAAATACACAGAGCTACAAGAAGGGGCTGTGGAGACTGAATGGGCAGGCATATAGGAAGCACTTTGATGGACATCAACGATTCTCTGGCTATGGATGGGAGAAAAATCCATCACCGGTTTGTTGGAAGATGGGCTCAAATAAACGCAGGCCAAATGATAGGCCATTGCTCCACTGAGGCTCTGGAGGCCCACCCCAATCCTGTCCTCAAGAAAGCTTTCTTCTTTATTTTTTGTTTCCCGGCATCGAAATATATTTATACACAATCAGCAAACATTATATTTTCATTAAAATTTTGAAAAAAATTAAAAAGTAAAAATAAAACAGAATGAAATTTCCTGGACTAGTGTAAACCATGCCTTAAAAGCATTGGTGAACTGCAAATGATTTTAATCATCCGTTGGCTCCAAACTTGTATTTATTTTGTATCTAGCTGGAGAACCAACTGCTTGTGGAGACCATCAAAATCATTATTCTCCATTCAAAAGAACTTATTGAGATGAAATTCGTACAAGAGAAAGTAACCCCTTTAAAGCGAACAATTCAAGGACAGGTGGTGGGTTCACATCTCCTACTGAGTTTCTCCTCTCCCCTCACCCCCTTCTCTGTTTCTCCCTCACCTTCCCTTGCCCTCCACCTGCCTTACAGGAGAGGTTCTGGAGAGAACTTTAGACTGTCTGAAGAGCCGGGAAGGATGTAAAGCTGTTCGGGAGTCCAGCCCCCTCTTGCTTCCACCAAGCCGTGTCTTCCTTCTGGCCTCCTCGTATCTCCTCCACAGCCCGCCCTTCACCCCTCAACGTCTTTTACTCCACTGACCTCCATTTCTCACCCCCTGGCCATGGCCTGGGCTCACTCCTGTTCTCCATCACGCCCGCCGTGTTCCCCCCTCCCTCCCTCTCCTCCCACCCTTCCTCTCCTCCGCCATCCACCCCGCGCTCAGCGCTCGGCCCTCCGGAGCCTCCAGCGGGTTCCCTCCTCCCCCTTCCACACGCTCCATCTCTCAAAACCCCTTTCAGTTGGTTCTCTCCTCCCCTCCACTCCCCCCCCCACCACCAGCACCCCCTGCAGGTCCCCCTCCCCTCCCCCCCATCCACCTCCCCCCAGGTCTCGGCACCCCCTGCAGGTCCCCCTCCACTCCCCCTCATCCACCTCCCCCCAGGTCTCGGCACCCCCTGCAGGTCCCCCTCCACTCTCCCCTCATCCACCTCCCCCCAGGTCTCGGCACCCCCTGCAGGTCCCCCTCCCCTCCCCCCCATCCACCTCCCCCCAGGTCTCGGCGCCCCCTGCAGGTCCCCCTCCACTCTCCCCTCATCCACCTACCCCCAGGTCTCGGCACCCCCTGCAGGTCCCCCTCCCCTCCCCCCCATCCACCTCCCCCCAGGTCTCGGCACCCCCTGCAGGTCCCCCTCCACTCTCCCCTCATCCACCTCCCCCCAGGTCTCGGCGCCCCCTGCAGGTCCCCCTCCACTCTCCCCTCATCCACCTCCCCCCAGGTCTCGGCACCCCCTGCAGGTCCCCCTCCCCTCCCCCCCATCCACCTCCCCACAGGTCTCGGCACCCCCTGCAGGTCCCCCTCCACTCTCCCCCCATCCACCTCCCCCCAGGTCTCGGCGCCCCCTGCAGGTCCCCCTCCACTCTCCCCTCATCCACCTCCCCCCAGGTCTCGGCGCCCCCTGCAGGTCCCCCTCCACTCTCCCCTCATCCACCTCCCCCCAGGTCTCGGCACCCCCTGCAGGTCCCCCTCCCCTCCCCCCCATCCACCTCCCCACAGGTCTCGGCACCCCCTGCAGGTCCCCCTCCACTCTCCCCCCATCCACCTCCCCCCAGGTCTCGGCGCCCCCTGCAGGTCCCCCTCCCCTCCCCCCTCATCCACCTCCCCCCAGGTCTCGGCGCCCCCTGCAGGTCCCCCTCCACTCCCCACCCCCCCATGGGCTCTCAGCACTACCTGCAGCGTCCCCTGCAGCTCCCACCTCCTCTCCTCCACATTCCGCCTGCTCCATCAACCCCTCCCCTGGCCCCGCCCCTTGCACGCCGCCCCACTTTCCTGCCCTGCGCCTGCGTACTGCCGTTCTTGACCCTCGAGGCCAGGCAGCTCGCTGGCGGCCGCAGGCCTGCAGCACGCGGCACGAGGTGGAGCTCACCGGGACTGGCCGGCCGGGTGCCGAGGCCACGCTTCCCGGGTGAGGGGCCGCCCCCGGGGGCCAGACTCCAGCCTCTTCCAGAGCCGGAGCTGCCCCGCGTGGGCGCAGGCAAGAGAGGTTCTGGTAGGTGGCGAGGAGGGGGTCGGCCAGGGTGGAGCCAGGAGGGGGGAGGTGCCCCAGACCAGGAGGGGCGCATGCTAGACCTGAGGTCTGCACAGCCAAGGCTGCATGGGTAGAGGCTCGAGGCAGAAAGCCTCCGTGGCTCAAAGGGTGCTGAACCTGCAATTGTGCCCTGGTGGGAAGCTTGTCCAGGCCTCCCTTCTAGGCCTAGAAGGTGCATTTGCTGGAAGGCTGCCCAGGGTCAAGCGTTCCAGGCCTGGAATGTGCATTTGTTGAAAGCCTGCCCAGGCCCAAATCTGTTGGTTCTAGAATCTTCTGGACAAATACCTGCTTTAGTCTCAATCCTACTTAGTCCAGCCCCTTCTAGGCCTAGGCTGAGTTAACTTAGTCCTGAGCCATGTGAGCCCCAAAGCCTTTGGGGGCTGGAAACTTGTCAGGCCGTGATCAGCCCCAAAGCCTGCAAGGCCGAACCCATTGTGCCCACCCACACGGCTTGCTTCTTTCTCTGACAGACCAAGTCACAATGTCAGGGACCGAGATCTCTGTCCCTCTGGAGCAGTTCACCAAAATCAAAGAACCAGAGTTGATAACAGAAAAAACCCTGGAGGAGGAAGAAGAAGGCGTGTGCAGAGTGAGGGAACACCCAAGCTCTGAAGAGCTAGAGGCCGAGAGCACCCACGGGGCCCTCCAGGCCAAGATCCCGGGGGTCGAGCTGGAGCTCGTGCTGGCCATCCTGGAGGAGGGCGAGAAGCACATCCTGACCCTGCAGACGGTGCACTTGACCTCCGAAGATGCGGAGCTGCAGGACCTGGCACCACAGCACAAGGAAGAGGTGCAGGTGATGGTGCAGCAGGCTGGTAGTGGGTTGCAGTTGCTGGTGTGGCTTGGGGAGGGGTCCCCGCAGAGCCTGCACCGGTGTGTCACCATTAGCATCCAGGAGGAGGTGTACTCGCTGCAGGAGGTGGAGGTGATGCAGTTCCATGTTCTGGAGGAGAACGTGACCGGGGCCAGTGAAGACAGTGAGTGTGCAGTGAGCCTGGCAGAAAGCTCTGGATCTATAAAGGTACAACTGGTTTTAATAAAATGGGGGGTGGGGGAGGAAGCCAGAAAACTATTTTTTAAAGTTACCCTTCATGCAGCATTATGTATGGACAAGCAGTTTAAAATTTGCAATTTAAAATTAAATACAGTAAAAATATTTCCCAGGAAAATCTTGGGGGACCTCATGTTGTTGTTTTTGTTTTGTTTTGTTTGCGGTACGCGGGCCTCTCACTGTTGTGGCCTCTCCCGTTGCGGAGCACAGGCTCCGGACGCGCAGGCTCAGTGGCCATGGCTCACGGGCCCAGCCGCTCTGCGACATGTGGGATCTTCCCGGACCGGGGCACGAACCCGTGTCCCCTACATCGGCAGGCGGCCTCTCAACCACTGCGCCACCAGGGAAGCCCCCTCATGTTGTTTTTTAACAGTTTAAAAAGTTACACTAATTAGAATACGATGAGATTCATCGAGTTTTTAAATTGTGCTGTTTCGCCACCGAAACCCTTGATGCTTAGTAATTACAGTTTAAGCATTTTGGTTGCAATGGACAATCTTCTGTGCTTCTTTAATTTGTGTTTTTCTCTATGGATTCTATGGTTTCATCAAAGCAAAGAGTTGAATCAGGCTGTAATTAATAGTATTGTACTTGTTTGAATACCTGTTTTTGTGTATTAGCCTGAGAAAGGTCAGGAAGAGGAACAGCTGCTGGCTGAAGGTGGATTCAGTGAAGAAACAGAAGAGTGGTTTCTTCTTGTGGAAGTGAGACCAGGAGATGAAGGAAGAGATGAAATTGTTCTGACAATTGCAACCTTAAATATTGAGAAACCGGCGCTGGGTCAAGCACATGTTGAAAAAGCCAACGCTGCAAAAAG
Organism: Hyperoodon ampullatus; assembly: GCF_949752795.1. Taxonomy (NCBI): domain Eukaryota; kingdom Metazoa; phylum Chordata; class Mammalia; order Artiodactyla; family Ziphiidae; genus Hyperoodon; species Hyperoodon ampullatus. The sequence continues at coordinate 83,312,095 of NC_136927.1, read as the reverse complement.
TCAAAAAAAGGCAAAGGGTAGGCCAGTTCATTTGTAAGAGACTCTTCAAACAACAGGGCTGCTGATTCTCTTTAGGGGAAGGGGATGGCATGGCAGTTGAAGTTTGAAGTGGTTGCCTTAGTCGCTTTCAGAATGTCAGGAAATGGGAGAAATTTTGAACATTCTGTATTGTGAATCAAATCCAAAAGAGTTTTGCATCTTGTGGGCAAATGTTTTGAAAGCATAGAACAGAGGCTTCCGAAAAGGGCCATATGCACATAAATAGAAGTTTGGGCCCCATCAGCCCCGGGGGGTTAGGGGGTCTGACAGAGACCAGAGCAAGTGCTTCAGGCCCTGGAGAAGGAAGGAGTGATGCCCAGAGGGCAGCAGAGGTGCCCTTTAAGGGGAGGGGATGTTTAGGTGAGGCCAGGAAAGAGGATGACTCTGACCCTCGAAAAGTATTTGTTCAGCTTTTTAAAAAGTATTAGTTTCTCCCTTATTTAAATCAAGAGAGTCCACCCTTGAAGTTTCAACTTTTAGCTCATTTATAAAAAGTCATATCTGGCCACCCTCGGCTGTTTCCTCCTTCTAGCAACAGCTAGTCAGGGTTAGAAAGAGACTCAGCTTAGAAAGCCACACTGCCACCACTGTCCCTTCTTATGCGTGGTTAACGTTATTCATTTATGCTGATTGCCTCTGGCTTCAGTAGCTGGTTGCATTCGTAACCTTTGCTATATATTAGTTTCTCATATATTTAAATCAAGAGATTGTACTCCCAAATTCCCAGCTCCTAGCTCATTTTCAGGTTTTTTAATATATTCACAATTCTGTGCAAGTGTCACCACTGTCTAATTCCAGAATATTTTTATCACCCTATAAAGAAAAGTGTACCCATTAAAGTCACTTCTGGGCATTTCATTTAATGGACTCATACCCAGGTAACACGTGGCCTTTTGTGTCTGGATTCCTTCACTTACCATAACGTTTTCAAGGCTCATCCACGTCGTAGCATGTGTCGGTACTTCATTCGTTCACCCCTGAACAACATTCCATTGTATGGATACATACCGTATTCTGTTTATCCAGTGATCTGTTGATCCAGATTTAGGCTGTTTTTACCTTTTAGCTATTGTCCATGGTGCTGCTACGAATATTCATGGACAAGTTTTTGTTTGCACACCTGTTTTCAGTTCTTTTGGGTGTATACCTAGGAGTGGAATTGCTGGAAACTTTATGTTTCACTATTTGAGGAGCTGCAGCTGCACCAATTTTACATTCCCACCAGCAATGTAGGAGGGTTCCACTTTCTCCACATTCTCACTATTGTCCATTTTAAAAAACTACAGCCATCCTAGTGAGTGTGAAGGGGTACCCCATTATGGTTTTCATTTGCATTTTCCTAATGACTCATGATGTTGAGTATCTTTTCATGTGTTATTGGCTGTTGGTGTGTCTTCTTCAAAAACGTTTATTCAAATCCTTTGCCCATTTTTAAATTGGTGCCTGTGTTAGCTTCCCAGGGCTGCCATAACAAAATGCCACAAACTGGGTGGCTTAAAACAACATAAACATATTCTGTCACAACTCCGGAAGCTGGAAGTCTGAAATCACAGTGTTGATACAGCCATGCTCTGTTGGAAGGCTCTAAAAAAGAATATGCTCCATGCCTTTCTCTTAGCTTCTGGTGATGCGGCAACCACGGCATCCTTGGCTTGTAGATGCATCCCTCCAAGTCTCTGCCTCTGTTGTCACATAAAGTTCTCCATGTGTCTCTTTCTGTGTCTCTGTTCTCTTCTTATAAGGGTACCAGTCATATTGGATTAGGACCCGTCCTAGTCCAGTGTGATCATCTGAAATTGTCTTCAAAGACCCTATGTGCAAGTAAGGTCACATTCATAGATATTTGCCATTAGGACTGCAACGGATCTTTTTGGGGAACACAACTCAACCCCCAAACCTTCTATTCCAAGTTTGTTGACTGTTTCATCATGAAAGGGTGTTGGAATTTGTGAAGTGCTTTTTCTGTACCTATTGAGATGATCATGTAGGTTTTTTTCTCCCTTTCTTTTGTCAGTTTGGTGTATTACATTGATTGATTTCCATCTCTGTTCAGCCTCTCTTCCATTACTGTGATAAATTCCATGTGGTCAAGGTGCACAATCTTTTAAATATGCTACTGGATTTGGTTTGCTAGTATGTTGAAGATTTTTGCATCAGTATTCATAAGGGATATTGGTCTATAGTTTTGTTTTGGTGTCTTTTTTTTCAGTATCAGAGTAATACTGGCCTCATGAAATGAGTTGGGAAGTGTTTCCTACTCTTCTCTCTTTTTTTTTTTTTTTTAAGAGTTTTAGATGTTAGGGGAGTTTAGATGTTTTTTAAGAGTTTTAGATTGATGTTAATTCTTTAAGTCTGGTCTCCAATGATGCCATCTGGCCCTGGGGGTTTCTTTGTTGAACGTCTTTGGATTAATGACTCAATCTCTTTATTGATTGTAGGGCTATTTAGATTTTCTATTTCTTCTTGAGTCAGTTTTAGTAGTTTGTGTGTTTCTAGGAATTTTCCATTTTGTATAGGTTTTCTAGTTTATTGGCACACATTTGTGTATTCTCTTATAGTCCTTTTTATTTCTGTATGGTTGGTAGTACAGAAATAGTAGTACACTTTGCTTCCCGGTTTTAGTTATTTGACTTATCTTTTTTTTTTGGTTACAAGTCTAGAGAAAGTGTCATTGTTGGTCCTTTAAAAGAACCAACTTTCAGTTTCATTGGTCCTCTCTGCTGTTTTCTTATTTTCTATCTCACTTATCTTCACTCTAACCCTTATTATTTCTTCCTTCTGCTAGCTTTGGGTTTAGACTTCTCTTATTTTTCTAGTTCCTTAAGATGTAAAGTTATGTTATTGATCTGAAATATTTTTTCTTTTTTAATGTAAGTGTTTACAATTAAAAGTTTCCTTCTGAGCACTTTAGCTATATCCTGTAAGCTTGGTATGCCATGTTTTCACTTTTATTCATCTCAAGGTATTTTACAGTTTCTTTGTGATTTCTTCTTTGACCCATTGGTCCTTTAGGAGTGTGTTGTTTAACTTCTATATATTTGTGAATTTTCCAAATTTCCTTCTTTTATTGATTTCTGACTTCATTCCATAATGGTCAGAGAGCAAATTATTTCTGTCTTTTAAAATTAATTGACACTTGTTTTCTGATTTACGATATGGTCTTTCCTGAAGAAGGTGCCCTACGTACCTGAGAAGAATGTATGTTCTCCTGTTGTTGAGTGGAGTGTTCTATAGCTGTTTCTTCTGTCCAGTTGGTTTATAATGTTGTTTAAGTCTTCTGTTTCCTTGATGATATTCTGTCTAGTTCTCTTCATTGTTGAAAGTGGGGCATTGAAGTCTCCAACTGTTATTGAAGCATCTCTTCCTACTTTCAGTTCTTTCAGTTTTTGCTTCAAGTATTTTGGGGATCTGTTATTAGGTTCATGTATGTGTATAATTGTTACATCTTCATGATGGTTTGACTCTTTTATCATTGCTTCATGTTCTTATTTGTCTCTTGTAACAATTTTTGTCAAAGTCTGTTTTGTCTATTAGTATAGCCACCCAGCTTTCTTTTGCTTACCATTTACATGGAGCACCTTTTGTTCAGTTACCACATTAGGTGAGAAAAGGATGTGTGTAGTTACTTTGTATTTAAGTGGAACTTGAACACCTAAAGAAAGGTTTTTACAAATACATAAATTTTGTCTCTCCATCCTGCAGAAGTAAAACGAACCTTCCACTGTGACATCTGCACGTTCACCTCTTCTAGAATTTCGAGTTTGAATCGTCATATGAAAACTCACACCGGTGAAAAGCCCCATATGTGTCACCTTTGCCTGAAAGCTTTCCGTACTGTTACTCTCCTTCAGAATCATATCAACACCCATACAGGTAAACAGCTGAGAGGGATGTTTCCCTTGAATGATGTGTGTTGAGGCTTAGGTAAGAATGCAAATCCATCTGTTTGTATATTAAAATAATACATTTTTTTAGACTTTAATTTTTTTTTTCTTCAATTTTAGTTAAAACCGTTGGATGTTCCAAAGATTTTTCTCATATCTTTCCGGGGCATTTGTGGTTTAAAGAGCCTCTTAATTTTTAAAGCATTTTGAGACTGAGTGTCATTTATAAGTTATGATTCCCTAGGAAAATTGTGGTTAAATCTTGCTTAAAAGAATAAACTATGTGATTTTACAGGAACCAGGCCCTACAAGTGTGGTGACTGTGACATGGCATTTGTCACCAGTGGACAACTTGTCCGACACAATCGTTATAAACACACTCACGAGAAGCCCTTTAAATGTTCTGTGTGCAACTATGCTAGCGTAGAGGTAAGTTCACTCTTAAAGTTTCGTAATGTCGTATTAAGAAGCTGCTGTAAAAGTCATGTTAAGTCAAACTACTAGTAGAATCTCTTGTAACATCTCTGCAGGCAATAATACTCATGTTGCTTCCTAAATTTAATTTTTTAAATGTGATTTCCTTTTTTCTTTGATTATGGACTAGTGAAAGCAGTATGTAGAGCTGTACAAATTACAAATAATCTGTGGTCCTTGAGAAATAATTCTCATATTTGTTAAAAAGTTCTACCCTGCATTCTTTGTAGGACTCCTTCCACAAAATCAAAGTGTATTTGCTCTAACAGAACAGAGATCCAATCTGAATTTTTGCTGAGATTTTTGAGCTTTCCTCAATGGCACTTGATTCGATGCAAAGCAATGTGCTTAAAGATTTAAACATGGCCATTTCCACTCTTAATGACAGAGGCCAACTTTTTAAATCTTCAGTTATAAGTCGTGTTCATTTCCACTAGATCGGTTTATTTATACCTTCCAGCAGATTTAGCACACCCTCAGTGAAACAACAGAACAGCATATTTACTTTTGAGTGTCACTTTTGTACAATTAATCTTTAAGAACTCCACTATCTAGCAGAGCGCGTGCTGGGTCCTGATTTTGAGCCCCATTGGGAAAGGCCGATACACTTGAATTGAACTGAGTTAAAGGGGATGTGGCTAACGTTTAAATACAGTAGCGATGAAACTGCGTTTCATCAACTAGGAAATTTCACAGACAGGGCAGAATTTGATTCCAAAAAAAAAAAAATTTTTTTTTTTGCTATAACTATTTTTAAAAATTATTTGTCATCTGAGTTAAAGGTTGAAACTGTACTGTGAAAACACAAAATGAGGGTTTCAAAGAACAAAGCCATCTGAGAATCCTGAGCCTAGAATAGACTTTTGTTTGGTGTCCTGCCAGTTCTCAGTACAAATTTCCCACGTTCGCTGAGACCCTTCTCCAGGGTCGACCTTGACATATGGACCCTCTGTTTCTGCCATCACCCTGTTTTTTGCATGTTCCAAGTCCTAGCATGCTGGTCTGCACTAAGGGGGAGTAGCCAAAGCCCCCCACCCTGACGCCACCCCTTTATGCATGTGCCAGCAGGGATGTGTGAAGCTGGGATGCAGAGTCCACCAACTTGTGAACTCCCCTCGTGCCCCCTCCTACCTTTCAAAGCCGTCCAGAGAAGGTTTACACACAGCCTTCTTGGATCACGCACAGCACTCAGCTTATCAAACCTCTCGCTACAATTTTAAAAATTCCTTTTGTTTTGCTTTCCGATACACTCAGAGATATCTTTTTTTCTTCTAAAAATCTAAGCTAAATTTTTTGGTTTGGGTCTTGTTCTCCATTCCGAGTCTTCCTTTGTTCTCGAATGTTCTTTAGGCTTCTGGGTACTTGCCGCACGTTAGGGAACCAGGCCAAGTGGAGCCTTCCTAAGATCACAGACAGGCTGCCGAGGGCTTTCCCACGTCTGTAGCCCAAGCATGGTTCATGACCTCTGTTTCTGCTAAAGGTAGAAAAGAGCCTGAAATAAGTGAATACAGAATAAGAACAGTCCTAGAAGGTCACTACAATAAGCCAAAAACATGATAAAATGGGCATGTTTGCCTTTTAACTAATTGCCTATGATGTGTAATTAATCAAATTAGAATTTATTTTCTTCTACTTAAAAGTTCTTACAGACTGCTACTGTGTAGAACCTATTCTTTTTTTATATATAAATTTATTTATTTGTTTATTTTTGGCTGCATTGGGTCTTCGTTGCTGTGCTGGACTTTCTGTAGTTGCCGCGAGCGGGGGCTACTCTTCGTTGCAGTGCACAGGCTTCTCATTGCGGTGGCTTCCCTTGTTGCGGAGCACGGGCTCTAGGCATGCAGGCTTCAGTAGTTGCAGCACACGGGCTCAGTAGTTGTGGCACGCGGGCTCAGAAGCTGTGGCTCGTGGGCTCTAGAGCACAGGCTCAGTAGTTGTGGTTCGCGGGCTCTAGAGTGCAGGCTCAGTAGTTGTGGTGCAGGGCTTAGTTGCTCCGCGGCATGTGGGATCTTCCCAGACCAGGGCTCGAACCCGTGTCCCCTGCATTGGCAGGCAGATTCTTAACCCCTGTGCCACGAGGGAAGTTCCCGCGTAGCATCTATTATTATTATTTTTTTTTTTTTGCGGTACGCGGGCCTCTCACTGTTGTGGCCTCTCCCGTTGCGGAGCACAGGCTCCGGACACGCAGGCTCAGTGGCCATGGCTCATGGGTTCAGCAGCTCCGCGGCATGTGGGATCTTCCCGGACTGGGGCACGAACCCGCGTCCCCTGCATCGGCAGGCGGCCTCTCAACCACTGCGCCACCAGGGAAGTCCCCGTGTAGAATCTATTCTTAATGGCAAGGAAGGTGTTCCTCCATCCCTGGGCTGTTTAGGGTCCACAGAACTTGGAACTGTGAAGTGCTTCCGATGGATGTCGGTCCATTCAGGAGCTCACATTTTCAAGTTTCTCTATTTATGCAAGCAAAAAATTTTCTGGCCTCTGCACTTCTGCAGCATGATCTAAACTTTGCAGCTATTGAGAGGCCGTTGCCTTAGAAATGAAAATAAGATTGTGGATGCCACGGAGCAGGTAGATTTCCATTTTCCTTTGTAAAGTGAAGCTGAAGGTGAGAGTCTCTTGAACCTCCTGCTCACTATTGCCCGAGGGTCTTACACACATGCATCAAATGCAGAACATCATCCGCCACAGAGAAGAAGAAGCAGTGGCTTTAGCATGTTTTCTTCAGGGTGTGAGGTAGGCTCTGCTGTTATGATCGGACTCGTTTAGATATCTTTTATAATGCTGGTTTATTGAAGACTCCACAAGTTTGAAGTTTCTGTTGCAATCATTATCTTTCATTTGTTTATCAGGCAAGTAAATTGAGGCGCCACATCCGTTCACACACGGACGAACGCCCCTTTCAGTGCCATCTCTGTAGCTACGCCGGCAAAGACGCCTACAAGCTGAAACAGCACATGAGGACGCATTCCGGTAAAAGTTTCTCATGCTTAAGGCCAAATAAGTAAAGCGTAGTTTCCTTCTTACAAGTGACCTTGTCAAAGTTATCTTCAGTGCAGAATTAAAGTTTGAACGTCAAAGCGAAGTTTTGACACAGGAACGTTGCCTTTGCATTTATTTAGTGTTAAGGGAACATAATTCAACACATAAACACAGCACGTAAATACCCCGTGGTGACCCCACTGTGAAAATTAAACACCGTCAACTATTTGCTCCCATGGGTTTTCCAGGTTTTTAAAAGTTGGCGCCTTAATTCATCCTTCAACGTTAAGGCAAAACAAAAAACAAAGTGTACTGATTACGTCAAGCACTCTCTCTATATTTTGTTGTATAAGGACTCTGATTATGTGTGCCTCTGGGTTCTTTACACCAAAGGTAGGAACTAGGTGTGGGTCTTGAACTGTGAGTACCACCAGATGTTAGGAGAGTTGCCCATCTGGGCTGCTGTCCACACAGCTGGACATCACGTTGCCTGGGCTTGATTTAGGAACCTGGCCCTAGTTGGGGGTTAAACACATGCGAAAGGAGTTGCAAAGGGAGTCTTTGGGGGGGAAAGAAAGGCTTTCAGCTCCAGGTGTCCTTTGGGGAGCGCCAGGGGTTTTGGGGTGAAGCCCCTAGGCGGAAGGTCATTGTTGTCATCCGTGTCCCAGGTGAGAGGCCCTACGAATGCCGCATCTGCCACGCGCGCTTCAGCCAGGGCGGGACCATGAAGATACACGTCCTGCAGAAGCACAGCGAGAACGCCCCCAAGTACCAGTGCCCGCACTGTGCCACCATCACTGCAAGGAAGGGCGATCTGCGTGAGTGTCTGGCGTAGAGAACTTCCTTTAGCTGCCCCACGGGCCGGCTCTTCGGGAAGCCTGTGGAGCCCTGGGCCTGATTCCAGGGAGGCAGCGGGATTCAGGAGCTGCTCCTGGGTGGTTTTTTTTTTTTTTCCTGGACGTCCTGTGGTGCCATCTTGTGGCTAGATCTCATAAGTGCAGTTTCAGAGTCTGGCCCAGGCCCGGTCCAGGTACACAGATGAGCTCTCACGGGCATTTGAGCTCATAAGGGGCTTCCCCGGATATTATTTTATTCCATATTGGGCCTGGTTTTACAGATGACGAAGCGGATAAGGGACAAAAAGCGAACTGCCCCAGAGTCTCGTGACCAGGTGCCAGGAGGTGGCCTGACTGCAGGTTCTGACTCTCTATTAAATGATCTCTCCCGTGACACTCAGCAAATTTTTCTTAAACCCTTGCTGTGACCCTAAACAATTCTGGGAACCAAGGGTGCAGGGGCAAGAAGCAAGACGTGGTTCTTCCCATAAGGAACTCGCTTCAGTAAAATAGCCCGCTTCACGGGCCGTGAAATCTGTACGGTGACAAGGCAAACCCTCCTAACAATACGAGGCGCCTTGAGCAGCTCCAAGTGTCAGATTGGGAGCTGGGATTGTATCCTGCCTGCAGGGGAAGCCGGCCCTCCTTAGCCGTGGGCGGTGGTGGGGGTGACGGTGAGTGAGCCAGCCCCTCTCCTTTGTTTCAAGGTTCCTGGTCTCTCATTTTCTTCTTTCTAAAACACATAACACTGTGACACTCAGAATATGTGGGCAGAAATAGAGTCCCTGGTTTGCCCAGAGAAATTCTGGAGATGAGAGGCACAAACATTTGCAAACATTTGCAAACATTTCTGAAAGGGTAAAGGTGTTTAATGAAGTCTTAACTTTGCGTCCAAACCCTTTGTCAGTTGCAAAACAGCCCAGTGAGACCCTGTAGGGCACAAGAGTCTTGAGCCAGTTGCCAAGAAAGGACATTTCGACACCACGGCAAAGAAATACAGGTTACGTCCCACCCAAGTCGGTGGCGCACTCCCTATACCTCCATATACCCGTAAGATGCTTTGTACACAAGCTAAGTCTTCCTTCCTGTCGCTATATGAGACACCAAGCTCTTTAAATGACCGAGGCGGCACGGATGAGGTGTGTACCTCTGCCCTGCAGAGATGTCTTACACAAAGGATCACAAAGCCACCACGCTTTAGACTTCGTTGAGCAGAAATCATCCTAGAGCGCGCCTCTCAAGTACGACGTAGGAAAAAACAGAACACTGGCCTCTAACAGAACGTCGGGGCTTTATTTGAAGCCAAAATACAGAAGTTATATCTTTGTTATGTAAAACCATTTAAACATTATCCTAAAAGTCCACCCACACTGTAAGGTTCTCCAAGTGCTTTGTTAAACGAACACGCTAGGTCCGATATGCCTTACCTTATGTAACGCTTAACTCTATATGAACGAATATTAAAATGAGATGTCCGTGTGGTGTGCCTTTAGAGCAGCAGTCTTTTAGCTGAGACTGATTTTACCTCCCAGGAGACATTTCGCAATGTCTGGAAGCACTTTGGTTGTCACAAGTGGGGAGGAAGGGATGCTACTGGCACTAGAGGGTAGAGGCCAGGGATGCTGCTGAACAACAGGACACCCATCCAGGAAGGCATCAGCCAGCCTCAAGTGTTAATACGGGCAGACCTCGTTTTATTGCACTTTGCTTTCTCGTGCTTCTCAGATACCCCGTTTTTTACAGATTGAAGGTTTGTGGCAACCCTGCGTTGAGCAAGTCTGTTGGCACCCTTTTTCCAACAGCATTTGCTCACTTCTTGTCTCCGTGTCACATTTTGGTAAATCTCGCAATATTTCAAACCCTCCACCAGCAAAAAGATTATCGCTTGCTGAAGGCTCAGATGATGATTAGCTTTTTTTAGCAGTATTTTTAAAGTATGTACATTGTTTTTTAGACATAGTGCTACTACTGCATACTTAATAGACTACGGTATAGCATGAACTTAAATTTTTTTTTTTTTTTTTTTTTTGCGGTACATGGGCCTCTCACTGCTGTGGCCTCTCCCGTTGCGGAGCACAGGCTCCGGACGCACAGGCTCAGCAGACTTGGCTCACGGACCCAGCCACTCCGCAGCATGTGGGATCTTCCCGGACTGGGGCACGAACCCATGTCCCCTGCATCGGCAGGCGGACTCTCAACCACTGCGCCACCAGGGAAGCCCATGAACTTAAATTTTATACACGGGGGGAAACAAGGAAATCCATGTGATTCACTTTATTGTGATGGTCTGGAACGGAACCTGCAATATCTCTGAGGTCTGCCTGTAGTAGCAAGGGTGAGAAACCCTATTTGGAGCGTAGGGGGAAATCGACCTCACAGAAAGTAACCGTATTCTCCCACGTGATGTTCTGTTACTCTTCTAGGTGTCCATTTGCTCAACATGCATACGTACAAAGCTGCAGAGATGAAGTGCCGCTACTGTTCCGCTGTCTTCCACGAGCGCTATGCTCTCATTCAGCACCAGAAAACTCACAAAAACGAGAAGAGGTTCAAGTGTGAACACTGCAGCTACGCCTGCAAGGAGGTACTGTGTTTCAGGCACTTTGGGAAGGAGCCGAGAGTTGAAAGCAAGCGTTCTTCAAGTGTGGTTCACAGACCCCTAGAGGTCCTTGAAACCAATCAGGATCATAAGATCAAAATCACTGTTATTAACTAGTTGTAATGCCAACACATTATTTGCCCTTTTCACTAGGTGACATTGGCACTGATGGTGCAAAAACAATGGAGCTGCTTTAATGTGAGTCAGTGCGGCGACACCAAGCAGGACCGCTGTGTTCTTGTTCTTCGTGCACTGGCAGCAAAAAGAAAGTGCAGTTTACTTAAGAGTGTCCTTGACAAAGCGGTGAAAGTTATTCACTTTATTCTATCTTGACCCTGAATGCTCTTTTTAATAGTCTGCATGACGAACTACGAAGTTGGCATAAAGCACCTCCACTGTCCTCCAAAGCATGGTGGTCATCTGGAGGAGGCATCTGTGGGACTTTTGAGTTGCCAGCTCAACTAGCCGCTTTTTCATGAATCACTATTTTTTCTTGAAAGAACAGATGACAAACTCTACTTATTCCATTATTGGGTATTTGGTAGACGTTCTCTTGAAAGCAAATGACGTGATCCTGCCACGTCAAGGAAAATGGGTTGCCAAGAAAGCAATTCCCACTTGGAAAATTATATCCATCAGGGTGAACCTGGCAGCTTTCTAATACTTAAGACTTTTCAAATGAGATTGAAGTGATTTTAAGAAAGCATTTTTAATCATATATATTCAACACCTAGAAGCTCTTTATAACTCAGTAAGCTGATGTTTTCCAAATGACCCGCCTGTTGTTTACAAAATCATGCGTGGGTAAAAGATCCATTCAAAGTATAAAAAGATCAACACATTTTAACATAACAAAGCACAAAAAGTTCATTGGTGTGGTTTCAGGCCCCACATTTTAACCAACTTTTAAGAAATTACTTGTTGAATTTTGGTGTAATAGAGAAGAATATCCACAATTATTTGAAAAAAACTATAAAAATTCTGCTCCCTTTCCCAACTACATATCTGGGAGAGCAGATGTTCTTCATCTACTTCAGCCACAATAACACAGCCCTGCAGACCGAAGGCAGAAGCTATTTCCTTTGAATAAGGTTGCCAGACTTAGAAACAAAAATAGATAATGACCAGTTAAATTTGAATTTCAGGTAAACAACAAATACTTTTGTATACAAGTATGTCCCAAATAGTGCAATCTTATATATGAGGCAAGACATTCGTTTTTTTGTTTTAAAAAAATAGATAATAGACATTTACAGAAGTATGTTAACATAGTTGATTTGTTGTTATTTTTAAATGAATTGATAAATATTTTTTATATTTTTAATTTCTCAATTGATTTCTAATACAGTCAATATTAATAGATATCATCCCCATAAACAAAAGCTCCTTGGAGTTGGCCATGATTTTTTATGAGTATAATGGGTCCTAAGACCAAAAGCTGAAGAACTGAACAGCAGTTTTGAAGCATTGTGTGCTACTGTGAATAGTTTGCCACTGGTCACCAGAGGTGGAGGTCAGTTCTTACTGTGTTTCAAAGTGTGGGCTAGAAATAGTATATGCTTTGAATAAAGGAGAGGGAGTTTTTCTCGTAGATTTTGAGCTTTAGACTGTTCGGATGCCTCAGGCTCAAATTTGTGTAAATGAACTAAGAGAGCTTCCTGGAAGATGGATGAGACTTGGGAGGTGGTCCCAGGGAGGATAGAGCCCCAGGTGTTTGGGGAGCAGAGAGCAGACAGGGGTACCTGGAGGCCAGGGATGAGGCCGGAGCACTGCTGGGTGCACTGAGCCGCTTCGGTCCTGCAGAGCAGCCCTCCCAGGTGGACCATGACTCCCAGCAGGAGACCAGGTGATGCTTACCTGGGAGAGAGGGATGAGCTGAAAGGTGTGTGGCGGGGAGGTGTATGTTCATGAGAGAAAGATTGCAGGGAAGACCATCAGTTAGGGCATTAACAGTAATGCAGAAGTGGCCATATATTCCATCTGAATAATCATGCCACTTTAAGTAAAACAAATCAAACGTGTACTTTTGCTTGGCTCTCTCTATATTCTTGTCCTCATGCCCCAAATGATTTACTCATATAAATCTTAGTTAAAATTTTTGGTGATTTCTTTGCCAAGAACAATTATTTTCACCCAAATGCTTTTTTTTTTAAAGGAATTTATTAAATTTATTTATTTATTTATGGCTGCGTTGGGTCTTCATTGCTGTGCATGGGCTTTCTCTAGTTGCAGTGAGTGGGGGCTACTCTTTGTTGCAGTGTGTGGGCTTCTCATTGCGGTGGCTTCTCTTGTTGCGGAGCACGGGCTCTAGGCATGCGGGCTTCAGTAGTTGTGGCACATGGGCTCAGTAGTTGTGGCTCTCGAGCTCTAGAGCGCAGGCTCAGTAGCTGTAGCTCACAGGCTTAGTTGCTCCGCGGCATGTGGGATCCTCCCGGACCAGGGCTCGAACCCGTGTCCCCTGCGTTGGCAGGTGGATTCTTCACCACTGTGCCACCGGGGAAGTCCCCCACTATGCTTTTAAATCGATATGAAGATTTGTAACACTATCAGGAAGTAGCCGGGAAAATGTTTAGTTGCTTAATGTCCTTCAGACCCCAGAAGTCTGCTGAGTTGAAACTCTAACAATAGATTTTCAAGTTCGCAGGTTCCATCTGCCCTTTATAAACTCAGGTCATGGCAAATAATTATAGAAATAGGGCTGCAAAGACATAAGCTCTTTGGGAGGGGAAATTGATTACGGTTTCACTCCCCAAGATATGTTCTACTGCATCCCTCCTGGGACTGTAGGACCAGCTGGGATTAATCATGAGAACTTGGTAACCTGACGGCAGGGACCGTGTAAGCTTCTTTCCTAGAGGCCAGACTGCGCTACTTCCACGGTAGTGCTGTGTCAAGAATGCGTTTGCTTTGTTTTTTCTTAAAAATGCCCACATCTTTGGGGAGGAAAATAAAAAGGTATACAATAAATAACATCTAATGCTAAAAAATTCCTGTCAGGGCTTCCCTGGTGGAGCAGTGGTTGAGAGTCCGCCTGCCGATGCAGGGGACACGGGTTCGTGCCCTGGTCCGGGAAGATCCCACATGCCGCGGAGCGGCTGGGCCCGTGAGCCATGGCCGCTGAGCCTGCGTGTCCGGAGCCTGTGCTCCGCAACGGGAGAGGCCACAGCAGTGAGAGGCCCACGTACTGCAAAAAAAAAAAAAAAAAAAAAAATTCCTGTCAGTAGCTCAGCCATTTGTCTTCCTTCCCTTCTAGGAACGTCATATGACAGTTCACGTACGCATCCACACTGGAGAGAAACCGTTTGCCTGCCTCTCCTGCAAGAGATGTTTCCGACAGAAGCAGCTTCTAAACGTGCACTTCAAGAAATACCATGATACAACTTTCGTCCCGACGGTTTACAAATGCCCCAGGTGTGGCAAAGGCTTTTCCCGCTTGGTAAGCTCACTCAAGTCCCAATAAATCCTCTTTGAAAAGATCCCCGTGTCCCAGGCACCGTGTCACACTTGGGCAGTTTTATCCTGATTATAGAAACTTGCCAGGATTTAAGATAGCATCTGTCATGCGTTAAGAAAGTGGTTATGAGTTTTTTGGAGTCACAAAACTCTTGAAAATCTTTTAAACATGTGGTTTCCCTTCCATGAAAAAAGACACTCCTGCAGACAGAATCTTGCAAATGGCTTTAGGGAGTTCTCAGACTCCCAAACAATCTACAAAGAACCCCTGCTTTTAGGGTAACATTTTTAAAATTGTCCCTGTGGATTAGATTTAGGCTACTTCACAGAGAGAATGCAATTTTTTTTTTTTTTTTTTTTTTTTTTTTGCGGTACGTGGGCCTCTCACTGCTGTGGCCTCTCCCGTTGCGGAGCACAGGCTCCGGGCGCGCAGGCTCAGCGGCCATGGCTCACGGGCCCAGCTGCTCCGTGGCATGTGGGATCTTCCCGGACCGGGGCACGAACCCGTGTTCCCTGCATCGGCAGGCGGACTCTCAACCACTGCGCCACCAGGGAAGCCCGAGAATGCAATTTTTAATATGTTTTGTAGATATTCTTAGAATAGGACTCTCGGTACTGTGCTCAGAAATACACTTACTCTTCAATTTTATTTTTTTAGGTGTTATATTAGTTATCTATTGCCTAACAAATTACCTCGAGACCTAGTGGCTTGAGACAACCAACATTTGTTATCTCTCATTTTCTGTGGGTCGGGAAGTTGGGAGTGGCTCAGCTGGGTGGTTCTGCCTCTGGGTCTCTCGTGAGTTGCTGTCTGGATGTTGTCAGGGGCTGCAGTCATTTGATGGCTTGACTGGAGCTGGAGGTACTGCTTCCAAGATGGCGTGCTCAACATGTCTGTTGGCAGGAGGCTTCAGTTCCTCACTATGTGGACCTCTCCGTTGGGCTGCTCAAGTGTCCTTGTGACCAGAGCGAGAGAGAGCAAGGAGGAAGCCACAGTGTCCCCTAATCTTAGAAGTGACACAACCCTACTTCTGTTCATTAGAAATGCATCATATAATCCAGACCGTACTCAAGGGGTGCGGGGTAAAGTCCCTTTTGAAAGAAAGAGTGCCAAAGAATTTGTGGACATTTTAAAGCCACCACAGATGATTAGCTAGATCCCTAGATGATGTGGGTACTTTATAAAAGTTTAAAATTATCTGAACTTGACTATTTTTATGGAAGAAGCTATCTTTTCTCTTAGAAGAAGATGGTAGGGTAGTTGTGTTTTTTGGGTAGTGTGTGGGACAGTTCTAGAGTGTTAATGCTGCTAGTTCAAAATTTCAAACAGAAGCGGTGGCAGTGCTCCAAAAACAGTGTCATTCATACTGAGTTAAAATTGTAAAGAAGCTGCCCTTTGGTGTGAGAAACAAGAAAGCAGAGAAAAGAGTAAGTCAGCCTCATAGAATCCTTCAGAACATAAAGTCAGAAGTTTTGAAACTTTTCCTTCCATTCAAGAAAGCACATTGGGGCTTGCATCTAGAATATAGAAAGAATTTTTACAACACTATAATAAAAAGTTAAATACCCTATTAAAAACAGGCAAAGGATCTAAGTAGTCATTTCTCCTAAGAAAATATACAGATGGCCGATAGGCACATGAAAACATTCGTCACTAAGGAAATGCAAATCAAAATCACAGTGAGATACCCCTAGGATGAGCCATTAGAATGGCTGTGATCAAAGAAGGCAGATAATAAAAGATGTGGGAAAACTGAACCTGTGATACATTGCTGGTGGGATTTTTAAATGGTGAAGTCACCTTGTAAAACAGTCCGGCAGTTCCTCAAAAAGTTAAACATAGAGTTACCATGTGACCCGGCAGTTCCACTCCTAGGCATGTATCCCAAAGAGTTGAAACATATGGCCACACAAAAACCTGTACACAAATGTTCACAACCGCATTACTCATAATAGCCAAAAAGTGGAAACTACCCAAATGTACATCAACTAACGAACAGATAAAACACGGCCCGCGCATACACTGGAATATTATTCAACCACAAAAAGAAGTGAAACACTGATACATGCTATATAACATGGGTGAACCTTGAAAAAAGCCAGACACAGAAGGCTACATATTATATGATCCATCTTGATGAAATGTCCAGAACAGGCAAATTCATGGAGACAGAAAGTAGATTAGTGGTTGCCTGGAGCTGGAAGGAGAGGGAATGTAGAGTGTTTATGGTATAGGATTTCTTTCTGAAATGTTCTAAAAGTGATTGTGGTGGATAGTTGCACAATTCTGTGAATGAACTAAAAACCTTGAATTATACATTTTAAACAGGTGAATTTTATGGTATGGGAATTATATCTCAGTAAAGCTGTTTATAAAAAATAAAGGGATTTCCCACATCTGGTTCCATGTGTAAGGAACTTGGAAGTCACTACTTCATCCTAACAAGTAAAAAACTGAATAGAGTGAAAAATCAACAACTCTTTAGGATCCGTAAAAGAGGTGAGGCCACAGGGCAAACCGCTGCCCCCAAGCTTGGAGATACAGACAGGTGAATGCAGGGAGTCCCCTCTTACCTGAGCAGAGACTTAGAAGCAGGAACTGCTGTGGAAGCCAGTGCCGGTGTAGGAAAACCAGAGCTGTCATTGATGAATTGCTGGAGGCTCGGTGTGGACAACTCTGAGTGTTGAAAGGTGCAGGGGGATCCAGACATAGGGGGATCTCCACAATATTGTGAGCTTTACCGCCAGGAGTTTAACAAGGTTCCCACAGCGAATATCTAAAAAAAAAAAAACACAAAAAATCTCCTTCTGCCTCCTGCAGGGGGAGTGGAAAAGGAACCATTCTTCTTACCAAGGCCTGTCCTGGGGTAGACTAGTTAACCAGTGCCTAATCTGCTGGGTTTTTTTTTTTTCCTAAATTCTTTTTTTTTTTAATAAGATGTTGGGGGTAGGAGTTTATTAATTAATTTATTTATTTTTGCTGTGTTGGGTCTTCGTTTCTGTGCAAGGGCTTTCTCTAGTTGTGCCAAGCGGGGGCCACTCCTCATCGCGGTGTGCAGGCCTTTCACTATCGTGGCCTCTCTTGTTGCGGAGCACAGGCTCCAGACGCGCAGGCTCAGTAGCCGTGGCTCACGGGCCCAGTTGCTCCGTGGCATGTGGGATCCTCCCAGACCAGGGCTCGAACCCGTGTCCCCTGCATTAGCAGGCAGATTCTCAACCACTGCACCACCAGGGAAGCCCTCTGCTGGGGTTTTATCAGAGCCTGACTGACCTGGGGAAGGGAAATACCCAAGTCCACCCCATTCTAGACATTCTGTCCCGCCCAAGAGGGGAGAAAAAAGAAACTGAGAAACCACAGCCCAGAGGCACAGGCTCACGAAAAGGCTGAGCCCTCAACACAGGCTGGAGAATGCACCCCACACCACCACGTTACTAAAGACTTATTTACAGCAGCTTCTTTTATCCAAAAAAAAAGAAAAATTCCAAGGCGTGCCAAACAGCAAAAAACACAATTTGAAAAGACAGAGCAAGCATCAGGAGGGGCAGGGATGTTGGAGTTACCAGGCCAGGAGCTGAAAACAACTGTGATTCCTACGCTAAGAGCGCTGACAGAAAAAGTAGGCAGCACGCAATGTAAGCAGAGCCGGAAGTCCAAAGAAAGAACCACAAAGAAGTGCTAGAGATCAACAGCAATGTAACAGAAATGAAGAATGCTCTGATGCAGGAAATCAAAGAAGAACTAAATGGAGAAATATTCCATGTTCATGGACAAGAAAACTCGATATCATCAAGACGTCACCTATAGATTCAAAGCAATTCCTATCCAGACCTCAGCAAGTTATTTTGTGGATGTTGACAAACTGATTCTAAGGTTTACAGAGAGAGCAAAAGACCCAGAATAGCCAACACAGTATTGAAGGAGAAGAATAAAGTTGGAGGACTGATGCTACCCGACTTCAAATAAAGCTTCAGTAATCGAGAGAGAGTGCAGTATCGGTGCAAGAACAGACAAACAGATCAATGGAACAGAATAGAGAGCCCAGAAATAGACCTCCGTAAATATGGTCATCTGATCTCTGAGGAAGGACCAAAGGCAAGACAATGGAAAAAAGATAATCTTTTCAACAAATGATGCTGGAACAACTGGACATCCACGTGCAAAAAAAAAAAAGGAATCTAAATACAGACCTTACACTCTTCACAAAAATTAACTCAGAATGGGTCACAGGGAGAAGGGGAAGCTGGGACGAAGTGAGAGAATAGCATTGACATATGTACACTACCGAAGGTAAAATGGATGGCTAGTGGGAAGCTGCTGCATAGCACAGGGAGATCAGCTCCATGCTTTGTGACAACGTAGAGGGGTGGGATAGGGAGGGTGGGAGGGAGGGGATATGGGGCTATCTATACATTTAGCTGATTCACTTTGTTGTACAGCAGAAACTGACACAACATTGTAAAGCAATTATACTCCAATAAAGATACAAGAAAAAAAAATGGGTCACAGACCTAAATGTAAAACACAAAACTGTGAAAGTCCTAGAAGATAACATACGAAAAAAATCTAGATGACCTTGGTATGGTGATGACTTTTTAGATAAAACACCAAAGACATGATCCATGAGAGAAAAAACTGATAAGCTGGGCTTCAGTAAAATTAAAAATTTCTGTGAAAGACTATGTCAAAAGAATGAGAACATAGCTACAAACTAGGAGAAAATATTTACAAAAGTCACATCTGATAAAAGATTTATCCAGAATATAAAGAACACTTAAAACTCAACAATAAGAAAACAACCCAGTTAAAAAATGGGCCAAGGACTTTGACACCTCACCAAAGAAGATATACAGATGGCAAATAAGCATGTGAAAAATTGTTCTCCATCATATGTCATCAGGGAAATGCAAATGAAAACAATGAGATGCCACGACACACCTATTGGAATGGCCAAAATCCGGAACACTGACAACACCAAGCGCCACCGAGGAGGTGGAACAACAGAAATTCTTCTTCATTGCTGGTCTCAGTGTAAAATGGTGCAGCCAGTTTGGAAGACAGTTTGGAACTTCCTTATGAAACTAAACCTACTCATACCACGCAATTCCACAGTCGTGCTCTTTGGTATTTACCCAAGAGTTGAAAGCTTATGTCCACACAAAAACCTACACACAGGTGTTTATAGCAGCAGCTTTACTCATAATTGCCCAAACTTGGAAACAACCAAGACTTCCTTGAGTAAGTGGATGGATAAACAAACTGTGGTGCATCCAGACAGTGGAATATTATTGAGCACTAAAAAGAAACAAGCCATCAAGCCATGAAAAGACATGGAGAGGGACTTCCCTGGCAGTCCAGTGGTTGGGACTTTGCCTTCCAACGCAGGGGGTGAGGGTTCGATCCCTGGTCGGGAAACTAAGATCCCACATGCCTCGCAGCCAAAAAACCAAAACATAAAAAAGAAGCAATATTGTAACAGATTCAATGAAGGCTTTAAAAATGGTCCCCATCAACAGTGAGACCCCTGATTGAACACCTGTATCGACCATAACCTCCTGGACTTTGGTGGATTTTGATCCACCTCTTGGATGGCTCATTGTGAGCAAACAGCAGTAAGATGGAGAAGGTGGAGAAGTTTCGTGGTCTGCATACCTTCCTTTTCTTTTCTTTTCCCTCCTCTCCCTTGTCCCTTTCCGACTCCTCCTTCTTTAGTAGATTGTAAGGAAAATGTTAGCATCAGAGAACTAGAATTGGATTCAAAGGGCTTCCAAGAATGGAGAGAAAAGCTTTGGTAGAGGACCAGATAAGTCAAGGGACCTTAACCACGCGGCAAGTGTGTGATTTGTCTTGGATGCCACCAGAGTGATTTTTCTGGAACTGCATCATTTAGACAGTGCCACATATGCTCATTTAACACAAATTTGTGAAAGACTTACTAGGTGCCAGGCTCTGTGCTAGCCCTAAGGACGCCGGATTCATAAGATTGGAGTTATATCTTTGAGGATCATTAAATCTATTAGTTCCCTAACATTGTCACTCTTTTTTTGTTGTTACTCTTATTTTTTTAATTAAAAACATGTTTTAGATAGAGAACTTCTTATTAATTCCCTTTATATAATTTAAAAAGCAGGTTTTTAATGTAGTAATTTAGCGTGGCATAAATGTTTAGCCATTACAGTTGGAAAATTGTTACTCTTATTTTTAAGAGAAGTTACAAAAGTTAATGGTAATCCGAAACCAACAAAACAATGGCAACAACAACAAAAAAATTAATATCAAAGAAAAAATTCTATTTTGAAGATGTTATCTAGAAAGAGTGAATACTTTAATTAAGTGAAATAATGATTATTTATGGACTTATGGTTACTTATTGGTTTTTGTGTGCCTAGTTCTTTAGAGATCTAGCATGACCAGTGCTGAATACTTCTATTCAACTTGTGATTCCCAAGAAGAGGAATGGGTGTCACTTTCATCTCTTTCGCTGAACTTGTAAATATAAGAAGTGACATTGTTATCAGTACATTATCTTTGTCGAGGAGGACGGCAGTATACTTTGAATTAACTTCCTGTGTTAGGAGTTCATAGTATACACAGTAATACAAAATGAACTGCAGCAACTGTGGGGTGAAGGATTATAAGTGTCCCAGATTAATGAAAATGGTGTAATTCTCCTCAGATTTCCCTTTTCTGAACATGAGAGCAGCCGGTTATTTTCCTGTTGAAAATTCTCAGATGTTGTATGACAGCGAGTGGAGTGAATCTATTTCTTCATTAAGAATAGCTATTAGGGCTTCCCTGGTGGCGCAGTGGTTGAGAGTCCGCCTGCCGATGCAGGGGACACGGGGTCGTGCCCCAGTCCGGGAAGATCCCACATGCCGTGGAGCGGCTGGGCCCGTGAGCCATGGCCGCTGAGCCTGCGCGTCCGGAGCCTGTGCTCCGCGGCAGGAGAGGACACAGCAGTGAGAGGCCCGGGTATCGCAAAAAAAAAAAAAAGAAAAAAAGAATAGCTATTAAACTTATATTTCTTTTCTCTCTAAAAAATATTTGATGGCACAGGCATAAAGAAAGAACTACCGACTAAATACTTGGTTTTCATTCTTAGCCTCACAATACACAATGGGCAAAATATAACAATTAGATGGTAGAAACTTAAGTTAATATTTACTTTCAAAGTTATGGGGCAGGACATTTCAAGAATTGGAAGAAATTTTATAAAAATTGTTCATAAAGAAAACCTCAAATTTCTCTTTAGCTTCCAAAATAGTTGAAATTGCAAGATCATGTTTTTGACCATTGCAAAAAAATTGTTTTAAGTCAACAATACAAATGTGAATGTTCAAAATCACTCTTTTATAACATTATTAGGACTAAAGGAGAAATCAAGAATAGAATTAAAATTATATTTAAAACTTATGAATAGCACGTGTCCAAACTAAGGGGATGCAGCCAAAAACTACAGCTATTCGAGTCCTTTGCATTTCCATTTAAATTTTAGAATTAGCTTGTCAATATTTGTAAAGTTGTAGCTTTAAATGAGTTTATAATACAAAATGTAAAAGAGGAAATAAACATTTACATTAATATTTTAGAAAGAGGCAAAAAAAAAAAGGTCCACATCAAAAAAATCTTCCAAAAAAAAAAAAAAGACATGGAGGAACTTTAAATGCGCATTAATTGAAAGAAGCCAATTGGAAAAGGCTCCATACTGTATGATTTCAACTCTGTGGCACTCTGGAAAAGGCAAAACTGTGGAGACAATAAGACCAGCGGTCGCTTGGGGTTGGGGTTTGGGGGAAGAAAGAATAAGCAGACAACAGGGGATTTGTAGGGAAGAAAATCTACCTCCCTCTCAATTTTGCTGTGAATCTAAAACTGCTGTTTAAAAATAGACAAATAAATGAAAGTATATCTGGATACTCAAATTCAATTTAATTTTTAAAAAGTATATGATTCACAAACTTCCATTCTTTAGCCCACAGTGGTCCCAGTGTATCTCTATGCCAGAATGTCACAGGGCCACCCCTCTCCACCCCAGTAAGGACCCCTGCTCTGGATTCAGAATACTGGGCACCTCTTCTCTTGAGAAACATTTCCCTGACACAGATGTTTGTTATATTACTTTGCCCCCTGGGCAGTAAATGTCCATATGTTTACTTAAAATCTTACCCCACTTACTTTCTAAAGGCTGGATGTGTTTTTGTTTGTTTTGTTTGCTCATCCAAACTGGTGTCGGAGTTCTTAACCATGAACTTTGTGAAGTGGTAGGGAGACTGTGTATGGAGATACACATGCCCTTTGCTGGGGAAGGAGCCTTGCTTTTTATCATATTCACAAAGGAATCCTTGACTCCAAAAGGCTTGGTTTTGTATACTTCATCATCCTATAAACCAGGGATTGGCACACTTTTTTCTGTAAAGGGCCAGAGTAAATATTTTCAGCTTCACAGACCAGTTTCTGCCCCGACTACTCAGGTCTGCTGTTGTAGCTCAAAAGCAGTTTGCCAACCCCTATGGATAAGCATAAAATGGAAGAAATTTAAATACCATCCCCCTCCCCTTACATGTGGATCCTTCCTCTTTCCCCCGACGCACCAGGACAGTCCTGAGCACCACACTGAAGTCTCAATGGAAATTAGGGGTCACATTTTATATAATCAGCATATTTAATGACATGCTGCCAGTATCTTACTTTAGCATATGGACTTAGTGTAAGTGTTCTCACTTATTTTAAGCCATCCTGAGTGTTCATAGACAAAAATATACCGTTACTAGGTTTGATAGGAAAGCTCTGAGCTGCCTTTTTAATTCCAAATGTTGTACAGTCTTAATACCTCCATGCACAGTGGGTCTGGAGGGAAGCTGGCAGGGCAGTAAAATGCCCATGGTATATTACTGACTTTCATAAAATCGAGGGTATATTGAATTTTTCAAGCCTCACTTCAGTAGAAGCAGTCTAGGAAAATAAATTTTGTCCTCTCATTGACGTCCATGACTTTAAAAATATTTTAAAATAAGCTGGGTTTCGGCTAGACCGAAACACAACAGGAAAGGGTCACCTGTAAAAAAATCATCTTTTTTGTACAAGATTACCCAAAGCGCGCATTCCTCCCCACTTCCCGTCTCTTTAGCCGTGGGTTTTCCACGCCATTCCTAGTGATGCTGGCTTTCCCTGTGCTCTTATTTCTCCGGCAGAGTAACATGAAGAGACACTTGAAAAAGTGTGGCTCCAGGCAAGAAAAGCCAACCGCCTCGGAAAAAGGAAGACGAACGAAAAAGAGGAAGCCGACCATCCCGAAAGAGACGGCCAAGGAAGACGGTACCTCACGTTACATGAATCAGGTTTTATTTTGACGGTGGTTTTCTGGTTGTACGTTCCCCTGGGTGCTGAGCATTACTGTGCAGGGGACGCATCCAGAAACCCTAAGTGTCCGACCCCAGCAGGCGCCTGGTCCCAGCAGCCATTGCTGCTGCTGCCCCAACGGGCGGGTTGGTGAAGTGGGAGGATGTGCAGAGGAAGTGAGCCTGGGGACCCCGGTGGGTCCACACCCCCCGTCACATGGGGTCCTGGCAGGACGTGAGAGCCAGGCGATGACGCTGCACATGCCCCCGCTGTCCTTGGTCGTGCTGGTGGACCGTCCCTGTGCCTGGCGGAGCTATGAGCCTGTGTCCATCTCCTGGGGCTGCCGCAGCAAATGACCACATGCTGGGTGGCTTAGAACAACGGGAATTGATTTGCTCATAGGTCTGGAGGCAGAAGCCCTAAATCAAGGCCATCAGCAGGGCTACGCTCCATCTGCACACTCTGGGTGGGGGGGGGCACCTTTCCTTGCCTCTTCCGGCCTCCGGTGGCCCAGGCGCCCCTGGGCCTGTGGCTGCATCACCCCGTCTCTGCCTCTGTCTGCCCGTGGCCGCATCCCCTGTATCTGCGTCTCACCTTTTCTGTCTCATACCGACACGTGTCGTTGGCTTTAGGGCCTGCCTGGAAGATCCAGGAGGATCTTATCTCGAGGGCCTTCATTACATCTTCAAAGACCCTTGTTCCAAATAAGCCCGAGTCCCGGTTTGGGGGTTAGGATGCGGACGTGTCTTTTGCGGGGCTGCCATTCAACGCACGCCAGGCGTCAGTCTTTTCCCTCCGGCCTCAGGGAGCAGATGTGAGTCCCCAGGTTAACACAGGGGCTGTCCGTGCCCTGTCGGCCCTGTGAATGGTTCTGCTCCACGAGGGGGAGGCCCCGGCTCCTGTGCAGCTGTTCTGTATGTTTTCTGTTCCTTTCGTATGAGAATCTTAGACTTAGAGTGTGATTGGAAACCAAGGCAACCTTCAGCAAAAACAAATGGAAAATGTTTGCATGACATCCTCATCCTTTAAATTCTCTAGATTTTGATTCCAGCCCCAATCCTGGACTTGTGAATGTTCCCACGGATAGCTGGAAGCCTCTTCTTTCCTTCAAGGGTTGTCAGATAAAGTGGAGGACACGCCCAGTTAAATTTGAATTTCAGATAAACAATGAATAACTTTGTCGTATGAGTATATCCCACACACTATCTGGGATAAACTTATGCTAAGCAATGATTCAGTGTTTATCGGAAACTCACATTTAACAGGGTGTCCTGCAGTCCGTCCTTTTCCCCTCTGTGCAGCGTCCCTCATGGCAGTAACTGTCCACATGCCAAACTCCCTGGTTCTTTTTCCACGTCTCACCCACCTGGCAAAGCTCAAACCCTGGAGGCATCGCGGGAGCCAGGTCCTGGAGGGCGGGTGACCTGGCAGGACCTAGGGGTCCTCAGTTGGTGCACAGCTGCCCAACTCAGTTAGAACCATCCAGAATCGCACCCACGGCCCGTCTCTGGAGCACTGGCAGGACCTAGGGGTTCTCAGTCGGTGCACAGCTGCCCAGCTCAGTTAGAACCATCCAGAATCGCACCCACGGCCCATCTCTGGAGCACCTGTTTTATCTCCTGCAGGAGTTAAGGGACACGTGGTCCCTTTTACCCTGAGTGCAGCCCCACACCACAGGCCTTCATCCCGTCCGCCAGTGGAGAACCGGGTGGCAGAGGCCACAGCCCGCCCCGGGCTCCCGTGGACACCCCGTGGCGCCTCTGCCTGGCACCTCTCCCACCTGCTCACCCCTCCATGTTTCTCTCCTCCCTCCCCAGCGGCCAGCTCGTCCGGTTCAGCCAGATCCTTCTCGCCAGCCTCAAATATACTTGTGTCTTGAGAAACAATAAATACACTGGCAGGACTCGCAGCTCCACTTGGCGCCCTCTTGTTCCCATGGACTCCCCTCTTCCCTGGCCCCTCGGCCCCTCCACTGGGCTTCTAGCCCCATCACGCCACCCGAGGTCACTGCGTTCCGCCGGCCTCTCCCTGCTCTCCACGGCCCTCGCACTGCTGACCGGCCATCTCTTGACCTCCAGACCCACTTGCTACAGGCGGAGCCTCCTGGCGTTTCTCCTGCCCCTCTAGCTGCCCTCCCCCGACCCCGCTTCTAACCACAGCTCCTCCTCCTCCGCAGTCAGCCTGGTGTCCATAGAGGACCACTGCCCCCATGCCCACACCTGTGTCATGTCCACACCTGCGCCATGTCCACACCTGTGTCATGTCCACACCTGCGCCATGTCCAAGTTGCGTCATATCCACACCTACACCCACACCTGCGCCATGTCCACACCTGCGCCATGCCCACACCTGTGTCATGTCCACACCTGTGTCATGTCCAAGTTGCGCCATATCCACACCTACACCCACACCTGTGTCATGCCCACACCTGCGCCATGTCCACACCTGTGTCATGCCCACACCTGCGCCATGTCCACACCCGTATCCACACCTCTGCCCTTATGCCCTCGCCCTCGTCCACAGCTGTGTCCACACCTGAACCGCATCCACACCAGGCCCACGCCCTGTCCTGCGGCTGCAGTTCCTTCAGACGGGTCACTGGTGTCCAGGACTGCAGCCCCCCGTAGCCTCTGCAGACTGGGGGTGAATATTCAGCTGCCTGGTGAGCACGTCTGCTCAGCTGTCTCAGACTCAGTCCATCCAAAACTGAAGTCTTGACACCCCTCCGCCATCCCTGCCACCCTCAGCCTTGTTCTCTCCCACATCCCCGACCCACACCGGCGTCTGGGCCCCTGAAGCCGCGGCTCGCACTGGCAGCCCCTCTCGGCCACATCTGGAGGCAGCCGGTCCTGGCACCTCAGCCCCCGCTCATCCCGACTCCACCCCTGCCTCCGCCTGGCCCAGGACACCGTCTCGCAGCGCCTCTCCCGGCCGCTGGGGCACCTTTCGCACGTGCACGTTGGGCCCCTCCATCCTCACCGCCCACCTCCCGCAGCCCCTTCCCTGACCACCCTCTGCTCCAAAGCCCAGGACCCCAGACACGGCCCCCCAACTCCAGCACCCAGCCACGCTGGTCCCCCCTCCCATCCAGGCCAGGCTCACCCTCTCCTTTGCCGGGAATGCCTGGGTGACGGTGCCCCGGTTCCCCAAGCTCCCACCTGTGCCTCCCTGAAATCTCAGCTCTGAGCCCCGATCGGGTCAGCTCCCTTCGCATGCCCCCAGGACTGTGTCTCTGCTCTGCAGATCCTCACCCGGGGCTGAGTTTCACGTTTCTCTGACCCTCCGGTGAGTGCCGTTCTCAACTTCACCGTGCTCCCCTGCAAGGCGGGCCCGGCCGTCAGGTCGGTCCCCAGCTCCCCCCGACCAGGCTGGCGTCAGTGTCGGTTCATGCACCGCTTGTTAAATAAACCAGCGAGTCATGAGCACAGTCCCTTATGGGCAAAGTCAAGCAGGTGAAATCGACTCGAATCCTTCAACCACGGAAAAGAGATCCCGAGGCCAGGTTCCCCGGACCCCTCGGCTGGCTCCCAAGATGCCGACATGAATGTGTGACTTCCTGGCTAATTAGGCACCTAAGCCCGCCCCCCCATACATAAATGCAGTATTTTCTTTGTGCCTAAAAGGTTTGGCACAATTCTTCCTGAATAAGAGTAGCCTTCACTAGCGGCCTTGAAATCGTTACCCTCGGTTGGTGACATTCCTGCCGGGGAGCGGAGTTCAAGCCTAAGGGCTTCCAGCCTGGACACCGGCCTCCGCAGTTGCGGGGCAGCACCTCACCCTCATTAATCCCGAGCTGACGTCTCCCCAACGTGCTTTCTGGACGTTGACATTGAAAGAACAGAAAAAAAATTTTTTTAGTGATGGAGAGTGGGTCCCCACGTGCGCCTTCTCCCCCATTTACTTACACTAGTCTTTGAAACAGGACCATTCTGTCGACGAGCTCTGGGAGGGGCCCTGGAGACACGGCTGGCGTTGCCTGTTCATGAGCCAGAAGGGCAGAAAGGGCAAAGCTCTTGCAGTTTTAAAAATCGGGGATGAAAAGACTGGATATATTAAAACGTTTGTCGTATCGAAGAGGGTCAGCTGTGTATTCAAAGCAAAGTGTGAATTGAGACAAGTAACCTGACTTGTATTAGCCAAAAACGGGACCTGATTTGCACTTCAGGGTTTTTTTTTTTTTTTTGGAACCTACATCCTCCAGGTAATCGTCTCGTTTCTACTTTTGCTGTGTCAGTGGGTCAGCGTGTCCCCCACCAGGTCCTCGGTAGATTTCTGCAAGTTACTGTGAGACGGCACCTATTCGGCGACTCTTGTGTTCATCTTCGTACACAAGGCCTGGGTCTTATTCCTCTCCCCCCTCCCCCCCACAAGTGCTTCAAGGAACCGTAAGCAAAACTATGTTGCAACGCGTTTGAAGTCACACGCGGTAAACGCCTTCTTCTGGGGGGGGCCCTCTGTCTCTCATTGCCCGTGCCTCGTCAGTGACTTTCCAGGGGTCTTCTTGGGGAGGAATTTGGAAAATGGGTAGGGGGTTGGCTGTGGATGTGAGCCTCTGTTTTTAGACTCCCAAAGTTGGGCTGACTGTTTAGAAGCTGCTGGAAGGAGGGCAGGGATGGTCACGGATCTGAGTGTGGCTCATAGCGTGTACCTAGCAGGACGCTTGACCCGGAGGTGACTCGGGGTATGTTGGTTAGCTGATGGGACAGGCGTCCCGAGAGCAGCTGGCCTTTTTCATTTCATCAGTGTCATTCCGTGGGCACCAGGACAAGACTTGTGTAAGCGGTCCGGCCAGTAATTCACAGGATCTGCATTCACCTTAAGCTGTGGTTCTCAGCGGGGGGTGATTTTGCCCACCAGGGCACAGGTGCCTGTGTCTGGTGGCATTTCTGGTTGCCACAGCTGGGGGAGGGTGCTTCTGGCACCCCAGAGGTCAAGGCCAGGGAGGCTGCTAACCACCTAACGGTGCGCAGGACAGGTTCCCACAGCAGGGAACCCTTCGGGCCTAAATGTCTGCAGAGCTGAGGTTGAGAAGCCCTGACCTAAAGCTGAGGTTGAGAAGCCCTGCCTTAAAGCTGAGGTTGAGAATAAAAATTCAGCGACTGTTTCCAAAATACAATCGCACCGTTTATCAGTTCTGATGTCTTGGCTGCTTTATTTTAAATTTGCCAACGCTGTGCCTTTTCCCCAAGAAGCCGCTGCCGAGGAGGCCTCCCTGGTGAGCGGAGAGCAGTACCTGGGAGGGCTGGTTCCCATCGACTTCGGAGAAGCCACGGCTGGAGGCGAGGACCTGGAGGAAGACATGACCTGTGAGATGATCCTGGCCGTGAGGGAGAAGTGATGGCGAGTCCGGGTTCAGTGTTACGACATGTCATTCTTAATGCACGTTACGAGGGTTTAGCACTGTCTTTGAAACAATTAAATTCATGACAACGGATGGTCACAGTTTTTCCAGAGCTTGTGGTAGTACCTAGAAATGTTTGCCTATTTTCAGTTGGGTATTTCAGAAACACTGCAGGTATTTGATAAAAGGCCCAAATCCTGAATTGGAGGATGAAACCTCAAACCTATAAATTCATTCACTTGATACTGGCAGGGTGGCCCACAAGGAATGAGCAGTGATTTTTGGATAATAGTCATTTCCATGATAACGTAGACTACTTAGTGCTTCAGCAAACAGGCAAAGCTGGGAAACTACAGGTTGAATTGTACACACCCATGATGTTTCTGATATTATGAGGTTTAAACATAAAAGACGAATTTTATGTCCCTTTTTATACAAATGAATTATCCATAAAATTTAAAGCTACCATAATACTTTTAATTACTTCCAAATTCAGTGCAAAGGATCCTAATGGTATTTTTAAAAACTGAGTAGAAAAAGAGACACCTCAGATTAGACTGGAAAGTGATGAGCAATTTTTCTACTGTGGCAGGTCAGCAGGGCTCGCTTTGAGATTTTGTATTCTTTCTTAATTTTCTTTGGCAGGTATGAAGTCCCCCCGTTACATTCCGTTATAGCTTATTAGTATATCAGTTTGTCACCCTTTTGTTTTGCTAAAACGCCTTTGTTTATATTTTTAAAATAATTGGCCGAGAAGAAACAGAAAAATCTGATAATGAAAATGTGTACTTGCAGAGAATTTGTACTTTTTTAGAGCACCTATAATGAGTATTTTTTTGCCACACCAAAGAGATTTTCCCACATTCGAGCAGCGCGTGAAATGCCTCTTTAGTACTTAAAATTAACTAGTACCTATCTTTATACTGAGTCGTATTTTTCTTCTTTTCTTAGCTCAGCAGCTGCTTTTGCTGTGAGCTCCCTCCACCCCATATTTTAAAGTCATTGATAGGTCCTAAGTTCAAATTCTTTTTTTTTCAGCTTTATTGCGATATAATTGACAAATAAAATTGTAAGGTATTCAAAGTGTACCTTGTGATGACTTGATATACAATTTGATCTGTGTATGCATTGTGAAAGAATTTCTCCCATCTAGTTGACTAAATTCAAATTCTTAAAATGCTGATCTGCTGTTAAAATACCCCAAGTTCAGAAGTCCCATGTAAGGTGAACATATGGAAGCAATTTCCCAGCAGGAAAGGCAGTATATTCTTTTTATGACAGTGAATTAATTGAAATCACATAATAAGACTAACCCCATGGTCTGTTGTATGCTGTAATTGGGCCTATTTGAACTTTTGCAGTAGTTTCTTATTCTTTGACTGTTGTTTAAAGAGGTTTTTGCAAAACTCAATAAAATAAAATGACTTAAAATTGCCTTTCTTTGTTTTATGTGAATGATGGTTCTAAAAAAACGTCTTCTCTGCCTGGTGGGGATGTGGAGAAACTGGAACCCTTGTGCATTGTTGGTAGACTTGTAAAATGGTGCAGATGCTATGGAAACACTATGGTGGTTCCTCAAAAAATTAAAAACAGAATTACCACGTGATTCAGCAATAGGGGATAGACCCAAAAGAATTGAAAGCAGGGTCTTGAAGAGATATTTGTACACCCATGTTCATAGAAGCAACATTCACAATAGCCAAAAGGTGGAAGTAACTCAGATGTCCATAGATAGACAAATGGATAAACAAAATGTGGTCTGTCCATACAATGGAATATCATTAAAAAGGAAGGAAATGTTGACACCTGTTACAGCATGGATGAACCTTGAGGATATTCTGCTAAGTGAAATAAGCCAGCCTCAAAAGGGCAGATACTGTATGATTCCACTTATGTGAGCTCCCTAGAGGAGTCAAGTTCATAGAGACAGAAAGCAGAATGGTGGCTGCCAGGGGCCTAGGGGAGGGGGAGGGGGAATTATTGTCTAATGAGCACAGTTTCAGTTTGGGAAGACGAAAAGGGTTCCAGAGATTGGTTGCAAAGTGAATGTACTTAACCCTACTGAACTGTACGCTTAAAATGGTTAAGATGCTAAACTTCATGTCATGTGTTTTACTAGCATGTAAGTTTTTTAATTTAAAAAGAACAGATAACATAAGAAACATGGTTTGAAAATGTAAGCCCAGTTGGTATGTAGACACCATCAAAAACTCCCCAGAAACAGTCTTTCATAGGTAGTTTTCAGTGTTTTGCATGTATAACATCTGGATGAGCTATTAGGTAGAATTAAGTTCAGATGCTCGGCTTTGATTCCGTTATGTGCCCAGATTCCCACTGACGCCTGGATCAAAGGAGAAATTCCCGATGCCTTTGACTTCTGTGACAGGAGCAATGACACTAGTCTCCACAAGAGAGCAGTGGTTTCTTTCTTTTCAAACACGGAGACGGACGCCAGACCTTGGAGACAGTTAACAAACCCAAGTTATAACAAACAGTCTTGGCGATTCATTTGATCACTTTCGTACGACACAGAAAAGTGAGTAAAAAGCTGTGTCTTTAATAGTAACAGGAGGGTTTCTGGCCCTTGAGGTTGCTCAGTGAGAAAAGGGCTTTTCCAGGACCTGGAAGAGAAGACACTCGTGGCCCTGGGGTCAGGATGCCCAGAGAGAGGCCGCCTTCGACATAGTTCTGCGAATCCAGCCGGAAATCATTCTGGAATGCACACCTCTTGCACAATTTAATGCCTCCTTTTTGGGGCAAGGGTGTTCAAATTACAACATTGTTTGACAACAGTTCTACTATATAAAGGATGCTTTTTAAACACACCTGAGACTTGACTGTTGCCTCTACTGTTTGAGATCAGTCACTGAAAGGGTTGGGACCACAAGGGGGGTTAAGACCTGACGGAAGTCGAGCAGCTTACATTATAAAGGTCGACAGCCTTGTGAAAATGGCAGGAGCTTCTTATTTTCCAGATATTATTTCCAGTGTAAATGTGATGCATTTGGCTAACCATTGATAATCTTACTGAATAGCCCCTGGGAATGTATGCTTTATGACGATCAGTCTTTAGTGGGCAGTGTTACTTAAACATGTTCAATGAACATGAGCCTTAGGACCTTTGGCTTATCAAACCGACTGTTTCTACATTTCCCCAATTTTTTTTATTGCAGTTTATTTTTAATTGAGTGTATCAGATAAAACAGATTTTAAGGGGCAGCCTCATTTACGGTGCTAACTTAAGTAGCTTTTGTCTCATTTCCAAGGCATGGCTGCGATGATGAGCCTCATTTCCATAAATCATTGTCTTTTATAGTATGCACAATTTAGGATGTCAAAAGACATACATGCTTGTTTTTCTGAGCAGTTGCAGGTAAGTACTGTACAGGATGCTCACCATGCTTGTTGAGACAAAAAAATGCAGTAAAGGAAAAAAAACTCTGAGCCACAATGGCTGGGAGCCAGCCACGGGAGACCATATAGGAAGACTACAAATAGCTCTCATGGTGGAATATTCCTCAGAGAAGCAGCCAAACGACAGCCGGCACGTGATGTCATTTCCTGTTAATGAAGAGTGACAGTTTGTTGAAGAGTCCAAAGGTCGCCGATTAAAAGACTCATCCAGATAATTATTATAATTGTATCCCAAGGCCTGAACTATAAGTATCAGGAAAGTAATAACAGAAAACAGCACGCCAGACACTGAATTACTTTAAATCAATCAGCATCTGTCACTAACTTGATTGGAAAAGCTGTGTTTAACCTTTTCCGAGGTAGCCCTTTCACTTAATGGCCACTTGAAAACTTTAAATGAATTTGTGGAGAGAAGTTCATCTAGTATTTCAAAGCATGAGAACCGCTTTACCCCCTAAAAATGAGTAACATGCTTATGGCATTGAAATCGTCGGTGAATACTGACAAAATAATTCTAAAAGGGATCCTAGGATTTTTCTACGACATAAAAATATGTTGTCAGTTAAATAATTTATCTTAAGCAGAAAAAAGAATTTCACTACACAGGCACCCCCAAGGTTTGCTGCTGGTGCAGAAGGGTTTAAGTACAGCTGCCCCAGATGTCAAAAATCAATTTTAAATGGAATATAGGAACACATAGGCTTTTTCTGACCTGGCCACAGAGTGCCATTAGCAAGCCTGATGCCAACTCCCTAAATAAAAAAGCTAATATTTGAAAGTAGGAGTCTTTCGAAGGAGCTAGAGGAAGTTGAAATTTTATTAATGGATGTGCCCAACTTAGCAGTGAAATCCCTGGAACATTTTCTGCTGGGACAAGCCCTGGAGACCGAAGTGTCACCCGGCATGACCGTCTCCCTAGAAGCGGCCACAATTGTTGACCACTCTTTTTCAACTTTGTGCGCCTGGATTTTAGAACGTGATCCCAAAGCTGTGGATATTCAATATCGTATGCGTGAACCCGTGTTACATCTGATTCCTGAATTCCCTCGGAAGCCCCAGCACGAAATGGAAGTAATGTTTCAGGACGTGGGAAGGACAGCTGCGTTCACGAGCCACAGCGGGAGCCTGGCACCCCTGCTGGAGGCGGGGGGGTGCTTTCAGGGATGGATGGCATAGCTGGAGCTGCAGGTGGGCAGTGAGGACAGTGGGACAGCCCCGCCTGGACTGAAGCCTGTGTCTGCAGGCAACACCCCAGTCCTCTGGGGGGCTTCTGCTCCAGTGGCAGCCTGTCTCTGCAGAGGGCCTGGGTCCTGCTCGGAGCAGCGTCGCCTGTTGCTCGGGCGTGTACTTCTCACTGCACTGGTCACCTGGTCCCCCACTGGCCTCGGCCAGCGTGAGGCCCCTCCTGAAGCGTGGCTCTACGTCCCACCACACGACACACCTAACCGTCACCTGCTCCCGTCACGGGGGCGGGGGTGGAATCCCAGCTCCTCCAAGGCCCTTGACCATGGAGCTTCAGAAATCTCTCTGGGCGTTGGGACTGTCCAGGGGCTTGTGAACTGGACACCCCAGTCCACGGAATTAGCAGCTCCAAGTGGCACTGGAGAATCAGGCAGTATTGTGGCTACGCCACCTCGGCATCATCTGCCCTCCAGGCTGGGTGTCTTCCCTGTTTTCACCAATGTCGGGAAAACTGAAGATGCTTTTAATACCGGAACCTAAGCATTTCACTCTGGGTGGTTCTACCCCAAAGAGCAACTCAGCAGCTCTCAAGTGGCCTGTCAACTGGTTTTTGTCCCATAGGGAACGGAAGAAGACAGAGCCTCTGGAAGCGACGTGTGAGCTGTGTTCTGGAATTTGCGGGGCCTCCTCCGTGGTTTGGCACCGAGATCGCACACTCAGGTGGCCTGGGACAGCTGTTTTACGGTGGCAGCGCGTGACCCATGGCAAGGGGAGGGAGATGGCAGGAAGATCCGGGACCTGCCAACGGTACAGCAGTTACTATCAGGCTGCCGGTAAATGTGTCACGTAGAGCACGAACGTTTGAAAATGCATTTGTCTGACTTTGCAAACTTTGCATGTGTCCTGTGTCAGGCTAAGAGTCCACTTTGGATAACACAGACCCATTTCAGAATAAGAACAGCTGGATCTTCTTAAAAATTATTCTTACCATTTATTGCAACAGTTAGGATAATGTCAGGATGGATGGATGGATGTGTACAGGTAGATACTTGCTCACATTTTTAAAAATTTTGTTTTTAAAAAATTTCATGAAGAATCAGAAATTAGTCATGGGAATATGGGGCCTTTAAATGTTGGCCAAATAGAAATTAATTTACTAATCACAACTTTTTATCTAAGTGAAATGGATATTAGAATTCTTCTTAGTGCTATTTCCAACAATACATTTTTTTTACATATTTTTAATTTTTGAGGTGTAAGTTACATAGAGTGAAATTCCCCCTTTTAAGTGTACAATTCTGAGTTTTGACAAATGAATGGCCATGTAACCACTGCCCCAAATCCCACTGTGCTCCTTTGTTGCTACCCTGCCCCCAATCCATAGCAACCACTGGTTTCTTTATGTCCCTACAGTCGTCATTTCCAGAATGTCATATAGATGCAATCATATGTTTCCAATCAAATACACTATATATTTGAGTCTGGCTTCTTTTATTCAGTGTAATGACTTTGAGGTTCAGCCTTGCTGTTTCCTGGATTATTTGTTAATTTCTTTCTACTGTGGGATAATATTCCATTGTATGGCTATTCTACAGTTTGCTGTCTATTCGCCAGGTCAAGGACATTTGAGTTGTTCCCACTTTGGGCGGATTATGAATAAAGCTGTTATAAACATCTGTGTACAGGTTTTGTGCAAATATATATTTTCATTTCTCTTGAGGTGAGATCTCTAGGTCATAAGACAGAAGTTGTTCAACTTCATAAGAAACTACCAAACCAGTTCCCAAAGTGGACACACCTGTATTCCCACCAGCCAGGTATGAGTGGTCAAGTTGCCCACATCCTCGCCTTCACTTGGTATTGTCAGGGGGTTGTTTTGTTTTGTTTGAGCTGTCCTAGTAGGTGTGTAGTGACATCTCATTGTGGTTTTAGTTTGCATTTCACTAATACCTAGTGAGTCTGAAAATCTTTCCATGGGCTTACTTGCCATCTGCGTATCTTCCCTGATGAAATATCTGGTCAAATCTTCTGACCATTTTTTAAATTGGGTTGAGAGTTATTTATAGATTTTGGACACAAGTTCTTTACCAGACATATATTTTGCAAGTATTTTCTCTCTGTTTTCTCTTTTCATTCTCTTAATGGTGTTTCTCAAAGAGCAGATTTTTAAAAAAATTTTTTTGATGATGTCTAATTTCTCCTTTTTTTTGGTGGTGAATCATTCTTTTAGTGTCCTGGCTAAGACATCTTTGCATAACGCAAGGTCACAAAGGCTTTTTTCTAGGTTTACTTCTAGAAGTTTCGTAATTTTATGTTTTGCACGAAAGTCAAGGATCCATTTTGAGTCAAATTTTGTATATGATACAAGGTGTGGATCAAGGTTTCTTTTTCACATATGGATGACCAATTGTTCCAGCACCATTTGTTAAAAAAACCATCCTTTGTCCATTGAATTCCCTTTGCAGCTGCGTTGAAAGTAAATTGGCCACACGTGGAATCTATTTCTGGATTCCATTCTGTTCCACTGATCCAGGCTTTCATCAGTACCACACTGTCTTGATTACTGTGGCTTTATAGTAAGCATCGAAATTAGAAAATGTGAGTCCTCCAACATTGTACGTCTTTCCCAGAATTGTTTTGGTTATTCTAGATCTGTTGCCTCTCCATATAAATTTACAAATCCATTTGTTGATTTGTACAAAAGATGTACAAATTTGTACACTTTGTTGGACAAAAGTACATTTTGGAGGGGATGAATTTACAGATCTGTTTGGGAAGAATTTATCATTTTAACAATATTGAGTCTTCCAATCCATGAACACAATATATCGCTCCACTTATTTAGATTTTTGATTTTGTTCATCACTGTTTTGTAGACTTCAGTGTACAGATCTTGCACAGATGTTAGAGCTTATACTGAGTTTTCCATGAGGTTTTTCTTTTTTTCGTACTATTGCAAATGGTACTGTTTTTAGAATTTCAGTTTCCTATTGTTCATTGCTAGCATAGAGAAATACAGTTGAGTTTTGTATATTGACCTTGTATCCTGCAACCTTACTAAACTCACTTGTTATTAGTTCTGGCAATTTTTTTGTAAATGCCTTGGTATTTTCTAAATAGGCAATCATGCCATCTGCAAATAGAGACAATTTTATTTTTTTCCCCTCTCCAATCTATGTTTTTATTTTCTTGCCATATTGCTCTAGCTAGGGCCTCCAGCATGATTTTGAATAGGAGTAGTGAGAGTAGACATCTTTGCCTAGTTCCCAATTTACAGGGAACTCAATTTACATTGAGCCTTTTGCCATTAAGTAAGATGTTAGCTGTAGGTATTTTGTAGATGCCCTTTGCTGCACTGAGGACATTTCTTTCTATTACCAGTTTGCTGAGAATTAATCACGAATGAGTACTGAATTCTGCCAAATGCTTTTTCTACATTAATTAAGATGATTATGTGCTTTTTATGTATCTGCCAATATTATAGATTACACTGACTGATTTTCCAATGTTGAACAGCCTCGCATTCCAGGATGAACTTCACTTGGTCGTGATGTATTATCTTTTTTATATTTTGCTGGATTTGACTTGATAATATTTTGCTGAAGATTCTTTTATTTATGTACACTAGCAATACTGCTCTGTTGTTTTCTTGTAATATCTTTGGTATTAGGGTAATGCTAGCCTCAAGAAATGAGTTGGGAAGCGTTCCCTCCTCTTCAGTTTTCTAGAAGAGTTTGTATAGAATTAGGATTATTTCTTCCTTGAATGGTAGTATTTACCAGTGAAGCCACGTCGTCTGGAGTTTGCTTTGTTAGAAAGTTTTAACTGTGGATTCCATGTCTTTAATAGCTATGGGATTATTCAGGTTGCCTATTCCTTCTTGAGTGGGCTTTGGTAGTCCATGTCTTTCAGGCATTTGTCCATTTCACCTAAGTTGTCAAGTTTTAGGACATATAGTTGTTCATAACATTCCTATAGTATCCTTCTCATGTCTGTAGAGTCTATAACAATGTCCTCTCTTTCGTTCTTAATACTGCTAATTTCTGTCTTCTCTGTTTTTGGCATGGTCAGTCCAGCGAGAGGTTCATCAATTTTGTTGGTCTTTTCAAGTAGCCAGCTTTTTGTTTCATTAATTTTCTCCCTCATTTTTCCTGATTTTAATTTCATCAATTGCTGCTCTTATCTTTATAATTTCATCCCTTCAGGTTAAATTTGCCATTCTTTTTCTAGTTTCTTAAGGTAGAAGTTTGGATAATTCATTTGAGATGTTTCTTATTTTCTAACATAAGCACTTGATGTTATAAAATTCCCTCCCAGCACTGCTTTAGTTGCATTTTACAAATCTTGATATGTTATATTTTTATTTTTAGTTCAGAATATTTTCTACTTTCCCTTGAGATTTCCACTTTGACCCATGGGTTACTTAGAAGTGCATTTAATTTTTAAATATTTGGGAATTTTCCATATACCTTTCGGTTTGTGAACTCTAGATTTATTACATTACGTTCAGAGCATGGATTTTGTATTCTATCATTTCTCTTAAATTTGTTAGGGTTTGTTTGGTGGCCCAGAATATGGTCTATCTTGGTGACTGCT
Source organism: Hyperoodon ampullatus (assembly GCF_949752795.1). Taxonomy (NCBI): domain Eukaryota; kingdom Metazoa; phylum Chordata; class Mammalia; order Artiodactyla; family Ziphiidae; genus Hyperoodon; species Hyperoodon ampullatus. Next base: position 83,273,958 of record NC_136927.1, on the reverse strand, counting down.
CCATGTGCACCTGAGAAAACTGTGTATCCCGTTGTTGAGTGGCGTGTTCTAAAATGTCACTTAGGTCACATTGTTGATAGTGCCGTCCAGGTCTTTTATATCTTTACGGATTTTCTGTCTGCTTGTTCTTTCAATAACTTAGAGAAGAGTGTTGAGGTCTTCAACTATCATTGTGGATTTGTCTATTTATCCTTTCAGTGTTTCTTCATATATTTTGGAAAGGCTTACCTGCCTCAGCTTGGGACCTCGTGTTATTATTAAATGCTGTGCCCATCACTTGCTAAAACCATCTTGCATGGTTGCAAGTTGTTAAGAAATGGGTGCTCAGAACAAAGGCCTTGAACATTAGGGCCTCTGGGAGGAGCAGAGTCTCCTTCATGGCTGGTGGCAGAGCATTTGGACTCAGCTGCCAGCAGGGCCTCTCGGTCTTCCAGGTGTCAGAGGTGAATGGACAAGAAGGACTGATTCCCAGGTGGGGCAGGGGTTCTGAGCTCAGGACCCTATACCCCACCACCAGGTGACCTTGGACCCTGATTTCCTCAAGTCAGTTGACACCCATAAATGGAATGTCCTTGCTAGATGCTGGGGAAACCAAAGGAGGTCAACTGTGGTTCTTGCCGCGAGGATGCTACAATCTCTCCTTCCTGTTACTTGGGGTCCCTGAAGAGCAGACGGGGCCCTGCATGCCTTATCAGGCCTCCTTTCAGCACCATGCCCATAAATGTTTAACCACAGTTTGGGGCAGGGCAGACATATGTGCCGCGTTTGCCAATTTCCATGGTGTGAATACTCCCAACCACGGCAGGTTTCAAGCTACCAGCATGACTCACTGTGTGTGAACCGGGGAGACCCACAGGCACACGCTGTCCTACAGCATTTCCACTGTACAGAGACAATAGAGATAAATAACCCCAAGGTCATGGATAATAGCAAAGTGTAGTGAAATAATTAAGGAGAGGTAAGTGCCGAGTATTGATTACCTTTGGTTTTAATATAACCCATTTAATGGTAAGTTCATATAATTTAGTTTTAATATTGGCCATGTTTGACAACTGCTATGCAAAACTCCTGAGAATTCAGCCATCAGCTTGTGTGGATTCATAAGGGTGCTGCCTCATTTGCTTGCAGAGACCCAATCACGACTCAGAAGAACCTCAGACGAACCTCAGACAAGCTTGGCCAACGGGAATGAATTCGTTGGTGTGACAGAGGTTCCAGAGTAGCTCTTAAGCAGAGGGGCTTGGGTTCTCCGTTTTTAACAATGTCTGCAGTAACCTCTCTGCTAGCTGTGAGACCTAGCCCTGCAGAACCAAGGCCATGCAGTCCTCTGATTGGCCAGCCTTGGCCACGCCCCTCCCTGTACCTGGGGGTGGAGTCAGCAACCAGTGGACCAGAGCAGGGAGCAATAGTGTCCCTGGCACATCTGAGAGCATTAGGGCAGTGGTCCCCAACCTTTTTTGGCCCCAGGGACCAGTTTCGTGGAAAACAATTTTTCCACGGACCGGGGTGGGCGGTGGTTTCAGGATGATTCAAGCACATTCCATTTATTGTGCACTTTATTGCTATTATTATTACATTGTAATATATAATGAAATAATTATACAACTCACCATAATGCAGAATCAGTGGGAGCCCTGAGCTTGTTTTCACTTGCCACTCACTGATAGGGTTTTGATATAGTCTGCAAGCAAGTGATTTATTATGGTCTCTGTGCAGTCAAACCTCTCTCTAATGATAATCTGTATTTGCAGCCGCTCCCCAGGTCCACCTCAGCTGATCAGGCATTAGATTCTCATAAGGAGCATGCAACCTTGATCCCTCGCATGTGCAGTTCACAGTAGGGTTCACGCCCCTACGAGAATCTAATGCCACCGATCTGACAGCAGGCAGAGCTCAGGCGGTAATGCGAGCGATGGGGAGCGGCTGTAAATACAGATGAAGCTTCGTTCGCCCTCCGCTCACCTCCTGCTGTGAGGCCCGTTTCCTAACAGGCCACGGACTGGTACCGGCCTGGGGGTTGGGGACCCCTGCATTAGGGAATGGGCAGTGGATGTCCAGTTGTCAGAAACAGTGAGGGACCATCACACAAAGCCTCAGAAACCTTCAGCTAACTGTAAAATCCCATGTGAGCATTTGGCTTGTGGCTTTTCAATCTTGGGATATATTTAAACTTTTTGGTGCTCAAGGTTTTCAAATTTCAGAAGTTATCCACACTTGTTTTAAACAGTAAATGTAAAGCTTTGCTTGTATAAATATAAAGGACAGAGTTACTCATCTCCCCAGCCTCCAACTCCACACCCTAACCCACCCTACCCCCCAATTCCCATTGTCAGCAGCCTGCCCCATGCCCCTCTCTGGGCTATGCAGTCCCAGACACACATACACATGGGGGGTTGTTTTGTTTTTTGCAGAAGTAGACCCAGACACACATGTGATTCTGCAACTTGCTTTCTCTCACTGTGAGGTAAATCTTGGGTGTCTCACCAGTCAGTAGACAGACCCCGGCATACGTTAGGGTGGGCTCTAGCTGGACTGGTGGGGGGAAGAGGGGCTTTTCATTCATTACTCCTACCAAGGGCGTGGAAGTGCAAAGATCTCTTGTGATTTCTAAATTTGGTCAGAGTGTATGAGGCTGTGCAGGGTGCCTGTGTGCTAAAAATACCAGCCCGGGTCTGGGGTGGAGGCTGCACATTCACAGAAGACAAACTGGGGACGCCCAGGGTGGCAGCGCATCTGAGGTCCTTGGCAAAGCACATTCAGGCTTCTACAAAGAGCCTCAGACTCTCTAGTCTGAAACCCACGCTTCAGGCCACAGTGGTGACCTGGTGACCAGGTCACCAGTGGTCTCCAGGTGAGCAGGGTACGTATTCTAGAAGCTGTGCCCAACTGAGTCACCTCCCCGCCCCACTGTTGGTTATGTTAACCTGTCATTCAGTACCACCTCAGGATTTGGGCCATATCTGGGTACCACTGCACAGATACTTACTTATTTCCAACTCACTTTTTAAAAATCAAATACATTTATTTTTAAATAAAACTTCACAACTACAATAAATGGAAAACCAAGATCGCCTGTCATAAATAGTTATGATATATAGATAAGTAGATAATGTACATCATGATAGTATATAATATTGTTGTTGTATTAACGCTTTTGAGCATTTGCTCTGTGCCGGGCTCTGTTCTAATCTAAACATGGACTCATTTAATCCTTACAACAGCTCCCCGAGGGAGGTGCAGGGTGACCCCCTTTCTACTGTCCCTCATCTTGCAGATGAGAAAAGGAGGTTCAGAGTAGCAGCACCTTAAAATAGACAGGTCACTACCAAAACCAAAGACAGGGACCACCTCGATCGTCCAGGTGCCTGTGGGCGGGGAACCTCAGCTGTGCTGGACTTTGAAGTCGTTTCCGGCATTTGCTTCACTCATTCATCTCTTCAACAAGTGTTTACTGAGCACCTACTGTGTGCCGCGTGCTGGGGATGGGGTGGGGGGATTCTGTCTCTGCCCTCCACGAGCTCTGCCTGGTAGTGGAGAGAGTGCATGTTGTGGGTGCTTCAGAGCTGCAGAGCGGGGGAGGGGAAAGGGCATTCACCAGCCTAGGCTTCGGGTGTGGGTCTGGGTGCTGGACCAAGTTTCTAAACTTTTCAAGAAGAATAGGAGCTGGGTGAAATAAGGGAAGAGGAGAGGGGAACATGGTGATTCAGGTGCATTCAAAGGATGAATTCAAGTCAGTTTCATGTCCTCACCGGAGACCCCTATTGTGAACAGACTGAGAGAAGGAAACCTCAGTTTCCTCATCTGTAAAATGGGAATGATGGTACCAGCCTCATAGAGTGACATCTGTGAGGATGAATGTGTCACACAGTTTGTAAAGCATTCTAGCGGTTCCTGCCACAGAGTAAATGCTCAAAATGTCACTAATAATAATGATGATAATTATTACTGTTTCTGGCAAGTGATGGTGTTTTCCATTTACCAAAGCAGTGTTGAAAAGTTCTTTTTAAGTATTTTTGATTCAAATAAGTGAGTTTAAAAGTGGCACGCTTCACCTGAAACTAAGACAATATTATAAACCGACTATAATTCAAAAAAAAGAAGTAAAAAATAAAAGTGGCCCTCTTGCAGTGAGTTTAAGTTAATATCCATATTACCATGTTTGTCTTCATTTGCATACATCCTGAATTTTACAAGCACACAAAAAATTAACCTGTAACTTCCACCTGTCCTTTTGTCTTCCTGAGGCTTTATTTAGAAAGAAGTGGAAATCCAACACCATTCTTTCAAACTAATAGCAATTCATTTACTTGATGGGGGATTTAAATTCCTTACCAAATGGCACCAGCAATCTAATAATGAACAATATTTCTAAGTAGCACAGCTCACAGCGTGGGGCTCCCTAGATCTGACCTAGACGGCAAGACATCTATCTTTATGACTAAAGTTTCTCTTCGCAAAGCCACATAGTTTTGCAAGGACATCTATTGGAGTAGCCAATAGAAGCTGAGTTTTTCTTCAGCTCTTCCGCCTCCAAACATGCTCACCTGGTGTCTGTGAGGAAGGTGGTATCTGGGGGGAAATTAAAAATCTGGAAGTGTTGTTTAATCAGATGACGGAAGAGCGAGCGTAGGCTCTGAATAAGACCAGCCTGACCTAGGATTCCAGCTACCACCTCCCATTTGTAAGGGATGACAAACTAGTTACTGCCTCTGAGCTTCATCTCCTCGTCCGAGAGGTGGGTTACTAAACCTCTCTGTGCCTCAGTTTCCCTCTCTGTAGGACAGGCCACCTCTTGGACTCTTGAGGTCGTGAAACAAGACAATACAGGGAAATGCGTTTGGCACAGACCTGGTGCTTAGCGCCAAGCAAATGTTTTCTGTTATTGTTACTATGTTAATAACGTCTATAGCCTGAGGACAATCCCACGTGGCTGCAGGGGGTTTGAGGGTGACATGGGGTGATGCTGGACAGCACCTGCCCTTTAGAAGCAACTCTAGAATTTTGGACAGAGCTGTGAATAGGCATCCACAGCGCTGAGGGGGGTGTTGAAATCTGAGGTCAAAGCCATCTCAGGTGGACTGTAAAAGGCAGAGAGTTCAATGGAAAGAGGATGGAGGTTGCTGCTTTTTAGAACTTTTATTCACAGGAAATGCAAGCCTGGGAGACACTAGTGCCCCCCCTCAACTTCCCTGCACCCACCCTCTACCCCCGGCCACCATGCACACACGTGGCCCAAATGAAGCCCACAGCTGATGCAGGGTGCCCACCGAGCCCACAGCTGGAGTGTGAGCGCAGAGCTTTAAGCGTTGTCCTATAACAGTAATAATAGTAATCAGAAGCCCATGGGTGATGGGCTAGTCCTAGTCCAAGGGGTTTACACTGATTATCTCACCTCATCTTCACAACCATCCCTTAGGGGAAATGTCATCATTATTCACCTTTTGAAAATGCAGAAAGCAAGGCTCAGAAGAAGTTAAGAAACAAGCCCCAGGTCACACAGCTCAAAGATGGAGCCAGGATTGCAACCTGGGCAGTGAGACTCCGCGAGGCTCTAGGGGAGAATCCATTTGCTTGCCTTTTCCAGCATCTGGAGGCTGCCCAAATCCCTTGGCTCATGGCCTCTTCCAGCTTCAAAGCCAGGAAAGGCCAGTCTTGGTTTTCTCACTCTGACACTGACTGTCCTGCCTCTGTCTTCCACATTTAAAGGACCTTGTGATGACATTGGCCCACCTGGATAATCTAGGACAATCTCCCTGTTTTAAAGTTAGCTGATTAGCAACATTGATTCCATCTGCAACTTTAATTTCCCTGCCACATAAGGGGACGTCACAGGTTATAGGGATTAGGACAGGGACATCTTTGGGGGGCCGTGATTCTGCCTACCACAGCAACCCTGAGTAAATGACTCCAGCTCTCGGAATCTCTTGCCTCATCTAAAAAGAGCAATAGGGGCTTCCCTGGTGGCGCAGTGGTTGAGAGTCCGCCTGCCGATGCAGGGGACACGGGTTCGTGCCCCGGTCCGGGAAGATCCCACGTGCCGTGCAGCGGCTGGGCCCGTGAGCCATGGCCGCTGGGCCTGCACGTCCGGGGCCTGTGCTCCGCAATGGGAGAGGCCACATCAGTGAGAGGCCCGCATACCATAAAAAAATTTTTAAAAATAAAAATAAATAAATAAATAATAAAAAGAGCAATAATGTCTAACCCCCATGGATACTGCAGTGAAGAAAAGCGATAATAGACATGAAGCCAAGATGTCAAACTGGCCACCGACAGGCTACATCCAACCAATGGACATGACTACTCACTCCCCCACCACCCGCCTTTAATATGAATTAATTGCTGGTGTTTTACAACGAGCTAATTTCCCACTAAAATTCAGAGTTCCTGTTTCTCTTGACTCATCAGAAGCCCTCACCCACTGGGCCTGCTTCCCAGGACACTGACCGTCGTCTGCAGTGGGTTTGGCTGCCCCTTTAGGACGGGCCATGGTTCCCCAGTTCACCACAGTCCCCACCACTCCCTATTGCCTCTCAGTCCACTTCCTACAATTACATGGCCTGCACTGGCCCCTGGAGGGAGCCCAGTTTTGTGACATTTGCCCAAAAAACACCCAGTATGCAGAAGATGTTAGATAAACAATAGTTAAACATTATTCCCATTCACAAAGATCCATTAACACGGGGATCCTCACGTGTGGCCGTGCAGTAGAATTCCCTAGGGAATCCTAGTGTCCCAGCTGCATCTAGACCAGACCCTCTGGGGCAGGACCCAGCTCGGTATTGCTGAAGTTCTCCGGGGATGCCAGCCATGGTGACGGCCAAGAACTAGTGCATTCTCGGATGCTCACTGAGGGTCAGATCTCAGGCAACCTCAGAATCTGCTCAGTGACTCAGAGAGAAAAAGAGTGAGATCTGAAGTCAAGGGCTGTGGAGCAGACCCTTCCGGAAGCTTCCAGCACTCAGGCAATCCTTCGCAGTGGCTGGGATGGGCTCCTCAGACCAGTGCCTGGCAAACTACTTCCGTTTCTTCTATTCTCTTGCCCCCTGGAGCCCCTCCTGGCTGCTTTCTGAGGGATCAGGGTCCTCTCTGCTTTCCATTCCAGAGATGGGAGACCTCCATGCTGTTCCTTTGCTGCTTGAGGCGGGTGCCGACATCTGAATGTCCTGGTAACTCAGATGCAGGATCAGAGTGTGTTTTCGTTACTCACGATGAGAAAGAAGCAAGCCATTTATTCAACGTACTGTTCGCATCCACAAGTATTTATAGAGTACCTGGTGTATGCAGAACACTATGTGCTGGGGAACACTATGTGCTGGGGAGAAAACAGACTGAGACCCTCTCCCTTGGCAGAGCTTACAGTCCAAGAAGTAAAGAAAGAAGTAAAATGCCTGGTGGGCAGAGGGTGTTCTGTGCTGTGGAGAAAAATACAGCAAGGATGGGGTAGGGAGTGCTAGGGAGGGAAGGATGGATTTCATGTGTTTTTTTCAAAAGATGGCCCAAGAATTTGACATTTGAACAAAGAGGGAGTGATTTGTGTGAGAGAGGGATGCCAGGCAGGGAGAACAGCACGTGCAAAGGCCCTGGGGTGGGAGTGGCAATACCCATGATGCCCTCATCACAACAGCCCCCTGTGGTTGGTAGAATGACCACCCTGACTTTACAGACAAAGAGGCTCAAGAGGGCTGAATAGCTAGGCCAAGTTCAGCCAATGGGATTCTAAGCCAGGATTCGAACTTGGGCTCTCCAGGTGTCATCTTGTCTCTGCTGAAGGCTAGGTTGGCCTCTCTTGCAAGTTAATTAGCATCATCACTATAACCCTACCCGCCCCCCCAACCCTGTCCCACAGCCTGTGGGGGAAGGAAGGGGCTGCAGAGAGTTCCAGCCGCTTGCTGGGCAGCAGAGGAGGCCGGAGGGCTTCCACTCGTGTTGCATCTCGTGTTCTCCGGCGTAAATCCTGATGTTTCTCCACGTGGAGGCATCCTTTGGAAAGGACAGCCTGGGCTGTCAGGTCCCCACAGAAGGGGTCGGGGTGAGGAACAGGGTGGGGAGGGGAGGGAGGAAGAGAAGGAGAGGGGAAGCGGAGAGAGACACACAGACACACAGACAGACAGAGGGACAGAGAGGAGAGAGGAAGCAGAGCAGGAGGGAAAGCCAGCAGCGGCTCGGCTCCACCACCCCACGGGGTGCGGGCTCCCCTCCTGCCCTTGGTGGAGGACCCCTAACTCAGCTCCTTGGAAGGACGCAGTGGCCGCAGCCTCCCCTTCCAGAGCAGGTGGCAGGAATGGTGCTGCCCTGGCCTGGGGAGGCTCATGGCTCCTTTGCATATGCAAAGAGGCTCCGTGTCCAGAGGGGAGGCCAGGCCAGAGTCTGGCAGATGTTGGGGGGCTGGTTCAGGGATCTTCAGCCCCCATCCCCACCCCCAGAGATCCCCACCCCCGAGCTGTTTGTCCTGACACCCAGCCTGGCCCCGACAAGGCTCCTTGACCTTGAAGCCAGGCCTGCCACAAAAAAATCACTCTACGGGGCTCCCAAGAACCTCACCTAAGGAGCGAAGAAAGGAGGGGGAGAGGGCGGAGGAAGGAAGGAAAGAAAAGGGAAGGAAGGTTGTGGGTGCAGCACTGCATTGCAATTGCCGGAGAGCAAGGCAACATCAAAACAGCCTGAACAGTGAGCGGGAGGGACGCCGAGCTGAGGATGCCACCTGGGGGGTGGGCTTGCCTACCCCAGCCCTGAGCTCAACCCACCACCGCATCATCTCCTGGATCCACGCAACCACCTGGAAGGTAGGTCGCCATGCCCATTTCACAGATGGGGAAACTGAGGCTCACCAGTGGGAGAAAGAAGACGGAGAACCCAGGACATGGTCACCAATGCTGAGGACCCCCTCGGAAAACAGCCGCTGCCCATGTGTGCATCTTAGGACAGTGACAGCAGCCGATCCGGCAGCCACTTTGACCAGGCCTGTTATTCATCCTGGTGCTTTGAGGCTCTGGTGGCGCCACAGGAAGGGAATATGCAAAATCAAAGGCAGCTGAGCCTGGGGTGTGTTTTACAGCGCTCCCCTTTAGAAAAATGTCCTTAAATTTGCTTTTAATGTTTTTTAACAGAGAAAAAGAGAGACTTTGAGAGACTGAGTTAATTTGAAGGGAGAGGTGTTTAAACAGAAGGGAGAACTTTTCAGCTGGGAGGCAGTAGGATTTCTAAAGGGACCTCACACCTGAGCTGTGAACTTCCGCGCAGCCAGAGTTCTCACGTGTAAAATGAGAGGTTCAGCTGAACCCCCAATCCCACCCCCCCCACAGGAACAAGTCACCCCAGGGCCGCAATTCAAATGCCCCCTGGCAGGTGCAAAATGGGTGAGTAGGGAAAGGCAGGAACTGCATTTTCATGTGAACATTCCTCTTGATTCTAACGTATTAGGAGCTAATTTGCAATTTTCAGAAACAATCCCATTTGCTGGAAAATGCCGTCTGCAGCTGGATTTCCCTGTGGGCTTCCATCTCCCGTCTCAGCTGCTCTGGGTTCCCTCTTGGTCCCCCTCAGAGCTGTGTGTCTCCCCGAGGCTTTCCAGGACCCAGAATAGCTAGGAGCAGGCTCTGTTACAGGACTCTCATAGCACAGGGCTGAAGAGCTCCAGGGCCAGGCCGGTGCTGGGCTTGGAATCCTTATCGGCCTTTATCACCCAGCTCTGAGCCGCTGGACTCGGGGTGCCTGGAAGCATTCGAGAAGCCCAGGAATGTTACCACTGGCGACATCTGCTGAGTCCAGGCAGCCCGTGGAAGGTAAAAATAGGACATCAGCCGGCAGGCCGCAGGGGAACCGGTTCCTACTCCACAAAGCCCTCCATCTCTTCTTCTGCCAGAGCCTCAGGGGCCCATTTCCCTAACATTTGCATGGCAGTTGTCTGGGTCCACAGTCAAAGTGCATGCAAATCCAAGTTCTGTGCCCCAACTTCACTCCTGATGGGCGCAGTTCTCAGGGCAGCCCTGACCCGAGGTGCCCGGGGAGAGAGGGAGCAGATGTTCTTTCATCCCCCAAATCCATACTAAGCACCTACTATGTGCAGGCAATGTGCTAGGGGCTGGGTACTAGAGCGAGAGGCCAGCCCAGCCCCCTTGGGGCTTCCAGTCAAAGGGGAGACAGCCAGACAGATCAACCGCGTGCCTACTATGTTAACTGGGGATGGATGTGAAGCGCGGGGTGATGCCTAAAGCAGGATTGTGCGAGAATGTTCTTAGCAGCTTTATTTATAAGAGCCCCAAACTAGAAATAATCCAAAGGCCCATCAACAGGGAATGGGGAAACAAAGGGGCGTGCATCTGATGGCGGAATATTCCCAGTCCCTGAGGACAGATGCAGCACCAGCTACAGGGATGCATCTCCTTGTGAGAAGGAGGCCAGACCAGGAGAACACACTGTGTGCTTCCATGCTTAGATCATTCGAAGGCGGGAAGAGTCAATGTGCGGAACTGAAAATAAGGACAGTGGTAACCCCAGGGTGGGACAGTGGGGACCAGAGGGGCACGAGGAAGCTTCTGGGGTCACGTCCTCTTTCCAGATGTGATTGCTGGTTACCCATGTGTGTTCCCTTTGTGAAGATCCATGCATCTGGTCGGTTAAGGTTTGTGCCCTTTTCTGTTTGTATATTTTACACCTCAATAAAAAGTTTACATAAAATAATAAAGGAGGGAAGTGGAGAGAGGGGAGGTGGTCCAGGAAGTAGGGGTGCAGATAAAGCACAGGGCGCCCAGTGAAATGTGAATTTCGGATAAACAAGGCACCCTTGTTTAGCAGACGTAGGTCCTGAATATTGCTGGACCCACCAGGCGTGTTACGGGGAACCACAGCCCCAAGAACTGGGACCCCTCCGTCACCTCTCATGGCCTCGGGTGGAGGTTTGTAAACATCACATCTGCTCCCCAGATGGGCCGCATCGGGCTGCTGCCCAGCATGAACCCCAGGGCTCTGGGGACTCCCCAGGGCAGCTCAGCTCTGCACCAAGACCTGGAACTTGGGGTCAGGAAGTGGAAAACACCAGCCAGCCCCCCCACACGGACCCCCCTGTGTCCAAATGAAAATACAAAATGGGAATAACGTCAGAGCTGGACTCTTTGGAGTCTAATGGGTAACGGCCGCAATGCAGGTCCTGAGTGTTCAGCAAACATTATGAGCCCCTGGTTTGGCCAGCAGCAGCACTGATTGAATGCTGACTGTGTGCCCACACGTGGGTGCGTGATTCCAGCCCTTAACCCAGAGGAGATGCTTTGTAAGAAGTCAGTTGACTGAATGAGCTCTCCCGTTGCTTCAGTAACCCTCCTGGGGGGCTGTCACAGCCCCCCCACCTACCACTTGGGTGGTGGCTTTGGAACGCTCCCCTGCTGAAGCCTCAGTTTCTTTCTCTGCAAAACAGAGATAACAATAGTCACTGCCCATATCCTCAAGTCCATTCTCAAGTAGGTCTGTGTCTTTATTCCTGTTTTACCCCTAGGCTCTTCATGACATTTTTTTTCCTTAAATTCCATATATATGTGTTAGCATACGGTATTTGTCTTTCTCTTTCTGACTTACTCCACTCTGTATGACAGACTCGGTCTATCCACCTCATTACAAATAGCTCAATTTCAAAGCGAGAGAGAGGCATGGACATATATACACTACCAAACGTAAGGCAGATAGCCAGTGGGAAGCAGCCGCATAGCACAGGGAGATCAGCTCGGTGCTTTGTGACCGCCTGGAGGGGTGGGATAGGGAGGGTGGGAGGGAGGGAGACGCAAGAGGGAAGGGATATGGGAACAGATGTATATGTATGACTGATTCACTTTGTTATAAAGCAGAAACTAAAAAAAACCCAAAAAAACAAAAAACTATAGTCACTGGCTCACTAGGCAGGGTTTCTCAGCCTCGGCACCACGGCCATTTGGGCTGGATCACTCTGTGCTGTGGGGCTGTCCTGTACTGGGCGGGCTTTGCAGCATCCCTGGCCTCTACTCACAGGATGCCAGTAGCAGCCCCTCCCGGCGGTGACAAGCAAACTGTCTCCAGACATCACCAAGTGTCTTCTGGGGGACAAAATCACTGGCTGAAAAAGCCTCTGGGTTAATATGAAGACTAACGAGACGATGTCTGTGAGGGACTTAGCAGAACCCCCAGCACTTGACGGTCACCGTCAAACTGAAGAGCCCAAAAGTGCCAGGACGAGGATTTGAACTCTGGTGTGTCTGACCACAAAGCCTGACTGTGCCCAGGGTTGCCCCGGGAGGCTTGCCGGGTGCGGATCTGATGCAGCACGTCTGGGGTGGGCCCGAGATGCGGCCCTCGTATGAAGTGCACGAACCCTTGCACTCGACGGCCTCCGGGGCTGCCCGTGGCCTTGAGGAGCTTGTGGTCCAGAGCAGAGATAAAAAGGACACACACCACAGGATCTGCTGTACTACGTTCTTTCACCTTTTCCGCATGCTGGAAAGTTTACATAATAAAAATTGGGTGGCAGTCAGAGGCATCACATACATCAGGTCTTCAGTTCGAAAATTCAAATTGGTAAACTCCAGCCCCCAGGCCGCCATCTGTTTGTGTAAGTCATGTTTATTGGCACCAGGGCCGGGTTTAAGGTGAGGCAAACAAGGCAGGATGGTGCCAGCGCAGGGCTGCAGCCTGTCTGTGTTAAACAGTTTCATATTTTTACATCATGGATGTTGTTTGGCATTGATTTTGATACTTTTTAATTTGGCATCGTATTTATCTTGATGACGGCGCTTTCTGTGAGCAGGGCCATGCCTCACTCGCCTCACCCTAGCCCCAGCCCTGCCGGAAGGGTTCCAGAAGGGCTCTGTGCCCCCGGATGGAACCAATAGGGGCTCAGATGTGACAAGGCCCTGTGTCTACACCCCACTTCTGCCCCCTGCTGGCTGTGTGGCTTTGGGAAGCAGCCTGAGCTCTGGGGTCTCAGTTTCCTCCCTGTGAAATGGGGCCAGTGAGGCTCACACCACCCAAACTGGCAGGGATAGCGCAGGAATTAAATGAGATAATATAGGCAGAAGCTTTTCAGAGAGCTGAAAAATACTCATTATTGTCAGCTAGAAAGCAAAGTCAAGTTCACATCCACGGCACGGAGGCCAAGAAGATCCAGGGAAACCTTCGTGTGGCTGAGCTGGGTCATCGCAGGTGACTCTCGAAACAGGTCTGAAGGAATAAAGAAGGGCTCAGACAATCCAGAAAGACATTCGGGTGAGGGAGACCTCAGAGGGCCAGGCTTAGAGGAAGGAGTCCTCCCAGCAGGCGGGACGCAGACAGCCACGCGCAGGGGGGGCAGCCGGAGCTCAGCACGTCCACACATCGGCAACAGAGGTCCTTCTCTCTGTGACCAGGAGGGAGGGGAAGTCCCAGGCCGGCATAGATCACAGTGGAGAGCAGTCACCACGCCGGCAGCAACCGGCCCACCTGCCAGAGCCTCAGCAGGTGGGGAAGGACTTTCCCAGCACAATCTCCTTTGCCATGAACACCACGTGCCGTTTCAGAGGTGAGATCACGTGCCTCTGATGGTCCAGGCCTGCAGGGAGGGAGATACAGACCAGGGTGGCCAGGATGCAGGAAACCAAACTGAAAATACACAGCAGAGGATTTGGCAACGGGCAGCAGGAGACATGGAGCCGGTGGTGGCCAACCTCGGAAATTTCAGCTGCAGACAGGCTGCGTTTCAAGAACCGCAGGGACCCCATGTGGGGTGGAGACAGGCCTGACAAGTTGTTCTCTGGATTGGAAGCAGCAGGTCCTGCTGGGGGCCTGGTCTGGGTGATTATCCCCCAAACTTCCCCAGAGGTGGCCCCAGGGGGCGTCCCCTTAAGTCACACAGGGCTGGCACGTCTTAAGATGCACCGTCTTGGGATGCCTTCCCTCTGTGTCCACAGAACTGGGTTGCACAACTCGGGGGCACCGGCCCAGGGTGTTCTGTAGAACGTCAGCCTTATCTCCTTGATCTGTGCTGTCAGCACCATTATGATCTCCTTTTGCGGCTGAATAGAGTAAGGCTCCGAGACGTGGTGTAACTTGCACTTTGGTCAACAGCTAATACAGGTGGAGAGGGGTTCATGGCCAGCTCCGTCCGCTCCAAAACAAGTGCCTTCTACCCCACTGGCCTCTCCCCTGATGGTTCACTTTTATCCATATCCCCTCAAAAGATGCTAAATATTCTCCTGCACCCTCCAGTTCCTCAGCCTGTGAGAGTTGGAGTCCGTCCTTAGGGAAGTCCCCAGGACTTAGGGTTTCTTGGAATTGGAAGAAATCGCTTCCCCAGGACAACACAACTGAGCCTTCTCCCCTTGCATCCACCTGGGCCTGTTGGGGAGGTGCAGCCTCCAGGAAGTCAGGCTGCTGGGGGTTCAGTGTTGTGCTGAGGTCCGATTTCAGCAAGGAAATTGGCCAAGTCAGATGGCAGGATGTCAGGGAAGTTTCCTAAAAATCATGTAGCAAGAGCGGTAGAGAGGTGGGCGATACACCTTCTAGGGAGCAGCCCGGGAAGGCGTGGGTAAGGGGACATCCATAAACGCACGATGTTCCCAGCAGCGCAGGGAATCTGCACGCAACCTAAACTGAGACGGGGATGTGAGCTCTGGTTGGACGACAGGGTGGAAGGTTAATTATCATCACAGCCATTTACGGCACCTGTATTCGTTTTCCTGTGTCTGATGCAACAATGCAGCACGAACCGGCTGGCTTAAAACAACAGAAATTTATTCTCTCACAGTTCTGGAGGCCAGAGTCCAAAGTCACGCTGTTGGCAGAGCCTCTGTCCCTCTGCAGGCTCTGGGGGAGGGTCCTCTCCTGGCCTCTTCTGGTGGCCCCAGGGGTCCTGGGCTTGTGGCTGCCTCACTCCAGTCTCTGTCTCCATCGTCCCATGGCTTCTCCCTGTGTGTCCCCTCCTCTTCTCTTCTAAGGACACTCGTCATTGGACTTGGGGTCCACCCTGATCTAGGGTGACTTCATTTTGAGATCCTTAACTTGATTACATCTGCAAAGATCCTTTTCCCAATAAAGCCACATTCACAGGCTCCAGAATTCTCCAGGTGTACGTAGCTTTTGGGGGCCACCCTCAACCCGCTACTAAGCCCTTCCCGTGTGCCAGATGCTGAGCGGGTAAGGGAGGGGTAAGGGAGGGCTTCCCGAGCACAATCTCATTTGCAGGCGCTGTTTTGTATATGAAAACATGAGCTCCGGAGAAAACAGTGAGCTGGCTGTGAAGCTGCAGCTGTGTCGGTTGAAGTCATTGCCTGGGGTTTCCTTCATCACCGAGTAAGGGGGGCGGGGAGGGAGGGAGCTTGCAATGGCATATTCACTACCCTTTTGAGACGTTTTATATGGGAGGAAAACGTTGCACACCTGCACGCATACAAGTTTGAAAGCCGAGCCTCTGGTCATTTTACAGATGGGGAAACCGAGGCTGGGATGGCTGGAGGGAGGATGACCGGAAGCCAGAGAATCAGAGTGACAGCCTCTGAGCCCAGGTGAGGTTGGCTGACCCCCGGGGGCATTTCATCCTGCCTTGAGCCTGGTCTCAAAAGGACATCCTCAAATGCCTCCCAAAACTTTGGTTGAGAGGCTTCCAAGAGAAAATCCACGCCTGAAGCCTTTTTCCTCACACTCCTGGGCTGAACCTGTGTCCGAGCAGATCCAGGCCTGCTTCTCAGAGCAGAGTTGAGGCAGGCGCTCCACAGACGGCATCTGTTTGCACTCCTGGAATAAGCTTATCTTGCAGAGATTAAATCCGCTCTCAGGGCTGAATTAAAGTTTGATGAAAGATATTTCTTAATGCCTTGCTGGCCTTCCAGAGCCCCGTGGGAGACAAAGTCCTTCAAAATTCCTTCCCATGAGCCCCTAACCTCCCCAAATCAAACAGGCACATCATCCAAGGTAGGGCGCACCAGAAGCTGCCCGAAGGAAAACACAAGTTTTATTCCGGTGGAAAGTTTGGCATCTCCACTACCACGATTAAAATTCTGGCCCTGTTTCAGACTAACTGAGGAGCAAAGGCTATTCTCATTCATTCATTCATCCATTCATTTATCCGCAAGAATTTGTTGAGGGCCTACTTAGCCCTGGGGCCCGAATGACCTCACTGTCTAGAGGGACGGCGGACAGTAAACCAATAATCACACAACCGCACAATCACGCCATGGGAGCGTTGAAGGAGAGACGCGGGCTGCTGCAGCGTGGGACAGGCGGAGCTGACAGATGCCATTGGGAGGGAGACCCGTCCCAGAGGAAGTGACACTTGAAGTGAAACTTTAAGGACAACTAGAATGGACCCGGGGGAAGTGGACCTGCAGACGGGGGAGCCCTCCGGGCATGGGAACCGCACGTGCAAAGGCCTTGAGGTGGGAGGACACCGAGGTAGGAGGGCCTGAAACAGCCCCGGGGGAGAGGGGTGTGTGGACCACAGGTGGGAACTCAGGTGTGTGCTGGGGCGGGCGGGGCCAGAGCACGGAGGGGCTTGGATTGAATTCTGGGGACAACCAGAAGCATTTGGAGCATTTATTTTAAATTAAGCTTTTAATTTTTAGATGACTGATCCCCATGCAGGGGTAAGAAATAATTCAAAGAGAACCTGTGTACCTTTACTTAGTTTCCCCTGGTGGTAACACCTTGCAAAACTATAGTGTAACGTCACAACCTGGATATTGACGTGGCTACAAGCCACCCATTTTATTCAGATTTCCCCAGTTTGCTTGCACTTGAGTGTATGTGTGTACGTGTGCATGCGTGTATATGTGTGTATTTGTGTAACTATGTGTGTGTACATGTGTATGTATGTGTATACATGCACGTGGTTAGTTCCGTGCAGTGAGTAAGCTCCTGGGGCTACTCACACGTTCAATTACCATTTCATAGAAAAAGCAAATAGCTTGTAGAAATGAAAATACGACAGAGGGGTTGAAGTCCCCAGTGACCGCTCCCATTACTGGTCCCTGTTGCCCTCCCTCAGAGTGACCCTTGGAGATGACTTTGCTGTGGAGACCTCCACAGCTCCGAGAGACAGATGTACACACCTCCACACTTGGGGTGGAAAGGTGTAGTATTATTAGTTTTCCAGGCTGGCTAACAGGTAAAAACAATGCCATGTGGATGTCAGGTAGCCCGTGGCAGATGTGACAGGAAGGGTATTTCACCTCTGTGGCTTTCTTTCCTGAAACCCCAAACCCTGGTCTAACCATGAGGAAAACATCAAGCAGACCCAGATCGGAGGACATCTCACAAAACACCTGAGCTCTACAGCCCCAAATGGCCAAGATCACCAAAAACGAGGAACGACGGAGAAACTGTCACAGACCAGAGGACTAAGGAAACATGAGCGCTAAACGCAAAGTACATCCTGGATGCGCTCCTGATGCGGACACACTGTGGACTCGAAATCAAGTCTAGCATTGGGTGAATGACGACGCACCAGGGTTGATGCAGACCCCTGGTCATGTAGAATGAGAGCGTTACGGGAAATTCAAACTGAGTGAGGGACGTATGCAAACACTGTGCTATCTTTGCAACTTTTCTTCAGAGTTCAAGGGCACCCCTTGAAGTTCTCAAGGGCCCCAGGGAGCTTATACATACAAAAGAATACAAAGCCCACAATTCAAATTTCCTTTCCAATCTTCTTCCCCAAACCCACTCTCCAGTAGCTAAAACATGATATGTGAGTTTCCCCACCTTCAGGAGTTCTTTTAAAAGAATCTTCCAATGCCTGATGGAGTCCTAAATTTAGGAGTCCTAAATCAGGGCGGGGTCTCTGGAAAGATCCACACTTGGTCATAGTTCAAATACGACCGTAAAACCCACATAGTCGGAGCTTCTGCCAGGGACCAGGCCCTCTGCCTCCTAACCCCAGCCCACCAAGCAGGAACTGTCATTAGCCCATTCTCAAGAGGAGGAAACTGAGGCCCTGAGTCCCAGCCATCAATGATGGGGCTGGGATTCGGTCCTAGGACTCCGATGGCAAAACCTGTACCAGTCACCACCACACAGCATCACCCCCACCCCCTGGGGCTTCTCTTCCACACAGTACATGCCCCCTCCCTCCCTCCCTCCTTCTCTTCCTTCCCCTCTCTCTCCCTCCCTCCCCACCTCTCTTTCTCTTTTCCCTTTTCCACTTTCTTTCCTTCTCTCTCTCTCCCTCTCCCTGGACCAGCAGCATCAGCACCACCAGAACGTGGATTGTAAGGAACCCCTGGGACACTGGTGGGCACATACAGTCCTGAGAGGTCTGCTCAGAGCTTCTCCCCTCATAAGGGACACTAAGGAGAGGTTCCTGGGCCCGTTTCACTCCAGATGCAGTGCCGGGCCGTGGCAGAAACTCGAGGAGGCTCCAGGACTGGGCTCCAGGACGTCTGGGTCTCACGCTTCAGCCAGGCACTTAATTGGCATCCTCCTCTTTCTAGCCCAGGAAATGGCTTTAAAAAGCTCCTTAGAACCCAGCCCTGGGAACCCTGGCTCGGCCGGTGCCTCATGTCCCCAGGGAGGCCACTCTGCCAGCCCAGGCAAGGTCCAGGCTGGCTCCTGGTACTAACCACACGTGGCCCCCACTGACGGGTCCCATGAGTGGCCAACCCCACCCCAATGATGCAGCCGTGGATCCCGAGCACCTCAAAGTCTTGCACCAACACAGAGCAAGCACTGGGGAAGGGAGATTGCAAAGGGGAGGAGGATGTGGACCCAGGACACGCTCTTCTCTCCTCCGACCTCTGTGGTGGAGACCTCTGCCCTTTGTGGGTAGGAAACATCTGCTAAGGGTCTGGGCTCTGCAGCCTGGATTCAGGGCTGTCTCAGCCTGTTGCATGTCTCCAAGCCTGTTGCATGTCTCCCAGCCTGTTGCATGTCTCCCAGCCTCAACTTCCCCATCTGTAAACTAGCCTGACGATTGTTTCCATCCCCTGGGGGTGTTGTGAGGACTAAGAGGGATGCTGCAGCAAGAGAGGTCAGCCTGGCACCGGCTCAGACTCGATGAATCTATGGCCAGAAAAAGGTCGAAAATTAAAGAAAAAGCTGGAGGATCAAAAATGGGGTGCAGCGGGGCAGCTCTGAGGGGGCCCCTGAACCAGAATGAACGAACCGCCCCCAGTGGGGCCACATCAATGAGATAACTCTCGGGAGGAAGTAGACATTCGAGAATGTCTGGGAAAAACAGGGGCTCTTCCCATGGTGGCAGGGGGGGCAACCTCAGAACCCCAACCAGCCCCATAATCCAAGGGCAGGGCCCAGCGAGAAAAGGAAATTTGGGGCCCTTGTTCAAAAAGTATTGAGAATTTCCCAACAGTGACAGCGGAGCACTAAACCAAGCATGGGGTCCTTTAGGGTTCGAGAGCCTGTGTGACTAACCCAGGTCACACGCTCCTGAAGCCAGCCTTGCTCAGGGGTCTCTCAGCCTTCAGAGAGTGAAATGTGGAGACCGCTGTTAACAGATGCCTTTACGCCAGCAGCCTGGCCACCCCTGCTCCCACCTCCCCCGGTAGCTCCCCAGTGGTCAAAGTGCAAATCGATCTAGAGGTCAGAGTGGCCCTCACCATTATCAGGAGGGGCAATGGGAGGAAGGGAGGGGACTCTGGGGAAAGTCAAAGTGTCACCACGCAGCTCCAGGAGATAAGCCCATCAGAGGCCGTCAGCCAGCAGCTGCCAGACATTTGCCGTGATGCCAGAAATGGCATTGCTCTGGTTCCCGTGGTCTTCGAAGAAAATCACCCCCCACACAGGGGACGTCTGCTCCACTGCCGGCAGTGGGTGGGCACTTTGAGTTCACACTCCCCCAGGCACACTGCAGGATGGAGCCAGCATCTGATGGGACTGCAGAGCACAGGGACGACCTTCTCAGAACATCCCTGGGATGCCTCTGGCCACTGGCAGCCAGAACAGACCTTGAGCCTGCAGACTCGTGGAGATGCTCCTGACTGAGGACCCGGGACCTGCTGGAGGCCTTCAGATGGGGACGCACAGAGGGAGCGAAGGCGGTGGGCCCCTCAGAACAAAACGAAAGGACTCTGGCATCGGTGACCCTGCAGAACAGCCAGGGCCCTGCGGCGGGGCGGGGGCGGGCGGGGAGGCCGAGTCGCAGGAGGAGCTTGGGAGTGCACGACCGGGGTTAAGTCCTCACCTCACCCCCCACCCCCCCGCGAGGCAGTGCCAGCAGAGGTGGCCGCAGACAGAGGCCAGGCCCCATTCTCCGGGTGTCCCGACTCCGGGGTGATTGCAGACGGACAGCGCCCCCCCAGCAAGCATGCCCCACACCCTGCACAAGTTCCCCCAATAGACACGGAGAAACCTCAGAGCCCAGCAACGCGGCCACTCCCAGTGCTGCTCCGTGCGGGCTCAACCAACCTGTCAATATCAGAACCTACATCCTGCAGAGAAGGAGCCTGAGGGTCAGAGAGGAACTGTCTCTCCAGGGTCACACAGCTGATCAATGGCAAAAGCAGTGTTTGACCCAGATTTGAATCACATTCAGGTTCTTCTACCTTTGAAATGAGGCTTTGAGCCCAGCAAGTGCATCTCTCCCCTCTGGCACGGGCGAGCAGGGTCCGTCTTTCTTCCTGCTGCCGCCCAGAAAGAGATGCGACCCCGGGGCGGAGTGCCTGGCGGGGAGAAGGATGCTGCAGTGGAAGCAGGAGGCATCACTTGACTCGATTCTTCTAAGTCAAATAAAACTTGATTTTTGGAGGGAAGTGCTGGGCTCCTCCTCCACTGCAGGGCAGCTTCACACGTGAGCACGGCCAGGGAGGCACGCAGCCCCGAGCTCAGAAGGGCCTGTGCTTGGTTTGATACTCTGCTGTCTTGAAACCCTTAACAGTTTTTAAACAAAGGTCTTCATTTTCACTTTGCACTGGGCCTCACAAATTCGATCGCCCAGGCTGCCCCAGTGTCCCAGGAATCATGAAAAGCCAGGGTCCCTCCGCAGGTGGAACATTCCAGGTGCCGGCTGCTCACTCCCCACACGTTGCCCTGATGCACCCATCGTCGAAGCCCACATGGCCACCTGAAGGAGGCAGATCTGCAGCCTCTGCTGGGCCGGAGCTGGAGCCCCCAGGATGGGTCAGGCCTCTCCAGGTGCCCCAAGGAGACAGTGCCCCCGGGGATCCTGCTATCTACCCCCCACCATCACGGCAGGGAATTGGCCACGCCCCCTCCCCTTCCCAGTCTTAGGAACTCCCCCTCCCCCCCCCCCCCCACCGGGGATGGCTGTATCCCCTTTGCCCCCGAGTTCTTCCAGCCACCTCAGGGAGGGCCCACTGATTCACACAGACGCATGCAGTGGCTTTAGAATTTCCTCTCAGTTGGCTTCTTGCCCCTGGCTGGTGTGGGACGTGGGTGTTCACACCTCTCCCCCCTGGCTTTGTCTCATCAAATGCAGAGACAGCGATGGTCTCCGACATCACTCTCTGTCCTCCCTCCCATGCCCCGGTATGCATTCTGGAAACAGCACTTAGAATTTTCTTACAGGACCCTCTGCCGCACTGGATTCCCTATTGTTTGGGCAGGGGAACCCCGTTCCCAGGGTCCAAGGGTGGACATGTGACTCAGGCCTGGCTCTTCAGCGTACTCCATCCTCTAGGCCTCAGCGACTGCTTCACAGATAGGAACATGCCCCAGAACAATCCAGTCTGAGTTAACTCTGTGAAACTGTTGGAAAGAAAGAATCTGCATTTCTATTGGAAGGGGAGGTGGGCGGCTGTACATCTTGAGCTGCCAGGAGCTGACTGGAAAGGAAGACAGAGCCAGAGATGGAGAGAAATCAAGTCCTGAGGACACAGCGTTTGATCTGCTGGATCCAGCTGTGCCTGAAGCCAGCCCCAGACCATTTCAGTTACATAAGAATTATTTTTCTTAAGCCAGTTGAGGCAGGTTTTATGTCATTCGTGACAGAGAGAGCCCTGAGCAGTATCCCGTCTCTCTCTGTTGTGAAGGACACAGCCACACAGGAGCGGAGTCCACACCTGGCTCTCAGACACAGTGCCCAGGACTTGGAGAAACTCCCAAAGCTGGCCAAAGGAAGGCTTTGGAATGGAGCCTGCGCCTCTCACTGACATTTCTTTCTAAGGCAGTTTGGCCAGGAGTCCTTCTAGAGAGTGCTCTCGTCTCCCCGGGCAACACAGAAGAGCCCGTATCCCTTGCGGGTAGCAGAGCACAGTCTCCCTGGTGCAGGCACCCAGCCTAATTCTCTGCCCTTGAACGTGGGCGGCACTGTGAATGGGACGGAATATCCGTCCCAGGAGGAAGTTACTAACTAGCTGACTTGGAGTTTCTCAAAAGGGAGATTACCTAGGGTGGACCTGATCTACTCAGATGAGCTCTTCAAAGGGACCCGGACCTTCTGAAATCAGAGCTTGAAAGTGTGAGAGGGCCGAAGGAGGAGGGCACATGGTAAGGGCCTGGGAGCTCCCAGGTCCCTTAGAAGCTGAGAGCAGGTCCCAGCCAACAGCGAGTGGGACAAAGGCATCTCAGTTCTGAGTTGGCCAACAACTTGAGGGAGCTTGGAGACAAGCCTCCAGATGAGAACGCAGGCCAGCCGACTCCAGGGCTGCAGCCTTGTCAGAGTCTGAGCACAGAGCTCAGCTAAAACGTGCCGACTCCTGACCCGCGGACACCCTGAGTGCCCTTTCAGCCACTAAGTTTACGGTGCTTTGTTCCACAGCTTTGAAGACTCACACAGCTCTCCTCTGCCTGGCTCACGCCTTCTCTTCGTTCAGGCCTCTGCTCCAATGTCACCCACCCAGAGGCCTTCCTGACCCCCCGTTGCACCCACACCATCAGCCTCCAGTCTCTAATACCCCACGTTAATGGTCTTTCTAGCCCTTCCACCTGCCACGGCACGGACACCCCGTGCTTGCTGACTTATTACCAGTCTCCCCTTCGAACCTGGACCTCCAGGAGAGGGGGCGTGGCCTGACCGCCTACGGCTGCTGCCCTGGGTGGAGAACCCAGCACAGGAGAAGGCCTGCCTCGACATTGGTTGAATAAATGAATGAGCGAGTGAACGAACGGATGAACGAACAAGCAAGTGAATGAAGAACCAGCCGACTTTCGCGGCTCAGGAGCCCTGCCGAGCTGCAGCTCTTGTGGGGAGCAGATAAGAATGTGGTTTCCAAACTTCCGGTTCCCCTTGAGCGGCCGAAGCGCTCCCCGTGACCTCTGTGGCTGGCCGGGCCGAGAATCCCCTCCCAAGGCACGTGCAAACTTAGGGTCAGCAGGCTACTACCCAGAGCCGAGGCATTCAGGCTGTGTCCCCACGCTAGCACTGCTCCCAAGAGTGTGTGGCCCTGTCAGCTGAGCTCTCCGTGCCTTGGTCTTCTTATCTACAAAATGGGTACAAGAGTTTACCTGGCTCCCAAGGCTTTCTGAGGATTAAATGAACTCATTTGTACCCAGGTTGAGAACGGTCCCTAGCAGATGCCCAGCAAGCTTTGACAGGTATTATCATGGAAACAAATTTGCAGCACCACCGAGAAGGGTGGTCTTCTATCAAGAACCTCCACCCTTTCTTGGGGCAAGCTGCAGCGTCTGACTGGCCCCATCTGGGGCGTGGCCAAGCCAGAGCAGAGGGCACAGCAGACTGCTAGCACGGTAACGCCCCAGGGCCATGGGTGGAGGGGGCTGTGTGAGCGTCAAGGGGGTCGGTGTACCACGTGATGCCTCACCTTTGGGGGGCTGCCAGGGAGGAGCCCTGGTCCTCCACTTTCCTGCCCTGAACTGACCCTGAGTCTCCCCACCCGCACTGCCAACTTCACTGAGCAGGAAACAGAAATGCCCAGGCCCCCGGCCAGCAGGCCAAAGAAACACAAGCCTTTGGGGAGGGCAAGGAGCTGAGTGCCGAGGGCAGAGGGCCACCAGGCCCGGGGCTGTGTGGCTCTGGGTGACCCTGGAGCAAGGCAGACACCTGCCAGACCCGGAGATGTGTCCCAGCCTTCCACTGGAGGGGCAGGGCCACGAGTACTCCTGGGAAATGGTGAGATGTGCCGGCCACCGTCCCATCTCTTGCTGGCTCCCACCCCGGGCTCCCCCAATCCACCCCCGCCTTCCCCCTCCCACTGGGTCCCAAGGCGCCCGGCAGAGCAGAAGTGTCCTGGAAACAAAGCGTTGACAGCGCATTACCCCAACAGACCGCGATGCCCTATCTCACTCGGGCTGCCAGTACACTTCATCACCTGGCCCCAGTAGCGAGCCGCCCAGACTTCGGAAGCTGTGCTTGGCGCCCTCCGAGGAAATAATTCCCGACTAACGGGCCAGCAAATTGACCGCGGCCAAGTGGAACTTAGGATCTGGCAACCTTCAGGTGATATCCAAGCAAGAGCCCTCATGGGCTCCCTGAGGGAATCTGCTCCTCCTCTGCCCGGCCCCAAGCTTCCCTGCCCCTCTCTGCAGTCAGTTGGTCACCCAGGAGAGACATCGCCACCCTTGATGGAGCAGTGCTGATGGACAAGAGCGGCCCATGTCCACGGACAGCCAAATGTTGGCAGATGCGAAATCACCCCTGAGGCCATGAGGGCAGCTGCCCGTGTAGGCCGGCTAATTGGCCACAGGAAACCCAAGAGCTGGGCCACAGCCACACAGAGTAAGGAAATGGGGCCTGTGGGAGAGGAAAGCACAGGTGTCACCAGCAGCTGCTGGGCCTCAGTTACGCAAAGTTAGCTGAGGGGGCTTCCCGCCCTCTGTGTTACATAACTCTCTCTCTGACCCTTCCAGAGGGAGGCTCGCACCTCAGCCCAACCTCGGAGTCACCTGGGAAATGCAGATGCCAGGGTCCACTCCAGAGATTCCAAAGCAACTGTTCTGGGGCGTGGCCTGGGCATCAGGATTTTAAAAGCCCTTTGGATGACTCCAAAGGCAGCCAGGGTTAAGGACACAGGCTCCAGGTTCAGAGGCAGAGCCATGGCCCACGGGCCTAAAGGCTGGACCCCACCCAACCACAAGGATCACAGAGTTTTAGGTGTGAGCCGAGCCCTGGAGTTGTGCAGCCCACAACTTGTGCGACTGGACACAGCAGCCCTGTTGGGGGCAAGGGAGAAACTGAGCATCCAACCCTCTTTGTTGATATATAACAACATGGAGGTTCTGCTGTTTGTCCAGGGAATTTGTACTCAGAACCTCCAACCCTCTAATGGTCTTGGAAGGGAGACAGAAAACAAAGAATCTCACAAGTGAATATATAACGACAAATTTGATAAATGCGTGTGATGCAAAAGACCAGTAAGGTAACTATGGGAGGAAAATAGTGGTCCCCCAACCTTGTCCAATCCCGATCCCCCGATTCTGTAAATTTGTTAGGTTACATGGCAAAGGGCAGTTAAGGCTGCAAATGGAATTGAGGTTACTAAACAGCTGACCTTTTTTTGTTTCACATACCATACTAGATTTTTTCCCTTAATTTTAAACGTTAGGTACAGTTGGGATGTGTGACAATTTCATGTGCACAGACTGGAAGGTCTTAAAACTGTGGAGTCACTTAGGCAGGAAACAGAAATATATGAGAAATTAGAAAATGAATGAAAACATCTAGGCAAATTAGAATGACCCACTTTTAAGGGAACAAGTTAAAGATTTTTTGAGAAACTTCTACTCATTTTAGGGACTTCCCTGGTGGCACAGTGGTTGACTCTTCGTGCTCCCAAGGCAGGGGGCCCGGGTTCAATCCCTGGTCAGGGAACTAGATCCCACATGCATGCCACAACTGAGAGTTTGCATGCCGCAACTAAGGAGACTGCCTGCTGCAACTAAGGAGCCCGCTGGCCACAGCTGAGGAGCATGCCTGCCACAACCAAGACCTGGTGCAGCCAAATAAATAAAATAAATATATTCTTTTAAATTTCTACTCATTTCATTTTATATTTCAGGTTACATTGAGAAAATCTTTTTAAATTTTTTATTAGTTAATTTTTAACTGAGGTATAATTGACATACATTATATTCATTTCAGGTGTACAACATAAGGACCCAATATTTGTGTACATTGAGAAATGATCACCACAATAGCTATAGCATCCGTCCCCATGCACAGTCACGAAATGTTTTCCTTTTTTTTTTTTTCTGCTGGTGAGGACTTCAAGTTAATCTACCCTCTCAGCAACTTTTAAATATGCAATATGGTGTTATGAAGTAGAGTCACCGTGCTGTACATTACATCCCATGATTTGTTTATCTAAATAGCTGACCTTGGGAATTCCCTGGTGGTCCAATGGTTAGGACTCCACGCTTTCACTGCCAAGGGCGCAGGTTCGATCCCTGGTCAGGGAACTGAGATTCCCACAAGCTGCAAGGCGCAGCCCAAAATAAATAAACTAATTAATTAAAAAATAAAAATAAACAGCTGAGCTTGAGACGAAGGATTATCCTGGATTATCCAGGTCCAATGTCATCACAAAGAGCCTTAAAAGTGGAAGATAACATATACAGATATATAATGCTATATGTCAATCACACCTCAAGAGAAAAAGTGGAAGAGAATTGAAGGAGAGAATCAGAGAGACGGCAGAGGAGAAAGACTTGGCCTGGAGGCTGCTGGAGGTGGGGCCATGAGCCAAGCCTCTGAATTCTGCCAGCGACCCAAACGAGCAGGAAACAGGCACTCCCCGGGGCCTCCAGAAAGGAGTGCAGCCTGCCACCACCTTGGGAGACCCCAAAACAGCCAGCAGGTGGGGCCCACTGCGCTTCTGACCCACGCAAACTGCGCTAATAAAGCCTGTCGTTTTTCGGCCACTACGTCTGTGGTGATGGGTTACAGCAGCAAACAGAAAAACTATATAGTAAGCGCCCCAAAGGAGCGTGGAGTCTAGTTTGGAGGTCAGAGGAGGTCTCCTGAAGAAGCAGCGCTGAGTGAGAGGGGAGACAAAGGGAACAGAAGCAGGAGGAAACCCGGTACAAGTGACAGGAGGGCAGACCCCTGGGGACGTCACCGCACTCTGCGCCCCAGTTTCCTCCACTGTGAGATGGGACTATAGGAGCATTTCCTCGCTGCGAGGGTGAGTTGGACCTGGGAACCGTGCAGTGAAGGAGCGGAGCGGCTGCGCTCTACAGTCAGACCAGAGCTGGGTTCAAACTCCACGTCTTCTGGCTACTCCTGGGCGACCTGGGCAGGCAGCAGCCCCGCTCTGAGCCTCGCTTTCCCACCTGAAAGACGAGAGCGGGCCAGGCATGCTCAACCAGTCCTGGCTGCCCCGTCATCATTGTTGGGAGACTGGGGCCCAGAGACGGGAAGGGACTTGCTCGGGGTCGCACGGAGACCCGGTGGGTGACCCGTTCCTCCCAGAGTCCAGATGGGGACAGCGCTGGCTGCAGCCTTGCACGCCCCCCGCCAAGCCTCCGCTCTGATCAGCACCATCCCCGCTCATTTGCAAAGTTCGTTCAGTGTTGGCAGAACGAACCCAAGGTTTCCACACGTATCAGCAGCCTCGATAAAAACCAGCTGTAAGGTTTTAAAATAGCCTCCCAGGCTTCCAGAGATGCCAGGTCCCTGGCTGGGAAGGAAAACCCAAGCCCAAAGAGGGGGCACCGTCTTCAGAGAAGAGTAACAGCTTCCACGGGTCCGGGCCCAAAAGCTTGCCCAAGAGATGGGCTGAGCCTGAGCCCCTCAGAGAGGCACGGCTGGAGGGCAAGCGAGGGGGGTCCAGAAAGCCCCCCGAAGCAGGGCATCGTCTTCCCGTAGAGTCAAGTCTTCTTCTCTCTCCCGTCCTCTCCCCATCTCTCTCCTCTCTCAATACGTTATAATTAAAAGATTGGGCTGCGGAGGGACACTTCCCTGACTCCACACCACGAGCTGGGTGATGGTAAGCAAGTGACTTCACCCCCTGTGCCTCAGTGTCCTCATCTGTCAACTGGGGCCCCCGCCCCACTGGGTGGTCCTGCGGGTCCACAGGACAGGGCAGTGAAGAGCTGACGGAGAGACCTGCCCGTCAGCAAGCGCCTGACCACTCGCTTCTACCCCAGAGAAGGGTGACGATGGTGACAACCCCACTCCCCGACTCCTCTCCCCAGTCCTTCTCCCCTCTTCTGGCCCCCAGTCCTCTCCCTGCTTCCCTAGGGCTCCTGACCTGGCCTGGCAGGCTGAGGACAGATGATGGAATCTCAGAGCTGGGGAGGGAGCCGGGGCCGGGCACGCAGCCCACATCCCCCATCAACTCTCACAATAACGTGTGGGGGCTGCTTGGTTCATGGCTGCATCCCACCTCCTAGAATGGTACGTGGTACATAGTAGGTGCTCAGTAAATATCTGCTGAGTGGCTGAAGTGGTACTCTTTCTGTCCCCATCTTACAGGTGAGAAACAGGCTCCAAAAGGTCAGCTGGCACGTAGCAAAGTACAACCCTCAGAGGATGAGGGAACCCAGGTTTGGAAGGGAAAGATCCTGCCCAGGGTCCCAGAGGCAGAATGTGAACCCAACTCCGATGGCACCAAAGCCTGAATCTTAACCACCAAATGATGCCCCGTTTGCCCATCTCTTCTAGCCAACTTCTGCACTCAGCTTCCTTGAAGGCCAGAGCCTGCCATGCACATGCTGTGTGGCCTTAGGTAACTCACACAACCTCTCTGAGCCTTGGTTTCTGCATTTATAAAACAGAAAACCAACCTCGCTGCACTCAGGCAGAATTTCCCTCAGCTCATTTTTCCTCTTATTTCTCAGCGTCTAGCGGCTGGCTCCAGCGTGCAGTCATGCCAAATAAATCTCTGTTGATTAATTAACTGAAAGGACAAGTTTACTTTAGAGCACTGAAGTCTGCCCAGAACCCCTCTGGTTGGTTGTCTCTGTGAACATATTCCTTCTCTCTCCACTTTAAAGAAAGAGAAACTGCAAAAAGCAGGAGATGATTTAGGCGTGTGGTTTAAGCAAGAAAGACGTGAGCTGTTGGCAGACCCCTCAGACCCTTGGAGAAAAGACTTTGTCCTACATCAAAAAATAAGCCAATGCACGTGAATCATCAGGCTTTCCATTAAAATAAAATGTCAACGGACTAGATAGCACGTTCGCTGTGACCCCAGCCTCAGAGGAGGATTCTGATGAACACCAGCTCCTGGCTCTGCTGGCGTGGGCTACGAAGGGGCCTGCCGTGCTCCCGTCCACGCAAAGTCTCTTCGTCCCTCCCACGTGGCGCTGTGCCAGGCTCTGGGAGACCCCAGCGAACAAGCCAAGCCCAGTCCCCTCCCTGAGGGACCTCAGAGCTGGGGGGGTGGGGGGGACCCGGAAGGTTCTGGGCAGAATCCCCGAGGTTCCCAGTAGGCATGTTCAAGCACTGGGTGGGTGGTTTCTGGAGATCGCAGACAACTTTGCAGAGAGGTGGGGAAACACACTTTTCCAGCAGAGTGTAACCCTAGGGCCGGTGTCAAGTGGCAGCCATCAGGGCAGCCCCAAGCCCCTTGGAGGAGCCCCCAGATGGCAGTATCTGGTTCTCGTGCCAGGGAGGGGCTCTGGGCTCTCAGGACATCCTGCCCCTCGGCCCTGGCCTCTGCCTCCAGGGCTCACCAGCTCTGCCCCTGATGCCCGTCCAGCTGAGCCAATCCCGGCCCCCTGATGGGTGTCCCGTTCGCAGACAGCCTCACCCACAGCGTCCCGCCAGGCTGGCTAAAAGCAGGAGCTGCACACGCTCGCTGGCCTCTGGTCCAAGGGAACAAAACTCACTTGGACTTAAGGAGAACAGCTGGGAGAGTGCTTT
Source organism: Hyperoodon ampullatus (assembly GCF_949752795.1). NCBI lineage: Eukaryota > Metazoa > Chordata > Mammalia > Artiodactyla > Ziphiidae > Hyperoodon > Hyperoodon ampullatus. Next base: position 83,244,293 of record NC_136927.1, on the reverse strand, counting down.
TATCAGGGGCTCCAAGTCCTGACCTGGCTCCTGGCTGCTTCCGTGACTGGGGGCTGGGAGGTCACTTTTACAGACGTTAAAGACCCTTCCTGCTGATCACATGACCACAGCCCAGCCCAGCTCGCGCACGCTCACGCTGACAGGGAGAGGGAGGGGACAGGGCCGAGGTAGTCACACGGGGTCCCCACGCTTGGTTCAATGCTGTGCTGCTGCCACCTTGAAAGTCTTGATACTGTTTGAACAAGGGGTTGCACATTTTCATTGTGCACTGGGCCCCTAATTCCATAACCAATCCCAGGAGAGGGGCCCCATCACCCAGAGATTCCCAGACCTCATGAAAAGGCTTCGGAAATGGAAATCAGCAGAAACCACAACTTCGTGCCCGGGCCAGGGGTCCGAGCGCCCACACTCTAGCATACGTTCACGATCACACAGCTGTGCTCATGCCAGCTCATGGGGGCCCTTCACGTTCAAACACACTAATGCGTGTTCACACGTGAACATCCGTGTCACCCCCAGCCACGTGCTTTCTGCTCTGGGAGGGGCTCAGGAGACCTCAAAATGCCACCCCAGCTCCCCTAGGCTATTGAGAAAGCAGGGAAGGCAGTGAAGAACTGGGCGGGGGGGTGGCATCGGGAACAGAGGGAGGGCCCCTGTGTCCCCCGATCCCCCAGCGTCCCACTGAATCCTCAGACAGCTCTCTCCAGAGCCCCTCCACACGCCTTATCCCGTTGAATTCCCGCAGTCACCCTTATGGTAGAGTTTGTATTATACCCATTTTAAGGATGGCATGTAAAGCAATTATACGCCAATAAAGATGTTAAAAAAAAAAAAAAAAAAAAAAAAGGATGGCAAAACGTAGGCTCCAAGGAGTGAAGCTGCTTTCTGGAACCAAGGCAGGCGGACGGGGGAGCTCCATGCCCCATAGTGGCTCCTGACACGTGACAAGCCCCCGACGCTCCCCGTCACCCAGTGGGCTTGCCCCTCCCTCTTCCCGTTCCCCACCTGCAGGACGCGCTCCCCCAGGTGCGGCTCAGGCTGGTTCATAGGGATGGGGTCCTCCCAGTTCAGCCAGTGCTCACGCCCCCTCCCCACTACAGGCACAGGTTGGGGACAGGTCAGTGCCCAGGGGTCCTCCGTTTTCTCTAGAGACGCTGTGCGCCTGACCTAGCCCCATGGCCAGCCTTGCCCTTTGATGCCACAGACCAGGCACCGGGAAGGAGCTGACGGGTGTAACTGGTGACCCACAGATCACACCCAACGGCAGAACAGCCCTGGGGGCGTGGCAGCAGGTGCGGGTGTGTGCACTTGGTGGGGGGCAGTTCATCCCTTTGGCCTAGTTTGGGTCTCCCGAGGCCACAGCAGGAATGCCAGGGATCTTTCTGCACCTTGACTTATCTCAGATCCTAAATAGGGCTTTCCGAAGGTTCCATATGGAACATTCCAACAGTGCTCAGTGGAGGCCTCTCCCGGGGATGCTGGACAGTCCCCCGGGGCTTCTTGAGGTGGGGCTCCCTGAACCTCGGGGACGGCACTCTGCAGGACCAGCTGGCTCCGAGCTTGAGGAGGAAGAGATGACCCTGCAGGCCCGCCGCCGCCCACGGCTCTGCAGGCGCTTGAGTCTGTCCAGGCACTGCGGCCCAGGCCTTATTTGGTAAGAAGAGCCTGCGCTGCCAGCCACTTGGGCTGCGAGCAGACAGGACGCTGGGAAGCCCCTGAACCGGCCCTGTGTCTGCCCGGCCTGGCAGCCCGCGCTGGCCCACCTGGCCTCCTCACCCGGCCCCTGGGCCAGAGGCTGGCGGACGTGGAGGTGAGAGATGCCAGGAGTCGGGCCAAGGCTGGGGCAGCCGCCCTCGGATGCCCATCCGGTGATGGGAGAGGGAGGCTTTTGCCTATATGTGGCCGAGCAGGGGCGGTGCGCTCGGGATGGGCCCGCAGGCCCCAGAGCTATTGTCTTAAGAGGGTGTTTGGCATTGGGCAGTGAGGCCTTGGATTCTTGTAAAAACCTGGCAGGGACGTTGTTTGACAGCTTAGACAGCGTGCTGGAGTCTCCGTGGGGAGCCGAGAGCATGTGACGCGTCAGCTGCCTGCCCGGCCCTGGCAGGCAGGAGGGAGGCCAGGCCAGGCCAGGCAGCCACGTTCGGGAGGAGGCTGCCCAGCTCGGGGCAACCAGACAGGGACGACTCCTTCTGGGACTCAGTTTCCTGATCCGTGTGTAGTGTGTGTGGTGGTGCCACTGCGGACGCAGGGAGAGGGTGGGTGTGGAGGTGCATGTGGGGTCCCCGTGGGCAGGACAGCCAGTCCCTGAGTCCCACTATGTGCGGCCATGGTGAAAGGACTGGTCCATCTTTTTTTTTTCTTTTAATACATTTAATTAGTTAATTAATTTATTTTTGGCTGCGTTGGGTCTTCGTTGCTGCGCGCGGGCTTTCTCTAGTTGCGGCAGGCGGGGGCTACTCTTTGTTGCAGTGCGCGGGCTTCTCATTGCGGTGGCTTCTCTTGTTGCGGAGCACGGGCTCTAGGCACGTGGGCTCAGTAGTTGTGGCTCGCGGGCTATAGAGCGCAGGCTCTGTAGCTGTAGCGCACGGGCTTAGGTGCTCCAAGCCATGTGGGATCTTCCCGGCCCAGGGATCGAACCCGTGTCCCCTGCATTAGCAGGTGGATTCTTAACCACTGCGCCACCAGGGAAGTCCAGACTGGTCCATCTTTGTACCCCCATCCATGCCTCACAAACCCCTCTCACCCCTGTGGACTGACGAGGACACTGAGGCTCGGAGAAGGAAAGACATCTAAGACTCTGGGCTATTTCTCCAGCCTGCTGGGGACCTTCACAGGCCAACGTTCATTCATTCATCCTCCTGACGAACATGTCCTGAGCTCTGCTCTGGGCAAGGCATCATCCTAGGGCCTAAGGCAGCAGCAGTGAACCGTCTAAGAAACATTCTGTTCCCAAGAAGATAAATATCCCTTCAAATTTGGTAGAAAGGGAAGGGCTCTCTGTGCAGATGACTTTTAAACCAAGGCCCAAGATGAGAAGAAGCCAGTCCCAGGAAGTGGGTAGGGGTGGGGGTGGGGCAAAGAAAACAGCACATGCAAAGGCCCTGAGGCAGGGAGAGGGCGGGTTAGGTCTAGGCCAGCCAGGAGACCAGTATGACTAGAGCAGAGTGAGCAGAGAAGAGCAGGAGATGCAGCCAGAGGTCGCAGGGGCAGATCACAGGAGCTTCAAAGGTCCATGGTTTTATTCTAAGAGTGCTGGGAAGCTGGGTTTTAAGCAGACATCGAATAATATAATCAGACATGCTCTCCTGTATCAGATGTCCACACTCTGCTAAATGCTGTATGCTTGTTTTCTCATTTGATTCCTTGGCATCCCTGTGAGGAATGTGGAATCTTATCCCCATTTTACAAACGAGGCAGCTGAGGCTCCAAGAGCTGAAATGACTTGCCCAAGTGATTGTTATGGGATGGGACAGGGATTCCTCACTCAGCTCTGTCTGATGACAAAGCCAGGCCCAGTACAGAACCCCGCAGGCAGCAGGGCCAGAGGGGCGCAGAGCGGTGTACTCGGGGTAGCTGATCCTGTCTCCTTCTCACGTGCTATCCAGCCCACCACACCACCACACAGGGTGGGTCACCAGGACCTTCCTGGTCTTAGCACTGAAAGTCCTGCTTCCTGGGAAACCCCTCTGTCCTGGGCAGACCAGGACAGTTGGTCACTCACCCCGCAGGTGGCCCAGCCAAGGCCTCCAGGCACCACCAGGAGCTCAGAGAGGGAGGAGCGGACTGCAACTCCTCCGCACCTGCACACCTGAGCTCACGCCCACCTCCGCCCAGGCCAGGAAGGGCCGTGGAGAGGAAAGCAAATAGCACCCTGTGTGTGGCTGCCTCAGCCTCCCCTTGGCGCCAGGGCAATGCCACCTGCTCCTGGACAGCCAGCGACAGCAGAACAAAGGGAGGGCGAGGCTGCCGCCAGGGAAGCGGACGGCGGGAGCAGGCCCGGGAACTGGCCAAGTGTGGAGAGCTCATGCACCAGGCGAAGACCCAGAGTCACACAGGCCTGCCTTTGAATCCAGAGGCCCTGTGATCTTGAGCATCTTCTAGGCCTCAGTCGCCTCATCTATAAAATGGGAGAGGGACAATCGCCAGAGGTTTGCTGGATGCCAGGCCCTGTGTTAAGAGCTGTACCAGTTATCACTCCTGGAAGGCTGGGGGCACCCTTGGAAGGAAGGGCTGTGGACTCTGTGCAGACAAGGGGCAAAGCCCAGAGAGGGTGAGACAGCCACCCTGGGGCACACAGCTGGTAACTGTACAGCAAGGATTTGAGCCTAGAACCGTCTGCTTCAGACCCTCACCTGGTGCAGGAGGCAGCAGTCCACAGGGGTGGAGTGCAAGGGCTCTGGGGAATCCCACCCTGTAGATCCCTGTGACCCTGGGCAAGTGGCTGCACCTTTCTGGGCCTGTTTTCCACCTACAAAGTAGGGATAACAATGGTCCCCATCTCCTAGGGCTGGTCATTTATACCACAGATTTGTATTAGGCATCTACACTATGCCAGACACTGTTCTAGATGTTGAAGGTACAGCAGAGAACAAAACAGACAAAAACCCCTGCCTACAACTTATATTCTGGGTGGGGGGACACGAACAAACGTATATATATATATATATATTTGTTTATATATAAAAATATATAAATATAGTTGTTCATATATATAAATAAAATATAAAAATATAAAAATATATAAAAATATAAATATACATATAAACAAATATATATTTGTTTATATATACAAATATATATTTTTTTATATATTTCTTTATATATATATATATATATATATAAATATGTCGGGGGAGGGAATAGAGAGTGAAGGGGGTCCCCTTTGATGAGGGGGCACAGCGGGCTGTTCAAAGAGGGGGACACTTGAGCAGAGCCTGAATGAAGTGAAGGAGCAAGTCGTGCAGATACTGGGCAGATACTGTGGGGAGGGCATTTTGGGGCTGCGGGAACAGCCAGTGCAAAGGCCCTGCGTGCAGTAACTGCTCAGTGACCGTGAGCTCTTGTCATCAGTATTAAACGTGACGCTTTCTCCTCTGAGCTGCACCTCACCATGTAAAGCCTCTCTAATGAGCAGGCAAGGTGAGAACTGGTGCACTGGCCTAACGCAGGGGGAGAGGAATAGTTGGGGAAAGGAGAGCCGACACCCAGGGCAGCCCAGCCACCCTCCCCATACGGAAACCCTCAAACCAACACGGCAATGGCAGGGGGTTGCACGGTGATCCTTCCTGGCCTTGACTTGGCAGGAGGGAGAAGGAGGGAAGAAGGGAGAGGAGGAAGGGAACGGGAGGCCAGAGGTCCCAGAGGCTCGAGAACTGGCCACTGGGATTTCCCTGGCAGTCCAGTGGTTAGGACTCTGCACTTTCACTGCTGAAGGCACGGGGTTGATCCCTGGTCGGGGAACTATGATCCCGCAGGCCACGTGGCACGGCTGGGAAAAAAAAAAAAAAAACTGGCCACCTAGACACAGAGGCCTGACGAGCCAGGAGGGGAGAGGCCGGCAAGACCCACACCGTCCAGCGCCATCTCGTCAGGGAGGACCAAGGAGGCCCTTAGCTTTGGGTCCCAAACTTCAGACTTTCAGGCGTCACTTCTATGACGGACCCTCTCCATCTGATCTATCAGTTGCCTCGCATTTTTATTTAGGATGACTCGCCTTTTAGTTTTACTTAAGTTTATCTTAAAAGGAAATTCTCTGTCACCAATGTAAACGGAAAACCAGTACCACCTGCCACTCACAGAAGATAACTCTGAAAGTGAGCACGGTGAAGACAAATCATGTTATTAAAATACTGTTGCCTGCCCATGGCTCTGAGCCGGAGGCCTACTAAAGAGGGGGTCAGGCAGGGGGCGGCCGGCCGTCAAGACACGGGAGCACCAAGCTGAACTGGGAAGGACAGAAAAATTGTTGCAAAGGGACGGCCTTCGCGCCCGTGCCCCACGTCGGCCCCACGCAGAGCATCCCGCGGCCGTGGCAGCCTGGGCCCCGTACTTTCAGCAAACTCACATGGGCCAACCCTGCTCTTTAGAGATGGGGAGGGGAGACCCCAGGAGCACGAGCCGCTGTTCTCTGAGTGTTCGCAGCACGTCAACACTCACACCAGCCTCGGACATGCCGCGGGGACGTGTCCCCTCCTATCCCCTTCTCGGGAGGCAGAGGATCCAAGCTGTGGCCTGCGCCAAGATCATCTCCAAAATGTCACGCCCTCCTTGAAGCCGCAGGTGCCTAGAGCTGTCACTATCCTTCCAGCCGCGAGGCCACCGGCATTTCTGCCCGAGCGGGAGACACGAGGGTTCTGGGCATCGGTTCAACTGCTCAACTCCCATCAGGGCAGCACGAAGGGCGCTGGCTTGATTCCTTGGACAAACACAGAGCGTGTCTGCCGCCTGGGTCTGTGGCCTGGGCCGGGCCACCAACACCGGCCACCAACAGCAGGTCTCCAGGGTAGCGGCTCACCCGCATTCCAGAACCACAGGCTGGGGCATGCCTGCCGGGCAGCAGGCACGCATTTACCACCAGGAGGAAGCAGAAAGAAGCTCTTTTGCCTCTGGTCGCATCCTGGTGACAGCGTACACACACATAGCGGCAGCAGCGTCTCTTTGGTGGACGACTCTGCTTTCACAGTACAGAGCGATAGTAGTGTGGGGTGAGGACCCCCCCCCCAAGTTTCCGGTGGGGCAGCCTGGGTTCAAACCTCAGCTCTGCCACTTACCACCTGCGTGACCACGGTGGGAGGGCTGGACTCCAGGGTCCTCCAGGTCCTCATCTCTGAAATGAGAGTTCAGAAAACACACACCTCGCCGAGCAGCTGTAAGGTTAAAGAGGTAATACGTGTTCAGCATTTCAAATACTGTGAGTACTCCACAGAAGTTAACACAGGGCATCTGGGGGTTTCGGCTTTTTTTTTTTTCCATTTCCCACTCTTAAATAAGGCCACACTTTGCCAAAAGACAAAATGCTAGGTGAGAGGGTATGTGCAGTTTCTCAGTGTTTATTTCATGCAGACAGATCGATCTTCAAAATCTGAATCTGGGGACTTCCCTGGCGGTCCAGTGGTTAAGACTTCGTGCTTCCAATGCAGGGGGCACGGGTTTAACCCCTGGTTGGGGAACTAAGATTCCACATGTCATGCCGCATGGCGTGGCCAAAAAAGAAAGAAAAAAAAATCGGAATCCATTTATAGCAAAGCTGATGTGTTGCTTTCCCCGCATCCCTGCCAGCACTGGGCTTTATCATTGTAAAACTGTTTTCTAATTGAATCAGCATATAGTGGGTTTTTTTTTTTTTTTTTTTTTTTTTTTTTTTGCGGTACGCGGGCCTCTCACTGTTGTGGCCTCTCCCGTTGCGGAGCACAGGCCCCGGACGCGCAGGATCGGCGGCCATGGCTCACGGGCCAAGCCGCTCCGCGGCATGTGGGATCTTTCCGGACTGGGGCACGAACCCGTGTCCCCTGCATCAGCAGGCGGACTCTCAACCACTGCGCCACCAGGGAAGCCCTATAGTGGGGTTTTTATTTGCATTTCTTTCTTTGCCTGCAAGGCTGTGCCTTCTTCCATGTAACAACTGTCTATATTTTCTCGGGGACAAATGATTTGTTCACCCCGTTTGAACGTTTCTTGGGTGGTTTCTGTGACATCCTTTGGTGGACCCATGTGGGAAATGTCTTCTGAGCAGGAAGGGAGATGGGAGAGGTTGCAGCCTGAAAATCCTGAAAATCCGCCCCCAGCCGCCCCATCTCCTGCCTTCCCTTCACCTGAGTGTCTTCAGAGCTTCCCCAACCGAGGAACTCCTTCCCTGGGATGGGACTGCAGTCACCCGGGCTGGAGAGGAAGCAAGGAGGGACCAGAGGAACTGATGGCATTCTTGGAGCAACAAGCCAGCCCAGTGAGGCAGGAGTGTCACAGGCACCACGCCTGCCCCGGCGACCACCCCTGCTCACCCCCAGCCCTCCCGGAGTCCCCGAGTATCAGGAGACTTTCCTTCCAAACTAAGGACACGAGAATAAATTCCTCCAAGTTATGGTATCGGGATGACTAGATCTCTTTGTTCCTTAATCACTCAGGCTTCCAGACGCTGTATTAACAAGATGCCCAGAACCTCCTTCTCGGGTCCTCCCACACCTTGAAGGGTCCAGGGCACCCAAGGTCGTCTTCAACCCACAGGTGGGCGTGAGGCCTGTTCCCCGCTAAACTTCACGGCTGTCATGGCGTCTTACCACCACATGGGGTCGCTGTTGAAGATGGCTCTCCAAGAGTCCTGTGGACGCTTGTCCACTTTGCAGTGATGCCCGAGCTGGTTGGACCCTGGCCTGGGTCTTGGAGGTCAGCCACACTTGGGACTCAAGTTTACAGCTCTTGTGGGTCACTCTTAAGCACTCAGATTAGAATGGGGTGTCACCTCCCCATCCTGTGTCCCAATACCCAGCACCTCACTGACTGTACAGAAGCCTCCTGGGGGGACCAGATGGTAGCATTGCCCCTACTTTGACAGAGAAGAAACTGGAGCCCCAAAACAGTAATTTTTCCAAAGTCACCTGGCCAGTTAGTACCCAATTCAAGCTGAAATCCAGTCTCCGGGCCCCCCGTCCTGTGCTCTCAGCACCTTTGTATTTAGAGGCTGGCAGTGAAACTCCTTCTTCTTGGCCCATGAGACTCTGCAGGATGTGACCCCCGCCTTCCTTCCTGGCTTCCTCTCACTTCCTCACCCAGATTCAGAATCCTTTCCCACCTGCCTTTGCACCTCCGGGCCCCCCGTCCTGTGCTCTCAGCACCTTTGTATTTAGAGGCTGGCAGTGAAACTCCTTCTTCTTGGCCCATGAGACTCTGCAGGATGTGACCCCCGCCTTCCTTCCTGGCTTCCTCTCACTTCCTCACCCAGATTCAGAATCCTTTCCCACCTGCCTTTGCACCTGTCTTCCTCTCCCTACAGCTCTCCCCGAATTCTTCCAGGGAGGCCCCTCATCATTCAAGCCTTTGCTATCACCTCCTCCCACAAGCTGGTCTCACCTTCCCTCTCGGGTGTCCCCATCACGCTCCTTCTCAACAATGGCACTTGCCACCATCAGACGTCACCCTGTCCTGTCCGCTCTACTTTCAGAATATACCTCGAATCCCAGCCACCTCCTCTCCTCCGCTGTCCTCCTGGTCAAAACTACGTCTTCCTCCAAACTCAGCACCGTTGACATTTGGGGCCGGGCCTTTCTCTGTTGTGGAGCCGGCCGCCCTGGGCTGTGTGGCAGCTTCCTTGGCCTCTTCCCCCTAGATTCCAGGAGCATCCCCTCCCCAGCTGTGACAACCGAAAGTGCCCCCAGACATTGCCCAACTCCCCCCCAGTGGAAAACCGCTGCTCTAGACTATGGCAAAACCGGTCTCCCGCATCCTAGAAATGGATCTGGTCCACCCGCATGACTGCAGGGGTAGTGGCAGGGAGAGCCCGCCAGGAAGCCGGAGGTGGCCCCATCCCGGGCCTCGCGGCCTGAGCATCCCCCCCCCCAAGCCCCCTGCCCCACAGGCTCCTGGGGTTCTTGGGAAGCCGCGTGGAAACCCCTCTGTAGAGCCAGAAGCAGCCTCAGGCCCGACCACGCCCAGCCGGGGAAGGCAGGCCGGGGTCTAATTATAGAAGGCAGGCTGTGAGAGGTCCTCTCTGGGAAGAGGAAGTGGCACTCTGATTAACCCCCGGGTTGGTTCACCCCACATTGAGACAGTCCCCACGGGGAGAGGAAGTGTGGTGAAATGAATTCAGCCTCGGGGCCGGGGCAGCACGGACAAGCCAGGCGGCTCTGGTTCATGGCCGCGGGGATGGCGGGGAACCGGCTCTGTGGCCCAGGGGCCAGGTCTGCTGAGGCAGCCTTCAACTCTCTGGACCCTGGCTGTAAAAGAAAGGGGGCTGGACCAGATTCGATCTTCAAAGTGGGTCTCTTGTTTCAGGGGAGGCTCCCAAGTCAGGAGCCGTCTGAGCCTCAGTGTCCCCATCTGCAGAATGGGGTTGACTGGAACTGCGCCTTTCACAGAGCCTTTGGAGGATGCGCTGAGGTGGTCTGTGCTGCCGGCCAGCCTGGGCCAGGGCCTGGCACAGGACAGGGGCTCAGTTAGGTGTTCCACATTGTCAGAACATCAACACGATTAGTGGGCTCCAGTCAAAATGAAAATGCGGGCCCCTCGTGCAAAAGTTACTAAGAATTTCAAGACGGAGACAGCAGAGCATTAAGCCTGGCGTGGGGCCCTTCTGAGCCCTGTGTGGCTGCCAGGGCTGCAGGCACATGAGCTGGGGCAGATGCAGGGGTCGGGGAGGGGGTGGGGAACGGCTCCTCAAAAGGATGGATCCCTCTCCCCCACCGTCATGAGGGGACCTCAACGTGCAGTTGATTGGAACACACAAAATCAGAGCTCTGCACGCTGTAGGAGACTGTTCACGTGCAAGCTGTTTAAACGGTGCACACAGAGCAATACGGAACATTGACCGTCACCATAAACATGTAGGTAGAAACCTGGGCATGAGGCTGCAGCCCCCACTCCCACTGAGGTTGGCTGTGGGGGGAGGGTGATGGGAGTTACAGCAAAGCTGAGCTGTATCTGTAACATTTTATTTCTTTAAAAGAAAAAGGATTCGTGACAAATGTGACAAAATCTTCGTGTCTCATTGTGTCATGTTTAATTCTGGGTAGTGGTAGTAGGGGTTTATTATTCTCTGAATATTTTCATTTTTAAAAGGTAGATTTCACCACTTTAAAAAGCTTGAAAGCATTGGGTGAGGAAAGAGCTGCCTTTGGCTGAGGTCCTGGGAGTAAGGTGTCTGGGAGACACACAAGTGTTACATTGAGCACCTACTACATGCCTGGTCCAGGGCTGGGTTCTAGGGAAATAAAAATGAGCATTTTCCTTCCAGGAACCCAGAGGTCAACACGGGGGGCCGGCCTGTCCTGTGTGGGGACCCACATGAAGTGATCCCCAACCCCAGCATGGGGCTGCCACTTGGCTATTTTCACAGGAAAGCAGGATCTGGGGCGTTTTTTCCCTCTTGCACAAGGATGCCAGGAGCCTTGCGGGAGTCAGCTGGCAGGCACCAAGGGCTGTGTGTTGGGGTGGCAGGGGCGGAGGGAAGGCGGAACAGAGGGACCTCAATAGGCACGGTCATGGGTGCAGGGGAGTGCCCGGGGCTGCCCCAAACACTGCTGAGACCCTTAGGTGAACAACAGGAGAGTCACGAATTGTCAGCAGCCTCTGCTGGCAAGCCTCAGGGTCTGCAGCCTCGGGCATGGAAGTACCTCAGCTGGAACTAGAGCCTGCTCCGGGGCATCAGCAGCCTCTTTGTCAGTGATGGGCAGAGGACTAGACACCAGGCCCCCCCCAGCCCAGGGCTTTATCCCGAAGGGGCCTTGGCTGGTGGTCCCCTCGGGGTCAGGAGCACAGACAGCTCCTCTGTCCCAGGGCTGCTCTCTGGTCATTTCTGTCTCCTTTGTTTGTTTTAAGTTTTTAATTTTGAAGTAATTTTAGACTTAGAGAAAAGGTGCAAAGATAGTCGCCACGTCCCCTTCACCTTGCTTCCCCCAATATTAATCTCTTACATAATAGTACAATGATCCAAACTAAGAAATTCACTTTGATGCAGTGCCATTAACGAAACTGTGGACTTTATTCGCATTTTCCCCCAGTGTCCTTTCTCTGTTCCGGGTCCTGCACTGAATTTAGTCATCTCATCTCCTTCGTTTCCTGCAGGCCCAGGGATGGTCCTCGCTCTTTTCTTGTCCTTCCTGATCTTGCTGGATTTGCAGAGTATCGGGCAGGTGTTTTGCCGATTGTACTTCAATTTGGGTTTCTCTGATGTCCTCTCACGTTTTCAAATGAGACAAAATTCATGTTCCATAAAATGCAGCCTTGTAAAGCGTACAATTCTGTGGCTTTTCATATACACAGAGTTGTGCAACCGTCACCACGATCTAATTCCAGAGCCTTCCCATCACCCCAGAAGGAAGCCCAGGGCCCCCATGTCCCTTTTTGTCCACCGCACAGTACTTTCTCTTGTCCCCTCCCTCTTACCCCGGCTCCATTTCTCTCCAGGACGCTGGTCCTGTCTTCTTTCAGTTTCTCTTTGTGTCTCTGCCTCTGAGTTGCTCTGTTTCTCTCTCACGTTCGTTTCTATTTCTGTGTTTCTCTACATCAGTCTCTCCCTGTCTCTCTCTCCATCTGACTCTCTCCCTCTATTTTCTCCCTTCTCGTTCTGTTTTGCTCTATGTAGTGTGTGCATCTTTCTCCCTCTTTCATTCTAAAGGAGACACCGGCAAAACCCAAGAGGAATGATAAGGCATCCACAGAGCTCTGGAGACAGACGGGGTGAGGATAGGAAATATCTAAGGGCTGCAGCTAGACAGGGACCTCTCTGAGGAGGTGACGAAGCAGCCAGCCCTGGAAGAGCTGCTGGGAGAGGGCCAGGCAGGAGGGCAGCAGGAGCAAAGGCCCTGGGGCAGGAGAGAGCTCCAGGGCCAAGCTAGGGAGAGGCAGGGGACAGAGACAGGGGCCTCCCTGTGCCCAGGCTTCCTTAGAGGGAGCCCCGAATTCCTCCCCAGGTCAGGCCCCCAGGCTCTGGGGCAGGAGCCCCAGCCAGCCCGGAGCGAGGCTTGTGGAGAATAAGTCATGGCTGAACCTCTGAGAACTTTCCAGGACCAGGCCACATGCTCAGCCCTGGGGACCCTGAGCTGGGTACAACCCACCTCTGCCTTGAAAGGTACCTGCAGCAGAAAAGCACAACCCAGGCTCAGAAAGAGTCTGTGTGTTGATTTATTCCATTATTTATTCCAGAAACACTGATTAAGTGCCTGCTGTATACCAGGACCACAAACAGGCATGGGCAGCGCCCTGACCTCACGGGCTCAGAGTCTAGAAAGAGAAGCAGCCCACCTACTCACCCCGACCATGCTGGGGAGAAAGGCTGAAGCTCAGATGGCCATTTATTCATCCAGCAGCTATCAGGGCCCACTGCATATGGTGGACAAACACAGATGACCCTCAAGGGGATGGCCCCTGTTCACAGCACAGTTTCTAGAGCTGAATGGCATGGATTCAAGTCCCAGCTCTGCCGGCTATTAGCTGAGCAGCCTTGGGCAAGTTGCTCACCCTCTCTGAGCCTCAGTCTCCTCCTCTGTAGAGCGGGCTGCTGTGAGAGCCACAGGCCAGAATGCCACATGCTGAGCCCCCCCCCGACCCTCCCCGCCCCACCTCCGACATTCAGAGACAGGACAGGAGCTCTGTCTGTCAGCCATAATTGTTCTTCCCAGCTGGTGGGAGGGCTGGCTGATCAGGAGGATCCCAGGCCCGAGCGGGACCTGGGACCGGGCATCCTCCCCCAGGGGTGCAGTCTAGGCAGCAGGGGGAGGGAGCAGAATGTGCAGCAGCTGGATAGTGGCTTGTGTCCTTAAGTCACCGAGGGCAGCGCCAGGCAGGCTGGCCAGGGCCCAACAGCCTGACCCAGCCTCATTTGTGATGCAAATGGCAGGCAGTGGCTTCGGGCCAGAGCACAGGGTCCCCAGCCAGGGCCCCAAGCTTTTATTCTGAGCAGAGCCTCCCCAGACAGCCTCGAGGGACCTCTCTGGGTGGGGTAGGGGTGAGCAGGGACCCTAAGGCACGGAGATGCATTCCTGGAGGCTGACTGGGGTGGAAGGGCTGGGCCACCCCCTGCTTGGCCAGTAGGGTGAGTGGGAAAGCCTTCGGCTGGCAGGGCTCCGTCCTGCAGAACCCGGAGGTCCTCTTCGGGCTTTCTCCCAGGATCCCGCAGAAACCAGGGCCCCGCATGTCACACCCTGTCACTTCCAAGCTGGCCCCCACTGGATCTCCAGCCCCTCCGGGGTCCCTCGCAAAGCTGCGGCCACACAAACCTTCTCTCCTTCTTCCCTGGCTCTTGGCCACACTTGGCTTTTTCACAAGCTGTTCCCTCTGCCTGGAATGTCTTTCCCTTCGTCAATGCCAGTCTTTTTTCAATCTCTGGCCCTTACTCTGTACATGTAACTATATACTCTTTTTCTTAAAGACAGTGCCCCAAATTGTATAAACTTCAGGCCCCATGAAACCTGGGTCTGTCACCAGTGGCAGGAAAACATCCCCTGACACCGTCCTTCCTGGTCCCCGAAGAGATGAGTAGGTCACATCCCCTGTTAGGTCATTCATTCATTCAACAAATATTTACTGAGAAGCTACTCTGTATCAGGCACTTTTCTAGGCACCTCGGATAGAGCAGTGAACAAGGCAAACAAGAATGCCTGCTGTTATGAACTGACAGTCCACCAGGGGTACAGGTCATAGACAGATGCATAAGCAATAATAAGTGATACATAAAGTAAAAGTAGGTTTGAGGCGTGATAAGAGCTACAGAGAAAAATGAACAGGCAAGAGAGAGGGAGCACGGTGAGTAGGGGGCTATGAGTTTGAATGCAACAAGGTAAGAGGTGAGCCATGTGGATACCTGAAGATGAGTGGTCCAGGTAATGGGAAGAGCATGTGCAAAGGCCCTGAGGCAGAGGAACACCTGGGAGGGCTTGGCACTTCACTGTAGTGTTTATCAGACTGAAATTAAATAATTATTCCAGTGATGACTTACGAATTTTTGGTCTTCCTCACTAGGACTTTGTATCTGGTAGTTGTTCAATAAGTACAATAAGTTCAATGAGTACAGTAAGGGGACAGAATGTATTTATTTCTTTGGGAGGAGGGGGTTGGTGCTGGTGGAGTTGTAATGAAGCCCCCACCCCAGGGCACTAGGTCGGCTCACAGGGCAGAGCTCTGCAGGCACCTACCTGCAAGGCAGGGACCCGGGCCTGGCACCGGTGTCTGGGGATGAGGGCACCAGGCAGCCTTTTCCAGGGGCAGGGGGCAGCAGGCATGGTGAGGACAAAGCAGTAAAAGAAAAACAGGAAGACCCCACGATGATCTCCGAGCTAGGTTTGGGGCATATGTGATTCCTCTTCAGATGCCCCAGAAAGAACAGTGACACCACGTCAGGGGTCAAGTTCTAGCCAGGCCACTGAGTTTGGGAAATGAACTTTAAAAGCGTGGCCCTGAATAGTTATCTCCTCTGGTGTGACCTCCCGGCAGTGCCGTGTGAGGGCTGAGAAAGAGCCTGCAGGTGAAAGCCCGGCACACAGCAGGTGTGCACGCGCCGGACAAGGGCAGGCGCACCAGCAACTCTGCTCAAGGTCATTCGTTCTACTTCTGCCTGAATGAGCAAAAAGGCTGGAAACGACTTCCACCTCCATCCCAGGGGGCGGGCAGTAGAGCACGCCCACGCACACGGGGAACACTAGGCAGCCGACAACCGGGCGAGAGCAAGCTCCGTGTGGGCTCAGCGGGGAATCTTCAAGATGTATTTAGGGGGAAGGAGCAACGCGCCTCACAGAGCGAATGGTGCGTGCTGACTTGGGAACAGACACACAGAAGCGTAAAATGCAATGTGTTGAAACTGGAGGCCCTGGATGCCTGGAGGGAAGAGAACCGGGTGGGGGATGGGAGGGACTTTCCCATCCCACAAACCGCCCCCCCCCGGCCCCTCAATGCCCAGGCAATACACTGGTGAATGGAAGCTGTGCAATTATCCTGAATAAAAATGCCACCGCTCTTAGGAGCAGGAACGTGACTACGGGCATCTGGAGGTGGGAGAAACTACCAGGCAGGGGGCAGAGGGGGCGGAGATGCTGGGCACACCCCCTCGGGCCGGACCTGTCCGTTCCCCTTTCTCACTAAGTCAACCACCCGAGGAACAATAGTGCTTCCCCTCCTCTTAGAGGAAGGGCGGGTGGAGACAGCCTGCGGGGCCAGGGCGGCAGGTGGAAACCTCAGTGAGGTGCCAAACGCTATTCTGAGAGGCCGGCGGAAGCAGGGGCAGAAGTCGTGCTGGCGATGGTCTCTGGCTCCGTCACTGCACGGGCGGAGGTGCTGGGGGAGGGGGAGGTGCCCCGGGGAGGGGAGGAAGATGTCAGGGGGCGCTCCCACCCCCCCACCCGGAAGCTGCTAGTCCAAACCCAAGCCAGTTTCTGTTTTGTAGGAAGCGGGAGTAGGTTAATGCATTTCATCCCCACCCAGTTCCCTCTCCACTCTGCCAGCCTCAACCGCCTTCCCCCGACCACACTCTTGCCCTCCTGGCCTCCCCACAGTTCCTCAACCTGGCCCAGCGCACCCGACCTCAGGACGTTTGCACAGGCTGTGACCGCCTCTGGAACGCTCTACCGTCTTGCCCCCTTCCATGACTTTTCTCCAGTGACTTTTTTTTTTTTTAATAAATGTATTTATTTATTTATTTTTGGCTGTGTTGGGTCTTCGTTGAAGTGTGCGGGCTTCTCATTGTGGTGGCTTCTCTTGTTGCAGAGCACGGGCTCTAGGCGCACAGGCTTCAGTTGTTGTGGCACGTGGGCTCAGTAGTTGTGGCTTGTGGGCTCTAGAGCTCAGGCTCAGTAGTTGTGGCGCACGGGCTTAGTTGCTCTGCGGCATGTGGGATCTTCCCGGGCCAGGGCTCGAACCCGTGTCCCTTGCATTGGCAGGCAGATTCTTAACCACTGTGCCAACAGGGAAGCCCTCCAGTGACTTTTGCTGGACCCACCTCTCACCTGGACTCTGCCGGTTCTTCTCCATTACCTCACCTGCTTGTTTCCTTCACAAAGTTGTAAGGCAGTGATTTTTTTTTTTTTTGCTTATGCCCTTGTCAGGGCAGTAGCCACACCCACTTTTTTTTTTTTTTTTTTTTTTTTACTGTCACACCTCCAGTGCCTAGCACAGAGAAGAAGCTCGGACATTTGTAGAAGGAACAAAATAAGAATCTTTGGGGCACAATGCGCCGTCACTTGGGGGAAAACATTCAATGGTCCTGAGGCTAGTCAAAGGGAGAGCCAGGGTCTAACCGAGGTGAGGGATTTTAGAGCAAAAACTTAGACTGTCCTTCAAGATAAAGGAGGTTGATTTTCTGATGGGCTTGGCTAAGGTTAGGGACCAGCGGGAAGGAGACACATTTTCTTTCCTGCGGAATAACCCAGAAGGTGGGAGCCAGGGGCCATGTACTCTGAGCATGAAACCAACATAGGCTGAGAAATAAAGAGAACTTGGATCCTTATAACAGTGCTTGAGCTGCTGGATCCAGCCATTCCTGAAGCCAGAAATTCAGCTGCGTAAGCCAGTCATGTCCAACTAATCATTCTCCAGAAGGAGGGCAAATCATTAAAGATTCTTTTCTTTGCAAATGACAGAAAACCCAAGTCAGACTGCTGTAGTGGGCATAATAATGCCCCTCCCTCCAAGACATTTGTATCCTAATCCCGGGAAATTGTGACTATATTAAGTTTGAATATATTGTTACAAGGCAAAAGGGACTTTGCAGATGTGATTAAGGTTATAGATCATAAAAGAGGGAGAGTAGGGCTTCCCTGGTGTCACAGTGGTTAAGAATCCGCCTGCCAATGCAGGGGACATGGGTTCGAGCCCTGGTCTGGGAAGATTCCACATGCCGCGGAGCAACTAAGCCTGTGCGCCACAACTACTGAGCCTGTGCGCCTAGAGCCCATGAACCACAACTACTGAGCCTGTGTGCCTAGAGCCCGTGCTCTGCAACAAGGGAAGCCACCACAATGAGGAGCCCGCGCACTGCAAAGAAGAGTAACCCCCGCTCACCGCAGCTAGAGAAAAACCTGTGCCCAGCAACGAAGACCCAATGCAGCCCAAAGTAAAACAAAAAAGAAAAAAAGAAAAAAAGAGGGAGAGTATCCTGGGTTATCCAGGTGGGGTCCATCTAATCACATAAGTCATTAAAAGCAGAGAACTTTCTCTAGCAGGAGGCAGAGAGGAGCAGCAGAAGAGGAAGTTGGAGAGATTTGAACACTAGGAGGGACTTGACCCACGGTGGCTGAAGGGAGCCATGTGGAAAACGCGAGAAGGAATGTGGGCAGCCTCTAGAAGCAAAGACCTACCCCGGCTGTCAGCTAGCAGGAAATGAAGACCACAGTCCCACAGCCACAAGGAACTAAATTCAGCCAGCAAACTGAATGAGCCTGGAAGAGGATTCTTCCCCAGAGCCCCCAGTAAGGATCACAGCTCTGCAGGTACCTTGACTTCTGCCACCCCAAGCTGAAGACCAATCTGGGTCATGCTGTATCTGGAGCTCTGACCCACAAAAGTAGGACATAATCATCTATTATGTGTTGTTTTAAGCCACTAAGTTTGTGACGATTTGATAGAAAACTAATACACTGGTTTAATGAAAAAAGAGAATCGACAGGCTCTCTCAGCCTGACTTCAGGAATGGCTGGATCCAGCAGTTTAAACACTGTCCTCGGGATTTAATTTCTCTGCTGCCTCCTAAGCTGGTTCATGCTCAGGCTCCATGGGTCACCCTGGCAGCTCCAGGCTCCCATTGCCCAGGTTAAATCCACGGGAAAGGGGGCCTGCCTCTCCCAGCTGTCCCACCATAAGTCTCACTGACTCTCCTTGCCTGTAGCTGGACCATGTGCCTACTCCCGAGTCAGTCACTAAGGCCAGTGCCATGCAACGTTCTTTTTGGCCAGGTCTGGGCCACATGCCCATCTCAACGGGGTTAGGGGTGGATCTGGAGCCACCTGAGACTCGGGGACAGATGTAGGGAACGGCTAGTTCCCAGGGGGACACTCGAGCACAGTTAGAGGGCAGAGGGCCACAGAAGCCACCACACAAGGGGGCTTGAGATCGCACAGAGAATTTGCCTGTTTTACTTTCTGGAGATGAGCACCATGCAGGGTGGCCTGGGCCGAGGAGCCCCAAGCCACCCCAGCAAATGTGACTCAGAACCTCTGGACAACTCCCACCCCCAGGACCCGGTTTCCAAACTCACGGGCTAAACAACAGGGAAGCCTTGCTTTCCTCAGAAGGATGCTCAACTGGGACACAGAGTAAACAAACCGATATTTATACCATGGCCCCACGGGGTGGCCACTTGGCTCTGAGGCAAATATGGTCAAAACTGAATCATGCAGCCCTCAGAAGAGACCGAGGCTATCCCCAGAGGAGACCACGGGAGGCGTCCACATCCCACACTCCCGCGGGCATCCTTGATCCTTCCCAGAAGACTTGGGTGGGGAGGGAGGTGTACGACTGCGCACTTCTGCTCATCCCTGCCTCACACCCAGACCAGGCGATCCCTCCTTTCCCTGGGCCTGGACTCTGCTGGCCCTTCCCAGGTCAGGTCCTGGCTGGGTCCAGAGCCCACAGGCAGGGTACCCACTCCCCTGTGCATCCTCTCCTGAAGATGCACTCCCCACTGCCTCAGGTCGCCTCTCCTCAACTTAGAAGATCATTTAATTAAATTATTTAGCATTCATAGGGCCAGCACGTATTATAAGCCCCCTTCTATGTGCCCGGCCGTGGGCGCACAGGCTGGTACCAGCATGGATGTCTCTGGCCTGCTCCTGCCCCTCCCAGCTTACAGTCCAGGATGGGAGACAGATATGAAATGAGCAAATAAAATGCACTGAGAAGTACAAACCCCGGTAAGTTCTCCAGAGGAGGCAGGCAAGCAGAGTGCAGAGTGGGAAGGTGGCAAGGAGTCGGCCAAGGATGGGCACTGCGTGAACATCTGCGGGACGGGCACAGGCAGCGGGAACAGCTCATGCAAAGGCCCTGTGATCACCAGCTAATTTCCTCCCCAGCTCCTGCTGATTCCATAAGGATCTTACTTAACTGTTTCCTTGTCCATTTCCTTGTCTATTCTCCCAGTAAACTGAAAGCCCTGTGAGGGCGGGGATTTGTCTGCTTTGTTCCCTGCTGTCTCAGCAGGGCCTAGAAGAGAGTCTGTGCACAGTAGGCACTAATACAAGTTCGCAGAGTTCACGGAATGCAGAAACGACAAGGGGGCTGTGAGCTATGAAGGTCAGTGGACAAGCACGTTGAAAAATAGGGAGGTCTCATTTAAAAATATTTATGACTGTGTCACTGCCTTGCTACAGAGAAATCTGGAGAAACAAACACAAATGTTATCTGGGATTGGAGGGAATATTCCTTGGTACTTTACAGAACTCTGTAGCCATCCAATGTTTTACTCTGAGATTGTATTTCTTTTCACTCTTTTTGTTTTTTATAATCACAGAAGCAATACGTGAATGTGGCGCCACATTCAAACAAAGATACGTACAGAGTAGAAAGTAAAATCCACATTCGCCAGACAGCACCCCTCAACCCGCCCTGAAGTCCATGAATGCCCCTTTCATCAGAGCCCCTGCCCCCCAGGTTATACCTGATGCCCCCATGTCCACCCTCAGACCATAGAGTTGGAGGCCCAGGGTCAGGCGAGTGTGGGTGCAGGCCTCAGAGAGGTCTGGGCCTCCTCCCTAGCTTGGTTAAGCCCAGAGCCTCCCCTCCCCTTGTGTCCTAGAGACACAGCCCAGCACAGGGATGACTCCCTACTTGGGCCGGGCCTGGCCCTGGTCGCAGCCTTTACCCCATGGTTCCAGTCAAGCAGATACCCTGAGTACAAACATCAAGAAGGATTGGGTGGGCTTCCCTGGTGGCGCAGTGGTTGAGAGTCCGCCTACCGATGCAGGGGACACGGGTTCATGCCCCGGTCCGGGAAGATCCCACATGCCGCGGAGCAGCTGGGTCCGTGAGCCATGGCCGCTGAGCCTGGGCGTCCGGAGCCTGTGCTCCGCAACGGGAGAGGCCACAACAGTGAGAGGCCCGTGTACCACACACACACACACACACACACACACACACACACACAAAAAGAAGGATTGGGTGCCCATCGCACGCATCATCCAAAATAGAAGTGCTATTCAACGATAACTAAGTGTGGGGAGGGCCCAGAGTTCTGCCTTTTCCCGTGGTGACCTCCATTGCTCTTTTGAAATATTCTTTCATTGTCTTTTCTCATTTTTTCGGAGCCACTGCCTTGCTGGTTTCCTAAGACCTGCCTGGTGAGGTGTGCCTGGTGTGTGACAGGCCACCCCCGCCCCCCAGCCCCTGCAAGCACTGACTTACTTTCTATCTCTATGGATTTGCCCTTTCTGGACATTTCGTACGAATGGAATCATACAAGACGTGGTCTTTTGTGACTGTCTTCTGTCAGTCATCATCCTGTTTTCAAGGTTCACCTGTGTTGTAGCATACATCAGAATTTCATATGTAGAAAACAAACTTATGGTTACCAAGGGGGAAAGTGGGGGAGGAATAAACTGGGAGATTGGGATTGACATATACACCCTACTAGATATAAAATAGGTAATAAGAACTTACTGTATAGCACAGGGAGCTCTACTCAGTACCCTGTAATGACCTATATGGGAATAGAATCTAAAAAAAGAATAGATCCATGTATATGTATAACTGATCCACTTTGCTGTACACCTGAAACTAACACAACGTTGTAAATCAACTATTCTCCAATAAAAATTAATTTAAAAAAAAAGAAGAATTTCATTCCCTTTTCATTGGTTCCCTTTATGACCAAATAACATTCTTTGGATGGGCTACCATACTTTGTTTATCCATTTTTCAATGGTGGACATTGAGGTTGTTTCCACTTTGGGGCTACTGTGAATAGGGCTGCTAGAACATCCATGGACAAGGTTCTGCGTGGATGTATGTTTTTATTTGTCTTGGTATATACCCAGGTGGGCAATGTCTGGGTCATAGGGTAACTCCACATTGAATCATTTGAAAACTGCCAGACTGCCCTCCGTTCACATTCCCGCCAGCAGGGTGAGAGAGTCCCAATCCCTCCCACCCCGCCAACATGGGTTCTTTCCTGGCTTTTCCTCCTAGCCATCCTAGGGGCTGTGAAGTGGCATCTCACTTTTTTGCTTTGATCGCATTTAGCGTTATCCTTTTAAACCAGTCTAAGTTATAATAAAAGCCCATGCTATACTCATGGAGGGTCTTAGAGCCACATGAAGGAAAGGGATGGGCTCCCATCTCTCCGGCTCTAACCAGCTGTACTCCAAGGGGATTCACAAAAAAAATATTTTTTAAAGTGAACTATCAAAACCCTAAAAAGGAAACAAATTTGAATTCTTTCTCCAGCTACGGAAGGCAGAGTCCTTTTTGACCTCTGAAGAAACAAGAGAGAAAAACAAAGGAAAAACGGACAGGGGGAAACATATAAAAAATTGAAAGGTACTAAACACAGTGGTTCTTAGGCCAAGCTTCACTTTAGAACCATCCAGACGCTCTTTAAAAAATACCCATGCCCAGGCCCTCCTCCCAGAGACTGGGTTTCAGCTGGTCCCGGTGGGGCCCATGCAGTGTTGTTCTGGGAAGCCCTGTGGAGGCAGGTTCTGCGGTGCAGCCAGGACTGGGGTCAGGGTCGGGGGGGGTGCTGCAAGGACCCTCCCCCCTGTTCACAGCAGACTGTGTATTGGGTGGGTTATATCCATCCAGCTGCGGTTAGAGCCAGTGAGCGAAGGGTGCTATCAGCATTGGCAGTGATCCAGCGAGATCCCAAGATCCTCAGAACTGGAGGGGAGAAATGCCGAGTCTCCCCAGGAACTGACCCGTTTTCTCAGGACCGAGCAGAACAGAAGCACTGACTGTAATAAAGGGCTGGCACTCCTCGAGCTCCTCCCTCAAACCTGGCCCTCACTGCTTTTTCCACGGGTGTCCTAGGAGGCACTGATGAGATAACTGAGGATCAGAGAGGGTGAGTGACTCACCCAGGGTCACACAGCTTGTAAGGAAAGAAACACATTCAAACTCAAGCCTGTCTGATTCCAAACCCTTGCACTGGACCCTTGTGCTGACTTTGCTGGAGTGGGGATGGGGGGTCGCAGTCTGTCTAACCTATCATCATCCTTCCATCCATCCCTTCATCCATGTCTCTCCATCTCGCTACCCCTCCACCCATCCCTCCATCCACCAGTCTTTCCTTCTCTCTCTCTCCATCCCTCCTCCTCTCACTCTCTCTCTCTCTCTCTGTCCATACTTTCTTCCATTCATTCATTCATCCCTCCCTCCCTCCCTCCATCCATCCATCAAGGCTTAACCACATGAATGTCCTCTAGTTAGACATCGAGGCGGGTAAAACCTATGTGTATCTGATGTGGCCCCTGCTTTCTCCCCGCCCTTGTCTCTCTCCCATGGCTCCTAGCTGGCAAACTAAAAAGCCCACCAGAGCTTGGTGAGAGGCACAATATAAGGACTGGTGGGGACTGTGGAAAAGGGGGAAAGCACGAGTTTAACCATTGCTCTGCGGGACTGTGGGCCCAGTGTTGCCAGAGAAGCCTCTGTCTGTGGCTGCTCTCTCCTTTCCACGGCGCTCCGTGAACATCTCTCCATGTCATAAATGTACTTCTGCATGGCTGCACCGTATTTCATGTTGCCATTCCCTCCAGAGGAGAAGCCAGTAGCAGGTTGGGGGGGCGGGCTTTGGTGTCAGGCCCTCTGGGGTTTGGGCCCCAGCTCTGCCAGCTCCCTAACTACTTTGAGCCTCAGTTTCTGCATCTGCAAAATGGGGACAGTGTACATGCATCTTGCACGGGGTTGCTGTGAGCTGACACGGCTCAGTGGTGGGCGCAGGGCCCCGCAGAAGCTAGGTGCTCAGTCAGTGCAGGATTCCCTGTCCTTCCTTCCCCATGAGGAGGAACACGGCGCTCCCACACCCCCTGTGACCTTGGAGACTCTTATTAAACCACAGCTCCAGACTCAGGATTATGGCCTTTTTCACAAGCCCTTCCCTCATCCTGGGCCCAAGGGAGCCAAGCAGACTCTTGCGATGCTCACCTCTCCCTGGGTCAGGAGAGCTCGTGTATGCCAACGGGACAGAGCCCAGGTCCACACCGCACAGGGGTGGGCAGTCCCGGGCGTGCTGAGCACTGGTGGGCAGGGATGGTGGGAGGCCTCGGGTCAGGCAGGAGTGGGGTTGTCGGGAGAACGCAGCCCAGAGGACCCGGTCAGCCCCAAGTAGGAACAGGGGGGAGCAAGAGGCCGCCCAGGCTCACTGCGATGATGCTCTGAGGCCAGGTCCAGGCTCTTGTCCCAGATGATGGCGACAGAAAGAGAGACACACTGCCCCAAAAGAAAAATCAGAGAGAACAAGGACCGGGGGCAGGGTAGAGGCAAGAGCTTCGACAAGAAGGTCTGGGAAGGCATCGAGCAGGTGGGGAGTGGGGATCACATCTGAGCTGAGAATTGGTGACTTTTGAACGCAGGCTGAGGGACAAAAAGGAGCTGGCACAGGACACCTGGCGGGAGAGTGGCTCTTGAGAAAGGCATCTGAGAGGTGGCAGGGCCAGTTTAGCCGTGGCAAGGAACTGAGATTTTCTTCCAGGCCAGTGGGGAGCCACAGGGGCTTCTATGCCAGGGAACAGCATGCTCTGAGTTACCTTTTTAGAAGATCGAGTGGGTCCCCATAGGCAAGAGGCGGGTGGAGGCAAGGACAGCTGTGGACCCCACCCAGCTCTGGCTCATCAGAGACACGCAGAAGAGCAATATAAGCAAGCCGGCGGGCACCAAAATGACCCCACCCTGTTAGTATTTGGGGTATGTGCACACAGATGTAACATCAACCAAATGCCAAACTTCATTCTCCAATTTTCCTTGCTCAGTTGTGAATCGTACAGAACTGTGTTAAGAAAAAAGTAAAACTCTCCTGTAGCCCTAGTACCATTAACATCTAGTCTATTTCCTTCCTCCCGTTTTTATACACATGTGTAGATTATTTTAATAAATGTCCTTTATTTTGGAATTTTTCCCCAACAGTTCTAATGTTATAATTTATTTTTTAAAAAACTTTAATTTCTCTAAAAATGTCCCTATCACGGGGCCAAGAAGCCAGCAGGAGGCACCAGGAACTCTTGGGTTGCCTTTAATGCACCAAGTTCAGCTGTCTGGTGGGCTGGGCTTCCGGGGGTGGGGTTGCCCCATCCTTGATCTCCAGGCTGCTGGGCACCCCGATGTGTACACAAGGCTTGGGGTGAGCAGACAGGGCTGATAAGCAAGGCCGTGCACTTATCAGCCCCAGCAGGAGTCCCAGGAGGTATCTGGAGGGCCAGGTGCCCACCCCACACCATGCCCTGTGCAGACACCCAGCCCCAGGACACGCTGGACACCTGCCCCTGTTACTCTCGCTGTAACTGGATGGTCCCCAAACCCAGGGGGCGTCTGGTTCAGCGTTTACATCTCTGGGGACAAGCACAAGTGTGACTCAGCAGTCAGGGCAGGGACATGCTGGGGGGGCGGGGTGACGAAGGAGAGGAGAACGGGGCAGGGATGGGGAGGCCAGAGCCCGGCCCTCTGCAAAGGGCAGCATGTGCCCCCTGATTCAGGATTCTTGTGTACAAATCCTGGCTCAGCCACACCAGCTCTCTAGCCTCGGGCAAGCAGCTGAATCTCCCCAGCCTTGGTTTTCCCATCTGTGAGGTGGGCACAGTCAACCTCCCATGGGTTGCTGGGAGGGTTCAGAGAAAGAATAGACGTCAAGCCATAGGAAGTAGTTAATGAATGTCAGTTTTCATGAGTTCTGGGACTCTGAGGACAGCCTTAGGTTCCAGAGCTGAGGGTAACACAAGGTGAGAGCTGCCTCATTTGACTGGAAACATGGGGTCCTTCATCCACAGGCAGGACTCTGAGAGGCAGCCGGCGGCTTTCACAGGAATTAGGGTGGTTTTCTCACCTCCACCCTCCACTGCTTGCTCAGCTTTCCCACTGGCATGGGGGCTGGGGGCTCCGGGAGCTGGGCGCCTACCCCACAGGGGGCTATCACTGAGCACTTTGCCTAAGTCACCCCCTTTCATCCCAGTGGTGGCCCAGGGAGGGCGACCGTGGGGATTACCCCACGTGCAGGTGATGTAACCACGACCCAGTTATTGCCCAGAGACAGAGCCAGAGGTGCCCAAGCATCTGGCCCTTGGCAACTGCACCATGTTGGCCCGATGGGGTCTGCTTGCCTGGAGGCGGCGTGCAGGGCCGAGGGGAGGGGTGGGAGCCCGGGCCAAGATGTTCCACCTCAAGCTCCCGGAGGACACAGAGCCAACAACACAGGCTTTGGAGTCAGACAGACAAACCCAAGCCTGGACCAGCTACGTTCAACCACGTAGCCCCTCTGAGCCCCAGTCTTCCCCTCTGTAAAATGGGACTATTAGCCCACTCCTTGTGGGAGGGCTCTGACCAGGAGGAAAAGAGCCAGTACACCGGAAAACATCAAGCAGTTCCCCCCTGGCAGCAGCAGACCCAGCACCCCACTCGAGGACCCTAAATGTGAAAGCACCGCAGGCTGCAAGTCCTGCGCAAGGGTGAGATGCCCCGTGATGACTGTTCACCAGACCTGAACACACCATGAGGGAGAAGCTTCAGCTGCCATCTCAGAACTGCCCCTGGGGAGCCAGGTGACCCCAGGCAAATTCTGTGAGCACTCTGAGCCCCGATTTCTGCATGTGGGAAATGGGCATAATGATGATAGACCCAGCTCACCTCGCTGGTGTGAAGGTCGAAAGAGAGACTGAGTCAGTAACAGTCTCCACAAAGCCCCTGTGAATGAGACATTAGTATCCTGCACTCACAGCTAACTGCTGCGAGAGTCTGAGACAGAAACTGCATGATGGACATTCCCACCTTCTTCCTTAGTAACCAAAGGCTCTCTATACTCCAGCTATATACTCAGCTAAACCCCTGCATTACCCACCCAGCCCTCAACAGTTAGGTGGGGCCATGTGACTAAGTTCTGGCCAGTGAAATGGAAGAGGAATGTGCAATTTCTGAGAAGCCTCCTTGGAAACTCCCAGCTGGAGGTATTCCTTTCACTTTCCTCCTTCTTCCTTCTGCTGCCTGGAACTCAGACGTGATGGCTGGAGTTCTGGTAGCCATCTTGTTCTATGAGATGGTCTTGAGAAAGTAAACCATGCACTAAAATAGTGCCATGGGAAGTCAGAAGGAGCCTGATTCTGAT
The DNA here is from genome assembly GCF_949752795.1 of Hyperoodon ampullatus. Lineage (NCBI taxonomy): Eukaryota > Metazoa > Chordata > Mammalia > Artiodactyla > Ziphiidae > Hyperoodon > Hyperoodon ampullatus. Next base: position 83,217,364 of record NC_136927.1, on the reverse strand, counting down.
AACTGGAGCTCTCATTTAAACACTGGACCTTCTGCTTCAGATTTCTTTTACATGAGAAAAAAGAAACTTGTAACTTGCTAAAAACCACTGTTATTTTGGGTTTTTTATTGTATGTCACTCAGCCTGATTTTTTAAGTAATGCAGCCCCTTTGAGACTGTATATATCCAGTCTTGATTGCAAGGAACAGAAAAGAAAAATAAATAAATAGGCTTAAGTGAAAAAGGAAATTTATTAGCTCTTGTAATGGAAAAGTCCAGTGTCTAACTCAGGCATAGCTGGATCAAGGGGCCCCAAAGATGTCACTAAGACCCTATCTACACTCCTCAGCTCTACCTTCCCTAGTTCTGGCTTCCTTCTCAGTCTCTCCATGAGCACAAATAGTCCCACCTCTCAACCCCACCCCTTCACCCCACCCCCCCCACACACACACACCCTACCCCCACCCCGGCAGCTCCAGGCTTATCTGCTCCCAGATTGGCTTCCCCAGCAGAAAGAAGCTTCCTTCCCCCAGGAGTGCCAGCAGAAATCCAGGACTGACTCACTGACCCAGACTGGGTCATATGCCTATCCCTGGGGCCACTCTCACTACACTGTCTGCTGCGGATGCAGCAGACAAGGGACAGAGCCCCGGCCTCGGAGGACGGTCACGGCCCCATTCCCAGCGAGGCTCAGGGAGGTGGAGGCCTGGCCGAGCTCACCCTGCTGGCCTGGGGTGGGGGGGACCATGGCCGCGGGTCAGGCCCACGCCCTTCAGCTCCACGGCAGAGCACCTCCCACCGCCGCTCCTCAGGGGCCTGGGCAGTGGTGGCTCCACTCCTGTGTCTCAGTTTCCCCATCTGTGCAAGGGGGCCACTCTGAGCGTTCACCTCGTGGGTAACCAACCGTCCGTGAAAAGCGCTTGCACAGCACCTGAGCCGAGTCCGCACCGCGGACGTTGTGAGCAGCGTTCCCCATCATCATTTATGATCGTCGTCACTGCATCCCCCGCGGGCACAGACCACGGCCCTGCCGCCCTCAGCTCGCCCCTGCTCTGCACTCAGTGCCCTGACTCTGCAAGCTCTGTCTCTCCTGGGTTTGCCACCGTCCAGAGCCCTCAATCCCGGGCTCCAGGAGGATGTTTGTGAGTCCTCGAGGTCTGTCCCAGAGGCTGCCACTGGCCGATAGTGACAGGAAACGGGCTGGCCACAAGTGGCCCTCCCGATAACCCTGGCAGCACCTGCAACCCTCTCCATGGCCCCACAGCCCTTATCAGCTGCAGCAATGTCTCCTCTGAGCTGGGAGCCCCATGTTGCCCTCCCTGACCCCTTGCCAGTGTTTGCAAACTAAGACCCAGCCGGAGGGAGATGGGCAGGTGGCAGGGGCAGGCAGGGAGGGGCATCAGCGGTTCCAGGTAGGAAAAGGGGACCCTGCCCGGCAGGATCCCACCTGACTTGACCCTGGGAACCCTGACCCTTCCCTGGGCAGAGGCTGGGGGCCTGGACTACAGAAAGGGGGAATTTGCAAATCTCAGAATCAAAGGGATTGGAAAAGGCCCGAGGAGATCCCACAGGGACGCTAGGACAGAGCAGAGAAGGTGGCTCCCGGTCACCCCCAGCCACCTCCCGAATCAGGGTGACCCATCTCACTTCAAAGCCAAGGGCTGACCATGTGGAGCTGTCACTGGACTCTGGGGTCAGACCCAGCTGCCCAGCTCCGTGCAGGTGCTGTGCTCCCCATGCATCCCCTCCGCCCCATTCCCTGCAGCAGCTCTGACCTCTGCCCACCCCCCCTTCCCTGGCCCCAGCCTCAGATCTGCCCAGCACACTCCAGCCGGGATGGATGGTCCCAAAACTGCCACTGGTGTCCTCCGCCAGAATCAAGTTCTGAGTGCTGGCAGGCCTCAGTTTCCCTGCTGTGCCTGGCACAACACTAGGTGTGGGGGATACAAGGCAGACAGCCCCTGGCCCCCTGGCATCAGTGTTCTAAAGGGGGTGGGACAGAGACAGGTGAGGACGCAGATGAAGGGAGACACAGTTCAGCTGCCTGGACCGAGACTGGGGTCGGAGGAGGCTGCTGGGACAAAGACACTTCCGTGTTGAGAGCTGAAGGAGGCCGGCAGGTAAAAGCTGGAGGATTCAACAGCAGGTGCAAAGGTCCTGTGGTGGGTGAGCTGTGCCCAGTGTGGGCAGGGGCCTCACAGGCCACAGTGACAGCTTTGGCTTTTTCCTCAAGGATGATGGGGAGCCACAGCGGGGAGCTGGAGGAGCCGTGACCCTCTAACTGCATGTGGAGTGTGGACGGAAGAAGGATGGGGCGGAAGCCATGAAGGGGCCCCTGCAAGGGTCCAGGGGAGACGGGGGCGGTCCTGGACTGGGGCTGGAAGCAGGGGAGGGGGCGGGGAGGGGAAGAGGGGGGCAGACGTGAGACAGGCTCAGCAGGAGTCGGCTGTGAGGTCGAGGGAGGGGTTCAGGGTGGCCAGAGGGAGCCTGGCTCGCCCGCCGTGCGCGGTAGGTGAACGTGGGAGGCGGGACAGATGCACGTGTTGTGTTGTGAGGCCGAGCTCCGCTCTGCAGGGCTGGGGCGGTGGTCGCGGGGAGGACAAGCCTGGTGTCTGGAGAGTGACCGCCCCAAAGGAGGCCAAGCCGCGACCTCCGAGCTCCGCCCTGACTGGCCTCCCCACCGGGAGCACCCACTCCCCTCCCCCAGATCACCGGGGGCCCCTCCATCCTGCACGGCCCAGCTGCCCCCCGACGGCCCCTCGGCCCTGTGCAGTCCTCCCCTCCCCCATGGCATCGACCACACTGTGCTGAGCTGGCCAGGCCGTGTCTGTGCACTGCTACCCCTGCTCCCCAGACTGCGCTCACAGCACATCCGTCCACCGGGTCTCTGCTGCCGGCCCAGCCCCACCACCTCCGAAGCTCACCTCCCACTGACTTTCGCCTCACTGTGCCTCCCCAGCCACACTGGCCTCCTTGTCCCAGGGCCTTTGCACCTGCTGTTCCTCCTGCCTAGAACCCGCTCATTCTCCATCACCCCCGGTGATACGTCCTGACCAGTATATGAAGTTGCCCCATCTGCGTTTGCTGCATCTCCCCCACTGGTTTGCATGCTTGCTGTGTGCCCCCAGTAGATTATAAAACCCGGTGGGCAGGACTGTGTGTTTTATGACTATCCCCAGTGCTTTGCATGTGACCCGGCACACGCCATTCCTCAGAATGAATGAACGAGGGAGAAAGTGAGGCAATGAGTGAATGAACCTCCTTTCCAGCCTTCACACCCCGTCCAGGAGGCCCCCGTGATTCCCCCAGTGCTGAGTCGGGGCTCCAGCTGGACGGTGGGGGAGGCCGGGACCATCCCGGGAGGGAGCCTCTCCCCCACACCCAGACGTCCCTTCCTGGCTTGCGCCGCGCCCGGCTGCCAGCTCCCTGAGGGCAGGGGGCCTGGACACCTGCTCCTATGCCTTCTCAGCAGCTCCTGCCCGGGGTCTGCCAGCAGTGCCCTGCCTTCAAGGAGCCGCCCCCTGTTCCACCAGGCTCTGCCCCCAGGGCCCTGCTCTGAGCACATCAGAGACTGAGCCCGGTGGCTATGGGGCTCAGAGGCGCCCACTTCGAGGGAAAAACTACAGACCCACTTTTTCTTTAAAGAAAACAAGTTTTATTTTTATAATCAGAACATTCTAATAAAAATATTATTAGAATCTTAGCTACTTTGCTTTCTGGGCCTTGACTCTGCCCTGGCGTGCAGGGAAGCGCCTGCCCGTGTGCAGCAGCCCCGAGGCCTTCCACTTCCCTGAGGTAGGTCTGCAGGAGCAGCCCGCACGCCCCACCCCCTCGGGCCTGTCCCCCTCATCTCACTCTCCCCTCCCCCTCCAGGAGCCCCATCGCGGGCTGTGGGAACTGTCACCTCCCCCGTCCCCGAGCCCCCAAGGCAAGCAGATGTGTCTCAGCTCAATCCCGCAGCTGCTTGGGCTGGTACCTACACAGCAGGCGACACCACGGAGGGGACGCGGGGGGGCACTCTGAGCCCCGACCCTGCCGGCCAGGACGCTGCGGTCCAGCCCCTCAGCCCGCAACCCCGTCACAGCCGTAGGGAGGGGGACAAGCTTAAGACAACTTACTGTCTGGAGACGCCCACCCTCTGAGGGGCTCGGGCACCCGGGCCAGCAGACACCTTATCACAGAAATACTGCCACTGGCTCCTCAGGTGTAGAGCCATCGACAAAAGCGAGTCTTTCAAAGTCAAAAACAGGTTTTGGATTCTTGGTGGTGGGAGTCTCTGCTGAAAAAATAGACTGAAACTCTGAAATCACCTTAGTAGCAAAACAATGACGATAAGAAAAAAAAGTCGCAGTGCTTCGACGTAAAGGACCACGGCCAGCTGCCCCGTCGCTGGTCACCGGTGGCCCTGCCGCACCTGGGCGTCCGGGGGCCGGGGGGAGGGGGAGCGCCCCGGGGCCAGCGTTTAGAGAACGGGAATTCAGGGGGCCGGTGATCCCCCCATGCACGGTTCACAGCTGTGCAGACGGAGCGACAGCAGTGAACACGCTTCGCGATCCTGGGCTGCCCTGGAGTGAGGCCTCTCGGAGCGGGACAAAGTTTCTGCTCAGCCCAGGGGGCCGCCGGGGTCTGTGGAGGGCCCAAAGGCCCCACAGGATGCTGGGGGGACCACCCATGGGCTCCAGGGGTGCGGGAGGACGGGGACAGTGCGTGTGCGACATTCAGGCTGATCTTCAAATGGCTCTTGGTCACTCTTTTCTCTCAAAGTCCTCCCTCAAGGCGCGACGGTCCTGGGTGTAAAGAGAAGTGGTCTCTGGGCCGCCTGGGGTGCAGGCGGGGTCCCGCAGGGTCTCCCGAGGCACAGGTGCGGTGTGCACCCCTGGGCTCGGCTGGCACCCGCCCAGCACGTGGTGATGGGGCCGCAGTTGCAGGGGCAGAAACAGCCCTCACTGCATCCTGTCGGGCTGCAGCTGCTGAGGCTGGTACTGCACGAAGGCAGTGCCCGCGGGGGCCGCGGCCGAGAGGGCCTGGGGCACGGCAGCCGGGTAGCCGTAGCTCACAAAGCTGGCAGCTGTGGCGGGCGAGGCGGCATACGGGTACTGGTCGTAGGTGGCCGGTGGGTACTGGGCGTAGGCCGGGCTGGCCGGTGTGTACTCAATGTAGGGCGAGGACAGTGACGGGACTGGGGCCGCCGGGATCACCACGCTGGGCTGGACGATGGCTTGTGGGTAGATGTAGTGGGGGGTCAGCCTGTGGGGCCAAGCAGAGAGGGTCAGGGTCAGGGTCGGGCGACAGAGCGGGGAAACACAGCTGGTTCAGGTGGAGTGGAGGTGCCGGAAGAGCCGGGTGATGCCGTGTCCCCCCTCTGGCATCTCTACTTCCTCATCTGTAAAATGGGTGCAATTACAACAATAATGGTGCTCCTACCGCAGGGCCTTTGCACTGGCCATGCCCACAACCTGCACAGCACTTTCCCCAGCGACCCACAGGGCTCCCACCTCCCTTCTTCAAGTCTGCACTCAACTATCTCCTTGGTGAACCCCTCCAGGCAGCCTCCCCCATCCCACCCTACACCCCAAACACCACCCATCCGCCACAGGAGCAACACGACATGATTTGGGGGCAGGGGTGGGGAGTTTAAAAATGATGAACAGGGCTTCCCTGGTGGCGCAGTGGTTGAGAGTCCGCCTGCCGATGCAGGGGACACGGGTTCGTGCCCCGGTCCGGGAACACCCCACATGCCGCGGAGCGGCTGGGCCCGTGAGCCATGGCTGCGGAGCCTGCGCGTCCGGAGCCTGTGCTCTGCAACGGGAGAGGCCGCAACAGTGAGAGGCCCGCGTACCGCAAAAAGAAAAAAAAAAAAAAAAAAAAAAAAGATGAACAATGTCAGCATCAAATCCAGCGCAAGCCCTTCTGAGCACAGGTCCCTGTGTGATCACCCAGGTCACATGTCCATGAAGCCAGTCCTGTCCCCCCACTTCCCTGGGTTCATCTTGCCAGCATCTGCCACCCCCCCCCCCAGCGACACCCTGCACAATTTACTTGTTTACCACATCTGTCTGCCCTGACTACGTCAGCCACCCATGAACTGACAACACAGACCCTGGCCCAGGCAGGGGCTCACTTGCTGAGTGAATAGTACAAGTGTGACCGCAATGACGGTGCTGCGAGCACAGACGACGGCCAGAGCCTCAGGGACAAGGCCCGCAGGTCGGTGGCCACGCCTCACATGCAGTAACTCACACGCTGAAACTTCCCCCAGGTCGGCCTTCAGGTAACCGTCTCATTTTACAACAGAAAAACTGGTCTTGGAGGTGCCTCGCCCAAGGCCCCCCAGGGCATCAGCCTGGGAGCTGAGAGCTGCACCCCGCACTCGTCCCTCCCTGCAGGCTGCCCACCGCGGGCTCCGTGCGTGCAGCCCTCCACCATAGGGGCGACCCCACACGCCGCAGACGGAGAAACCGAGGCTCGGGAAGGCAGTACCAGCAGGTGCCCGCTCTGGCAGCCAGCGCCGGGCCCCACGGCAGCGGTGGGCACACAGCGGCCTCGGCGGGGCCGACACCGTGGCCTCCAGCATCGGCCCCTCCTCCTCCTCTCAGGCCCGCACAAGTCACACAGGACGGGGCTGACGTGGTTACACACCTGGGGGCCGCCCCAGCTTCCCTCCACGCCTGTGAGACAGGCCCCGGACCCCTGACCTGCCCCCCTTCCATTCCGAAGAGAAGCTGCTTTGAAAGAAAGAGGGAAACGTTCCCTCCCAGCGCTCCCGCAGGCCTGGCCGGGGCAGAAACTGGGGCAGCTCCGGGAGAGCAAGTGGACAGGAAGCCGGGCCCTGGAGGCTGGGCTCCCTGCCCCCGCCAGGCCCCTCAGCATCCAGCAGCCCTCCCTCCCGAACAAGCACAGGGGCTCAGTGGGGCCCGGCGGCACCGCTGGGAACAGCGAAAAAGCAGAGAAACCCGAGTGTCGTCCACGGGGACGGAGCAGCGTCCAGTGTCCGCAGACCGCCCCACACGGCAGCAGGACGAGGTCCACGCTCAGCCCCAAGCCACTCCCCTCCACGCTGCCGGGAGAGAAAGCCAAGCCACAGAACAGAGAGACTGTTTATGCAAAACTGTGATATTTATACTGAATGGTGATAATGCTCGTGCTAAAACAAATCCGATGTGTATTTTTATATCCGCGCTAAGGGTGGGTGAGGTGCCATTGTACGAAACTGCCATTTTCATGGGTCCAAGAGTTGACCGAGGGCAACTTTATGTGGGGCAATGTTTTGAACGCAAAGAAAAGGCCTGGAAGGAGGCTCTGTAAGGGTTGCATGTGGGTCTGAGCATCTCTAAAAGGCAAATGGATTCACAGGCACAAAGGGGAATAAGAAGCACTCCTCGCAACAGCCGAAAAGCAAAAGCAAGCGTCCATCCAAGCATCCATCCAAGCATCCGTCCAAGCTTCCATCCAAGCACCCGTCCAAGCATCTGTCCAAGCATCCGTCCAAGCATCCATCCACTGATGAATGGATTTCCAGCTTGCAGTGGATCCACGCCAAGGAGTATTATTGCACCATAAAAAAGAATAACGCGCTGACACACGCCACTGTGTGGATGAACCTTGAGGACACGATGCTGAGTCAAAGAGGCCAGACACAAAAGGCCACGGACTGAATGATTCCGTTCACGTGAAATCTCCACAACAGCAAACCCAGAAAGAAAGTGGTTACACTGCAGGGGCTTCGGAAAGCAGGGGAGGGAGTGAGTGCTATGGGTCTCCTTCCGGGCGCCGAGAAAGTTCTGAATCAGACAGTGGTGATGGCCGCACGACTCTGTGAATGTATTTCATGCCCTAGAACAGCAGATTTGAGATTACGTGTACCTTACCACAATGAACGCACAAATGTAAGGGGCAAATCCTGAGCGAGGGGTGAATGACCCAGCGAGGAAAGAGCTGGGGTGGCGATGGGCACCACGGCCCCATGGATCCAGCAGCAAACCCCTGGGGGCGAGAGCCTGGGCACACCTGGCCTGTCCCGGAGGGGCCCCAGCTCCCCCCGGCCAGGGAGTTCCTACACCGGGCCCCCTCCTTGCCCTCCTGGGTGGCAGCACCCCTGTGGTCGCCAAGGCCACACACCGCTGCTTGTCTGGAAGCCAGGCAGCTTTGGCCAGGAGCCCTGTGCCACGGCCCAGGCCGTGGCGCCCACTCTCCCTCTCCGCCCTATTAGGAGTTTCTACTGCCCACCACCTCCTGCCTCCCTGGTGGGAACAAGAGCCCTGAACAGAGCGGGGGCCTGGGTTCGAATCCCGCCTTGGCCTCCCAAGCTGCAACCAGCCTTCTCACGTGTCTGCGGGCATGCTCTGGGCAAGGATGCAGCGGTGAGCAGACGACCCGGCCCCTGGCCTCTCAGTGCTTGGATTCCAGAGGCACACAGACACACCAACCCGCGAACCAGAGTTGGGAGTGGTCGGGAGAGGCTTCTCGGAGGAGGGGGCGGCTGCTCAGAGCCTGAGCTCCTGGCCCATCTCCCCCACTGGACCTCACATGAGCAGGTGGTGCCTCGCCCGGGGCCTGGCCACGGGAGGGGCTGGCCACGCAGTGCTCACAAACAGCCGGCGGGCACAGACCTCTCCGAGAAAGACAAGGGGCCCCAGCCACCCAGATGCCTCTCTGAAAAGGAGCCAGTGGAGACACGATGGAGCGTGTCTTGGTGCGATGCCCACTGTGCCGTCCTGGGCATCATCGATGCCCCCACCACGTGAGCCCCACGCGGCTCCCGGAACCCTAGAACATTCCTTAGTGGGAAGCTATGGAAGCTTTGAGCCCAGAACTTCTCCCAACACGGGCAGGTGTACCACTGCCTCAGACGGCATTTGCTAAAAATGTGGATCCTCGCAGACTGCCAAGTCAGATGGGGTCCGGGAATCTGCATCTGGCAGGCCGCCGGGAATTCGGATACACACTGGCACTGCAGAACCACTACCTGGACCAGGCACACACCGTCCCCACGGCAGAAGCACCCGGGGCTCTGAAATGACAGGTTTCTGGCCACACCTGCCTCAAGGCTGCCGGCCAAGGCAGCTGTCACGTTTACCAGGTTTCTGACACGTCAGGACTAAGCTCTGCTCTGGCCACCACAGAGCTGCCCTGCTGGGGGACGCTCAGACACGGTGTGGGCGAATAAGCTTCAGCGTGAGAGGAAAGGGGACTCCCTTGTTTCCTGGCCTGCGGGGACACGGCGTGTCTGTTATCTGTTCACCTGTTTCCCTCAAGCACCCTGTCCCCGCTCCCCACTCTGTTCGTGAAAAGCTCAAGATGACTTATGAAGCATTTCACAGCCATAAAATAGGTGCTGCTGTTACCCTATTTCCCAGAGAGGGAAACCAAGGCTCAGAGAGGCCGAGGGACTAGCAGTCACACAGCCAGAGAGACAACGGCCGGTGTGGGTTCTGCCACTGGGTTAAGCACTGCTGAGTCAAGGGGAGAGGAAGCTGCGAAGCTCCCCCCGCCCCGCCCTGAGGAAGGGGACCGGGGCCCTCAGCTCTGCACTCAAGTTACAGAGCTTCTGTGAGTCTCAGTTTTCCCATCTGTAAAACGGGTCTGGCACAGGCTGATGTCAGGGCCTGAGAACCGAGACCCTCCACCAGAACAGCATTTCTCAGCCACAGCGGCTCTGCCCCCAGGGGACACTCAGCTGTGTCTGGGACATTCCTGATTGTCACACTGGGGGCTGGGGGTGTGCCGGTGGCAGTCAGCGGGTGGAGGCTGGGGACGCTACCAACACCCCACAGCGCACAGGATGGCCACCCCCCCACACCGACCACGAAGAATCCTCCAGCATCACGGCAAGGTCGAGACGCTGCTGTAAACTGCAAAAAAAAGGCAAATACCCTTGCCACGACCACTGACACCCATGCAGAGGGCTGGGAAGAGGCCAGGCAGGGACCAAGGGACTGAGCTGGTGCACACACACACACCCCCACCACGGGAACCCACTGGACTCTTCGGTGAGAAGGAAACCCCAGCCAAACCACCGGCTGGCCCCGTCCGAGCACAGCCCCTGCGCCCCCTTCCCAGGCCCGCACACCACACCGGGGGAGGTCCCACGCGCCTGGCACCGGGGAACAGGGTGCGCGTCCAGGGGGCTCCTCAGCGCCCCATCTGCTCCCCAGAAAGGTCAGGGTGCCGCCGGCCTCCGCGTGCTTGCTCCGCAGGTTTCTGAAAAGGGCACAGGCCTGGCACGCTCTGTCCTCAGGGACTCCCCTGCCCACGTCCACCCCACCCCACCCCCGGTCCCCCAGCTCCCCCCGTTCCCCCCGGTCCCCCAGCAACAAGCCCGCATCCACCCAGACCTGGCAGGCCTGCTGCGCCGCCCCCTGCCCTGCGGCCAGGGGTCGTCTTACAAACAGTCCGGGAGACCAGGCCACTCGGGCACGTCCCCACAGGGGCCTCCCCTTCGCCCAGAGCCAAACCCTGGCTGCTCCCCGCCCCCAGGGCCTCCCTCAGCCTCCTCCCCAGCTTACCTCCAGCCCACTGTCCCCACTCCGGCCACCCAGAGCTCCCTGCTGTCCCCCAGACTGCACATGCTTCTCCGAGGACACAGCCTTTGCACCTGCTGCTCCCGCTGCTGGCAGGCTCCTTCCCACAGCTCAAACCTCACCTCCTCAGAGGCCTTCCCCGACCACGCCCCCCCCCAACCCCGCCGGCCTTCCTTCCTTCCTACAACCCCAGACCACCCTGTCACCCACCTTCTGTGCCGCTGTCTTCCCCACGAGAACGCAAGCCCCACGAGGGCGGGAACCTGGCCTGGACTGCTGGGTCCCAAGCGCCTAGCCAGCCCCTGCCGAATGCCAAGGGCCCTGCGGGCACCCGGTGGCAAAGGGGCCCCTCCGGGGCTGCTGCCACTTCCTGGGCCGGGAGTCACGGCCCTGGGCAGGCAGAGGAAGTAGCCCAGCCGGTACAGCCGGGGACCCTGAGGAAGCAGAACCCGCAGCCTCAGTTCAAGTCTGGCTCTTCACCGGCCAGCCTTGGCCTCGACCCGGGGGCTGGGACTGCCCCCTCTCCACACCCCAGAGACCCCCTCCTCAAGCCTGAGGGAGGGCAAGATCAGCCCCCACCCAGCCAGGACGGACCAAAGGCCCTCCCTGCCCAGCCCCATGGAGGGCAGCCCAGGGCCCTGGAGGGAAAAACAAACCAGCTAGCAGGACGGTCAGGTTTGGGGTCAGAACCTAGAAGTCAGTTGACCTGATGCCCAGGGCCTGGGCAAAGCAAACCCCCAGATTGGGAAGAGGGCTGCAGCCGGCCAGGTTCAAAAGGCCAGACCATCCTGCGGGGGCACACGCTCAGGCCGAGCACCCCCTGCTGAAAGGGTGATGGCCGAGATCTCTGCCCAGACCCACGCACCCAGGGCGAGCGGCACACAGCCAGGAGACAGCCAGCTGCCTCGGCCGACGGAGACCAGGGCGGCGGGCGAGAACCGAGCCTGGGTCCTGGCCGTGCCTGTCCAAGTCCGTCGGCCCTCTCTGGCCGCGTTTCCCCACGTGTAAACTGAGGACTCTGTAAACTACAGAGTCCGACAGAGCCTCCCCTGGAGCCCTGAAGGCAGAGGTCTTGGGGTCTGAGCAGGAGCGTCCAGGGACGCCAGGGCAGGTGAGGGGACCGAGGCAGCCGGCGCCTGGGAGACAGACGGGCACGCCGCCCACACACTCAGAGCAAAACCCTCAGCGAAAAGGATCCGCTGCAGCCCCAAGCACTCATTTTGTGAATGCACAGCTACCCCAAAACATAAAAATAAAAAAGGCAAATGAGCCCATTTCACTTTCTCTGCTCTCTGGAGGTTTGGCCTGATCAGTCAGAGAAGCTGGCAGCCGCTGGGGCACAACTCAGGATCCTCAGGCCAGGGAGGGGCCTCGCAGGGCTCTCCGGAGGGGTGACACGCAGGCTCCCTGGGGCCGTCAGACCACAAAGCAGGTAAAACGCGTCTCCCGCGGGGCAGTGCAGACCCTGGCCCGGCATCTCCACCGGAACCTGTCCAAACCCAGACGCCCGCTCTTCCCCCAAACGGCAGCCTCCCCTCACTGCCAAGGCCAAGTGACCCACCATTAGCTCAGGCCCAAAGTTCTGGAATCTTCTCGGACTTTCTTTCACACGTTCTTTAAATGTGCTCAGAATCCCACAGCTCCTGACTCCCAGGCAGCCACCACGGCCTCGCGTGTGGACTGGATCACTGCGAGGTCCCCTAGTGGCGCCCCAATCCCGGCCTCGGTGGTTCAGGCCTACCCAGCAGCTGAAGAGACTCTGTAAGACGCAAGTGACCCGGCCCTCATGTGCTCAGGGCCCACAGCGCCCCCGCCCAGCACTCAGGCAACTCCAAATGCTCCCCGGGGCCACCGAGGCCCGCCGTGAGCTGAGGCCACCCTGCTGGGCCTCCGACCCCGCCCATCTCCCACCACGCACACCGGCCTCCCCTGCCCAGCTGCCCCTCTCCCCCCAGAGCGCCTGTCGCCACCCGAGCCACCACCGCTCTGCCAAAGGAAGCTCTGTAATCACGAGCAGGGCCAGGGCTCCCTCCGTCTCCACGAAGTCCCCAACCTGCCACAAACTGGCTGGATGACAGCACAGCTTCCTCCTTTCAGCCACGTGGGAGGGGTCAGGAGAATGATCCAGATGCACCCCGCCCCCCGTCAGCACGCTGCAGGGCACGCATCACGTCCACATGGCAGACGGGGAAACCGAGGCTCAGGGACAAAAACTCGTCGCGAGAACAAAGGGTCACACGGACAAGTGGCAGGGCTTCCAGGCTCCTTACACAGCCTCCTCCCGCTGCAGTGAGAAGGGGCGGCCCGGCCCACTTGGGAGCCCCCCACCCGGGTCCCTGCTCGGGGACACACCCGTGAGGCCGAGTGAGACGCCCACCACGTCAGCCTGCGTGTGGTCAGGCCGCTCCCTTCGGCCGGAGGCTTCCTGACGAGGCCTCAGTACGGGGGCCCCTCCCGCCAGGGCCACTGGGGCCGGCGAAGAGCTCATCCTTGGACGGGAGCCCGAGAACCGCCCCTGAGGCCAGTGTCTGTTACAGCAGACGGGGACAAACAACAGGTGTGCGCGGGCCGCCCGCCAGGGAGGGCCACGCGCCGGCCCACTCCTCGCTCCAGCGAGGGCCAAACAGGAAGCGACGGGCTGGGGAGGGGCACGGCCACCCCAGACACCCTGAAAGTAAAAACAAGCCACGTGATGCCCCACGGGAGGGCACCAGCTTCCTCTCTGCCCCCTACCCTCCGGCTGTGACCTCACTTCCTGCCACACCTCCAAGGTGCGGGCCCCCTGTTCAAGGCGCTGCGACTCCCCCCGGCTTTATTTACTTCGTATCATGAAATCACGAGAGACTCTCCGGAAAGCGCAAACACAGTAGAGAGAGGCCCCACGGGCCCTCCCGTGGTGTCCCCAGAGGTGACGTCTCATAACCCAACATGCTACCAAACCCAGGAGGCGCACACCGGCGCATCGCTCTGAGCTCGGCTCCGGGCCTTGCTCGGATTCCACCAGTTCGGGGGTGTCCTCGGGTGTAAGTCCATGATTCTGCATCGCACACACAACCACCCACCCACCGTTACAATCTCGACACAGGCCTGTCCCAGCCCACGAGGCCCTCTGCCGCCGGCCAGCTGCCCTGTTCAGCTGTCCCCGTCACCGCCTCGGCCCTCACGTGCCCACGCGGATGTCTAATGGCCCGGCTTCCCCGCCAGAAAGCGAGATGGAGAACCAACCACATCTTTTTTATTCAAAGTATCCAGCAGGTGCTCAACAAATACCGGATGAATGAAGGATTCTGGGAACAGCTCTTGGCCTTCTGCCCAGCCCACTGTGCTCCGTGACATCTTCCTGTCACTCTCTGGCCCCTCTCCCGCCCTGGGGACCCAGACACTCTGCTCAGACCCCCTGGGCAGGCACACACCCACGGCCTGGTCACAGCAAGGTCAGCGGGTCTCCATCTGGGCACCGGGGCCCTTCACAAAGAGGGTGTAGGGGCCCTGAAACTGTAGGCCGAACGGCGTGTGTACGTGCCAGGGAGAGGGTCCCATCCCCACTCGGCCCTGGGAGGTGGCACCGACACAGTCCCCACCCCGCAGACGGGGAGATGAGCCCGGAGAGAAGGGGCTGGGCCTGGCCTCGAGCCCGGGGCCTCGCTCCAGCACGAGGCCTGCCTGACACCCAACAGCCCCGAAACCCTGTCCTGCCATCTGGGACCTAGGGACTGGCCCCAACCCGGCACTGAGGGGGGCGGCTCGCGGTGGACGGCTGTGGAGCCCACAGCAAGGCACCCTTAAGAAGCTGGGGTGGGGAGCTGAGCCCAGAGAAGCAGCTGGCCCTTCAAAAATAACCCAAGGAGAGGCTCCCAGTGCAGCCAGGCCTGGGACAAACCTCAGCTCCTACAAGCCTCAGGCTCAGGCCTGGACAGACAGCCCTGACACTGGGAGGCCCCTTCCAAGCCAGACCCAACACTCTGCCTGGACCTGTGCCTGCAGTCTGCTGACTGTCCCACGCCATCAGCAAAGGGCTGGTCGGCTGGGTGGTCTATGGCCGCAGTCGCCCCCCGGGATCAAGCCACCTGCCACCTGCCAAAGAAGCCTTCTCCAAACCCTAACCCTAACTCTAACCCTCGGCCCCATGTAGTTAACATGACGGAAGTGTCCCGGTCACGTTAGGTCCTGAAAGATCCCGTTCTTGAAGAAAAGAAAAACTGCGGGCAGGGAATCCAAGCAAAAAGCAGAGAGTGTAAAAGTTCTTTGGCAAATCTTTCCATGCTGACATTTACGACCCAGCCAGATGAGGATTCCGCAGTGGCCTTGCCCAAAAGCGAGCTGTGGAATCTTTAGAGCTGTCCCAGGCACACGATCGGGGCCGGGAAGTCGGGGAAAGTTCCGCCGGGCAGGAGAGGGTTAACGGGTTTGCAAACTCTGGGCTGCCCGGGCCTTGCTGCCAACCCAGAGCCGACACCACTGACCGCTGAGTCAGGCCCGGCCGGGCCCAGGCCCGTTGTTTGCAAAATCAAAAGGGACGCTGACGGCCCAACTCTCCAGCCAGGCGGGCGGGCGCTGGGAGGAGACAGCTGACCCCAAAAGCCGGGCCCGGCAGCCCTCCTGCCCCCTGGGGTCTCAGCAAGGCCTGGTGGGAGGCGGCACAGCTCTGAAAGGCTGCAGTCCACCAGCTGCTGGAAATGCAGAGCTGGACTCTCCCTCTGATCCTTGTCCCTGTTTGGGTCTCCACCCCCTTGGTAACCAACAAATAGGGCCAGAGGCTTCTTCATTGTCACAGGTGTTAAATGGCCAGCCAGCAGATTCACTTACAAAACACTGTCGCCTGCAGTCGGGAGCACATGGCAGTAAAATCGGTGACCGACGCCTGACCACCCTCCCATGGGTGGTGCTCTGAGGACCACCAGGGAAACCATCGGAGCACCCTTCCCACCCGCCCGCCCCACAGAGCAGCGGTTGAGAGCGCGGGTTCCAGAGCCAGCCCGCGTGGGTTCAAATCCGGTCACTTCAGCCGCCCTGGACAGGTTGTTAACCTTTTTAACCTTTCTTTGCCACAGTTTCCCCACCTAAGAAGCACGAGTAATATCGGTCCCAACCTTAGAGAGCTGCCGTGAGGGCAGGAGAGAATGCAGACAGGTTGGAGCCCCTGGTCCCACGTGCCAGCACTGCCTCAGGTGGTTATTATTCCCATTTTCCAGATGAGGAAAGTAGAGACTCAGGAAGAGAACATCTCTTGCCAAGATGGACCAACTGGTAAGTGACAAAGTCAGGATCTGAACCCAGGTCTGCAGGCTCCAGAGGCCAAGTGCTGATGGTCACCAAGTCCCAGAGGCAGCTGTGACAGATCAGAAGGGAGCCCAGGCTCGAGCGGGAAGCTATGGTCGCATTTCAAGCAGGAAAGAGCAGCATGTGCTCGAGGCTCACGCCCGGATCTCCGTGCCAGCCCCTGGCCCAGCCCCTGCCCTGGGGAACAGAGCCAGGGCTGTGGAAAGTGAGGAACACCCTCCTCGTATGGCCTGAACCCAAACAGGAAGAACCTGGGTGACAGCAGGAAGACGGGGGTGTCCCCAAACACCTTCCAAGATGGCTGCAGACACAGGTGAAGCAGATCCCAGGGCGAGAAGGAAACCAGAACCCCCTGCTCCCTGCCGCCCTCCAGGCTTCCTCTCAGGAGGACAGACCGGGACCTGGGCTCACACACTTCCTCCAGTTCACGTGGGGGCCACTGTGCCGCCACAGAGGCTGCCTGTCAGGGTAAGCAGCCCCGAATCATGGTTGACCTGCCCAGTCCACCCAAGCCCAACTCCCAACCTGCTCCAGTGCCTGGTTCACGCTGCCCCAGTGAGCCAGGTGGCCCCTTAAACCGAGCTTCTGGGGCAGGTACACACACGCTCACACACACACACACACACACACACACACACGTACACACTTGCAACTTTCAGCACAAAACGCAGGACCTGGGATTCAGTCTCTGATAGCTTAAGAAGTTCTAACATTCTAAAAGGTGCTGCCTGTTCTGTAAGTGCCCCCCCAGAACAAACCCCCATCCCCATCAGCACGCTCCCTGCACTGGGGCACACAGCCGACGTCAATCACAGGGCTGGGAAGTCAGCCGGCACGGCAGGCTCCTTTGTGCCCCTAGTTTCTGTCCTTTCCCAAGCAGCTGCTAGACCTTATTAGATGTTAAAAAAAAAAAAAAGACGACGACGAAGGCCCTTTTCGGATGGAGACTGGGACACACTGCTCTAAAGCACATCAGACAAAAAGCCCACAGGCCGGGCCCACTCGGGCGGGGATATCTGGCCCTGATCCCGGCTCACCTGTTGCAGCTTCGCAAACACTGGACCAGTTGGCAGTGACCTGCTGCCGCCATCTGTCGGGCACTGGAGCAGGTCAGAGGGGCGCCCTCAAAGAGCCTGGCCCGGTTCCTAGTCGGCAAACCTTTCCAGCATACTTACCTAACCTGCATGGGGTCTATGCCAGGCCTCCACCCACAGAACTCAGAGGTGCTGTCACCATCCCACAGCACAGGAGAGGAACCTGAGGCACACTGGTGGCTGCGTGAGCGGAGGTCACGCACCCAGCAAGGGGAAACCGGGATCTGAACCCAGGCCACAGGCTCCAGAGCCCATGCTCCCCACCCCTCTGTGATGTGGCCTTTTCCGGAGCGCAGAGAAATGCAACCTGCCTTCTCCCAGCTTGTCTCCCTCCCACTCCCAAAACACAATCACGCTTCTGAAAGGCTGGAGCAGAGGTCGGTTCTCAGACACAGAAAGGTGGCTGCAAACAGCGCAACTGACCACCGTGGGGTCGGCGGTCCCAGGGTAAGAAGCTCCCTCAGACCGATGGGCGCCTGCACTAGAAGACCCAGGAAGCTCGCAGCCCCCTGGCCTGGCTTCCAAGGCCTGTTTACCGCCCCCCATCCCAGCCAGCCCTGTCCACTCACCCGTAAGTCCGCTGGATCAAGGTGGGGTGCAGCTGCTGCATGCCGATGGCAAAGCCTAAAACGAGGGACCAGTTAGGGGCCCGGCCTGACACAGGAAAGAACCTCACAACCATCCCCCTCTAACCCGAAGCGTTCATCAGCTTCCTTTCCCCTCCCAGGCCACCTCCTGGGAGGTGAACCCCAGGAGGTGAACATGAACCCCCAGGTGAACATGAACCCCAAAACTCCCAGCCGAAGGAGGCCAAGGGGCCCGAGAGGCAGCAGCCTCGGGGAGTCTGTCCTCCCAAGCTCCAGCCCCAGGGACCAACTTCCTCCCTCCGGTGAGGACAGCTGACAACTGGGTGACGCGCCCTCCTCCCTGTCCCACCGGCACACACAGCTAGAGGAGGGGGTTCAGCTTCCAAGCTGGGAGACGACTGCTCCGTGATGGCTCTCTGGGAGCACATGACAGCCGACTGCCACCCCTGGTGTGTGTGTGTGGGGGGGGGCGGGCGGGTGCCTTTTCCACCCGACAGATACCAACGCTGAATATAGAAACCAGAAGTGCCAGGGAAGGAAAACAGGGCTCTCACCCGTCTGGAGGCTCCGCGGCTTGGCACCCAGATAGGCCAGGTTCACGTTGGCCTTGCGGCCGTCAATGTTGGGGTTCGGGTCTTTGCAAGCCCTCTCAGCTGCCGCCCGGTCAGCCATGGTCACCTGGAGGAGCACAGACGCATCAGGGGCTTCCCTTGCCGGCGGGGGGAGCAGAGAGAGGGCTCTAGAGCCCTGGCACGGGGCCCTCGTTTCCCCCCCGCCCCGGGTGCCCATTAACCAAGGCGCCCAGCCCAGTCCCCTTTGACCCCAGCCTGGGGCCCTCCCAAAGCTGCCCCTGGGCCCCGGCTCCTCCCCCCCCCCCCCCCCCCCGAGTTCAAGTGCTAGGAAACGCTGCCCTCAAGGACGGAAACAACCACCAGGGAAGACACGGCCACCCCGAAGGGAGGCAGGGGTCCCGGCCAGTGGGAACCACAAACCTCCTCATGGGGGTGGTTTGGGGACCCCCTAGTTAGAAAGGGAGTAAAAGAGGTGTCTTCAGGCCGATTTTTACTTAGGTTGTGTGGGGTGTCTGCGGGGGCTGCTGGACACTAAAATGGGGGTTGCTTCAGCGCTCCTGAGCGCCCGGGGCTGAAGCCCGGCTCCTCGCCCGCTTGTTGCTCCAGGAAGTGCCGAGAAGCTCTCCACAAACTTCGCAGTCCTAATTGAACGCAGCGGCTCTCCCTTTAAACCGGGCGTGGGGAGGGGGCAGGGAGACCGGGCCTGGGGGGCGGGGGCAGGGCCGGCTGGAGCCCGAGAGGGGGCAGCAGGTGCCGAGCCGGCGGGAGGCGCCCGGGGCTGGCGTGCGCCCGCCGGCTGACTCAGCGGCCCGGCCGCGATAAGTGCGGGGCGGGGAGCGCCCGGCCGCGGGGCTACTTACGAAGCCGTAGCCGCGGGACTTGCCCGTCTGGCGGTCGGTGATGACCACTGCCTCCTCGATGTCCCCGAAGCCCTCGAAGTACTTCCTGAGCGAGGCGTCGGTGGTGTGGTAGGGCAGGCCGCCCACGAATATCTTGGTGAACGTGGTGTCCTTCTGCGAGCCGTGCATGGCGCCGAGGGCGGCCGGGGGCCGCGGGAAGCCCGCGCTCGGGGCGCACGGCGCGGGCTGCAGCAGCATGGGGGGCGCCCCGCCGCCTACGGACCCGGGCCGCGTGGGGCTGCGCTCATTGGGGGCGGCGGGGAGCGAGCGGGGCAGCAGGGGCGCCGGCCCAGCCGCCGGGCCCGTCCACTCGCGGGTCGCTCCCGCTCTACGCGCAGCACCGCGCAGCGTCGCGTTCCTGCCGGCGCTGCGGGAACTCCGCGCCCCGTCGCCCACCCTGGCTTTGTAGTCGGCCCCGCCCCCGGCCCGCCTAGTCCCCGCCCCGAGCATCCGGCCCCGCCCTCTCATCCCCGCCCGGGCGCGCGGGGGCCGCCGGGAAGCGTAGTCCGGCCCCGCCACGCCACGCCCCACGTGCCCCGGTGAAGCCCAGGGGCAGGGCGCGCAAGAGGGTAGGGGGCGCATCCGGGTGTTTCGGGGGGACCAATACGTGCTCACTGGGTTCCTGGCCCCTGCTCTCGAGGAGCGCACCGTCTAGCGAATCAGATGTAAACGATTCAGACCATGTTTAGTGAGTCTGAATCGTTTCCCCAGTGCAGCTTACGGTACAGGAACTTATATTAAAGGTGAAACAGCCTTTGTTTTTATATGTAAATGTAATTCGTTCGACGAATATTTATCAGGGCGTGGGGGATGCAGAAATGCACGCAACACACTCTACCCCACAGAGCTTCTATGAACAAGACAAACAAGTAAATATACAATGTACTATCCATTAAGAAATAAATCAGGGTGCTGCCATCCAGGAGTGTCCAGAGTGGTCCCGGAGGCCCCTGTGAGAAGGTGACTGGCAGGGGCAGTAGTTCTGGCCTCCTCAAAAGTCCATCCCTGTGCCAAGGATCCCTCCATCTCTATGGGCCATCCTTGGGGGAAAGCAAGCAGAGGGTGGCCCTGTTCCCTCTGTTCCCTTCTCCAGCCCTAGAAACAGGCCCACCCCTGGGTCTCTGTAGCAGGACCCGCTACAGAATTGTCAGGGCACCTTGTCCAAAGTTCTTAGGAATTTCATGTCTGACAAGAGCACTGAACCCGAGGCCCTGGCACCAGCACCCCCCCACCAGTGGGTCACATGGCCGTGCAGAGCCAGGCCCTGAGGATCTCAAACCCTCCACATGTCCAGGCACCAGGATTGTGATGTCCTGTGCAGTCGGGACTCTGCTGTGGACGAAAAATGTCACCTGCCATGTCAGTAAACATACGATGTTGCGGCCATCAGCCACTGCAGCCACCCCCAACTGTGTACCCTGAGGGGATTCAGGGTGGAAAAAAACAGGATACTGGCCCTAGATGGTTAAAGGTGCACATCAAAGGAATGATTTCAATGAACCCAGAATCTTGCATCTTCGCATACACAGAAAAGCACTAAATTCATTAACTTGAGATGTCTGGTTTTTCTTTAATTAACAGTGATCTTTTGATGTTCCCACATTTCGGTTTTTGTTGCAAAAACTCCTCTATATCCTGGCTCCTCCCTGACCTCTTTGGAGCAGTCCCTGAGAGCTGCTTCAAGGGTTCGAGTCCTCAGAAAGTCCGCCAAATAAAACATAATTCTTAACTTTTAGGTTGTGCTTTTTTTTTTAAGTTACCACTGCTCTGAGTGGGGTCGCTCCTGGTGACCCCAGCTCCTGGCGGACTGAGGGGTACAGGGAGGCAGGTGAAGCGTTCACTAGTCTTTCAGGTGTCTATCAGGCACCTTCTCTGTCAGGCTGCGTTTGATTCCAGGCCCAGACCGGCTGTGCCTCAAGGCCCTGGACTCCCTGACCCCCGCACGCCACCCGGCAACCATTGGTCTGGCCCTTCCTTCCCCCCCCAAACCCCCGCCCCAGCCCCCTCACGCTGGGAATGGAACCCCGAGTCCTCCGGGGACACACTTCTCAGTCTCCACTCATTTCTCCCCGGTCTTGTCGCTCCCTGTTTCCTCCAACTCCCCAGGCCCACTCCTGCCTCGGGGCTGGGCCTCATCGCTCGCCCTTTATTCTGATCTTCTCTTCCTTCAGTGTACTCAGCTCCCCAAGCCCTGGTTACCTATTCACGGGTTTAAGGTCTCTCTCCCCTGCGAGGTGGGCCCTTGGATGGTTTGCTCAAGCTGTGTGGCCGGGCAAGCAGAGGGCCCCCGGGGAATGTTTGTTGAGTGAATGCACGATGGAAGGAAGAAGCCGAGGAGAGCTCTCGACCAGACAAGGGACACTCAGCGCGCCCTTGGAAAACTTTGCGAAAGTGTGACCTCCACTTGTTGGGCCAGGGGAGGCGGCCACCGTGCGGCCGCTCGATCTTGGGCACACTGGGTCCCATCACCGGGCCTCAGTTTCCCCTTCCGTGACAGACAGGGCCTCTAGGGGCGGGGGCAGGCGGAGCGCGGGCGGCGAGGCTCCATGCCTACAAGTCCCAGAGCCACCCGGACCGGCCCCGCCCCGCCCACCCGCGCCCCTCCCGGCGGAGCGGCCGCGCGGGGAGGGGGCCGGGGGGAGTGCGGCTGCGCGCCGGCCGGCGAGCGTTTGCGGAGCACGTGCTGGTGCTGCGTGGTCCGAAGGGTCTGGACCCGGGCGGCTGGCGCCCGGGACGGGGACACGGGGTCAGAAAAGGGAGACGCGCAGGAACCGGGCAGGGCGTTCTCCGCCCCGGGATGGGCAGGCGCGTTGCGTGCATCTCGCGCTCCCGCCCGGCCCGGAAGAGGGCAGGGGGCGTCAGTGTCTTAAAAGGCGGATGCGCCCGCTATGGTTCTTTCACGTGTTCATTCTCCGGCCCTTAAGTTTCTGCGTCACTAATCTCTCCACCCGTCGGATGGCCCCACGTGCCCACGTGTCACCAACTTCTGCCTGAGAATCAGCTATTCACCCAACACAACCTTATTAATGATCCATTAGGTGCCAGGCCAGGGTTCTAGACCCCGGGAAGACTGCAAGTAGGAAACTAATGACGTACCCCACCCCCAAAACACACACACACACACACACACACACACACGCACGCACGCACGCACGCACACACACGAGCTTACATTCTAGGAGGAATAGAGAGAAAATGAGTGAATGAATATTATATTTACATTTAAATTTTTCCAGGCGGGTCCTGAGATGGGAGCAAAGAAAAGTGACAGGTGTTCTTTAGAGTCAGGTAAGGCCTCTGGGAATTGGTGAGAGCAAGTGGTGAGAGCCAGAGCCATTGGCGCACAGGGAACAGCACAGGTAACAGAATGCAAAAGCTTAGAGGCAGGAGATCCAGCCACCATCACTAACGGAATAACTTCTGAGTGCCGGGCACTTTTATTAGTGGCTAATCCTCCCACACCACTAATAATAATAAAGGTCAGTTGTTTTAGTGCCTGTTTTGAGCCCAGCCCTGAACTGGGTGACATATATATTAGGTGATTTAACCTCAAAACACCTTTTTTTCTCAGGTAGCTACTATTAGCCCAGTTTTAAGAGGGAGGGAACTGAAGCTCAGAGTGACTTCCCCAAGGCCACGCAGAGCAGTAAATGGCCAATCCATGATCCCATTTTGCCCTCCCACAGCCTTTAGAGAAGGCCTTGTCTCCTTGCTTTGAGGGCTGGGCAGGTGAGACCTCAGAGAGGTCGAGTGAAGTGAGAACCAAGTAGAAATATGTTTGGCTTCCAGCCTTCTGCTCAAAGAAACAATGGTAGCTGGTACCAGCCCCTTATTGTTATTTCTGCTCTGAACATGGTTGGGATGCTCGGAGCTGTGGCAGCTGACTTACGACCTTGAGGCAAAGTGCAAGAGACTCACTGACACCAGTCCTGATACCACTAAACCCAGGGGACATTTGGCAAATGTCTGGAGACATTTTTGGTGGTCACAACTTGAGGGAAGAACGCTACTGGCATCTAGAATGTGGGGGCCAGGGAAGCTGCTAAATATTCTATACTGCACAGGACAGCACCCACAACAAAGAATTATCCAGCCCAAAACGTCAGCCGTGCTGAAACTGACAAAACTTGGGCTAAACCAAGGCCAACAGCCAGGCTCCTTGTTGGGTAAGAAGAATAGATCCCAACATGTTTAAGCCACTGTAGTTGGGTTTTCCATGATGACAACCGAAAGCGTTCCCAAATGAAGCAGATGCAGTTTCATAATTTCTACTGAAGGGGCCAGCATGGCTGGACAGGGGTCATTTGTCCTGCTTCCTTTGGTGTCCATCACATGGGGGGTTGGGAGGTCAGCCCAGAGGTAGATCTTGGTCCCAGTGCTTTGGGCCTTTGGGCCAATGCTCCTCTCTCTGAAGTTCCAAGCCCTTCATTACAAGGGGACAAAGCAGGACACGGGCGGGACACTGGTCAGCCCCCGGGTGGGTGGGCTCACTGCATGCACCTTGCACTCGGGCCCAGCCAGGAAGGGGACAGGGGGAGCATCGGTGTCTCAAGAAGAGGACAGCCAGGTTTGAATCATTGACTCATTCATCCTGTCCCCTTAGGTCTCTGCATCATCAGCAGAAGGGAAGGGGGGTTGGGAAGCCAAATGGAAAGACACAGGAGTGACGATTTAGGCCAGGCTGCTCGGGGTGAGGGTCTGTCTGCTGCTGCCCAGCACACAGGCTGCCTCTCCTCCCCTGAGGACACTTTCCCAGGCTCACAGCTCTGAATGTGGCAAGTGGATAAAGCCCCGTCCCCCTGCCCACTGCCTACCCTCGCCTGACACAGCTCACTCAGGAGATGGCTGAGTATGAAGTCCCCCCTTACAGGCTTTGTCACTGTCTCCACGAGGGGAGCCTGGACTCAGGACCCTGCTCTGAGACTGTGCCTGGATGTGGGCATTCGCTATGGGTTGGATTGTGTCCCCCAAGAATATATTCAAGTCTCTGGTACCCGCGAATGTGACCTTGCTTGGAAATAGGATTTTTGTACTATCATCCATTTAAGATGAGGTCATATTGGAGCAGTATGGGGCCTAATCCAATGACTTTTGTCCTTATAAGAAGGCCATGTGAAGACACAGTCACACAAGGAGGAGGCCATGTGACAACAGAGGCAGAGGTTGGAGGGATGCGCCTTCAAGCCGAGGAACGTCTTGATGGCTGGCAACCCCGGAAGCCAGCACCGAAAGGCATACAGGGGACAGTCTTCCCTCTTAGGGCCTTCGCGGGGAGCACGGCCCTGCCGACACCTTGACTTTGGCCTTCTGGCCTCCAGAGCTGTGAGCGAGTAAATTTCTGTTGTCTTAAGTCTTCCAGTTCATGGTCAGATGCTGCAGCAGCCCCAGAAGACTAGCACGGCCAGAGGGGAGAGGAAGCCAGAGCCCTGAGCGGGTGGAATCACGGCTGTCAAACTCATGGTTTGGAACAGGCTTCAGAGCCACGTGACGGTCCTGGGACTCCCCGGGGTCATTCCAGGACTGGGAAGCACCCCGTACCTCTCTGGGCTTCAGCTGCTCAGCTTGGGAAAGTGGGGGTCCAACTAAGGATCCTTTCACTTAAAACATCCCCAGTTTATGTCCGGTCCCATCCTTCCCTCCCAACCCCCGCTGGGAATGGAACCCGCGCCCACCTTCCCTGCCCCCCCTCCTGGCCGTCTCCTGAGTCTGGACCCTTTCACTCAGCGAGTAGCCAGGCTGAGACCCCACCGTCCATCCCCACCTGCATCTCAGAGGCAGCATCTGGCTGCAGCCCCAGGAACGACGCAGATCCTCAGTTCCCAGCCTGTCCTGGAAGGCAGCTGGCCTGGTGTTTGGATCTGCTGTCGCTGATCTGGATGCTCCCAGGGCCTGGGACTCGGACTCCATCCAGGCCTCTCGTCCAGCATCCCTCAAAAGCTCATGTCCCTACCCGACCCTGCTTTATACATCTGTTTGTTTCTGTGTGGACCGCCTCCCCACGAGAGGCCAGCTCCAGGAGGACGGGCTGCTGGCTGCTTTGTTCACTGCCGTGTACCCAGGGCCTCGCAAATGGAAAGCGCTCAGTAAAGATGTGCTGAGTGAAGGAACAAACGCGTGAATGAACGCATTCCAGAAGACTGAGACTGGGAACGTGGAGGGATCCCCAAAGCCTGTTTATCGTAATAGAGATGCAGGCGACGCAGTGTTCCTGTGGAGTCAAGCCTGGGCAGCCCCCTCTGCATCCCAGACCTGGGCTGCAGCTGGGGCCGTGCAGGTTACCTGCACCCACCTCCACCCAAAACGGCGGAGGCCCGAGGAGCCTTGAAATAAAACAACCGACACGGCGAACCAAAAGAGGAAGCGCGAGAGACTTTTGCGCGCCAGCCGGGCATGGATTGGGCTCTGCTGTTTCAGCTTCTGAGAGTAACCTGACCCCTGGGCTCCCCTCTGATCATCACCGTCAGGTAGTGAAGTCCCTCCCCCTTCTCTCCGGGCAGAGGGCAGGCCACACTTGTGTCCTGCACGCATAGATGCTTGCTAGCCAACACCTCTCTGGGCCTCAGTTTTCTCAGCTGTAAAATGGGCATAACGACAGTGACTTCCTCCTAGGGCTTCGGTGAGGCTGAAGTGAGTTCATACACAGAGTGCTGAGCTCGTCCTCATACTGAATGGGAGCTTGGTAAATGCGAACTCCTGCAGTTTTGGTTTTTTCACCAGGCACGCATCAGTTTCCAGGGACCCTGGCAGCCCTCCCACGTGTGCTGCTTTGGTGGCTCCCCAGTGCCCTGGGGCAGAGTCCCAGATCCCTTTGTTCAAGATGCCTTCCCTGCTCTCCAAACCAGAGCCAAAGGGCCCAGCCTCCTCAAGTCATATCCCCTCCCAGGGGCCCACAGCTCTGTGTAGGCCATGGAGCCCTGGGCAGTCTGCTGAGACTGAAGGAGCCTCCTCAGGTGGATGGTCTTAGACACTTAATAAAATGCCTAGGAAAACAATCATACTAAAACACAGCTATTAAAATAGTTAAAAGCAAGCATGTGCTCCTTTACTAGTGCATTAAGCGATAAGATCCAACTAGTGAGTCTGTAGTTTTGAAGGCCTGATGAGCAAGATGGCTGTGTCAGGGTATCAGAGACACGGTGCGCTACAGCCTCCGTGGTTGGGCCACAGCTGCTGCTGGCAGTGGGGCCCCAGCCAAGTTCGTGGCTCCTTTGTGCCTCAGTCTGACTCTGGTTGCTGAAGATGAACACTTCCCCCTTCCATTTCACGGACCCCGAACTCTACATATGGGATCTATGGGTCCCAGGTAAGGACCCCTTTGCATTAGCTCTCGTTGTTGCTGTCACAGAGTGCCCACACTTTATGGCTTAAAGCAGCAGACATCTATTCTCTTACAGTTCTGGAGGTCAGAGCCCAGAACGGGTCTCACGGGGCTTAAGTCAAGGTGTAGGCAGGGGTGGTCCTTCTGGCGGCTCCAGGAGGGAATCCGTTTGCTGGCCTTTTCCGGCTTCTAGAAGCCACCTGCACCCCTAGCTCGTGGCCTCCTCCTCCACATTCAGAGTCGTGTCTCTCCCACAGCATCTCTCTGACACTCTCTCCCTTCTACCCGCTTCTTCCACTTTAAAGACCCTTTCAACTCCACTGGGCCACTGGATAATCCAGCATCATTTCCCCATCTCAAGGCCCAGGGCCTTGGTCACATCTGCAAAGTCCCTCTTACCATGTGAGGTGGCATGGAAAGCAGGGGACGCCTTGGGGACTGATGATGGTGTGTCAGTGCACACCTTGGGACACCACCTCCGTCAACCTTAGAAGAGCGGCCGCTGCTGGTGTGAAAATGTGGACTAAACACAGACAGTCCCAGCCCACCCGGAAGGCTACGTGTGTCTTAGTTTTGGGTGCTCTCCAGGCCAGCAGGTGTGCTGGGAAGCCTGTCCTGCCAGCAGAAGCCCCCTTCCCCAGGATGGTGTGTGGCTAATCCCCAGGCTGAGAGTGGTCCTCGAGAACCAATGCCGGGATGAGGGCCAGCCTGTCCCTGCAGTGGGAGGGAGGGCGCCTCCCTGCTGGCAGGGTTCTTTCCCAGTGAGCGCTGGTGGGCGACCCTGCCCCGGCAGATGCAGCCTGGCAGGTGACTCAAACCACCTGCTCTGGGAGCCCAGGAGTGTGTGTGAAGGTTCCTGTAGGTGCAACATGAACATGGGCTCTATTCCAAGGGGGACGCCTTGTCACACAGCTGAAATTCACATGGCTACCTGGGAACACTTAGCTCAGGGTGCTGTGCCAAAGCACCACCAAAATTTATTTCCTCACAGTTCCGGAGGCCAGAAGTCCAAGTTCAAGGTGTGGGCAGGGTTGGCTTTTGCGAGGCCTCTCTCTCTGCAAGACGGCTTGCAGATGGCCGTCTTCTCCCTGTGTCATCACATGGTCTTGCCTCTGTGGTGTCTGCATCCTAATCTCTTCTTTTAAGGACACCAGTCATATTGGATTCAGGCCCATTCTAGTGACCCCATTTAATCACCTCTTTAAAGACCCTTTCTCCAAATCCAGTCACATTCTGAGGTACTGGGGAGTTAGGACTTCAAGATACAATGGGGGGGCACAACTCAGCCCATGACAAATACCTTTTTAGCATCTGCAGGTGACTGAGTTGTTACCCAGATCACGCTCGGGGCCTTCCGCACCGGTCAAGGGCCCTCACTGCGGAGTCCCACCCATGAGGCCAAGGAACAGGTTCATGGCACATGAAGTCCGAGAGCTGAAGAGCCTTGGGGGCGTCCCTGGGCCCTGGCACCAGGAGACGTGCAGTGATCTGAGAACAGCGGGTACTTCCCACTCTCAGAAAAGCATCGGCCTCCACTGCACTTCTGTTTTAAGAGCCAACCCAGGAGTCAGAAAGATCCGTGAGGGAGCGGAAATGATGGCAGATGTGGTGGCCGAGGAGGCGCCCAGGGTCAGGAGGAACCGGGGTCCGGATCCACTGCAAGCAGCGAGTCCTGGCCGGAAGCCCGGGTCACAGGGAGCATCGGCCAGCCCCTCCCAGTCCCCAGGCAGCCTTGTGAAATCTGGCGAGTGACCAACGCCCATAAACCCACCTGGAGCAGTGCTGACACTGTACCCAGGGGCTCCCGGCCACATCTAAATTCAAGACTCAAAAGCAGAGGGAGAGACCTTCACTGCTGACCAGTGACAGGGAAGAGAAACTGACCCAGCACTGCCAGTGGCCATGATGACCCAAAGGGCGGTGCTGATTTGGATCCATGGGATGCTGGGGACTGACAATTTCTTCTTAGTACTGTGTCCAGTTCCTCTCCCCATCACTGCCTCTGCCCCACACCTGGGGGGAAAAAAACCAAAAACATGCACACCAGTTGCTTTTTAGGGGCTGACTTATTATTTCAGCAAGTGTGTAATCGGTTTTTCTTATTTGCTTTGGAAATGGCCCTCACCTTAAAGAATATTTCTCAACGTACATCAATGCAAAATTCACAATAGACTTACATACAAAAGGCTACAACATTACTCGATCTGCTTCCATTTGCCTTTTGGTGACATAACACCTGTTGTGATTAAAAACTCTCGAAACTGCAGCCGCATGGTTTTGCCACCTTCTCCCACCTTCTGCTGAACAAGATCTGTGAAACCCAGGTAACCTCACTTAGCAGGACATCCTGCAGAGCTATGAAACAGTGGCCAACTCTGGGGATCAACGCAGCACCTCTCAAGGAAATAGGACGCTTGTGCTGAAACTGCTTTCGTAAACACTGCAGCCTCGAAAGATTTCCCACCAGGCACTGTGGACGCAATGACTGGGGCTATACAGCTTGTTCAGGGGCCTACAAAAGTGTCTGGGGGTGGGAGGAGAGAGGGGGAAGGGGGAGAAAGAGAGGAAATTGGCTCCAAACTACAAAAACAACCGCCCAAAAGCAACACGTCATTGTGTCTACAAAGGTAATACTATCAAACGGTTTGGTGTGCCACACACTCGTCAGAAAACACGGATGAGAAATTTCCTGGTATTCAAGGTGATCATTAAGAAATCAGTGCCAAGTGTGAATTAAAGACTTGCCAAATAATTTCAGAAGTAACACATGAAAGAAAAATTTACAGAAAATTTGCAGCAAGAATGTGTATTTGAGGAGGGGTGTGGGTGTATGTTAACATATGATGTGATGAGTGGGGAAACCTACAAAGAGTCAGAGGGCCTGGGGCCCCAAATGTCCCAGGGAGATACACTGCAAGCAGTAGATTTGCATTTCTAGGAGCCACAGGTACAAAAGTATGATCAGGTGAAATTAAGTTTATCATCCAGAATATTATTTCAACGTATAATTGATATAAGAAGTTAATGAGATATTTACATGCTTTTTTGTTTTTGAAATCTTCTGTGCCAAATTTTACATTTACATCTCAATTCTGACTAGTCACGCAGAGGCCTAGAGCATCCAAAGTTACTAAAACTCACTGTAAAATGGGCTGTTTGCCTCCAATACCCATCTGGGATGGAGATTTTCCGAATCTTTCCTTCCCAAACCAGGGCAGGGATGCTAAAGGGTGAGCAGGTGCTCAGAGCCCCCTGTACCCCACACAGCAAGGCTTCAATGTCCCAGGAGGAAACCAATGGGGACATTAAATTTTAAGTAGAAAAGTCAGGAATCTGACCACTGAAAAATTGTCCCCTTCAGCATTTCCTAAGGAGGCCATCAATCTTCTAAAGATAAAAGTGTATTATTTTAAAGAATAGTCTTCTAGCAGGATAAATAATCTTTGATTCCACTTTCCAACTATTTGACAAGCTTACTAACAGTAGCAAACGGAGAGTAAACATGCCATCTCTTTTAATCAGCTAAGTCGGTGAAACTGAATACAGAAACTTGCCCCCAATACTGCCATTGGCGTCATTGGCGCCATCTGCTGGCCACACTGAAACACAGCCTCCCACTGCGACAATCCTCTTAGGGACGTTTTCGTTCCAGCAGACTCCGTGGGATAGGAAACTTCCCACCGACGCCATCCCCCCGAGGTTACAATAGCAGCAGCTGACATTGGAACATTTATTACGTGCAAGCCACAGAAGCCCTTGGCATGCATTAGCTCTTTAAATACTCACACCCACCTTTTGCGGTAGCTACTTTTAATGTCTCCTATTTTACAGATGAGGTCACTGAGGCTCAGAGAAGTTTTAATCACATGCTCAAGGTCACAGAGTTGGTAAGTGACAGAGCTGGGATGTGAAGACAGGCAATCCAACTCTGAGTGCATGTTCTTAACTATAACGTTGTACAGGCATTTCAAATATCACATTAGAATTGTTATAATTACCCCTCCCATTTTGGGGAGAATGCAAGGACATACTTATGACTGGTACTCATGCAATACTACTTGAGGTTATTACTGAACCTCAAGAACTCACCCTAAACCTTATAAAAAGTAACAGGGACAGGGCTTCCCTGGTGGCACAGTGGTTGAGTGTCCGCCTGCCGATGCAGGGGACATGGGTTCGTGCCCCGGTCCGGGAGGGTCCCACATGCCATGGAGCGGCTGGGCCCGTGAGCCATGGCCGAGCCTGTGTGTCCGGAGCCTGTGCTCCGCAACGGGAGAGGCCACAACAGTGAGAGGCCCGCGTACGGCAAAAAAAAAAAAAAAGTAACAGGGACAGAGAAAAATGCCCATCTCTGATATTATTAAAATATATCATACATACATGCATAGATTCATATATACACATGTAACGGTAGCACAACAATACTTACCATTACTGTATGCAACGTACTGGAATGGGTTCTGTCATCTTTTGTGGCTCCATTTTAAAAAATGCTACAACTACAGTCATTGTACCACCTATGAATGGGTCATGATTTAATTTGGAAAATGCTAGCTTAGATGTTCCTATATGCATTCAAGGTTCATTTCTTACAGAGCCCTTCCTTAAAAGGAAACTCAAGTTTTGAATAAAAAAAAGTATCCCTCCACTCTACCAAGTAGCCTAGAACACATGGAATAATGTCACCTTTGCGGAATTTTCCAGCGAGGTATGTTTACACCTTGAAGACGACTTTCAGGTGTACGTTTCAACTTCCATTGTATTATTTCCTGTCTCATTTTTCATTGCTTTCTTTTCACTGTATTATTTTTTATGGTTACTTTCTACAATACTTTGGGCAAGAGATATTAGTTTTCCATATCCTGAAATTTTTTCTCTAAATTTATGACAACAAATTTATTTTTGAAAGGTAACTATGCTTTCAAGAAGTGGATCGATTTAAAGAAAAATCAGTGAATACCAGTGGAAGCGGTGGCTCAGCCTGCCTGGGAAGCTGCACTGACACCCGCCGCCCAGCGCAGGGCCCCGCCTCCGAGGTGCTCCTCCCCTGCTGGAACCGCCATTTCTCTGGAAGGACAGCAATCCCTCACTGCAGGGAGTCGGGCACACACATTGTTCCACCCTACCCCACCCCTGCATCCTCCTGTCCAGGGCTGGTGACAGATGAAGCCGCCCGTAAAGCAGCCTTGGGCAGGGAGGGCTCGGAAGGCCCCCCTGCCTGAGCGGGACTCTCCCAGGCAGGCTCAGACGCGGGCCTGCAGACCTGCACTCTCACACGGAGAACCACAGCGCCCTGCCATTTCCAGGATCTGCCCCTCTGAACCCGGGGTCAGACCAAACGTAACAGGATCAGAGGGATGCCCCTCCCTGTACTCAGGTTTGGGAAAACCCATAAGGACACCTTGTCCAGCATCTTTTTTTTTTTTTTTTTTTGGCTGCACCATGAGGCATGCAGGATCTCAGTTCCCCGACCAGGGATCGAACCCACGCCCCCTGCAATGGAAGCGCGGAGTCTTAACCACTGGACCGCCATGGAGGTCCTGAGCAGCATCTTAATATGATCATGTCCACAGTTAACCAAGAAAGTTATGTTATAAATAAGGATGAGAAGAAGCCTAATAAAACCAAGTGGAAAACTGAATGGAAGCAAAATGTTAACTGTAGAATCTAGGTGGTAGAAATATGGTCACTATAAATCTCCAACTCCTCTGTATGTTTGAAAGTTTTCCTTAAAAATGTTGGGAAAAAAATAAGTGAAAACAAAACTTGTCTTCTCCATGAGGTTTACATATTCCACCTTCAGCAAAAGCAGGAACCCTATTTTTAACTGGGTGTAAATTTTTAATGGCAGAATGACTTGACACTTATTAAAGCACAGTCAAGATTACACTTGTATCTTTCCAAACTAGAAGATGCCACCAAATTTATGACTACCTATTGACCACCTACTGTATGCAGCATACAGTACTGGTGCCTACAGGGATGAGGATGTTGAAGATGGAGAGTTCCTCAGACTTCACATACCTTTTAGGAAACATGAGAACAAGTATCTTAAGAAGTTTAATGACTTCAACAAATATTTACAGGTTCATCATTAGAAAAAATACAGCAGACTTTTATGTTCTGGGTTCTAGGCCGACAGAGAACTGAGCCCGTCTCCCAGCAGGGAGCTTACTTTACTCCTGGTTTCCGGCAGCCCTAAGTCCAACCCCGGACTTAAGCAAATGTTTTAAATTTGCCAATCAGAAAAACTATCCCCTTGGTGATGTGACAAGGTCCAGTCTTGGAAAAGAACACTCTAAAAGGCTCATGACTTAAGATTCACTGTTTTGTGGTCATTTTCAACCATAGCCAGCCACTAGCTTGTAAAAAAAGAGTAACAAAACAGCGGCTAAACTAAAAGTGATCCATCTATTCTCCCCTCCAACGAACGTCAGCTACTGAAATAGCCTGAGCTTGGCTAGAGCTTGGCTCTCCTCACGGCAATCTTTCCTCCTCGCCGTATCTGCCGATACACACAGATCGCAGAGCTGCGGGGCTGATTCATAAAGGGAAGGAAAAAGTGAGCTGTAAACAGTTAACCTGAATATTAAGACTTTTCTAGTGCACTTGCCTTTCCTTCTCTCTCAAAAAAATAAAAGAAAAAAATAACCAACCCAAAACAAAACTTTTCAGACCAAAAGAACCGGAGAGTTAACGGTCTGAATTCATCTGTGATCTGACTACCAAAGAATTTAAACCACTGAGCGCTGGCAATGTCTTTCAGTAGAAAACTTTATTTTGTCTTTTAAGAGTAGGCAAACATGTCTTACAGTATTATCGATACCAGAGCTCCACACTCAGGAAGTTAATTTACACACCAGCCCCAGAGTAGAGCAGAAAAAGCACGTGGGATAGCAGGGTAAAAACACAAGACTCTCATTTCAGATACTTACCAATCAGGAATTTTGAACTACATGAAATAAAAAAGCAACACCCCAAACCTATGGCTACTGGGGGCACCAGCTCCAAGTACTTCCCATGCAGGGTACTTGGGTTCTAACTTGAAGGCCACACATGCATCCCCCACTTGGGCTTTGCCCACAAAGGCCTGTCACTCAGAACAGGAACACCCCTGTTCCAGTCACCAGGACATCTGCCCTGCAGAACTGAAAAGCACTGGAATGTCCAAGACAGGAATGAAGGAAGCAAAAGAAAAACACATTCAAACTCTGCCCAACAATGCTTGGAGAGACTGCTGCTAGACAATCCACACAGCAGAAACACTCCCAGCTCACGATTTCCTCTCTCCTAAGGGGCAAAATTTCTGCATTTCCCACAGGGCATCTGCAATCACACATCAAAACCCAATGATGATGCTGAGCAGGGCAACCACTTCAGAGCTTACGGGGTGAGCAAGGGGAGAGACGGACAAAGGGAGCTTAGTAGACAATCTTCTAAATATTTTATTGCAAAATACAGTACAGGGCTCGTAGAATGTTTCCCAATGTTCTCTAATACATACACTGCTGAACGAAGCACTGCAAAATACCTGGCAGTTGCCCACATGAATCTAAGAACTTCTATAATAATGTTAATCCCCTTAGAGTTACAGACGAAACCTGTAACCGGCAGTGGAATGGAGAGATGGAGAGTCACCGCGGCCGCCAGGCTCCTGACTGCTGAACAGTGACATCGTTTTCTCCAGGGGTTGAAAGCCATATCCATGGCTGACAACCCACCGAAAGCTGGGACCCAAATTCGTACAGAGACGAGGCAGAGTGGAGAGAAGACAACTCTGGACAACCCACACGTCTCCAGCCACTACTTCTTATTCCTGGGCTTTAGCTCTTCGGCTGCGTTACGTAGGAAAATGTAATTTTTCTTTTGGGGGTTATAAAATTCATGTCCCTAAAGGGGGAAAAAAAAGTACCTTAAAAATTGATTAAAAATCAGGTTAGCATTTTGTGGGCACTTTTAACATGCCAAGTCCTGTGCTCCATGCATGATGTGTAATCTCTCTGGAGGAGTAAAACAGGTAAATGGAGAGAAATAAAAGTCAAACGTTAAACAAAAACTTTAATCCTCAGAGTAAAGGTTAAGGACTTGGTGGAAATGCCTTCAACGTGCCCCTTAGAAGGATGATCTTCTACATGTTTATCTTTGCAGCACTGAGACTTTTGTCAACCTTCCACCGCTTTAATGCCAAGATGACTCCCCCTCAGTGAGCACAGCCTGGGGAGGGGAGGATGGCGGAGGATGAGCTGGAGGTTTCTCAGCACAGGAGACTTCCGGCCTGTGACGTCACAGGGAGCGGGGCAAGTCCCAGGATGCGCCATCCCAGACGCGGAGGGAGGTGAAGTGCAGGTGTCAGCGTGTCTGCTTGCGCCTGTGCTGAGGAGGAGGGGGTGCTGTGTGACACTGGGGGAGTCGGAAGCACCCAGCTCAGGCCAGGCTAGGAAGGGCTGTGAACAAGCCGAGGCCTGTGAAAACTGTCCCACAGGGAAAAGGAATGGCAGCCACAAAGCTAAGTGACAATGACAGGACTTATGTTTCAGGAAGACAGCAGAGTGGTGGGGGTAAGAAAGATGAGTGGAAACCCGAGGTAACCAAAAGGCCTGGAACAGGGAGGTGGGAAGCGCCTCTGGGTGCGTTCTGCTGCCTGCAGTGCAATGATATGGTTTATTCTCACTCCTTGACAGTTACGCCAAGATAGTTCTAGAAGTTCTGCTCACCCAATGACCATTAAGTCTCATCGTAATACACAAAGTGCAGCTTTTCGGAACAGTTACGCTCAAGCAACAAGCTAATTATATTAATCATATGTGGGGATAACTGTCCTTCAACTAAGAAGAACGGAAAACTCGTAAGCAACTTTTTTTTAAGTTAAAAGATTATAATTTAAGTGTTTCACGGTTAAGTTGACATTAATTGCTCAGATGAATTAATTCTGAGTGGCATTCAAAGCGATGAGCTTTGATTTTACACTGCTTTCAATTTACAATTATTTTTTCAACTCCTGAAACACACAGAGCCATGAGTGTGATGTGAGGTAAACATGGAGTTTTAATGCAGCTGCAGGCTGAGCAGGTGAAGAAGAGGAGATCCATCGAAGAGGCCCACAGGGAAACTGAGGCCTCAGGCCACAATCTGGGTCCAACCCCAGCCAGGCAGAACCAAAAAAGCACACTCTGCATAACTGAGTGCATGGCTTCCACAGGTGAATGGATAAACAAACTGTGATACATCCAGACACCATGAAATACTACTCAACAGTTAAAAACAAACTAGTGACACAACAGCAAAAAAGAGTACACAGTATATGAGGCCACCTATATAAAATTCTGGAAAACGCAAATTCACCTATAATGACAAAAAGCTGATCAATGTGTGCATGAAGGAAAAGATTACAATGATACACAGAGAAACTTTTGGGGGAGATAAAAATGTATGTTATCTTGACCGTGGTGAAGGTTTCCTAGGTATATACACAGATACTGAAACGGATCAAACTACACTTTAAATGTGTGCAGTTTACTGCCTTTCAATTACAACTCAGTAAAGTTGCTGGAAAAATAAGGCAGCTACACAGCTCACAGAAGCAAATGTTCAGAGAGAGTGCGCCTCCCACAGGCCTGAGAAGGCATCACAACAATGCGCTGAGCGGGCAAGATGTACCACAGGTGAAGTGGACAGAGCTCCGTGACTGCCCAGCTCTTCTGAGAAAGAGAACCAAAGGCGACTCCAAGACCGACACCCCACTGACTAGGAGGTGTTTGCCTCAAAGAGGAACGAACACAGGAGAAGCAGCAAGCGGGAGGGTAAAGCGGGGGGGCGGAATCCACTGGATTTTGATCTCCTAGGTTAAGGTGCTTGGGGGTAGCCAGGGGCGGACATCCCGTTGGGACTGGGACACCGGAAGAAGTGGGGAGCGAGCTCAGGAGCCAAGTTAGACATGGAAGAGTCACCAGCTTAGGCTGGAAGAGCTGCTGCTTCGTGAATGCAGACGCGCCTGGAGGACCCGAAGGAGAACCACAGAAAAAGGCCTGCGTACAAGAGGTGGGCAGAGAGCAGAAGCCACCAGAGATGGCAAGGGGCAGTCAGGAGCAGGAGTACAGCAGACAACAGAAAGGTCAGAGAAGCCAAGGGGAGGGCTTTGTGAAGGAAGAGGAAGGGATGGACGGGTGCCCAGCACAGACAGCAAGGAAGCTTCCACACTGGACAAGAACTAAGGCAGCAAGAACCTGACTACAGTCCAGGAAACTGAGGAGACATAGGTGGGGGAACAAAGAGGGCGGGGGGTCACCACTCTGGACAAGTTTAACAGAAGGGAAAGCAGGCCTCTTAACGCTTGTTTTACAAGAGCCGAAGTGTGTGCCTACAGACGGGGGAACGAGACAGGGGACAGGTAGAGAAGAACGAAGTCATGAGAGAGAGAGAGAGAGAGAGAGAGAGACAGACAGACAGACAGAGACAGAGAGAGTTGTGTGCTGTGTGCTGTGTGCGTCTCGGGGAAGGGCGGGGGGCAGGGCCAGTGAAGACAGACACGTGTGGATGTGAACAAGAAAGACACCACGGCTCTGGAACCCAAGTCCCCAGGTCTGCTCTCTTTACCATCACACTGGGATGACCCCAAAACACAGCCAGGACCCTGTCAGTCCCTAACTTCCCTCCTCCCCACACAGCAAACAAGCAAAGAGCCAAAGCCTCTGGTGGAAGCCCCACGGCCTTGCTGAGCCCTCCTCACTCTCGCCCAACAACCCCTGGCATCACTGGATGACTTGGACCCCCCCCGAGTGGCGGCCGCTGGGTTTACAGTGACCAAACACTTGACGTGGGCACGTTCTCAGAGAAAGGATGAGAGGGAGGCCCTGCTGTTCCCTTTACGGTCAGGGGACGGTGACATGCCATTTGCAGACACACAGCGTGTCTGTGGAGGCCTCGCGACTCAAGCCCAGGCCTTCCGACTCCAGAGCCTGGCTCTCCTGCCTGAAGGGGCCCAACGCAGGTTTGGGAATTCTCACCTTTGACCAGTCGTAGCTGGAAGCATATGCAAATATGTTTCCATTGTGATTGAAGCAGCAAGCCGATATCGGTTGATCTAACTGTTCCGAAGTTTTTAGTTTTGTTCTGGCATCTTTGTCCCAAAAGCTGAATCTACCATCAGATCCCACAGTTGCAAGGGTGCCGTGGACAGGATGGAACGCAATTCCATTTACCTACAAATGATGGAGATGCACAATGAGAAGCAGAGGCAGAGGAGGGAGGAGAAATCAGGTTTCCGCCAATGCAGACTTCCTGGTTCAGTCAGGACACAAAATGGAACAGACCGTCAGTTCAGCAGAGCTGGCGGCCCGCTGATGACAGGAGAAACTAGCCCCACTTCCTGAACCAATCGGCAGCCCAGGACTGAATCTCGTCTCTTGCTCAAAACACGAGTCAGCAGAGGTTAATAAGTATGTAAGCTAGTGACACCAAGGAGCGAACCTCAGGAAAATGTCTTTTTCTTTTTCAGCCAACAGCAATTTATTGGTTTTAGCTAAGTGTATCAACTGTCTACCAGCACTCATAGAGGTGGAAGTTGCTCCCCAAAACTCCTAAGCCTGCATTCAGAAACAGAGAGAACGAAGACGGTCAACACGTTCATAAAAACAGAAAACTGAAACCTCTCACGTAAGCCATTTACCTCTGCACGCGAACACACACAGTGACAGCGATCTTTTCCGACCCCATAATGATTCAGCTGCCCGCCTCCAAGTCTAGTTTCTAGACAAACTCTCAGGGTTACAGCTCCTAAAAACGTACCGCGTAAATGTCCTGAGGAGCTGAAGTGTTGGTCCCGTTAGATCGATGACATTTAAAGGTGAAGTTATCCTTGGCTCTGAAAAACAAAGGCCCAACTTAGCTCTCCTTTTTTAAAAAAAGCCTCAAGTGAAAATCTTCAAGCTGATCAGGCCTCACTTACGGATTTGGGGGGTTGATGTAGTGAATGGCAACTCTGCCCTCAATGCTTCCCAGGGCAAAACCTGTCGGCTTGTTCTGTTTGTCTTTAAAAATAGCCACACATCGATGCTACAGTTGGGGGGAAAAAAGTATATCATCACAACGTAAGCTGTAACATTCCATAACTAATGTGACTGTAAACAGCTTTTACCCCATTTTGGGGTTTTGAAAGAACCAGAAACAGTATTTCTCAAATATGGTAGAGAAGGTAATTTCTATTCCTCCAGTAAGCATTGTTTTCTTTTTACTCAGCCACATGATGTTATGAATAAACCTCGGACCAAGTGCTTCCATCCAGGCACCGTTCTCCCTCTGCCACCCTGAAGGCCCTGCTGTCACTGCAGCGGGGCACGTGGCCCTCAGAGCCCCGCCAGGTCCTATTCTGGCGCTGGGCCCCTGGTGGGTCGGGAGAACATGTCACTTTGATTCACAGCCCACCACTGACTAGGCGAGTGCCCTCCAGCAAGTCACCCAACGTTCCAGAGCCTCTGCGTCCCCAACTGGAAAAGGGAAGTAGTGCCTGCCTGTGGAGCACGGGGGACCAAGGGTCAAGCACACAGTGGACGCGGCCAGAACTTTCTAAACCGTGAATAAGCTATGCAAGAGCCAGACACTGCACTCGATCCAACACTGAGTTTGAGGGCCCAAAGGAGGGTTTCCTAGACTCCACAGAAGATCCCACAGAAACAGCCCACGGCCCAGCCTCCGGGGGCAAAGGAGCACAGATCCACATTCTTATTGTCATTCAAGAAGAGGTGCATTAAATGTGGACGGAGGGAAGGACAGAAATGAACAGATTTGAAACCACATGCAGGGTAGAAGTGAGCTGGGTGGTTGATGAGATGGGAGAGGAGGAAAGGAGAGGGGATCCAGGACGCTCCTGATTTCTGGCTTAGACACAGCTAAGGGCCGGGGGGCCCATCCGGTGAGATGCAGAGCACACGGGGAGGAGCAGGCTGGGTGGTGGGGAGGGGCAGGGAAAGACTGCTCACTCGGCAAACACGGAACGCCTTCTACTCGGGCCTGGCTCCAGGTGCCAGGAATGAGGCAGCCACAAACACAAAATCCCTGCTCTCACTGAGTCTAGGCTCTGGTCAAAAAAACAAGATGAGTAAAATCTACACGTACGTATATATTAAGACACACACACATATCTATATATATACAGCCTGGGGAGAATGGGCAGGGAGGATCCTGAGAAGAGGTAACATGATCTGCAGAAGGTGGTCCTGGGTTTGGCACGGGATGCTCTTGGGCTGCGACATGAGGAGGATGCAAAGGAGCTGTCAGACTGTGGGTGTCCTTGTCAGGAGCACAGAGGCAAGGCCTGCTGGGGATCCAAGTCTCCAGCCCACAAGGCGTACCTAAGCAACAGCAACGGCCGGCAGATGTAGAGAAGGCAGTGGCCAAGCGCAGACGCCTGGGGAACCTCAACATGCAGCAAGAACCAGCAAGGAAGACAAAGCAGCAACCAGAGAGGCAGGACGTAAGAGGCTGGCATTACAGAAACCAAGGACAGAGTTTTAAGAATATGTAATAAGAACAGCAGCGAACGCTGCTGCCACGGTAAGATGACGGTTGATGAGTATCCACTGGAGCTACTGATTAGAAAGCCATCAGTGGCCAGGCCAGAAACAGTTTCAGTGGAGTAATGGGGGCAGAAGTCTCAAAGGAGGGTGAGAGATGAGTGGGAGGTAAGGGAACCAAGAAAGCTCACGTAAGACACTTACTTGACTTCAAAGGGAAAAAGGGACAGAGGTGGCAGAGGATGTGGGGGTCAGAAGAGGCTTGTTTCCTAGGATTGGACTTGAGCCTGGTTCAGTGCCAATGAAGTACAAGAAGAGGGGAGATGAGATAGAGGAGAGAGGCAGGTGGTTGACAACCTAAGGCTCCTGAGAAGGCTCACCTAACAGCTGGGAAAAGGCAGGGAAGATGCAGGTGTAGCCCGAGTTCTAGATGCAGCAGGAGGACGATGGGCAAGTTCCCAACCATCAGCTTCTCTGTTCTCGGAGGGAGTGTCCAGGGGTCTGAAGAGTGTGAAGGAGATCTAAGAATCCATGGCAGGTGAAGACCAAGCTAAAGACGGAAGCTGTGTTCACAATGGAACCAATCCACCAGGGTGTGCACCCGTTCAGCAGCATGCAGCGACCCCGGGGGTGTTTGCAGAAGATGGCATTTACTCACTAAATATGTGTGTTTATATCCTTAAATTCACCCCTTTTGAATGTCTGAAAGTACAACGATTTCCGTATATGGCCACATGGCCAGATTGCCTGCGACAAGTGCTAAATACGAGCTTCTTGATCTGACTTGTGACTCACCTGATGTTTCAGCGGAGATTCTATCCTTCTGAATTCAGAAGGTTGATTCTCTAACTGATAGACTATCAGTCCCCTCTCTGCAGTTGCCACCACAGCCATAGGATATATCTGGGAAACAGAGGAAAGCAGAGACCTGCTTAAAGTGGACTGTACTCTTTTTTATACCAAAGTATTAGATCAATTTTTTTTAGAGTCGCAAAAAGTAAGTCTGAATTTTTTTTCAAGTTTAACAGTTCAACGATATTATCACATTTCAAGGTAACCTAGAGAAATCGTATTTGAAAGTAGAACATTCATATCTTTTTAAAAGACTCGTTTTTTAAAACTACAAAATATACATTTAGAAAATGTACTGAGAAATAGAGAAGAAATGAACATCACCTCTATCACCCCATCAAATGATAACTGTTGTTATTAGCATTATGGTATGTTAACCCCCATCTTTTTTCCTGAACATTATACAGGTGTGTATATGTATGTTTCTGTATAATGCTGATCCTTTACTCAAAGCGTGTTTAGTGAGCACCGCCCCACACATTTTCCAGAGAACACTAGCAGTGGCCACGTTATCTAACATTCCCTCAAATGAACCCACCACAGGGTTCACTTAACCATGTCTGTCTTGTTGGCCCACTGGGTCACTTCCCATGTTTTACTATATTACAGAGAAGAAAAAACATTTGC
Organism: Hyperoodon ampullatus; assembly: GCF_949752795.1. Classification (NCBI taxonomy): domain Eukaryota; kingdom Metazoa; phylum Chordata; class Mammalia; order Artiodactyla; family Ziphiidae; genus Hyperoodon; species Hyperoodon ampullatus. Next base: position 83,176,128 of record NC_136927.1, on the reverse strand, counting down.
ATCTTTACTTTTCTCATGATAAATTCCTAAAAGTGGAATTACTGGGGCAGTTGGTATCAAACTTCAACTTATTGCTAAACCAACAGAGAAAGTTCTTTACTTTCTATCCCGCTCACTCAGAGACAGTCACCAAAGCTCTAGCACCACACCACAAAGTTACTGCCAGTCTTCCTACAGCCGCACAGTGCACGTCATTCTGGGGACAGCATGGCATGTGGATATCTGCGTATGTTCATACAAGTGACTAAAAACGTGCGACATCTAGTTTTCTGTAATTCTGGAACATATGCAGCACAAAAATCTACAGATTTAAGATGACCGAGGCAATCCAAACTACATCCCACATCTATTATTAAAGTTTGAAGGGTTTTTACATTACCCTCTAATTGCAAGATATCATAAGTTAAGAAGTGCCTTTTTTTTTTTTTTTAAAGGAAGTAATTATTATTAAGTTAAAAACTCCTTACCATGTCAGCACAGTAACACCTTTCAGGGAGTTGTAAAACCATCATAGGATTTGATGATCGTGTATCCCAAAACTAAAAGACAAAAGACAAAAAAAAAAAAAACCCACAAAAACCCAATAAGTGACTATTCAGAGCTAAAGTCCAAATAGTCCAAGAATAAATGTCGGGCTTCCCTGGTGGCACAGTGGTTAAGAATCCACCTGCCAATGCAGGGGACACGGGTTCAATCCCTGGTCCAGGAAGATCCCACACGCCACGGAGCAACTAAGCCCATGCGCCACAACTACTGAGCCTGAGCTCCAGGGCCAGCAAGCCACAACTACTGAGCTTGTGTGCCACAACTACTGAAGCCCGTGGTCCGCCACAGAAGAAGCCACCGCAATGAGAAGCCCACGCACCGCAACGAAGAGTAGCCCCCGTGCAGCAACGAAGGCCCAACGCAGCCAAAAATATAATTAATTAATTAATTAAAAAAAATAATAATAAAACAAATGCCAATCTTGGTCAGGCCATGCAGTCCCTCAACAGTATATTATACCTTCAAAGTCTTATCCCAGCTCCCAGTCATCACACAGCTGTAGTTTGGTGCTTTGATCCAATGTATAGTTTTAACAGGAGCATCGTGCTTTCAAGATAAAACCAAAATACACCAAGGTGAATGTAATAATATGCTACACAGCTTTGGTTCTGGAAATTCAAGGAGAAGGAGCCTTAAATATTGAGGTCATACCGAACAAAAACCAAAGGATAGTTCAGCTCTTCCCCATGACCAAAACATTCAATGTAACATCAAGCGCATGTCTCTACCTTCCATTCTAACAAAATTTAATTTGATTTTAACCATAATTAACTAGCATGTGAGAGTGAAAGGGGGAGATATTCAGGAATAACTCAGGGAACTCCACCACAGTTGTATCACTTAGATGACACGCATTAAGAGATTGAGGAGATGCTTCTAGCACACAGTACTGCGATCTCACAGTACGCAACACCTTCCTGAAAATGTCTCAGTGTCAAGAGGCTCTTCCTCACCAGGCCAGACCCTCTGGTTCCAGGTTCTCTCATCTTCCTCATTTCTGCTTTTCTTAGCAGTCTTCACACAGAACCTGCCTGCTGTCCCGAGCAGACTGTAAAAGCTCCTGGCATGTGGAAGGGTCCCTCTTACTCACTGCTGTATCTCTACTCCTAAGGACAGTGCCTGGAGTACCACAGGCATTCATTCAGTACAGACTTGTCGAATGAATGGGTGACCAAACGCAGTCGGTACGAGGCAAGCCGCACACGGGTGTCAGAATGTTGAGGGTGAGCTGCACCATTTACAGGTTTTAATGTCACCAGCTCCTTATTACGCCCTCCCCACCCACACACTGCAGAAGACCCATGACAGAACAATTTATGAAACACTAGTTAAAACGAGAATGTGTACAAAATTGGTGTCATTTTTGTGCTACAGAGGTTTCTGGTATATTTAAATCTAATCGATTTGGAATGCTCAAACTGCATCTTTCCTATAACAGAGAATTATTGTAATTAAGGAATCATCGCAACCCTGGGCACCAGCCTTGCCCAGCCTTCCTACAGAGGGTAAGTTTTTACTACCTGTGCTATCTGTATCGCCTGGTTACTGTTGAGGTCCCACATTTTGGCAGTTTTATCACATGATGCCGTAAATACTTTGCTCCCATCCTAAAAGAAAAAAGAAAACAATGTGACAGTCTAAGAAAAATAAAACCTCTATATGAACATCTAGATATCAGACTGAACATATCAAGGCAGGTTTTATTTTGCAATTTTAATTTTTCCAATTATTTGCGGGCCAGAGTATTGCAAGCTACAGTATCATATACAAAACACACTTTCTGCTCTTTTTAATTGTTAATTTTTTCTAAGAGATAATATGTAAAAAGGTTAAAAAAACTTGAACAGCATTTAGAATTACAGAGTGAAAACGAAGTCTCTCCTGAGCCCAGCTCGCCGCTCAGAGGCAGCCACGGCCACTGGCATGTCCTCCAGGAGCAGCCTTTGTACATCCTCTACCGATGTGTATTACCTACCAGGAGCCACTTCAAATTTTTTTTCTTATTTTCATCAATTTCAAGCCTTCACAAAAGTTGCCAAGAATAATACAATGAATACGCATAAACCTACCACCTAGATTCACCAACTGTCAACACTCTGCCACATCTACTGTATCTCTTTCTACACCCCCATTCCCGCTCTGTACCACACGTACAATCATGGTTACTTTTCAGCTCAGTATCTCATAGCATTCGAAAGTGCATGCAATAAAACTACACTAATTTATGATAGTCACTGGTCCAATGTAAACTACAGAATAGCTTAAAAAAGTGGCAGTCACTGTATAGTGGTTTTAAAATACTCACATACAGAATTCATAAAGTAGGTTAGTCAACATGAAGCACAGGTAATGTAAAAACAAGAAGTACTGAGTTGAAAATTCTAGACCAGCTGTCAACAAATTTTTTTTCTTAAAGGGCCATACAGTAAATATTTTAGTCTTTGCAGGTCAAAAGTTCTCTGTTGCAACTCCTTAACTCTTGTTGTAGCTTGAAAGCAGCCATACACATTATGTAAATGAATGATGTGGCTGTGTTTCAAGAAAAGGTTATTCACAAAAACTGGTAATGGGTCAGATCTGGCCCATGGGCCATAATTTGCTGACCCCTGCCCTACAGTACTTCATTTCTGGTTCCACAGCTCAAAGATTTACCACTATCTTCCCCTAGCAAAAACTTCTTCCCATTTGAAGTCGCCAGTTCCCCATGTGAAAGAAGAGAGAAAACCTTCTTCTCTATTAATGAAGCTATGAGGGCAACTCCACAAATCCTTGGAAAGATGCTGATGTATGGAGCGGGATGCCCCGAGGCTGAGTGAAACACTGGCCCCTTAATCTCATAAAATGCCAATCCTACCAGCTGCAGGATGCTAGGCCCCAGTGGACATACTGCGACAGAGGCCAGTCTATCGAACGGCTGGGGCACAGAAACGAGACTCCCAGGGGCTCTCGACTCAGCTCCTCTCAGGTCCACCTGCTGTGGCCAGACCGACCGTCCTCAGACTGCCAGAGAATCACCCTCACCAAGTGGTGGCTTTTATGCCTCAAGCGTTAACTGTGGCTCTTCTGTGCTTCTGTGCCTTTCCACACATGCCTTCCTCTCCCAGGCTAGCTCCTATCCCTGTAAGCCCCTGTGAGGGAGGCTGTTAAGTGCATGGGCGCTGAAGCCAGGAAGGTCCAGGTCTGGGCTCAGCCTTTCACCCCCTATATTCCCTCAAACAAGTCTCTTAACCCCTTCCCACAGGTGCCCCGCTAGTCTTTACGTGGCTGAATCTAGCTGTCACTGATTTCCACTACCTGAAATCCTTCTCTGTTCCTCTACGTCTGTCTTAAGAGACCATGAGTTCCATAAGCACAGGATTTGCCTACCTCGCCTACTCTGACTTCCACTATATCCCAAGTGCTTAGCATACAATAGGTGCCTGACAATTATCTGAACTAAATAATGTTATTACCTGTTGTAAAACTATTATTACCGTCATCTTATAAGTGAAAAAACATACTCACAGCGATTAAATAGCTTGGCAAAGTCAGAAAGTGGAGATATAGCCGAAATTTGAACCCAGGCCTGGAATGGATGAGACAATGCTCTAAAGCTATATAAGCAAATGGTTTACTTTTAAGATTCAGCTTAATTCTTGCCTCTTCTGTGGAGCACTCACAGCCCCCTTCCCAAACTTTACAGCTGCCTTCTGGGTTCTGTCCACCCAGCACAGTGCATCCTGCCTCTCTCAGAACTCAGCTCACTGAAATGGAACTCTTCATGTCTATGTCTCGATGCCTCTACTAGATAGCGCACAACTCTAAGGGCGATGGAGAAAGGAAATAGGCGGTACACATCTCTGGAAAAGCCAACAGCCTGCTCAGTACCATCTGAGCAACAGAATTCCGGTGTCAGTTAATTCTATTTCTTACCATACTTGATAAGAAACTTACAATTCTGATCTGTTAACTGATCAGTTAAGAAAGACAGGCAAAATAAATTAGAAATATTTAAAATCGATTCAAGTTGCTGTTTTTTTACAGGTAAATTAAAACTATTATTAGTCTCATAATAACCCAATCAGACATGTCAGAAATACATTTTACAGGTAACAAAAATGCTTTAGAGAAGGCTGTCAGAACTAATGATTAAAATGGGAGCAACTCTGGCTCCTTAACCATCTCAAAATATTTATGAATAGTAGAATCATTTCCTATTTGAAAGCTAAGTAAGATCACATAAATGGTGTGAGAAGTTTGATATTTCTCATAAAGTTAAACATATATTACATATGACCCAGCAAGCCCACTATTAGATATTAATGCAAGAGGAATGAAAACTTATATTCACAGAAAATCCAATATACAAATGTTTATAGCAGCATTATTCGTAATGACCAAAAATGGGAAACAACCCAAATGTCCTTCAGCTGGTGGATGGCGAACAAAGAGTGATACATCCACACCATGGATTACTACTCAGCAATAAGGAAGACAAACTACTGCCAGACACAACCACCTGGATGGACCTCAAATGCAGTGTGCTCAAAACAGCCCGATTCAAAGCGCTTCTGTTTATGACATGCTAGTAAAGGCAGAACCACAGGGACAGAAAACACATCAGTGGTTTCCAGGGACTGGGGGCTGAGGAGGATTTGACTACAAAGGGCAGGAGGATATCCTTGGGTTGATGGAGCTCTTCTATATTTTGACCACAACTCTATGCATTTCTCAAAACTCACAGAATCATACACTAGAAAGGTTCAATTTTACTGTTTGCAAATCGCATCTAATAAAAAAAATTTGCATGAGCCTGAGGAGGGACCTTGAGGCTTAGCTTCCTCAGCACAGCTGCCCAGACTCTCAGTCAGGCCCCTTTGTTTTCTCACTTCTGCAGGGTTCAGCCCTCAGCAGAAGGGAGGAGAGAAAGGCTGGGCTGTCAATCCTGGGCTCCTCCTTTAGGGAGGGGTGGGTCCTCCACAGCTGCGGCTCTTGCTGTGCGTGACTTCACCATCCCTGCTGGTTTCTTTGTAAATGGTACCTTCATTAAACTCCCCAATCACCCATCCACTCCCCCAAAAAGAAAAAGAAAAAGAAAGAAGAGCTCAGAGGTGAATAAACTTGAACACATTTACTTACATTGCTGATATTCAGGATTTGGGAGGAAAAAGACTTCAAAAAAAATGAAATATTTCAGAAGTTTAATCATGGAAAAGGATTAATTTTTCCCCTAGGACTTATTTTCTGGTACAGTAATTTCTAATTTTAAAACAACAGAAGCTCATGGCACATGTAGAGGTAGGAAAGGCTTTAAAAAATTGTCTAATCCCTTGCTCAAGGAAATATGTCAATAAATTAATGGATTTTTTAATGCAAGAAAAGCTTTCAGAGAGATTAAAGTTAACATGACTAAAGTTAACTGACTACATTATGAGTATCAATAAATTACTATATTTAAATTCAGAAACAGCACTTCTACAATGTGTATACATACTTGCTATTTGTGTTTCAGGTTATATAAAAACATATGTACATTTATATACACTCTGAAAACATGAAAAAACTGAATGAAACTTACATCACTCCAGCAGACATCCAGCACAGGCCCAGTGTGCATCTGCTGGGCTTTCGGAATAGTCTGTCCACTGTCTTGAACTTCCCAGCATCGAACCTATAGTAATAAAACAAATTAACACAAACAGCCAATTAATGATACATTATATGCATTTTAAGCCCTTTGCTCCAAGCCATAATCAGATAAACATAAATTTACATTATAGACACTTTTCTCCTATCAAATGAACAAAAATAAAATGAATAATACTTGGCACCAGCAAGGAGAAGCTGAAACTTGTACTACTGGTAGGTGTGTAAATTGCTACAGCTCTTCTGGAGGATATTTATCTGAAATCCTTAAGTCTGTACCCTGTGTCTCAACTATTTTGGGACTTGAGGATTTCCCATGATGTACTTTACATGCGTTATCTGAATTAATCTCTACAACAGCTAAAGCTCTGTGAACTTGTCATCTCCATCTCATGAAACAGGACACGAGACTTAACGAAGATAACTGGCCCAGGTCCCGTATCTAAGAGCGTGGCAAAGCCACTATGTGTTTATCTGATCAGGAGTGCGGTTGAGTGTGTCAAGGTCACTCCAGCAGGCCCCTTGCACTCCTTTGTGAAGTGCCGCTAAACACCCTTCGCCTATTTTTCTACCAGAGTTTTTATCTTTCTTTTCATATGCTATGATTTCTTTTTGGTAAGTTTAGTGTCTGTGCAGGATTTATGCTATATCTAAAGGTGAAAAAACTTTAACATAAACCTGAAGAACATTTGCAGGATGCCTAGAAGGGAAATTTGTATATACCGTCATGGACAACTTTTATTTTCAATGAATACTACAGATCTGGGAATATACTTCAAGATACTGAACCAGAGTAGGAATTTTTGAATGACGCATATGATCCTGCTTTCTTAACAAAACTCGGCACAAGAAGGGATGCCTGCCATTCAAACGGGTTCACACTCTAAACCCGGTGCTTACAAAAAGCCATGAATAAGCCTGAACTCTCTGCCTCATTCACTTGGAGCAAAAAAAAAAAAAAAGCTAACCGTGCCCATACAAAGAGATATGACAGAGAGAACATGCGTTTAAGGAGCACTTACATCGTTAGCCCACGATCCTGCAATAAGGAAGTTCCCTGGCAAGGTTGGTGGGCTAAAAGATAGACAACCAATGCTATCATCAGGAGAGGATGTTACTTCAATATCCTGGGGTGGAAAAAGTCCATGTTAAAATGTATACATCGTCACAATTCAATTCAAAATTGCCTTCTTTCTCACTAGCACCTCACGGTGGCCTTCCCTTGTGTCAAGAGCTAAGTGAATTAGACCTTTCTTACTTTGATAAAAAGGGGGAGTGTAACTAAGCCAGTGAAAACACTGGTGCTGCTGGACTACAAGCAGCACTCGCAAAGGCAGGCCCACAACCACATTTCCCAGATCATGGCCCACCCGGTCACTCCTGCCCCGAAGTGCTCGATCACAGCATCACCTGCCTCCCTCCGCCGCAGAAATTCTGAGACAACAGTTGTGGGCTGGGCCCTAGGAACGTGCAATTTTTTTTTTTTTTTTTTTTTTTTTTTTTTTTTTTTTTTTTTTTTTTTTTTTGCGGTACGCGGGCCTCTCACTGTTGTGGCCTCTCCCGTTGCGGAGCACAGGCTCCGGACGCGCAGGCTCAGCGGCCGTGGCTCACGGGCCCAGCTGCTCCGTGGCATGTGGGATCCTCCCAGACCAGGGCACGAACCCGTGTCCCCTGCATCGGCAGGCGGACTCTCAACCACTGCGCCACCAGGGAAGCCCGGAACGTGCAATTTTAACAGGCATCTCGAGTGATTCCAGTGATCAGGAATGTCAGGGGGAATAGGACACTGGTCCAGGGGACACATAGTTTCTCTGCTCCAGTATTTGAGAAAGCAACCCGGACAAAATTTCAGAGTTTTCACCCCCAAAGGAGGCTCCCAAGCCATCTGGGTTTCTCTCGCTGTCACCAGCGTGGGGCCCCCTGCAGTGTCTCTACGAACCCACGAAGCCTTAGGCGGTACCTTCATAGGGTTGTGATTATCTGCGGCGGCGCTGCCAAACATGCTGGCTCCCCCAGTGCCAAACCCAGAGGCTGCTCCAAACAGGCTCATCTTGGCCCTAAAACATAATGGGAAAAGTTAAGGACAGGTCCTCTCTTAAGTAATAAACATCACTGAGAGGCAAGATAAAGATAATTAAGTTATGGAAGGGAAATAGAGCGTAAATAAATAAATGGCTTGATGTCAGGCTTCTCTCTTCTGAAGAGATCTAAATATGCGATAAGCAGAGTGCTTTTTAAAAATAAACTTTCTATTTTAGAATAGTTTTTAATGGAAAATTCTTAAGACAAAAGAGTTCCCTGGGCTTCTCCGGTGGCGCAGTGGTTAAGAAGCCTCCTGCCAATGCAGGGGACACGGGTTCAATCCCCGGTCCGGGAAGATCCCACATGCCGAGGAGCAACGAAGCCCGTGCGCCACAACTACTGAGCCTGCGCTCTAGAGCCCTCGAGCCACAACTGCTGAGCCCACGTGCCTAGAGCCCATGCTCCGCAACAAGAGAAGCCACCGCAATGAGAAGCCCGCGCACTGCAACCAAGAGTAGCCCCCGCTTACCGCAACTAGAGAAAGCCCGCGCACAGCAACAAAGACCCAATGCAGCCAAAAATAAATAAATAATTAATTTAAAAAAAAAAAAGAATTGTTCCCAAACACCCCACATCCAGTTTCCTTCTTAACTTTGTCACAACGAATTCACCATTACTGACACATTACAGCAGAGTAGTTTTCAGTCACCAGGTAAAAAATAAATTCGCTCATTTCTTTTTACACAGTTAGAGACACGCTGCTGAGCACCAGGAACACAACTGGAAACCAGCAGAAGGCCCCATTCTTCCAGCTTCCCACTTAGTGACAGTTCACTGTCTTCGTACTAATTTCCGCACTCTGGATTAGGTCAATATCTCTGCATGAAGTTACTTAGAAAAGCAACCAACCCTGGCAGCGATCGTAGGAGTTTTAAAAAGTAATCCATTTTGGTCCGCTTAAATAGCAAAAGGTTTGGCATTATGTTTTGGACATTTGCCCAGCAAGAATCCTCCCACTTTGAGTTTTATCCTGGGCACCACAGTCTAGTAGGCCCTCCTGGGTTAGAACCATGCCTCTGCCACTCACCAGAGCTGGGACCCTAATCTCACCAAGCCTCATTTTCCCTATTCTGCAAACATAGAGAATATTAACACCTTCTCCAGGGTTGCTCTGAGGATCAAATCAGATTATCTATGTAGAAAGTGCAGTGTCTAGTGCATAGTGGGTCATAAACAACTTTCCCTTTTTTCCTTCCAAGGAGAAAGTCTATGTATTATAACTCTGATGCCTCACATACATTGATGCCACATTTTCAATTCTGTCATTGGTTAGTAAATTTTTACACCCAGAAGCCTACCATATCAGCAACCTCTCCCCAAGGAGGCTAGCAGCTGAGTGACAAAAGTGACTAGCCCAATAACATACAGCTCATGTGACAGGAGATAACAAGAGTAGCGTCTCTTAAGAAGACAACACAGAATGGGAAAACTGCGAGGAATTCTGGGGAGGTATTTGAATTTCCCGAGCTTTATGAAAAATAATCAAGTGTAGACCTACTAGGCCTATGAAAGCATTAGTATCTCAGAAAGCAACCCCGTGCGAGGCCGTGGTGCTTGCTGACCACCTCTGCCTCAAATGTTTGAGATGTATTTGAAACACCAGTTAACTGCACAAGCAAACAAAGGAATGACAGGGCTTCTGCAGTCAAGTCCAGGAACTAAATATATGATTTGGGGCACATTATTTAGCCTTGATTTTCTCATCTGTAAAAACAGACCCTGAAATCCACTTCACAGAGTTACGAAAACCAAGTGAGGTTGGACACACAGTGCCTGAAACGCCTGTCCGTTCCTCTCTTCAACCATCAGGTTGGGAGATTTCTGCCATTAGGGATGAACTAAGGGAGAAGAAAAAGGGCCATCGAGCATTAATCAGCCTACGCGGGCCACGTGTTCTGCAGGACACCGAGAACCCTCTAGAAGTTCGGAAGACAAGCGCGCACTCCTTCCCTCCTTGCTGCACCCCAGCTCTGATGGCTTTCTCTCTGCCTGTGAACAAAGCAAGCTCCTCCCAGCCCTGGCGCATTCCTACCAGCTGTTCCTCCAGCCTGGGATGATCCGCCCTCCCCCAAACCCCCAGCTGTCTCAGTTTGAATCTTCAGGTCCCACTTCAAAAGGGGCCTCCTGCGAACTTTTGAGGGTGATGGAAACGGTCTAAAACCGCACTGTGATGATGTTTACACGACTCTATTAAACTTCCCCAAATCATCAAAATGTACACTTTAAACGGATTATCGTGTGTAAGTGACATTCAGTGAAGCTGTTAAAAGCATCTTCTTAAAGGAAGGCCCCTCCCAGAGGCTTCCCTGCCTTCCTAATGTAACATACTGGAGCCTCCAACGCATCTCCGTCTTCTTCACAGCACCTGTCCCCATCTGGAACTTGTTGGCAGTCAGTCGCCTCCCCAGGAGAGTGCCAGCTCCACCACGGCGAAGAGCAACCCGGACGCTCCCCCAAAACACACCTGGCCCTCAGCACAGCGCCTGGCACTTCACAGATACCTGCCCGGGCACAGTGTGTGCACGTGGATACTGGACTACTTGGCGGAGGAAACAGAAACAAAGAACCAGTTTCAGAGACGGATAAATACGACAAAGGAGATGACACCGGTTACCATGGGGGAGACTAAAGGGGGATGGCCTTCCGCAGAAGAACGGTCCGGGAAGGTCAACGAGGTGGCAGCTTGTGTCTGATGAGAAGCCAGACGTGTGACGAGGGAGGGCAGAGGCGAAAGAGGCTGCCATCCACTCTGTGACCCTTCCCGGTACCTCGGTTTCCCCACGAGAAAAACGAGGGGTTTAGACCGGAGGTGACCCGTAAGGCCCCCTGCAGCCCTGACGTCCCTCCCAGGGGCCACTAATGGAGTTCGCCAACAGTCCTGCTCGTGCCCCAGCACCTCGCGGCGGGCCGCACTCGCCCGGGAGGACCCGGCCTCTGCGGCGCCATGGCGGCGGGGAACGGGGGGAAGCGGCACGAGGCCTACCTGAGAGTTGCGCCGCGGAGGGAAGCCGGCGGCGGGGAGCGGAAGGAGCTCGGGAGCCTGCGACCCCGCTCGGGCGCGGAGGAGGCGGTAGCGAGGTGGAAGGAACAGGAATCCCGGGAGCCTGAGGTCTTCTCACGCCGGGCGAGGAAACAGCCCTAATTACCGTGGAGACACTGCGCATGCGTCTCCGAGCCACTTCCTGTATTGTCCGGAAGTCAGGGAAAGGAAGAAAAAGGCTCCTCCTCCCTTAAGGGAATCGCACATGCGCAGAAGCACTATTGACGCCAAGAAGAAGTCCTCGTGCCAGCAGTTTGCGGATTGGTGGAAAGTTGGTGTAGCCGACGCAGCTGTCCAGCGACTGCTCTTATAAATCCGCGGCCCCGTCTGGTGAAGGTTAGTTAACAATTTTCTCCTGTGAATGGCAAGTCTAGAAAAATTACGATTGCCGCCAGTTCTCAAGGCCATCCTTTGAGAAGCTGATGGGGCGCTACCTGGTTTCCTGCCCTGGCCTCCCTATTTGCGACTGGGGTATCTTGAGCCATCTGGTCTCTTTGGACTTCAGTTTCCAGCTGTGAAATGGGGATAATGATGCCTAACTTCCAGGGCTATTCTGAATTAGGTTCAAGTAAAAGTAACACACATGAAGGCCTTTTGCTAAGTGTAAGGTTCCATAGGAATATTAAGGGGCTGTTATGACGCACACGTGCCAACTCCGAATATTTCAGCTGGTTGCTTTTTCCCTCTTTAAGAATGTCTGAAGGGAAAAAAAGAGCAAGGGATCTTCTGAGGTTGTGGTACATACACTGACCCTTCTCCTTTACTACTCACCGTGGGCTGCGTACCAAAAGCCTTGACATCTTCAGGGAGCCTGAGGATCCGCGGGACCCTGTTATAAAATATAGGTTAGGTATTATCACTATTATCCCCATTTTACAGTTGATGAAATGAAGGCCAGGTTGTAACTTCTCCCAGCTACAAAGGCAGTGAGTAGAAGTGGAATTGGGATGCAAGCAGTCTGCCCCTCAAAATATGACTTTAGAGATGGCAGTCTGTGGCTTCACCTCACTTTTTCCCTCAGAAACAAAAAGGGGGATCAAAACAATCTGTATCCATGGGTATGATTATTAAGCCAAAAGTCTAGGTGAAAATTTTTTAAAATAAAAAATAAAATTAAATTTTGGTCATGGCTATTATTCACATTAGTATACCCTTCTGCAGTTTTTTACACAAGGGAGTATTTATGAATGACTACACAGTTTATATTCCATTTCTAGGTAAATAGAAACTGAATGTTTGTAATTTTAGTATCAGTTCCTTTTCATTTGAAGTGATCTTTAATTCTGTTACTTTAATTAAAAAGTCCTAATATGTTGTCTTAAGGTTTTGTAAATAGCTTGGTTGCAACGAAGCACACATTAAGTGTAGCTTTACAAGGAACTGGGGGCATCCAAAGATGATAATACAAAATGGGTTCCTGTCTAGAAGTGCTCAGACTCACACAGAAATCCTCATGGTTTCCCCAACCTCTTGTTGTGTCCCAGACTCTTCCACCCCATTCCTGAAAACAAGGACTTGAATATATATATATTTTTTAATAGATCTTTATTGGAGTATAATTGCTTCACAATACTGTGTTAGTTTCTGTTGTACAACAAAGTAAATCAGCCATATGCATACATATATCCCCATATCCCCTCCCTCTTGGGACGAATATATTTTAAAGAAATGTCCATCCAAAACAGTGGGAGGATTTGAGAGAACGTAGAGCTTCTGCCAGCAGAGGGAGACCTTGGCTTGTTTTTACAAGATTTTCTTGGGACACATAACCTTCAAATGGTGAACAGAAGTCCAAACAAAAGTAATGTTTCTCAATAGTTTACTACAAAAACATCCTGTTGAAAATACTGTTTAGTATACATGTACTTGTGGCTTAGCTTTTACAGCATCTATTCTTTTCAGCACCACTGAACAGGTATCTACATCAAACAGTTCAACTGAGACATTCATTAAGGGAAGTTATAGATAGAAATCCTGGAGAGTTTTTTGCCTATTTTGTAGAAAGTGCAATATGAGTTTCTTTTTTCATGAAATCATGACTTATGAAATCAATTAGCATCATCAGTGATGACGGTTACATTTCCCAGAAACCTGGAGATACTACGAGGGCTTTTATTTTACGAGGGTGATTATGAGCCCTTAAGGAAAAAACCAAGATTCTCTGAACATCTTTTGGTTGCACCAGTTTTTATTCACTTTAATTATAAACAGACTCCAATCCAAATGTTCTTTCTTGATTAAAATTATGGAAATATTAAAAATAAATACAGATGGTAGAGACTGGAGCCTACCCGGGCTCTTTGGTGGGGCTAATGGTGGACTCTGGGAGGGCTCACGCCAAGGAGTACTTCCCAGAACTTCTGCTGCCAGTGTCCTTGTCCTCACGGTGAGACACAGCCACCCCCCGCCTCTGCAGGAGACCCTCCAACACTAGCAGATGCTGAAGAGATTCAGGGACTTCCCTAGTGGCGCAGTGGTTAAGAATCCGCCTGCCATTGCAGGGGACACAGGTTCGAGCCCTGGTCCAGGAAGATCCCACGTGCCACGGAGCAACTAAGCCCGCGAGCCACAACTACTGAGCCCGCGCGCCTAGAGCCCGTGCTCCGCAACAAGAGAAGCCACCGCAGTGAGAAGCCCAAGCACGGCAACACAGAGTAGCCCCCGCTTGTTGCAACTAGAGAAAACCCGCACGCAGCAATGAAGACCCAATGTAGCCGAAAGAAAGAAAGAAAGATTCAGAGGAAGGGAGAGATCTATATAGGTTAAAACTCATTATGAGAGACTTCTTAGAAAGCTCATTCAAGAAATGGCTCAAAATGTGACATAGAATAGTGCTACTCCAAGTGTATTTAACGGAGTCAGTGTTGTCCTCAAATTGTTAGCTGTCCATGATAAATTCAGAAGATAAGATTAAGCATTTAGAAACTTTTATAGTTGACTATTTTATGTGTTGAATCTAATAATATAAAAGTGAGCTATAAAAAATAAACAAATAAATAATAAATACACATGGTAGAGGGTATGTCTGTTGTCGGTTGCCATTTTAAACAGCTGCCTATTTTACAGTAATACTTTTTAGAAACAAATCCTAAGAATGAGAATTCTAGCTGGGTCCCAAATAGCTACTAACATTAACTTTTCAGCTGCATCTGATAAAAATAGGGAGCAAAGCCAAACTGCAGTGCACTTTGCTCTCCTCCCATTTTTGTTTCCCAAATAAATGAAAATTATTTTAAGTAAATTTCCAAATACAAACTTGAAATGAATTTAATTATCCAAACTGAATGTATCTGCAAGCCTTTTTCAAATTTATTTTCAAATTTTAATGACTATTATAGATTTTTTTATTCTTTCCCATTTTGACAGTATATCCTAATCCAGAGATTTTGTGGCTTAACCATATATTTCTAAGTTAGTATTTTTCTCCTTTACAAAACTTGTCAAAATTCAATGATTATTAGCTGGTAAGGGAGGGAGTATGGCATAAATTCAAAGAAAAACTTGAGATTTATAAAATGTTTTTAGAATTTTCAATAGTCTCGCAAGTAAGTCAAATTAAGAGTTACCAAAATGTTCTCAGAATGAAATACCTGGTTCTGATGTGACTAGAGAATATAACGTAACAAGCTTGACCTCACAGGCTTGATATCAGGGAGCCTTGATCTGACACCTCGCCAACAATAGAAATTGTAGACCCTTCCTGAGTGGTGTGCCTGCCCGGCCAAACATGAAGCACTTTACATGTACCTGTATCGTGATTACAGCATGAACTCTGGAGTCAGACTCTCTGGGATTAGGTCCCAGCTCCACTGCTTGATAGTTATGTGACCTTGGGAAGGTTACTTAACCTCTCTGCATGTTTGTTTCTTCATCTGTAAAATGGGGATGATAAGAAAGGTGCCTAGCTCATAGGGTTTCTGTGAAAATGAAATTGTTTGTAAAGCACCTAGAAAAATACCTGGCACATAATAAGTGCTATACAAGTATTTTCTTTCATTATTATATTTGACCTTATTTACCTCTTGATCAGGGCTGGCTTCATGGCTGTGCTACCTGTGCAGTCACACTGGGCACCAGGCTGAGAAGGGCCCCATGCTCGGTTTAATTCTCGACTGCTGTCATCTTGAAATTCTTAATAACTCTTGAACAAGGGACCCTACACTTACCTTTTGCACTGGGCCCCAAATATTCGGCACCCGGCCCTGCTCTTGAGGTAGATAGTGTTATTGTCCCCATTCTGCTACATCTGGCTGTGTGGCTTTGGACAAGCAACATCCTCAGTGTTCTCACCTGTAAACTATAAGTGTAACTACTGACCTGACAAGGCTCTTCTCAGGAGAATTAAGGTGTAAGCAGTGATTGGCACATACAAGTTCTCAGAAATATCCATTATTATTATTAATATTTATCTCAATAAAAAACTAACCCAGGGCTTCCCTGGTGGTGCAGTGGTTGGGAGTCCGCCTGCCGATGCAGGGGATACGGGTTCGTGTCCCAGTTCGGGAGGGTCCCGCATGCCGTGGAGCGGCTGGGCCCGTGAGCCGTGGCCGCCGAGCCCGCGCGTCTGGATCCTGTGCTCCGCAGCGGGAGAGGCCACAGCAGAGAGGCCCGCGTACCGCAAAAAAAAAAAAAAGAAAAAAAAAAAACTAACCCAACATTTCTTTACTCCTATAAATACATAATCTTGCTTACAATTACAATAAGCTTTCCAGTGCAGTTAAAACTTTATTAAAAGTACAGAATAAAATCATAAAACTCATCTCTGGAAAAATTAAGATAAGTTTATGAGAGGAAAAGATCACATCTTTACTGTTATAGAAAGGCCTTATTAAAACTTGAGGTTGGGGGGCTTCCCTGGTGGCGCGGTGGTTGGGAGTCCGCCTGCCGATGCAGGGGACACGGGTTCGTGCCCCGGTCCGGGAAGATCCCACGTGCCGCGGAGCGGCTGGGCCCGTGAGCCATGGCCGCTGAGCCTGCGCGTCCGGAGCCTGTTCTCCGCAACGGGAGAGGCCACAACAGTGAGAGGCCTGCGTATCGCAAAAAAAAAAAAACAAAAAAAAACCTTGAGGTTTCTGTTAATCTTAAAACAAGTTCTTTGTTCTCTAAACCTAGACTAGAGAAGAATTCAGGTGACTTGAATTTGGGTGAGAACTGATACAATCCTGGGGAAATTTTTCAAATAAGTGTATTATTTTTAAAAAGTATGCTCAAAATCAAAACAAAGCACTGAGGACTACATCAATCTAAATATTTATTCATAATAAACATTACTAATTTCACAGTAGATGAATGAGGTATGACCCTTATACTATGAAGACAAAGGAAATATAACTAAGAAGAAGCTGCTGGGCACTCATTCATTTGCAACCTCTCAAAGTTAGGTTATTATTATTTTTGTTACTAATAAGATACTCCATGCCTTAACATTACTTGTATTGTAGAAGGTAAATAAAATATTTCTGCAGACTTTGATGACATGTGTAAACATTTTTTTCCAAACAAAATTTAAAAGTCAAAATAACATACATTCTTTTATGATTTACTTTAGAACATAGGACAGAAATTAGTCTCTACAGAGAAGGATAAAATAAAGCCTTCTGAAGAAAATCAGAGCGCAGCATTTTTTTGACAAAAAATACAATTGACGGAAATTATTTTATTAAGACCATATGTTCTTTCCACAACAGCATCCACTGCTGAAAACAAAACTAATGAAAAGCCTCTTGCAATCACAAGATATATGCTGATATGTTTTTATATCCATCCTCCAAATTTTAATTTGTTGGGTAAGTACACTCTGGAGAGATAATCGGATGATAGGAAGGTCAAGGCTTGAATTTCTGCCTTCATTTTAGAGTCTGCCATTATTTCCATCTGTCAATAAACGTAAAATGTAATCATACCAGAGTCCTTTGCTACAGTTCTGTCAACTCAAACTGGTAAATCTAGATTTGTTTTATCCTCCAAAGCCGTCGGCAATAACCTTTAGGTCAGCCAGAATATTCTGGAGCTGCTACAGCTACAAATATTAGTATGGATTCCTTCAATAATTAGGAATGGTCTGGGAGCTTTATAATTTCCTTCTCTCCTTTTTCCCCCATGAACTAGGATACAGCCATAGACAATGGGTATATAACTATGATGAGGATAAACTAGATCGGCTCCACCCAGCTGATCTTATCTATTAGCATTCACAATTCAATGTTTCTACAACCATTTACGGCTGAACAACACACACGTTAGTTGTTGGTTATATAAAAATGCAAGAAGGGGCTTCCCTGGTGGCGCAGTGGTTGGGAGTCCGCCTGCCGATGCAGGGGACACGGGTTCGTGCCCCGGTCCAGGAGGATCCCACGTGCCGCGGAGCGGCTGGGCCCCCTGAGCCTGCACGTCCGGAGCCTGTGCTCCGCAACAGGAGAGGCCACAGCAGTGAGAGGTCCGTGTACCGCAAAAAAAAAAAAAAAAAAAAAAAAAAATCAAGAAGAATAGTTCCAAAATATTATGTAAATAGCCACTGCTAAAGTAAAAGGCAATAAAACATACATTTGAATTTTAAAAAGAAACATACTTCTTTTCTCCAAAATGGTTGGCAAGTAATATAAGGTCTCTTCAGGATACTGTCAAGTTTCATTTGGTCCTGTTTTGTCAGTGGAATTAAAGTACCTTTAGGTATATTTAATCTGGAAAAAAAAAATAGATGAAAAAAATCAGTAAAAACACAGTGCTCCTGTAACTTTAAGATCATATATATTTCATTTTTATTTATCATACTATTTCAAGAGACTCAGAAATAAAATATGAGAAAATTAGTACAGATCCACTTTTAAATACAGAATTTGGGGGATCTGGCATGTCTTAGACCAGCAAATGTTCAAGATCATAGCAGAAGTCTGTTTTAAGTTGTTGTTTTCTTTCATGCCACACTCACAGGACGATGACAGGAAGACAGACATTGGTTATAAAACAAATGCCGAGAACACTAACATCATGTGTATCAACACCAAGGCAGCCCCCAGGGCACCGCAGTTTTGAAGCGGTGAGCGCCAGTATGTGTGGCCAGCAGCAAGATCCACTGTGGGATTTTAGGTTCCACTGAATACTTAATTCTCCGTAATTCATTGAGAATTTTCTGGGCCGAAGAAGTTAGTCTATCAATTTTCACTTATGCATTCATGCATGCACACAGACATGCACACATCTATTTACTTTTACACTTTTAAAAAGTAGATTGTAATTTTATCTTGGTATGTGTTTTAAAAATAGAACATGAGAGGTCCAGGATTTATGTTGTAAACTGCTTTTTGAAGTCACAAATCCTGGATTTCTCAGGAGAGCTCCAGTTTCAAACAGTCTTTTTCAATGTCCCCATAATTATGACCATTTGCCAGTGGCAGCTCCTGAGTAGGATGACAATTTGATTGAAAGGGAGGCCGAGAGGATTTCCCTTGAAGCCATGTTTGTCTTGCTATCACACTTTTGTCTTTGATTGTACATTTATTTAGAGTGGCTTTTGAGGGCACTGATGGAATTTATGAGATGCAGCTAGAGTTTCTTCAAGTTTTCCACCTCAATGATCAGATCCTCTGTCCTAAAGTTGTGTTAGAAATGATATTCCTACAAATAGATGACCCCCAAGGGATTTTGACCATGACGTACACACTAAATTGACAAAACTTTGATTCATTAGAGTGTAAACATTCAAAAATCAAAAACTGAATGTTTTCTCTGGTGCCCTCATTTTGTAAGAAGCAGTGATTACCCAAAACCTGTTCATATTCCAGATTTATAAAATAAGCACCTGTTACCACGGTTTGCTCACTGCTTAAAGAAATCCAATAAATATTTAATTTCATTCTCACTGGCTAATTAAGACAATAAAATATTTTAAAATATCACATTAGCAGAGATGAATAAAGTGATAACGTCTCATGCTGAAGGACAGATGGGCTCTTACTCTCCAGGGAAAACAAAATAATTAACCTATCCAGAGGGCAGTCAAAGCCTTAAAAATGTGCATACCCTTTGACCCAGCAATTCTGGGAATTCGGCCTATGGGACTAATTAAGGATACGGGGCAAAGATTTAGTTACAAGATGGCCCATCAAAGCACTATCCATTGGAACAGAGACATGGAAACCACCTAAACGTTCAGCTGCAAGGGGCTGACTGAATAAACACACTCAGAATTGGAACTCAGCAGAAGAAGACATTCAAATGAGGTCTTAGGAATGTATTTCTTGATAAGGAAAAGCGATCACATTGTGTTATGTGAGAAAAGCAGACTACAAAATAGAGTATGACTCCATTCTTTTGGAAGAAGTTATGGCAATGCACAGCAAATAATCAACAAGGGTAAAGCTGTTCATCTGTAGGTGACTTTTATCTTGTTACTTAATGATACTTTTTCTATAATGAACATATATACATTAAAAATGACAAAATTTAGATTTCCCAACTTTAATCTTAAAATGAGATTTTTAAATGAAGTTAAAATTTTAAATCTATGATAAAGTTAATTCATATGGCAAATGGTGTTGTCAATGATTACCATTTAACTAGATTCAATGTCTTCATACTTTCTAAGTATAAAAAAAATTACTAAACACTTTAACCATAAAGGTAAAACAAAAAATGTCTTCTAGCTAGCTAAAGGTTCAATTAACCAAATATATTTAAGTATTTTAGTAGTTGAAACAGAAACATGGATAAATGTAATTCATAATTATATAATCCCGAGTCATTGTGAACACAATAAGTAAAAACCGTTAAGTGCTTTCCCTGGTAGTGACTTTTTAGGCTGAGTGTTACATATTACAATGAATCATCATTTTAAATACCCTACTTCTGCTAAACGCCTAACCTTTTGATATCAGATGGGAGGAGACCAAGCCATCGAATAGCTGGAACTGTGAGATTATGGGCTTCAAAAGACATAGCCTAAAATAAAGAGCAGAAGTATATTAGCTAAGGTATGCAGAGAACTAGCATACTTGTTTTTTTTTTTTTTTTTTTTTTTTTTTGCAGTATGCGGGCCTCTCACTGTTGTGGCCTCTCCCATTGAGGAGCACAGGCTCCGGACGCGCAGGCTCAGCGGCCACGGCTCACGGGCCTAGCCGCTCCGCGGCATGTGGGATCTTCCCAAACCGGGGCACGAACCCGCATCCCCTGCATCGGCAGGCGGACTCTCAACCACTGCGCCACCAGGGAAGCCCGCATACTTGTTTTTGCAGCAAATTTTTTAACTTATTAGGAAGGACCAGTACTGAAGACTTCACACCCCCAGAGACCACAGAAGTGAAGAAAATCACCAGGGGCTTAGCTAAACTTGACTTTCAGTGGAGGTTTTAAAACTGCTCTGTAGTATTTCTGTATTGGTTTTCTATAAAGTAAAACTACAGATGACCCCTCTGACCTGCATTTACTGTTGTTCGTGATCCCATACCTTAACACCTTGCTCCACCATCCTTTTCATCTGCTATAAACTTATACATCAGGACACTCAAGGTGTACACCAATGGTTCCCAAACTTCACCACGTGTCAGAACCACTTGGAGGGCCCACCCTTGGAAATCCAGACTCAGGAGGTCTGGATGGGGATTGAGATTTGCATTTCTAACAAGTTCCCAGGTGATGCTGATGTCCAGGACCACATTTTTGACAACCATTGATGTGTGGTAGTTGCAGTCTCTGGTGGTGAAGTTTGGTGATCTTCTCATTTCTCCTTATAGTTGGAATTGGAAAAGTCAGAATTCAAGGCTATATATAATTTTCAGGGTATAACTGGTGATCAATGTTGCTATGCTGAGGGCCCACAGTTACTTCAGCAGGCCAGGAAAATGGAGGATAATTAATGTCTCTTGCCCCCAGGTAATCCCACTCTGTCATCGGCAGTCACACTGGTCATGTTGGAAGCTGGAATCACAGGTCTGAAATAGACTGGCCCTAGACTAGGACAGTAGCTTCCCTGGTACATTTTGGGGGCCCTTAGCTTACTAGGGGCTGATAAGTAAATGCAGAAGTCACTTCAGTGAATATAAAATATCTCAATAGTGAAAAAGGAAAAATATTTTTCTATACTTACCATAGATCCATACTTATAGATACACATTATTTCTATGCCTGTTAAAAGAAAGTTAACTTTAAAATTAGTCTTCTTGCATATTATAGGCTAGATAATTATACCTAACATCTGCAATTTTTATTTTTGTGGACATTACCAATGGAAAATTTATGGTTCCGTTTAATACAGTAAAAACAGCGATAAGTTGCCCCAAATGATTACAGTCATTCATTTTCATCTACTAATCATATTCTTTTAAATTTTTTTTTCGGCCATGCTGCACAGCATGTGGGATCTTAGTTCCCCGATCAGGGATTGAACCCGTGCCCACTGAAGTGGAAGTGCAGAGCCTTAACCACTGGATGGTCAGGGAGGTCCCAGAATCTTTTATGAAAGTGTTCAGTGAGCAGAAAAACACAACTACAGATATGATTTATTATGACTATTGTTTCAAATAGCCCAACAATAAATTACCATGTGGATCAGCATCTACAAGAGTGAAAATAGGAATGTGAAATGTATCCCACAGCTTCTTGACTAAAAGTCTTGTGTTCAGATCAGGTACTCCCTTTCCCTAAAAGCAAGTATTAAAATCATTTAGTAGGATGAAACTGATAACACTATATTCTTATTTTGTTAATAACTTAAAAGTTAGATCCCCTCACCTTAAATTTCAGGTGATGGAAGACTGGTTTTGACTGTGAAAAAATGTACACTATATACAACAGGGTGAAAAAGCCCACATAACTTCATACCTTTGACAATTATCCCAGTCCTAGAAAATAATCCTAAGGAAATATTTCAGCAGAAACAGAGATAAGAAAAATCTGACATACATAAAGATGTCCACTGCAAGGTTATTTAACAAGACAGAAACTATGATAAATAGCCAAAATATCTCACAACAGGGACACGGAGAGGCAGCAGAGCACGGTGCTGTTATGCACCAGCTTTGGGGCCAGACAGCCTGGGCTGGCATCTGACCCTGCCACTTCTTAGCAGCATGAACCTGAAAGAGTCACGAAGACTCTCTGAAGTTGGGGCTTCTTAACACCTTATAAAATTACTATAGGAATTAAATTATTTAATGATTATAAAGCATTTAAAAGAGTACCTGGCTTACATTCAGAATTTAATAAACCTAAGTAGTGGAAGAGTATTATGAAGTCATTAAAACAATAATTATGTGGAAAAGTAATTTAAAGAGCTTTACAACGGTGTTCGGAGAAAAAAGCAGAAAACCAAATGAAACATGGAGCAGAGAAGGAAGCAAGCAGAGAGAAGAATGGGCTTTCCACGCGACCGCTCTGAGTTTGAACTCCCTCTCCGCCAATCATTAGCGGGTAAAGTTGGGTTGGTTTCTTAGTGTCTTTAGGCTGTGGTTTTATTTATAAAATTGGGATAAATATGCCTGCCACACAGTTATGGGACTAGAGTGATGTGGAGCTGAACTGCCTGAAACCCAGTCCTAGTTTTGACCAGCCTTAAGATTGTGGTAAAATACCTTCCTGGGTCCCACTGTCCTATTGTTAAAATGGGAATGATAATAATACCTACCTCACAAGGTTGGAGAGACTTTACACGATGATATGTGAAAAACAGCACTAAAATGGGAACCCTTATTGTATCCAGTGCCCAGCAGAGCTCCTGGCACATCATGAGCACTTAGTGAATGCTAGTGTATTTTAATTTTTTCCTTTGGGAACGACTACACATGTATGTGGTAGAGGAGACCACAGAGGAGTACCAAAGGCTCCTTCCTAGCCTGGCCCTCGGTTCTCAGCTCCCCTCTGCAGAGACAGCTACTACAGGTCAGCTGCTTGTGGGTGTTTCACCATAGCAATGACAGCAATTATCAGTGGACACCATGATAGCACCAACGCGTAGGTAGGCAAGGACTAGGAGGCAGCCTACAAGAGGAAAGACAAGGTAGAGAAAGAAATGTGACAGAGGGCCGAGCTTTACTTGCGTCTCCGATGCGCTAGTACCAGCTGTGATTCAAACGCCAACAGCTGAACAGAGGCCGGGGCCCGGGCAGCTTTCTCTGTCGGTAGTGGCTTGGCTTCCTATCAGCCCAGCAAGCATGCACTCTCACCAGGGAGGTGTGAAAGCAGAGGAGGACTGGACCAAAGCATGAGCCACAGGACACCCCCACTGAGAGATCACTTCAGGGGTTCAGGTAGCGCCTTTTTAACTTATGAGCTCTCAGTCTGCATTTTCCATCTCAACTGTTCTCCCCTCACTTCAAACTGGGCAGAGGCCACTAGGATTTCCTGCTGTCATCTCAAATTCTATTTCTAAAACTACATGCAACATCTTTCTGCCACGAAGAACTGAGCCTTCCCGCCAGTTGTCCTGTAGTATCGATGGTGACATCATGGTAAAGTTCCACACACCAGAGTCATTTTGACTCCTTCCCCTCATCCCATGGTCACCACGTCCTTTTGGATTTGCCTGGGAAATGCCCTTTGCTTAAGCCCTTTCTCCTTAATCATTCCCCTGGCATCCTTCCACCCAGGCAACCACCTGAGAGCCTCTGGACAGGCTCCCTAAATCCAGTTATGTTCTTCTCCGTCTAACTGATGACACTGCCACACTAATCCTTGTCATTTCCTTTCTCACCAATCCACTTTTGTAAGCACCTGATATTTACACTACATCAGGATGCCTCCTGGGGGGCGTTATTTGATTTCAGTCAGATTTGAGGATGGTTAAATAAACACCTTGGAAACTCTTGTTCTATAATCCCAAAGGATGCATCATATTGATAACAGAATGCTGTCCAAGCTTATGGACGATGTTATAAACCCGTCTTACCAATCACCAATGTAGTATGTTATGTTAGTCTTGGAATTGTGGTAAAGGTAGATAATATACCGTAACCATGATGCACGGAGACATTTTGGTGCAAAAATTGTCATCTAGGAGCCGCTGAAATGTCGCATCTTTTTCTACAATTAATAGAAATTTTGCATCTGTAATTAAATCTGTGAAGTTAAGGCTGATAAATTTAAGGCACGAGTATTTCAATTTAACCACTAACTAAATAACGGTTATATTTGAAGGTAAACAGATATCTATTCACACACAGTATTTAGATATCTATCTCTCCTACTAGATGGTGAGCTCCTAAAAGGATCTTTAAAAAGGGACCATGGTGTACTCATCTTGACCACTACAGGGTTTGGCTTGCTGGTTACACATTATGAAGGCTTGATTTATCAAAGACATGGATGAATGAACATTCTAGACGTTTTAAATAGTTTTCCCAAAGGATACTCCGAATTCCTTGAATATTAGATGGCACAGCAACAGCCTAAGTTAACAAAACAAGACAGTTTTTATTTTAAATAAATAGCAAGTTTAACGACATTTAAAAATTTATCACAAAAATCCTATACTTTCATTAAAAAAAAATACACCTGTTATCAGAGGTCTATGCCTCAGTAAGAAAACAGTAGGACACAGATTCACTTTTCAGTAAGAAAACAGACATATAACCTAAACTACTTCCCAGAAGGTGAGAATTTCTTGGAAATTTTATAGATATGTGGCTTAAAAAGCAGAAACTGATGAAGGAAAGACTTCCTTATGCAGGATCTCATAGGTGTCACTCTCCTCTTTCCAAAATGGTGAGCTGGCCCTTTCCAAACTTCTGTGCTAGTTCAGTACTGTGGGCTTCCTACGTACCAAGCCTAACAAATAGTTTAGTAACAAACATTAATTTCAGAACCAGAGAATTTTATGAAGATTACATAAATAACCATGCTAAAATGGTCAGGTCACCCTCTACCTGAAAACAACAGTGCATTTTAAAAAGGAATGTGTATGTTTGTTTCTTTCAATATGACATTTGGCAAGTGGCATATTTTGAAACGATGTAATGTACAACCCGGTACAGCATATACATATTCATCGATTTTATTTTAAAATCTTAAGCTCCAAACTACATAACAAGGCAGTAACTAAAATGCATTTCAAAAACAAACGATCTGAAATGGAGTTAAAACACGTGAAAACATTGATGCTTACTGTTGCACATGCACAAGTCACCTGGGTGCCATCTTCCTCGATATACCTTAAATTGCCGGCAATTAAACCTTTTGATGTAGATAACTGAAAAAATAATAGACATATCTGAAACCTTTTTCTTGAGTTTACTTTATGCTTCTAAGTCCCTTCTCATGTTCACCTGCTAAGTTATATGTATTTTGGCTCAGACTGGAATTTAAGAAGTAAAGGAGAAAATATGTAAGAGCATTTAGAAATGAAAAATATTTGATAATTCATCTGTTTTGGTTCATTTATCCAAGAGAATACAATGAGAATAGATTATTTAAATTCATAGTGAGAAAAGCATAGTATCAAAAATATGGAAAGAAGGCACAGATTACATTTATTCTTCTATTACAATTTTTATATGTTTTGTCTTAAAATGTTTTGTATTAAATGCTACTTACTATAT
The DNA here is from genome assembly GCF_949752795.1 of Hyperoodon ampullatus. NCBI lineage: Eukaryota > Metazoa > Chordata > Mammalia > Artiodactyla > Ziphiidae > Hyperoodon > Hyperoodon ampullatus. Next base: position 83,150,310 of record NC_136927.1, on the reverse strand, counting down.
GCAGACTTCTCCTCGGCACTTTTAACATACAGGAAATATCATTGATAATATTGTCCACAACAGTCTGGTTACCAAAGAGTTGGCTGTCGGTGTAATATATGTCTCTATGAAAATTTTAAAAATATATATTTTAATTAACCATATTCTCTTTGAATATAAGTATTGGAGTATTAATTGAAGAAAGTTTTAACTGGATGAAGGCAACATATAAGCAAAGTAGTTTACTATCCATAGCCTAGTTTTATGTAACTTTTCAAAACATATAATGAAAGTTAATGCCACTAAATCTCACACTGCATTTTAAAGAGTAATTTATTAGAACAATGTACTTACCGTTTGGTTGCGTAAGTGTTGCTCTGTACTAATTTATAAATCATGGACAATATTTTAAGAATTAGTGCTGGAAAATAAGATGCAATAAACAAGTTACTCATCATTTTTCTTACAAATTCAAAACATACTGCTATCAAGGATTTTAACTGTCCTCAGTTACTTTCCACAATATTACAAAAATTATCTTCCCAAAATAGAAGTGTTAAGTACAGAATAATAATTGCCTGAAGAATCTGAATTATCTGAAGAATTATTATCTGAAGATATTAATTATTTAAATGTTAATTATCTGAAGAATCAGATAAAATTAATTGCTCTATGTACAGCAAAATTGAGAGAATACTTTTCCACTGAATCATGCATCTTGAAAATTTCTTTTGAAATAATACTTTACTTCCATGGTTATTAACAATGCAAAATTCTATAAATTTATTTCAAGTACAGGGTGGCCTATTAAAGAACACGTAAAATTATTTAGCTACGAAAAACTATAACCCAGAAGGTAACTAAAATTATTCATTTTACTACAGAAAGCTAAGAAAGATTAATTTACCAAAAGTTTTAACTGATTTTGCTGAATCACTTTTGATTTTTCTTGTGGTACAATGAGATACCATGTGCAGACCCACAGAATCTTCAAACCTGTCATTTTGTTTAAAGCAAGGGAATAGAATAAAAAAGAATTAACTTCTGAACACCAAACAATATACACTTAATGTCCTCTTCTGAACATCATTTAAATCCCCATTTCTTCTCAATGTAAGCACTGATATATTATATTATGATAACCTCGTTTATAAGCTTAGATAATTCCAGGTGGTAATTAGGTAATTAGCTTTGCAACATACAGAGGCACTAAAAGCAAGTGTGTAAAATACACGAATTAAATACTTTTAATTATGATGTGTGTGCGTGTGTATGTATTTCTTTCTCAGGAAGATATTTAGGGTATGTGAACTATTACCAAATATTTCACAATTTTATTAGCATTTTGTTCATTTTCTTGATTGGTTTATTTAAATGATTGGTTTATTTAATAATTTTACTCAATTTAATAATAAGTTTTGAAATGTTTTAATTTACCCCCAAGTTACAGTAAATGAAATAACAATTTATACTAGGCTGTTAAATTGAACTGCCAAGCCTGTCCTAAAGGTGGCAGAAGGCACCAGGCAAATAGGCCAGATGACAGCTGCTTCAAGATCCATCTTGCAAAATATGATTCAAAAGTTTACAGTTACATTAATTACATTGATCATAAAAGAATACCTGGTGCCTAAAGAGCCTTAAAATTACTTTAATTCTGTTTCTGTAACTCTTATTGAAGACTATTCTTGTAGTGTTTTTCATTATTAAGTGGTAAGTGTCTACAGGTTGACGATCTGAAAGAAACAAACTATGTCACTAGGTTCCAGGACTTTGATAAAGCTGTTTGCTGATTTTACCCTCTTGGACACAGGACTTAGCAGGGGGAGATTTGCTAGGGGAAAGAGCCATCAAAATGTGCTCTATGTTCAGGATACATTTATTTTGGTCTCAGTATCAGGACTGGTCGTAGCTCCCCTGAGCAAGTGGTTTGCTTTTGCAGTATAGATGAGAATTCCACTGGCGCTATTTCCCCCTTTTGAGTGCTAGAAAGCTTAGATCCAAGGCTGGAGCCTATTTTTAGCAGGACTGTGAGACTTTATCATATGCATTTTGAATTCTAACCCCTTTTGGTGCTCCATTTTTTGTTCCTAGCATTGTTTTCCCTTTGCCTTATCTTTCACACCTACTTCTAGTTTATAAAACCTGCCTGTATGGTAAGTATTTTGTAAACTTCCTTAGATCTTTTTGGCAAGGTAAAGGCAATAAAAAGAATTAAATCCAACTAGAACTCGAACTCAAACTCAAATAATGACACAGATACTGCATTTAAAAGTAAAAAATGCAAAATGCCCACTTTATATTTTCCCAGCTTGATCTGTTGTCTATTGTGAATGCAGGTGCTTCATTTCTTGCCAAGCTTGTGATTATGTCTTGGATAACATTTTCTATAGATGCAAGAACCTCAGAACTGAAACAATAAATACACCATGATTCAGTCTTAATTCTAAATTAGACCTTTACAGTATGTAACATTTCCCCAGATCAATATTAAGTAATTTTTAGTTTCATTGGTTGTTTTTTAAGACTAGGTGATACATGTCAATAATATTCTCTCCCGGGCTTCCCTGGTGGCGCAGTGGTTAAGAATCCGCCTGCCGGTGCAGGGGACACAGGTTTGAGCCCTGGCCCGGGCGGATCCCACATGCCGCGGAGCAACTAGGCCCGTGCGCCACAACTACTGAAGCCCGTGCACCACGACTACTGAAGCCCGCGCGCCGTGCTCCGCCATAAGAGAAGCCACTGCAATGAGAAGCCCACGCGCCGCAATGAAGACCCAACGCAGCCAAAAAAATAAAAAATAAAAAAAATAATACTCTCCCACTAAATTTTTACAACAGTAATGCATTAAAACAACAACTGTATTTATAGTGGTGAATTACAGAGAAATTTCATTTGCTTGTAATTTTACTTCTCAATTACCAATTGAAGTAATATCTCTCTTTTAAATTAATAACTAGGCAATATAATTTATAAATATATTTTTATCTACTCTTCGTATCAACCTACTTTAAATACAAACTCATTGACTTGAAATACTGATAAATCTTTTAATTAAAATTGATGTAATACTTGCTTTGAATTAATTTCCCCAAAATGCAAAGGGAAAATATTTCAAAAGAAAAACTTCGTGCTGTAGCACGTTACCTTAATTGATCTCACGCCATAAATCAGCCCTTTTGAATTTTAGTGACACAAAAAGAAAAAAGTTTAATCACTACCATAAAGGGACTTGGCAACTACTACACCACAGAAAATTATTAAGACTTAGCCCAGTTTTCTGTCAGCTGACTTTTAATTTCACAAGCCATCAGCTTCAAAAAATGTTATTCTGTTATAAACACCGTAAGAATATTGCCTAGGAAGGGAACTCATATTAAATCTAGAAAATGCACAAAATGTAGTGTTCTAATTTCCACAGAAACATCAGAGTTTTCATTGAAAATGCATGTATCAGAAAATAAATTTTGAAACATTCCATATTTTCTAATAGCAGGACGCAAAACCTGATTCAAATATCTCATTTTTCCAGCCTGGAAAAAAAAAGTTACGATAACATTATGACCAACTTTAAAACAACCAGATTTACATCTGAAATGTAAAAAGGGACTTCCATCCCTTTCTTTCCTTTACTCTCAATTCTCCCTTAAACTAAATCCTTTTGTAAAAAAATTTTTGTGGGTTTTTCCGGCTTTTTGGTTTTTTGATAGTTGGTTTGGGCTTAAAAGTAAAAGGCAGTAATTTGTTTAAGTGAAAAAGTTTGCTGATAAATGGGAAAAGCAGATCAAGGAAGCAGAACAACAGAGCATTTTAAGTAAAAGTGGTGAATAATGTAAACATAATTTCTGTAGTTAACTCCAAGCTGGGCAGCTGGAGAATCGCATAACTGATTTTATCAGCACCGCACTCTGAGCTAACCTCTAACTGCTTTAATCGGCTTAAAGAAGTATACATTCTCTTCACTTCGAAGTCAAAAACCCCATTGTCTCACTAGAAACCATTTAAAATGTGTTGACTTCCTTGTTCATTTTGATAAAACACACTTATTGAGAACTCACAACATTGATTTTCCCCTCTTCCAAAAAAAAGGCTGAAAACTTCTAAAGTTAAATTTTTACACTTTTTTTTAAAACAAACACAAGGCCAAACTGTGCCCTAAACTCCCCCAAAGTGTTAGGATTTCAAGAAACTCGTGAACCCAGCTGTGGGGATGCTCCTGGAACATTCTAGAAGGGGAACATTCTAGAAGACATGGGGGGAGGGTGGTCTGTCACCAGGCTTTCTGAGTTCAAAATAAGTTAACAGCAGAGAAATGGGGTCGCTAAACAAGGGCCTTTCTCGGGGTTCAGGGTTGGAGGGCCCAACAGGCTTCACCCTGTGGCTACCACAGTGGGAGACGGGAAGGGGGCCCAGCATTTCCCCACAGAACACCTCAAGCCCGGCTGCGCTGAGGAAGCTTTTCGCTAAGTCCCGGTGTCTGCGCCCCAGAAGGAGCCCTCATACCTAGTGGCCAGGTGCGTCCCCCCGCCAGCAGGCTCCCCGCCGCCTTTCCTCAGGGCGGCCAGCAGGGAAGCCCTGTGCTGGTCCAAAACCTGGAAGAACGAGGCCTCAGGACCCCTGGGTGCAAAGGCCATGAGGACCGCCCGGCAGTGAAAGCGTCCAAGAGCAGGAACTTGACTTGGCCGGATATCGCCCTTCCCCACACCCACAGAGCACTTCCGGGAAAAGATGGAGCTCCTTTCCCGCAGTTTCTGGAGAGGGCTGACTGCGCATGTGCACTCCTCACCCCCCTCCCCAGGCAGAGTTGGACCAACGCATGCGCATAGCACCTCCATTGAGTGAGGCGTGCATGCTCGGGGCTCTCTCAGGCGCCATCCCACCTGGGAGGGAAAGTGAGGGACCGTTTCCTGGGCGCCGTCTGGCAGGTATGGGGACCAGCATAAGGGACCAGCCTAAGGGACCAGAAGGGTATGCTTGGAATGTGGGGCCTAGATGTGGGACCTTGAAATGGTTTTATGTCTTTTTTTTTTGGGCTATTTATGGGAAGTAGTACCAGCGATTTTTCACTGAAACAAATAGTTATGGCTATCCAACTGTGTGTCAGATACAGCTCTAGGCACTGGGTTCATCTCAGGATCAAGGCAAAGAAAATTCCTGCCCTTGCCAACATTTATGAAGTAGTTGAGGGCTTAAAAGCCCATTTCACTCAGCCTCTCTCTTTTAATTCTCATAACCACGCCAAGAGTTTCCTAATATGATCATGGGGATTTTGCAGGAGAGGAGAAAGTGAGGTCCACAAGCTCAGGCAGGCCTGGGTTAACATCCCAGCTCCATCACTTTGTTGGCTTGCCAGATTTAGCAAATTATAATACAGGACCCTCAGTTACAATTGAATTTCAGATAAACAGTGAATACTTTTTTTTTAAGGATAACCAGGTTCCATGCAATCTTTGGGACATACTTTTACTAAAAAATTATTTCATTATTCATCCGAAATTCGAATTTAACTAGTCGTCCAGTATTTTAACCTAGCAGCCCTGCCCTTGCAGGCTTGGTGAGCTGAGCCTTTACCCCTGCTCTCTTCTAGAGCAGAAGATAGGAATTCTGAAGCCCCAGTGAAGGAGTCCTCCTCTGGGGGACAATTTCTTTGAGAGAGAGGACAGCGGGGAGAGGCCCTGGAGCAAGGTGGCTCTGAAGCCTGTGGAGGCAGGTCCTGCATGGATGGGGTCCTGGGGGCTTTGCCCCAGAAGAGCCACCTGACATCAGGCCCTCTCCAGAGAGCTGTTTTGTTCCCTCAGTTCCTGGTGATTTGATAGTGTTGAAACAAAACCTCCTTTCCCGTCATAAATAACAAACTCCCTCTGTTCATAATGATGAGTGTCTGTGCTGCGCCCGGTGCTGAGGGCCTTCGTTATTATCAACGCAAATACTTCCTCACCGCCCACCCTGCACTAGGCAGTTGTAGTTATTGAGGTCACGTCTGTGAGCAAGGTGGACAGAGTCCTTGCCTTTAGGGGACTCACAGTCTAGGGGAAGGGGGGGAATTGAGGAGAAATAGGTGAACACTTAAATAATTAAATGGGCAGGGTGACTTAAATCAAACCCTAAGCTGTAAAAATGATTCTCCCCATTTCACAGGTGAAGAAACTGAGGCTTGGAGAGGCTGAGCAGTTTGGGCAAGATTGCATTGTGGTCGGCGACGGAGCTGGAAGGTAAACCTTGACTCCCCAGTGGAGCTCTTACCGCTAGATTAGGAGGCACCACTGAGGGTCTGGCCGGGAATGCATCATAATTTTGCGGGGGTTTCTTTGGTGGTGGAATTACCCCTCCGGCCTCAGCTTTTTCATCTTTCAGATGAAGGCATTGCAGCAGGTGGGTTCTCCATGAGAAACAAACAAATAAAAGGCCTTTGAAGGGAGAGGCTGAGTCAATGACACCATTGAGGCTTGTCTGCTGGGAGGCACCTCTCTCCCGGGACAGAAACCACCTGACCACTGATCTCTGTGTCTCAGGAGGGCAGACCCTTCTGTATCACGTAGCGCTACACTCAGCCAGGAGCCAGTGGCCTCACTAAACCTGACATGAAATGCAAGGTCCTGAGCTGGGCGGGGGCCCAGGGAGGGGATCAAAACAGTGAAGGGAACAAACCCATAATAAAGCTGGCCTTCCTGTGGGGAGAAACCGCAAGGTGCAGACTTGAAAGGGCCTCGCGGGGGTTCCCACTGCGCAGACCAAAGGGGGAGGCCTTAGCCCTCCTCCCAGGCAGCTGCAGCCTTGCCCTCAGGTCTCCACCTCCACTCAGGTAACTCGCAGGCACACCAGTGCACCTCCTTCACATCAAAGTGAAGCCCAGCCCCGGGCTGAGAGGAAACCAGAAAAACAGATTCCACCCCTAGCAGCAGATTGCAGAGGAAACTTGCAGATACCACTTTGCAGGGCAGTCCCAGTACCAAGTTCCTTCTTCCTACTGGCCGGCTGTGCTCACACAGGGACAGGGGGTGGAGGGACTCCCCAAATTGTGTTCAAACAGCATTCCGTTGGAAAAATGAAAAGCTTTTCCCCAAACCTTACTAGTGGGTCTTTCCTCCAAGCACAGCCTGTCACTTAGAAACTTGTTTGAGGGCCAGAGCCTCCATGAGGGTTGGAAAGAGCATCGTTGAAATTAGGTGCAATTATCGTTTCCGTGTCTAACGCACCAAACAAGGGAAAGGAGGTGGGGAAGGATGGGGCGGCCCTTCCAGCAAACCAGACGGGAGAGGATGCTGTGCCTGTTAGATTTTTTTTAAGTGTTTTTTTTTTTTTTAAGCCAATGTGAATGAATTTTAACATATTGTAGAATTCTTGAGAGGAAAAGAGTAGAGAAAATGCTATCATAATTTCTTTACTTCTTGGGGCTTTATAAGGCGTTTTACTTTTGTACGTGTTTTTTTAACTTTTAAAAAATTATAAGAATGACACATACTTCCATAAAATATTTACGTAATTCAGAAGGTATGAAGTAAAAATGAAAGAAACTCTCGCCCAGCTGCAGCCACGCACTACCCCACCTCCATTTGTCCTGCTTGGGACTCTGTGATCCTTCTGAGCCTGGAATTAGTCCTTCTTGGCCTGAGGGCCTTTGCACTTGCTCTTCCCTTAACAGCTTGGAATGCTTTGTCCTTTTTTCTCTCCCACCTCTCCGCCCTCCCTCCCTAAATCCAACCTGGCTAATTCTCCTATGTCCTTCAGATCTGGTCTGGACCTCTCCTTGCACTGCCCCTAAGTATGGACCCCTGTTTTCCCCTTGTCTCGACATGCCCTCCTTTCTCTTCCCAGGAGAGCAGGGGCTGTGCTCAGGCAGTGGCCCCAGTTCCCCTGTGCCTGGCACATGGAAAGTACTTACTCAGTTGTGTTTGTTGAATGAATGAATGACTCCCTGTGGGATTATCTCTCTGTAATCTCTTTGTAGTATTTCATCCCAGTCATCTTTCTGCAGATGCCTGAATAAGCATACTTTTTTATATGAATAGACCCTACTCTGCATTCTTCTGGTATTGCTGTCACTGGTCATAATAGTCACTGCAGTTTTCTGGCAGTCATACACTGGCCCAAAAGTGCTCCACATGCAAAATCTCACTTACTCCCTCCCATTTTACAAGAGAGAAAGTTGAGGCTCTGAGAAGTATATTTACTGGGTTTCCTAGAGATGCAAATGACAAAGCACGGACAGGAATAGTTTCTCTACTCTCAGCCATTATATGATATTGCCTCCAAGTCAAGGTAATTTAGTACTGATGAATGAACTCACCCATTTTTCGTAGCCAGGAATTATATGCCTGAATGTATGATGTAAAGCAGAGTAATAAAGAAAGTTAAACTGAATTTTAGTAAGAGCACCAAAATATTTGTAAGCTTGTAGGTCATCTGATTGATGAAGTCATGTTTGTTTGTCTTTAGGGAGAGGGTATGTAATCCACTACCACAGACCCAACAGCAGCTGCCATGATTGGTCAATCACGGCCAAACAGCCAAACTTTTTCCATCTATATCCTCCCCTTCCCCCACCTCACTCCAGATTATTTAGAAACAAATCCCAGGCATCATATTATTTCTTCCACAAGTATTTGAACAAATATCTCTAAAAAATAAGGATTCTTTAAAACATAACCATGATCCCATTATCATACCAAAGCTTGCATTCACAATCATCCTTTAATATCACTGAATATCCCATCACCGTTGAAATTTCCCCAGCCGTTTCATGAATTGTTTTCACAGTTTGTTCTTGTCATAATGCAAGCAAGGTGCATCCATACATGGCTGTTGGTTGATGTGTCTCTTAAGACTCCTTAATTCCACAGGATTCCCTCTTTTCCTTCCTTGCAGTTTATTTGTTGGAGACAGCTAGTCATTTGTCCCAGAGAGCTTTGTGCAATTGACAGTTTGTGGGTTGCATCCCTGTGGTGTCATTTAACATGTTTTTCTATCCCTGGTAGTTCCTGTAAATTGGTGGTTAGACTTGGGGACTTGACTGTTTCTGGTTTTATTTTTTATTTTTTTTTTGTGGTACGCGGGCCTCTCACTGTTGTGGCCTCTCCCACTGCGGAGCACAGGCTCCGGACGCGCAGGCTCAGTGGCCATGGCTCACGGGCCCAGCCGCTCTGCGGCATGTGGGATCTTCCCAGACCGGGCACGAACCCGTGTCCCCTGCATCGGCAGGTGGATTCTCAACCACTGCACCACCAGGGAAGCCCCTGATTTTTTTTTTTATAAAAATATTTAATAGATGGTTGGAAATATTTAGGGCCTCCAGTCTAACCTCCCAGGGCCACTGTGGCGGGGGCTTCCAGGTCGAGACATTCCAAGCAAGCCTGAGCCTCTCATTAACAGAAGGAAAAGCCAAGCTCAGGAGGCTTAGTTGTGCGCAGCAAAATCCTTGCAAAGTTCAAAATCCCTTCACAGAAGACCACCCCGGAGGAGGAAATCTGGGGAGAGCTTTAGAAGCTGCAGTTCCTTCCAGTGCCTAGAGGTATCCTGTAGATTTGCCAGGAAGGTTCCTCAAGCCGGCTCTCTCTCTGCCTGCTGGTGCTCAGGGTGGCCCCAGCCGAGGCTGACTCATCCTCTCTGCCTTGTATTTCCTTCCTCCTCACACCTCAAGTGGACTTCTCATCACTTTCCTCCACCCACCCCCTGTTGTCGGAACTGCTGAAGCCGTGACCTAGAGACACCCCACCACTGCTTTCCATTCCCGTTCCAATGTCTAGTCCCTGCTTTATTTGGAAAATCAGCTGACACTAAGCAGAGACTTGCTTTCATTTAAGAAGACTTTAAAAATTTTAAAGTAATCCTCATCTTCCTCTTCTGCTGTTTTTTTCCTTCTTGTATTGTGTGTTTTCCGTTTTAAAGACCTCTTGGCAACCGATTTTGAAAGAAAGAGACCTTTTACAAAAGACCAGAAGGCATGTTCCATGCCCACAGCCACAGTGATAAAACTGATAAAACTCCTCAGGTATTTTCCCCTCCAATTACCAGTCTTGACTGTGCCCAGGCACACGCCAGGAGGGCTTCCCGATTTACCCGTTGACAGGTTCATGATTCATCCAGCACTCAGAGACGAGCGGCTCCCGGGTACCCAGGCTCTTCTTGGCACCAGAGATTCAACGAACAAGGTCACCAGGTGTCCGCACACACGTTGCTGGTATTTTGGTGGGGAGAGCAGGTTATAAGGAAAAAACTAAATACATATCATAAATTAAATAATGGTGGGTTACAGGGAGAACAAATCCGAGTATTAGGGGAGTGAGTGACTGGGTAGAAAACAGCAAAGAAGGCGGAGAGAGAAAACCTGAATAATGAGGAGGAAGGACGGAGGGAAGGACACATGCGAAGAGCCTGAGGAGGGCCGTGCTTGGAGAGTTAGAAGGTCAGAGGGCAGGCCCCCGATGCTGCGGGGTGTGAGTTCTGGAAGGTGGTAGGTGAGGAGGTGGGCAAGGCCAGCCCATCAGGAGCTTCTCAGCCACAGTGAGGAACTGGGACTTTCTTCTAAGGCAGCAGTTCCGACCTGGGCAATTTGTCCCTGTCAGCATCTGGCAATGTTGGGAGATACTTTTGACTGTCAAACTTGGGGAGAAGATGCTATTGACATCTAGCAGGGAGAGGCCAGGGATGCTGTGAAGCCCCCTACAAGGCACAGGGCAGCCTCCCCGGCACAGAGTGAGCCAGTCCCAAAGGTGAATGGTGCAGTGGTTGAGAAACCCTGGTGCACAGGCAGCAGGAGGCCCCTGGGGGGCTGGGAAAGGAATTGCACTTGCTCAGGAGGGAAGTGCTCCTGGACCAGGGTGCTGACCTTGAAGCTGGAGAGAAGGCAGATATTTCGGGATTCTTTTTTTTTTTTTTTTTTTTTGCGGTACGCAGGCCTCTCACTGCTGTGGCCTCTCCCATTGCGGAGCACAGGCTCCGGACGCGCAGGCTCAGCGGCCATGGCTCACGGGCCCAGCCGCTCCACGGCACGAGGGATCTTCCCGGACCAGGGCACGAACCCGTGTCCCCTGCATTGGCAGGTGGACTCTCAACCACTGCGCCACCAGGGAAGCCCGCTTCATCCCTTTTTATGGCCAAATAGTATTCCACTGTGTGGACATACCACATTTAATTTATTCATTTATTAGTTGAGGGACTTACATCATTTCCACTTTTATGACTAATGCTGCTGTGAACATTCCTGTGGATGAACCTTGTGTGGGTGTGTGTTTTCCTTTCTTTTGGGTGTGTACCTGGGAGTGAAATGGCTGGGTCGTGTGGTAGCTCTGTTTAGCATTGGCAGAAGAGAGTGTGTGGATGCTGTCATTTTGTCTTCTCTGCTGCTTTCCTTCCTCCTCCTGCCCCTCCTACCCTTCCCACCCTGTCCACCATCTAGGGCGTGGGTCCGAACTTTGCCACTCCCCAGCCGTGTGTGGCCTTGAGCAAGTAATTTACACTTCTCTGAGCCTCCATGTTTTCATCTGTAAAATGGAGATACAGATGAAATGAGATTATTTATGTAACGTTCTTACTCTCATGTCTGGCCATCAACTGCAGCCGTATTCTTGCTAGCAGCATCTGTGAGTGTGCCGGTAAGATCATATCAGTATAAGGATTATATATTGGTAGATGTGATTGCAAACAGTGTCATTACCAGGAGTCCTGTGCTTGCCTCCCAGGAGGAATAGGACAGGCTCCTCCTCTTCACTTCCACTAGATTCTGCCAAATGAATCTCTAAGTGATTGCGTTGCCGTGCAGTCTCAGTGGAAGCCCCTGTCACACACATCCTTGCCAACCCTTGATCATATCAGCATTCTTTACTTTTTGCCTATCTGAGGGTAGGAAGCCATGCCACCTTAGGGTTTTAATGTGGGTGCCAGTCACCTTACCTGGACTCTTTCATTTAGCACCTACAGACACCCTGTGAGGCAGGTACGAAAATTCTCCCTGTGTCGCAGATGAAGGGGGGGCCGGCCCTTATGACATGGAGGCAGGCAGTCTGGCTCTGCTGCCTGGGCTCTCAGCTGTAGCTTCACTCTGCTTCCCGTGGAGCCAGGACTGGCAGGCGAACATGAGAATGACCTCGGGGTGACTACTTAAGACCATTAAGAAATTTAAGAAACATGCTCTTCCTTTCATTCAACAAACATTTATTGAGCATCTACTCTGTGCCAGATGCTGCAAACAAAGTAAAGTCCCTGTCCCCAGGGCTTAGAGTCCAGCAGGGGAGACAGCAAATAAATCTGTAAGAGCACTTCAGCTCTAGGGAGAAAAACGAAGCAGGGTTAAGAGGCTGCAGAGTGACGGGGGTGATGACTCTGATGGGAGGTTGGGAAGGCTGCTGAAGCAGGTGGCGTTTGTACGGGGACCTGAATGAAGTGAGGGGCGGGCCACGTGGCACCTGCAGGGAGAGCTTTCTTGGAGAGGGGGGGCTTGGTTGGGATGTTTGAGGAACAAGGAAGCTGTGGTCAGCAGAATTCTAAAGGCAGCCCCCCAAGATTCCAGCCTGTGGTCATTCGACCAAACACGAATCCAGCTACTGCTGTAAAGGGACTCCGCATTGGTAATTAAAGTCCCAAGTCAGTTAACCTTGAGATGCAGAGATGAGCCAGGTGGGTCAGGTCTGATCAGTTGAGCCCTTTAAGAGCAGAGAGCTCTCTCTGGCTCTGGCAGGGAAGTCAAGAGGGACTGAAGCACAGGAAAGATGCCATGTGCTGTTGCTTGCTGAAGGTGGAGGGAGGCACATGCAAGGTGGCCTCTAGGACCTGAGAGCTGCCCCCAGCTGAAAAGTGTGAAGGAGGTGGGGACTGCAGTCCTACAACCACAGGAACGGAGTTCTGACAGTTACCAGCAGGAGCTCAGAGGAGAACCCTCAGCTCCAGACAAGAGCACAGCTGGCCAACACCTTGACTTCTGCCTGGGTGAAGGGCCCAGTCAGACCTGCTGGACTTCCAGCCTCCAGAACTGTGAGCTAATACGTTGGTGTTATTCTAAGCTGCTAACTTTGGGGGTGATTTGTTACACAGCAGAGAAAATGGATACAGAGGCCGTGTGGCTGGAACGGAGGACGGGGGTGGGGCGAAGGAGGAGATGGGGCCCGACAGGTAACGACGGGCCAGATGCCGCAGGGCTGTGTAGGCGGTGGTGAGGCCTTTGGCGTCTGTGCTGAGGGACACAGAGAACCACCACGAGCATGAAGCTCTCAGCCCTCCTCGCCCGCTGCTCCCACGCTTGTCTCCTCTCATTTTCCATCCTGCCCGGTGTGCCTTCCACCACCACACCCCAGTTCCTGATGTCCGTCTACCGATGTGTGAATCAGTTGGGGTGCTATTGATTGGGAGTGACAGGAAAGCAACACAAACTACCTAACCCCCAAGTCCAGGGACTTCAGGCTTCGCTGGATGCAGGAGCTCAAATACTATTGAATACTTTCAGAAATCTGCATCTTTCCATCCCTCCGCTTGGCTTTCTTCTGCTGTCTCCATTCTCAGGCAGGCTCTTCCCACGTGGTGGCTGATACGGTTAGCAGCAGCTGTGAGCTCACATCCTGCCGTGTTAGCCCACACAGAGCGATCCCATCTTTCCTGCATGGTTCCCTAGGAGTCCTGGGATGATAGCATTGGCCCAGCTTGGGTCAC